>NC_053390.1:429260955-430571827 GCF_905171765.1 Bufo bufo
CAGCTGCGTTGGCGACCTCTTGCTCCTTCTCTGCCTTCGCCTTGGGCTTCCACTGGTTCCCCTGTGACATTTGGGAATGCTCTCAGTAGCGCGTCTACCAACGTGCGCTTGTACTCGCGCATCTTCCTATCACGCTCCAGTGTAGGAAGTAAGGTGGGCACATTGTCTTTGTACCGGGAATCCAGCAGGGTGGCAACCCAGTAGTCCGCACACGTTAAAATGTGGGCAACTCTGCTGTCGTTGGGCAGGCACTGCAGCATGTAGTCGCTCATGTGTGCCAGGCTGCCCAGAGGTAAGGACAAGCTGTCCTCTGTGGGAGGCGTATCGTCATCGTCCTGTGTTTCCCCCCAGCCACGCACCAGTGATGGGCCCGAGCTGCTTTGGGTGCCACCCCGCTGTGAACATGCTTCATCCTCATCCTCCTCCACCTCCTCCTCATCCTCGTCCTCCAGTAGTGAGCCCTGTCTGGCCACATTTGTACCTGGCCTCTGGTGTTGCAAAAAACCTCCCTCTGAGTCACTTCGAAGAGACTGGCCTGAAAGTGCTAAAAATGACCCCTCTTCCTCCTGGGCCACCTCCTCTTCCATCATCGCCCTAAGTGTTTTCTCAAGGAGACAAGGTGGTATTGTAACGCTGATAACGGCGTCATCGCCACTGGCCATGTTGGTGGAGTACTCGAAACAGCGCAACAGGGCACACAGGTCTCGCATGGAGGCCCAGTCATTGGTGGTGAAGTGGGTCTGATCCACAGTGCGACTGACCCGTGCGTGCTGCAGCTGAAACTCCACTATGGCCTGCTGCTGCTCGCACAGTCTGTCCAGCATATGCAAGGTGGAGTTCCACCTGGTGGGCACGTCGATAATGAGGCGGTGAGCGGGAAGGCCGAAGTTACGCTGTAGCGCAGACAGGCGAGCAGCGGCAGGGTGTGAACGCCGGAAGCGCGAACAGACGGCCCGCACTTTATGCAGCAGCTCTGACATGTCGGGGTAGTTGCGAATGAACTTCTGCACCACCAAATTCAGCACATGCGCCAGGCAAGGGATGTGCGTCAAACCGGCTAGTCCCAGAGCTGCAACGAGATTTCGCCCATTATCGCACACCACCAGGCCGGGCTTGAGGCTCACCGGCAGCAACCACTCGTCGGTCTGTTGTTCTATACCCCGCCACAACTCCTGTGCGGTGTGGGGCCTGTCCCCCAAACATATGAGTTTCAGAATGGCCTGCTGACGTTTACCCCGTGCTGTGCTGAAGTTGGTGGTGAAGGTGTGTGGCTGACTGGATGAGCAGGTGGAAGAAGAGGAGGAGGAAGCTGAGTAGGAGGAGGAGGAGACAGGAGGCAAAGAATGTTGCCCTGCGATCCTTGGCGGCGGAAGGACGTGTGCCAAATAGCTCTCCGCCTGGGGCCCAGCCGCCACTACATTTACCCAGTGTGCAGTTAGGGAGATATAGCGTCCCTGGCCGTGCTTACTGGTCCACATATCTGTGGTTAGGTGGACCTTGCCACAGATGGCGTTGCGCAGTGCACACTTGATTTTATCGGACACTTGTTTGTGCAGGGAAGGCACGGCTCTCTTGGAGAAGTAGTGGCGGCTGGGAACAACATACTGTGGGACAGCAAGTGACATGAGCTGTTTGAAGCTGTGTGTGTCCACCAGCCTAAATGACAGCATTTCATAGGCCAGTAGTTTAGAAATGCTGGCATTCAGGGCCAGGGATCGAGGGTGGCTAGGTGGGAATTTACGCTTTCTCTCAAATGTTTGTGAGATGGAGAGCTGAACGCTGCCGTGTGACATGGTTGAGATGCTTGGTGACGCAGGTGGTGGTGTTGGTGGTACATCCCATGTTTGCTGGGCGGCAGGTGCCAACGTTCCTCCAGAGGCAGAGGCCGAGGCGGCGGCAGCAGCAGCAGAAGAGGCCGAGGCGGCGGCAGCAGCAGAAGAGGTAGCAGGGGGAGCCTGAGTGACTTCCTTGTTTTTAAGGTGTTTACTCCACTGCAGTTCATGCTTTGCATGCAGGTGCCTGGTCATGCAGGCTGTGCTAAGGTTCAGAACGTTAATGCCTCGCTTCAGGCTCTGATGGCACAGCGTGCAAACCACTCGGGTCTTGTCGTCAGCACATTGTTTGAAGAAGTGCCATGCCAGGGAACTCCTTGAAGCTGCCTTTGGGGTGCTCGGTCCCAGATGGCGGCGGTCAGTAACAGGCGGAGTCTCTTGGCGGCGGGTGTTCTGATTTTGCCCACTGCTCCCTCTTTTGCTACGCTGTTGGCTCGGTCTCACCACTGCCTCTTCCTCCGAACTCTGAAAGTCAGTGGCATGACCTTCATTCCATGTGGGGTCTAGGACCTCATCGTCCCCTGCATCGTCTTCCACCCAGTCTTGATCCCTGACCTCCTGTCACCTGTGTTTCGTCATCATCAGAGACGTGCTGAGGTGGTATTCCCATGTCCTCATCATCAGGAAAAATAAGTGGTTGTGCGTTAGTGCATTCTATCTCTTCCACCCCTGGGGAAGGGCTAGGTGGATGCCCTTGGGAAACCCTGGCAGCAGAGTCTTCAAACAGCATAAGAGACTGCTGCATAACTTGAGGCTCAGACAGTTTCCCTGATATGCATGGGGGTGATGTGACAGACCGATAGGCTTGGTTTGCATGCGCCATCTGTGCGCTTTCTGCAGAAGACTGGGTGGGAGTTAATGTGAACGTGCTGGATCCACTGTCGGCCACCCAATTAACTAATGCCTGTACCTGCTCAGGCCTTACCATCCTAAGAACGGCATTGGGCCCCACCAAATATCGCTGTAAATTCTGCTGGCTACTGGGACCTGAGGTAGTTGGTTCACTAGGACGTGTGGCTGTGGCAGAACGGCCACGTCCTCTCCCAGCACCAGAGGGTCCACTAACACCACCACGACCATGTCCACGTCCGCGTCCGCGTCCCTTATTAGATGTTTTCCTCATTGTTCCCGTTCACCACAATTTTGAGAATGGCAAATTTGGGAATGCTTTTTCAACCCAGAACAAAAAGTCTGCTTTTACGGTCACTACAAATAACTTGACCAGCTAAAACACTGCAGATTTGGTTGAATAGAGATGTGAGACCTGTTTTTTTTTGCGCTGTGTGACAGTTATAGGTTTAATCACAGAATGACACTTCTATCAGCACGCTAGCGTGTGTCTTAGGTTTTTCTGAATGACACTATCAATAACTTCAATGTAAGATTTTCTTTTTGGGATAGATTTCAAGTAGGCCTGAAATACCACAAACTAGTTATTTTCAGAATGGCAAATTTGGGAATGCTTTTTCAACCCAGAACAAAAAGTCTGCTTTGACGGTCACTACAAATAACTTGACCAGCTAAAACTGTGCAGATTTGGTTGAATAGAGATGTGAGACCTGTTTTTTTTTTGCGCTGTGTGACAGTTATAGGTTTAATCACAGAATGACACTTTTATCAGTACGCTAGCGTGTGTCTTAGATTTTTCTGAATGACACTTTCAATAACTTCAATGTAAGATTTTCTTTTTGGGATAGATTTCAAGTAGGCCTGAAATACCACAAACTAGTTATTTTCAGAATGGCAAATTTGGGAATGCTTTTTCAACCCAGAACAAAAAGTCTGCTTTGACGGTCACTACAAATAACTTGACCAGCTAAAACTGTGCAGATTTGGTTTAATAGAGATGTGAGACCTGTTTTTTTTTGCGCTGTGTGACAGTTATAGGTTTAATCACAGAATGACACTTCTATCAGCACGCTAGCGTGTGTCTTAGGTTTTTCTAAATGACACTATCAATAACTTCAATGTAAGATTTTCTTTTTGGGATAGATTTCAAGTAGGCCTGAAATACCACAAACTAGTTATTTTCAGAATGGCAAATTTGGGAATGCTTTTTCAACCCAGAACAAAAAGTCTGCTTTGACGGTCACTACAAATAACTTGACCAGCTAAAACTGTGCAGATTTGGTTGAATAGAAATGTCAGGTCTATTTTTTAGGCGCTGGGTGACAGGCTCAACTTGCCCCTGATGTAATATATGGCCAAAAAATAACCACACTGTTGATGGTTAAATGCACTTGGGTGACACAGGCTCAGCCTCCAGCTGATGTAGTATATGGCCAAAAAATAACCAGACTGTTGATGGTTAAATGCACTTCGGTGACACAGGCTCAGCCTGCAGCTGATGTAGGATATAGCACAAAATAACCACACTATCGATGGTTAAATACACTTAGTGATAGCTCGTGCTGGCGCACCACAAGTCACAAAATGGCCGCCGATCACCCCAGAAAAAAAGTGATCTAAAAACGCTCTGGGCAGCCTCAAAAAAGTGAGCAAGTCAATAATAGCACTTCAATGATCCACAGCTGCAGATCGATCACAGAATGAAGTCTTTTGGAGGAGTTAATCTGCCTAATCTCGCCCTAACGTCGCAGCTGCAACCTCTCCCTATGCTTGAATCAGCAGAGTGATGTGCAGCGCTACGTGACCCAAGCTTATATAGAGGCTGGGTCACATGCTGCACTGGCCAATCACAGCCATGCCAATAGTAGGCAAGGCTGTGATGGCCTCTTGGGGCAAGTAGTATGACGCTTGTTGATTGGCTGCTTTGCAGCCTTTCAAAAAGCGCCAAGAAAGCGCCGAACACCGAACCCGAACCCGGACTTTTACGAAAATGTTCGGGTTCGGGTCCGTGTCACGGACACCCCAAAATTCGGTACGAACCCGAACTATACAGTTCGGGTTCGCTCATCCCTACTTCTGACCATTGATAAAAGCTCACCAAACGATCAATGACCTTACAAAACAAATCGAGACCACAGAAAATCAACTCATCACCATCTTACCACAGGACAAGTGGACCTCACTGAAAGAGAAGACTACCAAACAATTGCTAAGTATCAAAAACAAACTGAATCTACAAAAAGGTCCAAATTTATTAGGTTTTTCTAAATGACACTATCAATAACTTCAATGTAAGATTTTTTTTTTGGGATAGATTTCAAGTAGGCCTGAAATACCACAAACTAGTTATTTTCAGAATGGCAAATTTGGGAATGCTTTTTCAACCCAGAACAAAAAGTCTGCTTTGACGGTCACTACAAATAACTTGACCAGCTAAAACTGTGCAGATTTGGTTGAATAGAAATGTCAGGTCTATTTTTTAGGCGCTGGGTGACAGGCTCAACTTGCCCCTGATGTAATATATGGCCAAAAAATAACCACACTGTTGATGGTTAAATGCACTTGGGTGACACAGGCTCAGCCTCCAGCTGATGTAGTATATGGCTAAAAAATAACCAGACTGTTGATGGTTAAATGCACTTCGGTGACACAGGCTCAGCCTGCAGCTGATGTAGGATATAGCACAAAATAACCACACTATCGATGGTTAAATACACTTGGTGATAGCTCGTGCTGGCGCACCACAAGTCACAAAATGGCCGCCGATCACCCCAGAAAAAAAGTGATCTAAAAACGCTCTGGGCAGCCTCAAAAAAGTGAGCAAGTCAATAATAGCACTTCAATGATCCACAGCTGCAGATCGATCACAGAATGAAGTCTTTTGGAGGAGTTAATCTGCCTAATCTCGCCCTAACGTCCCAGCTGCAACCTCTCCCTATGCTTGAATCAGCAGAGTGACGTGCAGCGCTACGTGACCCAAGCTTATATAGAGGCTGGGTCACATGCTGCACTGGCCAATCACAGCCATGCCAATAGTAGGCAAGGCTGTGATGGCCTCTTGGGGCAAGTAGTATGACGCTTGTTGATTGGCTGCTTTGCAGCCTTTCAAAAAGCGCCAAGAAAGCGCCGAACACCGAACCCGAACCCGGACTTTTACGAAAATGTTCGGGTTCGGGTCCGTGTCACGGACACCCCAAAATTCGGTACGAACCCGAACTATACAGTTCGGGTTCGCTCATCCCTACTTCTGACCATTGATAAAAGCTCACCAAACGATCAATGACCTTACAAAACAAATCGAGACCACAGAAAATCAACTCATCACCATCTTACCACAGGACAAGTGGACCTCACTGAAAGAGAAGACTACCAAACAATTGCTAAGTATTAAAAACAAACTGAATCTACAAAAAGGTCCAAATTTATTAGAGACGCAGAAGACTACAGATTAAATAAAGTGTACAGGTGGCGTACAAAGGGCCATCTCCGAACTACAAACCCATAAAGATATCATAATCAAACCGGCAGACAAAGGGGGAGCATTAGTGGTCATGGACAAGTCTATGTACAGTGCCTTGCAAAAGTATTCACCCCCCCCCCCTTCCTTGACTTTTTTCATTTTGGTGCCTCACAACCTGGAATTAACATGGATTGTTTGAGGATTTGCATAATTTATTTACAGAACATGCCCGCAACTTTGAAGATGTTTTTTTTTTATTGTGAAGCAAACAACAAATAGGACAAAATAACAGAAAAAGTCAATGTGCATAACTATTCCCCCCCCCCCCCCCCCTCTAAAGTCCTAAAATCAACACTTTGTAGAGCAACCTTTTGCGGCAATCACAGTTCCAAGTCACTTTGGATAAGTCTCTATGAGCTTGCCACATCTTACCACTGGGATTTTTGCCCATTCCTTCTTGCAAAACTGCTCCAGCTCCTTCAAGTTGGATGGTTTGCGCTTGTGAACAGCAATCTTTTAGTCTGACCACAGATTTTTTATTGGATTGAGATCTGGGCTTTGACTAGGCCATTCTAACACATTTACTTGTTTCCCCTTAAACCACTCAAGTGTTGCTTTAGCAGTGTGTTTGAGGTCATTGTCCTGCTGGAAGGTGAACCTCCATCCTAGCCTCAAATCACGCACAGAGTGGTATAGGTTTTGCTCAAGACTATCCCTGTATTTAGCACCATCCATCTTTGCCTCAACTCTAACCAGTTTCCCAGTCCGGGCTGCTAAAAAACATCCCCACAGCATGATGCTGCCACCACCATGTTTCACTGTGGGGATGGTGTTCTTTGGGTGATGTGATATGTTGGGTTTGCGCCAGACATAGCGTTTTCTTTTGATGGCCGAAAAGTTCAATTTTAGTCTCACCAGACCAGAGCACCTTCCTCCATACATTTTACAATGTGGAGTCTCCCACATGCCTTTTCGCAAACTCACAACATGCTTTTTTGTTTTCAGCTGAAAGTAATGGCTTTTTTCTGGCCACTCTGCCATAAAGCCCAACTCTATGGAGCGTACGGCTTATTGTCGTCCTATGTACAGATAGTCCGGTCTCTGCTGTGGAACTCTGCAGCTCCTCCAGGGTTACCTTAGGTCTTTGTGCTGCCTCTCTGATTAATGCCCTCCTTACCCACTCTGTGAGTTTTGGTGGGCGGCAGTCTCTTGGCAGGTTTGCTGTTGTGCCATGTTCTTTCCATTTGGTTATGATAGATTTGATGGTGCTCTTGGGGATCATCAAAGATTTGGATATTTCTTGATAACCTAACCCTGACTTGTACTTCTCAACTACATTGTCCCTTACTTGTTTGGAGAGTTCCTTGGTCTTCATGGCAGTGTTTGGTTAGTGATGCCTCTTGCTTAGGTGTTGCAGCCTCTGGGGCTTTTCAAAAAAGGTATGTATATGTAATGACAGATCATGTGACATTTGGATTGCACACAGGTGGAGATCATTTCACTAATTATGTGACTTCTGAAGGTAATTGGTTGCACCAGAGCTTTTTATGGGCTTATTAACAAAGAGGGTGAATGCATACCCACATGCTAATTTACTGTTTTCTATTTTATTTATATATTTTTTCATTTCACTTCACCAACTTAGACTATTGTGTTCTGATCCATCACATAAAATTCAGATTAACAAAACATTGAACATAAGGCTGTAATGTAACAAAAAAAGACAAGGCACTGTACATTAGCGATATAACTAATCAACTAAGTGTTCAGATCCCCTATGAACTCCCAACTTCAGATCCTTCAACAAACATTGCCAATAAGATCAGGATCACACTCAGGATCAGGATCACACTCAAGCACTATTGTAAATCCAGCATCATAGATGACGACACTGACCTTTTTGACCAAACAACACCCCATAACACCAGTGTTCTACACCCTCCCGAAAATACACAAAGATCTTCACAATCCACCAGGTAGACCTATAGTGGCCTCGACGGAATCCATATTATCTCCCCTTTCCATATACCTAGACCGGATACTTACTCCCCTCATCAAGACATCACGTTCTTTTCTACTGGATACTAACGATTTCATCACCAAACTCAAACAGTGTACACCCCAACCAAACTCACTACTGGTAACGATGGACGTCAACAGTCTGTATACGTCCATAGCACATGACAAAGGTATAAGAGCCACAGCACGACTTCTCTACACACATTCCACACTTAGTACTCAACAACAAGAATTCTGCCTGTCATTACTATCTTTAGTCCTGCATGAAAATGTATTCCTTTTCGGTGATAAATACTCCGCCCAGAGACGTGGGACCATTATGGGGGCCACAGGTGCATATATTGATGAAGCAAACATAATTACAAAAAACAAAATGGCTGCACACCATTATATATACAAACAATAGAGCTAAGAAATGGGGGTCATTCTAGATAAAAGTGGTACAATACCGACTATAAATGAGTATACATGAATAATGGAAGCTCTTAGCGCACATACGTGTCGGGCTCATCTACTAGGCGTCAAGGTGGCTTCCGCAGATGGGTCCTTATCACTAAAGAAACTGCCTCACTTTGGACTTACTTAAGCCTACAATATTCAGAGCAGTGTAGGAACCAGCTACAAACATACTCTGCTCAGAAGTCCCAGGTAGATGGACGTGTCCAGTCTAAAAGGGGTGCCACCCCCAATATATTGCAAGAAAATTTAGACTAAAACCTTCAGGATCACAGGTGCATATCAATGAAGCAAACATAATAACAAAAAACAAAATGGCTGCACACCATTATATATACAAACAATAGAGCTAAGAAATGGGGGTCATTCTAGATAAAAGTGGTACAATACCGACTATAAATGAGTATACATGAATAATGGAAGCTCTTAGCGCACATACGTGTCGGGCCCATCTACCAGGCATCAAGGTGGCTTCCGCAGATGGGTCCCTACCACTAAAGAAACTGCCTCACTTTGGACTTACATAAGCCTACAATATTCAGGGCTGGTTCCTACACTGCCCTTAATATTGTAGGCTTAAGTAAGTCCAAAGTGAGGCAGTTTCTTTAGTGATAGGGACCCATCTGCGGAAGCCACCTTGACGCCTGGTAGATGGGCCCGTCACGTACAGTATGTGCGCTAAGAGCTTCACTGAAATTCATACAGAGAGGGTATCCTGAGCGTTCAGTCCAACTGGTACATATACCTTCACAAATAAAAGAGACACAGACAAACACATCCAAGAGGATACCATGTATCCTGACATACCACCCTCTTGTACCCAGGATACAATACACAATTCGGCAACAGTGGCACATACTTTCCTGGGCATACCCCGACATACAAGAATACCTCTGACCTGCTACAAACGATCAAAGAATATAAGAGATCATTTAGTCCAAGCAGACATGGGGCCCCTCTCTAAAATTCCCCATCAGAGATTTATAAACAATCCTAAATCGAGCACCTTTCTCTTCATTGTGCCCAGTGCTCCAGCATAATCAAGTGCAATGCAATTACACACCCAACACATAAGAGATAGGATCTCCAAACACAAATCTATTATTAGAACCAATCAACTACTGTTACCAATTCCCGCTCATTTTAGGGAATGCAACCACCAGGTCTCCTCTTTACGGTTCCAAGTCTTGGAACAAGTACTAACCCCACGGAGGGGCGGAAACCGGACATTACTATCAAGACAACGGGAGTCCTTTTGGATACACTGCCTGGACACATTGTCTCCCAAAGGACTGAACAGAGTGTTATTTATTTTGTAACATTTAAGGGACTTAATGGAAATGAGTAACTTTATTGTCTTTACACTTTCCTCTAGAATATGGATATATCTGACATGTTATTTCCTTCATTTCAGATTCGATAATCCTGACTTTGGTCCTTAGTCAACTAGATCCCATTGGTAAGATTCCCCTTCCCTCTCCTTCCCTTCCCCTCCCCCCCAATTTTGTAATTTTAATCTTATTTTGTTATTTTTTCCCTTTCTTCACACATTGTTATTTTCCTAATTCATAACTAACTCATTACCGGCATTTATATACCTACACCTCCACCATGCAGGCATCATACGTACCACCTCTTAATTCCTAGTCAGCCAGAAGACATTGTCATCTTCATTTTAATTAATGTTTTATTTTCTTCTATGCTTTCCTTAAATTATCATATATATACATATACATTTGGACCTCCCCAGTTCCAATTAATCATTACATTGCTCACACACAATATGGGCATAGCGCTAGCGCGCACTTCATGACATAATTCGTCCTGTGCGTCACCTCCCGGGAGACGCTACATTTTACCCTTTATGTACAGGCAGCACGCCGACTCGGATCCGTCAAAATGTATGCAAACTGATGGCATTTGTCAGGCGGATCAGGATCCTGATCCATATCACAAATGCATTGAAATGCTGTATCCGTCTCTCCAGTGTCATCCGGAAAAACGGATCCGGCATTTATTTATTTTTTTCACATTTTTTGCGTTCTGAGCATGCGCAGACCGCAATGCCGGATCCTTGTTGCCGGAACACTCAGGGCCGGATCCAGCATTAATGCATTTCAATGGTAAAAAAATGCCAGATCCGGCATTCCAACAATTGTTCCGGAATTTTGGACGGAGATAAAACTGCAACATGCTGCGGTATTATCTCCATCCTGAAAAGGCAAAAAGACTGAACTAAAGACATCCTGGTGCATCCTGAATGGATTGCTCTCCATTTAGAATGCATTAGGATAAAACTAATCAGTTCTTTTCCGGTATTAAGCCCCTAGGACGGAACTCAATGCCAGAAAAGAATAACACTAGTGTGAAAGTACCCATATGGAGGCCACAGGTAAACACCCCTGCTCCTTACATGATTCACGACCTAGGTCTATACTTACCTCCCCCTCTCTTTCCATAGACACCAATTACAGGATAAACTTATGGATAATATTATTCCCTATTATATTTATTTCTCTGGAAAATACACTAACTTACCCAAAACGGACTTTACATTAACTGTGAATAATATCTTTTACTCTTCATCACTATCTGGACCCAGAGCAATATGTGTATATCAAGTCAGTATGTATATGTATATATATTTTTCCATAATTGGGCAAAAACATTGCGTATATCCGCATTCACCCTGAATCTTTATTATCATTTTTTATTTTTTTTTGTAAACCAATATACCCTACAGATATTGTCTTATATTCTCTCTAGATCCCTTGAGAAAGGTCTTTATCCGATCAAAACGTTGGGACTACTTTCATGGCCTGTAAGATTGATATATACTCTGGATGAAACGAAACACATAACTGCATGTTATGTATTTAAGCATCACTTAGATCAGAAATTTCTCCACTGAATATGAAGTTTGTCAGACATCACTTCTACCTAGAGATTATCAGAAATCTACGACTTATATAAACCCCCAAGAGGATGAAAACCATAATTACTGAAAAATGGCAAGGTATTAGGCCTCATGCACATGACCGTTGTTGTGATCCGTTTTTGTTTCCGTGTGTCTTCCTTTATTTTTGGAGGACCACCAGACATAAAGGAAGGTAAAAAAAAGTCTAAGACAGGTTTGTCATGGAAATGATAGGAATAAAACGGACGCGGATGACAATCTTGTGTGCCTCCGTGTCTTTTAGCGGTCCCATTGACTTGAATGGGTCCGCAAACCATTTTCCGCGGACAAGAATAGGGCAGGTTATATTTTTTTGACGGACTAGAACCACGGATCACGGACGCGGATGGCAAACGGTGCACTATCCGCATTTTCAACGGCTCCATAGAAATGAATGGGTTCGCATCTGAAACACTAAAATCGGCGGAACGGATGTGGAGACAAACAACGGTCGTGTGCATGAGGCCTTAGTAGAACTGTTAGGATGATTATTGATAGCCAGTTCAGCTAATGCCAAATATGATACCCAATCATTTTGATTGTTGACCACATAGCACCTCAAAAACTGTTCAAGGCTGTGATTTAGTCTTTCAGTCTTCTCGTTAGTTTCCGGGTGTAAGGCTGAAGAGAATGGGAGAGTGACACCCAAACGATTGCAAACGATATCCAGAATTTAGAAATAAATGTAACTCCCCTATCAGATACAATATTTTCAGGAATGCCATGTTTTTGATAATATGATCTAAAAATACAGAGGACAATTCCTTAGCCGAAGGAACTTTGCTTAAAGGAACAAAATGTGACATTTTCAAAAATCTGTCCACCACCACTCAGATCACGGTCTTCCCTTGAGAGCGAGAAAGATTTGTGATAAAGTCCATGGAGACATGTATCAATTGCCTTGGGAAAAGGCAATGGATTCAGATCTCCAATTCGACGAGACCTGGGAGTTTTTGACCTTGCACATGTTTCACACTCCAAAACATCAGTTTGAATATCTTTAGACATACAGTACAGACCAAATGTTTGGACACACCTTCTCATTCAAAGAGTTTTCTTTATTTTCATGACTATGAAGGCATCAAAACTATGAATTAACACATGTGGAATTATATACATAACAAACAAGTGTGAAACAACTGAAAATATGTCATATTCTAGGTTCTTCAAAGTAGCCACCTTTTGCTTTGATTACTGCTTTGCATACTCTTGGCATTCTCTTGATGAGCTTCAAGAGGTAGTCCCCAAAAATGGTCTTCCAACAGTCTTGAAGGAGTTCCCAGAGATGCTTAGCACTTGTTGGCCCTTTTGCCTTCACTCTGCGGTCCAGCTCACCCCAAACCATCTCAATTGGGTTCAGGTCCGGTGACTGTGGAGGCCAGGTCATCTGGCACAGCACCCCATCACTCTCCTTCATGGTCAAATAGCCCTTACTTTCAAAGTTTTCCCAATTTTTCGGCTGACTGACTGACCTTCATTTCTTAAAGTAATGATGGCCACTCGTTTTTCTTTACTTAGCTGCTTTTTTCTTGCCATAATACAAATTCTAACAGTCTATTCAGTAGACTTCTCCTCAACGCAACTGATGGTCCCAACCCCATTTATAAGGCAAGAAATCCCACTTATTAAACCTGACAGGGCACACCTGTGAAGTGAAAACCATTTCAGGGGACTACCTCTTGAAGCTCATCAAGAGAATGCCAAGAGTGTGCAAAGCAGTAATCAAAGCAAAAGGTGGTTACTTTGAAGAACCTAGAATATGACATATTTTCAGTTGTTTCACACTTGTTTGTTATGTATATAATTCCACATGTGTTAATTCATAGTTTTGATGCCTTCAGTGTGAATCTACAATTTTCATAGTCATGAAAATAAAGAAAACTCTTTGAATGAGAAGGTGTGTCCAAACTTGTCTGTACTGTAGTAGGCCACATATAAAGCCTAGCAGCCCTCAATTGCCGGGTGTCTGCTCAAAACAGAGTCATGAAGTTCAAAGAATAAAGGGGTCCGAAACCCATGAAGGCCAAAAAATGTAACTGAAGGAGTACCTTTAGGTAACTGATTCTGATTGGAGGCCAGATCAGGAGAAATGGTGGAAACAATGCCTGCGGGTAAAATCGGCACCAGCTTGGATCTAGGGGCTTCAGTGGCACAGAAGCTTCTGAATAAAGCATCAGCCTTGATATTCTTGGAACCCGGCCTATAAGTGACAACAAAATCAAAACATGTCAAAAACAAAGCCCAACATGCCTGCCTAGAATTGACTCTTTTGGCAGACTCTAGAAACGACAGATTTTTGTGGTCATTGGGAACCACTACCTGGTGTCTGGCCCCCTCAATAAAATGGCGCCATTCCTCAAAGGTCCACCTAATGGCCAAAAGCTCACGACTGCCTACATCTTAGCTTCAGCAGAGGAACATTTTCTAGAAAAATCCGCACAAGGTTTCAAACACGTACCCTGCGAGAACACCGCTCCCACTCCTACCTCAGAGGCATCGACCTCCACATTGAAAGGTCTATTCTGATTTAGTTGGGTAAGAATGGGAGCTTGAACTAAAAAAAATTCTGAGTTTTAAAGGGAACCGTAGCTTCAGGTTTCCAATTGACCACATCAGCACCTTTCTTGGTAAGGTCAGTAAGAGGTTTGGTGATGAGAAAAATGTTAATACATTTTCTATGATAATTCGCGAATCCCAAGAACCTCTGCAGGATCTTGAGAGACTTAGGTTGCACTAAGGTCATTAATCGCTTGAATCTTAACTAGGTCTATACGAAAAGAGTCGGGATATGATATACCCTATGAATGGCACCTCTTTGACTCCAAACAAACATTTTAATAATTTCACAGATAAAAAAATTATCATGTAGTATCTGCAAGACATACTAAACATGTCGAATATGAAAACTCAAATCATAGGAATACACCAGAATGTGGTCTAAATAAGTGACCAAAAATCAAATGGCATCACCAAATATTCAAAATAACCCTCCGGGTATTAACCCCTTCCCAACATGTGACGTACTATTACGTCACATGTCGGGTCTTTAACCCCTTAGGGACTCAGCCCAATTTCACCTTAAGGACTTGGCTTTTTTTTGCAAATCTGACCAGTGTCACTTTAAGTGCTGATAACTTTAAAACGCTTTGACTTATCCAGGCCATTCTGAGATTGTTTTTTCGTCACATATTGTACTTCATGAGACTGGTAAAATGAAGTAAAAAATGATAATTTTTATTTATAAAAAAATACCAAATTTACCACAAATTTTTTAAAAATTGCAAATTTTAAAGTTTACATTTTTCTACTTCTATAATACATAGTAATACCTCCAAAAATAGTTATTACTTTACATTCCCCATATGTCTACTTGTTTGGATCATTTTGGGAATGATATTTTATTTTTTGGGATGTTACAAAACTTAGAAGTTTAAAAGCAAATCTTGAAATTTTTCAGAAATTTTCAAAAACCCAATTTTTAGGGACCAGTTCAGGTCTGAAGTTACTTTGCGAGGCTTACATAATAGAAACCACCCAAAAATGACCCCATTCTATAAACTACACCCCTCAAGGTATTCAAAACTGATTTTACAAACTTTGTTAACCCTTTAGGGAAATAGAGATACAATTTCAAAATTTCACTTTTTTTGGAAGATTTTCCATTTTAATAATTTTTTTCCAGTTACAAAGCAAGGGTTAATAGCCAAACCAAACTCAATATTTATGGCCCTGATTCTGTAGTTTACAGAAACACCCCATATGTGGTCGTAAACCGCTGTACGGGCACACGGCAGGGCGCAGAAGGAAAGGAATGCCATATGGTTTTTGGAAGGCAGATTTTGCTGAACTGGTTTTTTTGACACCATGTCCCATTTGAAGCCCTCCTGATGCACCCCTAGAGTAGAAACTCCATAAAAGTGACCCCATCTAAGAAACTACACCCTCAAGGTATTCAAAACTGATTTTACAAACGTCGTTAACCCTTTAGGTGTTCCACAAGAATTAATGGAAAATAGAGATACAATTTCAAAATTTCACTTTTTTGGCAGATTTTCCATTTTAATATTTTTTTTTTACTTTTACAAAGCAAGGGTTAACAGCCAAACAAAACTCAATATTTATGGCCCTGATTCTGTAGTTTACAGAAACACCCCATATGTGGTCGTAAACCGCTGTACGGGCACACGGCAGGGCGCAGAAAGAAAGGAATGCATACGGTTTTTGGAAGGCAGATTTTGTTGGACTGTTTTTTTGGACACCATGTCCCATTTGACCCCCCTGATGCAACCCTAGAGTAGAAACTTTACTGGACTGGTTTTTATAACACCATGTCCCATTTGAAGCCCCCCTGATGCACCCCTAGTGTAGAAATTCCAAAAAAGTGGTCCCATTTTAGAAACTACGGGATAGGGTGGCAGTATTGTTGGTACTAGTTTAGGGTAGATATGTTTTTGGTTGCTCTATATTACACTTTTTGTGAGGCAAGCTAACAAGAAATAGCTGTTTTGGCACCGTTTTTATTTTTGGTTATTTACAAAATTCATCTGACAGGTTAGATCATGTGATATTTTTATAGAAAAGGTTGTCACGAATGCAGCGATACCTAATATGTATACTTTTTTTTATTTATTTAAGTTTTACACAATGATTTCTTTTTAGAAGCAAAGTTTAGTGTTTCCATAGTCTGAGAGCCATAATTTTTTCAGTTTATGGGCGATTACCTTGGGTAGGGTATGATTTTTGCGGGATGAGATGACGGTTTGATTGGCACTATTTTGGGGTGCATATGACTTTTTGATCGCTTGCTATTACACTTTTTGTGATGTAAGGTGACAAAAAATGGTTTATTTAGCACAGTTTTTATTTTTTATTTTTTACGTGGTTCATCTGAGGGGTTAGGTCATGTGATATTTTTATAGAGCCGGTCTATACGAACGTGGCGATACCAAATATGTATACTTTTTATTTATTTATGTAAGTTTTACACATTAACAGCTTTTTTTAAACAAAAAAAATGTTTTAGTGTCTCCATATTCTGAGCCATATTTTTTTTATTTTTTGGGCGATTGTCTCAGGTAGGGGCTCATTTTTTGCGGGATGAGGTGACAGTTAGATTGGTACTATTTTGGTGAGCAAACGCCTTTTTGATCGCTTGCTGTTGTACTTTTTGATGTAAGGCGACAACAAAATGGTTTATTTAGCACAGTTTTTATTTTTTATTTTTTACGGTGTTCATCTGAGGGGTTAGGTCATGTGATATGTTTATAGATCCGGTCGATACGGACGCGGCGATACCTAATATGTATACTTTTTCTTTTTCCCTTATTTTTTACCAATTTTTAATTTACTTTATTTGGGGAAAATGACGTTTTTGTTTATTTTTACTTGAAACTTTTAATTTTTGGGGGGGGGAAACTTTATTTTTTCAACTTTTTTTCACTTTATTTTTTGTCCCACTTTGGGACTTGAACTTTTGGGGGTCTGATCCTTTACAATGCATTCCAATACTTCTGTATTGGAATGCATTGGCTGTATGAGTAATACAGTGTGTATTACTCATACAGCTTCCTGCCTGTGAGATCCAGGGGGCTGGATCTCACAGGCTCGTCACCGGATGGCAGTGCGATGTCTTCCTTAGACATCGCGCTGCCTTCCATGCCATCGGGTCCCCCCTACAGACGCATGGGCACCCGATGTTACCGCCCGCCGCAACCGCAGGTAAAAGCCACAAACCGCAGGTCTGAATTGACCTGCGGTTTGCGGTGATCGCCGATACGGGGGGGTCACATGACCAGCCCCGGCGTTGTGACAGGATGCTTGCTGAATGATTTCAGCGGGCATCCTGTTCGTATTAACCCCTGCCGCGCCGCAATGTACTTTTAAAGTTAGGACATACCGGTACGTCCTGAGTCCTTAAGGACTCTGCAAACATGGCGTACCGGTACGTCCTACGTCCCTAAGGAGTTAAAGATGACATCTGCTTCTGAGCAGACACTCACGGCTAATGTCCGCGACTAACGGCAGAAATGCCGATCATGGACATTTAGCCACTCAGATGCCGTGGTCAAACCTGACCACTGCATCTGAGCACACTGAAAACTGAAAGCGCACGCTTCCAGTGATGCTCTGGCTCCCCCGTGCGGTGATCGGAGGAGCCGATGCTTGTGTGCAGCAGCCCCTGTCACAGTGAATGACAGGAGGCTGCTACACAGTCTTTTCTATGGAGCCCTTGTCTGTATTAGGGCACAATAGGAAAGTAGTAAAATCATAATAAACTCCAATGTTAGTGCGTTGGAGTCTATGACAATAGCAATCTAATGACTGATTGCTATAGTTCCCTATGGGAACTATAAAAAAAGAGTACAAATACAAAAAAATATATATATAAAAGTCGTAATCACCCCTCTTTCCCCAAAATGAGAATAAAAAATGTAAAAAAATAAATTAAAAAAAAACATATCATGGGTATAGCCATGTGTAAAAACAAATAGATAAAATATCTGTGGATCACTCCAGCTGGACAATATGGAACAGGTGCTCTTGGTCTTAGTGGCCCACCCAGCCACAGGCAAATGATAGAAAAATGGAAAGATAGACCAGGCACTCTATATATGTAGCCAAAAACCAAGATATTTATTGGATATACATATAATCAATTATTGGAAAATATCTATTGTGACATAGCAGCATAAAAAGTAGCGCAAAGTAAATTGCAACAGTATCCAATGTGACATAAAAATGTAGCAGCAATGGGTAAATAATGCAACAATATATCAATAGCAGTTGTAGTTAAAGTCCAGCCATAAAAAAACGCAATCTAATTGTGCGTTTTTAAATCCAGTATTCCTCCTAAATACGGCAGGGAATGTGGGAGTGTGACTAATAGCAGCACTAATTAAAATCCAACCATGGGGAAACCGTAAAAGTCTTTGCATATAGTGATCTTCCTATGTTCCGGATCCAAATGTCTTTTAATATTCACAGTTCCACTCCTGGCTCATTGTACTAGCGCATGCATATAAGTCACCAGTCTTTTCAATATGACAGGAGAGACCAGCAGGTACAATGCGGTAAGGACCCCCGGTGGCGTCCCACCAACTTGTAATTGCTGATTCAATGTTACCTTAATCTGGTCGCTTCACCTTTCAGAATGCGGACTCGGTGATTTGTAATAGAGCAGGTGTCAGCTGACTCTGTGTCCAGTATCGTCAGCGGGTTATGCGCTCAGCGAAGCCAAACATCGCCGGAGCTTTCGTTTCAGAAACTTAGTTCAAATCCAGGGGAGACTCTTTGCCAGCATGCCACTGCAAGGTGTAGACCATACGCATTTCGGGGATGTGGCCCCACTGAGGAAGGGGCCACATCCCCGAAACGCATAGATATTTTTTAATAATTGATTATATGTATATCCAATAAATATCTTGATTTTTGGCTACATATATAGAGTGCCTGGTCTATCTTTCCATTTTTCTGTCATGTGTAAAAACACACGTACTATCAAAATATAAAAGTATTAATCCCATACGGAAAAAGGCTAAACAGAAAAAATGGGGTCAAAGATGAACGATTTGCCATTTTTAGGTCGCTTCTCCTCCCACAAAAAATTAATTAAAAAAAAGATCAAAAAGTTGTACACACCCCAGAATGGTATCAATAAAAAGTACAGATCGCCCCGCTAAAAATGAGCCTTCATACAGCTCCTCACAACTACAAAAAAGTTATAGGGGTCAGAAAATGACAGAATTTTTTTTCAAGTTTCTTTTTTTTTCCAGCATCAAAACGCAAGGAAAAGTATTCATATGTGGTATCGCCGGATTCATACTTACCTGGAGAATGAAGATCACAAGTCAGTTTTACTGCATAATGAACGCTGTAAAAAAAACAACTGTAAAACTGTGGCAAAATTTAGTTTTTCCCCCCAATTCCACCACCTTTGGAATTTTTTTCCCACTACATTCTATGCATTATACATTGGTGGCGTTGGAAAGTGCAACTTTTTCCGCAAAAGATAAGCCTGGGAAGGCGGGGTGCGAAAAACAAAAATGCTAAGTCAAAAAACCTCCAGGGTAGAATTAGTTAAATGCTGTTTTCCACTCATCCCCCTCCTTTATTTGGATTAGGTTATAAATCAAACAGGGTCTAGCCTGGTGAACCATTTAGCTCCCTGGATAGCGGTTCTTGACCATGATCTTATTAAGTTCCCAGTAGTCAATACATAGTCTGCAACCGCCATCCTTTTTCTTGACAAAAAAATCCAATCCTCACAGGAAAAACAGATGGTCGGATATGACCCATTACAAGACTTTTTTTTTATGTAGTCTTTTATGGCCTGATGCTCCAGATCTGACAAATTAAAAATACACCTATAACGGGGGAGCCGGCGACGCGCTTCCTCTTTGCGGCGCTGCCGGCATCCCGCATTTGTGCAGGTGCGAGGACGCGGCCTGCGTCCTTGTCTCCATGGGGACCAGGGGGCGGGGAGGACCCGGCCACACACGCCTCCTCAGCGCAGCCGGCATCCCATCCTCCTAGCTAAAAGAGGTACTGAGCGCCGATTTATTGGCGCTTAGATGGTTTGGGCTGGACTTGGGTCACGTGACGCTGGCCACGTCACGTGACTCACTTGTCCTGCTATTTAAATAGGCAGCCTGCTGTCCACAAGTTGCCTGTGAATGGTCTTGCTACCCTCACCAGAATTTTCAAATCATTGACGGATCCAGGGGGAGGGGGGAGATGGGTCACTTGCCCCCCCCCCCTGAGAATATTGTGAGAGAGAGGGCTGAGTTCCGATCACCCTACTTTCCCATTCCGCCGGCGCCGCCCGGGTAACATACAGGCTGTCGGCTATCGCTGCACTGCTGAGCGCCAGTGACGTCACACGCCGGCGCTCAGACTCAGCGCGGTATATATCAGTGGACAGTGAATGAAGGAAGTTGCATGCGGAGTCAGCGGGTGCGCGGTCGGACAGAGAGTACTGTACATACTACATTGGCGTACTGTAGAGCTGAGCTAGAGCTTCTAGCCTGAACCCTGCCTGGACCAGCCCACCAGCGACCAGTAGAGCTTGGGCAATCAGTGCCATGCTGGCTGGCCACACTTTTAATAGTGTACTAACTGTTCTAAATAGTTTACTACCTAATACTAAATACTTTACTGCCTGTCCCCAGGTCCCCATCCCAGGTGTTAGAGCCACTAACTTGCCATAGTCTAGTGTCATAGTGACACTATCGCCTAATGGCCGGCATGACCACATGCAAATTGACTGTCACACTAAAAGAGTTCGCTAAAATGGCCCTAGACCAGCCACTGTAGCACAATTCAAGTTGTCTTGCCAGCCTGAGCGTACTATCAGTAAGTGACAGACTGTGGGGAGGGTGGGGGTTTACCTCAAATTATCAAACCGGGTGTACCTAGACTGACCGATCTATTAAACGCAGATGTTAAATGAGCTTTATTTGCTATCTGATATAGAGTGCAAGTTTTATTGGCAAAATTAATTACATTAGAAGGCTAGCTTTATTGTGCTTTAAACAAGGCGCTGTTGCATTTATTTATCATGATATAATATAATGGATGTAGGCATGATGTCCTAGCAAGCCAATTATTTTACAAGGTGTGCTTTTTTGTGCTTTAATTGTAGAAAGTGATAAATGAGCCAGAAAAGGGTGAATAGCAGGACTATTGATTCCTTCTTTAGTACAAAAAAGTCAACAGGAGCACAGCCTGTACTAGAAAGCACTTCAACTATAGAAGCTGACACTAGCCTCCCTTTGTGTTCTGGTATATAGTCACACGTAGAGCCAATACCTTGTCAAACTGATTCTGTGTTGCCACTGTCTGTTGATACCCCACCTGAAACTGGCAGTATCCTAATGAATGACATTGGCACACATCTTGGGAAAACAATTGATGACTTCACCAAATGCTTGTTACTGGAAAATCCATGGCAACCTCCTCCTGGATATGAGCTACCTTTCTCTGCTCCAAACATGACTTCCAAAAATGGAGAAACTCGGACAATCAAACGATACTTGTCAAAACAACATATTGACAGTTTTCCTTGGCTAGTATATTCAGCTGTTAAGAAGGGTTTGTTTTGCAAGTACTGTGCGTTGTTTGCACAACATCGCAAAGGTGGTCATAACAAAGGCATGGCACTTGGAAAATTGGCAACTGAGTCCCTTACGAATTTTAAAAAGCTTAAGGGTAAGGAAGGAGGTTTGGAAGTCCATGCAAGACTTGTTTATCACCGGGAAAGTGTAACTGAAGGAAAAGCATTTTTAAAAACTTACCATTCCCTTGACAATGAAATTGTCAATCAAATAAATTCACATCATCTTCAGAAGGTCAAGGAGAACCAAGAGCGAATTTATCCTATGATTGAGTCCATTATATTCTTGAGTAGACAAAATATACCATTTTACGTGGCCACCATGATAATGGTGCATTAAAGGATGACTCCACTCCGGACGTGAATGAAGGGAACTTTTGGGAATTGCTGAGATACCGCGTTGCATCTGGAGACAAAATGTTACAGAAGCACCTTCTTACTGCATCTTCACGCGCTATGTACATTTCAAAATCCACACAAAATGATTTAATCAAGTGTGGTGATGAAATCTGCAATATCATTGTTGGTAGAATAAAGAGGCTTGCCATTTTAGTGTAATATTTGATGAAACTACAGATATTTCACATATAGAACAACTCTCACTTAACTTTAGATATGTCTACAATGGATCTATTCATGAAGATTTTATAAAATTCGTAGATGCCTATGAATTTGCAACTCAGAGTGAGTCAGGATTGGATAGTTCAGATACAGAACTAAGGCTTACAGGACAGGTTTTAGGCCAGATGGTAATTCAACTAATCAAAGACCTCTCCCTGGATATCACTCTTTGTGTTGGCATTGGAACAGACAGTTGCAGTGTTATGTCTTCAGAGGTGGCTGGTACCGTTTCAGAAATTATTAGAGCAGCACCCAACAGTTGTAGATGTCCTTGCTACAACCATTCTCTGAACAATTCAATTTCAAAGTCCTCACAAGTTTCAGCAGTTCGCAATGCAGTAGCAGTGGTCAAATCAACCATTTCATTTTTCAACCAATCAGCAAAGCGTCATTTTGTTTTAAAGCAGGAGTTAGGCTCTCAACTGACCAGTCTTTGTGAAACTAGATGGGTAGAGTGCCATGATTCTCTTATAAGATTTCGAGATGGACTACTTAAAGTGGTGAGTGCACTATCAGCAATATCTCAATGGAAATGCTCAAGCTCTAGTTTATTAGCCTCTACTCTCATCCATTCTTTGTGCAGTGCAGAATTTATCTTTTCCTTGATTTACTGATTTACTTATCATTGTTCTGAAAGTAACCCTACGTCTGAGTCGTTTTCTTCAATCTCCAACACTTGATTTGACAAGCGCATCTGAATGTCACCATGACAACCCTGGAGAATATGCGATGCAACGCTGATCATACTTTTTCCACTTTGCATATGGAGGCTACAGAATTGCCCTCAGAACTTGGAGCGGAACTAAAATTGCCACGTCTTGTAGAAAGATAAGTGCACAGATCAAATTACAATGCAGGATCAACTGAAGAATTCTACAGGAAATCTATGTATATTCCTTTGCTGGATAACATTATTAACAATTTAAAAGTTTGTTTGCCAGAAAACTCGATGCAGTGTTTCCAGATTCAAATATTGATGCCACCAGTACTTGTAAAAAACAAAATGGAAACCATGGATCCTGTGGCTGTCCACTCTTTATAAAACCGTTTCCACCCTCTTCTAGCTGATGGTAGCCAGAGGATAGTGGAGACATTACTTCAGGGAGAAATGTGTCTCTGGCTCACAAAGTGGAAAATCGAGTTATCCCAAAACAAGGAAATTCCACAAACAGTCCTTGAAGTTTTAAATGTGTGTGAACAGGACCTCTTTCCAACCATCAGAAGTTTACTTCTAATTTTAGCAACTCTACCTGTAAGTGTGGCCTCTGCAGAGAGATCATTCTCAACCCTTCGTCGTGTTAAAACATAGCTTCGGTCACGAACGTCAGAGGAAAGATTAAATGGTTTGAGTTTGCTTTACAATCACAGAGATGTTCCTGTAAATACTTACCGAATAAATGAACTGTTTGCAAAGCAAGGAAAATGAAGACTTAAGCTAATTCTGTAAATTGTTCATGTTATTTAATGTACAAATGTGATGTGTTTGTTGCTTTTAGTGTTTGGAAAGTGACACTGTCAGGGCTTTTTTTCTCAGAGAAAAGGTGGTGGAACTCACCCCCCTCCCTCCCCTGGCCACGCCCCTACCCACCCCTAGGACCGCCCCCTAAAACCGCCCCTTTAGAGAACAGGCATGCAAGTAAAATTGCCAGTGACGGTCGTGACAGCCAGGCTACCAGTGCCCGCGGCCGCCGCCGCCCTAGTCGACACATGGGCAGCGCAGCCTGGCCTGGCCCCTTCCTTCCCTCCCAGTATAAAATGCCCCTATACAGAGCCCCCATATAAAATACCCCTTCTTTTTAGCCTTTGTAGATGTCCCTATAGTGCCACCCAATAATGTGCCAGTAATAAGTGCCCCAATAGATGCCCCCCAATCATGTACCAGTAAGATGTGCCCCCATATCATGTGCCAGTAAGATGTGCCCCCATAGATGCCCCCCAATCATGTGCCAGTAATAAGAGCCCCCCACCATCATGTGCCAGTAGCCTGAGTGCCCCTCTATCATGTGCCAGTAGCCTCCCTATCATGTGCCAGTAGCCCCCCTATCAAGTGCCAGTAGCCTCCTATCATGTGCCAGTAGCCCCCCTTATGTGCCAGTAGCCCCCCCTTATCCCTTATGTGCCAGTAGCCCCCCTTATCCCTTATGTGCCAGTAGCCCGCCTTATGTGCCAGTAGCCAGTAGCCCCCCTTATGTGCCAGCAGCCCCCCTTATGTCTGTTCCAGCCCAGCAGCCGCCCTAATGTCTATGCCAGCAGCCCCCCTTATGTCTGTGCCAGCAGCCCCCCTTATGTCTGTGCCAGAAGCTCCCCTTATGTGCCAGCAGCCCCCCTTATGTGCCAGTAGCCAGTGGCCCCCCTTATGTGCCAGCAGCCCCCCTTATGTGCCAGTAGCCAGTATCCCCCCTTATGTGCCAGCAGCCCCCCTTATGTCTGTGCCAGCCCAGCAGCCCCCCTTATGTCTGTGCCAGGCCAGCAGCCCCCCTTATGTGCCAAGATTGTCATTTTTACATATAAAAAAATAAAATTAAACTTATACTTACTTACCTCCTCCAGGATGCGATGCGGGCCTCTTCCGGCCTGTGTCCCTCGCTGGCTCAGGTGGCGCGATGACGTCATCGCGCCGCCTGCACCGGCCTCTGATAGGCTGCCGGCCTAGTGCTGGCAGCCTATCAGAGGAACAGGGAGGGGACACACTTCTCCCTGCCCTGCCGCATTACAGACATTTGTATTGCGATACAGATGAGATGACTTTGGAGATGAGTGAGCGCTTCCACAATGGAAGCACAGAGCTCATCTCCTGCTGTGCCCTGCCGGCGCCCCCCTTCTGACAGGGCCCCGGGTGGCTGCCCAGCCCACCCGCCCCAAGAAACGGCCCTGCAGTAACTAAAGGGGGGCGGGCAAGTCGGCAGAAAATAGGTGGCGGAACGCCGTTTCGGGGCGTTCCGCCAGAAAAAAAGGCCTGGACACTGTTATCAGTATATTTCTACCTTTTTACACATAATTGTGTATTGTTTGTTACTATTTTGTTTGGGAATATTCTGTTCTATAATCAGTATACAAACTCCTAATGAAAATGTCTCCAAAACTGTTAAATAATAAAGTTATATGTGGTTAAATGTCACCTATTTGTTTGTAATTTTTAAAAACCGTAATTTGGAAAGACAAATGTGACTGTTTTAAATAAGGTTAGAGCTGTCCGCCGCCACAAAACAATCTGGAAGTGCCCCTCCCGAGACCAGGCTCTGGATCCGCCACTGTTTCGTATTGTGCCTTCTGTGTGTTTTTGACCTCGGCTCAGTTTTTGACCTCAACCTTGTGACCTCCCTGGAATTGACGTGACCTCTTGGCTTCAGACTCCGGATTGTGTTTTGACTTTGTTATCGGATTGCTCCCTGTGTACCTGCGTGACCTCCTGGCTTTGACTTTGGCTTGTCTGACTCTGTTACAGTACTTCTGTTATCTTCTTAGGCCCCTGCACATGTCTAAGCGAGGGACCGCCGCCAAGTTGTACGGCGTCGGTTAGGACGGGCCGTGCAAGTAGGCAGGGACAGGGGTGGGGTGGAGTTTAGGGCTGCACTTATCCGTACCCTCTGTTGTGACAACACCCTTTTGGAAATTTGGAGTCCAGAATGAAGTTGATGGTGCAGTCAAATGCTGTGTCTAGAGATGAGCAAATTTTTCAAAAATTCGATTTGGACGGGTCACGAATTTCCCAAAAAGATTAGATTCAATCCGAATTTATTTGTGACGAATTGCGTTAAAAAACAGCTATTTCCTGGCTGCTGAGAGCCTGCATAGTAGTGTAGACCACTGTGCATTGCAGAAACACACATAGGGAGTGTTGCTGTGCTAGTGAAACAGTACTGTGAGTCAGGATGACATGCAGATGACAGGCTTCACTCTTAGAATCACTTAACTCATTTGGTCAGTTATGGGGCCAAAACTGACCAAATAACTCAAGTGTGAAGTGTGAGCCTTACAGGTCAATGTTAGCGTCAGGTATAAAGAACAGTGACCAAAGCTTCTACTATATAGTGAAAGAATGCACTGCTTTTACACTGTCTTCAGCTGATTCCAAGTTTCTACAGAACCTGTTGTGTTGCACGCTGAGAAGAGTGTCCCCCTGACAGAGTGGAGAGGGCGTCAGGAGTAAGTTTGTGTTAACATCACTGTTTATTTTGCCCTTCTTCTCATCTGTCATAAGAACAACCCCAAAAAAAGATCCTGTCTTTTGAGCATACCCCTTCACATTGTCAGCATTTGCTCAGTAATCCATCAGTATTGCTAAGGCCAAAGAAAACAGGAGTGTCTCCAAAACATAGATGACACGTGAATGGAATATTTGCATGTCTTCTGTGTTTTGTACCAACTCCTACTTTTGGCTTCCAAATCATGATCCAATCCTAAAGCAAAATAGGGACTGTGTGATACAGGCCTTACGTCTGCTCCAAAGACAGGATCCGTTGTGTTTCTCATTTTTCCATCCTTCTGACAGATCAGAAGAAAGGTAAAATAAATAGTGATGTCAACAAGGCCAAACAGGCACAATAGCGGCCCAGTGACAGAGTGGTCAGGTGGCAACAGCATGAGGAGTCAGAAAAGACAATTGGGGGCACTGACCTATTCAAATAATCATGGGAAATTGTAAGATTTGCAAAAAAATATTTTACAATTTATTAGAGACACCAGGGATAGCGTACCACTATACATAAAACACTTGAACAACACTAAATAATAGATGTGGTTTGTGGATGCACAGTCAGATGATTGGCGAAATTCACCTACCATCCACCCACCACATCTAGAGAACTGAACATATACACTCACCTAAAGAATTATTAGGAACACCTGTTCTATTTCTCATTAATGCAATTATCTAGTCAACCAATCACATGGCAGTTGCTTCAATGCATTTAGGGGGTTGGTCCTGGTCAAGACAATCTCCTGAACTCCAAACTGAATGTCAGAATGGGAAAGAAAGGTGATTTAAGCAATTTTGAGCGTGGCATGGTTGTTGGTGCCAGACGGGCCGGTCTGAGTATTTCACAATCTGCTCAGTTACTGGGATTTTCACGCACAACCATTTCTAGGGTTTACAAAGAATGGTGTGAAAAGGGAAAAACATCCAGTATGCGGCAGTCCTGTGGGCAAAAATGCCTTATGGATGCTAGAGGTCAGAGGAGAATGGGCCGACTGATTCAAGCTGATAGAAGAGCAACATTGACTGAAATAACCACTCGTTACAACCGAGGTATGCAGCAAAGCATTTGTGAAGCCACAACACGCACAACCTTGAGGCGGATGGGCTACAACAGCAGAAGACCCCACCGGGTACCACTCATCTCCACTACAAATAGGAAAAAGAGGCTACAATTTGCACGAGCTCACCAAAATTGCACTTTTGAAGACTGTAAAAATGTTGCCTGGTCTGATGAGTCTCGATTTCTGTTGAGACATTCAAATGGTAGAGTCCAAATTTGGCGTAAACAGAATGAGAACATGTATCCATCCTCTGATGGCTACTTCCAGCAGGATAATGCACCATGTCACAAAGCTTGAATCATTTCAAATTGGTTTCTTGAACATGACAATGAGTTCACTGTACTAAAATGGCCCCCACAGTCACCAGATCTCAACCCAATAGAGCATCTTTGGGATGTGGTGGAACGGGAGCTTCGTGTCCTGGATGTGCATCCCTCAAATCTCCATCAACTGCAAGATGCTATCCTATCAATATGGGCCAACATTTCTAAAGAATGCTATCAGCACCTTGTTGAATCAATGCAACGTAGAATTAAGGCAGTTCTGAAGGCAAAAGGGGGTCCAACAGTGTCGGACTGGGGTACCTAGGGCCCACCAGTAAAAAAAATTTGGGCGGCCCACCGTACAGATACATTCAAATATAATAAATAATCTAACACGTTTCTTATATGAACATAGGCTGGTTGAGGTGCTGTACATTGAATATATGTATGCAGTGCAGTAAATCTACTGTGTTATGTGCCACTTGTGCAGGGGGTGGGAGACTTGGGGCCCACCTTGCTCAGGGGCCCACCGGGGGATTCCCCTGTACCCCTGTGGGCCAGTCCGAGCCTGGGGTCCAACACCGTATTAGTATGGTGTTCCTAATAATTCTTTAGGTGAGTGTATATAGCCCAGTGTTAGGGCACTTTCACACTAGCGGCAGAGGACTCTCGGTGTGCGCTGCCGTGCTGCCACCGGATCTCCGCCCCCGCCCCCATTATAGTCAATGGGGACGGGGCGGCAAGTGAAGTGTGAAACTAGCCTTAGCTGAATACATGTGAAGGAAAATAAATGAAATAAAGTTTAACACAGCGTATAATAAAAAATACTGTTAAAAATTTATGCGGTAAAAAAATTTAAATGCAAAGAAAATGTCTGCTTGCAGTAGCCCAATTGTTTGATGGCCCAATTGATAGATGCAGTATCCAAATACTGGATCAACTATTAGATCATGATAGATAGTAACAAGGGATATTTAGAACTCCCGATCCATCAGTGGCAAAAGCAAACGCCAAGTATTTTAGGTAGATGCGTATAATATCGATGGTGTGTTGTATCGATCCTAATAAATGTTTTGTATGATGAACTACAATATTAGTGAAAGTCAGCATAGATAGTAGCATTATGCCGAGACTTTGCAATAATAATAGTAGTAAATAGTTTCTTGTTAGTAATGTTTATAACTACTTGTTAGTAGGTTACCAATCCTGTGAAGAGCGGCTTGTTCTTTGATCGGCAGGTCCGCTCGCTATGTGCTTGCTGTTTGAGAAGCCGGCTTGCCACGTGGCATCCCACGTGGTTATGGACTTTGCCGTTGTTCAATCACAGGAGACTGGTTGGTCTGCAGATGGTAAACATTACAATTGTAGCGCTATTACGCCTCAGAAAAGAAGCTTGCAAATGATGGACGTGTCCGAGTTAGGTCGGTTCCAATACAACTGGATGATTGTACACCATGAGGAGTAAACACAGTGGCCCAGTGACAGAAGGGTGAGGTGGCAATAGCATGAGGAGTCAACACAGTGGCCAAGTGACAGTGGTGAGGTGGGGGGCAAAAGCTGTGGCAATAACAGCACAAGATGGTGGGTGGCAGTAGGAGCACATGGCAGCAGGTATGTGGCATCAGGCGGGTGGCAACATCCAAAAAGCGGCTGAAGCAGGTGGCCAGAAGAAACGGGTCTCTTTTCACAAAGTTTGGGTGTGGCACCCAGAATGATCTGGTCTGATGCATCAGGCACTGGTATGTGGAAATCCTGGCTGATCCACACATGATTCATCTTCACAAAGGTCAGCCTCTCCACATTTTGGGTGGAAAGGCAAGTTCTCCTTGGGATAACTATGTCTCCAGCCGCACTAAACACCCACTCTGATGCCACACTACTAATCAGGCAGGAAAGCTTGTCCAGGACAAACTTGGCCAGTTGCGTCACAAATCAAGTTTGGCTGCCCAGTAGTCCAGGAGATCTTCCATGTGGGATAGCAGGGTGCAGTCCAGGTTTTTTCACTGGGCGGGTGAAGAAAACTGCTCATCAGAGACTCTAGACTTAAGTTGCTGCTGATAGGGCTGGTACTGCTCCTGCCCCACCCCACCCCCCTCCGATAGCCATGGCAGTGGAACGTGAGCCCAGAGAGCCCCCCCGGTCAGACCTTCGTGAGGATGGGCGATGGCGCACATAGGCAGCGGCCAACTGACTACATAGGATGTCTCGATAGTAGTTCAGTTTACCCTCCCTCACAGTGGGTGTAATAAAGGCCCCCATTTTGGACTGGTAGCGAAGGTCTAACATGGTAGAGAGCCAGTAGTCATCCCTCTGCCGAATTGTGACAATTAGGCTGTAACTACGCAAGCAACCAAGCATGCATCGGGCCATTTGCTCAAGGGACTCAGAGGGACTCCCTGCCTCCATCTCCACGGCATACTGCCACTGTGTCTTGGGGTCCTCTGCTTGTTCTTCCTCATCGCCCTCTACCTCTACCTCCTCCTGCTCCTCCTCTCCTGTCACTTGTGCAGAAAAAACACTCATTTCTGTATGCATTGCTTGTGCATGAATGTCCCCCTCCTCCAGTTCAGCCCCCACAGGGCTCAGGTGGCCGTGAGATGTAGGTGCCACGTCTCCTGTCCCCAAACAGATTTAGCAGCATCTGTTCCAGGACATGAACCAGTGGAATGACGTTCATCCTGTAGTCCTGGCGACTGACAAATAAAATGGCCTCCTCAAAAGGGCCTGAGCAAATGGCAGGTGTCACGCTTGAGCTGACACTACCTAACGTCAAAGTTACACAGGGGAGTGCTCCTGCCGCCTGCATCAGCAAGAAATCGTTTACGGCCTTCCTCTGCTCATATAGTCGGTCCAACATGTGGAGTGTGGAGTTATAACGGGTGGAAACGTTGCATATGAGGCGATGTTTTGGAATGCCATTCTGCCTTTGCAGCTCAAGAAGGGTGTAATTTGCAGTGTAAGAGTGGCCGAAGTGCATGCACAGTTAACTGGCCATTTTCAGGATGTCTTGCAGGAACTGCTGTACAACCAGACTAACCACATGCGCCATGCAGGACACATGGCTAAATCCTCCTTGACGCAGCGCCGACACAATGTTCTTCCCGTTGTCGGTGACCATGGTTTTGATCTTAAGTTGGTGAGGAGACAGACAGGATTCGATTTCTTGATGGAGGACGCAGAGCAGTTCTTCCCCTGTGTGACTCTGTTCGCCCAGGAAAACTAGGTGCAGAACAGCGCTACACCGCTGTGCCCTGCACATGTGGTATGGTGGAGGAGCACTCCGAATTGTGCCTGCAGCGGAGGCTCAGGACAAGATGGAGGATGAGGAGGCAGCGGAGGACATTGTCGCAGGACCCACAGCTTGAGACCAGGAAGCCGGCAGTGCCGTCACCTGGCCAAGTTGCTGGTGTGGCTGGGCAGGAACCACATTTACCCACTGGGCTGTAAAGGACATATATTGTCCTTGACCGTTGTTATAGTTCCGCACATCAGCACTGCCATGAACTTTAGCAGACATTGACAGGCTCAAGGACTGGCCCACCTTCTATTCTACATACATGTACTGCCCTTTTGGAGAAGTAATGACAGCTTGGGACTCTTCACCTTGCCTCGGCACAAGCCATCAGTTCTCTGAAAGGAAAGGGACTGTAGTACCAGCAACTTGGCCAGGAGCACGTTCAGCTTCTGTTCCGTTGGATGAGTGCACTCATACTGTTATCTATTTGCAATTGCCTCTGGGATTTATTGCTGACAAAATGAGTAACAGGGAGTAGGAAAAGGAGAAGCAGGAGCATCAGGACCAGTAGAAGATGGGAATGAAACATAGCTCCCTTCTGCTGAGGTGGTGGAGCCTTGACATGTGGAAAAGGGGTGCGGGCCACTGGGTGATTCGGCAGTTGCTGCTTCAGGCTGTACCACTACATTAGAACCACAATTTTCCCAGGCCACTTTATGGTGACGCTGCATGTGTTGATGCAGGGCCGTGATTCCAACATTGGCACCCTGGCCACTCTTCACCTTCTGCCCACAGATTCTGCAAATGGCCATGCTGACGCTCTCTGGTGGCTTAATGAAAAATTGACACACCACTGAGTATGGCATCTTTCCCTCACCACTCCGAGCTGACTGCCTGCTACTGCTGCCTCCGTGAACCCCTGCACTGCTACTTCTTTCCGGACAGGTAGGCTCCTGTGTAGTGGCTCCAACGTGCGATCGGCCACATCATCATCCACCACTGTCTGCACGTCATTGATGTCACCCTCGCCAGTCTCAGGGCCACGTGCCTGACCACTTGCAACACCAGCTACCATGCAACTCTCATCATCACTACTTGCCTGCCTACTGGAGGAAGCAGTGGATCTCTTCTCCTGATCTTGGCTGGGCAGTAGCTGCTGACTGTCCTCTAAAATCTCGTCCTCGCTGAAAAGGGGAACTGAGCCGACGGCATACAATACTTATCGAGCTGAGGGAACAGAAAATGACAGGCAGGTTGAGGACAGGTAGGGGCACAGAGCTTGTTCCCGGGCCATGACAACTAAGGGTTGTGCCAGAGGAACCCACCGACTCCTGCTGGGGGTGTCTGATGTCACTTGCGACTAAGTAGAAGAGCAAGTCAACCATTCAAGGACCGTTGGGTTGCTGGTCAAGGCACGACCGCTAGATGACACTGGTTGCTCAGGCCTGTCGCTGCTGCCACCCCCCTTCTTCTGCTGCTACTTCTGCCTGCTCCAGAAACATTTTGGCCACTGCCTGTTTCCTTTGAAGGAGCCTGTCACATGTTTGTTCAACATAATGTAAATTCAAAGAAACTGCAAGGGTAAAAGCAATACTATCAGACTGCAATTTAAGCACTGTAGCAAGGGCGAATGGATGTACAGGGTGGCCCATTTATATGGATACACCTTAATAAAATGGGAATGGTTGGTGATATTAACTTCCTGTTTGTGGCACATTAGTATATGTGAGGGGGGAAACTTTTCAAGATGGGTGGTGACCATGGCGGCAATTTTGAAGTCGGCCATTTTGAATCCAACTTTTGTTTTTTCAATAGGAAGAGGGTCATGTGACACATCAAACTTATTGGGAATTTCGCAATAAAAACAATGGTGTGCTTGGTTTTAACTTAACTTTATTTTTTCATGAGTTATTTACAAGTTTCTGACCACTTATAAAATGTGTTCAATGTGCTGCCCATTGTGTTGGATTGTCAATGCAACCCTCTTCTCCCACTCTTCATACACTGATAGCAACACCGCAGGAGAAATGCTAGCACAGGCTTCCAGTATCCGTAGTTTCAGGTGCTGCACATCTTGTATCTTCACAGCATAGACAATTGCCTTCAGATGACCCCAAAGATAAAAGTCTAAGAGGGTCAGATCGGGAGACCTTGGGGGCCATTCAACTGGCCCTCGATGACCAATCCACTTTCCAGGAAACTGTTCATCTAGGAATGCTCGGACCTGACACCCATAATGTGGTGGTGCACCATCTTGCTGGAAAAACTCAGGGAACGTGCCAGCTTCAGTGCATAAAGAGGGAAACACATCATCATGTAGCAATTTTGCATGTCCAGTGGCCTTGAGGTTTCCATTGATGAAGAATGGCCCCACTATCTTTGTATCTTCACTATCTGTGAAGATACAAGATGTGCAGCACCTGAAACTACGGATACTGGAAGCCTGTGCTAGCATTTCTCCTGCGGTGTTGCTATCAGTGTGTGAAGAGTGGGAGAAGAGGGTTGCATTGACAATCCAACACAATGGGCAGCACATTGAACACATTTTATAAGTGGTCAGAAACTTGTAAATAACTCATGAAAGAATAAAGTTACGTTAAAACCAAGCACACCATTGTTTTTATTGTGAAATTCCCAATAAGTTTGATGTGTCACATGACCCTCTTCCTATTGAAAAAACAAAAGTTGGATTCAAAATGGCCAACTTCAAAATGGCCGCCATGGTCACCACACATCTTGAAAAGTTTCCTCGCTCACATATACTAATGTGCCACAAACAGGAAGTTAATATCACCAACCATTCCCATTTTATTAAGGTGTATCCATATAAATGGCCCACCCTGTACTTATATTTGTAATAAATACACCCCAAAACTGGCTGTATCAGAATGTAATTTCACTGCAGAAGGGTGAATGGACGTACTAATATTTGCAATTAATAAACCCCAAAACTGACTGTATCAGAATGTAATTTCACCAGAGAATGGCGACTAGACATACTTATATTTGCTATTAATACACCCCAAAACTGTCTGTATCACAATGTAATTTGACCACAGAATGGCTAATAGAAGTACTGATATTTGCTATTACTACACCCCAAAACTGGCTGTATCAAACCACACTTTCCTTAAAGAAGCAAGAGTGAATGGAAATAGTTATTTTTCACATTAGTACATCCCAAAACTGGTGGTATCAGACAGCACTTTCACCCCAATATCAAGCAAGGATTACTAGAATTACTGATGTATCATAGGGTGCAAACAACCTAAAAGGTACAAATAAAATTTTCCAGAAATTCTGATCGAATTCCACTTTGTCAACTTCGATTCCCTCATCTTTAGCTCTGTGGTGAGGGAGAAAATCAGAACTAGGTTCCACAAATACTTCCTGAAATTCACTAATGATATTGGACAATTTTAGAGGATTCATTTGCAGCGATGCCATAGGTAAAGTAAAGAGATGAGTACAATCGTTACCCCAACTCTCTACTTCCCCTGTTTCCCAATTAATAACAGGATTGTGACCCTGTAATCAAGGAATACCTAGCAGGACATCAACAGATAATTCCTTCATAACCAGAAATTTCAGAATAAAGGACCCCACAGAAATGGTAATTACTGGCGTACAACATTTAATACCATCCTTCCCCAGGATGGTAGAATCGATTGCCGTGACTTGAACAGGAAAAAGCAATGGAGACACCAATGTTGAACAGGGACAATGTTAGTTTCTCACTTATGAAATTTGCTGTGGCAAAGTAAAAGCTAAATTCCCTTTTCACCGAATACTTTTTAACAGTCTCACTTGACTCTATCTCCATATCCCGCGAAAGGCATTTGGGACACGACTTGACCTGGTGACTGGCGGAACCACAATATAAACAAAGTCCCTGACGTCCCAAGGAGAGGAAGGTATCACTAAGCTCCATGGATACCTCCAGGTCAGGATGCTGTATTGGGACAATAGGGATCAAATCTGGAGAGTCCGTGGGACCTGGCAACACCACACGTTCCCTATTACCCAACAATCCAAATGTACAGTCAGCGTCATGGTCTGCTCTAAAGTATTGATGTTAGGGTAACTAACAAGTAAGTTCTTTAAGGCCTGAGAAAGACCCTGATAAAACTGACACCGTAATGTGGGGTCGTTCCAAACAGAGGCCACACATCTTCCACAGAGAAACTACCTTGTAGTAAACTGACTAATTTACTCTTTGTGTAGGCTGCTTTGTCTGGTTCTTCATACAAACAAGAAACCGTCAACTAAGGCTTAGGCAAGATATTCAGAGGAAAGAGAGAATTTCCACTCCTGGGAGTCTCCCTAAAACAGTGAAATAACAATTCCCACTGGCTGCTGTTCAAAATCAGAGGAAAAATCTGAAATAAAGTTTGAAGCCCTCTTTTAAAGCAAGAAAATAATTTTCTGTTGCGCGTAAATTTTTCTGGAAGCTTGGTCTTAGGTTCCATAGACGAGGAAGCCTAGGTACTGCCTGGCGACCCCTAAATAGTCTCCTAATTATAGACCCTCTGAGCTAAGTCCCGGACCGTCAGGGTTAGACTCTGCATTTGTTCCACTAAAGCACGGACTGAATTCATGATGCGGAACAACAGGCAGAGTTAGGTAAGGCCGTTGAATATGACAGGATAACGACTCATCACACACAAACAGGGATAGTGCAACCCTAAACTGCCCGGACCCAGTATCCCTACCTACTTGCACGATCACTCTAGGCAGTGACTGACAACTGTCCCTATGCTGCGATATGTGAAGGGCGACACACAAATAGGGGACAAACAGAATAAGAGTAGTCGTACAGCCCCACCAACCCCCCACACACACGCCCGCCGCGGCTTCAACTGAAGATCCGGAACTTAGGATTCCTGCGTTGCGGGCCTGTGGCGCTGGTGGCTGGCTCCGTCCCTCAGGTACGCCCCCGTCCCGGCCCCCTCCACAGCCTACCTCATCTTCTGTGCGTGCGCCCTTCTCCAGTCCTGACTCCTTCTCCCCAGCCAGGCCCGAGCCGCGGACCGCCCACTACACTAGTCTAGTGTAGTGGGCGGGCGGTCCTCGGCTCGGGCCTGGCTGCCTGTGTGTGTGTGTAAATAAAAAATCAACAGAAGGCGGCCCGGACGGGCCCCCAGTGGCGTAGGGCCCCATAGCCACTGCTGTGGTTGCTATGGCGATCCCTACGCCACTGACTCCCACCCACAGCCGCCTTCAGCACACAGTCCCATGTAAATAACATCACCCTGCCCCAGCCACCTCCAACATGCAGCCTCATGTAAATAACAACACCCCCTCAACATTCAGTCCCATGTAAATATCATCTCTCCCTTCAGCCCTAACATACAGTCCCAGTTAAATAACCACAACTCCCAGCATTCCTCTGCCTCTCTCTTCACTTACCTCTCCTGATGTAGCAGACCTCACCACAGCTTCTTCCTCACAATTCTCCTCTTCAGTGCAGTCCTCTCCTGCAGTGGTCACATGGTGACATCATCGCAGGTCCTCAACCACTGCTTGTTTTACTGGTCAAATGACCTGTGATGTCATCACAGGTCCTTCAACTTTTCCAGTGCATTAGAATCAATTGTATTGCCGTCCTGAGGACGGCAATACAGTTGTATCTAGCTGGCAGGCAGTACTGTACATTCGGGGCCTGGGACAAAACATTCAGGGCCCAGGCCCCGAATGGTTTAACCTAGCAACGCCCCTGCCCTCAAATATTACAGTTTGCAAAGATCGAACGTGTCCTGATTTTGAAAACGGGACTATATTATGATAGAGAATTGTTAACAAAAAATATAGCTGAATTATCTTTAGTCTGAATGATGAACATGATCTGAGTGTCTTTCTATAATGATATGTATTGTGCTGCCATGTTATGTTGCTGATTGTTAGTGATACCGTAACATGAGAGATTCTTATAAGTTTACGTGTACCCATGTCATTATGTAGAAGGCCCCAGAAAGCATGTGCCAATGAGAAACAGCTGGCTCATGCCTATCCTCAGATTATAAATGAAGCCATATCTTTATATTTTTTGGATGTTGTTTAGAAGGCCCTAGACTGCCATTACAACCGAATGGCTCTTGGGGAACCATAAAGTCAGCTCAGGGACCCCTGGGAGAAAATTTGAAGTGCTTGCAATGATTGGCTAAGTGGGCATTTTCATAGTGCTGACCAGGAAGTGGTGAAAAACATATCTCAATTTGAAGCAGGATTTGCTGTCCAAGGGTCAGCACATGAAACAGAAGGAAGACAAAGAGAGAATTGTTTGGTCAAGAAGGAGTCAATATCTGAAAAAACAAATGTATTGCTAATAGCAGTGAGAACAAAACACTGATGTATGAATAACACCAACTTATTTCCTACACTAATTGACTTCAAAATACAAAAGCCCACACTGGAGAACCAAAGACATTTGTACAGTCATGCCTCTGAATAATGGTTTGTCATTGACATGACTACCTCATATATTTTAATGGTAGCAGAAGTTAGGATTCATTTATAGATAAGGTTGCATTTAGGCTTTCTACTTTTGTTGAATAATCTATTGGTGACTCAAATGCTTCTGAAGAACATGCCACCCACCATATTAGTCAGCCATGAATTTCCTATACATCTGACTTATCTCCCTTGAACCTCTTATTCAAGGGTTTATATAAAATAGCCTAGTGGAAGCTGCAAATTCACTTCTGATATCCAAGCAAGCAGCACCATACTGTAAGTATTTATCTGCATGATTACATTCTGCAATTAGGTTGAATGTGAAAACAGGGGCTGCTAGTTTCACCAGATGAATTCCCTGTGTAGATCATTATGAAACATTGTTATTGCTAATTATGTTATATTGGAGTAAAACGTTCCTGGAATCTGTAAATATTTGACTATATTTTAGTAAAAATAAGCCTGATTAGGCATGGCATACTGTATTTCAAATGCTCAACATGTTGCAATATGCAAGTCTAGCATGCCTATTGTATATTAAAACAATATGGCACTTGCTGAAAGAGAAAGAATTAGAGAGTCTAAGATGCCTTCTGCCAAGTTAAAAATAAGACAGATTTGATAGAATTGGTTGCAGTGTAAACATTATACTCAATTCTAGTTTGTGCTTTCAGTAATAACAGTGGGTAAAGCTGTGCCAGAGATATGCATACTAAGCAGCAGCAATATGTCATGCTATTGCCATTAATGTGGTTAACCTCACTCACAATATTATACTGTCTCCAAATATCTTCCTACAGTATATATAATCTTAGGGGGTCATTTATCAAACTGATGTAAACTAGAACTGGCTGTTGCCCATATCAACCAATCAGGTTCCACCTTTCATTTTCCAAAGGAGCTGTCAAAAATAAAAGGTGACATCTGATTGGTTGCTATGGGCGACTAAGTCAGTTCTACTTTACACCAGTTTGATAAATGACCCCCTTAGTCTTTAATTATAAACAATACGGGAGGAAGGATTTATGAAGCCCTGCACACCAGAAATCTGTCGAAAAAAGGCATCATTTTTGTGATTTTTTTCTTTTAGCACTGCGCCTTCCAGCACCACCTACAGATTTGAAGTGAAAGTGTGGTCAGGATTTTAGAGTAGATAACTTTTGAGACTCGTTTTTGCAGAACGGGCGGATTGCGGACCCATTAAAGTGAATGGGTCCGCAATCCGATGCGGCTGACCTACGGCCGTCGATCGTGCATTGCGGCCCGCTATTTGCGGCCCGCTGCACGGGCACGGGTCACACACGTTCGTGTGAACTTAGCCTAAGACTGCAGTTAGTTGTATGATTCTAGTTTAATAACCGTATATCAGTAAATAGTATGCCAAAAATATCCCTAGTTTCACAGTGCATTTATGGTACGGTCGCACATGGCAGTTTTTTGAAAAAATTTTGGTGACTGATAATCTGTTCTATACATATGAATGGGGTGTTTCTGCATGGGTTGTCTGACTTGTTTTAAAGGTGTTGTGTCACTTCAGCAAGTGGCATTTATCATGTAGGGAAAGTTAATACACGCCAGGTACTATTGTGTTGTTATTATCCATATTGTCTCCTTTGCTGGCTGGATTCATTTTTCTATCACATTATACACTGCTTGTTTCCATGGTTACAACCCCCCTGCACACTCCAGCACACTATGGAAAAGTGCCAGTCTCTCTGGTGGCCCGAACCGTTGGAGCTCACATAGGCTGGTGCTTTTTTCTATAGTGTGCAAGCACGACAACAACTGATGGATTACAGGGTGGTCGTAACCATGGAAACAAGCAGTGTATAATGTGATGGAAAAGTGAATCCAGCCAGCAAAGGAAGCAATATGGATAATAACAATATATTAGTAAGTGCCTTGTATTAAATTTCTCTACATTATAAATGCTATTTGCTATAGTGACACAACCCCTTTAAAGTTTACAAAGCCAGTTGTGACAAACTGCCATTTGCCACTGGGCATTGTAGAAAACTTATGGCTAGCCTCCTGCCCTACGACTATGGCCCCGGGACATATTATCCTTCAAGAACAGTGTAACAGAACTATGCCGCATGTCTGGACTGTTAATAGGACCGAACGCGGTTGGAATTTGTGACAGACCCATCCGTATGGATTAAACAAAATGGCACCCAGATAGCTAATTGTATTATATTTGTGTACTCTGAGCGGCATTCCCCTAATGATATGCCCTCAGACTTGAGCTATCTGGGAATAGGTTAAATGTCTGTGTTGGCTGGGAGGGTGTGACATTGTGTGTTTGGGTGGGGATTCCTGTCCTGTTGTTCCCACATGTGTATTGGTGATTTCCCTTTGTCCTGAGAGATAATTGAATTGCTCTTCGGGTGTCTCCAGGGCAGAGAGGAGGAAACCATGATGCATTGTGGGGATGTGTTGTATCCTGAGTGCTACGTGTCTGTCCTGTATCACAGTCCTCCTTCTGGTCCCTTAGGGGTGTGTACACCAGATGGGGACCTGCATAAATACGGGCGGGTAGCCCTCAATAAAGGTTCATGTTTTTTAGGGATGTCCCGATACCATTTTTTTAAGACTGAGTACGAGTACCGATACTTTTATTTAAGTACTCACCGATACCAATTACCGATACTAATTTTAACAATAAAATACACACACATGTATTTTCTGACCACTGACCAACCAAAAGGCCCAAAAACAGAACTATAACATTCCAAGGAGACATTATACTGTATGGGGGCCACAAAGAGACGTTATACTGTATGGGGGCAGCCACAAGGAGATGTTATACTGTATGGGGGCAGCCACAAAAAGAGGTTATACTGTATGGGGGCAGCCACAAGGAGACGTTATACTGTATGGGGGCAGCCACAAGGAGATGTTATACTGTATAGGGGCAGCTACAAGGAGACATTATACTGTATGGGGGCAGCCGCAGGGAGACGTTATACTGTATGGGGGCAGCTACAAGGAGATGTTATACTGTATGGCGCAGCCACAAGGGGACGTTATACTGTATGGGGCAACCACAAGGAGACATTACACTGTATGGGGGCCACAAGGAGATGTTATACTGTATGGGGGCAGCCACAAGGAGACGTTATACTGTATGGGGGCGGCCACAAGGAGACGTTATACTGTATGGGGGCGGCCACAAGGAGACGCTATACTGTATGGGGGCGGCCACAAGGAGACGTTACACTGTATGGGGGCGGCCACAAGGAGATGTTATACTGTATGGGGGGCAGCCACAAGGAGACGTTATACTGTATGGGGGCAGCCACAAGGAGACGTTATACTGTATGGGGGGCAGCCACAAGGAGACGTTATACTGTATGGGGCAGCCACAAGGAGACGTTATACTGTATGGGGCAGCCACAAGGAGACGTTATACTGTATGGGGCAGCCACAAGGAGACGTTATACTGTATGGGGCAGCCACAAGGAGATGTTATACTGTATGGGGGCAGCCACAAGGAGATGTTATACTGTATGGGGGCAGCCACAAGGAGACGTTATACAGTATGGGGGCAGCCACAAGGAGATGTTATACTGTATGGGGGCAGCCACAAGGAGACGTTATACTGTATGGGGGCAGCCACAAGGAGATGTTATACTGTATGGGGCAGCCACAAGGAGATGTTATACTGTATGGGGGCATCTACAAGGAGACGTTATACTGTATGGGGCGGCCACAAGGAGATGTTATACTGTATGGGGGCGGCCACAAGGAGACGTTATACTGCGTGGGGCAGCCACAAGGATATGTTATACTGTATGGGGGCAGCCACAAGGAGACGTTATACTGTATGGGGCGGCCACAAGGAGATGTTATACTGTATGGGGCGGCCACAAGGAGACGTTATACTGTATGGGAGCAGCCACAAGGAGACGTTATACTGTATGGGGGCAGCCACAAGGAGATGTTATACTGTATGGGGGCAGCCACAAGGAGACGTTATACTGTATGGGGGCAGCCACAAGGAGACGTTATACTGTATGGGGGCAGCCACTATTATACTGCATGGGGCGGCCACAAGGAGACGTTATACTGTATGGTGGCGGCCACAAGGAGACGTTACACTGTATGGGGGCAGCCACAAGGAGACGTTATACTGTATGGGGCGGCCACAAGGAGAGGTTATACTGTATGGGGGCAGCCACAAGGAGACGTTATACTGTATGGGGGGCCACAAGGAGACATTATACTGTATGGGGCAGCCACAAGGAGACGTTATACTGTATGGGGGCCACAAAGAGACGTTATACTGTATGGGGCAGCCACAAGGAGAGGTTATACTGTATGGGGGCAGCCACAAGGAGACGTTATACTGTATGGGACGGCCACAAGGAGACGCTACTGTAAGGAGTCAGGACAACAATTTTTGAAGCCCCCCTCCTCTTGTGGTATATAATATATATATAATAGTCTTGTGGCCATCATACAGTAATGTATATTTCTTCTTGCCCTAATGCCTGCTTTTAGAGATCAATGTGCAGCTTGCAGGCAGGAAGGGAAGGACCAGGGACATAGAAGACAGACACTATCACCTTTAGAGGGACTCGCTCCTGGCAAACACAGCTCTGCTGCAGTGAATGCAGTGGAGCAGACTGATGTAATTACAATGTATAGTTATTGCAGGGACTCAGAGAATCGTCTGAGAGTTTATTAGTTAAAAGAATCTAATGAGTCAGAGACTGTGTCACCGAGTCCCTGCCAGACTCCTGCTCTGCTACATGCACCCTGTACACACACAGCTCCACTACATGCTATGCTAATAATGCCCCCCCTTCCCCCCCGGATGGACTTACAGGGAGCCGCAGAGCAGGAAGCCTGGCAGGGACTCGGTGACACGGTCTGTGACTCATTAGATTCTTTTAACTAATAAACTGTGAGACGATTCTCTGAGTCCCTGCACTACGCTCCCTGTGCTGTGAGTCTCTGATTGGTTGGAGGGCGGGGAGGGGCGGGGCGGAGCTAGCTTCCACTGTCGGCTCCTATTACACAGTGCCTGCTGCTGCCCTCTGAAGCTGTTAGCTGTGCGAGATGCAGGGGCTGCGGACTGACACAGACACATAGAAGCGGCGCACAGGTATCGGCAGTGGTATCGGGGACATTTGCACGAGTACATGTACTCGTGCAAATGCCCGGTATCGGTCCCGATACCGATACTGGTATCGGTATCGGGACATCCCTAATGTTTTTCTAACCCTTCAAAATGAAGCTTCGTCTCGTTATTGGAGGGAATTGCTGTATCACGCTGGGATTGCTATGCTCTGCATATTCCCTGGAGGAGAGATCTTTCCCACACGGTCCTGAATGCTGGAGGTTCATTCAGGGTGGAAGGAAGACGGCGCGGCTCCAGTTAAGCTACGGCGGTTGTGGAGTCTGCGGTGGTTGTGGTGTCCAGTGCGGTACTTGTGGTCCTCGGCGCAAGCTAGGAAGCGTCCATTAACGGAAGCGGATCCGTTACACCAGTAAATGTGTTAAAATTATAAAATATCCTGTATCCACCAGTTAAGCCCACTCCATTTCCAGTTGTGCCATACCAGCCCTCATCTCTGATCTGTTTATAAGCTATAGGAGCGACATAGCCATATATAGCACATTACTGCCCTCAGTGATCTTGTGATGTATACCGCTGAGGCCAATGATTTCTATCAGCAGTCAAGTGCTATATGTAGCTTCATTACCACCGAAGCCTGAAAATAAGGACCGAAAGGGGACTAAAGGGGTAATGCTATGATTGATATAAAACATGAAAACCAGACATCATATAGTACATGCCAACCTCTTTCTAACAAAGCTAGAACCAGCCCTGTACCTCACATGGAACCAGAGATCTCCCCAGTCAATGCTCCACTAGTTCTGCAACATTTATATCAGTATGTTCCCCTGTTACTGACACAGCTTCTAAGATAAGATATGGCTGGTGACAGTTTGTGCGACCACCTCACTGACATGGACAGAGAAATAAGGGTAAAAATCAGAAGGTGGATCTAAACAGATACAAAATTTTCAAAAAATCCAATTTATGTGTGGATTGATTCTGCATGACTCAAATATGCTCCAACTAGCCTGGAAATTGGTATGTGAAACTCTAAGCTCTCCTAGGACTTATCTTTTTTTTTTTTATTTATGAATTTTTGCTCTTTCCCATCAGTACAGTGTGATGTGGAAAGGGTAGGGTAGTAGTGGCATGTGGTCACAATAGTAGTGGTAGCAGCACAGCATGGAATAGTAAAGGCATTAGATGTTTGAGCAGCTATTTAGGGGTAGTAGTAGTGATGACTGTGTAGCAGTAATGTTAGTGGCAGTAGGGGTAATGAAATGGTATTAGGGGGATCTGCAGCAAGGAGTAGCTGCTGCAGTGGTGACAGCAGCATTATGATATGGAACAAGATGGTAGGCAGGCAGACAGCCGCAGTGGTATGATAGCGACAGCAGCCCTACGGTACAAAATATAATGGTAGACAGGCAGACAGCAGCAGTGGCTCGATATTCTGCTTTTTCTGAGGTGAATAAAAATGGTGGTTCTGCCACAGTTTTTATTTTTATTTTTTTACAGCGGTCACATGATGGGATAGGTCATCTGTAGAATTTTCTAAAAACTTGCTTCATTCTGAATGAATTCATCACAAAGCACGTTAAATCAGCTATATATCCCGGCCTGCAGGAAGAGTATCTCGGTGTAAATCACTGTGCATTGCAGCAACATGCATAGCTAGCCCTTTCTGGTAGTGAAACAGTTTATGTGAATCAGTATGATAGGAAGGTTTTATACAGTATATAGACATGCACATTGTCGTGCAGGCCACTAACAGTCCTAGCTAACCCCTAGCTAAACCAAAGGAAAAGCATACATCAGTCTTTAGTAATAGAAAAAAACACTGTGCTTCCTTGCAAGACCTGTGTCCCAATGACTCTTTAGTGGAACAAAAGAAGGACATGGAGGCAGTGTAGTGGAGAAAAAAAAAGTTATTTTAAGTCATTTTGTGGCAGTGCAAACACGTGCTTTTGAATCACTTCTGTTAGCTGTAAAATGACTGTACCTTAATATTAGGCTCAGTTCACACTTGACTTATTTGGTCAGTTACAAGTCAAAAACACAGAACAGGTGCAGACCTTTTCATGATGCCTTATCAGAAAAGAATAGATAAGCTTTGACAATCACCTATTGTGAATGGTGATAAATATAAATAGAAGCAGCACTATGCGATCCTTCGTCGATGTGTAAAAACAATGCAGCAGCCTCACCGTTGACCCTTGATCTAACAGGCCATATAGTAAATGTAGAAAAAATGGCACTGGCAGCATCTCACATCTTCCAATCTTTTATTGCGACCCCCAGACAAGTAAAAACAGCAACGTTTCGGCTGAAACTCAGCCTTTGTCAAGCCTAATGACATCCACATTGTTACACATATATATACCCCACATATAAAAACACCCCCTCTAATCACCAATGATAGTCACTGTTCATCTCATCTACCAATCACTATTAGTCATGTGCACACTTAATAGGTTATTACTAATAACCTATTAAGTGTGCACATGACTAATAGTGATTGGTAGATGAGATGAACAGTGACTATCATTGGTGATTAGAGGGGGTGTTTTTATATGTGGGGTATATATATGTGTAACAATGTGGATGTCATTAGCCGAAACGTTGCTGTTTTTACTTGTCTGGGGGTCGCAATAAAAGATTGGAAGATGTGAGATGCTGCCGATGCCATTTTTTCTACATTTACTATTGTGAATGGTGGTTCCTGTCTCATCAGCAGGGACGGACTAAGAATTTAAAGCGGCCCTGGAAAAAATACTAAAAGTGGCCCCGTTTTGTAGTTTGGTCCAAATATTACCATATTGTGGCACATTATACCACCCCAACAGAGCCAATTACAACAGTCCAAAATACATCCCCTAAAATTTCCACTGGCTGGCCATGAGGAAGGCTCAGGTGGCCCCCTAGGCATCGGCCCTCCGGGAAATCTCCCTGTAAGGTCTATGGCCAATCCACCCCTGCTCATCAGTACACAAAGGTGATGTCTCCTTATTATAGGCAATTTTAGAATAAATGTGGATTTAGATGGGCTGACTGAGCGGCCATTTGTTGGGAAAGAAGCATTCCTTCCTGACGGCTGCTTATTCAGTGAAGGAGACAGCGCATTTACATGCAGCGATCTCCTTCACTGTATGAGGATGGGGGATTGCTAAAGCGATCCCTCATCCTCATACAGAATAATGGATTGTGAGCAGCAGATTGCAGTTTAGACAACACGATCTGCTGCTCAGAAGCCATGATCTGTGGTGCCCGCAGAAATGACAAAATCACCCGAAGATGATCGTTTCTCTCATTTATCGGGTGATCATGGCACATTTAGACAGCCAGATGATCGGGAAAGGTCGTTTCCAATTACCTGGACGATTATTGGTGCATCTAAATGCATCTTTATATATAACTGCAGTAAAGTGATGTGTATAGACCAATAAGTGGCGCCAATTATTAGGCTTAGTGGCCAGTGAGGAAACTGCAGAAATTTATGTTTTTTTGCTTAAATATAGATATTTAAAAGGAAAATAAAAAATAACCACTAAAAATTCTTTTAAAATATGTTAAGCATAAAAATGTAATTTAAACAATAGGTCATTTTCTGATGATGCATTCCATTTAACCCCTTAAGGTCGCAGGCAATTTTCATATTTTTACTGTTATTTATTCCTTCATGAGCCATACATTTTTTACTTTGGGCTTGTTTTTAGCATGACAAGTTGTACTTTCTAATGGCACCGTTTAATAAGCTGAAATTTTTTTTATTGGGTGGCAATAGAAAAAAAAAATGGAATTCTGCCATTGTTTTAGGGGTTTCATATTTACAGCAAAAATTATGTTAGCTTTGTTATTCAGGTCAGTATGATTATAACAATACCAAATTTATATAGCCTTTATGTTTTAATGCTATATAGTTAATGTTATGTTCTATAGAGCTTAATGAGGGTCCTTGTTTTGTTGAAACACGCTTTTATCAATACTGTGTTGTGATATGTATAACTTTTTGAATGCTTATTATTCAGCTTTTTTGGGGGGAAGTAAATAGACCACAAAAAAATTAATTCAGTCATTTTAGTTTTTTTCCCGTTATGGTATTCACCATACAGAATGGGATAAACACTTAGATTTTGATAGTTTAGGAATTATGTTAATTTTTTAGTTTTACATTTTTTTTCTTTTTTTATTTCTCATATTGGGAAAACAAATCATGAACTAGATGAATTTTTTATTCTTTTGGTTTTTATATATTTAAAAAAAATATTTCCCCTTTTTTAAATTTATTTTTAGTACCTCTAGAAGATTTGACCATACAGTCGTTTAAGATCGCTTAAATCATTGCAGTATATGGTAAAATCATTGTTTTCTTATTTAGTCCTGCCAGAGTCTAGTGTGATAATACATTCAATGAAACACCTGTGGATTGTAAATGCTCACCACACCAAGTGACAAATTACTTGAGTGGTGTAGTTTCCAAAATGGGGTCACTCCTTGGAGGTTTCCACTGGTACCTTAAGGCCCCTTTCACACGGGCGAGTATTCCGTGCGGATGCGATGCGTGAGTTAAACGCCTTGCACCCGCACTGAATACCGACCCATTCATTTCTATGGGGCTGTTCACATGAGCAGTGATTTTCACGCATCACTTGTGCGTTGCGTGAAAATCGCAGCATGGTCTATATTCTGCGTTTTTCACGCAACGCAGGCCCCATAGAAGTGAATGGGGTTGCGTGAAAATCGCAAGCATCCGCAAGCAAGTGCGGATGCGGTGCGATTTTCACACACGGTTGCTAGGAGACGATCGGGATGGAGACCCGATCATTATTATTTTCCCTTATAACATGGTTATAAGGGAAAATAATAGCATCCTGAATACAGAATGCATAGTAAAATAGTGCTGGAGGGGTTAAAAATTTTTTAAAAATAATTTAACTCACCTTAGTCCACTTGATCGCGATGCCCGACATCTCCTTTTGTCTCCTTTACTGAACAGGACATGTGGTGAGCATTTATTACAGGTCAAGGACCTGTGGTGACGTCACTCCGGTCATCACATGATCTTTTACCATGGTGATGGATCATGTGATGACCGGAGTGAAAAAAAATTCATTTTCACAGGCCAGTGTTAATAAATTCTTTGAGACACGTGTAGGATCAAAATTCTCACTGCACCCCTAGATCAATTCCTAAAATCAATAAGGTGCAGCTTCATTTCTGAGGACTGTGTTTGAGTCAAGTTTCACACTACGGACACATACAGTATATTTCTACACACTGCAGAATCACAGTAATAAATATTGAGCTTTTTTTTGCTGTTAACCCTTGCTATGTTACAGGGAAAAAAAGTTTCTAAATTCAGGTCTGTTAATTTGAGAGGTGCAGTTTCTAAAACGGGGTCATTTATGGAGGGGGGTGGGGTTCTATTATACAGGCTGCTCAAAGTTCAAAATGGAATTGGTCCCTAGAAAAGAAGATTTTGGACATTTTTTTGAAAAAAGCCTTCTAACATTCTAAAAAAATAAAATGACATTTACAAAATGATTGCAACATAAGGAAGACACATATTAAATGTTAATTATCTGCCACGATTTTTTATTTTATATAAAAAGTGACACGGGAAATTAAAAATAACATAAAAATATGTTAAACATAAAATAGTCATTTAAACAGCAGGTCATTTTCTGATGACACATTTCCTATGAAAGCAAAGGAATTAAAATTATTTATTTTCAATAAATTTTTGTAAATGTCATGTTTGGAAAATGAAAATTGTAGATTTTTAATTTATGTCTGAAGTAAATATAGTTGGCGCACAACTCAGGTGACTTGAGTGCATTTTAACCCCTTAGTGACATAACGAATATTAGCCTTAAGGACCAGTAACATATTTCCTGTTTTTTTTCATTTCCTTCAATTTAGCTGTATGAGACCTTAGTTTACAGGATGAATTGTAGGAACCGTTCTGAGGTACATACTACTTAAAAAAAATAAAAAATAAATAACAGTTTAAAAATAGATTTTTTGGAATATATCTTTACAGTGTTCACTGTGTGGTATAAATAACACGAAAACTGTATCCTTTGGGTCAGTGGGATTACGAAGATGCCAAATTTATATAGGTAGTTTTTATGTTCTACTTGCACAATAAAAACACTTTTGTTAGAAAATCATTTTCCAAGACTCAGAACATTTTAATGAAAATACGAATGACGTACGTGTGCATTCCGTTTTTTGTGGAACAGAACAGCTGGCCCTTCATAGAACAGTACTATCCTTGTCTGTAATGCGGACAAAAATAGGATAAGTTCTATCCCTTAGCAGAACGGATATACGGAAACGGAATGCAGACGGAGTACATTCCATTTTTTTGCGGAGCCATTGAAATGAATGGTTCCGCATACCGACCGCAAAAGTAAACCGCAAAAACGGAACGGAAACAAAATACGTTTGTGTGCAAGAGGCCTAACTGTGTGACTGGGCTTTTTTTTTTTTGGATTGGAGGGGGGAGGGGGAGTGGAGTGCCTTTTTATTCTGTTTTTGGTAGGTGAGATGAATAAAGAACAGCAATTCTAAAACTGTTTATGTTATTTTTACAAGGTTTTCTGTGACTCATAAATAATGGATTGCACAGGTTATATAATGGATGCAGCATACAGTATCTATGGTTACCACCCTTCCTAACATATAATAATGGCCACATTTACATGGGTAAAGAGGGGATGTGGCTTCACATAGGGTGTTTATTCATAATTGTAGTATTCCGTTTTTTTCTGTTAAAATAAAATTAAGCTAAATATGATGCAAAGGCATTATGTGTTAACAGGTGTCACTGACCTCTTATGAAGTAGCAAATAACCACAAAGCCAGGAAAAATCCTCTGCACCTGCAGTACCCTAGGAGAACTACTGCAAAGGGTTAACTAAAGCTAAAACAGTAAAAGGGGTTGGCCACTTTCTGGTTATTGTTGACCAATGTGTTTGCAAGATGATTATATGGCACTTACTAATATAGTCTTTTTTAAAATTCTGCACCATTTTCTATATGGTGATCCTTTAAATTATCAGACAGACCTGACCTGAACTGACTGACTCTTCAGGGCTAGTTCGTTCCATCCTGAGGGGACACACCACCTTCTGAATTGGGTGCAATAATCCTCCGCAGGTAGAATGCCCTGAACCAGTGCCTTTAGAGCCGTCTCGGCTACCAGAGCCCTGTCTGGTTCATCATAGAGGGTACCCAGGGCCTGAAAGAACCCCTCCACAGAAGTTAAACAACTGGCGCCAGCAGGTAAAGAGAACGCCCAGTCCTGGGGATCACCCTGTAGTCGGGAAATGATAATGCCCACGCGTTGACTCTCGGGGCCAGAGGACACGGGGCGCAAACGGAAGTAAAGTCTGCAACTCTCCTTGAAAGAGAGAAACTTCTTCCGGTCTCCAGAAAAGGGTTCTGGGAGCTTAATCTGGGGCTCAAAATGCGGACTGGAGGCCTGAGGAGTGGAAGAACCTTGCCCTAACTCAAAAGAACAGAGTTTTTCTCCTAGATCCTGCACCATCTGCATCAGATTAGAGACATGGTCAGTCAGGGTCACCAGAGGATTCATTATACAGTGGTTATTGGGCCTGTTAATCTGTAACGGTCACGTACACACACACACACACACAGGGGGAGGATAGTGACCACTGCGCTCCACCCTCACCCCTGGCCCTGCCTACTTGCCTCACGAGTCCTGATGACAGGGGACAACTGGACGGCAGTCCCTAACTTAAGATACGTGCGGGAAGGACAAACAAGAAAAATAACGGATAGTGAACGGACTGGGTGAATACCTAGAGAGCTACGCAGTACTAAGGAATGAGCAGAGAATAGTCAGGAAAAGCCTAGGTCAAATACCAGGAGAGAAACTAAGTACAACAGGAGTCCGCAAAGAAACGTCAGGTGGAAGCCGGGGTCAGGATACCAGGAGAGATGCGCAGTACAGGAGGAGCAGGCAAAGGATCGTCAGGGAACAGGATCAGGTAAGTATACAGGTATCCAACAAACGCCAGGAACCTAAATTAACAGGCAACCTGTGGCCAGCAGGCTGCCTTATTTATAGCGGGGAGTGAGGGTCATGTGACGTGGCCAGCATCACATGACCGACAGACCGACCAGTCAAGCACCGAGTGATCAGCTCGGCGCTCAAAGCAGACCTAGGAACAGGGAGCCTCCCAGCTAGCAAAGCTGCCCTGGGAACAAGGTCAAACACAGATCCTCGCTCCCGAAGCTAAGCAGCAGGTCTGTGGCTGATGGGAGACCGAGTGCGCCTTCGGCACCCCGTTACAGTATGTGTCTAGATAGAGGCAGGCATTCTGGTCCCATTAACGCATAACTTTCGGAGGCTTGTTCAGAACAAGCCACCCTGTCTTCTGACTTTGAAGGGGTTGTGCAGAAATATATATTGATGATCTATCCTCAGAATAGGTCATCAACACCTGATTGGCAGGGGTCCAACACTCAGCACCCCTGCAGTTTAGCTGTTTGAAGAGGAGGCGGCGCTCCATGTGAGTACTGCTTCCTCTTCATTACACTACGCGTGGTCTCCTGTGGACTGGTGGCATAGTGAAATTACAAGTACTTGCTTCATTTAAGTGAATGGAGCGAGTAGTTGTCATTACATTCCACCACAGAAACTTCTGAGAGGACAGCCAATGTAATAAACAGGAAGCAGCACTCACATGGAGAAGCTACTCTTCTTCAAGCAGCTGATCGGCGGGGGTGCCAGGTGTCGGACCCCCACTGATCTGATATTGATGACCTATCATATGGATAGGTCATCAATATATATTGCTGCATAACCCCTTTGACATGTGTGTGTATTAAAAAGGGACAGAGGTCTGTGCCCCTTGAGGCATTATTTTTGGATGCTTGGTCCCAACAATCCACCTTTTCCCATAACACCATGTGTGATTAAACATCATCTGCCCCCGATAAGGGACAATTTTTGGAAGCTTTCTAATGTGAAAAAGCATAACATGCCATGGCAGACTGTTTGTTAACACTGTCAACCATGAGTTTACCCATAGCTATATATGTCAATCTCACACATTTGCTATTGCTACCATTGCTTTTGAGAGCTTAAAGGGTGGGAGAGAGCAAAAATTCCTATAAAATTAACAGTGAGGCAAGGTAACAACTTTGCATAAAATAAATCTGAGTCTTCGGAAACTAAAAAGTCTTATAATACAAATTTTCAGGGCAATTGGAGCAACTTTGATTCATATTGAATCGATTTGGGTAAGAATTGAACATTTTGAAAAATTTGCTAAATTGGACACGAAGTAAACTTCAAGAATTTCTCTCATCTTTAGTTCAGTTGTTTGAAGAGGCTGTGGCGCTCTGGTACGGTCTCCTCAAAGTTATTGAAGTATATTGTATAGTGGCTGTGCTTGATGTTGCAGCTCAGACCCATTAAATTGAATGGGACTGAGCTGCAACAAGGCCATATGGCCAATGAACACCACAGGCCCAGGAGTGTGGCTTCTTTAAACAGATGATCGACCAGGTATTGGGAGTCTGTTCCCCATTGGGTTAGATAGGTCATCAATAAATTAATCGTGTAAAACCGCTTTATATTATGGGGTTGTGATAGACTTTTATCTATACAGTGCATTACAAAAGTCTTCAGAATGCAGACCCTTTCACTTTTTTCACATTTAGTTATGTTGCGGCCTTGTGTAAAATAAAAAAAAGTTAAAAATTTTCGCCATTATTCTACAATACCCTATAATGACAAAGGGAAAACAGAATGTTAATTTATTGAAAAGGAAAAATTGAAATATTGCAAAGTATTCAGACCCTTTACTGAGGCCCCTTTGGCAACCATTACAGCCTCCAGTCTTCTTGGGTATGATGCCACAAGGTTTGCATACCTAGATTTGGGGATTTTCTGCGATTCTTCTCTGCAGATCCTCTCAAGCTTTGTCAGGTTGGTTGGGGACCATCAGTCGACAGCCATTTTTAGGTCTCTCCAGAGATATTCAATTGAATTTAAGTCCGGGCTCTGGCTGAGCCACTCAAGGACATTCACAGAGTTATCCCTAAGCCACTCCCATCCATCTTGGCTTTGTGCTTAGGGTCACTGTCTTGTTGGAAGGTAAACCTTTGTCTCACTCGGAGGTCCAAAGCACTCTGGATCAGATTTTCATTAAGAATATCTCTCTGCTTTGCTTCATTCAGCTTTTTCACAGCATGATGCTGCCACTAGAGATGAGCAAATTTTTCAAAAATTCGATAGGCCGGTTTGCCGAATTTTTTAGAAAAAATTTGGTTCGATCCGAATATATTTGCGGCGAATTTCATTAAAACACAGATATTTCCTGGCTGCAGATAGCCTTTATAGTGGTGTAGAACACTGTGCCTTGCAGTAACACACATAGGGAGTCTGCTTTGGTAGTTAAATAATACTGTGAGTTCGTATGACATGCAGATGACAGGCGTCGCTCTTAGGCTGGGTTTACACGGGCGTGACGGATTTGTTCAGGATGCGTCCCGGGTGTATTGCGGCAAACCCGCGCGAGTAGGTATGCAATTGCAGTCAGTTTTGACTGCGATTGCGTCTCGTTGTTCAGTTTTTATCGCGCGTGTGTTTTGCACGTGCGTGATAAAAAAATGAATGTGCTACCCAGACAAGAACTTCTTCACTGAAGTTCAGGTTTGGGTTAGGTGTTGTGTAGATTGTATTATTTTCCCTTATAGCATGGTTATAAGGGAAAATAATAGCATTCTGAATACAGAATGCTAAGTAAAATAGGGCTGGAGGGGTTAAAAAAATAAATTCATAATTTAACTCACCTTAATCCACTTGTTCGCGCAGCCGGCATCTCTTCTGTCTTCATTTGTCAGGTAAAGGACCTGTGGTGACATCACTGCGCTCATCCCATGGTCCGTCACATGATCCATCTCCATGGTGATGGGTCATGTGACGGACCATGTGATGAGCGCAGTGACGTCATCACATGTCCTTTACCTCACAGATGAAGACAGAAGAGATGCCGGCTGCGCGAACAAGTGAATTAAGGTGAGTTAAATAATTTTTTTTAACCCCTTCAGCCCTATTTTACTTAGTATTCTGTATTCAGAATGCTATTATTTTCCCTTATTACCATGTTATAAGGGAAAATAATAATGATCAGGTCCCATCCCGATCGTCTCCTAGCAACCGTGCGTGAAAATTGCACCGCATCCGCACTTGCATGCGTATGCTTACGATTTTCACGCAACGCACAAGTGATGCGTGAAAATCACCGCTCATGTGCACAGCCCCAAAGAAATGAATGGGTCCGGATTCAGTGCGGGTGCAAAGCGTTCACCTCACGCATTGCACCCGCGCGGAAATCTCGCCCGAGTGAACCCAGCCTTAGAATCACTGCACAATTCACTTATTTGGGCAGTCACAGGGCCAAAACTAACTAAATAACTCAAGTTTGAACTCAGCCTTACAGGTCAATCTTAGCGCCAAGAAGAAGCACACTCCTTTTACACCGTTGTAATTTGATTCCACATAGATGTCAAGAGAACCTGTTCTATTAAACGCTTAAACAAGTAGAGCCCTCCCAAAAGTGGAGAGGGTGTCAGCAATAAGTTTGTGTTGACGTCACTGATTATTTTGCCCTTCCTCTGATCTGTCAGAACAATAACCCACAAAAAATGGATTCTGTCTGTGGAGCATCCGCCTTCACTCGGTCAGCATTTGCTCAATATCCATCAGTATTGCTAATGCCAAAAAGAGATGACACGTGAACGGAATATTTGCAAGTCTTCTGTGTTTTGTACAGCCTTACAGCTGCTACACATAGAAGATCCGTTGTGCGTCTCATTTTATCTTCCTTCTGACAGATCAGAAGGGTCAAATAAATGATGATGTCAGCCAAGCCAAAAAGGCTAAATAGTGGCCCAGTAATGAAGTGGGGAGAATGGGAACAGCATAAGAAGTCCACAGAGTGGCCCTTTGACATAGTGTTGAGGTGAAAGCAGCATGAGAACACCACAGAGTAGCCCAATAACAGAGTCCGGAGGTGGAGGCAGCATTAGGAGGCCACAGAGTGGCAAGGTGGCATAGTGTGGAGGTGGGTGGCAATACCAGTACCCGCTGAAGGTGGTGAGTGAAAGAAGGAGCACTTGGCATCAGATATGTGGCATTAGGCAGGTGGCAGCATCAGAATAGTAGCTAAGGCAGGTAACCAGAAGAAAACGGTCTCTTTTGTCAAAGTGTTGGTGTGGCACCATGGATGATCTAGTCTGAATTGGTGGGTGGAAATCCTGGCTGATCCACGCCTGATTCATCTTGACAAAGGTCAGTCTCTCCACATTTTGGGTGGACAGGCGAGTTTTTCTTGGGGTAACTATGGCCCCCGCCGCACTAAACACCTGCTCTGATGCCACACTACTGGCCAGGCAGGACAGATTTTCCAGGGCAAACTCGGCCAGTTGCGGCCATAAATCCAGTTTGGCCGCCCAGTAGTCCAGCGGATTCTCAATGACGCCTGCGGGGTGAACTCCAAGTTACATAGTTAATACGGTTGAAAAAAGCCACAAGTCCATCAAGTTCAACCAAGTTATAGGTGGGGACGCGAATCCCAGAAGGAATTAAGACTCAAATTTCTACACGTTTTTATAAGCATTAATGTTATTTACTTTTAAGAATTCATCTAAACCCTTTTTAAAACTGTCCACTGTATCTGCTGTGACCACGTCCTGAGGAAGTCTATTCCACAGCTTCACAGTTCTTACAGTAAAGAAGCTTTGACGCTTCCGGAGACTGAACTTTTTCCTCTCCAATCGGAGGCAGTGCCCCCTTGTCTTTTGAGCGCATTTTACATGGAACAGCTTTTCACTGTATTTTTTGTATGGCCCATTTATATATTTGTATAGGTTAATCATGTCCCCTCGTAGACGTCGCTTCTCAAGACTAAATAAATTCAATTATTTTAATCTTTCTTCATAACTAAGACCCTCCATGCCCCTTATCATTTTAGTCGCTCTCCTCACTACTTTTTCCAGCTGCAGTGCGTCCTTTCTATGGACTGGTGCCCAGAACCAGGGCCGGCGCCACCTGTAAGGCGACCTAGGCAGCCGTGCGGTTTAAAGAAAAAGCGTTGCCGCAAGTTTTTTTTAACAAGTACAGCGGCGGGCCCTTCCCCACACCGGGCGGTTGCCCAGGCTGGTGCGTCTATGATTGTAAACCGCCCGAGCGCAGCCTGAAGAGAGGGACCGACAGGAGGGAAGCGCCTCTAGTGTAGCGTGACCGAGCTCTGTTCGGTCCGCGGTACAGGAGCATTTGTTTCCTGTACCCGGCCGGACTGACAGGAAGTGCTCACCTAGTGAGTAAATAAGGGGGGAGTAAATGAGAGTGACAAGGAAGGGGGGAGTAAATGAGAGTGACAAGGAAGGGGGGGAGTAAATGAGAGGGACAAGGGGGGGGAGTAAATGAGAGTGACAAGGGAGGGGGGGAGTAAATGAGAATGACAAGGGAGGGGGGAGGAAATGAGAGTGACAAAGGAGTGGGGGGGGAATGAGAGTGACAAGGGAGGGAGGAAATGAGAGTGACAAGGGAGTGGGGGGGAATGAGAGTGACAAGGGAGGGGGGGGAATGAGAGTGACAGGGGAGGGGTGAGAAAGAGAGTGACAAAGTAGGGGGGATAAGAGTGACAAGGGAGGGAGGGGGGAGAAGAGAGTGACAAGGGGGGGAGAAGAGAGTGACAAGGGAGGGGGGAGAGTGACAAGGGGGGGGGGAGAGTGACAAGGGAGGGGGGAGAGTGACAAGGGGGGGAGTGACAAGGGAGGGGGAGAGAGTGACAAAGGAGGGAGGGGGGACAAGGGAGGGGGGAAGAGAGTGACAAGGGATGGAGGGATGGGGGAGAAGAGAGTGACAAGGGAGGGGGGAAGAGAGTGACAAGGGATGGAGGGATGGGGGAGAAGAGAGTGACAAGGGAGGGATGGGGGAGAAGAGAGTGACAAGGGAAGGGGGAGAAGAGAGTGACAAGGGAGGGAGGGGGGAGAAGAGAGTGACAAGGGAGGGAGGGGGCACTAATTGCCGGCACTAATAGAATATGTCTGTTCTTGTCCGCAATTGCGGACAAGAATAGGACATGTTCTATTTTTTGGCGGAACAGAAGTGCGGACCCGGAAGTGCGGATCCGCAATTCCGTGTCCGGGCAGCACATCGTGCTACCCCATAGGAATGAATGGGTCCGCAATTCCGTTCCGCAAAATGCAGAACGAAATTGTGGACGTGTGAATGGAGCCTAAAAGGGCACTATAGTCCCAGAACCAGTACAGTTAACCCAGAACCAGTACAGTTAATGTAGTGGTACTGGTGTCTATAGCCTGTTCCTGCAGAGAAAAGACACTGTGCAGTACTAGTGTTAAAGGAGCACTATAGTGCCAGGAAAACAAACTCATTTTCCTGGCACTATATAGTTGTTAGGAGTGGGGCACCCTCGTGTCCCCCTCCCACTGGGCTGAAGGGGTTAAAACCCCTTCAGCCACTTACCTTTCTCCATCGCCGGCACTAGGAACTCTTCTCCCCGATCCTCCTCTTTTATTCACAGTGAGAATCGCGGAAGCACCTCTAGCAGCTGTCAGGGAGACAGCTACAATAAGCTTGATTAACCCTAAGGGAAACATAGCAGTTCTTTTAATTTAAATGCTGAGAAAGGGGTGGAACATGTGTGATGTCATAATATGGGCAGATCATGTGATAAGGGGGGGGGGATTTTTATCTTGCCTAGGGCGGCAAAAATCCTTGCACCGGCCCTGCCCAGAACTGAACTGCATATTCCAGATGAGGCCGCACCAACGCTGTGTAAAGTGGTATCACATCCCTGCCCCGCGAGTTGATGCCTCATATAATGCATGACAATATCCTGGTGGCCTTAGAAGCAGCTGATTGACATTGTATGCTGTAATTTAATCTACCATTCACAAGGACACCCAAATCTTTCTCTATAAGTGACTCTCCCAGTGTTACATCACCTAGGATATATGAAGCACAGAGATGTGCAAGATGCATAACTTTACATTTGTCCACATTGAACCTCATTTGCCAAGTTGATGCCCAATCACTCAAAGTGTTCAAGTCAGCTTATAGTATATGGACATCGTCCAAAGACTGTACAGTTCTGCTCTACGTCTAGCTGCTGGTGAGTAGTTTCTTCACTATGCGGGTGAAGAAAGCTGCTCATCAGTGACTCTAGACTGCTGCTGATGGAGCTGGTACTTCTCCTGCCACCCACCCCTCCCCGCAAGTGGTGGCGATAAAAATAGAGAAAGGCGCTCATAGGGTGAGTATGTTCAATAAAAGATAAAATCTATTATAGGAGGTAGTTTGCTCACCTATTGGGGTTGCACCAATTTGGGCGCAAACCACAATGAAGGGCAAAAGCAGATAATTGCAACGGTTGGTGCAGACTAGATTCGTCCGGTCGCCTTGGGCAGGTGCCACCCTGCCACTCGGGTAACGGTAGAAGAAACGAGACGCTGAACTTTACGTCCAACGTATGGACCTTAGAGGGCGCACTGACACAATCGGTCATAGACAGTATTTAGGTTTCAGCTATTTTTCACTTTATTCATAGACAACGCGTTTCGGGGTACTGGGGACCCCTTTATCAAGTCTAAAGGGTGGATTAATAAAAAAAGGACACATATATGGAAAGTCACAATGCAGGTGTACCCATCTATATAAAGAAACGATGATATGATAATAAATATAAAAAAAACACCCCTCCCCAGCAGCCATGGCAGTGGAACGTGAGCGCAGAGGGCCCCCCCAGTCAGACCCGTGAGAGGATGGACGATGGCGCAGATAGACAGCAGCCAACTGACTACATAGGATGTCTCTATAGTAGTTCAGTTTGTTCTCCCTCTCAGCGGGTATAAAAAAGGTCCCCATTTTGGACTGGTAGCTAGGGTCCAACAAGGTGGAGAGCCAGAAGTCATCCCTCTGCCGAATGGGCAGTGACAGCCGAATTGTCACCAAGCAAGTGAGCATGCAGCAGGCCATTTGCGCAAGTGACTCTGAGGGACACCCTACCTCCAGCTCCACTGCATACTGCCACGGTGTGTCTGGGTCCTCTGCCTCATCTTCCTCATCACCCTCTAGCTGCTCCTGCTCCTCCTCTCCTGTCACCTGTGTAGAAAAACCACCCATTTAGCTACACATTGCTTGTGCTCCAATGTCCTCCTCCTCCTCCAGTTCAGCCCCACAGGGCTCATGTGGCCATGAGATCTAGGTGCCACGTCTCCAGTCCCCTAACCAGCCAGATTTACCAGCATCTGTCGCAGGACATGAAGCAGTCAAATGACGTCATTCATCCTGTAGTCCTGGCGACTGACAAATAACATGGCCTCCTCAAAGGGCCTGAGCAAACGGCAGGTGTCATGCATCAGCTGCCACTGGCTGACATTGGCTGAAGTTACACAGGGGAGTATTCCTGTCCGCTTGGATCATCAAGAAATTGTTTATGGCCTTGCTATGGTTGTACAGTCGGTCCAACATACAGTCTTGTGAAAAAATTAGGACACCCTTTGAAAGCATGTGGTTTTTTGTAACATTTTTAATAAATGGTTATTTCATCTCCGTTTCAACAATACAGAGAGATTAAAGTAATCCGACTAAACAAAGAAAACTGAAGAAAAGTATTTTCAAGATCTTCTGTAAATGTCATTCTACAAAAATGCCTATTCTAACTGAGGAAAAAGATTGACGTAGCGCCGACACAATGTTCTTCCCATTGTCGGTCACCATGGTTCTGATTTTCAGTTGTCGGGGAGAAAGCCAGGATTCGATTTCTTGCTGAAGAACATGGAGCAGTTCCTCCCCTATGGGACTCTGTTCGCCCAGGCAAACAAGGTGCAGAACAGCGTGACACCTCCGTGCTCTGCACATGTGGTATGCTGGAGGGACACCGTAAATTGTCCCTGCAGTGGAAGCTGAGAAAACAGTGGAGGCAGAGGCGGAAATTGTCGCTTGACTAACGGCGTGGCAACATGGAGACGGAAGCGACGTTATTTGGCCAAGTTGCTGGTGTGGCTGTGCAGGAACCACATTCACCCAGCGGGCCGTAAAGGACATGTATTGTCCCTGACCGTAGTTACAGCTCCACACATCGGCGCTGCCGTGCACTTTGGCAGACACTGATAGGCTCAGGGACTGGCCCACCTTCTGTTCTACATGTGTGTGCAGGGCTGGTACTGCCTTTTTGGCAAAGAAATGATGGCTTGGGACTCTCCACCTCGGTTCGGCACAAGCCATCAGTTCTCTGAAAGGTGCAGAGTCCACCACTTGGAAAGGGAGGGACTGCAGCACCAGCAACTTGGACAGGAGCACAGTCAGCTTCTGCGCTGTTGGATGAGTGTACGTATACTGTTGTCTCTTGGCAATCTCTTCAGTGATCGATTGCTGACGGAATGAGCGACGAGGAGTAGGAGCATCAGGACGGGCAGATGATGGGAAGGACAGACAGTTCCCTTCAGCTGAGGTGGTGGAGCCTTAATTGCCTGAAACCGGGTGCATGCCACTGGGTGATGCAGCGGTTGCTGTGGCAGGCTGGACCACAACATTGGAGCCACGGTTCTCCCAGGCCACTTTGTGGCGATGCTGCATATGTTGACTCAGGGCTGTAGTGCCAACATTGGCACCCTGGCGACGCTTTACCTTCTGCACACAGATTCTACATATGGAAATGTTCACCTCCTCCAGCGGCTTAACAAAAAACTGCCACACCACCAAGTAGGTGATTTTGGTTGTACAGTCGGTCCAACATACAGTCTTGTGAAAAAATTAGGACACCCTTTGAAAGCATGTGGTTTTTTGTAACATTTTTAATAAATGGTTATTTCATCTCCGTTTCAACAATACAGAGAGATTAAAGTAATCCGACTAAACAAAGAAAACTGAAGAAAAGTATTTTCAAGATCTTCTGTAAATGTCATTCTACAAAAATGCCTATTCTAACTGAGGAAAAAGATAGGACACCCTTGCCCCTAATAGCGAGTGTTACCTCCTTTGGCTGAAATAACTGCAGTGAGACGGTTCTTGTAGCCATCTACCAGTCTTCGACATCGGTCTGAGGAAATTTTACCCCACTCCTCAATGCAGAACTTTTTCAGCTGTGAGATGTTTGAGGGGTTTCTTGCACGTACAGCCCTTTTCAAGTCACCCCACAGCATCTCAATGGGATTCAAATCTGGACTTTGACTTGGCCATTCCAGGACTCTCCATTTCTTCTTTTTCAGCCAATCTTTGGTTGATTTACTAGTATGTTTTGGGTCATTGTCATGTTGCATGGTCCAGTTCCGCTTCAGCTTTAATTTTCTAACTGATGGTCTCACATGTTCTTCAAGCACCTTCTGATACACAGTAGAATTCATCGTGGATTCTATGATGGTGAGCTGACCAGGTCCTGCTGCAGCAAAGCAGCCCCAAACCATGACACTTCCACCTCCATGCTTCACAGTTGGTATGAGGTTCTTTTCTTGGAATGCTGTGTTTGGTTTACGCCAAACATGTCCTCTGCTGTTGTGTCCAAATAATTCAATTTTGGACTCATCTGTCCAAAGAACATTATTCCAGAAGTCCTGGTCTTTGTCAACTTTATCGCTGGCAAATGTCAGTCTGGCCTCGATGTTTCTCTTGGAAAGCAAAGGTTTCCTCCTTGCACACCTCCCATGCAAGTTAAACTTGTACAGTCTCTTTCTGATTGTAGAGGCATGTACTTCTACATCAACAGTAGCCAGAGCCTGCTGTAGTTCTCGAGATGACACTTTAGGGTTTTTGGATACCTCTTTTAGCATCTTGCGGTCTGCTCTTGGGGTGAACTTGCTGGGGCGACCAGTCCTGGGCATGTTGGCAGTTGTTTTGAAAGCCCTCCACTTGTAGACTATCTTCCGGACAGTGGAATGGCTGATTTCAAAATCTTTTGAGATCTTTTTAAATCCCTTCCCAGACTCATAGGCTGCTACAATCTTTTTTCTGAAGTCCTCTGACAGCTCTTTTGCTCTCACCATGGTGCTCACTCTCACTTCAACAGTCAGGAGCACACCAAACTAAATGTCTGAGGTTTAAATAGGGCAAGCCTCATTCAACATGCAGAGTAACGATCTACTAATTATGTGCACCTGGTGTGATATACCTGTGTGAGATCTGAGCCAATTTAAGAGGGAATACATGTGAGGGTGTCCTATCTTTTTCCTCAGTTAGAATAGGCATTTTTGTAGAATGACATTTACAGAAGATCTTGAAAAGACTTTTCTTCAGTTTTCTTTGTTTAGTTGGATTACTTTAATCTCTCTGTATTGTTGAAACGGAGATGAAATAACCATTTATTAAAAATGTTACAAAAAACCACATGCTTTCAAAGGGTGTCCTAATTTTTTCACATGACTGTATGGAGGGTGGAATTCCAACGGGTGGAAACGTAGCATATCAGCCTATGTTGAGGGATGCCATTCTTCTACTGCAGCTCAAGGAGGGTGTGCTTTGCGGTGTACGAGTGGCTGAAGTGCATGCAAAGTTTCATGGCCTTTATTAGGATGTCTTGCAGATGGGTGGAAGATTTCTGGAACCGCTTGACAACCAGATTGAACACGTGTGCCATGCAGGGCGCATGGCTCAGCCCTCCTTGACGTAGCGCCGACACAATGTTCTTCCCATTGTCGGTCACCATGGTTCTGATTTTCAGTTGTCGGGGAGAAAGCCAGGATTCGATTTCTTGCTGAAGAACATGGAGCAGTTCCTCCCCTATGGGACTCTGTTCGCCCAGGCAAACAAGGTGCAGAACAGCGTGACACCTCCGTGCTCTGCACATGTGGTATGCTGGAGGGACACCGTAAATTGTCCCTGCAGTGGAAGCTGAGAAAACAGTGGAGGCAGAGGCGGAAATTGTCGCTTGACTAACGGCGTGGCAACATGGAGACGGAAGCGACGTTATTTGGCCAAGTTGCTGGTGTGGCTGTGCAGGAACCACATTCACCCAGCGGGCCGTAAAGGACATGTATTGTCCCTGACCGTAGTTACAGCTCCACACATCGGCGCTGCCGTGCACTTTGGCAGACACTGATAGGCTCAGGGACTGGCCCACCTTCTGTTCTACATGTGTGTGCAGGGCTGGTACTGCCTTTTTGGCAAAGAAATGATGGCTTGGGACTCTCCACCTCGGTTCGGCACAAGCCATCAGTTCTCTGAAAGGTGCAGAGTCCACCACTTGGAAAGGGAGGGACTGCAGCACCAGCAACTTGGACAGGAGCACAGTCAGCTTCTGCGCTGTTGGATGAGTGTACGTATACTGTTGTCTCTTGGCAATCTCTTCAGTGATCGATTGCTGACGGAATGAGCGACGAGGAGTAGGAGCATCAGGACGGGCAGATGATGGGAAGGACAGACAGTTCCCTTCAGCTGAGGTGGTGGAGCCTTAATTGCCTGAAACCGGGTGCATGCCACTGGGTGATGCAGCGGTTGCTGTGGCAGGCTGGACCACAACATTGGAGCCACGGTTCTCCCAGGCCACTTTGTGGCGATGCTGCATATGTTGACTCAGGGCTGTAGTGCCAACATTGGCACCCTGGCGACGCTTTACCTTCTGCACACAGATTCTACATATGGAAATGTTCACCTCCTCCAGCGGCTTAACAAAAAACTGCCACACCACCAAGTAGGTGATTTTACCCCCAAAACTACGCACTTACTGACTGCTACCGCCGCTCTCTCCGTGAACCCCTGCACTGCTACTTCCCGGGCAGGTAGGCTTCCACGAAGTGCGTGGTCTACCCTGGGCACCTTTAGCTAACGACCTCCCACTGCTGCCACCCTGCTGACTCCCGCCCATGCTAGCGACTAGCTGGCTCCGCTGCTGCCTCACAGGCAAGCTGATACCCTCTTCTCCCGATGATGATGAAGCCTCTTCGTCACCCTGCTCCCAAGTTTGATCAGCTATATCATCATCGATTACTGTCTGCACATCACTGATGTCCTCCTCAACCATCTCTGGGTCAGGAGCCAACACCAGATCCCACGCAACTCTCCTCATCACTACTTGCCCACCTAGCGGAAGAAGCGGTGGATGTCTCCTCCAGATCTTGGCTGGGCAGTAGCTGCTGACTGCCCTCTAGTAGCTCGTCCTCGCTGAAAAGTGGAGCCGAGCCTACGGCATATAATACTTCTCGTGGTGAGGGAACCGAAAACGACAGAGGAAGGTTCAGGAAAGGTGGGGGCACAGGGCGTGCTTTCGGGCCATGCCAACTAAGTGTCATGACAGAGGAACCCACTGACTCTTGGTTGAGGGGGTGTGATGTCACTTGGGACGAAGTGGATGACCGAGTCAACCATTCAAGAACCGCTGGGATGCTGGTCAAGACATGACCGCTAGTTGACACCTGGAGCTCAGGCCCCTCGCTGTGACACCTGCTGCCACGCCCCCTTACTCTTTTGCGACCTCGGCCTGCGCCAGAAACATTTAGTCCTTTGCCACTCTCCTGTGCAGGGTCTGGCACTTTGCGGTCTGACATACTGTTAGATCCAATAAATAAATAATAAGGAAATTAAAACACCCCAAAAAACTCTGTAATTTTCTCACTTTTACAGAAATTCGGAATGAATTCAACTTAGTCTGCTTCAATTCGCTCATCTCTAGCTGCCACCACTATGCTTAACTGTAGGGATAGTATTGGACAGTGCCTGATTTCCTCCAAACATGATGTTTAGAATTGAGGTCAACAAGTTTTTGGTTTAATTATACCAGAGAATCTTGTTACTCATAGTCTAAAAATGTTCTAGGTGTTTTATATTTTTTATGCCATAAAGCCCAGATTGGTGGAATGCTGCAGTAATGGTTGACCTTTTGGAAGTTTCTCCCGTCTGCACACAGGATCTCTGGAGTTCAGTCAGAGTGAACATTGGGTTCTTGGTCACCTCTCTTACCAAGGCTCTTTTCCCCATTACAAAATTTGGTGTGTTGGTCAGCTCTAGGAAGAGTCTTGTTATTCCAAACATATTCTATTTAAGAATTATGGAAGCCATTGTGCTATTAGGAACTTTCAGTGCAGCAAAAAAATAAAAATTGTACCCTTCTCCAGATCTGTGCCTCTACACAATCATGTCTCTGGGCTCTACATGCAGTTCTTTCCTCCTCATGGCTTGGTTTTTGCTCTGATATTCATTGTCAACAGGGAGACCTTATATAGACATAGGTGTATATTTCCAAATCATGTCCAATCAACTGAATCTACTACAGGAGGACTCTAATCGAGATATAGAAACATCTTAAAGATGATCAAGATAAATAGGAGGCCCTTAGACCTAAGTTTCAAAAGTCATAGCAAAGAGCCTGAATATTTATGTTCATGTGAACTTTTAGCTTTTCCTTTTTAACAAATTTGTAAACATTTTTAAAATGTTGTTTTCACTTTCTTATTAAAGGGTAATATTAAGTGCAAATTGATGGGGGGAAACTTTTAGTACAAGTACACAATATAACAAAATGTGAAAAAAGTGAAAAGGTCTGAATATTCTTCCAGACCATGCCCTGGAAGAAGCCACAATCTGGTGAATCCCAGGGTCAGCCATTGAGGTCAGCATCCTGCACATGTTTTTACTGAGCAGTTTTAAAGGGAACCAAATTTTTAGAGTACTGACATGCCAAACCCCGGAATAATTGCCAGCACTGTGAGGGAGATGAGTCCAGTGAGGCTGGCTGTTCTAACCCTCCCTCACCTCCAGAGGTTGAGTAACAAGTTCCTTTTCTATTGTGCATAGGAAAAAACTTGACAATCATTGTCCGGAGGTTGGGGACAGAAAGTAGCGGATTCCAGCATAACGTAAACTGGACGGATCCGTTATGCAGGCCATAGACTTCTATTATGACGGAATAAATAACGGAATGCCTCTAAAGGCATTTCGTTATGCATTCCATCATAGAATTGCGTTATGGTCCGTGGTAACAGAATCCATAACGCAATTCAGTATATACCACAACACAAATCGAAAACCCATCCCTAGTGGTGAGTTTTAACGGGTGTAATGCAGCAGGTGTTGACTTACTGTGTCACTAAACATATTTGGCTTAGTGCTACTCCTAAGGCCTCATGCACACAGCTATTGCTTAGCTGCTCCGTGCATTGGGGACCACATTTTGCAGTCCCCAATACATGGGCAACAGCAGTGGGGCTGCCGCAGATAGATCCAGACCCATTCAACTTGAATGGGTCTGTGAGCTGTCAGCAGCGCAAAAAAATAGAACAAGTTCTATTTTTTTGCAAGTGAATGGGTCCGCATCCATAATGCAGTGTACACACGGCTAATGCCCATATATTGTGGACCCGCTGTCTGTGGGCCACAATACGGGCACGCCCAGGCAATGGCCGTATGCATACAGCCTAAGGGTGTTCTCTAATCGCTTATACCTTCCTAGTCCTCATCCTTTCTCCCCTGGTCTCCAATGTAGGGGAACCACCAGGCTGCTACCACTTAGAGTAGTTTCTGTCCAGTCACAGATGGCTCAGATGCGTCAAGAGACACCAAAGCATGCCACCAAAGAGGAAAGGGAAGCAATGTTCAATCTGGTAAACAGGCCAAGGGTCAGGACAGACAACACAGTGTCAGTACAATAAACAGGTGCAGCGTGCCGGTCCGCAGGGGATAACACGTGAGGTTCACGGTGGGCCGAAGGGTACAACAGTTCATTGGGTACTCACGGTTAGCAGATGCTGCCCTGGGCCAGCAATGCAGTGAAGGGGAGAACAGCACTAGATTCTCCGGGGCACACTCTATTACAGGGGACACCGACCAGGTGGTGATCGAGGTGCCCTTGATGGTGACTAAATTTCCGAGTGCTTGTGCGGCTGGGCCCCTGAATTAGGTGATGTTGTGACGCCAGCACCTTGATGGTGCAAAATGATGAGAGTGGTCGTTGTATGGAAGACTGAGGCAGAGTTTGAATCCAACTAAGAACTTTACTGTAACCAGGATCTTGACAGCAATCTACATACAGATATAAACAGTTTCTTATGAACATGTAGGTTGGATGTGGTAAATCCAAGTAACAGGCTGTATATGTGGCTATATCTCAGGCTATAGTAAGAGGTTGTGTAATCACAGGTATTTAGCTCTTTGCCTTGTTCTAATCTCAGTAAAGGTGGTTCAAGTCCTTATCTTCTACACACAAGTGATGCAACAGATGGCCTGTCTGTCCTTGAAGTAACAGTGAGGCTGCCGGAAGCTAATGAATCCTTCACTTTAATACAAAGGCGCCTAGAGCCTAGAATAATGGCTATTGTCCTTCCTTTGTCTTTCCACATAGAAATTAGTAAAATCCACTTGGCACTCCGGAAGAGTAGACAGTAGAATAAAGGTTTCACCTCTGCCTATTTTCCTTGCTTGACACTGAGACCAAGAATTGGCTCTTCTAGGCCGTGGAGCCCAAGAGAGAGCTGAGAGGAGGGGATCCTCTCCTTGCCCCTCACTCCATCTCCTCCAACTTCCACACTCAAACTCTAACCTCTAACTAGGCCTGAACTGTGATATATATACTATGGTGCTATCCCCATCTAGTGGTGGAATGCATGGAATGCACCTAACAGCCTGGTAACAGGGATTCTACATAAGAATGAAATACAGCATGATATAACATATAATATAACAACTTTGCAGTACCTACGTACACAAGTGGGACACTGCACAGGTAGAGGTGTGGGCAGGCATAACAGGTACAAAACGGTAAACAGGCAGAGACGATCAGTTGACATTGAAGCATCTTTGCAGATACTAGAAAACTAGGAACCTTTTTGCTTAGGAACCCTGCCATAGGGGAATACACCTTATAACAGCCAGGAATAGCAGGCATTGGCTGGGGACAGCCAATGTACAGTATATGCGCTGGCCCTTTAATAGCTGAGGAGAGCGTGCATATCCTAGGAACAGTAGATAAAATATGAAGAGGCCAGACAGGTCTAACAGGCAGAAGGCTGAGCACTCTGGTGGCCATGCCCATCAGGAGGATAGAGAGTCTGGAGCTATGCTGGAGTTGCTGCAGAGGCTGGTGTTCCGGTAGCCATGCCGGCTTGGAGAGTAAAGACACAAAGAGCATAGACCGCCAGTATAACACCTGGTGAAACTGCTTTCTCCGTAAAGCCAAATATTACAGACTCTGTGGGAATTTTATTTGTGACTTGGGTATCTTGGAACTCAATGTACTAGTTCCTTTCACTCCATCTTGGTCTCTGTTTGGAGGACAGATTTTGCATTTGCCAATTTTACATATTTTATGCTCTAGTTGTGGCAGCCTTTTATGCATTGTCCCATAGGCTTCTGTATAGGAATCTAAAAATGCACACACAAAAGCATTAAAAATAAATAAAAACACGACAGCCAACAAATTAATGTAAAAAAATTAATAAATCTGCAAATGCTAATGTAATGAAAAGCCAAACTGACGGCTAGAAACGCAGTGTACCATACACACTTTAATGGCTTTAAAAAAGGCCTGAATATTTTAATTGAAGTGAAATCTGCATATACAGTACTTGCAGTTCTAACTTTAGCCAGTGTGGAGTAGCAAAGTATGGGGCTGATGGGGAGGCATTCTGGTAGCATGTGAAGGCGAGGATGGAAGGTGTGGTTGTGGCTATAATGGTGCTAGTAGTATTCACAATTCACAGCGGCAGTCGTTTTGTACAGATGTGTTCCCCCTCACAGTAGTTATGCCCACATTGTGCCGTCTCTGTGCCTCTTTCACAGTTGTAATGCCCTCTTTGTGCCCCCTTCACAGTAATAATCTCCATTGTGCCCCCTTCATAGTAATAATCCCCATTGAGCCCCTTTATAGTAATAATGCCCACTGTGCCCCCTTCATAGTAATAATGCCCATTGTGCCCCCTTCACAGTAATAATGTCCATTGTGCCCCCTTAATAGTAGTAATGCCCACTGTGCTAGTAATGCCCTCTGTGCCCCCTCTATAGTAGAAATCCCCATTGTGCCCGCTTCACAGTAATAATGCCCACTGTGCCCCCTTCACAGTAATAATGCCCTCTGTGCCCCCTTCATTGTAGTAATGCCCATTGTGCCCCCTTCACATTAGTAATGCCCTCTGTGCCCTCTCCATAGCAGTAATGCTCTCTTTACCCCCTCATAGTAATAAAGTCCTCTGTGCCCCCTCCATAGTAATAAAGCCCTCTGTGCCCCCTCTGTATTAAAAAACAAACAAACAAAGAAAAAAACACAGTAACTACTCACCTTGTCTAGCTCCTGAAGCTTACATACAGGCACAGATCGCTCTGCAGCACTGTGTGGGCAGAGCTTATGCAGATTTCCGGGCTACAGGCAGCGCGATCTGTGCCTGCAGTCTGAATGGTGGAGTGGGGAGAAGTCTTCCTGCTTCACCATTCTGTGCGCCACCGGCCTGAAGGAGTGAAGGAACGCAGGGGCTGAGCGATGAGTGACAGGACCGCAGCTCCCAGCGCTCCAGCAATGAGCGCTTTCATCTGTATTGATGGAACCGCTCATTGCTTCTGGCACCCCCTGAGAGCCGGCACCCGGGTAGACCGCCCACCTTCCTTAGTACGCCACTGAGTAGTAGTAGTAGTACAAAGAGCACCAAAATATATTAGAGTGTAATCTTCTACGAATAGCTCTGCATTGGCTGCAATGGTGGCAGTAGTAGAACACCCTGTCTCTTTCTAAATAGACTTTGCAGTCTCTCCAAATAACCATAGGCATACAATCCTGTTCTCATTAACTTTTTCTGCAATTCCCGGGCTGAGGGATGCAGATGAAAAATCCAGATGGCCAGTCTGACTCAAAGTGTCGTGAGAACCAAAGCAATATATCCTTTCCACAGCAGTTAAGTCTTTATCCATAAAGAATGACCTTCTAAGATGTGTGTTCTCTTTCTCAAGGGTACTCTGGGAGCTTTTAAGTTTCAGGAATGGTGTTACCCTGGACGAGGCTGGACTTTAGGCCTAGTCAGTAGGAGCTCCATTTCTGGCACCATTTTTATTTATCATGGTGTTCACCTGACAGAATAGATCATGTGTTATTTTTATAGAGCAGGTTGTTACAGATGTGACAATACCAAATATGTCTATTTTTATTTTTTTTGTTTCAGTTTTACACAATAAAAGCATTTTTGAAAATAAAATCATATTTTTGTGTCTCCATTTTCTGAAAGCAATTATTATTTTTTTTGCTTGTCATCTTGTTTGGGGGCTTGCTTTTTGCAGAAATAGTTGATGTTTTTATTGGTACCACTTTGGAGTACATTTGATTTTTTGATCGCTCGATATTATACTTTTTTGGGGCAATGTGACCTAAAAATGTCAGTTTTTTTTTTTTTTTTTTTACTGCGTTCACCTGAAGGCTCATATCATGTAATATTTTTTATAAGAGCAGGTCGTTATGGACGCAGAGATATCAAATATGTCTATTTTTTTTTAATTTGTTACCGTTTTAACCACCTGCCATCTGGGCCATTTGCCTCCTTCCTGACCAGGCCAAATTTTGCAAAACTGACATATCTCACTTTATGTGGTAATAACTTTGGAACGCCTTTATTTATCCAAGTCATTCAGAGATTGTTTTCTCGTGACACATTGTACTTCATGATAGTCATAAATTTGAGTCAAAATATTTCACCTTTACATATGAAAAAATTCCAAATTTACCCAAAAATTTGAAAAATTCGCAATTTTCTAAATTTCAATTTCTCTGCTTTTAAAACAGAAAGTGATACCTCATAAAATATTTATTATTTAACATTCCCCATATGTCTACTTTATGTTGGCATCATTTTGGAAATGTCATTTTATTTTTTTAGGACGTTAGAAGGCTTAGAAGTTTAGAAGCAATTCTTCAAATTTTTAAGAAAATTGCCAAAACCCACTTTTTAAGGACCAGTTCAGGTCTGAAGTCACTTTGTGGGGCCTACATAGTGGATACCCCCATAAATGACCCCATTGTAGAAACTACACCCCTCAAGGTATTCAAAACCGATTTTACAAACTTTGTTAACCCTTTAGGCGTTCCACAAGAATTAAAGGAATATGGAGATCAAATTTTTAAATTTCACTTTTTTGGCAGATTTTCCATTTTAATCAATTTTTTTCTTTAACACATTGATGGTTAACAGCCAAACAAAACTCATTATTTATTACCCAGATTCTGCGGTTTACAGAAACACCCCACATGTGGTCATAAACTGCTGTATGGGCACACGGCAGGGCGCAGAAGAAAAGGAACTCCACATGGTTTTTAGATGCCATGTCCCATTTGAAGCCCCCTGATGCACCCTTACAGTAGAAACTCCCAAGAAGTGACCCCATTTTGGAAACTAGGGGATAAGGTGCCAGTTTTATTAGTACTATTTTTGGGTACATATGATTTTTTGATCATTCATTATAACACTTTATGGGGCAAGGTGACCAAAAAATTGGTTGTTTTAGCACAGTTTCTATTTATTTATTTTTACAGCGTTCACCTGAGGGGTTCAGTCAAGTGACATTTTTATAGAGCAGATTGTTACGGACGTGGCGATACCTAATATGTATACTTTTTCTCATTTATTAAAGTTTTACACAATAATAGCATTTTTGAAACAAAAAAATTATGTTTTAATGTGTCCATGTTCTGAGAGCTATAATTTTTTTATTTTTTGAGAGATTTTTTGCGGGATGAGGTGACGGTTTTATTGGTACTATTTTGTGGGACATACGCGTTTTTGATCACTTGGTGTTGCACCTTTTGTGATGCAAGGTGACAAAAATTGCTTGTTTTGACACAGTTTTTTTTTTTTTTTTTTTACGGTGTTCACCCGAGGGGTTAGGTCATGTGATATTTTTATAGAGCTGGTTTTTACGGACGCGGCAATACCTAATATGTATACTTTTTTTTATTTGTTTCACTTTAACACAATAATAGCATTTTTGAAACCAAAAAAATGATGTTTTAGTGTCTCCATGTTCTAAGAGCTATAGTTTTTTTATTTTTTGAGAGATTTTCTTATGTAGGGGCTCATTTTTTGCGGGATGAGGTGACGGTTTTATTGGTACCATTTTGTGGGACATACGCGTTTTTGATCACTTGGTGTTGCACCTTTTGTGATGCAAGGTGACAAAAATTGCTTGTTTTGACACAGTTTTTTTTTTTTTTTTTTTTACGGTGTTCACCCGAGGGGTTAGGTCATGTGATATTTTTATAGAGCTGGTTTTTACGGACGCGGCAATACCAAATATGTCTATTTTATTTTTTCTATTTTTAATTTTTTTTTATCATTCCTTACTTGGGGACTTTTTTTTTTTTTACATGTGAAACTTTTTATTTTTTTATTTTCAACCTTTTATTTTAATTTTTTTTATTTTACACTTTTCGTCCCCCATAAGGTCATACAAGACCTCTGGGGGACATTTACTTCACTTTTTCTTTTTTTTTTTTTCACTGTTGATTCCTCCTGTAACTGGGGCTGACATAGTAGCCCCAGTTACAGGACAAATACACCCCTAGAGAGGCTGTACAGCAGCAATCCAGCGCTGTACAGCCTCACAGCAGGGCTGATCGAGGTCTCTGAGAGACCTCACACAGCCCCTGCACTCTCCGGTCACGGCGGTCACATGACCGCCGGGCCGGAACAGGAAGCGCATAGCGCTTCCTGCTCGGTGAGCGCTGTGTCTGCAGCGATCCGGAAGGCAAGGACACCTGGGCACTGTCCCTGCCTTGTCTTAGGGTTGCCCTGCTGTCACTGACAGCGGGCAACCCGATCAGCAGCTGCACGATTAGCGTGCAGCTGCTATTTCTGAAAGGACGTTCTAAAACGTGCTATCAGAAATAGAGGTCCACCCATAGGACGTTTATATCCTATGGGCGGACGTAAAGCGGTTAAACAATAAAAGCATTTCGGGGAAAAAATTATGTTTTGTGTCTCCATTTTCTGAAAACCATACCATATTCGTTTTATGTGGGGCTGTGTTTTTTGCAGTAAGGGTTGATGTTTTTGTTGACGGATAGTACTGAAATAGCGTAAACGTGGCCATAAACTGCTGTTTTGGTACGCTGCAGGGTTCAGAAGGGAAAAACAAAATGGGATCTAGGGTCTCCAACAACTGAGGAAGAAAATATTTAGGCACTGGCACTCCATCAGACCCCATAATTTTATTCCATGGACCCTGAGGGAGTGTCATTACAACTCCACCTATGCCAAGAGTGCACCCAAAGATATGGTCTGCTTCTTAGTCAAAGAAGAAGGTTTCTGAATTAACTGCTAGCAGTCTGCAATTAAAGTTCTTCTGGGTTCAGGCTCAAATGAATATTCGCCGGGCCTTGCTGAATATCCAGATGAGCGGTGAGGGTGCTCACTCCATCCTGTCATTGGACGCAGAAAAAGTGTTTGACAGGGTGGAGTGGGCATACCTCTGGAAAATAATGCGCGAGCTAAATTTGGGGGAAAAATGTATTAGATGGGTACAACTGCTTTACCAACATCCGAAAGTAAGGATTAAAATTAATGGAGAGACATCTGAATCAATAACATTGCAAAGGGGAACTAGGCAGGGGTGCCCTCTCTCCCCACTATTGTTTGCCATATTCGTTGAACCGTTGGCATGTAAGGTGCGATCAGATGATAACATCAGGGGGTTTGGGAGTAGGGGCGCTTCAGACAAAATGTGTTTATATGCGGATGATGTCCTGTTCTTTTTGGAAGGGGGGGGCGACAACGGTTCCATACCTGATGGGAATTGTAAATCAGTTCGGACAAATTTCTGGCTTTAGGGTGAATTGGATGAAATCGGTGCTGCTCCCAATCGGCTATGAAACCGGGAGAACGGATATTAATGTTAAAATACTAAAACCCACAGACGCGCTGGAATATCTTGGAATAAAAATTAGTGCGAGGATCCAGGAGTATATAGAACTTAATATTTCCCCTCTGCTCAAAAGGGTTAAAAATAAAATAAGTATCTGGCAAAAATTACTGATAAGACAGGCAGATCGAATCGCCATTATCAAGATGATTTTGCTGCCGCAGATCCTTTATGTTACATCCTCCTGCCCTGTGTGGATAAGTGACCACCTTTTTAATGTATTGGAAGGATTGATAAATGATCTCATATGGGGGAAAAAAAGGGTCAGGCTTAAATAAAAATATTTATGGCTAGATGAAGAAGATGGTGGGCTGTCCGTTCCCTGCTTCAGAGGCTATTATTATGGATCCCAGCTTCAGTGGTTAATGACAGAGGATGACAGACTGCGTCATTTTCTAGTGGGCGAGTTTGCAGGTCTCCAATATAATATTTTTAGTGTCCTGGAAGCCGGGATATTAAAAATAAAGGGTAAGAAGTGCCCTATTAGTAACATGGGTGAACGTTAAAAAATTATTGGGTATAAATTATTCATTAAAGATTACCCCTATATGGGGGAATATAAACTTAGGCGAGTTTCAGAGGTTAGATGATTATGTATTTTGGGAAAAAAAATGGTATTAAGTTTATTTCACAGATTGAGATAAAAGGAAAGCTCAGGACACTAGAAGAATTAGGGCTTAGGATAAAACTAGACACCCTCACACGTTTTAGATACTTTCGGTTAAAGCACGCATTTGACACCAGTGAGAATAAAGAGTATTTAATTACCAAACAATCAGAATTTGTAGAATTTTGCTGTCTCAGTAACGGGACCAAAATATCAATATCACAGATATATAAAAAGATCAAAAAGGGATTAGGGGGAGTGATTAAGTTTAATAGTGAACGAAAATGGGCACTAGAAGTGAAACCTAACACGTTAGATTGGAGATGCATTTATAAAAGTATAAAAAGAAGCACAGTATCGAGTAACTTTCGACTGATACAGTTTTTTATTACCCATCGTACCTACATCACTCCCTGGGTGTTGAGTAGGATGTATAAAACAAGGGACTCTAGATGCTGGAAGTGTAGCATGGATAATGCGGATTTCACCCATTTGATCTGGTACTGCCCCCCTATTCAGGATTATTGGATTCAGGTTTTTCGGGAGCTGACCAGATCGACTGGGTGCTCCGCGCCACTGGAGATCTCTATAGCGGTGCTCGGATATATCAGGGAAAAAAAGGTCTCGACAGAGAAATTGAAATGAAATGGGCCAAAGGATTAATGCTGGCGCGGATTGTAGTGGCTAGAGAGTGGGGGGCGGACACACCACCAAATATTGAAGAATGGAAGAACTTATGCGGGAGGGTGCATAGATATGAATATGCCTGTACCCAAAAATAAATAGGGAAAATAGAAATGAACAGTAGAAAACAGGGGATTAAGGAGCAGGAAGGAAGTGGTAAATAAACGAATGAGATATGAGTGAAACCCCTGATATGAGATCATGAAATCAATTTCTTCTTCTTCTTTTTTTTTTTTTTTTTTGCAGTAACCATCAAGACAACCATGGTGGGGGGGGAAGGGGGGTTACATTTGCTTTTATATAGGTATGACATGAGAAAAGAAATAGGATAGGGATAGATTCCTGATGTTTAATGATAAGTGAGTAACAAATGTATGCGTATATTCAGGAAATATCATCGCTTATGTCCTTTTGTATTATTGTCTATTTTCATGTTTTCTTGAATTTTTATATGCTGCAAGGGAAAAATAAAAATATTCTAAATAAAAAAATAAATAAAAAAAGTTCTTCTGGGTGTTACCAGCTTGGGGGGGGGGGGGTGTCCTCTGCCACTGGCAGAACTGATTGGATAGTGTGAAACTGTGCAAGTACACTTCCCTAACTGGTAACACCCATATGCACGTTTATTGTAGACATCTATGGATTCATTCATAAACTTCTAGCAGCAGGAATATTAGAGGAATGGCACAACACAGAGTCATAAATTAATGCTCCAGAATTGTTATTACCTGGAGAATTGCAGGTAGTTACTAAATGGGTGACACACCCTCTTTAAAGAGGACCTTTCACCGATTATGACAATGTGAACTAAGTATACAGACATGGAGAGCGGCTCCCGGGGGTCTCACTGCACTTACTATTATCCCTGGACGCCGCTCCGTTCTCCCACTATGCCCTCCGGTATCTTTGGTCACAAAGTTATGGTAGGCGGAGTCTGCACTTGTTCTGCTGTAGCGCTGGCCAATCGCATTGCAGAGCTCACAGCCTGGGAGAAAATAACCTCCCAGGCTGTGAGCTCTGCGCTGTGATTGGCCAGCGCTAGAGCAGAACAAGGGCAGACTCCGCCTACCATAACTTAGGGACTGAAATCTCCGCCTACTATAACTTACTGAGCGAAGATACCGGAGGGCATAGCGGGAGAACGGAGCGGCGCCCAGGGATAATAGTAAGTGCAGTGAGATCCCCGGGCGCCGCTCTCCATGTATGTATACTTAGTTCACATTGTCATAATCGGTGAAAGGTCCTCTTTAAATAAGCTATTTCTGATCACTCCTCTCTCAAGTCAGCTCATTCCTCTTCACACTTCCCCTCTCCATAATCTTTTATGAGCAGTATGTAATGTGCCGACAGACCTCTTGTCTCTCAAGAAGGATTTAGTTTTGGAGAGGTTAGAGAAGAATTTTTCTGTGATAAGATATATTACAAAGTGTTCATATTCACCTGTACTATTCTTTTATACAATATTTGTTGAAACAACAGTGACATTTAAACTCTTCACTTCAATTACCATAGTTTATGATACAGTAGTGTCATGCCCCACTCTGACGATGTGCGGAGGTCAGCCAGGATTGCAGCACGAGTCTAGTATTTGTTTTGATGCTGTGCTGGATCCGCCTCGCATCAGGTGCACTGGGTGGAGTCATTAGTTTAAATAGTCTCCAGCCAAGGTGCTCTGAGCGGATTATACTCTTCATTGTGGTCTTGGAAGGAAGGTTGGCTGTTTGTTCCTGCTCTCTGCAGATAAGTGTATTTTCTTGTTTGGTTGTTTATGTCATCTATCCCATCCAGGTTCTGTGCGAGCTGGCAGCTCCTTTCTCCCCACTTCACCATCTCAGGGAGTTCAGGGTTCTGTTAGCATAGGCTGGTGGACACAGCAAATCTACCATCAAGATTTGATCTGTGGGCTGAGCATTGTAGGGAAAGAGGTCAGGGATAAATTAGGAGGTGACCCTTCCCCGTCTCTCGTCCAGAGCCTGGTTGGTGTGTTATCTGTTTAACTGTGCACGTCCGCCGTGACATTATAATCCCCCATACTGTGACCGCCATTTCTCAGTGTTTATGGGATGGCGTCAATTGAAGCACTGGTTGACCGCATGCAGGGTTTGTCCCTGGAGGTTGCGGATCTACGTAGTACGGTCACACAGTGTCAGAGGGTCTTGGCTTCAGGTACAGGTCAAATTGTTGGGGAGCCTAAAGTCGCTCTTCCGGAGAAATTTGCAGGGGGTGCTGATTTTTTTTTTCCGTTTCAAGGAATCCTGTAAGTTGTACTTTCGTTTGTGCCCATTTTCATCAGGTAATGAGGATCAGAGGGTGGGTATCGTCATGTCTTTGCTGAAAGGGGACGCGCAATCCTGGGCTTTTTCCCTGCCGCCCGATTCTCTGGCTCTCCGGTCGGTGGAGGAATTTTTTAAAGCCCTGGGATTGATTTACGATAACCCAGATCGAGTTTCAATGGCAGAGTCAAAATTACGTAACTTACTACAGGGTAAACATACTGCTGAGGTTTACTGCACAGAGTTTAGGAGGTGGGCTACTGAGTCGGGGTGGAACGACCCCGCGTTACGTAGCCAGTTTTGTCAGGGGTTATCTGAAAGGTTGAAGGATGCTCTGGCTTTTCATGAATACCCTGATACTTTGGAAAATGCAATGTCTTTGGCGATACGTTTGGATAGACGTATCAGAGAGAGGGGTAAGGGTCCCTCTGTGCAGGGGATTCCTCCCGCGTGTAGTTTTGTTCCACCAGCTGCCCAGGGAGATATTGCTTGTTATTCTGGCCTAGGAGAGGAACCCATGCAGTTAGGTCAGATATCTTTCCATTCGGATAGTAGAGACTTTCGTAAAGCGCACAATTTATGTTTCTTTTGTGGAAAGAGGGGTCATTTTGTTTTTTCTTGTCCGTATGTTGAACCACAGGGGAGAGTGATAAAGAAAAAAGAAAAAGAAAAAAAAAACTCCCTCACACTTGGTGGTATGAATGGTGTGGTGGAGCAGACTGGTGTGCAAGTTCCCTGCAGTTCCCGTTTTCTCCTTTCAGCTATGGTGGCGCTAGAGTCTCGAAATGTGTTTGTTGATGTTTTTCTTGATTGTGGTGCTGGGGTATATTTAATTGACTTTCTGTTTCTTCAGGGTTTGGGACTAAGTATTTGCACGTTAGAGAACGAGATTCGTGTTTTTGCCATTGATTCTTCCCCTCTTTCTCAAGGGAGCCTTACTCACGTTGTTCATGATATTCATTTAAGGGTGGGTGATTTACATACTGAGATTATTTCCTGTTTCGTCATGAAGGATTTGCCAGCTCCAATAGTTTTGAGGTTGCCATGGTTGTCTAAACATAACCCAACTATAGACTGGCAGGCGAGACAAATCATTGGTTGGAGCAAGTTTTGTTCGGATAATTGTCTTGTCACATCTATTTCTGAAGTGTCCGTTACGGCCTTGCCTCAGTATCTCTCAGATTTTTCGGACGTGTTTGCGGAGGGTGGGGCTCAGGAATTGCCCCCTCATCGTGACTATGATTGTCCTGTGAATCTCATTCCGGGGGCTAAGTTGCCTAAGTCTCGGCTCTACAACCTCTCTCAACCCGAGAGAGAGGTCATGCGAAAGTATGTTGCCGAGAGTTTGGCAAAGGGTCATATTAGACCATCTAAGTCTCCAGTGGCTGTAGGTTTGTTCTTCGTGAAGAAGAAAGATGGATCACTGAGACCGTGTTTGGATTTCCGGGAGCTGAATCGTATTACAGTCCGGGATCCATATCCCCTGCCTTTGATCTCTGATCTTTTTGATCAGATTGTTGGAGCCAAGGTGTTCTCCAAGTTGGATTTGAGAGGAGCATACAATCTGATCAGGATCAAGGAGGGGGATGAGTGGAAAACGGCCTTCAATACGCACGAGGGTCATTTTGAGAACCTGGTAATGCCTTTTGGGTTGACGAATGCGCCAGCGGTATTTCAGCGATTCGTCAATGATATTTTTCATCATTTGGTGGGGAGGTTCGTAGTAGTCTACCTTGATGACATTTTAATTTATTCTCCTGATCTGAAGAGCCATCAGGATCATGTGAGACAGGTTTTGACGATCCTGCGGGAGAATAAGTTATACGCCAAATTGGAGAAATGTTTGTTTGCGGTGCAAGAGCTTCCATTTTTGGGATACATGCTTTCTGGTTTTCGTATGGACCCCGAAAAGGTCCGGGCGGTTCTGGAGTGGGACCGACCGGAGAATCAGAAAGCTTTGATGCGATTTTTGGGGTTTCCGAATTATTATAGAAAATTTATTTTGAATTATTCCACACTAGTCAAACCTCTTACTGATATGACCAAGAAGGGCGCTGATGTCTCTGTCTGGTCGGATGAGGCATTGCAGGCCTTTTCGGCTATTAAGGAGCGTTTTGCGTCTGCTCCCATTCTGGTGCAGCCGGATGTATCTCAGCCATTCGTGGTCGAGGTTGATGCATCAGAGGTGGGGGTTGGGGCGGTGCTTTCGCAGGGTCCTTCTCCTGGCAAGTGGGTCCCGTGTGCCTTCTTCTCCAGGAAGCTCTCGGTCGCTGAGAGGAATTATGATGATGGAGATAGGGAGTTGTTGGCGATCAAGTTGGCCTTTGAAGAATGGCGTCACTGGTTAGAGGGGGCTTCTCACCCCGTTACTGTGTATACAGACCATAAGAATTTGGCTTACCTGCAATCTGCCAAGCGTCTGAACCCTAGACAGGCCAGATGGTCATTGTTTTTTACCAGGTTCAATTTCGTGGTTACCTTTCGCCCAGGGGTCAAGAACGTCAAGGCAGATGCCTTGTCTCGCAGCTTCCCTGGGGGAGGTGATTCAGAAGATCCAGCGCCGATTTTGGCGGATGGAGTGGTGGTCTCCACTCTGTACCCTGAATTGGAGATGGAGGTGTTGGGAGCTCAGGAGGGGGCTCCTGGTTCGTGTCCCCCAGGGAGGTTGTTTGTTCCTGAGGGCCTACGATACAAGGTGTTCAAGGAACATCACGATACTGTTCTCGCTGGACATCCTGGTGGTAAGTCCACCTGTGATCTGGTGTCCTGGAGGTTCTGGTGGCCAGGTTTGCATAAGAGTATTGAGAATTACGTGGCAGCTTGTGAAACCTGCGCTCGGTCTAAGGTTGCTCATACTCGACCGCCTGGTTCACTTCTTCCATTGTCTATTCCATCTCGTCCTTGGACACATTTGTCCATGGACTTTATTACGGACCTACCGAGTTCCTCCGGGAGAACAGTGATCTTGGTGGTAGTCGATCGTTTCAGTAAAATGGCTCACTTTATACCACTAACAAGTCTGCCTAACGCTAAGACTCTTGCGCAGATTTTTGTGGATAATATTGTTAAATTGCACGGTATTCCTTCGGATATTGTCTCTGATAGGGGCACGCAGTTTGTCTCCAGGTTTTGGAGGGCGTTCTGCTCTCGACTTGGCATTCAACTTTCTTTCTCGTCGGCTTTTCATCCACAGTCGAATGGTCAGACGGAGCGTACTAATCAAAACCTGGAGACCTACTTGAGGTGCTTTGTGGCTGAGAATCAGGAGGACTGGTCCTCATTCTTGCCCTTAGCAGAATTTGCATTAAATAACTGTAGGCAGGAGTCCACAGGTAAGTCGCCATTTTTTGGCGCATACGGTTTCCATCCTCAGTTTGGTACCTTTTCTGGGTCTGGTTCCTCCGGGATGCCAGAGGAGGAGAGATTCTCTTCTGCCTTATCCTCTATCTGGCGGGGGATTCAAGGGAATTTGGAGAGGATGGGTGAGAGGTATAAACGAATGGCTGACAGGAGACGTGTGACTGGTCCGGACCTGTGTGTGGGTGATTTGGTGTGGTTGTCCACTAGGAATATCAAGTTGAGAATGCCATCTTGGAAACTGGGTCCAAGATTTGTTGGTCCATATAAGATTTCTGCTGTGATCAATCCTGTGGCATTTCGACTTGATCTGCCGCAGACTTGGAGGATCCACGATGTCTTCCACAAGTCTTTACTAAAAAAATATGTTAAACCGGTGGTACCATCGCCATTGTCTCCTCCTCCTGTTCTGGTCGAGGGAAACTTGGAGTTTGAGATCTCCAGGATTCTCGACTCAAGAGTTCTGCGGGGTTCCCTCCAGTACCTGGTTCACTGGAGGGGATACGGTCCTGAGGAGAGGATGTGGGTTCCGGCGTCAGATGTCAACGCCAGCCGTCTGGTGAGGGCCTTTCATAGGTCCCATCCGGATAAGGTTGGTCCAGGGTGTCCGGAGGTCACCCGTAGAAGGGGGGGTACTGTCATGCCCCACTCTGACAATGTGCGGAGGTCAGCCAGGATTGCAGCACGAGTCTAGTATTTGTTTTGATGCTGTGCTGGATCCGCCTCGCATCAGGTGCACTGGGTGGAGTCATTAGTTTAAATAGTCTCCAGCCAAGGTGCTCTGAGCGGATTATACTCTTCATTGTGGTCTTGGAAGGAAGGTTGGCTGTTTGTTCCTGCTCTCTGCAGATAAGTGTATTTTCTTGTTTGGTTGTTTGTCATCTATCCCATCCAGGTTCTGTGCGAGCTGGCAGCTCCTTTCTCCCCACTTCACCATCTCAGGGAGTTCAGGGTTCTGTTAGCATAGGCTGGTGGACACAGCAAATCTACCATCAAGATTTGGTCTGTGGGCTGAGCATTGTAGGGAAAGAGGTCAGGGATAAATTAGGAGGTGACCCTTCCCCGTCTCTCGTCCAGAGCCTGGTTGGTGTGTTATCTGTTTAACTGTGCACGTCCGCCGTGACAAGTAGCTCCTCCTACTGGTAAGTGACAGATCATTAAGCAATGCGCCGCACAGACCTGTCACTTACCAATAGGAGGAGCTCCCGGCCGGTCACAGACAGCGCAGCAGGTAAGTATGATGCTTCTAATATTGCTAAGTAACCATGGCAACCAGGACTGCAGTAGCGTCCTGGTTGCCATGGTTACCGATCGGAGCCCCAGCGATTAAACTGGGACTCCGATCAGAACTCTCCACTGCCACCAATGAAAATAATACAATAGAGGGAGGGAGGGGCGGCCGGGGGTTGGGGCCGGACACTGTGCCACCAATGAAAATAATACAATAGAGAGAGGGAGGGGGGGCCGGGGGGGCCGCACACTGGCCACCAATGAAATTAATACAATAGAGGGAGGGAAGGGGGGCCGAGGGGGGTCTGCCCCCTGCTGCCTGGCAGCCCCTGATCTCTTACAGGGGACTATGATATGCACAATTAACCCCCCTCAGGTGTGGCACCTGAGGGGTTAATTGTGCGGATCACAACCCCCTGTAAGAGATCCGGTGCTGCCAGGCAGCAGTCATGTACACAGTTCTTAGTATATTCTAACTTGAAGCGTCCCCATCACCATGGGAACGCCTCTGTGTTAGAATATACTGTCGGATCTGAGTTTCACGATCTAACTCATATCCGACAGTATATTCTAACATAGAGGCGTTCCCATGGTGATGGGGACGCTTCAAGTTAAAATATACCATCGGATTGGAGAAAACTCCGATCCGATGGTATAATAGGGACTCCTGACTTTACATTGAAAGTCAATGGGGGACGGATCCGTTTGCAATTGCACCATATTGTGTCAACGTCAAACGGATCCGTCCCCATTGACTTGCATTGTAAGTCAGGACAGATCCGTTTGGGTCCGCACGGCCAGGCGGACACCAAAACGACTTTTTTTTCATGTCCGTGGATCCTCCAAAAATCAAGGAAGACCCACGGACGAAAAAACGATCACGGACCTACGGACCCCGTTTTTGCGGACCTTAAAAAAAAAAACGGTCGTGTGCATGAGGCCTAAGGAAAATGTTCACTGTGCATTAAAAGGATATGACAACATTATTTTGTGGAGCAGTACGATTATGGTGATATCAAATTTATATAGTATTTCTATTATATTTTACTACTTAAAAAAAACTAAAAAAACTTTGAACTAATAAATCCCCCTTAAGCAGGCAAGGCTTAAAACTGTTATCCCATTATTAATGAAACAATGAAAATCAGACATTATAAAGTAAATATGAAAATCTCTTTCTAGCAAAGCCAGAACCAGCCCTGTATCTCACATGGATCCAGAGATCTCTACATTTATTGCTCCAAATTCTCTGCTTTCTCTGATTTATTTCAGGCTGATAACTCAGGAGGCCTGTCCTGTTTCAGGTGGTATGTCGGGCATGTCTTTTCTGCCGCTCTAACTCTCTTTAACTGTCTTAGCTTCTAACAGAAGATACGGCTGGTCGTAGTTGAAGATGGAACTCAGCATGTGCATCCATCTCAACAATGTTACTGAGGTGGACAGAGAAATACGGAAAAGAACAAACAGCAGGTGGTGCTATACAGACAGATTTTATTGAATAACTCACTGGCTATACAACATTTTTTGAGGTGGGTATTTATGGGCGGGGGACTATATTCATTGTTGATGTACTTTTGTTAGGTATTTCTTATTTAGATTGCTGCTAAGTCAGTGCTCTTTTTTATATTGGAAACTTTATAAACATAAAGGAACAGAATATACAGATGGTTCACATTCTGTTCAGGCAAATAGTGAATCAAGCACCTGCTAGATACAGTGCCATTAACGCATAACTATGCCAAAATTTCCTTGTTAAAATGGAGCCAGCATGGTTAGGAATACAGATGGCATGTTTGGATCCATATTGATGTTTTCGAGGTCAATTTGATGGAAACTTATGTCTGTATTAACCCCTTAAAGAGTACCTGTCAGCAAGATCAACCCTATTAAATCAGACACAATGTTGGATTCGGGTTGATCCAGCTGGAAAAAGCACATATTTCTTATGTTGAAAAAAAAGAGGATTGTATTACATGCTGCCCATGGAAGCCTATGGAGAGGGGAAGGTAAGGAGCTGTGAGCTGTAATGAGAAAGAATAGACTGAAAAGAGTCTATTTGAAGAGACAGAAACACACATGTGGTCAATACAAGTCTAGGAGAGGGGAGTAAGAATGCTGCTAGAGGGAGAAAAGGCATTTTATTCTGAGAAGATATAGGCCCCTTTCACACGGGTGTTGTGGGAAAATGTGCGGGTGCGTTGCGGGAACATGCACGATTTTTCCACGCGAGTGCAATACATTGTAATGCGTTTTGCACTCGCGTGAGAAAAATCACGCATGTTTGGTACCCAAACCCGAACTTCTTCACAGAAGTTCGGGCTTGGGATCGGTGTTCTGTAGATTGTATTATTTTCCCTTATAACATGGTTATAAGGGAAAATAATAGCATTCTGAATACAGAATGCATAGTAAAATAGCGCTGGAGGGGTTAAAAAAAAATATATATATTATAACTCACCTTAACCACTTCCCATCTGGGCCCTTTGCCCCCTTCCTGACCAGGCCAAATTTTGCAAAACGGACATATCTCACTTTATGTGGTAATAACTTTGGAACGCCTTTATTTATCCAAGTCATTCAGAGATTGTTTTCTCGTGACACATTGTACTTCATGATAGTCATAAATTTGAGTCAAAATATTTCACCTTTATTTATGAAAAAATCCCAAATTTACCCAAAAATTTAAAAAAATCGCAATTTTCTAAATTTCAATTTCTCTGCTTTTAAAACAGAAAGTGATACCTCATAAAATATTTATTATTTAACATTCCCCATATGTCTACTTTATGTTGGCATCATTTTGGAAATGTCATTTTATTTTTTTAGGACGTTAGAAGGCTTAGAAGTTTAGAAGCAATTCTTCAAATTTTTAAGAAAATTGCCAAAACCCACTTTATAAGGACCAGTTCAGGTCTGAAGTCACTTTGTGGGGCCTACATAGTGGATACCCCCATAAATGACCCCATTGTAGAAACTACACCCCTCAAGGTATTCAAAACCGATTTTACAAACTTTGTTAACCCTTTAGGCGTTCCACAAGAATTAAAGGAAAATGGAGATCAAATTTTTAAATTTCACTTTTTTGGCAGATTTTCCATTTTAATCAATTTTTTTCTCTAACACATCGATGGTTAACAGCCAAACAAAACTCAATATTTATTACCCAGATTCTGCGGTTTACAGAAACACCCCACATGTGGTCGTAAACTGCTGTATGGGCACACGGCAGGGCGCAGAAGGAAAGGAACTCCACATGGTTTTTAGATGCCATGTCCCATTTGAAGCCCCCTGATGCACCCTTACAGTAGAAACTCCCAAGAAGTGACCCCATTTTGGAAACTAGGGGATAAGGTGCCAGTTTTATTAGTACTATTTTTGGGTACATATGATTTTTTGATCATTCAATATAACACTTTATGGGGCAAGGTGACCAAAAAATTGGTTGTTTTAGCACAGTTTCTATTTATTTATTTTTACAGCGTTCACCTGAGGGGTTCAGTCAAGTGACATTTTTATAGAGCAGATTGTTACGGACGTGGCGATACCTAATATGTATACTTTTTCTCATTTATTAAAGTTTTACACAATAATAGCATTTTTGAAACCAAAAAATTATGTTTTAATGTGTCCATGTTCTGAGAGCTATAGTTTTTTTATTTTTTGAGAGATTTTCTTATGTAGGGGCTCATTTTTTGCGGGATGAGGTGACGGTTTTATTGGTACCATTTTGTGGGACATACGCATTTTTGATCACTTGGTGTTGCACCTTTTGTGATGCAAGGTGACAAAAATTGCTTGTTTTGACACAGTTTTTTTTTTTTTTTTTTTACGGTGTTCACCCGAGGGGTTAGGTCATGTGATATTTTTATAGAGCTGGTTTTTACGGACGCGGCAATACCTAATATGTATACTTTTTTTTATTTGTTTCACTTTAACACAATAATAGCATTTTTGAAACCAAAAAAATTATGTTTTAGTGTCTCCATGTTCTAAGAGCTATAGTTTTTTTATTTTTTGAGAGATTTTCTTATGTAGGGGCTCATTTTTTGCGGGATGAGGTGACGGTTTTATTGGTACCATTTTGTGGGACATACGCGTTTTTGATCACTTGGTGTTGCACCTTTTGTGATGCAAGGTGACAAAAATTGCTTGTTTTGACACAGTTTTTTTTATTTATTTTTTACGGTGTTCATCTGAGGGGTTAGGTCATGTGATATTTTTATAGAGCTGGTTTTTACGGACGCGGCAATACTAAATATGTCTATTTTACTTTATTTTTTCTATTTTAATTTTTTTTTTTTTATTCCTAACTTGGGAACTTTTTTTTTTTTTACATGTGAAACTTTATTTTATTTTATTTTTTCAACCCTTTATTTTTTTTATTTATTTTTACACTTTTCGTCCCCCATAAGGTCATACAAGACCTCTGGGGGACATTTGCTTCACTTTTTCTTTTTTTTTTCACAGTTGATTTCTCCTGTAACTGGGGCTGAGATAGTAGCCCCAGTTACAGGACAAATGCACCCCTATAGAGGCTGTACAGCAGCAATCTAGCGCTGTACAGCCTCACAGCAGGGCTGATCGAGGTCTCTGAGAGACCTCACACAGCCCCTGCACTCTCCGGTCACGGCGGTCACATGACCGCCGGGCCGGAACAGGAAGCGCACAGCGCTTCCTGCTCTGCAGACACAGCGCTCGGTGAGCGCTGTGTCTGCAGCGATCGTGAAGGCAGGGACACCTGGGCACTGTCCCTGCCTTGTCTTAGGGTTGCCCTGCTGTCACTGACAGCGGGCAACCCGATCAGCAGCTGCACGATTAGCGTGCAGCTGCTATTTCTGACAGGACGTTTTAAAACGTGCTGTCAGAAATAGACGTCCACCCATAGGACGTTTATATCCTATGGGCGGACGTGAGGCGGTTAATCCACTTGCTCGCGCAGCCCGACTTCTCTTCTGTCTCCTTCTTTGCTGATTGCAGGAAAAGGACCTTTGATGATGTCACTCCGGTCATCACATGATCCATCACATGATCTTTTACCATGGTGTCGGATCATGTGATGGTCATGATGACCGGAGTGACGTCACCACAGGTCCTTTTCCTGCAATCAGCAAAGAAGAAGACAGAAGAGAAGCCGGGCTGTGCGAGCAAGTGGATTAAGGTGAGTTAAATTATTATTATTTTTTTTTTAACCCCTCCAGTGCTATTGTACTATGCATTCTGTATTCAGAATGCTATTATTTTCCCTTATAACCGTGTTATAAGGGAAAATAATAATGATCGGGTCTCCATCCCGATCGTCTCCTAGCAACTGTGCGTGAAAATCGCACCACATCTGCACTTGCTTGCGGATGCTTGCGATTTTCACGCAGCCCCATTCACTTCTATGGGGCCTGCGTTGCGTGAAAATCGCACAATATAGAACATGCTGCGATTTTCAGGCAACGCAGAAGTGATGCGTGAAAATCAACGATCGTGTGCACAGCCCCATAGAAATCAATGGGTCTGGATTCAGTGCGTTCACCTCACGCATTGCACCCGCGTGGAATACTCGCCCGTGTGAAAGGGGCCATCCAGTATTACAAAGTTTAACTGTGGGTGCCATAGTGACTCTAGGTCCAATTCTGACCAAGGACAACATCTGCATGGAGTTTGTATGTTTTCCCCTAATGGGTATTCCGGCTTCCTCCCACACTCCAAAGACATACTGAGAGGGAACTTAGATTGTGAGCTCCACTGGGGACAGTAAGCAATGATAATAGCTGTAAAGTGCTCTGGAATATGTCAGTGCTATAGACAGTAAGTGAGTAAAATAAATGAAAAAGAAACTGTTGATTTAGGCCTCATGCACACGAACATATTTAGTTTCTGTGTCCGTTCATTTCAATGGGTTCGCAAAAAAAACGGAAGTTACTGTGCATTCTGTATGTCCGTATTTCTGTTCCGCAAAAAAATAGAACATGTCCTATTTTCCACATTACGGACAAGTATAGTACTGTTCTATTAGGGGCCAGCTGTTCTGTTACGCAAAATACGGAATGCATGCGGACGTCATCTGTATTTTTTGTGGATCAGTTTTTTGCAGACCGCAAAATACATACGGTTGTGTGCATGAGGCCTTAAGCTATTATTTTTTTTTAAACTGCAATAACAATCTAAATTACAAGTATAGTTTTTAGGCTACCATTAAAATGTTTATAATATAAAAACATAGCGAACACAATGAACTACAGTGCATTCGAGGCCCTTTCACTTATTTCACATGTTATGCTGTGGCCTTGTGCTAAAATAAAATAAAGTTCACATTTTTTCCCATTATTCTGCACTTAATACCCCAGTGAAAACAGAATGTTAGAAATCTTTGCTAATTTATTGAAAAGGAAAAACTAAAAGCTTTCCTTGACATTATTCAGACCCTTTTCTCAGGACATCGTTGAAACACCTTTGGCAGAGATTACAGCCTCCATTCTTCTCTGCAGATCCTCTCAAGCTCTATCAGGTTGGATGGGGACCATCAGTCGACAGCCATTTTCAGGTCTCTCCAGAGATGTTCGATTAGGTTCAAGTCAGGGCTCTGGCTGGACCACTCAAGGACATTCATAGAATTGTCCCACATGCCGCTCCATCTGGCTGGTAATGGCCATGTAAATATGCAATGCTGCCATTGTCAAATTTTTAACCCTTCATGGCTGTGTTTTACACTGGAGACTCATGTTTGGTGCTGCCCCACTATCCCAGATGCAGGCGGCGCTCTATTCAAACTGTGTGTATTAGGGGTTAGTATTCAGTGAAACCTCACTGTAGTACTGCAAAGGTTAACTTTCCATTTTCTGTTCAGCTGCTGACTAAGGAGCTGATAAACCCTACTATTTAGGCATCATGCACACGACCGTAGGTATTTTGCAGTCCGTAAAAAATGTATCCGAAAAAAAATACGGGTGACGTCCATGTGCATTCAGTTTCTTGCAGAATGGAACAGCTGGCCCCTAATAGAACAGTCCTATCCTTGTCCCTAATGCAGACAATAATAGGACATGTTCTATTTTTTTGCGGAACGAAAACTTCATTTTTTTTTGCGGACCATTTGAAATAAATGGTTCCGTATACGGTCCGCAGAAAAAAACGGAATGGACACGTAAAGAATATATGTTTGTGTGCATGAGGCCTTATTTTGAGCTGTGTGTTCCACCTCTTTGCCTGAGCTTTAGGTATTCCACTGTTTGTTTCCAGTAAAGGTGTGCTTTTTCTGTCTGTCTGCCCATGCACGAACTCTGCCTCTTTACTGACTCTAATCCTTTGTTGCCTGCCCTGTGCATTGACTTGATTTACAGATATGTACAAATGATGACTACCCTGACCTCGGCCTGTTTTCTGACTACGAGTATTGCTTTACCCTTTGGTGCTTCATATTGGTGTCTCTGACCACATGAGTCAGCTGCCAACTATACCAAGACTATTCCAAGTAGTAGCACCCTGGTGGGTCCCTCGCAGCAAAGACCAGATCCCTGTCTAGGAGTTAATGTATGAAAACCAATGGATTTCCAGGATAATGCTCTTAGGACTAGCCCAAAGTCAATCTGGTTAGTTGGTACAGTGGGTCCACATCCAATGTCTGTTATACTCTGTAAGGGTGTGTGAATGCATATATATACGCACTGGTGTAGAGATCGCCGTAGCAGCCATAGCAATGGCTATGGGGCCCTACGCCACTGGGGGCCCGGGCCGCAGGCTGAGGAGGGTGCTGTCCGCATCTTTTACGGCCCCATTGAAGTGAATAGGTCCGCACCCCAGCCGCAAAAAATGCGGCTCAGATGCGGAACCAAACCACGGTCGTGTGCAAGAGGCCTTAGTTGCTCATAGCAACTAATCAGATTCCACCTTTCATTTTCCAAAGGAGTTGTCCAAAATGAAAGGAATGTGGAATGGAAGACTATTGGTTGTTATGGGCAACTAAGCCAGTTCTACTTTACACCAGTTTGATAAATGACCCCATAAGTTGGTCGGTGTCTTCAACTGCATTATCAGAGGCTGAACTGTATTCAAGTGATAGTGACAAGTAAGGCTACTTTCACACTCACGTTTGGTGCGGCTCCGTCATGAATCTGCACAGACGTATCCGTTCAGATAATACAACCGTCTGCATATGTTCAGAACGGATCCGTCTTGAACACCATTGAAAGTCAATGGAGGACGGATCCGTTTTCTATTGTGCCAGATTGTGTCAGAGAAAACGGATCCATCCCCATTGACTTACATTGTGTGTCAGAACGGATCCATTTGGCTCAGTTTCATCAGACGGACACCAAAACGCTGCGTTCAGAGCAGATCCTTTTCCATTCAGAATGCATTAGGGCAAAACTGATCCGTTTTGGACCGCTTGTGAGAGCCCTGAATGAATCTCACAAACAGAAAGCCAAAACGCCAGTGTGAAAGTAGCCTATGCTGAATCATCATAACATGATATGTTATGCTATGAGGCCTGTTACCCTGTAAATGGTTCTGCAACTTATCCATGCCCTCTTGTGAAGTGATCTCCTATTATTCAGTTGCTGCATCATGACTTTGCTTTGCCTGGCATTTATTAAGCCCCATAAAAAGAACCTGCTCTCCCCACTCTCTACAGATATATTGTAATTTAGTTTTGTCATAAAGAAGAAATTTTGTTATTAGCAATGATGATGAATATACTGTAGCCACAGTATCTGGATGATCTGAAACACACATTTATCAAATGGTTGACAGTTTAATTATGTCATAAAGAAACAATTAGTTTTTTTTAGCAATAACGATGAATTTAAACAGAGGATTTGGAACACATTGAGGCACATTTAACAAAGGTGGCAGAAAAAGTCTCAAGTTATGGTGCACATCATATTCCCGGCATCATTTTTTATTTTTTAGTTCTCTCTACACTTTTCAAAAGTGGCAAGAAAATCGGCTGGAGCTTAGGAGGAGGTGTGTGATCTTCTGCGTCCTATCGGAATTAGGGCTCATGTACACGACCGTAGTTCTGGTCTGTATCCCAGAAAAAAAAGAATAGAACATGTCCTATTCTTGTCTGTGTTGAGGACAAGAATAGGCGTTTCTAACAGAGGACAGGATGTACCGATCTGCAAAATGCAGAACGCACATGGCCTTTATCCCTGTTTTACATATCTGCAATTTGCGGACCGCAAGAGCAAATACGGTCACGTGCAAGAGGCTTTAGTAGAACTTATGTCAAAACCTGGTGTATATTCAAATTTCTGGAGCAGAGACTACTAGAAAATGCGCCAAATTTGGTAAAACGCATTTGCCTCTTAATAAATTTGCCACATTTTGCACCAATAGACTTTATACTAAAAACAACATATGTAATGCCATTGTTAGTATATCTGCCCCACTATTTTGTGTTGGATAAACTATTTATAGCTACTGTATTTATGACGATTAGAGATTTCCCAACAGATTCTAAATTTGGAAAAAATGGCAACCACCTTTGGACAGATCAGAAGACAGAAAAGAATGCATTTGCCACCAAAACTGGCCATTTTTGGACCTTTTTTTTATTTAAAAAAAAATCTTACAATGTGTTTTTACACAGGCTGTTTGTTTCTACCAGCTAGCAGTTGTTTACCTATAGGCATATATGTTGCTGTTATTTTTACTCTACTAATGCTGTCTTGGTGTTAAAGAGCATGACTGGGGTTGAATACAATCCTAGGAAACCTCTGAGTGTCATACAAGACTTTTCAGAGCAATCGGGCACTTTCAATTCAGATTCAATTTATTCTGGCCAATCAAATCTAATTTAACCAAATCAGACCTCAAACAAATTTTGGGAAATTTGCTCATCTCTAATAAAAATGCCTTGATTATGGAGTAATGTCATATTGCCTCTATCTATCCATTTTACAAAAAAAGAAATACGGTACATTTGTTCTGTGTAACTTAACTCTGTAATGACCAGGCATATTACTCACTTTTTTGCATTTTCCATTCTTGCATTCCAAGACCAATCCAGCTATCTATATATGAAGGCTTGTTTCTTGCAAAATATGTCGTATTTTTCAGTACCACTAGTAGGGGTACCTATGATTTATTTATTAGCTTTTAGTTTGCAAAAAACAGCATTTAAGCCAATGTTTTTTGTGTTTTTTTATCCTGCTGTTTACCATGCAGTGAAAATACCATAATACACAAAACAATTGACGGCTCACCCCACAGATTATGGGAATTAATCTGTTGCAATAGTGCTGAGTGTCTATACCAGTCTGTTGCCCAAAGAAATAAAAAAATAACTAAAAGAAAAACACAAGGTATGAACCTCAAGGCTCAATGAAAGCAATATATATTAGAAAATACTAGCAGAAGGACCCGGCTGCATCTGTATATTTCATCTATTTCATTTAATGTTTGTGTGTGTCGCTTAAAAGATATCGACAGTATCCACTATAACAGTGACATCTACAGCACCCCGCCCCCAAAACAGTGACCTCCACAGCCCCTACCCCTTAACACTGACCCCCCCACAGTGCCCCGCCACTTTAAAATGGGACCTCCACAGCAACCCATCCCCTTAACTTTGACCTTCACAGCAGCCCACCCCTTTAACAGTGACCGCCACAGTACCCCGCTGCCTTACCAGTGACCTCACAGTACCCTGCTGCCTTAACAGTGACCTCCACAGCAGTTGTCCCTTTAATAGTGGCCCGGGCCCCCTTAACAGTTACCTTCACAGTGTCCTCCCCTTTAACAGTGACCTCCACAGTGGCCTGCCCCCTTAACAGTAACATCCACAGTGTCCGCCCCTTTAACAGTGACCCCCCACAGCACCCTGCTCCTTTAATGCTAGGGCTACATGACGACATGTGTAGCGCGACATATTGTCTCAACAATTTTTATAATGATAGGCTATGGTGTCGCACTGCGACATATGACATGGATTTTTCTGCAACTGTCACGTTGCAGTCGCAGCATGTCACGTGTCGCAGTGCAACACCATAGACTATCATTATAAAAATTGTTGTGCAAGATCAATGTCGCGCGACACACGTAGCAATGTAGTTGTGCCCTATGTGTCGGGCGACTTATTGTCGTCGTGTAGCCCTAGCCTAAGGCCTCTTTCACAGTATGTCGATTTCAGTGTTTTGCGTTCAGTTTTTCACGGATCCGTTGTTCTGTTTTTTTGTTTCCGTTGTGTTTCCGTTTCGGTTCCGTTTTTCCGTATGGCATATACAGTATACAGTAATTACATAGAGAAAATTGGGCTGGGCATAACATTTTCAATAGATGGTTCCGCAAAAAACGGAACGGATACGGAAGACATACGGATGCATTTCCGTATGTGTTCCGTTTTTTTTGCGGACCCATTGACTTTAATGGAGCCACAGAACGTGATTTGCGGTCAAATATAGGACATGTTCTATCTTTCAACGGAACGGAAAAACGGAAATACGGAAACGGACTGCATACGGAGTACATTCCGTTTTTTTTGCGGAACCATTGAAATGAATGGTTCCGTATACGGACTGTATACGGAACGCAAAAGACGGCCCGGAAAACGAAAGAAACAAAACGGTAGTGTGAAAGAGGCCTAAAGAGGATCTACAGCAGTGAAGAAAAATGGCTGGAAACCTGGAGTAAGGCCTCATGCACACGACCGTTGTGTGCACCCGTGGCCGTTGTTCCGTTTTCCGTGATTTTCTGCGGACCCATTGACTTTCAATGGGTCCGTTGAAAACTCGGAAAATGCACCGTTTGTCATACGCGGCCGTGATCCGTGTATCCTGTCCGTCAAAAAAATATGACCTATCCTTTATTTTGGACAGCGGTTCACGGACCCATTCAAGTCAATGGGTCCGTGAAAAAACACGGCTGCACACAAGATTGGCATCCGTGTCCGTGATCCTTGTCCGTAGGCTACTTTCATACAGACGGATCCGAAGATCCGTCTGCATAAAAGCTTTTTCAGAGCTTGACAGTATATTCTAACACAGAGGCGTTCCCATAGTGATGGGGACGCTTCTAGTTAGAATATACTATGAACTGTGTACATGACTGCCCCCTGCCACCAATGAAATTAAAACTGGGGAGGGAGGGGGGTCTGCTGCCTGGCAGCACCCGATCTCTTACAGGGGGCTGTGATCCGCACAATTAACCCCTCAGGTGCTGCACCTGAAAGGGTTAATTGTGCGTATCATAGCCCCCTGTAAGAGATCAGGGGCTGCCAGGCAGCAGACCCCCCTCCCTCCCCAGTTTTAATTTCATTGGTGGCCAGTGCGGGCCCCCCCGGCTCCCCCTCCCTCTATTGTATTAATATCATTGGTGGCCAGTGCGGCCCCCCCCTCCCTCCCTTTATTGTATTATCATTGGTAGCCAGTGTGCGTTTTCCCCCCGGCCCCCCTCCCTCTATTGTATTAATATCATTGGTGGCCATTGCGGCCCCCTCCCTCCCTTTATTGTATTATCATTGGTAGCCAGTGTGCGGCCCCCCCGGCCCCCCCCTCCCTCTATTGTATTAATATCATTGGTGGCCAGTGCGGCCCTCCCTTTATTGTATTATCATTGGTAGCCAGTGTGCATCCCCCCCCCGGCCCCCCCTCCCTCCCTTTATTGTATTATCATTGGTGGCCAGTGTGCGCCCCCCCCCCCGACCCCCCCTCTATTGTTTTAATATCATTGGTGGCCAGTGTGCGGCCTCCCCTCTCCCCCCCCACCCCGATCATTGGTGGCAGCGGAGAGTTCCGATCGGAGTCCCAGTTTAATCGCTGGGGCTCCAATCGGTACCCATGGCAACCATGACGCTACTGCAGTCCTGGTTGCCATGGTTACTTAGCAATATTAGAAGCATCATACTTACCTGCTGCGCTGTCTGTGACCGGCCGGGAGCTCCTCCTACTGGTAAGTGACAGATCATTAAGCAATGCGCCGCACAGACCTGTCACCAGTAGGAGGAGCTCCCGGCCGGTCACAGACAGCGCAGCAGGTAAGTATGATGCTTCTAATATTGCTAAGTAACCATGGCAAGCCGGACTGCAGTAGTGTCCTGGTTGCCATGGTTACCGATCGGAGCCCTAGCGATTAAACTAGGACTCCGATCGGAACTCTCCGCTGCCACCAATGATCGGGGTGGTGGAGGGGAGGCCGCACACTGGCCACCAATGATATTAATACAATAGAGGGAGGGAGGGGGGGCCGGGGGGGCCACACACTGGCCACCAATGATAATACAATAGAGGGAGGGAGGGGGGGCCGGGGGGGCGCACACTGGCCACCAATGATATTCAAACTGGGGAGGGAGGGGGGTCTGCCCCCTGCTGCCTGGCAGCCCCTGATCTCTTACAGGGGGCTATGATACGCACAATTAACCCCTTCAGGTGCAGCACCTGAGGGGTTAATTGTGCTGATCACAGCCCCCTGTAAGAGATCGGGTGCTGCCAGGCAGCAGGGGGCAGTCATGTACACAGTTCGTAGTATATTCTAACTTGAAGCGTCCCCATCACTATGGGAACGCCTCTGTGTTAGAATATACTGTCGGATATGAGTTTCACGATCTAACTCAAATCCGATGGTATATTCTAACATAGAGGCGTTCCCATAGTGATGGGGACGCTTCAAGTTAAAATATACCATCGGATTGGAGAAAACTCAGATCCGATGGTATATTAACTCCTGACTTTACATTGAAAGTTAATAGGGGACGGATCCGTTTGCAATTGCACCATATTGTGTCAACGTCAAACGGATCCGTCCCCATTGACTTGTATTGTAAGTCAGGACGGATTGGCTCCGCACGGCCAGGCGGACACCAAAACGACTTTTTTTCATGTCCGTGGATCCTCCAAAAATCAAGGAAGACCCACGGATGAAAAAACGGTTACGGATCACGGACCAACGGAACCCTGTTTTGCAGACCGTGAAAAAATACTGTTGTGTGCATGAGGCCTAAAACTGTGTGTATGTGGAGACTAATGACCTGCGAGCTTCTATGGGCTGATAAGGGACATGTGACCGTGCGTATGGCAGTTAGGATTTAAGTGAAAGACTTGCAGGCTTGTATTGGCTAATGCAGGTCATTTTTTGGGAAAATCTCAGGAATGGTACGTCCTAGAGAGCTGTGACCCCCACAAAATTTCTTTCCAGGTAGCAAGGGATGAGTATACAAAGTTTTGTTGAAATCGATGGTTGTGTTTTTGAGTGATCACGGAACATACACACACATATCTACAGTATATACGTCCTTCTTTATATATATATAGATAGATTTATAATGGTGCTATTTTTTTTAAAGCAATTAGATAAACTACTATAAATTAAATAATATAAAATAAAACATCCATTGCTCCGTTCCGTGGTCCGCAAAAAAGTATAACCTGTCCTATTCTTGTCCGTTTTGTGGACAAGAATCGGCAGTTATATTAAAGGGTTTCTGTCACCCTGCAAAACTCATTTTTTTTTTTTGGGATAGTTAGATTGCTCATAGTGCGATATAGCAGAATATAATGCTCTTACTTACATTCATGCGGCCGATTCTTTATAAAACGAACTTTTATAATATGTAAATTCGGGCTCTACCAGCAAGTAGGGCGTCTACTTGCTGGTAGCTGCTGCAGAAATCCGCCCCCTCGCCGTGTTGATTGACAGGGCCAGCCGTGATCTCCTCCTCCGGCCGGCCCTGTCAGTAATTCAAAAATCGCGCGCCTCGCGTCATTCGGTGCAGGCGCTCTGAGATGAGGAGGCTCGTCTCCTCAGCACTCCCTCAGTGCGCCTGCGCCGATGACGTCTTCTCTTTGGGTGATGTCATCGGCGCAGGCGCACTGAGGGAGTGCTGAGGATACGAGCCTCCTCATCTCAGAGCGCCTGCGCCGAATGACGCGAGGAGCGCGATTTTTGAATTACTGACAGGGCCGGCCGGAGGAGGAGATCACGGCTGGCCCTGTCAATCAACACGGCGAGGGGGCGGATTTCTGCAGCAGCTACCAGCAAGTAGACGCCCTACTTGCTGGTAGAGCCCGAATTTACATATTATAAAAGTTCGTTTTATAAAGAATCGGCCGCATGAATGTAAGTAAGAGCATTATATTCTGCTATATCGCACTATGAGCAATCTAACTATCCAAAAAAAAAAAAATGAGTTTTGCAGGGTGACAGAAACCCTTTAATGGCTGTCCGTGCTGTTCCGCAAATTGTGCAACGCACACAGACGCCATCTGTGTTTTGCGGATCCGCAATTTGCGGACCCCAAAACACACAACGGTCGGGTGCATATAGCCTAAGGTATATCCCAATGATGGAATCCTGTTATTGCAGACTGTAGAAGGCACCTATAAGAAATCCTGCTCAATAGTAAATGTTCTTATTTTCAGAAGTAACAATGCCCTAATGGAATAAGGAGTTATACTGAGCATAGTGGAGTCGGTCTCACTTACTCCTCCCGAAGATTCTACTTTATAGCAGTCTGATAGCTGTGATCTCAGCGTCCAGAGAGCTCGCTACCAGAGTGAAGGCTAGGGATGAGCGAATCGACTTCGAATGAAACATCCGAAGTCGATTTGCATAAAACTTTGTTAGAATGATGTACGGAGCGGGATTAATTTCTACTTTAAAAAACCTTTTACCGAACTCGGGTTTGGTTCCAAGTGGTACCTTGGAACCGAACCCAAGTTCAGTAAAAGTTTTTTTACAGTAGAAATTAATTTTCGAACTTATTACCTAAAGTCTCGAGAGACTTCGCAAAAGTAATAACTTCGGCTCATCATAGCAAATATATTCTAATACTGTATGGAGCTCCTGCTCCGTACAGTATTCTAACGAAGTTTTATGCGAATCGACTATTGAGGACCTTCTGCCTATGTGGCAACATTCACAATGCTCTGGAGCGCCCATGTGAGACTTGTTCAGTTGTTCCCGCTTGCGTGCTATATTTGCATGAGCTGGCTGGAACTCCTAGTGCCACAAGTTGCCTTATTGAAGCACAATAGGTCACTGAGTATCCGTTATATATGCACTTTCATTTGTTTTTAGGCACTTTAATGATGTTGTGCAAAAAATAATCAGAAAAAAATATATATATACAGTGGATATAAAAAGTCTACACACCCCTGTTAAAATGTCAGGTTTCTGTGCTGTAAAAAAATACAAAGATAAATCATTTCAGAACTTTTTCGACCTTTAATGTGACCTATAAACTGTACCACTCAATTGAAAAACAAACTGAAATCTTTTAAGGTATAGAGAAAAAAAATATAAAAATAAAATAATATGGTTGCATAAGTGTGCACACCCTTAGGCCTCTTTCACACAAGCGTGTCCGGATAAGGTCCGGATGCGTTGCGGCAAACCCGCGCGAGTAGGTACGCAATTGCAGTCAGTTTTGACTGCGATTGCGTTCCGTTGTTCAGTTTTTATCGCGCGGGTGCAATGCGTTTTGCACGCGCGTGATAAAAAACTGAATGTGGTACCCAGACCCGAACTTCTTCACTGAAGTTCAGGTTTGGGTTCAAGGTTGTGTAGATTGTATTATTTTCCCTTATAACATGGTTATAAGGGAAAATAATAGCATTCTGAATACAGAATGCATAGTACAATAGGGCTGGAGGGGTTAAAAAATAAATAAATAATAATTTAACTCACCTTAATCCACTTGTTCGCGCAGCCGGCATCTCTTCTGTCTTGTTCTGTGAGGAATAGGACCTTTGATAACGTCACTACGCTCATCACATGGTCTGTCAAATGATCCATCACTTATACATGTTATAAGGGAAAATAATAACGATCGGGTCCCCATCCCGATCGTCTCCTAGCAACCGTGCGTGAAAATCGCACCGCATCCGCACTTGCTTGCGGATGCTTGCGATTTTCACGCAGCCCCATTCACTTCTATGGGGCCTGCGTTGCGTGAAAAACGCACAAAATAGAGCATGCTGCGATTTTCACGCAACGCACAAGTGATGCGTGAAAATCACTGCTCATGTGCACAGCCCCATAGAAGTGAATGTGTGGGGATTCAGTGCGGGTGCATTGCGTTCAACTCATGCATTGCACCTGCGCGGAAAACTTGCCCGTGTGAAAGGGGCCTTAGACTAATACTTTGTTGAAGCACCTTTTGATTTCATTACAGCACTCAGTAATTTTGGGTATGAGTCTATCAGCATGGCACATTTTGACTTGGCAAGATTTGCCCACTTTTCTTTGCAAAAACACTCCAAATCTGTCAGATTGTGAGGGCATCTCCTGTGCACAGCCCTCTTCAGATCACCCCACAGATTTTCAATCGGATTCAGGTCTGGGCTCTGGCTGGGCCATTCCAAAACTTTAATCTTCTTCTGGTGAAGCCATTCCTTTGTTGATTTGGATGTATGCTTTAGGTCGTTGTCATGCTGAAAGATGAAGTTCCTCTTCATGTTCAGCTTTCTAGCAGAAGCCTGAAGGTTTTGTGCCAATATTGACTGGTATTTGGAACTGTTCATAATTCCCTCTAGCTTAATTAAGGCCCCAGTTCCAGCTGAAGAAAAACAGCCCCAAAGCATGATGCTGCCACCACCATGCTTTACTGTGGGTATGGTGTTCTTTTGGTGATGTGCAGTGTTGTTTTTGCGCCAAACATATCTTTTGGAATTATGACCAAAAAGTTCAACCATGGTTTCATCAGACCATAACACCTTTTTCCACATGCTTTTGGGAGACCTCAGATGTGTTTTTGCAAAATGTAGCCTGGCTTGGATGTTTTTCTTCATAAGAAAAGGCTTTCGTCTTGCTACTCTACCCCATAGCCCAGACATATGAAGAATACGGGAGATTGTTGTCACATGTACCACAGCCAGTACTTGCCAGATGTTCCTGCAGCTCCTTTAATGTTGCTGTAGGTCTCTTGGTAGCCTCCCAGACCAGTTTTCTTCTCGTCTTTTCATCAATTTTGGAGGGACGTCCAGTTCTTGGTATTGTCACTGTTGTGCTATATTTTCTCCACTTGATGATGACTGTCTTCACTGTGTTCCATGGTATATCTAATGCCTTGGAAATTCCTTTGTACCGTTCTCCTGACTAATACCTTTTAACAATGAGATCCCTCTGATGCTTTGGAAGCTCTCTGTGGACCATGGCTTTTGCTGTGGGATGCGACTAAGAAAATTTCAGGAAAGACCAACTAGAGCAGCTGAACTTTATTTGGGGTTAATCAGAGGCACTTTAAATGATGGCAGGTGAATGCTGACTCCTATTTAGCATGATTTTGAATGTGATCGCTTAATTTTGAACACAGCTACATCCCCAGTTATAAGAGGGTGTGTACACTTATGCAACCACATTATTTTTTTTTGTTTTTGTTTTCTTCCCTCCACCTAAAAGATTTCAGTTTGTTTTTCAATTGAGTGGTACAGTTTATAGGTCACATTAAAGGTGGAAAAAGTTCTGAAATGATTTATCTTTGTCTCATTTTTTTACATCATAGAAACTTGACATTTTAACAGGGGTGTGTAGACTTTTTATATCCACTGTATATATAAGAGAAAAGCTGCAAGATATAATAATTGTAGCAATTATGGTACAGCATAATGGGCTAAACGCGTTTTGGGTCTCTAGTCCCCTTCTTTAGTAGCCAAAATCAAAGATCTCTGCCACCTTGCTCAATATAGAGCATTCTATGTTAAAAATAACATAACTTTATTCTGATTATCAGAACAAATACAGTAATAATAAATACGGTATGTATAGTACATATTAGTGCTTTTGCACAACAAAAACAGGTCTTATTTTTAAAAATATATTTGTGGGGTGCCACCTTAGTGAAGTCATACATTTTTATTTTTCCACCAATGTAGCAATGTGAGCTGAGTTGTTTTACTGGTACCGTTTTGGAGTACAGTTTTGGATTCATTTTTGTAATATTTTTTTGGGGTGAAATGGAAAAAACAGCAAATCCGACAATATGTTATGTTGCATAGATTTTTGTGGTTAAACATGCAAAACAATTTTAATGAAAATGGCTTTTGTTTTAGTTACTTTTTAGTGAAGCTTTATTAAAAGTAATTTTCATTTTTTTGGCCATCATTTTTGGTCTATTGTTTAATGCTTTGGAATATTTACTATTCCAACGCATTATAGCTTGTCATGATACTCTGCCATGGCCTAATAGGCAGATACCAGTCATAGGACTCGGGGGCGGTCAACTGTCCTGGTATTGGTCCCCTGCAATCAGCTGGTAGTCTGCCAATGGCGAGATAGAGGAAAACCCCTCCTTCTGTCAACCACTTAGGTGCTGCAGTTGCACTTAAATGGCTCGCATCAGAGCTAGCTTCGATGCCAGCAGTTGAAATAGTGGACCAGCTGTGTAACACAGCCAAGCTCATTCCAAATTCTCAATGGGGACATTTGGCAGTGCCCAACCAGATCGTATTGATACGGTAGATATCTGTCACAAGGCAGGAACTTGCAAGTAGAGATGTCGCGAACATAAAATTTTCCGTTCACGAACGGCGAACGCGAATTTCTGCAAATGTTCGCGAACGGGCGAACCGTGCGAACCGCCATAGACTTCAATAGTCAGGCGAATTTAAAAACCCACAGGGACTCTTTCTAGCCACAGTAGTGATGGAAAAATTGTTTCAAGGGGACTAACACCTGGACTGTGGCATGCCGGAGGGGGATCCATGGCAAAACTGTCATGGAAAATTACATAGTTGACGCAGAGTTGGATTTTAATCCATAAAGGGCATAAATCACCTAACAATCCAATTTTTTTTTGAACAACGTGGTTTAAAACATCCAGTGTGTGTATACGATCAGGTATGATGTTGTATCGATCAGGTAGTGTAAGGGTTACGCCCGCTTCACAAACATTGACAGACCAAACTCCCCTTTTAATGCACCGCAAACAGTCCATTTGCCCAACCGCAAACTCCCCATTTCTACAAGGTTGGATACCAAGCTAGCCATGTCCTGTTGATGTCATTGAAGGTTTCTTCCTCCACTCAGCCACTTACAACACCAAGGGTCCCGGAAAGGTGAATTGAATAGATTTTTCGAACGGGGAGATGGTTAAAAAAACGCTGGCTCCCTCCCCTTTGTTTGAATCCACGGTCACTGCGTCTGTGCCGTGCAATTTACTGTCCCACCCGATATGCGTGGTATTTTCTGTAGTTCTCTCTTCTCATCAGTTTAATCCCTGTTATGTCCCCAATCTGGGGTCCATTTATTAAATTGATTTTTCGAACGGGGAGATGGTTAAAAAACGCTGGCTCCCTCCCCTTTGTTTGAATCCACGCCACGGTCACTGCCTCTGCACCGTGCAATTTACTGTCACACCCGATATGAGTGGTATTTTCTGTAGTTCTCTCTTCTCATCAGTTTAATCCCTGTTATGTCCCCAATCTGGGGTCCATTTATTAAATTGATTTTTCGAACGGGGAGATGGTTAAAAAAACGCTGGCTCCCTCCCCTTTGTTTGAATCCACGCCATGGTCACTGCGTCTGCGCCGTGCAATTTACTGTCCCACCCGATATGAGTGCTATTTTCTGTAGTTCTCTCTTCTCATCAGTTTAATCCCTGTTATATCCCCAATCTGGGGTCCATTTATTAAATAGATTTTTCGAACGGGGAGATGGTTAAAAAAATGCTGGCTCCCTCCCCTTTGTTTGAATCCACGCCATGGTCACTGCGTCTGCGCCGTGCAATTTACTGTCCCACCCAATATGAGTGCTATTTTCTGTAGTTCTCTCTTCTCATCAGTTTAATCCCTGTTACGTCCCCATTCTGGGGTCCATTTATTAAATAGATTTTTCGAACGGGGAGATGGTTAAAAAAACACTGGCTCCCTCCCCTTTGTTTGAATCCACGCCACGGTCACTGCGTCTGCGCAGTGCAATTTACTGTCACACCCGATATGAGTGCTATTTTCTGTAGTACTATTCTCATCAGTTTAATCCCTGTTACGTCCCATATCAGGGTGGGATTGCCTTTTGTAAAAAAAAAATTTAGGCCGGGTACCTTCGACTGCCTTCACAGTGACAGACCAAACTCTGATACACCAAACTGAATTGATTTTAGGAACCGGGAGATGGAAAAAGCAGCTTGGTCGGTCCGTTACTCCCAAGTTGGGGCACTGCGCGTGCACGGAGCAATGTGCTGTGACACCCTATATGAGTGGTGTCTTAACTAGTACTATTCATATCAGTTTAATCCCTGTTACGTCCCCTATCCGGGGACGTGTGTCGAATTGATTAACCATTGTTGAATTAACGAACCATTACGACATCCTGGAATAATTTAGTTCGGAGCTTTGTACTTGCTTTGTATTGGAATTGATGGGGATTTTTTAAATTGTCTGCATTATTTCTAATAAACTATTAAGAGACTTTATTATGATTTTTTTTTATTTTATGTATTAAAAACCCACCCATACAACTTAAAAAAATAAATAAAAAATCTAAGTTTTTTCTATGAAAAATTATCCAGCCGATCGCTTTTGGTCTGATCATAATGAAGCAACGGCCTTATCATCTGGGGTGTGGCAACATTGCCAACACACTCATAGAGGTGATGATCACTTCATTGTGATACGCAAGCCCCTTCACTACAACAATGTAACGATCACAAAGGGGAATTGACACTTGTATGTGCCTTTTTTTTTGTTTTGTTTTTGCAGCCACAGTGCAGCACCAGAGGCCAGAAAAATGAGGCATGTACACATGCCTGAAAAATAATGTTATTGTTGCAGCCGCTGTTGTAGCAGCGGCCGGAAAAATTAATGTTTTCAAGGCAGAAGGTGACTAAAACATTGCGGCTTGAACCCTAGTTGGTGGCAGAGAATTCACGAAAGTCATCCGGTATGCAGACATTAAATACAGCAGCGTGGGGACCATTTTGAGGCCAAGGCATGTCATCAGGCCTTTTGTTAGTCAAACGTATCCCCCACTGTCAGTCCCTTCGGGATCCATGCCTCATTCATCTTAATGAAGGTGAGGTAATCAACACTTTTTTGACCGAGGCGACTTCTTTTGTCAGTGACAATGCCTCCTGCTGCACTGAAGGTCCTTTCTGACAGGACACTTGAAACGGGGCAGGCCAGAAGTTCTATCGCAAACTGGAATAGGTCAGGCCACAGGTCAAGCTTGCACACCCAGTAGTCAAGGGGTTCATTGCTCCTCAGAGTGTCGATATCTGCAGTTAAGGCGAGGTAGTCTGCTACCTGTCGGTCGAGTCGTTCTCTAAGGCTGGATCCCGAAGGGCTGTGGCGATGTGTAAGACTGAAAAATCTCTGCATGTCCTCCATCAACAACACATATGTAAAGCGTCCTGTCCTTGCCGCCGTGGTCGTGGTAGGAGGAGGATTACTTTCACCTCTTGCCCTGTTAGATTCCCGTTGTGTTGTGACATCCCCCTTATAAGCTGTGTAAAGCATATTTTTTAGTTTTGTTTTGAACTGCTGCATCCTTTCTGACTTTTGGTAAGTTGGTAACATTTCCGCCACTTTCTGCTTATACCGGGGGTCTAGTAGCGTGGCCACCCAGTACAGGTCGTTCTCCTTCATCCTTTTTATACGAGGGTCCCTCAACAGACATGACAGCATGAAAGACCCCATTTGCACAAGGTTGGATGCCGAGCTACTCATTTCCCGTTCCTCATCCTCACTGATGTCATTGACGGTCTGTTCTTCACCCCAGCCACGTACAACACCACGGGTCCCAGATAGGTGACAACAACGAGCACCCTGGGATGCCTGCTGTGGTTGGTCTTCCTCCTCCTCAAAGCCACATTCCTCCTCTGACTCCTCTTCCTTATACTCCTCTTGTAGCGTTGCCGCAGGTCCGGCAAGCGATGATGACAAGGCTGTTTCTGGTGGTGATGGTGACCACAACTCTTCCTCTTCACGCTCATCTACAGCCTGATCCAGCACTCTTCGCAGGACACGCTCCAGGAAGAAAACAAATGGGATGAGGTCCCTGATGGTGCCTTCGGTGCGACTGACTAGGTTTGTCACCTCCTCAAAAGGACGCATGAGCCTACAGGCATTGCGCATGAGCGTCCAGTAACATGGCAAAAAAATTCCCAGCTCCGCAGAGGCTGTCCTAGCACCCCGGTCATACAAATACTCGTTGATGGCTTTTTCTTGTTGGAGCAGGCGGTCGAACATTAGGAGTGTTGAATTCCAACGTGTCGGGCTGTCGCAAATCAAGCGCCTGACTGGCATGTTGTTTCGGCGCTGAATGTCTGAAAAGTGCGCCATGGCCGTGTAGGAACGCCTGAAATAGCCACATACCTTCCTGGCCTGCTTGAGGACGTCCTGTAAACCTGGGTACTTAGACACAAAGCGTTGTACGATGAGATTCAACACATGTGCCATGCACGGCACATGTGACAATTTGCCCAAATTCAATGCCGCCAACAAATTGCTTCCATTGTCACACACCACTTTGCCGATCACACACCACTTTGCCGATCTTTGCCGATCTCCACCTGTGCGTTCAGGGCGGACAGGAGTGCTGGTCCGGTGTGGCTCTCTGCTTTCAGGCAAGTCAACCACAAGACAGCGTGACACTGTCGTATCCGGGATGTGGAATAGCCCCTGGGGAGCTGGGGGGATTCAGTTGATGTGCAGCCAGACACCGAAGCAGAAGAGGACTCAGCCAAGGAGGTTATGGAAGAGGATGGAGTAGGAGGAGTAGAGAAGGTGGCAGTAGGCCTGCCTGCAAGTCGTGGCAGTGTCACCAACTCCGCTGCAGAGCCACGCATTCCATGCTTGTCAGCCGTCAGCAGGTTGACCCAATGCGCAGTGTAGGTGATATACCTGCCCTGACCGTGCTTTGCAGACCAGGTATTAGTGGTCTGATGGACCCTTGCCCCCACACTGTATGCCAGAGATGCCATGACTTCCTTTTCAATCACTGAGTAGAGGTTTGGGATTGCCTTTTTTGAAAAAAAAATTTGTCCGGGTACCTTCCACTGTGGTGTCCCAATAGCGACAAATTTTTTGAAGGTCTCAGACTCCACCAGCTGGTATGTTAAAAGCTGGCGGGCTAAGAGTTCCGTCAAGTCAGCTGTCAGACGCCAGGCAAGGGGGTAACTCTGTGACATTGGCTTCCTACGCTCAAACATTTCCTTTACAGACACCTGACTGTGGGCAGATGAGATGGAACTGCTGAAGGTGAGAGGCGGGTGGTTGAGAGGGGGCAGGGAGGACAGCAGTGGTTGACGTGGCTGAAGATGCTGGACCAGGAGGAGGATGGTGGCTTTGAGCTTGTGTGCTGCTTCTACTCGTCATCATGTGTTGATCCCATACGCGTTTGTGATGTGCGATCATGTGCCTTCGCAAAGCAGTTGTACCTAGGTGGGTGTTGGATTTCCCACGACTCTGTTTCTTTTGGCACAGGTTGCAAATGGCATCGCTGTTGTCAGAGGCAGACTCACAAAAAAAATGCCACACTGCTGAGCTTTGCAATGACGGCATTCTGGTGGTGACAACAGCATGTGTTGATTGGCGGGCTGTCTGGCTGACCCCGGGTGCCGATACATGCTGTCTGACTGTGCCACTAGCTCCTTGCGACGACCTCCCCCTGCTTCCAACTCGTCTCCTCCTTCTCTCTGTCTCCCCTTCTGAACTTTCCCCCTCTTCTTCTTCTCTTCGAGCAGGCACCCACGTGGCATCCACGGACACATCGTCATCATCAACCACTTCACTTGTATCTGACACCTCAGCAAAGGAAGCAGCAGCGGGTACAACATCATCATCATCATCACACTGTACGTCCATGTGTGTAATGCTGCCTGACTGAGACATATCCCTGTTATCTCCATCCTCTGGCAATAATGGTTGCGCATCACTAATTTCATCCAACTGATGTGTAAATAACTCCTCTGAGGGATCAAGTGAAGCGGCTGTGGTGGTAGTGGTGGTGGTGGTGGCGGGCGGGAGAGTGGTAACTTGAGAGCAGGTGACCAAAGCTGAGCTGGAGGAGGATGGTGCGTCAAGGTTCTTAGCGGAAGCTGTTGAAGATTGGGTGTCCTGTGTAAGCCAGTCAACTATTTTCTCTGAATTTTTTGGGTTCAGGGTACGTGGCCTCTGAACACTGGGCATTATTCCAGGGCCAGTGGAAATCACAGCACCACGAACACGACGGCCCCTGCGGCGTGGCCTGCCTCTGCCTGTCATTTTTTATTAGATAAGTGTTACTATGCGTGCAAGGTACTGTGCCACCCTATATAAGTGGTGGGCAGTGGGCACAGAACAGTCTGTGTGGGCCTGACACACACTGGCTTGCAACTGTGATTATATCACAGAAAAATATTAAATAGAATTTTTTTTTATCTGCGAGGTATTTGCGAGTGAGTGACACCCTGTAACGGTATAAGTGGAGGCCTAGCCACTAGCCAGTGGCCACAATACAGTCTGTGTGGGCCTGACACACACTGGCTTGCAAATGGGATTAGATCACAGAAAAATATTAAATAGAATTTTTTTCATCTGAAAGGTATTTGAGTGAGTGACACCCTGTAACGGTATAAATGGAGGCCTAGCCACTAGCCAGTGGCCACAATACAGTCTGTGTGGGCCTGACACACACTGGCTTGCAGCTGTGATTAGATCACAGAAAAATATTAAATATAATTTTTTTTTTATCTGCGAGTTATTTGTGAGTGAGTGACACCCTGTAACGGTATAAGTGGAGGCCTAGCCACTAGACAGTGGCCACAATACACACTGGCTTGCAACTGTGATTAGATCACAGAAAAATATTAAATAGAATTCTTTTTATCTGCAAGATATTTTCTGTCACACCCTGTATGAATGGTGTGCACACAGTACTGTCAGTGACTGAGGCTAAGTTCACACGAACGTGTGTGATCTGTGGCCGTATTGCGGCCCGTAAATCACGGGCCGCAATACACGGCCACAGTTCCGTGTGAATTCCGCATCACGGATGCGGACCCATTCACTTCAATGGGTCCGCTAATCCGGAATCGCGGAACGACCGCACGGGACGGGACCCCTCGGAAGCACTACGGAGTGCCTCCGTGGGGTTACGTCCTGTACTTCAGTTCCGCTAAAAGATAGAACAAGTCCTATCTTTTAGCGGAACGGCCGGATCGCGGACCCATTAAAGTGAATGGGTCCGCGATCCGATGCGGCTGACCTACGGCCAGCGATCGTGCATTACGGCCCGCTATTTGCGGGCCGCTGCACAGGCACGGGTCACACACGTTCGTGTGAACCCGGCCTGAGCCTGCAGCCTCTCACACACGGGCAGGCAACTGCAATATATGGCAATAAATAGCAGACTGATGTACCAGCCCTGAAAAGGGCTTTTTGGGGTGCTGTCAGGACGCTGTCCTTACAGCAGATGAGTCTGTGGACACAGAACACTGCCCTAGCTAACGCTTTCCCTATTGAATCAGCAGCAGCTGCACTGTCCCTCCTCTCACTGAGAATGCAGATTCCGAATGAATCTAAAATGGATGCTGTCCAGGAGGTGGGAGGGTCTGGGAGGGAGGGTCTGCTGCTGATTGGCTGGAATGTGTCTGCTGACTGTGAGGTACAGGGTCAAAGTTTACTTAATGATGATGTATAGGGGGCGGACCGAACATTGCATATGTTCGCCCGACGCGGCGAACGCGAACAAGCTATGTTCGCCAGGAACTATTCGCCGGCGAACTATTCGGGCCATCTCTACTTGCAAGTTGTGTTACAGGTAAAATGATGCAGAAAGAGTGAAATGTGGTAAGAAAAAACCTAAATATTGAATGTTTTGGGATTTTTTTACTCTGATTTGGGGTAATGTCGGATACAGAGTTGGGGTAATAATTTGTGATAAAGTTGGGGAAAAATTGGGTATTTATTTAATGTCACAGTGATTTAATAATGATAAAAAACTTAAAACATTTGAAGAAATAAATCAGGATTATGCAGTTGAGGATAAATTTATTCTTTGTTATATACAGGTTCAACAGACTTTGGCTTATTGCACACGACAGTATATTTTCACGGTCCGCAAAACGGGGTCCCGTTTTTCCGTGATCCGTGACCGTTTTTTCGTCCGTGGGTCTTCCTTGATTTTTGGAGGATCCACGGACATGAAAAAAAAGTTGTTTTGGTGTCCGCCTGGCCGTGCGGAGCCAAACGGATCCGTCCTGAATTACAATGCAAGTGGGGACGGATCCGTTTGACGTTGACACAATATGGTGCCATTTCAAACGGATCCGTCCCCATTGACTTTCAATGTAAAGTCTGGAGTCCCTTTTATACCATCGGATCGGAGTTTTCTCCAATCCGATGGTATATTTTAACTTGAAGCGTCCCCATCACCATGGGAACGCCTCTATGTTAGAATATACTGTCGGATATGAGTTAGATCGTGAAACCTCATTTCCGACAGTATATTCTAACACAGAGGCGTTCCCATGGTGATGGGGACGCTTCTAGTTAGAATATACTACAAACTGTGTACATGACTGCCCCCTGCTGCCTAGCAGTATCCGATCTCTTACAGGGGGCCGTGATCAGCACAATTAACCCCTCAGGTGCCGCACCTGAAGGGGTTAATTGTACTATCATATCCCCCTGTAAGAGATCAGGGCTGCCAGGCAGCAGGGGGCAGACCCCCCCCCCCCCTCCCCAGTTTGAATATCATTGGTGGCCAGTGCGGCCCCCCCCCTTCCTCCCTCTATTGTAATAATTCGTTGGTGGCACAGTGTGCGCCGCCCCTCCCTTCCTCCCTCTATTGTAATAAATCGTTGGTGGCACAGTGTGCGCCCCCCCCCTTCCTCCCTCTATTGTAATAAATCGGCCCCCCCTCCCTCTATAGCATTAACAACATTGGTGGCCAGTGTGCGGCCTCCCATCTCCCCCCCCCCCCCACGATCATTGGTGGCAGCGGGTTACTAGCAATAGTACAATAGTAAAAGATTCATACTTACCTGGGAGCTGCGATGTTCGTGTCCGGCCGGGAGCTCCTCCTACTGGTAAGTGACAGTTCATTTAGCAATGCGCCGCACAGACCCTGTCACTTACCAGTAGGTGGAGCTCCCGGCCGGACACGAACATCGCAGCAGCCACCAGCAACTAAGTATGAATCTTCTACTATTGTACTATTGCTAAGTAACCATGGCAACCAGGACTGTAGTAGCGTCCTGGTTGCCATGGTTACCGATCGGAGCCCCAGCGATTAAACTGGGACTCCGATCGGAACTCCGCTGCCACCAATGATGGGGGGGGGGGGAGATGGGAGACCGCACACTGGCCACCAATGTTGTTAATGCTATAGAGGGAGGGGGGTCCGATGGGGGGCGCACACTGTGCCACCAACGAATTATTACAATAGAGGGAGGGGGGGAGGGGGGGGGGCACACTGGCCATCAATGATATTCAAACTGGGGAGGGGGGGAGGGTCTGCCCCCTGCTGCCTGGCAGCCCTGATCTCTTACAGGGGGATATGATAGTACAATTAACCCATTCAGGTGCAGCACCTGAAGGGGTTAATTGTGCTGATCACGGCCCCTTGTAAGAGATCGGGTGCTGCCAGGCAGCAGGGGGCAGTCTTGTACACAGTTTGTAGTGTATTCTAACTAGAAGCGTCCCCATCACCATGGGAACGCTTCTGTGTTAGTATATACTGTCGGTTCTGAGTTTTCACGAAGTGAAAACTCAGCTATGAAAAAGCTTTTATGCAGACGGATCTTCGGATCCGTCTGTATAAAAAGTAACCTACGGCCACGGATCACGGACCCGGATGCCAATCTTGTGTGCATCCGTGTTCTTTCACGGACCCATTGACTTGAATGGGTCCGTGAACCGTTGGCCGTGAAAAAAATAGGACAGGTCATATTTTTTTCACGGCCAGGAAACACGGATCTCGGATGCGGCTGCAAAACGGTGCATTTTCCGTTTTTTCCACGGACCCATTGAAAGTCATGGGGTCCGCGAAAAAAAACGGAAAACGGCACAACGGCCACGGGTGCACACAACGGTCGTGTGAAAGAGGCCTTTCTCTGAACAATTGAATAAGGAGTCATGTATTAGCAAAGCACCAGTTAAATGATGTGTTAGGGTGGGTTCACATGATGTTTTATGCCTACGTTTCATGTATACGTTAGAAAAAAAAAAAGGATACAAAAACGCAGCACACCAAATTCTTGTATCCTGCAGAGTCCGGTAAAAAATGTATACCTTTTTTTTTTACAATGGAACTCTATGGTGAACAGATGCCACTGTCTGGCATCAGTCTGAGGCATTCGTGTAAAGGCTCATGCACACGACCGTATGTATTTTGCAAAAAACGGATCCGCAAAAAATACGGATGACATCCGGGTGCATTCCATATTTTGCGGAACGGAATAGCTGGCCCCTAATTGAACAGTACTATTCTTGTCTGTGATGCGGACAATAATAGGACATGTTCTATTTTTCTGCAGAACGGACATACGGAAACTGAATGCACAAGGAGTAACTTCCGTTTTATTTTGCAGAACCATTGAAATAAATGTTTCCGCATACGGTTCCGACACTGAAAGAAAATACGCTTGTGTGCATGAGCCTTAATATGTACGTTTTTTGTATACGTTAAATGGATGGGAAAAGCGTGATGTGAACCCACCCTTATTTTTAATAAGAGCAGAAGAAAGATGTTTTCCCAGATATATTGTTTGGGGAATTATGCAAAATCTGGTTATGTGGAGAAAAGTTTAGGGGGATGTTAAACTTTCTTCCCCAGGAAATCTGGGGGAATGCATTGCAAATTGTTACAGTAACTTCTAGAAACAATGGGCCACATTTATCTTACAGATACACTCACTCCCCATGGAGTGAAAATGTCACAAACTGCGTGTTTACAATTTTTTCAACAGCATTTGTTCAAAAATGTTTACACAAATGCTGTTACTCCGCCGGCCTTGCCACCTTCCCGAAATGCCGGCATGACGAGGGTGACATTTATCATCTTTTAGGTCAGTTTTCTGGCATGAAAGAAGACTGAAATCTGGCACAGATTTCAGTGCAGGTGCATGACACAAGTCCAACAGAAGCAATGCATTCTTCAGTAATGACAAACAATACAAGCATTTTCCCTAGAATTTTTATTAACCCGTAGAGGACCTGGTGTACTTGACTTAAAGAGGACCTTTCACTAGTTTAAAAACTAAAAACTAACTATATCAGTGGGCAGAGCGGCGCCCAGGGGTCCCCCTGCACTTACTAGTATGTCTGGGCGCCGCTCCGTTCGCCCGGTATAGGCTCCGGTGTCTGCGCTCCCTCTGTTGTACTGGGCGAAGTTTTTGTATTAGGGTTGTCCCTTGCTGCAGTGCTGGCCCATCGTAGCGCACAGCTCATAGCCTGGGACTCCCAGTACAACAGAGGGAGCTGCAGACACCGGAGCCTATACCGGGCGAACGGAGCGGCGCCCAGACATACTAGTAAGTGCAGGGGGACCCCTGGGCGCCGCTCTTCCCACTGATATAGTTAGTTTTTAGTTTTTAAACTAGTGAAAGGTCCTCTTTAAGGACTAGCACCGTAGATGTACAGCGGGCTGATTGGGCCGGTGCAGGAGCTGCGCCTGCCCGATCAGCAGCACGGAGCCGGCAGTCACTGACAGCCGGGCCCTTGTTGCATACGCCACCCTCAGGTGAACAGCGTAAAAAATAAAATAAAACAGTGTCAAAAGTGTAATACCAAGCGATCAAAAAGTCATACGCACCCCAAAATAGTACCAATCAAACCATCATCTCATCCTGAAAAAAATGAGACCCTATATAAGACAAACGTCCAAATAAAAAAAACAATGGCTCTCAGAATATGGAGACACTAAATCATGAATTTTTTTTGTTTTAAAAAATGCATTTATTGTGTAAAACATAAATAAAGCATACATATTAGGTATCGCTGCATCCGTAACGACCTATTATATTAAAATATCACATGACCTAACACCTCAGGTGAACACCGTAAAAAAAATATATTAAAAACGGTGTAAAAAAATGCCATTTTTTAATCATCTTACATCACAAAAAGTGTAATACTAAGTGATAGAAAAGTCATATGCACCCTAAAATAGTACCAATCAAACTGTCATCTCATCCTGCAAAAAATTAGACCCTACCTAAGACAATCACCCAAAAAATAAAAAAAACTATGGTTCTCAGAATATGGTGACACTAAAACATGATTTTTTTTTTTCAAAAATGCTTTTATTGTGTAAAACTTAAATTCAATTAAAAATGTATACATATTAGGTATCACCGCGTCCGTGACAGCCTGCTGTATAAAATATCACATGATCTAACGGTTCTAACCCATTAGGTGAACACAGTAAAAAAAAATATATAAAAACTGTGTCAAAAAAAACATTTTTGGTCACCTTACATCACCAAAAGTGTAATAATACCAAGTGATCAAAAAGTCATATGCACCCTAAAATAGTACCAATCAAACCGTCATCTCATCCTGAAAAAAATTAGCCCCTACATAAGACAGTCACTCAAAAAAAAAAAAATATATGGCTTTCAGAATATGGAGACACCAAAATTTTTTTTTTTTTTAAAACTGCTTTATTATGTAAAACTGAAACAAGCAACCATATTTGGTATTTGGAATTTTTGCATCCATAACAACATGCTCTATAAAAGATAGCACATGATCTAACCTGTCAGATGAACATTGTAAATAACAAAAAATAAAAACTGTGCCAAAACAGCTATTTTTTGGTTACCTTGCCTCAAAAAAAGTGTAATATAGAGCAACCAAAAATCATATGTACCCTAAAATAGTACCAGGAAAACTTCCACCTTATCCCATAGTTTCCAAAATGGGGTCACTTTTTTGGAGTTTTTCCCTCTAGGGTTGCATCAGGGGGGCTTTACATGTGACATGGCAACTTAAAATTATTCCAGTGAAATCTGCCCTCCAAAAACCATATGGCGCTCCTTTCCTTCTGCGCCCTGCTGTGTGTCCGTGGGTTGTTTCTGTAAACTACAGCATCAGGGTAATAAATATTGAGTTTTGTTTGGCTGTTAACCCTTGCTTTGTTACCAGAAAAAAAAATATTAAAATGGAAAATCTGCCAAAAAATTGAAATTCTGAAATTTCATCAACATTTTCATTTAATTCTTGTGGAACACCTAAATGGTTAACAAAGTTTGTAAAATCAGTTTTGAATACCTTGAGGGGTGTAGTTTCTAAGATGAGGGCATTTATGGGTGGTTTCTAGTATGTAAACCCCACTGTGACTTCATAGCTGAACTGGTCCTTAAAAAAGTGGGTTTTGGAAATGTTTTGAAAAATTTCAAGATTTGCTTCTAAATTTCTAAGCCTTCTACCGTCCCCAAAAAATAAAATGCAATTCACAAAATGATCAAACATAAAGTAGGCATATGGGAAATGTAAAATAATAATTATTATATGAGGTATCACTATTTTTAGAAAAATGTAAATGAAAAATATTGACTGAAATTTGCCACTATCATGAAGTACAATGTGTTATGAGAAAACAGTCTCAGAATGGCTTGGATAAGTATAAGCATGCGCTGTGCGTCCTCCGTTCATTTCCCCGCTCCGTTCTTATTGTAGGTGCGGGTCCCAGAGGTGGGACCTGCTCCTATCAGGCAATGGGGGCATATCCTAGCGAATACCCCCCAGTTCCTGAGCCGCTGCCATAAGCAGAGAGTGCCAGCTGTAACATACAGTGCCAGCACCGATCACACCCGTTTAACCCCTTGTATGCCATAGTCAGTAGCCACCTGCGGCATCCATGGCAGTTGCCCAATGTTTACCATGGCAACTGGATGCCTTGCAAAGGCGTCCGGCTGCCATGTACCTAAGCCTGACAGACCCTAGGAGTCTGATCAAGTTTAGTGTCAGTGTTAGGCCTCATGCACATGGCCATCGTGCGGCCATTCCGTGCCTTGGGGACCGCACTGTTCTATTTTTTTGCAGTGCGGAGGCACGGACAGAAACACCACGGAAGCACTCTGTAGTGCTTCCGTGGGCTTACGATCCGTGCTTCTGTTCCGCAACGCATCTCCCGGATTGCGGACCCATTCAAGTAATTGGGTCCGCATCCGTAATTCAGGGTGCACACGGCTGGTGCCCGTGTATTGTGGACCCGCTGTATGCGGGCCGCAATACGTCCATGCCCGGGTAGGTGACTATTGCAATGCACTGTATAGCCATCAGGCCCACTGGATCTTCAAGAAAGTGTAAAAAAATAAGTGTAAAAAAATATATATATATTTTTTAATTGAATAAAAATGTAAATAAAAAATATATATTTTTTCCCATATCCGTTCATTTATAATTGATGAAAAAATACAATAAACTACCCATAATTGCCGCGTCCGTAACAACCTTATCTATAAAGGGATCAAATTCCGAGTGGTAAACGCCGTAAAAAATAAACTAAAAAATGAATGATGGAATTTCTGTTTTTGTCACTTCACCTCCCAAGAAAATTAGAATAAACAGTGATAAAAAAAGTCATATGTTCCCCAAAATAATACCAATAAAAACTACAGCCCATCCTACAAAAAACAAGATATGTTGATGGGAAAATAAAAAGTTACGGGTCTTTGATATGGTGATGCAAAAAAAGAACAGATGTAACAGGGAGCCGGCGACACGCTTCTTCCTTTCAGCGCCGCCGGCATCCCGTCTGTGTGCAGGAACAGGGACGCGGCGGGCATCCTCGTCTCCATGGGCACCAGGGGGTGGGGAGGACCCGGCCGCGCACGCCTCTTCAGCGTGGCCGGCATTCCCTTAGACTACGAGCAGCAGGGGAGCTGAGCGCCGATAATGATGAATCGGCGCTCGGCTGTATTGGGCTGTGTAATGTGAGTCACCAGTCAGGGGTTTAATCAGGCAGCCTGCTGGCCAAAAGTTGCCTGCGATTGGTCTTTTGTTACCCTCACTAGCATTCTCTTACATTGTGTATCTCGTGTGTGCTTTGACCTCGGCTCTGTTTGTGACCTCGACCTCGCTACGTCCTTTTGTACTTGACGTGACCGTTTGGCTTCTGACCTCGGCTTTGTTTGTGACCTCAACCTTGCTAGCTCTTTTTGGTATTTACGCGTCCTGCCTTGACCCTTGCTTTGTCTACGGTATTTATATTTGTCTTTAGGCTCCAGCACTTATCTATGAAAGGGCCAAGTTGTACGCCGTCAGTTAGGACGGTCCGTGCAAGTAGGTAGGAATAGACGTGCGGGTGGATATCAGGGCTGCACTTATCCCTCCCTACCGTGACAACATATTTTTAATAAAAAGTGATTTAATAATACAAAAGAGGTAAAACATGAAAAAACAATACAAATTTGGTATCACCATAACTGTATCAACTCACAGAATAAAATTATCATATCAAATATATCACATGTAGGACCTCATAAAAAATAAAAATAAAAAACACTGACAGAATTGCAATTTTTGCACACTACACCTCCCAAAAAATGAAATAAAAAATGATCAAAAAGTCATATGTATCCCAAAATAATACCAATAAAAACTACAGCCTGTCCCACAAAAAAACAAGCCCTCACACAGCTAAATTGGTGAAAAAATAAAAATGTTATGGATGTTAGTATATGGTGATGCCAAATATAATTTATTTTTAAGACAAAACTGAATTTATGCTGAAAAAGTAGTAAAACATAAAAAAACTATATAAATTTGGTATCACCATAACCATATCAACCCATGGAATACAATTATCATATCATATATACCGCATGAGGAACCCCAAAAAAATAAAAAACATTGACAGAATTACAATTTTTGCACACTTCACCTGCCAAAATTGAAATAAAAAATGACCAAAAAGTCATATGCACCCCCAAGTGGTACCAATAAAAATTTTAGTCCGTCCCACAAAAAAATAAGCCCTCACACAGGTCCATCAAAAAAAAAAAAGTATGGCCCTTGAAACAATTTCCACAAATTAGGGAATGCAGTTGCTGGTCCTTTCGTTTAGGCCCCTTTCACACGGGCGAGTATTCCGCGCGGATACAATGCGTGAGGTGAACGCATTGCACCCGCACTGAATACCGACCCATTCATTTCTATGGGGCTGTTCACATGAGCGGTGATTTTCACGCATCACTTATGCGTTGAGTGAAAATCGCAGCATGCTCTATATTCTGCGTTTTTCACGCAACGCAGGCCCCATAGAAGTGAATGGGGTTGCGTGAAAATCGCAAGCATCCGCAAGCAAGTACTTTTCACACACGGTTGCTAGGAGACGATCGGGATGGAGACCCGATCATTATTATTTTCCCTTATAACACGGTTATAAGGGAAAATAATAGCATTCTGGAGGGGTTAAAAAAAAAAAAATAATAATAATTTAACTCACCTTAGTCCACTTGATCGCGTAGCCCGGCATCTCCTTCTGTCTCCTTTGTCGAATAGGACCTGTGGTGAGCATTAAATACAGGAACAGGACCTTTGATGACATCACTCCGGTCATCACATGGTACGTCACATGATCTTTTACCATGGTGATGAATCATGTGATGACCGGAGTGACGTCATCAAAGGTCCTGTTCCTGTAATTAATGCTCACCACAGGTCCTATTCAACAAAGAATACAGAAGGAGATGGCGGGCTACGCGATCAAGTGGACTAAGGTGAGTTAAATTATTATTATTTTTTTTTTAACCCCTTTTTTTTAACCCCCATGTTATAAGGAAAAATAATACAATCTGCAGAACACCGATCCCAAGCCCGAACTTCTGTGAAGAAGTTCGGGTTTGGGTACCAAATATGCACGATTTTTCTCACGCGAGTGCAAAACGCATTACAATGTTTTGCAGTCGCGCGGAAAAATCGCGGGTGTTCCCGCAACGCACCGGCACATTTTCCCGCAACGCCCGTGTGAAAGAGGCCTTAGAACCCTGCCATGCGCCCATACAGCAGTATTCAGGAGAAAATGGGTAACAAACTGTGGGGTGCATTTTCTCCTGCTACCCCTTGTGAAAATGACAAATGTGAGACTAAGGCTAGGTCTACACGACGACATTTGTCACGCGACAATAAGTCGTGCAACAGATAGGGCACAACTACACTGCAACATTTTTCGCGCAACATTTTGTCGCACCAATGTCGCGCAACAATTTTTATAATGGTAGTCTATGGTGTCGCACTGCAACATGCGACATGCTGCGACTGCGACGCAACAGTCGCAGAAAAATCCATCTCGAAAGGATTTTTCGCAACTGTCGCGTCGCAGTCGCAGCATGTCGCATGTTGCAGTGCGACACCATAGACTACCATTATAAAAATTGTTGCGCAACTTTTCATTGGTGCGACAAAATGTCGCGCGACAAATGTCGTCGTGTAGACCTAGCCTAAAGCAACATTTTCTTGTAAAAAAATAATTTTTCAAGTATATCTGAAATCTATGAAACGCCTGTTGGGCTAAAGCGCTTACTCTGCCCCTCGATAAATTCTTTGAGGGGTGTAATTTACACAATGGGGTTATTATTGTGGGTTTTCTTTTTAGGGTATCTCAGGGTCCCTTCAGATGGGACATGGCTCCCCAAAATTATTCCAGCAAAATCTGCTCTCCAAAAACCATATGGTGCTCCCTGCCTTTTGAGCACTGCTGTGTGTCCATGTAAAGCCCGTACAGTATTAGAATGTATTGGCTCCGATGAGCCGAAGTAGAACTAATTTCTACTGTAAAAAATCTTTGTACCGAACTCAGACTTGGTTCCAGGTGGTATCACTTGAAGCATCCGAAGTTGATTTGCTCATCCCTAGTCACAAAGGTGAAAAATGGCTTGGTCCTGAAGAGGTTAATATACTTGCTGTCTCTGAGAAAATACTTTATGAGGATAAAGCTCAAGTAACAAGGTATCAGTCTGTTTGTTTCCTTAGGGAGGCTAAGCATAGGGTATAAGCTTATAATGAGGTTATTAACATTATTCTTTGCTCAACCCGACACCCCACACCCCTTCCTGCAAGTTCTTGGGTTGATTTTTGGGTGGTTGGGGTTTTTTAATCAGTGATATTGTGGAATATCTATTTTGCTATTGTTACTTATTTAAAAAGCAAAAAGTTAAAGAGTTTTCTAAATAACTATAGTTGCACTTCCCCTAATACTATAATCTATATTTGCTCACTTTTTTTAACTCTTATCATCTTATTATAACATATGTCATGTTTTTCAATTAATTAAATGCTCTCGCATATGTGGTTTAAGAAAATTATAAATAAAGCAGTACATAAAATTATTACTATCTTTGTTAATCAATACCAATAGCAAATTTGCAACATTTTATATATTTAACTTCCTTAAAAACCTTGATGCTGTATATATTGTAGTGACATATACAATATGTGCCAGAAATCAGTTTATGGAAAGAAAGTCTTCAGTCAAGCAAAATATGGAATTCATTAATTCTCATAAGCTATTATATGGCAAGATTTCTGTAAATATGATGTTGTCACAGAACTGTAAAGAAAAATGTTAACCAGATGTTAAGCCTACTCAGTTTGTAATTATAATAAATATTGTATAAATTATGTGGTTCATGCTATTATGTTATCAGAATAAACGGGAATAAAGCCAAAAAAAGAAATCAGAAATCAGAAATGTAAAAATTGTGAAAGGTCCTAATGATATGTTAAAAATAATAATAATAATAATAATAATAATAATAATAATAATAATAATATAACAATTAAATAAAAAATACATTATGTGTGTGTGTATATATATATATATATATATATATATATATATACACACACTCACCTAAATAATTATTAGGAACACCTGTTCTATTTCTCATTAATGCAATTATCTAGTCAACCAATCACATGGCAGTTGCTTCAATGCATTTAGGGGGGTGGTCCTGGTCAAGACAATCTCCTGAACTCCAAACTGAATGTCAGAATGGGAAAGAAAGGTGATTTAAGCAATTTTAAGCGTGGCATGGTGTGTTGGTGCCAGACGGGCCAGTCTGAGTATTTCACAATCTGCTCAGTTACTGGGATTTTCACGCACAACCATTTCTAGGGTTTACAAAGAATGGTGTGAAAAGGGAAAAACATCCAGTATGCGGCAGTCCTGTGGGCAAAAATGCCTTGTGGATGCTAGAGGTCAGAGGAGAATGGGGTGACTGATTCAAGCTGATAGAAGAGCAATGTTGACTGAAATAACCACTCGTTACAACCGAGGTATGCAGAAAAGCATTTGCGAAGCCACAACATCACCAGATCTCAACCCAATAGAGCATCTTTGGGATGTGGTGGAACGGGAGCTTCGTGCCCTGGATGTGCATCCTTCAAATCTCCATCAACTGCAAGATGCTATCCTATCAATATGGGCCAACATTTCTAAAGAATGCTATCAGCACCTTGTTGAATCAATGCCACGTAGAATTGAAGCAGTTCTGAAGGCAAAGGGGGTCCAACACCGTATTAGTATGGTGTTCCTAATAATTTTTTAGGTGAGTGTTTATATAGTGAGATAGTGACAGATCTCACAGAGATGACTGGCAAGGAAGGGGTGGATAGTGCGGTCCACACCCCTATTCCACCAGGTGTATAATCATTCTGGGGATAACAACAGCCCCAGACTGTCAGTCAGAAAAGAGTGAGATCCTGGAAAGGTGATGTTGCACAGCCTGGGGGCTGGAGGACTTGGGGAGCACAGAGCAACGCCTGGGAATGGGTAGCAGAGTCCTAGACAGGCGGACTAGAGGGCCCAGCTTCCTCAAGGGACTTTTTATTTGCACAGCCTAGGGGCTGGAGGACTACAAGGTGGGAAAAGCTGCATGTACTTCACCTGTGTGAATGGGGCTTAGAGGTGAGTCAGGGAATACCTCTGTTTAGTCAGGGCCCAGCCGGGCAGGTTTTTATTTTTGTTTTGGTGTACGTGGGAACCTCACCGTACCCAGTGGTGTGTAACTGGGCTGTCCTGTATGCAAAGAATTTCAAGATAAATGCAATGTTTGGCCCCTAATCTGGCGGTGGATAAAGATAATTGTATGAATGACCCCCAGATAAGAGCTAATCCCTACAATATATATATATACACACACACACGGAACTATATAGCTTAGAGTCTTTCAGGGAGTGATCACTGTACATAAAGATGCATGTTACCTGATAATTCATGTAGAAACTACTCTATATGAATGCAGTCGATATTTATGACTTTCAAGACCAATGATCAAATATTGAGATTCTTAACCCTTTAGTGACCAAGCCTGTTTGGGCCTTTATGACCAAGCGTTTTTCTTCCTTTTTTTATGGTCTCGTTCCAAGAGCTATAACTTTTTTATTTTTTCATCTATATAGCTTTATGAGGGCTTGTTTTTTACGGGACAAGTTGTAGTTTTTAATGGCACCATTTTTGGGTACACATAACTTTCTGATTAACTTTTATTAACTCTTTCTGGGAGGGAGATGGGGAAAAATAGCAATACTGCCACTGCGTTTTTACATTATACATATTTTTGGCGTTCATTTTTCGGTACAAATAACATAATATCTTTATTCTCTGGGTCAGTACGATTACAGTTATACTAAATACTTATAATTCTGTTTACGTTTTACTACTTTTTTTGCAATAAAACACCTTTTATTAACAAAAAAAATGATTTTGTATTGCCACTTCACAAGACCCATAACTTTTTTTTTATTTTTTATATGGAATTGTGTGAGGGCTTGATTTTTGAAAGACGACTTGTATTTTTCATTGGTATGATTTTGGAGTAAATGCCGCTTTTTGATCGCTTGTTATTACGTTTTTTTCGGTGGAAACTAAGAATAAATTCGAAATTCTGTCTTTTTTTATTTTTTATTTTTTACGGCGTTCACCATAGGGGATAATTTATGTAATATTTATGTAGTCCCGGTCGTTACGGACGCGGCAATACCAAACATATGGGGGGTATTTTCTTTTTGCAATTTTTTTCATTGAAAAGCGTATTTTCAATGGAAAAAAAAGCGTATTTTTTTTATTTTATGGAATTTTTTTTATTTAATAAATGTGTATTTTTTTTCTATTTTTTTTACTACTTAATAGTCCCACAAGGGGACTATAATATACAGTATTTTGATTGCTTTTAAAATGTAATGCATTATCTCTATAATGCATTGCATTTCAATAGCAATGCTATTCAAACATTGACCAGCAGGCTGCGCCAGAGAGGCACAGCCTGCTGGAGATAACTGAAAACAGGCTCGGGGCCCTGATCGGAAGCAAGGTAAGCTTCCCAGCACATCAGCACCCCGCGATCGCATTTTCGGGGTGCTGATGGGAGACAGAGGGAGTCCGCTCCCTCTGTCACCACTTTACATGCAGCGGGCGCCATTGCGCCCGGCATGTAAAGGGTTAAACAGCCCGGATCGGCACTCCTGCCGGTCGGGGCTGTTAGAGCAGGGACTCGGCTCTCATGTGAGAGCCAGGTCCGCGCTCCCCGCTGCACGGGGGAGCCGTGCAGCGCTTAAACTGGGCCGCCGTAAAAACGCGGCGGCCCAGCCTAAGGCCCCTTAGTGACCACCGTAAAAACACGTATGGGTGGTCACTAAGGGGTTAATATTTATATGGAACATAAAATATCTTCTATCCAGCTCTTCAATGAATGCATTTTATGATTGATGAAATTTATTGATTTTACTTCAGAATGATGATTGGACTCAGGAGATGACACATCTGATCAATTCAGTTCCTGAATAATTTATTGTGCTTAAATTATACATTGTCATATTTCATTAATAGAGAATAATTGTAGATAGGTATGACAGGCACACTCTTATATGTTGCTGCACAGAATGAATACAGAGACAGTGATAGTATTTAAAATAGTGTTAATTTATATATCTAAATATTAAAAGAAGTTAATATTGTTGGCAAAAAATGTTGCTGGGGGTGGGGAGTTCTCTTTCTTGGATGGCTGTGTTGGGATTTAGGATGGATATTCGGTTGGGATGTATAAGAATCTAGTGTTTAGTTGTAATTGTATGCTATATTCGCTGAATACATCAAATACATATAATGCATAAAGTGTCAAGTGTTCAATTTAGTGCTGGGTACATAGATGTATAAAGGAAATTTTATGTTGGATACATAGAGTGACATATTTGGCGTGTACCCCTGGCAAATTTTGAATTAAAGTTACATTTATTCAACCAGCAAGTAATTTTTTGATGGGAAATGACATAGGGGACTCCCAAAAGATAATAAGACGATATACAAGAGGCATTATTGTGGAAAAAAAAACATTTCTCAGCTTTTATTTCCATTTGAGCAAAAAATACAAGATGTTCCGCACTATAGGAAAATCTCAGAGGACGTGGTCGGAAGCCAAAAGTGACACCTGTGCTGGCCAGGAGGATAGTTAGAGAGGTAAAAAAGAATCCAAGGATCACCACCAAGGCCATCCTGTGGTGAATCTGGGCTCTGCTGGTGCCAATGTCTCAAGGCAGACAATCCAACGGACACTGCACACTGCTGGGTTCCACTTCTCCAGATAAGGCACACAAAAGCTCGCTTGGCCTTTGCAAAAGCTCATCTGGACAAAGAAGAAGACTTCTGGTCTTCTGTGTTATGGTCAGATGAAACAAAAATTTAATTGCTTGGTCACAATGATGTTTCCTTCATTTGGCGTAAAAAAGGAGAAGCCTTCAACCCAAAGAACACCATCCCCACTGTCAAACATGTTGGTGGGAACCTAATGCTTTGGGAGTGTTTTTCAGCCAATGGACCAGGGAACCTAATCACAGTAAACGGCACCATGAAAAAAGAGCAATACATGAGGATTCTCAACGACATCAGGCAGTCTGCAGAGAAACTTGGCCTTGGGCACCAGTGGACATTTTAGCATGACAATGACCCAAAACACACAGCAAAAGTGGTGAAGAAATGGTTAGCAGACAACAACCTTAACGTTTTGGAGTGGCCCAGCCAGAGTCCAGACTTGAATCCAATTGAGAATCTGTGGAGGGAGCTAATGATCAGGGTGATGGAGAAGACCCTCCAACCTGAAAGATTTGGAGCCCATTGCTAAAGATGAATGGGCAAAAATACCTGTGGAGACATGCAAAAAGCTGGTCTGCAATTATAGGAAGCTTTTGATTGCTGTAATAGACAATAAAGGCTTTTCTATTGATTATTGATAAGGGTATGAATAAATTTGGACTGGACACTTTTTTTGCTCAAATGTAAATAAAAGCTGAGAAATGTTTTTTTTCCACAATAATGCCTCTTGTACATCGTCTTATTATCTTTTGGGAGACACCTATGTCATTTCCCGTCAAAAAATTACTTACTGGTTGAATAAAAGTAACTTTAAGTCAAAATTTGGCAGGGGTATGAATTATTATGGGCAGCACTGTATATATACTTGTGCTGAATAAATCTTGGCTGGGTGTCAGTTGGGTACTGAGTGTGATAGAACTTCAGTGCAATATGTGAACTTCAGTGAAAATGTGTACATAGATATAAAAAGGTTTTGACTTCAAATATTTCCTCAGGATGGTTGGCCTGGTAGTAGAATTCGTATGTCTGTCTTATAGTTATCATAAAAAAGTCATAAAATGTCCCATGAGTAAGAAAGATGAAAAAATATGAAAAATATGGACTACAATTCCATTATTGACAAAGTGTACATCTTGTCTAATGTATGCAGTTCTGGAACAGCCATTTGAGGGTACATACCTTTGTTCAAAATGTGAGCAAATTGCTTGTTTGGAATAGCACATTGTGTATCTAAATGAGCGAGTTTCGACACTGAGAAGCGTTGGCGATTTGGAAAAGTGTTTGCTGATCACTGAGCAGGAACTATATGGGGTAGATGCGGGGGAGGGTGGTAGCATGGAGGCTGAGGAAAGTGAGGTAGATAACAGTCATAAAGCAGGGCAGAGGGAAGAGTGCCAGGGAGGCTAGCCCTGATCTAACACACCTCAACAAGTTTGCAATGTTGGCTGATGAAGGTGATATCAGTTTAGGGACGGCACTGCTGCAGCAAGACACTTCCTCTGCCAGTCAGGGAAATGTCAGCTCCCGTAAGCAGGGGAACAGGAGTGCAGGGCAGGCCAGACAGGTGCTGGTAGTGGGAGACTCAAATATTAGAGGTACAGATAGGGAGACATGTCAAAAAGACGGGTGTTGTCTTCCTGGAGCTCAAGTTTAACATATTGTGGATCGGCTTGACAGATTCCTAGGAGGGGATGACAAAGATCCAGCAGTCATGGTCCACATTGGAACCAATTAAAAAGTTAGAGGTATTTTAGGGATTTAGGTGACAAGCTTCAGGCAAGGACCACAAAGGTAGTGTTTTCCGAAATGCCACCTGTACCACGAGCCACACCAGAAAGGCAGCGGGAGATTACGGTTAATAAGTGTCTCAAGAACTGGTGTAGGAAGGAGGGATTTGGGTTCCTGGAGATTTGGGCTACAGGCTCTATTGTGGGGATGGGCGACACCTCAATTGGGAAGGTGCAGCTGTTTTGGGGGAGAAGATGGCTAGAAAATTGGATGAGTGTTTAAGCTAGGGACTAGGGGGAAGGGTAATTACGTTATAGGAGGGGAAGATAGTGCAGATAGATACCTGGGGCAAGGTAATGGAACTGGGGAGGAATGGAAGGAGGGACAAAATATACAAAAAAAACCTTAATTGTATGTATACTAATGCCAGTAGCCTGACTTAAAAACTGGTGAAAGCAAGGAGCAGTCAGCACTCGACTTTGCACTTAGCCCGCACGAGGAGAAGAAAACTTCCAAGATGTAGCATAATAAATCTCAGCAGAGATTTAATAAATCTCAGGAAAGCAGGATAGGAGAGATGGTTGAGAGATTTAAGGTGAGGGGCTACCCTGAAAGGGTCCTCAATGAGGCTGTGTGTCACCACTGGCTCTGGGAGAGATCTTAGAAGTTCAGATAGACGGAAGACTCAGGAGTCGATCTGACAGAATCTCTACTTTTTTCATTGTTGCTGACAGGTTTCCACCCCTTTGCAGGTGTTGTTCATTATCAGTCAGGTGGTCCCTTTATATGTTCCGCCTTTCACTGGTTTCCCTGCGGTTAATAGTTCTTCTGAGGAGTGCTCTGCTTGTGTGGTGATTCTTCTGTTCCAGTTACTTCTCAAGCTAAGGCCTTTCCCTTTTCTTGTTGAGTCTGTCCTGACTAGGCCCCAGGGAGACACTGGCTCCTTCAGGTTGGAAGGAGCTGGTTGCCTCTTTCCCTGTTCCCTAAGCTGAGGGTTTGGTGCAGTGTGTCAGCAGTCTTAGGTTCCTGTGCATCTGTATTTCTACCTTTTGAGACTTGCACATGCAGTTAGCAGCTTAGGAAGAGAGTCAGGGTTTCCTAGGAGGTGACCTCTTTATTCCCAAGGCTTGGGGCCTAGTCTGTAGTTGTTTTGTTGTTGTTCCCTTTTGTTGTCTGTCCTTCCCCGTACTACCAGTGACACTGTGTTTACCCCAGTTTAGGATAATATGGAAGGAAAAAGTCCCAGGATTGTCTTTTCACACAAATTTCATCCTTTTAATAAACGATTTGATTACATTGTGCGTAAACATTGGCGACTATTAGGGAGATCTTATCCACGGGTTGTGGAATTTAATAATCCCCCACTGATATGTAACAAATGAAGTAAGACCTACCGTGACCAATTGGTGCACACTGATATTGGCCCAATCAGTGTTATCCCACGACAGAGCTTGCTGAGGCATCAGAGGAATGTTACATATCCTTGTCTATATTGTGCGCAATGTTCGCACATTATTAAAGGAGAATCCTTTTATCATCCACATACTGGTAAAGCCTTTAGAGTTCAGAGCTATTTCACATGTGACTCTTCTAATGTTATATATTTAATAAAATGCCCTTGTGGGTTGGCTTACGTCAGGGAGACAATGTAAACTGTGAGAGATCGCATTTGTAAGCACAAGTCCACGATACAGACCAGTAACTTACTATTACCTATACCAGCCCATTTTCATGACTCTCGCCACTCCATTTCCCAATTGAGGTTTCAGGTGTTGGAGCAGGTAAAAAGACAGAGAAGAAGGGGTGACATCAAAAGGCAGTTACTCCGCAGAGAAGCATATTGGATCGTACATTACAAGCCAGGGGATTGAATAGAGACTATGAGGTTGTCCATTTGTAGTAGTGATAAAGCTGCGATATATGTAATAAAATGACTGTTTCTTCTTTGCAGACGGGAAACCTGCGATGAACAACTGAATTAGCGGTATCGTCGGTATAGTTAATTTTTGATTTACTTAGTAATTTACTTTTGATATGTTTTGTTTGTTATATGATTGTCTGTCTATATACGTCACATGATTGATTGACATGCGCCTGGGTTCCACCCCTTGGCGTCTGATGTCACTACACGTGTAGGACTAAGGCTACTTTCACACTGGCGTTTCTGGGTCCGCCTGTGAGATCCGTTTCAAGGCTCTCACAAGCGGCCCAAAACGGATCAGTTTAGCCCCAATGCATTCTGAATCGATAAGGATCCGTTCAGAATGCATCAGATCGGCTCCGTTCGGCCTCCATTCCGCTCTGTAGGCGGACACCAAATCGCTGCTTGCAGCGTTTTGATGTCCGTCTGACAAAACTGAGCCAAACGGATCCGTCCTGACTTACAATATAAGTCAATGGGGACGGATCCGTTTTTACTGACACAATATGGTGCAATTGAAAACGGATTTTATTTAATTTTTTGTTCATGGTAATGCAAACGGATCCGTTCCGAACGGATACAAGCGTTTGCATTATACAGTGGGGGAAATAATTATTTGACCCCTCACTGATTTTGTAAGTTTGTCCAATGACAAAGAAATGAAAAGTCTCAGAACAGTATCATTTCAATGGTAGGTTTATTGTAACAGTGGCAGATAGCACATCAAAAGGAAAATCGAAAAAAAAACTTTAAATAAAAGATAGCAACTGATTTGCATTTCATTGAGTGAATTAAGTATTTGAACCCCTACCAACCATTAAGAGTTCTGGCTCCCACAGAGTGGTTAGACACTTCTACTCAATTAGTCACCCTCATTAAGGACACCTGTCTTAACTAGTCACCTGTATAAAAGACACCTGTCCACAGAATCAATCAATCAAGCAGACTCCAAACTCTCCAACATGGGAAAGACCAAAGAGCTGTCCAAGGATGTCAGAGACAAAATTGTAGACCTGCACAAGGCTGGAATGGGCTACAAAACCATTAGCAAGAAGCTGGGAGAGAAGGTGACAACTGTTGGCGCGATTGTTCGAAAATGGAAGGAGCACAAAATGACCATCAATCGACCTCGCTCTGGGGCTCCACGCAAGATCTCACCTCGTGGGGTGTCAATGGTTCTGAGAAAGGTGAAAAAGCATCCTAGAACTACACGGGAGGAGTTAGTTAATGACCTCAAATTAGCAGGGACCACAGTCACCAAGAAAACCATTGGAAACACATTACACCGCAATGGATTAAAATCCTGCAGGGCTCGCAAGGTCCCCCTGCTCAGGAAGGCACATGTGCAGGCCCGTCTGAAGTTTGCCAATGAACACCTGAATGATTCAGAGAGTGACTGGGAGAAGGTGCTGTGGTCTGATGAGACCAAAATAGAGCTCTTTGGCATTAACTCAACTCGCTGTGTTTGGAGGAAGAAAAATGCTGCCTATGACCCCCAAAACACCGTCCCCACCGTCAAGCATGGGGGTGGAAACATTTTGCTTTGGGGGTGTTTTTCTGCTAAGGGCACAGGACAACTTATTCGCATAAACGGGAAAATGGACGGAGCCATGTATCGTGAAATCCTGAGCGACAACCTCCTTCCCTCTGCCAGGAAACTGAAAATGGGTCGTGGATGGGTGTTCCAGCACGACAATGACCCAAAACATACAGCAAAGGCAACAAAGGAGTGGCTCAAGAAGAAGCACATTAAGGTCATGGAGTGGCCTAGTCAGTCTCCGGACCTTAATCCAATCGAAAACCTATGGAGGGAGCTCAAGCTCAGAGTTGCACAGAGACAGCCTCGAAACCTTAGGGATTTAGAGATGATCTGCAAAGAGGAGTGGACCAACATTCCTCCTAAAATGTGCGCAAACTTGGTCATCAATTACAAGAAACGTTTGACCTCTGTGCTTGCAAACAAGGGTTTTTCCACCAAGTATTAAGTCTTTTTTTGTTAGAGGGTTCAAATACTTATTTCACTCAATGAAATGCAAATCAGTTGCTATCTTTTATTTAAAGTTATTTTTTCGATTTTCCTTTTGATGTGCTATCTGCCACTGTTACAATAAACCTACCATTGAAATGATACTGTTCTGAGACTTTTCATTTCTTTGTCATTGGACAAACTTACAAAATCAGTGAGGGGTCAAATAATTATTTCCCCCACTGTAGGTGCCGGATCCTTCTGTGCAGATACCAGACGGATTCGCACCTAAACGCAGGTGTGAAAGTAGCCTAACTCTGATATATAAGTGTGTGAGATGCATTATAATACTGAGCTGATGAAGGCTGGACGGGCCGAAACGCATCCTTGAATTGTTATCTTGTGAATTTATCCATCTACGGAATAAAAGCAAATGAATTGAGGAAAAGAAACGCCCGCTGAGATTTATTATATTAAAACTGGTGAACTGGAAGCAGTAATGTCTGAGGAGAATTATGGCATAGTGGGAATAACTTAGACATGGCTGGATGATAGCTATAACTGGACAGTTAAGGTACAGGGTTGCAGTCTGTTTAGGCTACTTTCACACGTGCGTTCAGGTGTCCGCTCGTGAGCTCCGTTTGAAGGGGCTCACGAACGGTCCTGAACGCAGCCGTCCAGCCCTGATGCATTCTCAATGGAGGCGGATCCACTGAGAATGCATCCGCCTGCCAGCGCTCAGCCTCCGTTCCGCTCAGTGAGCGGACACCTGAACGCTGCTTGCAGCGTTCGGGTGTCCGCCTGGCCGTGCGAAGGCGAGCGGATCCGTCCAGACTTACAATGTAAGTCAAGGGGGACGGATCCGCTTGAAGATGACACCATATGGCTCAATCTTCAAGCGGATCCGTTCCCCATTGACTTTCAATGTAAAGTCTGAACGGATCCGCTCAGGCTACTTTCAGACTTAGAAAATTTTCTAAGTTATAATGCAGACGGATCCGTTCTGAACGGATGCGAACGTCTGCATTATAGGAGCGGATCCGTCTGATGAAACATCAGACGGATCCGCTCCAAACGCTAGTGTGAAAGTAGCCTTAGAAAGGATCGTCAAAACCAGATGGGTTTGCCTTTATCTAAAGTCCTGTCTAAAGCCCACACTCTGGGAAGATATAAGTGAGGGAAATGAAATGTGGAGTCACTGTGGGTAGAAGTACATGGAGGCAAAAACAACAACAACAACATACTGATAGGCGTTTATTATAAGCCACTGAATATACTACTAAACGAGATAGATGAGGCAGCAAATCATAATGAGGTTGTTATTTTGGGAAGGGGTGGGGGGGACTTCAACTACCCAGATATAGACCGGGAAACTGAAAGCTGTAGATCTTATAAAGGAAACAGGTTCTTGGTAATAACCAAACACATCTACCTTTCCCAACTAGTTCAGGTCCCGACTAGAGGGACAGCCATACTAGAGTTAGTACTAACCTATAGACCTGACAGAACAACAAATGTGCAGGCTGGGGCACACCTGGGAACAATTTTTGTCACCTTGCATCACAAAAGGTGCAACACCAAGTGATCAAAAACGCGTATGTCACACAAAATGGTACCAATAAAACCGTCACCTCATCCCACCAAAAATGAGCCCCTACATAAGAAAATCTCTCAAAAAATAAAAAAAACTATAGCTCTTAGAACATGGAGACACTAAAACATCATTTTTTTGGTTTCAAAAATGCTATTATTGTGTTAAAGTGAAACAAATAAAAATAAGTATACATATTAGGTATTGCCGCGTCCGTAAAAACCAGCTCTATAAAAATATTACATGACCTAACCCCTCGGGTGAACACCGTAAAAAAAAAAAAAAAAAAAAAACTGTCAAAACAAGCAATTTTTGTCACCTTGCATCACAAAAGGTGCAACACCAAGTGATCAAAAACGCGTATGTCCCACAAAATAGTACCAATAAAACCGTCACCTCATCCCGCAAAAAATGAGCCCCTACATAAGAAAATCTCTCAAAAAATAAAAAAACTATAGCTCTCAGAACATGGACACATTAAAACATAATTTTTTGGTTTCAAAAATGCTATTATTGTGTAAAACTTTAATAAATGAGAAAAAGTATACATATTAGGTATCGCCACGTCCGTAACAATCTGCTCTATAAAAATGTCACTTGACTGAACCCCTCAGGTGAACGCTGTAAAAATAAATAAATAGAAACTGTGCTAAAACAACCAATTTTTTGGTCACCTTGCCCCATAAAGTGTTATAATGAATGATCAAAAAATCATATGTACCCAAAAATAGTACTAATAAAACTGGCACCTTATCCCCTAGTTTCCAAAATGGGGTCACTTCTTGAGAGTTTCTACTGTAAGGGTGCATCAGGGGGCTTCAAATGGGACATGGCATCTAAAAACCATGTGGAGTTCCTTTTCTTCTGCGCCCTGCTGTGTGCCCATACAGCAGTTTACGACCACATGTGGGGTGTTTCTGTAAACCGCAGAATCTGGGTAATAAATATTGAGTTTTGTTTGGCTCTTAACCATCGATGTGTTAAAGAAAAAAATTGATTAAAATGGAAAATCTGCCAAAAAAGTGAAATTTAAAAATTTGATCTCCATTTTCCTTTAATTCTTGTGGAACGCCTAAAGGGTTAACAAAGTTTGTAAAATCGGTTTTGAATACCTTGAGGGGTGTAGTTTCTACAATGGGGTCATTTATGGGGGTATCCACTATGTAGGCCCCACAAAGTGACTTCAGACCTGAACTGGTCCTTATAAAGTGGGTTTTGGCAATTTTCTTAAAAATTTGAAGAATTGCTTCTAAACTTCTAAGCCTTCTAACGTCCTAAAAAAATAAAATGACATTTCCAAAATGATGCCAACATAAAGTAGACATATGGGGAATGTTAAATAATAAATATTTTATGAGGTATCACTTTCTGTTTTAAAAGCAGAGAAATTGAAATTTAGAAAATTGCGAATTTTTCAAATTTTTGGGTAAATTTGGGATTTTTTCATAAATAAAGGTGAAATATTTTGACTCAAATTTATGACTATCATGAAGTACAATGTGTCACGAGAAAACAATCTCTGAATGACTTGGATAAATAAAGGCGTTCCAAAGTTATTACCACATAAAGTGAGATATGTCAGTTTTGCAAAATTTGGCCTGGTCAGGAAGGGGGCAAAGGGCCCAGATGGGAAGTGGTTAAGTGGTAATTCCTACTACTCGATTTACTCTGACCTCACCCATCATGCTATGCGGTTGATAGCTTCTTTTGCTGTGGAAGCGCTAGTGTTGGTCCTCCGAGTTCCTGCTCGTCCGCATACTTCGGAGTTAAGTGTCTCTTTTCCTATTGTTTGTTTCTTTGTGGTTTCTCCCCTTCCTATTGGTATTCGGCCTGAGGGGGGTCTCCTGTTCCTTCAACTTGGAAGGGACAGGCCATCCGTTGTCCTGACACTATCTCCAGGGCCCTGTTAGGGTGAGATGGGGCCTAGGTTACAGTGTATGAACACTCCTACCATCGAGGTCTGTTCATAGTGTTAGCAGTCAGGGCACGGATTAGGAACTCACTAGGTGGTGACCATCCCCCTATCCCTAGTTTCCAGGCCTAGTACATTTCCTGCCTCCCTCCTGTATTCGGTGTGGAGTGTTTTTTCCCACACCGCACCGTGACATTATCAACCACCAAAAAATGTCATTTTTGTTTGTGTCAGTGAGGCTATGGATCCTATTGCTGCACTGGCTGGACAATTGCAGGGTCTGTCTTTGGAGGTAGCGGACCTCTGCATGCAGATCTAGGGATCACAGGCTGCTGGTGCCCGTAGTAGTTACCAGGCCTGTCCGTTCTCATCTGGGGATGAGAGTCAAAGAGTTGGTATTATCATTTCATTGCTTAAAGGGTGCGCTCAGTCTTGGGCTTTTTCTCTACCAACCGAATTACTGTCCCTCCAGTCTGTAGATTAATTTTTCAGAGATCTAGGTCTTATTTACGATGACCCGGATCAGATCTCCCTGGCCGAGAGCAAGTTACGTGGTTTACGGCAGGGAGGGCGTTCTGCAGAGATATATTGCTCTGAATTTAGGAAATGGGCTATGGATACGGAGTGGAATGATCCAGGTCACCGTAGCCAATTCTGCTAGGGATCATCTAAGAGGCTACAGGACACATTGGCTTTTCATGAAAATCCAGAATCATTGGAAGTGGCTATCTTCCTTGCTGTACATATAGATAGACGCCTGAGAGAGAGATCTAAGGTCCCTCACTCACAGGACGAACTATCATATAATGTGGCGGCTTCCTCTGACACTCTGGGTGGAGAGACTCCTGAGTTTATGCCTGGTGAAGAACCTATGCAGTTAGGGGGAGCTACCCCTGGACCTGCTTGCAAGAGTGTTAGTCATAAGAAGAGAGTATGTTTTTTCTGTGGAAAAAGGGAACATTTTGTTAATGTTTGTCCTTATGTTCAGCGTCAAGGTGAAAACAAAAGACATAAAACGTCTAATTCCCATCTTACTCTTGGTGGTGTGGCTGGGGAGTCAGAGAACTTACTTTTGTCATTGTCACAGCCAGACAGCTGAGAAGCGCTCACAGGAGCTTCTCAGATCCTCCTCCTTGAATTTCTTTGTTTTGGTTTAGTTTCTCATCTCGTTAGTCTATCTCAGCTGTCATGCAGTTGGACTGATTGCTACCCTTTAAGTTCCTCCCCATAATGCAGTAGTGTGCGGCTGATACAACTTCCTGGAGTGTGTGTGCATGCTGTTCCCAGTTCCCAGTTCCCAGTCCTCAGTCGTCTGCAAGATAAGTGTTGTTTATGTATTTATGATTTTGTCTTTTCTGGATCCAGGTGTAGGGAGCCGGTGGTCGTGTCCCTTCACTATTGTAGGGTCTTCAGGTAATAGATAGCCGAGGAACGTGGATATGCGGCCATCCACCTTTGGGGTGTTCGCATAGGCTGAGCAGTGAGGGAGAGCGGCAGGTCTATTGCAGGGGTCTCCCTTTGTTCCTTAGTTGTGGATCCAGAGAGACATTGTTTATATGGTATTGTCTTGTTTCCAGGAAACCATCCGTGACATTATCAGCCGCCAAAACAGTCTCAAGTATGGATCCGGTTTCACTTTTGGCTGAACGCTTTCAGGGTCTTTCTTTGGAGGTAGCTGATCTCCGTAAGACTTTTTCTCAGTTTCAAGTGACCGGTTCAGCTTGCGTTCATGGAGTTTGTGCTGAGCCTAAGATCTCGCTCCCGGATACGTTCTCCGGGGGTAGTGAGAATTTTGTGCGTTTTAGAGAGGCTTGCAAACTCCATTTTCGCCTTCTTCCCCATTCTTCTGGTGATGAAGAACGGAGGGTGGGGATCATTATATCGCTGCTCAGGGGTAACGCTCAGTCCTGGGCCTTTTCGCTGCCGGAGGGGGCACGGCCCCTTCATTCAGTGGATGAATTCTTTTTAGCCCTGGGTCAGATATATGATGATCCGGATCGTATTGCTCTGGCTGAGTCTAGACTACGTCTGTTATGCCAGGGTAAACAATCCGCAGAGATATACTGTTCAGAATTTCGGAGATGGGCAGCAGATACGGGTTGGAATGATGCTGCACTCCGAAGTCAATTTTTCTATGGTCTTTCAGAGGGATTGAAAGATGCATTTGCCTTTCCTGAAAGACCTACCTCCTTGGATTCTGCTATGTCTCAGGCTGTTCGTATTGACAGGCGTCTTAGAGAGAGAGGAGAGATCTCTCCTTCCTGTCATACTCAGTCCCGCGACAGTGCAGCGGTCTCATTCTGTGCACAGGGGTCTCAGTCGCTGTCAGACCCTTCTGAGCAGGAGTCCATGCAGCTGGGGTTGGTTGCCTCTGACAATAGAAGATTCAGCCCGCAGGGGAGGGTTTGTTTTTGTTGTGGAGGTATAAATCATCTGGCAAATGTTTGTCCCTCTAGGAGATTCAGGCAGTTTTCTGGGAGTAATAAAGAGAAAAAAAAGGAAAAAATCTTTTAAAAATGTTCCGTCTGTTACTATTGGCAGGGTTGAGGCGGAAATTGAAGGTTTTCAGTTTGCTTGTAGTTCCCGTTTTGTCCTGCCTGCTAGGGTGGCGCTAGAGAGCAAGAGCATTTTTTGTGAGATTTTTGTGGATAGTGGAGCAGCTGTCAACCTCATTGATAATCAATTTGCAATAACTCATGGTTTCCAGGTATGCACTTTGGGAAAGGATATTCCTGTTTTTGCTATTGATTCAGCTCCACTTTCTCAGAAATCATTAAAGGGCATAGTTCACAATATCCGTTTAATTGTGAGTGATGCTCATGTTGAGGATGTGTCATGTTTTGTCCTTAGCGGTTTGCCTACTCCTCTAGTGTTGGGGCTACCCTGGCTCACTAAACATAACCCCACCATTGATTGGCAAGCGAGGCAAACAAATGGTTGGATTAACTTTTGCAGAGAGAATTGCCTCATAACATCTGTTTCTGAGGTTTTTACTAAGACTGTACCACCTTTCCTCTCTGAATTTTTGGATGTCTTCTCTGAGAGTGGATGTCACTACCAGAGCTTTGGGACGTTCTCACAGCTCTGTTTCTCCACCCCTGTGATGATGTCACTACTAGAGCTGGGAGGAGTTCTCACTACTCTGTTTACTTTTGGTTTCTTTCACCACAGCTGTCCTTCATGTGTTTGATTTTCCTCTCTTTATATCACCCCACCTCCTATGATAGGATGTGGATTATAGTTCTCACTTCAGTTGTAGCTCTGGCTTTAGTTTCTTCACTTGTAGCTATCAGTTCACTGGACCTGTGTTCTGCTGCAGCTAGCACTCCGGATATTGCCAGCCTGTCCTTGGATCCGTCTTCTCTGCGGCTGCAACACCGTCAGCTAAGTGTGCAGACATTGTTGTGTTCCTGTTTATTTTCTGACTGGATCTGAGGTGGCCACGGTTCCCTCCATATACTGAGTAGGGCACTGGTGGCCGTGCCCCTTCCACTATTGTAGGGGTTACAGTGGTCATTAGTCTTAGGCACGTGGGCATGCCTCTTTCCGCCATTTGGATCCGGGCATGTGCTTTAGCAGAATAGGGAGAGCGTTGAGGGTCGGACAGGGGTCACCCGTTATCCTCCCTAGTTCTGGGTCCAGTCAGTAGCTCTGTACTGTGTATTACTATTGTTGCCCACATACAGCCGTGACATTATAATCCACCAAAACCGTCCTTTTTTGACATGGATCCGCTTTCTGGCCTGGTTGACCGCATGCAGGGTCTTTCTTTGGAAGTAGCGGATCTCCGTCAATCTATGACTCAGCTTCAAGCATTGGGCCCTGCTCCGGCTCATGGAGTCTGTTGCGAGCCAAAGGTCTCACTTCCGGAGACGTTCTCCGGGGGCAGTGAGAATTTTGTTCGTTTCAGAGAGGCATGCAAACTCCATTTTTGCTTGTGTCCTCACTCTTCTGGTAATCAAGAGCAGAGGGTGAGGATTGTCATCTCCCTGCTCAGGGGTAATGCTCAGACTTGGGCTTTTTCGCTGCCATCAGGGGATCCCTCCCTTCGATCCGTGGAGGGATTTTTTGTGGCCCTGGGGCAGATTTATGATGACCCGGATCGTGTTGCTCTGGCCGAATCTAACCTACGTGTTTTATGCCAGAACAAACGGTCTGCGGAGCTTTATTGTTCTGAATTTCGGAGATGGGCAGCTGATTCGGGTTGGAATGATGCTGCACTCCGGAGTCAGTTCTGTCATGGTCTCTCGGAGAGATTAAAAGATGCGTTTGCTTTCCATGAGAGACCAACGTCCTTAGAGTCTGCCATGTCATTGGCGGTACGCCTTGACAGACGTCTAAGAGAAAGAAACGAGACCTCTCTGTCCAGCCATTGTCAGTCTAGGGGAAGTGGTGCGGACTCATTCAGTGTGCAGGGGCCTCATCCTGTCTCGCTCCCCTCTGAGGAGGAGCCCATGCAGCTAGCTCGACTTGCCCCTGATAAAAGAGGATTTAGTCCTCAGAGTATGGTCTGTTTTTGTTGTGGGGGCATAGGTCATTTGGCAAATGTTTGTCCATCTAGGAGATTCTTGAACCGTACTAAGAGCGATAATAAGAGAAAAATCTCAAAAGGTAAATCATCAAGTTCTGCTTCATCTGCTACTTTGGGCAAAGTTGATGTAGGATTTGATGCTTTTCCTCTGACCTGCAGTTCCCGTTTTCTCCTGTCTGCCAGGGTGGCGCTAGAGAGCAAAGTCATTTCTTGTGAGATTTTTGTCGATAGTGGAGCGGCCGTCAATCTTATTGACACTCAATTTGTAGCCATGCATGGTTTTCAGGTTTGCACATTAGATAAAGATATACCTGTTTTTGCTATTGACTCTGCTCCACTCTCACAGAGATCTCTGAAAGGCATTGTTCACAATATCCGGCTAGCTGTAGGTGACACTCATGTGGAGGATATATCTTGTTTTGTCCTTAACGGATTGCCGTCTCCTCTAGTTTTGGGGTTACCCTGGCTCACTAGACATAACCCCACTATTGATTGGCAAGGAAGGCAAATAAATGAGTGGAGTGACTTTTGTAGAGAGAATTGTCTCACAGCGACTTTTGCAGAGGTGTCTACTAAAACGGTGCCATCATTTCTCTCTGATTTCTCGGACGTGTTTTCCGAGAGCGGTGTTCAGGAGCTACCTCCTCACCGGGAGTTTGACTGTCCCATTAACCTCATTCCCGGCGCCAAGCTGCCAAAAGCACGCCTCTACAATCTCTCACAACCGGAAAGAATCGCTATGCGAACTTACATCTCCGAGAGTCTCGAAAAGGGGCATATTCGTCCCTCAAAGTCACCTGTGGCCGCGGGTTTTTTTTTTGTTAAAAAGAAAGATGGCTCTCTGAGACCTTGCCTAGATTTTAGGGAGCTGAACCGTATCACGATTCGCGATCCCTATCCCCTTCCTCTGATCCCGGACCTCTTCAATCAAATTGTTGGGGCCAAGGTGTTTTCCAAATTGGATTTGAGAGGCGCGTACAACCTGGTCAGGGTCAGAGAGGGGGATGAATGGAAAACGGCCTTTAATACCCCTGACGGGCATTTCGAGAATCTCGTTATGCCTTTCGGCCTGATGAATGCTCCGGCCGTCTTTCAGCATTTTGTTAATAGTATTTTCTATCATTTAATGGGGAAATTTGTATTGGTGTATCTTGATGATATTTTGATTTTTTCCCCTGATGTTCAGACCCATCAGGATCATCTTTTTCAGGTTCTGCAGATTCTGCGGGAAAATAAATTGTACGCCAAGCTGGAGAAATGTCTTTTTATGGTATCGGAGATTCAATTTCTGGGTTTTCTCCTCTCTGCTTCTGGTTTTCGCATGGATCCCGAGAAGGTCCGTGCTGTACTTGAGTGGGAGCTTCCTGAGAATCAGAAGGCATTGATGCGCTTTCTGGGTTTTGCGAACTATTACAGAAAGTTCATTTTGAATTATTCCTCTGTTGTCAAACCCCTCACTGACATGACAAAAAAGGGGGCGGATTTTTCCTCTTGGTCGGAGGAGGCGCTTGCAGCCTTTTCTAAGATTAAAGAGAATTTTGCGTCTGCTCCCGTCTTGGTGCATCCCGATGTTTCCTTACCTTTTATTGTTGAGGTGGATGCTTCCGAGGTGGGTGTGGGTGCGGTTTTGTCCCAGGGCCCTTCCCCTGCCAAGTGGCGACCCTGTGCCTTTTTCTCTAAAAAACTCTCCCCGGCAGAGAGAAACTATGATGTGGGCGATAGGGAGTTGTTGGCCATCAAGTTGGCTTTCGAGGAATGGCGCCATTGGTTGGAGGGGGCCAGGCACCCTATCACTGTTTTTACCGACCATAAGAATCTGGCATACTTGGAGTCGGCCAGGTGTATGAATCCGAGACAGGCCAGATGGTCTCTGTTCTTCTCCAGATTCAATTTTGTTGTTACATTCCGACCTGGGATAAAAAATGTGAAGGCTGATGCTCTCTCTCGCTGTTTTCCGGGAGGAGGAAACTCCGAGGACCCGGGTCCCATTTTGGCGGAGGGGGTAGTTGTTTCTGCTCTATATTCCGATTTGGAGGCCGAGGTCCAGGCTGCCCAGACTGAGACACCTGCCCGTTGTCCTTCTGGGAAGTTGTTCGTGCCTCCTGAGCTACGTCACAAACTCTTTAAGGAGCATCATGATACGGTTCTTGCTGGTCACCCCGGGAGTAGAGCCACGGTGGATCTCATTGCTCGGAGATTTTGGTGGCCGGCTCTTCGTAAGTCGGTGGAGGGTTTTGTGGCTGCTTGTGAGACGTGCGCTCGCGCTAAGGTCCCTCGTTCACGGCCTTCAGGTTCCCTTCTCCCGTTACCCATTCCTTCCCGTCCTTGGACACACCTGTCCATGGACTTTATCACGGATCTTCCTCGTTCCTCGGGGAAGTCGGTGATCCTGGTGGTGGTGGACCGTTTTAGCAAGATGGCTCATTTCGTACCTTTCCCTGGTTTACCTAATGCTAAAACGTTGGCGCAAGCTTTTGTCGACCATATTGTTAAATTGCACGGCATTCCCTCTGATATTGTCACTACCAGAGCTTTGGGACGTTCTCACAGCTCTGTTTCTCCACCCCTGTGATGATGTCACTACTAGAGCTGGGAGGAGTTCTCACTACTCTGTTTACTTTTGGTTTCTTTCACCACAGCTGTCCTTCATGTGTTTGATTTTCCTCTCTTTATATCACCCCACCTCCTATGATAGGATGTGGATTATAGTTCTCACTTCAGTTGTAGCTCTGGCTTTAGTTTCTTCACTTGTAGCTATCAGTTCACTGGACCTGTGTTCTGCTGCAGCTAGCACTCCGGATATTGCCAGCCTGTCCTTGGATCCGTCTTCTCTGCGGCTGCAACACCGTCAGCTAAGTGTGCAGACATTGTTGTGTTCCTGTTTATTTTCTGACTGGATCTGAGGTGGCCACGGTTCCCTCCATATACTGAGTAGGGCACTGGTGGCCGTGCCCCTTCCACTATTGTAGGGGTTACAGTGGTCATTAGTCTTAGGCACGTGGGCATGCCTCTTTCCGCCATTTGGATCCGGGCATGTGCTTTAGCAGAATAGGGAGAGCGTTGAGGGTCGGACAGGGGTCACCCGTTATCCTCCCTAGTTCTGGGTCCAGTCAGTAGCTCTGTACTGTGTATTACTATTGTTGCCCACATACAGCCGTGACAGTGGAGTTCAGGGTTTACCTCCGCACAGGGAGTATGATTGCCCTATTAATCTCATCCCAGGCGCCAAGCTGCCTAAATCTCGTTTATACAATCTCTCCCAACCTGAGAGGGTCGCTATGCGGGCTTATATCTCTGAGAGTTTGAGAAAAGGACACATACGACCCTCGAAGTCACCTGTTGCCGCTGGTTTTTTCTTTGTTAAGAAAAAAGATGGTTCTTTAAGACCTTGTCTGGATTTCAGGGAGCTGAACAGTATCACTATTCGTGATCCTTATCCGCTTCCTCTGATCCCGGACCTGTTTAACCAGGTTGTTGGGGCTAAAGTCTTTTCCAAATTAGACCTAAGAGGGGCATACAACCTGGTTAGGGTCAGAGAAGGAGACGAATGGAAGACGGCTTTCAATACCCCTGAGGGCCATTTTGAGAATTTGGTTATGCCTTTTGGTTTGATGAATGCCCCAGCCGTTTTTTGGGCTTTGCCAATTATTACAGGAAATTTATTTTGAATTATTCCTCTGTTGTTAAACCACTCACTGATATGACCAGAAAGGGGGTAGATTTTTCTTCCTGGTCGGTAGAGGCGCGTAAGGCCTTTTCTAATATCAAGGAGAGTTTTGCTTCCGCTCCCATCCTAGTACAGCCTGATATTTCGTTACCCTTCATAGTTGAGGTTGATGCTTCTGAGGTAGGGGTGGGTGCGGTCTTGTCTCAGGGTTCCTCTCCTGCCAAATGGCAACCGTGTGCCTTTTTCTCAAAGAAACTCTCCTCCGCAGAGAGAAATGATGATGTGGGAGATAGGGAATTGTTGGCCATCAAGTTGGCTTTTGAGGAATGGCGCCATTGGCTAGAGGGAGCCAGACACCCTATTACCGTGTTTACTGACCATAAAAATCTGGCCTACTTGGAGTCAGCCAAGCGTCTGAACCCGAGACAGGCCAGATGGTCTTTGTTCTTTTCAAGGTTTAATTTTGTTGTTACGTTCCGCCCTGGGGTTAAGAATGTGAAGGCAGATGCCCTGTCACGTTGTTTTCCGGGAGGTGGGAATTTTGAAGACCCGGGTCCCATTTTGGCTGAAGGTGTGGTGGTCTCTGCTCTTCTTCCTGAATTGGAGGCAGAGGTGCAGGCAGCCCAGTCAGAAGCTCCTGATCTTTGTCCTCCTGGGAGGTTGTTTGTGCCTCTCGCTTTGAGACACAAGATTTTTAAAGAACACCACGACACGGTCCTTGCTGGGCACCCGGGGGCAAGAGCCACACTGGATCTCATCGCTCGGAGATTCTGGTGGCCTGCGCTTCGTAAGTCGGTTGAGGGTTTTGTGGCAGCTTGCGAGACTTGCGCTCGTGCCAAGGTCCCTCATTCACGGCCATCAGGTCCTCTCCTTCCTTTGCCCATTCCTTCCCGTCCTTGGACACATCTGTCCATGGACTTCATAACGGACTTGCCTCGTTCCTCGGGGAAGTCTGTGATTCTGGTGGTGGTGGACCGTTTTAGCAAAATGGTGCATTTTATCCCTTTTCCTGGTTTGCCCAATGCTAAGACGCTGGCGCAGGCATTTATTGACCACATTGTCAAATTGCATGGGATTCCTTCAGACATAGTCTCTGATAGGGGCACGCAGTTTGTTTCCAGATTCTGGAAGGCTTTCTGTTCTCGCTTGGGGGTTCGGTTGTCATTCTCTTCTGCTTTCCATCCGCAGTCGAATGGCCAGACAGAGCGCGTCAATCAGAATCTGGAGACATATCTGCGCTGTTTTGTGGCGGAGAATCAGGAGGATTGGTGTTCTTTTTTGTCCCTTGCTGAGTTTGCTTTAAATAACCGTCGTCAGGAGTCCTCTGATAAGTCACCATTTTTTGGTGCATATGGGTTCCATCTGCAGTTTGGGACTTTCTCGGGAGAGGGCTCTTCTGGTTTGCCTGATGAGGACAGATTCTCCTCGTCTTTGTCATCTATTTGGCAAAAGATTCAGGATAATCTAAAGAGCATGAGTGAGAGATATAAGCGTGTGGCGGATAAGAGACGTGTGCCTGGTCCGGACCTGAATGTTGGTGATCTGGTGTGGTTGTCTACCAAGAATATCAAATTGAAGGTTCCCTCTTGGAAGTTGGGTCCTAGGTTTATTGGGCCTTACAAGATCCTGTCTGTCATCAATCCTGTTGCCTACCGTCTTGATCTTCCTCAGACTTGGAAGATCCATAATGTTTTTCATAAGTCCTTATTGAAACCTTATGTTCAACCTATTGTACCCTCGCCTCTGCCTCCTCCTCCGATTATGGTTGATGGAAATCTTGAATTTCAGGTCTCTAGGATTGTGGATTCTCGTCTTGTCCGCGGTTCCCTCCAGTACCTCGTTCATTGGGAGGGTTATGGTCCTGAGGAGAGGATGTGGGTCCCAGTGATGGACATTAAGGCCTCTCGTCTCATCAGGGCTTTCCATAGGTCCCATCCTGAGAAGGTGGGCTCTGAGTGTCCGGAGTCCACTCCTAGAGGGAGGGGTACTGTCACAGCCAGACAGCTGAGAAGCGCTCACAGGAGCTTCTCAGATCCTCCTCCTTGAATTTCTTTGTTTTGGTTTAGTTTCTCATCTCGTTAGTCTATCTCAGCTGTCATGCAGTTGGACTGATTGCTACCCTTTAAGTTCCTCCCCATAATGCAGTAGTGTGCGGCTGATACAACTTCCTGGAGTGTGTGTGCATGCTGTTCCCAGTTCCCAGTCCTCAGTCGTCAGTCGTCTGCAAGATAAGTGCTGTATATGTATTTATGATTTTGTCTTTTCTGGATCCAGGTGACCCTGACTCCCTCCGTGTCAGTGTAGGGAGCCGGTGGTCGTGTCCCTTCACTATTGTAGGGTCTTCAGGTAATAGATAGCCGAGGAACGTGGATATGCGGCCATCCACCTTTGGGGTGTTCGCATAGGCTGAGCAGTGAGGGAGAGCGGCAGGTCTATTGCAGGGGTCTCCCTTTGTTCCTTAGTTGTGGATCCAGAGAGACATTGTTTATATGGTATTGTCTTGTTTCCTGTACACCATCCGTACTGGTAGTACCCGATTTCTCCTGTCTGCTGAGGTGGCGCTAGAGTCCAAAACTGTGGGAATTGAGGTCTACATTGACAGTGGGGCAGGGGTTAACCTAGTCGATGGTCAGTTCGTCCATAAGCATGGTTTGACAAGTGCATTAGAGGAAAATATTTCAGTGTTTGCAATTGACTCTGCACCACTTACTCAGAAAAGTTTGTCACAGATGGTGCAGGACATCCGTTTTAAGAGTGGGTGATTTTCATCAGGAATCCATTTCATGTTTTGTGCTGGAGGGCCTGCCTGCTCTATTGGTTCTGTGTTTACCATGGTTGAGCAAACATAAGCCTACCATTGACTGGCAAGCAAGATAAATTCTCGATTGGAGTGATTATTGCATGGACAACTGCCTTAATACATCTCTTTCTGTCTTGACCACTAATGCTGTTCCCTCCTTCATTTCAGATTTTTCTGATGTATTCTCTAAGAGTGGTTGCCAGGGGATACCCACTCATCGGGAATATGATTGTCCTATCAATCTTATTCCCAGAGCGAAGTTGCCCAAATCTAGGCTCTATAACCTTTCTGAACCCGAAAGAGCGGCCATGCAAGGGTATATTGCCGAGAGTTTGGCTAAGGGACATATTAGACCTTCCAAGTACCCAGTTTCTTTGTGAAGAAGAAAGACAAAACTCTTGGGCCATGTCTGGACTTCTGTGAGCTCAATCGGATTGCTGACTTGTTTAACCAGATTGTCAGTGCCAAGGTGCTCTCCAAGTTGGATTTAAGGGGGGCATATAATCTAGTCAGGATCAAGGAATGGGATGAATGGAAGATGGCGTTTAATACCCCACAGGGTCATTTTGAGAGTCTGGTCATGTTGTTTGGGTTAACTAATGGTCCTGCGGTTTTCCAGCATTTTGTTAATGATATCTTTCATCATCTGGTGGGGAGGTTTGTTGTTGTTTATCTGGATGACATACAAATTTATTCTCCAGACATGGAGACTCATCAGGATCACGTGAGACAGGTTTTACAGATCCTAAGAGAGAATAAATTGTATGCTAATATGGAGAAGTGTGTATTTGCAATTCAGGATGTGCAATTCCTGGGGTACCTACTCTCACCTTCAGGTTTTCGTATGGATCCAGAGAGGGTCCGTGCTGTGTTGGACTGGGATCGACCTGAAAATTTGAAAACACTTATACGGTTTTTGGGGTTCACCAACTACTACCGTAAATTCATTCTGAACTACTCATCTGTGTTTCCAAATTCTGGAAGGCGTTCTGTACTCATCTAGGGGTACAATTGTCCTTCTCTTTGGCCTTTCATCCTCAGTCGAACAGACAGACTGAACCCACTAACCAGAATCTGGAGACTTATTTGAGATGTTTTGTCTCGGAGAACCAGGAGGAGTGGTCCTCCATGATTACGACTAGTGTTGAGCGAATCGAAGCATACAAAGCGGAATTCAATCCAAAGTTTAGGAAAAATTCAATTCGCAGTGAAACAGATTTTCTTTTCATTTCGTGGTAACAAAACAATTTTTCCTAAAATGGTGGCTGAAAATAACACTTTTTCCTATAGTTTGCAAGCATGGCCACCGCTGATGGATGGCAGGGTAACCGTAACCATGGAAACTAGCAGTGTATAATGTGATGAAAAAATGAATCTAGCCAGCAGAGGAGCCAATATGGACAATCACAATACATTAATAAGTGGCTTATATTAACCTTCTCTACATAATAAAAGCCACTTGCTGAAAAGACACAACCCCTTTAACCACTTTAGGACCACACGTTTATACCCCCCTAGTGACCAGGCCCTTTTTTACAAATCGGCACTTCACAACTTTAACGGTTTATTGCTCAGTCATGCAACTTGGCACCCAAATGAATTTTACCTCCTTTTCTTCTGACAAATACAGCTTTCTTTTCGTGGTATTTGATTGCTGCTGAGATTTTTCGTTTTTCTGATATCAAAATAGACCGCAATTTTCAAAAAAAGTGTATTTTTAACTTTTTCTGGTAAGATTGTTCAAATATAATTACATTTCTAAACAAGTTTGTGTCAGAATTTATTGTGCTACATGTCTTTGATAAAAAAAAAATCCAATAAGTATTAAGGCATTTGCCTGGATTTGTGGGAGGGGCTGAGGTCCGCCTCCAGCCTATTTAGCCACCTCCGGACCGCTGTACGCACAGACGCGTCCTGGAGGTGGTTGATTGATTCCGAGTGGACGCGCCGGCGCGTCCTCTCGCGAGACGCGAGATTTCCTGTGAACACGCGCACACAGGCGCGCGCGCTCACAGGAACGGAAGGTAAGAGAGTGGATCTCCAGCCTGCCAGCGGCGATCGTTCGCTGGCAGGCTGGAGATGTGATTTTTTTAACCCCTAACAGGTATATTAGACGCTGTTTTGATAACAGCGTCTAATATACCTGCTACCTGGTCCAACGCTGTCATCAAAACTGCAATTTACTTAGCCTTCTACGGGTTCCTGAGGCCCGGGGAATTCACTACCACCTCCACGTCCCAAACCTCACCTTGTCTCCTGGTCTCCCACTTATCTAAACACCTGGATCACTACATCCTGACCTTACCTCACTCCAAGAGTAGTCAGCATTCACCCGTCAACATCGCTTATTACCCCACGCACAACAAATGGTGTCCGGTGAGGGTTCTGGACACCTACAGTCAGCTTCACAAGTTCCTACCCTCTCAACCGCTACTCCAACTTCATGGGTCGGTGCTCACCAAGACCACCTTCATGATCCATGTCAGGTCATTTCTCACCCAACTGGGCCTTAACGCTGCCAACTACTCAGGGCACTCCTTTTGCATCGGAGCTGCATCCACGGCCTCCAGTGCCAACATCCCTGCCCATGTTATCAAGAAATTGGGACGCTGGAAGTCGTCCGCTTACGCACGATACATTCCCAATCCAGCGCAAGAGTTAAGAGTGGCTTTCCAAAGCATGTCGGGTTGAGCTATTTACGTGTTTCATTGGTTACAAATAAACTGGGTTATTTCCATTTTTTGCCCTCTTCTTTCTTAGGCCTACCTCATCCTCGGTTTCGGCACACCACAACCGACTGCATTTTTCCCTTCTCTGTACTACCGTAAGCACCAAACACAAGTATTAAGGCATTTGCCTGGATTTGTGGGAGGGGCTGAGGTCCGCCTCCAGCCTATTTAGGGCACCCCCCTTACCTGGCTCCTGCACCGTCTGAGGTCTGAGCTTTGTCCCTCCCACCACTCCACTCATTTACAACTCATTTCTTTTTATGTCTTTTCCTTGGGTGGGCCCTCTTCTTTCTTAGGCCTACCTCATCCTCGGTTTCGGCACACCACAACCGACTGCATTTCTTTCCCTGGTTCCAGGGCTCTTCTCTGTACTACCGTAAGCACCTAACACAAGTGTATATTTATTGGTTTACGCAAAAGTTATAGCGTTTACAAACTATGGTACAAAAATGTGAATTTCCGCATTTTGAAGCAGCTCTGACTTTCTGAGCACCTGTCATGTTTCTTGAGGTGCTAGAATGCACCCCATTTTAGAAAGAAGACCCCCCAAAGTATTCACGGAGGGGCATGGTGAGTTCATGTATGATTTAATTTTTTTCACAAGTTAGCGGAAAATGACCCTTTCAGAGGAAAAAAATAAATAATAAAGTTTCCATTTCTGCTAACTTCTGGCAAAAAAAAAAAAATCTCCCACGGACTCACTATGCCCCTCAGTGAATACCTTGGGGTGTCTACTTTCCGAAATGGGGTCATTTGTGGGGTGTGTTTACTGTTCTGGCATTTTGGGCGGGGCTAAATTGTGCGCAACCCTGTAAAGCCTAAAGGTACTCGTTGGACCTTCGGCCCCTTTATGCACCTAGGCTGCAAAAAAGTGTCACACATGTGGTATCGCCGTACTCAGAAGAAGTAGGGCAATGTGTTTTGGGGTGTACTTTTACATATACCCATGCTGGGTGAGAGAAATATCTCTGTAAATTGACAACTTTGTATAAATATAGATATTTCTCACGCACAGTATGGGTATATGTAAAAAATACACCCCAAAACACATTGCCCTACTTCTTCTGAGTATGGCGATACCACATGAGTGACACTTTTTTGCAGCCAAGATGCGCAAAGGGGCCGAAAGCCCAACGAGTACCTTTTAGGATTTCACAGGGCATTTTTAGGCATTTGGATTCCAGACTTCTTCTCACGCTTTAGGGCCCCTAAAATGCCAGGGCAGTATAAATACCCCACATGTGACCCCATTTTGGAAATAAGACACCCCAAGGTATTCCGTGAGGGGCATGGCGAGTTCATAGATTATTTTTTTTGTACAAGTTAGCGTAAATTGATTTTTTTTTGTTTTTTCTCATAAAGTCTCCCTTTCCGCTAACTTGTGACAAAAAGTTCAATCTTTCATGGACTCAATATGCCCCTCAGCGAATAACTTGGGGTGTCTTCTTTCCAAAATGGGGTCATTTGTGGGGTGTTTGTACTGCCCTGGCATTTGAAGGTCTCCGCAATCCTTACATGTATGGCCAGCATTAGGAGTTTCTGCTATTCTCCTTAGGCCTCATGCACACGACCGTTCTTTGGGTCCGCATCCGAGCCGCCGTTTTGGCGGCTCGGTAGCGGACCCATTAATTTCAATGGGGCTGCAAAACATGCGGACAGCACTCTGTGTGCTGTCCACATCCGTGGCCCCGTTCCGCGGCCCCGCTAAAAAAATATAACATGTCCTATTCTTGTCCGCGCTTTGCGGACAAGAATAGGCATTTATATTGCCGGCACCCGTTCCGTTCCGCAAATTGCGGAAGTCAACACGGGCGCCTTCTGTTTTTTGCGGATCCGTGGTTTGCGGACCGCGAAAAACGGCACGGTCGTGTGCATGAGGCCTTATATTGAGCATACGGGTAATGAGATTTTTTTTTTCCATTCAGCCTCTGGGCTGAAAGAAAAAATGAACAGCACAGATTTCTTCATTCGCATCGATCAATGTGGATGAAAAAATCTCTGCCCAAAAATGTGCAAAAAAAAAAAAAAGCTGAAATCGCTAATAAAGATCCAAAAAGCTCAAAAGTGATCTTTATAGCGCCGCAGCAATTTTACAGTGTTTTCGCAGTGATCAGAAAAAAATAATTCTGTCACTGCGGTGGGGCGGACTGAATGCAAGTGTGCGCACAAGATCAGGCCTGATCAGGCGAACACTGCGTTTTTTGTAGAGCCTAAGGTGACCCTAATGTACTGATATAGATCTGATTGTGATAGGTCTTGATCACTTACAGATACTATATAGTACCAGTGCTGATTAGCGACAGCGATGACGCTAATCAGTGACTAATCAGTAACTGCGGTGCGGTGGGCTGGGCGCTAACTACCTAACAAGTAGCTAACTAACTGGCGGTGATAAGGGACCCTTAGGCCCCATTCACACGTCCGCAATTCTGTTCCGCATTTTGCGGAACGGAATTGCGGACCCATTCATTTCTATGGGGACAGACTTTGTCCCGCTTGGATCCGGAATTGCGGATCTGCACTTCCGGGTCCGCACTTCCGTTCCGCAAAAATATAGAACATTTCCTATTCTTGTCCACAATTGCGGACAAGAAAAGGCATTTTCTATATAGTTCTGGCAATGTGCGGATCCACAAAATGCGGAAAGCACATTGCCGGTGTCCGTGTTTTGCATACGGACGTCTGAATGGAGCCTTACAGGGGGGTGATCAATGACAGGGGGGTGATCCGGGAGTCTATATGGGGTGATCAGGGGTTAATAAGGGGTTAATAAGTGACTGGGGGGGGGGTGTAATGTAGTGTGGTGCTTGGTGCTACTTACAGAGCTGCCTGTGTCCTCTGGTGGTCGATCCAAGCAAAAGGGACCACCAGAGGACCAGGTAGCAGGTATATCAGACGCTGTTAACAAAACAGCGTCTAATATACACTCACCTAAAGAACTATTCGGAACACCATACTAATACGGTGTTGGACCCCCTTTTGCCTTCAGAACTGCCTTAATTCTATGTGGCATTGATTCAACAAGGTGCTGATAGCATTCTTTAGAAATGTTGGCCCATATTGATAGGATAGCATCTTGCAGTTGATGGAGATTTGAGGGATGCACATGCAGGGCACGAAGCTCCCGTTCCACCACATCCCAAAGATGCTCTATTGGGTTGAGATCTGGTGACTGTGGGGGCCATTTTAGTACCGTGAACTCCTTGTCATGTTCAAGAAACCAATTTGAAATGATTCGAGCTTTGTGACATGGTGCATTATCCTGCTGGAAGTAGCCATCAGAGGATGGATACATGTTCTCATTCTGTTTACGCCAAATTCGGGCTCTACCATTTGAATGTCTCAACAGAAATCGAGACTCATCAGACCAGGCAACATTTTTCCAGTCTTCAACAGTCCAATTTTGGTGAGCTCGTGCAAATTGTAGCCTCTTTTTCCTATTTGTAGTGGAGATGAGTGGTACCCGGTGGGGTCTTCTGCTGTTGTAACCCATCCGCCTCAAGGTTGTGCGTGTTGTGGCTTCACCTCGGTTGTAACGAGTGGTTATTTCAGTCAACGTTGCTCTTCTATCAGCTTGAATCAGTCGGCCCATTCTCCTCTGACCTCTAGCATCCACAAGGCATTTTTGCCCACAGGACTGCCGCATACTGGATGTTTTTCCCTTTTCACACCATTCTTTGTAAACCCTAGAAATGGTTGTGCGTGAAAATCCCAGTAACTGAGCAGATTGTGAAATACTCAGACCGGCCCGTCTGGCACCAACAACCATGCCACGCTCAAATTTGCTTAAATCACCTTTCTTTCCCATTCTGACATTCAGTTTGGAGTTCAGGAGATTGTCTTGACCAGGACCACACCCCTAAATGCATTAAAGCAACTGCCATGTGATTGGTTGACTAGATAATTGCATTAATGAGAAATAGAACAGGTGTTCCTAATAATTCTTTAGGTGAGTGTACCTTTCTGATGTTAAAAAAATCGCATCTACAGCCTGCCAGCGAAAGATCAGCGCTGGCAGGTTGTAGTTCAACTTCTTTACTTCGCGATCCTGTGAGCGCGCGTTCACAGGAAATCTCGGGTCTCACGAGATGACGCCTGTTGGCGTCATCGAGACCTGAGAGCACCACCGTCCTGACGCCTATCTGCGTTAGTGTGACAGGAGGTGGTTAAGGGCCAAGACAATTTTGAGGGAATTTTTACATTTTTTTCAATTTTAAAGCAACATAGTTATTCTAGGCTTTTTTATTTTCTTGGATAGGCAGTTTTTTTTTTCGAACTTATACATATGCAGTTGCTAAGTCTGCCATGGACTGCCAAAGAAAAAAAATGTACAGAGGTACTGAAAAGTGTACCTGACGGTGCTTTTCAATACGGTTAAGATAAAGACCAATGCCCACTTTTCAATTACATTTTGCAATGCATATAAGTGATCCTAAAGTGCGAGGAGCAGAAAGAAGCTCTCACACAGAGTCCTCATTCTCTTCAGGAGACAGAATTTTGATGACTTTCTACTGAATCCATTTTGTGCAGTGAGGAAAGAACGCTTTATGTGAGAGCTTCTCTGTCCTCGTTCTAGTGATTGGCAGGGACTTAGCATTTGGACCACCCCAACTGATCAAAACCTTTGATATTTTGCTATGACATATCAAACGTTTTTGCAGTGACACTTCATTTTAAAAGTTTACGGTGCCCATACTCACTAGGTAATTTTCCACAGATTCTGCTGGTTTTAGCACCCTTTTGGGGGAAAAAGTGTTTTGCCATTCTGGATTTAACATCCCAAAGAGTCAGAATATATTACTAATCTATAGTGGGGAATTGCTCATTCCCTGCCATGCCAGTTTTCTGGCATAAACAAGTTTCAAAGGCCATTGCGCCTTAATCTAGGTGTAAGTGGCATTTCTACGCCTCTCTCACCTTTTTCCTCAAAAAGGAAGTGTGGTGAAGGTGGGAATGTGTGGTGCCAGCTGGACCGTCAAATTTTTCTTCTTTCATGCAAGTTTCTTTGCATAAATTAATACTCAAGTCTATGGCAGCTCAGAGCTACCGTAGATTTTCATTCTAGGTGCATAGACTGCACCTCGTCATAAATTAAGGTGTCTATGATAAATTCCCCATATACATCATCGCTTATACCTATAGAACGTGTTATGCTGATATTTCAGAGTTTAATGGAACAGATAATTTTACATATGTTTCAGGAATGCACCTTGCTATGAGCAATAACATTTGCATTTTAATTGGTTTTCTAATTATTTTATTTCATTTGTCAAGAGAAACTCTTCCTCTCTCTTGCTGTTAGCATGCTTAAATCAATTTTAGCAAAGACAGCAACTGATTTGTGATAAAGGTACTCACATTTAACCACTTCACATCCGGGCCATTTGCCCCCTTCCTGACCAGGCCTAATTTTGCAAATCTGCCATGTCAATTCATGTGGTAATAACTTTGGAACGCTTTTACTTATTCAAGCCATTCTGAGATTGTTTTCTCGTGACACATTGTACTTCATGATAGTCATAAATTTGAGTCAATATATTTAACCTTTATTTATAAAAAAAAAACAAATTTACCAAAAATTTTGAAAAATTTGCAATTTTCTAAATTTCAATTTCTCTGCTTTTAAAACAGAAAGTGATTGTCACTACCAGAGCTTTGGGACGTTCTCACAGCTCTGTTTCTCCACCCCTGTGATGATGTCACTACTAGAGCTGGGAGGAGTTCTCAATGCTCTGTTTACTTTTGGTTTCCTTCCTCCCAGCTGTTCCTCATGCGTTTGATTTCCCTCTCTTTATATCACCCCTCCTCCTATTGTAGGGCGTGGATTATAGTTCTCATTTCAGTTGTAGCTCTTGCTTTAGTATCTTCACTTGTAGCTATCAGTTCACTGGACCTGTGTTCTGCTGCAGCAAGCACTCCGGATATTACCAGCTGTCCTTGGATCCGTCTTCTCTGCGGCTGCAACACCTTCAGCTAAGTGTACAGACATTGTTGTGTACCTGATTATTTTCTGACTGGATCTGAGGTGGCCACGGTTCCCTCCATATACTGAGTAGGGCACCGGTGGCCGTGCCCCTTCCACTATTGTAGGGGTTACAGTGGTCATCAGTCTTAGGCACGTGGGCATGCCTCGTTCCGCCATTTGGATCCGGGCATGTGCTTTAGCAGAATAGGGAGAGCTTTGAGGGTCGGACAGGGGTCACCCTTTATCCTCCCTAGTTTGGGTCCGGTCAGTAGCTCTTTTACTGTGTATACTATTGTTGCTCACATACAGCCGTGACAGTGATACCTCAAAATATTTATTACTTAACATTCCCCATATGTCTACTTTATGTTGGCATCATTTTGTAAATGTAATATATTTTTTTTAGGACATTAGAAGGCTTAGAATTTTAGAAGCAATTCTTAAATTTAAGAAGATTTACAAAACACACTATTTAACCACCTCAGCTCCCCTAGCCTAAACCCCCTTAATGACCAGACCACTTTTTACAATTCTGCACTACACTACTTTCACGGTTTATTGCGCGGTCATACAACTTACCACCCAAATGAATTTTACCTCCTTCTCAGTAATAGAGCTTTCATTTGGTGGTATTTCATTGCTGCTGACATTTTAACTTTTTTTGTTATTAATCGAAATTGACCAAATTTTTTGCAAAAAAATGTCATTTTTCACTTTCAGTTGTAAAATTTTTCAAATAAAACTACATTTCTATATAAATTTTTCTCTGAATTTATTGTTCTACATGTCTTTGATAAAAAATACGTGTATATTTATTGGTTTGCGCAAAAGTTATAGCGTTTACAAACTATGGTACAAAAATGTGAATTTCCGCATTTTGAAGCAGCTCTGACTTTCTGAGCACCTGTCATGTTTCCTGAGGTTCTACAATTCCCAGACAGTAGAAACACCCCACAAATGACCCCATTTCGGAAAGTAGACACCCTTAGGTATTCGCTGATGGGCATAGTGAGTTCATAGAAGTTTTTATTTTTTGTCACAAGTTAGCGGAAAATGATGTTGTTGTTTTTTTTTTTTCTTACAAAGTCTCATATTCCACTAACTTGTGACAAAAAATAAAAACTTCCATGAACTCACTATGCCCATCACAAAATACCTTGGGGTGTCTTCTTACTTGTGGGGTATTTATACTGCCCTGGCATTTTAGGAGACCTAAAGCGTGAGAAGAATACTGGAATCCAAATGCCTAAAAAATGCCCTGTGAAATCCTAAAGGTGCACTTTAGAATTTGGGCCCCTTTGGGCACCTAGGCTGCAAAAAAGTGTCACACATGTGGTATCGCCGTACTCAGAAGAAGTAGGGCAATGTGTTTTGGGGTGTATTTTTACATATACCCATGCTGAGTGAGAGAAATATCTCTCTAAAAGTCAACTTTTCCAATTGTTTCATACAAAGTTGTCATTTTAGAGAGATATTTCTCTCACCCAGCATGGGTATATGTAAAAAGACACCCCAAAACACATTGCCCAACTTCTCCTGAGTACGGCGATACCACATGTGTGACACTTTTTTGCAGCCTAGGTGCGCAAAGGGGCCCAAATTCTAAAGAGCACCTTTAGGATTTCACAGGGCATTTTTTACGCATTTGGATTCCAAATTACTTCTCACGCTTTAGGTCCCCTAAAATGCAAGGACAGTATAAATACCCCACAAGTGATCCCATTTTGGAAAGAAGACACCCCAAGGTATTCTGTGAGGGGCATGGCGAGTTCCTTGAATTATTTTTTTTGGGCACAAGTTAGCGGAAAATGATATTTTTTTGTTTTTTCTCACAAAGTCTCCCTTTCCGCTAACTTGTGACAAAATGTTCAATCTTTCATGGACTCAATATTCCCCTCAGCAAATACCTTGGGGTGTCTACTTTCCGAAATGGGGTCATTTGTGGGGTGTGTTTACTGTTATGGCATTTTGGGCGGGGCTAAATTGTGAGCAACCCTGTAAAGCCTAAAGGTACTCGTTGGACTTTCGGCCCCTTTACGCACCTAGGCTGCAAAAAAGTGTCACACATGTGGTATCGCCGTACTCAGGAGAAGTAGGGCAATGTGTTTTGGGGTGTCTTTTTACATATACCCATGCTGGGTGAGAGGAATAGCTCTGTAAATTGACAACTTTGTATAAAAAAAAATTAAAAGTTGTCATTTACAGAGATATTTCTCACACACAGTATGGGTATATGTAAAAATACACCCCAAAACACATTGCCCTACTTCTCCTGAGTACGGCGATACCACGTGTGTGACACTTTTTTGCAGCCTAGGTGCTCAAAGGGGCCCAAATTCCAATGAGAATCTTTACGATTTCACAGGGCATTTTTTACGCATTTGGATTCCAAACTATTTCTCATGCTTTAGGTTCTCTAAAATGCCAGGGCAGTATAAATACTCCACAAGTGACCCCATTTTTGAAAGAAGACACCCCAAGGTATTCCGTGAGGGGCATGGCGAGTTTCTAGAATATTTTTTTTTTTGCACAAGTTAGCGGAAAATGATTTTGTAAGAGAAAAATAAAATTTAAAGTCTCATATTCCACTAACTTGTGACAAAAAATTAAATTTTACATGAACTCGCCATGCCCCTTACGAAATACCTTGGGGTGTCTTCTTTCCAAAATGGGGTCACATGTGGGGTATTTATACTGCCCTGGCATTTTAGGGGCCCTAAAGCGTGAGAAGAAGTCTGGAATATAAATGTCTAAAAAATATTACGCATTTGGATTCCGTGAGGGGTATGGTGAGATCATGTGAGATTTTATTTTTTGTCACAAGTTAGTGGAATGAGACATTGTAAGGAAAAAAAAAATTTTTTTTTTTTTTTTCGCTAACTTGTGAAAAAAAAGATATAAATCTTCTATGAACTCGCCATGCCCCTCAAAAGTGATCTTTTTATAGTGCCGCAGCGATTTTACAGTGTTTTTGCAGTGATCAGAAAAAAAAAATTTCTGTCACTGCGGTGGGGCGGACTGAACGCAAGTGTGCGCACAAGATCAGGCCTGATCGGGCGAACACTGCGTTTTTTGTAGAGCCTATAGAACATGTCCCATTCTTGTCCGCAATCCGTGGATCCGCGGATCCGCAAAACACATATGGACATCTGAATGGAGCCTTACAGGGGGGTGATCAATGACAGGGGAGTGATCAGGGAGTCTAATATGCGGTGATCAGAGGTTAATAAGGGGTTAATAAGTGACGGGGGGGTGTAGTGTAGTGGTGTTTGGTGCTACTTTACAGAGCTGCCTGTGTGCTCTGGTGGTCGATACAAGCAAAAGGGATCACCAGAGGACCAGGTAGCCGGTATATTAGACGCTGTTAACAAAACAACGTCTAATATACCTTTCAGGGGTTAAAAAAATCGCATCTACAGCCTGCCAGCGAATTATCGCCGCTGGCAGGCTGTAGATCAGCTCGTTTACCTTCCGATCCTGTGAACGCGCGCTCCTGTGTGCGTGCGTTTACAGTAAATCTCGCGTCTCACGAGATGACGCGCCGGCACGTCAAGGAGGAATGAATCGACCGCCTCCGGAACGCAATCCTGCGTTAGGCGGTCCGGAGGCGGTTAAGGAGCAGTTCAGGTCTGAAGTCACTTTGTGGGGCTTACATAGTGGAAACCCCCCCCTCCATAAATGACCGTATTGTAGAAACTACACCCCTCAAGTTACTCAAAACTGATTTTACAAACTTTGTTAACCCTTTAGGTGTTCCACAAAAATGAAAGGAAAATTTCTAAATTTCGCTTTTTTTGCAGATTTTCCATTTTAATCTATTTTTTTCTTTAAGACACTAATGCCTCATGCACACGACCGTTGTGTGCATCTGTGGCCGTTGTGCCGTTTTCAGTTTTTTCTTTGCGCACCGTTTTGCAGCCGCATCCGTGATCCGTGTTTCCTGTCCGTCAAAAAAATAAGACCTGTCCTATTTTTTTGACGGACAACGGTTCACGGACCCATTCAAGTCAATGGGTCCGTGAAAGAACACGGATGCACACAAGATTGGCATCCGCGTCCGTGATCCGTGGCCGGAGGTTACTTTCATACAGACGGATCCGAAGATCCGTCTGCATAAAAGCTTTTTCAGAGCTGAGTTTTCACTTTGTGAAAACTCATATCCGACAGTATATTCTAACACAGAGGTGTTCCCATAGTGATGGGGACGCTTCTAGTTAGAATATACTACGAACTGTGTACATGACTGCCCCCTGCTGCCTGGCAGCCCCCGATCTCTTACAGGGGGCTGTGATCCGCAGAATTAACCCCTCAGGTGCTGCACCTAAGGGGTTAATTGTGCATATCATAGCCCCCTATAAGAGATCAGGGGCTGACAGGCAGCAGGGGGCAGACCCCCCTCCCTCCCCAGTTTTAATTTCATTGGTGGCCAGTGCGGACCCCCCGGCCCCCCTCCCTCCCTCTATTGTATTATTTTCATTGGTGGTTAGTGTGCGGCCCCCCCGGCCCCCCCTCCCTCCCTCTATTGTATTATTTTCATTTGTGGTTAGTGTGCGGCCCCCCCCGGCACCCCCTCCCTCTATTGTATTATTTTCATTGGTGGCACAGTGTGCGCCCCCCCGTCCCCCCTCCCTCCCTCTATTGTATTATTTTCATTGGTGGCACAGTGTGCGCCCCCCCGGCCCACCCTCCCTCCCTCTATTGTATTATTTTCATTGGTGGCACAGTGTGCGGCCTCCCCTCTTCCCCCCCCCCCCGATCATTGGTGGCAGCGGAGAGTTCTGATCAGAGTCCCAGTTTAATCGCTGGGGCTCCGATCGGTAACCATGGCAACCAGGACACTACTGAAGTCCTGGTTGCCATGGTTACTTAGCAATATTAGAAGCATCATACTTACCTGCTACGCTGTCTGTGTCTGGCCGGGAGCACCTCCTACTGGTAAGTGACAGATCATTAAGCAATGCGCCGCACAGACCTGTCACTTACCAGTAGGAGGAGCTCCCGGCCGGTCACAGACAGCGCAGCAGGTATTGCTAAGTAACCATGGCAACCAGGACTGCAGTAGTGTCCTGGTTGCCATGGTTACCGATTGGAGCCCCAGCGATTAAACTGGGACTCCGATCAGAACTCTCCGCTGCCACCAATGATTGGGGGGGGGGAAGAGGGGAGAGGGGAGGCCGCACACTGTGCCACCAATGAAAATAATACAATAGAGGGAGGGAGGGGGGGCTGGGGGGGCCGCACACTGTGCCACCAATGAAAATAATACAATAGAGGGAGGGAGGGGGGGCCGGGCAGCACACTGTGCCACCAATGGAAATAATACAATAGAGGGAGGGAGGGGGGGCCGGGGGGGGCGCACACTGGCCACCAATGAAAATAATACAATAGAGGGAGGGAGGGGGGGCCGAGGGGGGTCTGCCCCCTGCTGCCTGGCAGCCCCTGATCTCTTACAGGGGACTATAATACGCACAATTAGCCCCCCTCAGGTGCGGCACCTGAGGGGTTAATTGTGCGGATCACAGCCCCCTGTAAGAGATCGGGTGCTGCCAGGCAGCAGGGGGCAATCATGTAAACAGTTCTTAGTATATTCTAACTTGAAGCGTCCCCATCACCATGGGAACGCCTCTGTGTTAGAATATACTGTCGGATCTGAGTTTCACGATCTAACTCATATCCGACAGTATATTCTAACATAGAGGCGTTCCCATGGTGATGGGGACGCTTCAAGTTAAAATATACCATCGGATTCGAGAAAACTCCGATCAGATGGTATAATAGGGACTCCTGACTTTACATTGAAAGTCAATGGGGGACGGATCCGTTTGCAATTGCACCATATTGTGTCAACGTCAAACAGATCCGTCCCCATTGACTTGCATTGTAAGTCAGGACTGATCCGTTTGGGTCCGCACGGCCAGGCGGACACCAAAACGACTTTTTTTTCATGTCCGTGGATCCTCCAAAAATCAAGGAAGACCCACGGACGAAAAAACGGTCACGGACCTACGGACCCCGTTTTTGCGGACCTTAAAAAAAAACGGTCGTGTGCATGAGGCCTAAGGCCCCTTTCACACGGGCGAGTATTCCGCGCGGATGCGATGCGTGAGGTGAACGCATTGCACCAGCACTGAATACCGACCCATTCATTTCTATGGGGCTGTTCAGATGAGCGGTGATTTTCATGCATCACTTATGCGTTGCGTGAAAATCGCAGCATGCTCTATATTCTGCGTTTTTCACGCAACGCAGGCTCCATAGAAGTAAATGGGGTTGCGTGAAAATCGCAAGCATCCGCAAGCAAGTGCGGATGCGGTGCGATTTTCACGCATGGTTGCTAGGTGACAGTCTATTCACTGTATTATTTTCCCTTATAACATGGTTATAAGGGAAAATAATTGCATTCTGAATACAGAATGCTTAGTAGGTGATCAATTGAGGGTTAAAAAAAATAAAAAAAATTAACTCACCTTCTCCTCTTGTTCGCGTAGTTCCCGGTCTCTTCTTTACTTCTTAAAAGATGAAAATACCGGCTAGGACCTGTGGTGACGTCAGATCACATGCTCCAATCACATGGTATATCACCACGGTGATGTACCATGTGATTGGAGCATGTGATCTGACGTCACCAAAGGTCCTTTAGCCCACAGCTCAACATTAAAGAAGTAAAGAAGAGACCTGGAACTACGCGAACAAGAGGAGAAGGTGAGTTAATTTAAAAAAAAATTTTTAACCCTCAATTGATCACCTACTAAGCATTCTGTATTCAGAATGCTATTATTTTCCCTTATAACCATGTTATAAGGAAAAATAATAACATCTACACAACACCTAACCCAAGCCCGAACTTCTGTGAAGAAGTTCGGGTTTGGGTACCAAACATGCGTGATTTTTCTCACGCGAGTGCAAAACGCATTACAATGTTTTGCACTCGCGCGGAAAAATCGCGGGTGTTCCCGCAACGCACCCGCACATTTTCCCGCAACGCCCATGTGAAAGAGGCCTAAGGGTTAACAACAAAACTCAATATTTTTTACCCGGATTCTTCGGTTTACAGAAACACCCCACATGTGTTCGTAAACTGATACAAGGGCACACTGCAGGGCGCAGAAGAAAAGGAGCGCCATATGGTTTTTGGAAGGCAGATTTTGCTGAACTGGTTATTAGATGCCATGTCTCATTTAAAGCCCTCCCCCCCCCCATGCACCCTTACAGTAGAAACTCCCAAAAAGTGACCCCATTTTGGAAACTAGGGGATAAGGTGCCAGTTTTATTGGTACTATTTGGGGGTACATATGATTTTTAATTGCTCTATATTAATTTTTTTTGTGAGGCAAGGTAACCAAACAATGGCTGTTTTGGCACTGTTTTTATTTTTTACAACATTCATCGGACAGGCTAAATAATGTTATTTTTATAGAGCAGGTTGATACGAACGCAATTATGCCATATTTATTTATTTTTTCTGCCGATTGTCTTGTGCAGGGGCTCATTTTTTGCAAGAAGAGTTGATGTTTTTATTGGTACCATTTTTGGGTACATATTATTTTTTGATCATTCATTATTACACTTTATGGGGCAAGGTTGCCAAAAAAAATTGTTGTTTTAGCACAGTTTTTATTTATTTATTTTTAGAGCGTTCACCTGAGGGGATAGATCATGTGACATTTTTATAGAGCAGATCGTTATGGACGTGGCAATACATAATATGTATACTTTTTTTTTATTTATTTAAGTTTTACACAACAATACCAATTTTGAAACCAAAAAAATGATGGTGTCTCCATAGTCTGAGAGCCAAAGCTTTTTTATTTTTTGACCGATTGTCTTAGGTAGGGTCTCTTTTTTTTGTGGGATGAGATGACAGTTTGATTGGTACTATTTTGGGGGGCATACGCCTTTTTGATCGCTTGGTGCTGCAATTTTTGTGATGTAAGGTGACAAAAAATGGCTTTTATGGCAGTTTTTTTTTTTTACGGTGTTCGTTAGGGGTTAGGTCATGTGATATTTTTATAGAGCTGGTAGTTATGGACACGGGGATACCTAATATGTATACTTTTTTTATTTATTTCACTTTAACACAATATTAGTATTTTTTAAACAAAAATTTTTTTTAATGTCTCCATGTTCTGAGAGCTATACATTTTATTATTTTTTTTTGCGATTTTTCTTATTTAGGGTATCATTTTTTACAGGATGAGGTGACTGTTTTATTGGTACCATTTTGTGGGACAAACGCCTTTTTGATCACTTGGTGTTGCATTTTTTGTGATGTAAGGTGACAAAAATGACTTTTTTTTACAACCTTTTTATTTTTTTTATGGTGTTTATCGGACTGGGTGGATCATGTGATATACAGTCTAGGGATCGACCGATTATCGGTTTGGCCGATATTATCGGCCGATATTGAGGATTTTGAACGTTATCGGTATCGGCATCTATTTTGCCGATATACCGATAACGTATTGGGAACACAGAACGCGCTGCTCTCAGCGCGTTCTGTGTTCCCTCCGCAGCACAGGGGAGAAGGAAGCAGTGTCTCCTCCCCCTGTGATGCTGCTGCCGCTGCCTCCAATGACAGGACGGAAGACAAGAGGAGGGGAGGGGCTGTGGCCGCTGCGCCACCAATGAAGATGAGTCTTTCATTAATTCAAATACAGGAGGCGGGAGCTGGCTGCAGAATCACATAGCCGGCTCCCGACCTCTATGAACGGCAGCTGCGGTCCGCGGTAGTTAACCTCTTAGGTGCCGCGGATCGCAGCTACCGCTCATAGAGGTCGGGAGCCGGCTATGTGATTCTGCAGCCAGCTCCCGCCTCCTGTATGTGAAAGAGAGGTATCTTCATTGGTGGCGCAGTGCGCCCCCCCCCCCCTCAAGCAGTGCGCCCCCCACCCCAATAGTAAAAACATTGGTGGCGCAGTGCGCCCCCCCCCCCCTCAAGCCCCCTAGTATTAGTCATTGGTGGCGCAGTGCGCCCCCCACCCCCATCCCAATAGTAAAAACATTGGTGGCGCAGTGCGCCCCCCCCCCCCCCCCCCAGTTCTAATCATTGGTGGCAGTGGCCACAGGATCCCCTCTCCCCTGCTCCTCCGATCGGAGCCCCAGCACTAAGCCTGGGGCTCCGATCGGTTACCATGGCAGCCAGGACGCTATTGAAGCCCTGGCTGCCATAGTCAGCTCCATGCTGCTGTGTGCACAGAGCACAGGGCAGCAGGGAGAGTGCGAGATCCTATTCACTCTGATAGAGATCTATCAGGGTGAATGGGACAAGGGTTCTAGTCCCTAAGGGGGCTAAAAGTTAGTAAAAAAAAAAAAACACAAATATTAAGTATAAATGAAAAAGATTTACAAAAAAAATAAAATAATAATACACGTTAACAATAAACATTCATTTTCAGCAGATTTGTGTAGGAATTTTTTTTTTTTCCTCAAAAATAAAAATACCCAGAATATCGGTATAAATTATCGGCCTGAAAGTTGACAAATTATCGGTATCGGTATCGGCCCTAAAAAATCAATATCGGTCGATCCCTAATACAGTCCTGATCAAAAGTTTAAGACCACTTGAAAAATGGCAGAAAATCATATTTAGCATGGCTGGATCTTAACAAGGTTCCAAGTAGAGGTTCAACATGCAACAAGAAGAAATGGGAGTGAGACAAAACATTTTTTGAGCATTCAATTGAATGAAAACAACGAATAAACTGAAACAGGCTGTTTTTCAGCTGATCAAAAGTTTAGGACCACACCTCCAAAAAAAAACTACCCATCGGCAGGGGGGGTTGGCAGGATTGCCCCCTCTCCACCCTGCTGTTTGCCATAGCGATGGAACCCTTAGCAGACATGATCAGGCAAGATAGGGAGATTGTGGGTTTCAAGTATGGATCCCATGAAGAAAAAATTGCTCTATACGCAGATGACATTATGCTGTTTGTGGGTTCACATCGTTCACTTCCGAGGATCTTCCAGATATTTGATGACTATAGCAAATATGTCGGACTAAAAATAAACTGGGAAAAATCGGCCTGTATCCCAATTGATCCCCTAAATAACTTAATACCGGGCCAACTGGAAATTAAGAAAATAGATGAACCAGTAAAATATCTAGGCATTCAAATTACCCCTAACTCCAAGGACTACCTGCACTTAAATGTGATTCCTAAAATACAGGAAATAAGAAAAAAAGTGGAAGTATGGAATAAACTACATGTATCAATGGCAGGGCGCATTTCACTGGTAAAAAAGCGTATTCTACCCTCCTTGAATGATATAATGTGGAATGCGCCTGCAATAATTCCTAAGAGAATCCTTAAAAGGATAGTTTCCCTACTGACGGACTTGATATGGCGTAGCAAAAAAAACCAGAATAAAAGCACAAATTCAGTATATTAAAGAGAAAGAGGGCGGACTATCCGCTCTGGACTTAGGCTACTTTCACACTTGCGTTCGGTGTTCCGCTTGTGAGCTCCGTTTGAAGGCTCTCACAAGTGGCCCCGAACGGATCCGTCCAGCCCTAATGCATTCTGAGTGGATGCGGATCCGCTCAGAATGCATCAGTTTGGCACCGTTTGTCCTCCGCTCTGCTCAGCAGGCGGACCCCTGAACGCAGCTTGCAGCGTTCGGGTGTCCGCCTGGCCGTGCGGAGGCAAACGGATCCGTCCAGACTTACAATGTAAGTCAATGGGGACGGATCCGTTTGAAGTTGACACAATATGGCTCAATTTTCAAACGGATCCGTCCCCCATTGACTTTCAATGTAAAGTCAAAACGGATCCGTTTGCATTATCATGAACAAAAAAAAATTAAAAAAATTTTTTTTGTTCATGGTAATGCAAACGGATCCGTTCTGAACGGATCCAAGCGTTTTCATTATAGGTGCGGATTCGTCTGTGCAGATACCAGACGGATCCGCACCAAACGCAGGTGTGAAAGTAGCCTTAAAACTTTATTTTTTCTCTGGCCATATTAGAAATATGATAAACTGGAGTAATTCACAAAGATATAAAGCTATGTTAGAAGGGATTAATAAAAAACTAAATAATTGCAATATTTTCTAACTGATGGAAGCTGACATTCTGTCACAACAGCAAACCAAAAAAATACCATTATTTGTGTTATGGACCAAAATCTGGAAGGAGGTAAGAGATATGTGGCCCCAAATGGGAGTGCACGCAGACACTCTACAGTGCGAACTAAAGTTTATAACAAGAGGTCTGTGGAAAAATGGAATTTACTAATTGGGACAGATATGGAAGGAGGGAGACATAATTGCATATTCCGATCTTATAAATATCTGTGGATCAGAAAGTAGAGATTTGACTTTTTTTTTTTTTCAACTGAAACAAGCCCTGCGGACATTGGTTAGAAAGGGAACACACATATCTTCCCTTCCAGAGCCTGTAGCCAATATATCTAAACTAACTGCAAGTAAGAAGCTGATATCAAGGATATATCAAGTTTTATTACATCAGACGACAGAAAAGAAAGCCGTCTCTCAACAGATAGAATTTTGGGAAAAGGCGATACTGGCAAAAAACGGGGTTTCACGTAACTTCTCCTACAGGGTTACTTAATTTAACATATTATATCGATTTATATTACTCCCCTAAAGACCTGATGAAATTCTATAAATCCCAAGATGTTGGCTGTAAAAAAATGTGGACAGATATGTGCGGATGACGTCCATATACTTTGGTCATGTAGAGAGATCCAAGATTTCTGGGGAAAGGTAAACGAAACGATAGAGACATATCATGGGTTCAGAGGCCCGGTAGAGTTTGAAACATGTATCCTTGGGGTAATGGATGGGATAGACAATCTAAATCATCGAGAAAAAGCAACAAAACTCTTATTTTACGCCAGGGAATGCATCATAGGGCGCTGGTGTAGTAGTGTGTCACCCATGGTTAAGGAATGGGCGAACCTGGCCAGAATCTCGATCGTTAGTGAGAGATTCCACCTAGTATCGATAAAGAAAAAAGCTAGATTTACTAGACTGTGGCAGAAATGGCTGAACAAATAGAGGCCTGGGGTGGGATGCAGTTTGGGAGGGGATAGTGGGGCATGGCGAGGTAGGGAGGAGAGGTTGTGTTTTTTCCATTATTTTTTTTTGTTTTGTTTGTTCTCTTCTTTTTCTTTTTCCCTTCTGGGAACTGGGGTAAATACATGCTGTGTTTATAATGTAAAAATAATCAATAATTTTGATGTTTGCAATGAATTGTTTCAATAATAATAAAGATTTAATAATTAAAAAAAAGAAAGCAGGGACACCTGGGAACTGTCCCTGCCTTCTCTCTGGGTAGACCTGCTGTCAGTGACAGCGGGCCCCCCGCTCGGCAGCTGCACGATTAGCGTGCAGTTGCTATCTCTAAAGGGACATTTAGAAATGTCCATTCAGAGATAGAGATCGACCCATAGGACGTTTATATCCTATGGGCGGACGTGAGGTGGTTAAGAATGCAAAACCAGAGAGAACATCAACTGCAAACTGAGAAAACTCTTGACTTGCTACGATAAAAATCCTTTTTTTTTTCTAGCTTGTTAGCAGTGTATAGAAAAAGTGTTCACACATGTTTTCTGCCAGATATCAAGTTGCTGAAATTAAATTGCCCTTAATGTAAATTTCAACATATTCATTACCCGTCAAAAATACACTTGTTTTCAAGGCCCTTCTGGTGTAACAGCCGTTAGTGCATATGTTATAAATCGGGAAAAACAAACAGTCGTGATAAAAACATAGCTTATTATGTCTTGTTTATAATGAGAAACAAAACAGATTATTTAATGACCTAATCAGGGCAGGATGGTTACATAATTATTCCATCAATGTATTTCTAGAATTTATTTTATTTTATTTGTTGACTGGATGACTATAACATGATAAAGTATTTAAAAGTTTTGACACACTGATGGTCATTGCTAAAGAAGAACTCTACCTATTGTTCCAATGTTTGTTGAAAGACAGTATAAGTGTCAGATCAGTGGGGTCCCACCTTAGGGAACCACACCAATCAGGAGAACAGGAGTCTTGTTTCCCCCTATATAAATGGAGTAGTGGTTGAGCATTCATGTTGCCAGTCAATTCATCTCAATAGTACTGACGGTAATAGTGCTGACGGAGAAGTGCTGTACTTAGCTGACCTTTGACAGACCTATGGAGCTGAATGAAGCAACAGTGTGCATGCCAGGGTTGGATCCAAGATTGTAATCTGTGGAGAAGTGAAAAAATAGTGCTGCCATGGTAGTTTCTCCTTACTTTTGTGCATGCCTCCTCACCACAAACTTAACCTATTTGCGACATTGTGTTGGGATTTTAAATCTAGCACCAAGTCTGAAGCTGAATGGGTACCATAGAAGCTCCCAAACCTGTCATTGCAATTTTCTAATTAATGGGCACACAGCAATTTTACCATAGCGTGCAGTGGTAAAGCATTTCAGTCTATGGTATAAACTATCTATTGATTGCATGTTTAAGTCCCCTAGGGGATTTTAAAAAAGTGGGGGAAAAAAACCATTTTACATATAGAATGAATAAACAAAAAAATAAATAAACATCATTAGTATCACTGTGTCTGATAAATGGCCAAACTATAAAATATAAATAAAGTAAGTATTTATCCCATATAGTGAGCGCTGTAGGAAAAAAAATCGGAATTGCTTAATTGCCATTTTTGGTTGCTTCACATCCCCCAAAAAAGTGATAAAAAAAAAAACTACAGCTTGATAGACAGAAATAAAAAAATTGGAAATGGCTGTGCAAAGAATTTTTTTCCAAAGTTTTTTTTAAACATTAAAAAATAACAAAAGTCATAAATTTGTTATCACTCTATTCACAATAACTAGAAAAATAAAGATACTGTATGCTATTTTAACAACCCAATGAATGCTGTAAATACAAAAAACATAACAATGGTAAAATTAATATATTTTTTCTAATTCCACCCCATTAATACTTTTTTCCTGCTTCCCAGTACATTGTATGTTAAAATAAATGATGCCATTAGAAAGTACAATCTATCCCACAAACAGAAGCCTTCGTAGGGCTTTGTGAATTTAAAAGTAAAAAAATCACAGCAGAAAAAACGAAAATGAAGAATGAGAATTGCCTTTGTCCACAAGGGGTAAAATAGATCTACTGCATGATCAACACAGATATGGAAAATGAAAGTGTCACATGGAAACAACAAATCACAGAGTCAGTGATCAGTATAATCATTATACAAGCACCAATATAACCAATAATAGCACCATAAAGTGACCATATAATGGACAGATACCTAGTCCATACAGGACCTCTGTAGAGTATTATCATGCTATAGCATATAAAAGAGAATACAGGACTTATCTGATGCAGTTGCAGCCAGAAAGAAAAACAATTAGAGGACCTGTCAGCACTCCTTACATGTTTATTTTATTAAAGACATACAGTACAGATCAAAAGTTTGGACACACCTTCTCATTCAAAGAGTTTTCTTTATTTTCATGACTATGAAAATTGTAGATTCACACTGAAGGCATCAAAACTATGAATTAACACATGTGGTATTATATACATAACAAATAAGAGTGAAACAACTGAAAATATGTTATATTCTAGGTTCTTCAAAGTAGCCACCTTTTGCTTTGATTACTGCTTTGCACACTCTTGGCATTCTCTTGATGAGCTTCAAGAGGTAGTCCCCTGAAATGGTTTTCACTTCACAGGTGTGCCCTGTCAGGTTTAATAAGTGGGATTTCTTGCCTTATAAATGGGGTTGGGTCCATCAGTTGCGTTGAGGAGAAGTCTGATGGATACACAGCTGATAGTCCTACTGAATAGACTGTTAGAATTTGTATTATGGCAAGAAAAAAGCAGTTAAGTAAAGAAAAACGAGTGGCCATCATTACTTTAAGAAATGAAGGTCAGTCAGTCAGCCGAAAAATTGGGAAAAAAGTTCAGTGTTTATTCACACTTTTTGGAAAATGAAAGGTGGAATCTGATTGGTTGCTATGTGCAACTAAGCCAGTTCTACTTTATATCAGTTTGGTAAATCTCCCTCATGATTCTTAGAAAGTGGCTGCCCTAGTACCTCAGAGGCTGTTCAAAAGCAACATGGCGCCTGTAAACCAATTCATCAAAATCTTTGCTGCAAAAGCCAAAAGGTGTTTTTTCTCTTCTGAATCCTGCAGTACCCAGATGGCAGTTAACATCCACATTTATGGGATTTCAGTACCCAGTAGAAGCTACTTAAAGGGGTTGTCTCACTTCAGCAAATAGCATTTATTATGTAGAGGAAGTTAATACAAGCCACTTACTAATGTATTGTGATTGTCCATATTGCTTCCTTTGCTGGCTGGATTAATTGGCTTGTATTAACTTTCTCTACATGATAAATGCAATTTACTGAAGTGAGACAACCCCTTTAAAAATGGAAAGGGTGCGGTGTGGCACCATATCTGTGGAAAACTTGCAATTTTCATTTCACACAGCCCCCTGCTAATTAATTTCTGCAGAACACTTCTGGTGTCAAAATGCTCACTCCACCCATTAATAAATAGCTTGAGGAGTGTAGTTTCCGATATAGGGTCACTTCTTCAGAATTTCACTTTTTTGGGCAGATTTTCCATTTTAATCCATTTTTTTCCCAGAAACAAAGCAAGGGTTAACAGCTAAACAAAACTCAATATTTATTACCCTGATTCTGTAGTTTACAGAAACACCCCATATGTGGTCGTAAACTACTGTACAGGCACACGGTAGGGTGCAGAAGGAAAGGAACGTCATATGGTTTTTGGAGGGCAGATTTAACTGGGATCATTTTAAGTTGTCATGTTACATTTGAAGACCCCCTGATTCACCCCTAGAGTAGAAACTCCAAAAAGTGACCCCATTTTCAAAAATACACCCCTCAAGGTAATTCCAAACTGATCTTACAAACTTTGGTAACCTTTTAGGTGTTCCACAAGTGGGAGGCACATATGCAAACTGTTGTAATTCCTACACCGTTCACCTGATTTGGATGTAAATACCCTCAAATTAAAGCTGACAGTCTGCAGTTAAAGCACATCTTGTTTGTTTCATTTCAAATCCATTGTGGTGGTGTATAGAGCCAAAAAATGTTAGAATTGTGTCGATGTCCCAATATTTATGGACCTGACTGTAGTAGTACGTCAAATTGGGGGAAGTAATTTCCCACTATGACGTACTATTACGTCATATGTCGGGAAGGGGTTAATGTTTGGAGATGTATTCTTTTCATGAAATTCTGTGCCCTTATTTCTCCAAACATACCTGCTCATTGTGGCCAAAAAGTTCTATTTTAATCTCCGCGGTCCACATGACTTGTTTCTAAAATGCATCAGGCTTCTTTAGATGTTCTTTTACAAACTTCTGATCTTAAATTTTGTGGTGAGGATGCAGAAGAGGTTTTCTTTTGATGACTTTTCCATGAAGGCCATGTTTGTGCAGGTATCACTGAACAGTACAACAATGTACTACTCCAGAGTCTGCTAAATCTTCCTGAACATCTTTTTCAGTCAAGTGGGGGTTCTGATTTTCCTTTCTAGGAATACTACGAGCAGCTGTCTCTGAAATTTTTCTTGGTCTTCCAGACCTGCTATTGATTTTAAACGGAGGAAATGGCAACCTAAAAACACTCCATCTTAATAGATTAGAATATCATCGAAAACTTATTGTATTTCTGTAATTCAATTCAAAAAGTGAAACTCATATTTTATATAGATTCATTACACACAGAGTGATCTAGTTTTAAGCATTTATTTCTTTTAATGTTGATGAAGTCAGTATCTTCTAAAATTTGAATATTGTGAAAAAGTTAAATAATATAGATTCATTATAGTCACAATCTAATTAGCTAATCAACACAAAACACCTGCAAAGGTTATGGGGTATTGTCAAGAGGAAGATGAGAGCCACCAGATCCAACAATGAAGAGGAGCTGAAGGCCGCTATCAAAGCAACGTGGGCTTCCAAAACACCTCAGCAGTGCCAAAGGCTGATCTCCTCCATGCCACACCACATTAATCGGACCAAGTATTCAGTGCATATACTGTACATAATTTTCAGTAGGCCAATATTTCTGCATTAAAAATCAGTTTTTAATTAGTCTTGTATAAAAAGTTATACAACTTTTGGGTTTTCATTAGCTGTAAGCCATAATCATCAACAAAGAAATACATGCTTGAAATAGATCACTCTGTGTGCAATAAATCTATATAATATGAGTTTTACTTTTTGAATTGAATAACTGAAATAAATTAACAATTCAATGATATTCTAATTTATTAAAATGCACCTGTATATATATTAGTAATGTTAAAAGTTTTTGACAGGTGTAGAAATAATGCTGCAGGGTAAGAATGCTTTAAAAAAAATAGACAGGAGGCACAGGCTCCACTCCAATCACTTTCCTGCCCTTGTTCTGGCAGCCTGAACCTGCCTGTCTGTTCCTGTGTCCTTGTGAGGGCCCATCTGTCCGATTCATCCACTTCTTTTACCCTGGATTCTAGCTTTCCACTGCCTGAGCTGACCTCAGTATTGACCCTTCACTGCCTGCCCTAACCTTGGACTATTTCAAATAGTTTACACTCTGCCTCCCTTGACCATGGCCTGTCTCAGACTACGGTTTTGCATGTTCCCTTGGTAGCTTGCAAAGGTGTCTCCGACCCCCGTGGGTGGGGTGTCAATTACACAGGGACTATTCCAAGAGGTAGCAGCCTGGTGGTTGCCATGCAGCAAAGTCCAGATCCCTGCACAGGGGTTAAAGAGTGAATACCAGGCGAATTCTAGGATAATGGCCAGTAGTTCCACACCCACTACTGTAACAAGTGTCTATTTTTATCAATTAACAAAATGAAAAGTGAATGAACAAAAGAGAATTCTAAATTAAATTAATGTTTGGTGTGACCACCCTTTGGCTTCAAAATGGCATCAATAGTAAAATTATAGTAAAGTGTATGATTAACCAATTATAAAAAAAAACAGTTGACACTAGCTGTATAAAAAGTACTATGTGTATTTTGTGGGGTTTCGCTCTGGTAGATAGGTAAGCGGATGCAGTACAGATGCAAAAGACAAGTTCTTAGCGCAAAACTTCAGTGTTTATTCACACTTGAGGCAAATGTACAAAACAATGTGTTACTTTGCAGTCTTGGTGTTTACATCACATACAATGGAAAGTACATCTTGGTGTTACTTTACACAAATTGGAAAGTTCATATAAGACAAGTCACCTTGATGTCAGTTCTGCCTCCAGCAGTCCACGGCAGGCTTTAGGGGGCCTGTTTCCACGGCCCATGGGTCTCAGCCCTCCAACCTGGAACCAAGCCGCAGATCCCAACACAGAGATCCTGCTGCTGAGCCCAGCTGCCTATTTAAGGACAGCCAGGTGCTGCCAAAAACCCAGACCCGCAATTAAAATCCAGTCTGATAATTGACCCCCACCTGGCTGCAAATAAGCCCAGCAGCACACGCTGGAAGAAAAATACCTGTTTTCCCAGACCATCCCCCTCACTGTGTCACATACCCCCCCACCTTTGTTCAACCCTGAGGGGGTGAACACTCGCCAGACAATGTACTCAGAACAGGGCATCCGCGTTTCCCTGCAACCGGCCTGCCCTGTGTTCCACTGTAAATTTAAAGTTCTGTAGGGAAAGGAACCATCTGGTGACCCAGGCATTTCTGTCTTTTTGGCCTGGCTCATCCACTTGAGAGGGCAGTGGTCGGTTACCAGGCGGAATTTTCTCCCCAACAAATAATAACGGAGAGACTCGAGTGCCCACTTGATAGCCAGGCACTCTCTCTCCACTATACTGTACCTGGTCTCGGCTGGGTGAGCTTCCGGCTGAGGAAGACAACGGGATTCTCCTCCCCGTTGATTTGCTGAGACAGTACAGCACCAGGGCCTACTTCGGAGGCATCGGTCTGTACTATAAATTTCTTTTTAAAGTGGGGAGTCACCAAAACCGTGGACCCGCACAGGGCCGACTTTAAAGAGGAGAAAGCCCCTTCCGCCTGATCATCCCGGCGAACCATCACCGACCTGCGTCCCTTCAAGAGCCCTGTCAATGGCGTAGCCACCGTAACAAAGTGGGGGATAAACCTCATGTAATAGCCCACTATTCCCAAGAACAACTTTACTTGCCTAGTAGTGACAGGTCGGGGTCAATTCAATATCGCCTCTATTTTGTTCACTTAGGGTTTGATGACTCCGCGCCCAATGGCATACCCCAGGTATTTAGTCTCTGTAACCCTATCGCACATTTTTGGGGGTTAGCAGTTAGTCCAGCCTTCCAAAGGGAGTCCACTACGGTCTGCACTTTGGGTAGGTGACTTTCCCAGTCGGTAATGTGGATGACAATATAGTCCAGGTAAGCCGAAGTGTACCGACGATGTGGACGAAGCACAATGTCCATAATTTATTGAAAAGTGGCAGGGGCGCTATGCAGACCAAAGGGTAACACCTTATATTGGTACAGCCCCTCTGGTGTGATAAAGGCAGTTTTCTCTTTGGCAGCCTCCATCAAGGGTAACTGCCAGTACCCTTTGGTGAGGTCCTAAACATAAAAATACCGGGCTTGTCCTAACCTCTCGATGAGCTCATCCAGCCGTGGCATGGGATAGGCATCAAATTTGGAAATCTCATAAAGTTTTCGAAAATCGTTACAGAACCGTAACGTCCCATCTGGTTTAGGTATTAAAACTATAGGACTGGCCCACTCACTTTTAGACTCCTCAATAACGTCTAGTTGCAGCATTAGCTGCACTTACTTCGAGATGGCTTGTAGCCGAGCCTCGGGTACCCGGTATGGTTTTAACCAGACTTTTGCCTGAAGCTCAGTAACAATATCATGCTGAATTGTGGAAGTGCGTCCGGGGAGGACTGAGAACACATGACAGCCTCCTGAGTCTGTTTAGAGGAGAGGCTGTCAGCAATCTTCACTGTGGCAACCTGTCACGGCGGGGAGTGGGGGAAACCCCCCACCGTGCGGTGTCAAAGGAAAAAGGGGTTCAGCCTGGCCAAAAGGAGTGATAAGGGAGCAGGTCACCTCCTACCGCGTCCCTAATCCTCTCCCTGACTCCTCACCGTATGAGCGGACCCCGATGGTGGGACGGCTCATACACGGGATACCTAATATCCTGAGTCGCCCTGGAAATCCCTCACATAGGAGCAGGGGAGAGACTACCTGTTCATCCTCAACACGGAGGAACAGGAGTCTCTAAGATCCAGACCCGAGCCTGCCAATTATAGACCCGACTTTGAGCTCGCTGAGCTGCCTCCATATGATCTATGTTCCTGCATCTGGGTGACGTATTCAATAATACTTTTATATGGGGTGGGTTGTTGCTTCCATGCCTCTTTGGCTATGTCCAACAGACTACGAGGATGTCTGCCATATAGCAGTTCGAAGGGCGAGAACCCAGTAGAAGCCTGGGGTACCTCTTGCACTGCGAACACGAGATAGGGCAGAAGGAGATCCCAGTCCTTCCCATCCTTAGACACCACTCTTTTTAACATGTTTTTTAATGTTTTGTTAAACCTTTTTACCAGGCCGTCAGTTTGTGGATGATAAATGGACGTCCGTAGCTGTTTCATGTGCAGCAACTTACAGAGTTCCCTCATGAACTTGGACATAAAAGGGGTCCCCTGGTCAGTCAGAACCTCTTTAGGTAGCCCCACTCGGGAAAACATCTCCATTAACTCTTTAGCTATAAGTTTGGCTGATGTACGTATGTCGTAGTGGCAACGCCTCCAGAAACCAAGTGGCGTAATCTAGGACTACCAAGATGTGTTGGTGTCCTCTAGCAGACTTTGGTACTGGACCTATGAGGTCCATAACGATTCACTCAAACAGTACCTCGATAATCGGGAGAGGTACCAAGGGACTGCGGAAAAGGTGCTGGGGGCTAGTTGTTTGGCAGGTCGGGCAAGACTTGCAAAACTCGTCTACCTCTCTAAACACACTGGGCTAGTAAAACCATTGTAATATCTGGTCCTGTGTTTTCTGCATTCCCAGATGACCCCCGAAAACATGTTGGTGGGCTAACTCAAACAAAAGTTTGCGATAAGTTCGGGGCACCACCAACTGTTCAATATGTTCACCCTGCAGCTGGTTTACCAGATACAGTATATTTTGATGAACCACAAATTTTCCCCAGAGACGTTGAGGTCTGCCAACTCCAGACCCGGTGGCAAGTCCTCCACATCTCCCACCATTACACTCAGCGGGGTTGTCTCCCCCTCTTCCACCGAAGTGGCGGTCACCCCTACTGCTGGCCCACTTCGGCCTCAGGTTCCCAGGGTTCTGACCTTCCTCCTGAACAATGCCAATCTCCTGGGTTTACACTTGACTCACGGGTATCAGTAACTCTCTCAACTGGCCATAGGACCGGAAATCCCGGAAAGTCTCTCCCTATTATGAGTTCGTAGTGTAGATTTGTGGTGACTGCCACCTCGTGGGTACACCTGCCAGCTACCGTGGTTAACCCCTTCAACCCCGGGCCTGTTTTCACCTTCCAGCCCAGGCCATTTTTTGGAAATCTCACATGTGTCACTTTATGTGGAAATAGCTTTGAAACACTTTTACTTATCCAGGCCATTCTGAGAATGTTTTCTCGAGACACATTGTACTTAATGATAGTCATAAACTTGAGTCAATATATTTCAACTTTATTCGTGAAAAAATCCCAAATTTACCAGAAATGTAGAAAAATTCCCAAATTTTCACATTTCAATTTCTCTACTTTTATAATAGATAGTGATACCTCATATAATAGTTATTACTTTACATTTCCCATATGTCTACTACATGTTTTGGATCATTTTGAATATGACATTTTATTTTTTGGGGACGTTATCAAGCTTAGAGTCACGCATATATGCGTCATCTCGCGAGACGCGAGATTTCCTGTGAACGCGCGCACACAGGCGCGCGCGTTCACAGGATCGGAAGGTAAGCGAGTGGATCTCCAGCCTGCCAGCGGCGATCGTTCTCTGGCAGGCTGGAGATGCGATTTTTTTAACCCCTAACAGGTATATTAGACGCTGTTTTGATAACAGCGTCTAATATACCTGCTAACTGGTCCTCTGGTGGTCCCTTTTGTTTGGATCGACCACCAGAGGACACAGGTAGCTCAGTAATAAGTAGCACCAAGCACCACACTAAACTACACCCCCCTGTCACTTATTAACCCCTTATTAACCCCTGATCACCCCATATAGACTCCCTGATCACCCCCCTGTCATTGATCACCCCCTTGTAAGGCTCCATTCAGACGTCCGTATGATTTTTACGGATCCACTGATACATGGATCGAATCCGCAAAACACATACGGACGTCTGAATAGAGCCTTACAGGGGGGTGATCGATGACAGGGGGTGATCACCCCATATAGACTCCCTGATCACCCCCCTGTCATTGATCACCCCCCTGTCATTGATCACACCCCTGTCATTGATCACCCCCCTGTAAGGCTGCATTCAGATGTCCGTATGTTTTTTTACGGATCCACGGATACATGGATCGGATCCGCAAAACACATGTCTAAAAATGCCCTCATAAAAGGAATGTGGGCCCCTTTGCGCATCTAGGCTGCAAAAAAGTGTCACACATCTGGTATCGCCGTACTCAGGAGAAGTTGGGCAATGTGTTTTGGGGTGTCATTTTACATATACCCATGCTGGGTGAGATAAATATCTTGGTCAAATGCCAACTTTGTCTAAAAAATGGGAAAAGTTGTCTTTTGCCGAGATATTTCTCTCACCCAGCATGAGTATATGCAAAAAGACCCCCCAAAACACATTGCCCAACTTCTCCTGAGTACGGGGATACCAGATGTGTGACACTTTTTTGCAGCCTAGGTGGGCAAAGGGGCCCACATTCCAAAGAGCACCTTTCGTATTTCACAGGTCATTTACCTACTTACCACACATTAGGGCCCCTAAAATGGCAAAAGACAACTTTTCCCATTTTTTTATACAAAGTTGGCATTTGACCGAGATATTTATCTCACCCAGCATGGGTATATGTAAAATGACACCCCAAAACACATTGCCCAACTTCTCCTGAGTACGGGGATACCAGATGTGTGACACTTTTTTGCAGCCTAGGTGGGCAAAGGGGCCCACATTCCAAAGAGCACCTTTCGGATTTCACCGGCCATTTTTTACAGATTTTGATTTCAAACTACTTCTCACACATTCGGGCCCCTAAAATGCCAGGGCAGTATAACTACCCCACAAGTGACCCCATTTTGGAAAGAAGACACCCCCAGGTATTTCGTGATGGGCATAGTGAGTTCATGGAAGTTTTTATTTTTTGTCACAAGTTAGTGGAATATGAGACTTTGTAAGGAAAAAAAAAAGAAAAAAGAAAACTCATCATTTTCCTCTAACTTGTGACAAAAAATAAAAAATTCTAGGAACTCGCCATGCCCCTCACGGAATACCTTGGGGTGTCTTCTTTCCAAAATGGGGTCACTTGTGTGGTAGTTATACTGCCCTGGCATTCTAGGGGCCCTAATGTGTGGTAAGTAGTTTGAAATCAAAATGTGTAAAAAATTACCTGTGAAATCCTAAAGGTGCTCTTTGGAATGTGGGCCCCTTTGCCCACCTAGGCTGCAAAAAAGTGTCACACATCTGGTATCCTCGTACTCAGGAGAAGTTGGGCAATGTGTTTTGGGGTGTCATTTTACATATACCCATGCTGGGTGAGATAAATATCTTGGTCAAATGCCAACTTTGTATAAAAAAAATGGGAAAAGTTGTCTTTTGCCAAGATATTTCTCTCACCCAGCATGGGTATATGTAAAATGACACCCCAAAAAACATTGCCCAACTTCTCCTGAGTACGGCAATACCACATGTGTGACACTTTTTTGCAGTCTAGATGGGCAAAGGGGCCCACATTCCAAAGAGCACCTTTCCGATTTCACCGGCCATTTTTTTACACATTTTGATTTCAAACCACTTCTCACGCATTCGGCCCCTAAAATGCCAGGGCAGTATCACTACCCCACAAGTGACCCCATTTTGGAAAGAAGACACCCCAAGGTATTTCGTGATGGGCATAGTGAGTTCATGTTTTTATTTTTTGTCACAAGTTAGTGGAATATGAGACTTTGTAAGAAAAAAAAAAACCAAAAAAACCCCATCATTTTCCGCAAACTTGTGACAAAAAATAAAAAGTTCTATGAACTCACTATGCCCATCAGCGAATACCTTACGGTGTCTACTTTCAGAAATGGGGTCATTTGTGGGGTGTTTGTACTGTCTGGGGATTGTAGAACCTCAGGAAACATGACAGGTGCTCAGAAAGTCAGAGCTGCTTCAAAAAGCGGAAATTCACATTTTTGTACCATAGTTTGTAAACGCTATAACTTTTACCCAAACCATTTTTTTTTTTTACCCAAACATTTTTTTTTTATCAAAGACATGTAGAACAATACATTTAGAGAAAAATTTATATATGGATGTAGTTTTTTTTGCAAAATTTTACAACTGAAAGTGAAAAATGTCATTTTTTTGCAAAGAAATCGTTAAATTTCGATTAATAACAAAAAAAGTAAAAATGTCAGCAACAATGAAATACCACCAAATGAAAGCTCTATTAGTGAGAAGAAAAGGAGGTAAAATTCATTTGGGTGGTAAGTTGCATGACCGAGCAATAAACAGTGAAAATAGTGTAGGTCAGAAGTGTAAAAAGTGGCCTGGTCATTAAGCGTGTTTAAGGTAGGGGGGCTGAAGTGGTTAAGGACCAGTTTAGGTCATTACATAATAGAAACCACCCAAAAATGACCCCATTTTAGAAACTACACCCCTCAAGGTATACAAAACAGATTTTACAAACTTTGTTAACCTTTTAGGTGTTCCATAAGAATTAGGCTCCATTCAGACGTCTGTAACGTGTTTTGCGGATACACGGAGCCGCGGATCCGCAAAACACGGAAAGCGGCAATGTGTGTTCCGCATTTGCTGACCGCACATTGCCGGCACTAATAGAATATGCCTATTCTTATCCGCAATTGCGGACAAGAATAGGACATGTTCTATTTTTTTTCGGGAAGGGAATTGCGGACCCGGAAGTGAATTGCGGACCCATAGAAATGAATGGGTCCGCAATTTCGTTCTGCAAAATGCGGAACGGAATTGCGGACGTGTGAATGGACCCTTAATGGAAAATGGAGATGAAAATTCAGAATTTCACTTTTTGGCAGATTTTATATTTTAATCCTTTTTTTCAGTAGCAAAGCAAGGGTTAACATCCAAATAAAACTCAATATTTATTACCCTGATTCAGCGATTTACAGAAACATGCCACATGTGATCGTAAACTGCTGTACAGGCACATATGGTAGGAAAGGAACGCCATATGGTTTTTGGAAGGCAGATTTAGCTGGTATTTAGATGCCATGTCCCATTTGAAGCACACGTGATGCACCCCTACAGTAGAAACTCAAAAAAGTGACCACATTTTGGAAACTATGTGATAAGGTGCCAGTTTTATTGGTACTATTTTGGGGTACATATGATTTTTAATTGCTCTATATTAAGTTTTTTGTGAGGCAAGGTAACCAAAAAATGGATGCTTTGGCACCGTTTTTATTTTTAACAACATTAATCTGACAGGTTAGATCATGCGCTATTTTTATAGAGCAGGCTGTTACGGACGCAATGATATCAAATGTGTCTACTTTCTATGATGTTTGTTTCAGTTTTACATAATAAAGCATTTTTGAAAACAAAAATTAGGTTTTTGTATCTCCATTTTCTGAACACCCTAATTTTTCGTCTCGTGCAAAGGCTTGTTTTTTGCAGGAAGAGTTGACGTTTTTATTGGTACCATTTTTGGGTGCATATGATTTTTTGATCATTCATTTTTACACTTTATGGGGCAAAGTGACCAAAAAATTGGTTGTTTTGGAGCAGTTTTTATTTATTTATTTTTACAGCGTTTACCTGAGGAATTAGGTCATGTCACTTTTTTATAGAGCAGATCGTTACGGACGTGGCAATACCTAATATGTCTACTTTTTCTTATTTATTTAAGTTTTACACAATAATAGCATTTTTGAAACCGAAATAATGATATTTTAGTGTATCCATAGTCTGGGAGCCATAGCTTTTTATTTTTTGGCCGATTTGTGTTATTTAAGGTCTCATTTTTTGCGGGATGAGGTGATGGTTTGATTGGTACTATTTTGGGGGGAATATGCCTTTTTTATCGCTTGGTGTTGCAATTTTGTGATGTAAGGTGACAAAAATGGCATTTTTTTTTTTTTCACAGTATTATTTTTTTTATGGTGTTCACCTGAGGGGTTAGGTCAGGTGATATTTTTATGTATCTGGTTGTTGCGGACGTGGTTGTACCTAATATGTATATTTTTTTAAATGTATTTCACTTTAGCACAATAATAGCAGTTTTGAAATAAAAAAATGATGTTTTAGTGTCTCCATGTTCTGAGAGCTATAATTTTTTATATATTTTGGGTGATTGTCTTAGGTAGGGGCTAATTTTTTGCGGGGTGAGGTGATGGTTTTATTGATACAATTTTGTGGGACATACGCCTTTTTGATCGCTTGGTGTTGCACTTTTTGTGATGTAAGGTGACATTCAATCAGCGCGCCCCACTCTTAGCCAGGGAGAAGGAGCTCAAGTTCTCACGAGATTTGCGAGAACTTGAGCTTTTACACATCCCGAGCCATGCGCCATCTTGGAGTCCCCGGCGGATGCTGCTGCTGCCGCCTATGCCGCCGCTGCAATGCTCTCCGCCAGAGACTCCAAGATGGCGCACAGCTCAGGATGTGTAAAAGCTCAAGTTTTCGTGAATCTCGAATCTCGCGAGAACTTGAGCTCCTTCTTCCTGGCTAAGAGTGAGGCGATTTGATTGGATGCGCTCGCAGCCAGGGACAAGATAACCGCGCCCAGGACAAATTCAAGTCCCCGCCTAGTTGAACCGAATCGCCTCTTTAGCATATGAGGTGCCAAAACAAACGGGGATCACAGTGGACGAAAGGGGGGTCCTTTGAAAAAAAAAAGCGGAAAGACATCACTGGGGGCCGCACTGCAAGGTAATATAACTATTTCAATACATGTATCCTGGTGAAAGGTCCTCTTTAAGGACAGCCAGGTGCTGCCAAAAACCGGGACCGACAATTAAAATCTCAGTGTTATCTCAGATATCTCGTGAAAAAAGCCATTGAAAGGGTCAGTTAACATTTTCTTGCTATTGTTTACTTAACACGTTAACCAGTGCTTGAAGTGGGCCGGAACGCGGCGGTACTCAGTACCGCCACTTCCAAAAATTGCCCTGGAGAGTACCAGCACCTCTCCGTGCGCCCAGTACGTGGGTTTCCGGTACCGGAGCGCAGCGGAGAGCTGGCAGTCAGTGGCGGATTACAATAGGGACGTTCGGGTCGGCAGCCCCGGGCCCAGCACCGCTGGGGGGCCCAGCGCCGACCCGAACGCCCACATACTGCCGGCCGTGCCGACAGCGAGGAGGCTCCTTGGCTGGTGTAGTATTTTACACAGAGTGACTGACAGAGAGAGGAGCCCGGCCCCGCCCCCAACAGCAGGCTCCAGCACAGACATTGCCCGGAGCCTGACTCCTCCCACACATGTGACTGATCACATGATCATGACATCACGGAAGGTCCTTAAGCCTGCTTGTGCAGAGCTGTCATCCGGCTGTTCAGGGGCCAGGGCTGTGTGTCAGGTAGGAGGCTGAATACAGAGAGGCTGGTGATTTTCAATATCAATAGGAGAGGGATTGTTTCAGCAGTAAAGAAAGACTTTGCATACAAAGACAGTTATGTTCGTGGTTTAGGACACATGAGGGGACATTAATAAAGTAATGCTGTGAGTCTGTGACACATAGGGCCATGAGAGGGGCCAGCAAAACATGCTATATGTGTGTCATTCACACATATAGCATCTTATGCAGGCCCCCCTCATGGCCCTATGTGTCATAGCACACATCCCCTATAACAGTGCATCATCCATACGTCCCCCATAACAGTGCCATCCACAGATCCCCCATAACAGTGTCATCCACAGATCCCCTCCATAACAGTGCCATCCACAGATCCCCTCCATAACAGTGCCATCCACAGATCCCCCATAACAGTGCCATCCACAGATCCCCTCAATAACAGTGTCATCCACAGATCCCCTCCATAACAGTGTCATCCACAGACCCCCTCGATAACAGTGTCATCCACAGATCCCCCATAACAGCGCCATCCACAGATCCCCCATAACACTGCAAATAGACCTCTACCACAATTCCCTTAAAATATCGCATCGCATATCGTTATCGCATCCTGTTTGGGAAAAGCTGGTCTGCTGTGATAATATAAACAATGGGGGTTCTACAAAAGAGCTATTGTGGGGCAAAATTCATATTCGTGTTTACACACGTGTTTTAAAATGAATGCTTTCGCCTTTTATAAACAAGTAAATAACGACGCAATGCTGTGGAGCTGGTATGCAACTTTTTCCAGGGCTGGTTTTTATCCCCAGTCCGGCCCTGCGCATAGCTCCCTGTCCCGTCGCCTATCACCGCCATAGGCTTCAGGCCTAGTAGGCCTGAGGCCTATGCGGTAGTGAAATCCCGGCGCAGGCGTGCGTGATGACGTCATCACGCGCCTGTGCCGGGACACAGCACATTGACGTGTGCCTGCCTCATCCCGCTTCCGTCTGCGATCAAGTGCCTGGCCCTGGACGGTAAGTATTTAGCTTTTCATTTTGTTTTCCAATTTTAATTTTTTTATTTCATGTGCCTACTTTGGGAGACATGTGGGGGACGAGACACAGAGGAGGACATATTAGGGAAGGGACCTCGAGTACATGGGAGGGGGAATGTGGGGTTGTGTGGGGCTACATTTTTATGGGAGGGACTACTATGTGGGGGCAAATTATTATGGGAGCCGGACTACTATGTGGGGGCAAATTACTATATGGGGCAGTGTGGGGGCAAATTACTATGTGGGGGCAGTGTGGGGGCAAATTATTATGGGAGGGACTACTATGTGGGGGCAAATTACTATATGGGGGCAGTGTGGTGGAAACTATTGTGTGGGGTAATTACTATGTGGGGGCAGTGTGGGGCCAAATTATTATGGGAGGGACTACTATGTGGGGGAAACTACTGTGTGGGGACAGTGTGGGGGAAATTGCTATGTGGGGGGCAGTGTGGGGAAATTGCTATGTGGGGACAAATTACTATGTAGGGGAAACTATTGTGTGGGGTAATTTCTATGTGGGGGCAAATTACTATGTAGGTGCAAATTACTATGTGGGGGCAGTGTGGGGGGAAACTATTGTGTGGGGGTAATTTCTATGTGGGGGCAGTGTGGTGGAAATTACTATGTGGGGGCAGTGTGGGTGCAAATTACTATGTGGGGGCAAATTACTATGTGGGGGAAATTACTATGTAGGGGCAGTGTGGGGCAAATTACTGTGTGGGGGCAGTTTGGGGGAAATTACTGTGTGGGGGCAAATTACAATGGGGTAATTACTATGTGGGGGCAGTGTGGTGGAAATTACTATATGGGGGTGTTGCTATTGGGGAGGCACTGTAGGGACAATTCTATTATTTCTGGGGACACTATACAGGGATTATTACCTGGAGCACAATATAGGGTGTTATTATTACTGGGGGTCTCTAGGGGACATTATAATTGCTGTGGACACTATAGGAACATTTGGGGTAATCTATCAAACTGGTGTAAAGCAGAACTGGCTTAGTTGCCCATAGCAACCAATCAGATTCCAACTTTCATATTTGACAGCTCTTTTGGAAATCCAGTTCTACTTTACACCAGTTTGATAAATGACTCCAATTATGTCTATTAGGGTCACTATTTTTTCAGCAGTATAGTACCTTGGACATTGGGGGGCACAACGGTCACAGTATTGGGAGTGGCAGCAGGATGACACTGTGGGGACACCAGGATGAGGAGGAATTTAGAAATCTAACGTGTCTGTGTTACAAACTGTAGAGACGAGATGCGGCTGAAAGAATTTGCCATGGCGGTCTGGGTCAAATGGAGGAGAAGAGGAAAGAGAAGGTCTACATGACAGGAGATGTCACTGGATGTAAGAGGTATGTGGTGCTGTATTCTCCTCCATGTCTTTTTTATTATAATTATATGTATTTTAAATTTGGCGACCAAATTTTTCAGTTTAGGACCCAATTTGGGGTATTTTTTTTTTGTCTGAAGATGTCATATGGCCTATGAAGAGACTGTGGCGCTCATGAAGCACCACAGCCTCTTCATACAAAAAAAAACACTAAACTACAATGGGGGGGGGGGGGGGGGGGGGAGAGAGTTGGTTAGACAGCCCCGGGCCTATCATGCACTTAATCCGCCCCTGCTGGCAGTATCTCCTCCCTAATGTCGTTGGCTGGGCAGCTAGTGGAGGAGGGCGGGTCGTTGCAGAGTACGGCTCAGGCTGGCGCAGGCAGGGAGTTGACCTCACGTTAGGTGACGTCAACTCCTTCCCGCGCGCCTGTGAGGAGCGATCAGTGCGGCGACCAGTGACTGGTCCTCCTTGGAGTCAGGAGTCGGACGGTGCAGCAAAGAACATCGACTTTGCTTTGGAATCCAACTTCTGAAGAGTACTGGTGAGTGACAGGCACCCCCCCTCCCCCCACACACATTAGTTCCTCTCTGTACCAGTACCCCCCCCCCCTGGCAGGGGGGTACTGGTACAGAGAGGAATTAATGTGTGTGTGTGTGATGAGTGGGGGGGGGGGGTCTGATGTGCAGGGGGGTACTGGTACAGAGAGGAACGAATGTGCGGTGGGGGGGGGGGGGTACTGGTACATAGAGGAACTAATATATATGTGTCTGATGGGTGGGTCTGATGTGTAGGGGGCCCCTGCACATCAGACCCCCCCATCACACACATATATATTAGTTCCTCTATGTACCAGGACCCCCCCCCCCCACCACCGCACATTCGTTCCTCTCTGTACCAGTACCCCCCTGCACATCAGACCCCCCCCCCCCCTCATCACACACATTAGTTCCTCTCTTTACCAGTCCCCCCCCCCCCCCACCACCACCACACATTAGTGCCTCTCTGTACCAGTACCCCTCTGCACATCAGACCCCCATCACACACATATATATTAGTTCCTCTATGTACCAGTACCCCCCCCCCCCCACCACCGCACATTCGTTCCTCTCTGAACCAGTACCCCTCTGCACATCAGACCCCCCCCCTCATCACACACACACACACATTAATTCCTCTCTGTACCAGTACCCCCCTGGCAGGGGGGTACTGGTACAGAGAGGAATTAATGTGTGTGTGTGTGTGATGAGTGGGGGGGGGGGGGTCTGATGTGCAGGGGGGGTACTGGTACAGAGAGGAACGAATGTGCGGTGGTGGGGGGGGGTACTGTACTGGTACATAGAGGAACTAATATATATGTGTGTGATGGGGGGGTCTGATGTGCAGGGGGGGGAGCACCGGCGCCTAATAGAGTACCGGCACCTCTTTTGGCCCACTTAAAGCACTGACGTTAACCATCAAGTTTGGCTCAGCTGCATCTGTATATATTAGAGATGATCGAAACGCTTCTAAATTAATTGGATTCGTAACAAACTTCAAATAAATTTGTCTGCCAAATGAATCTGAGGTTTTGGCAATTCACTTTGGATGAATTTTTCCATGAAAACAGGAGGGAGGATGAGGATGAAGATGAAGGATGACATGACACTGGGAGGGAGGCGAGAGGGCTTGCCCTGATTGGCTCAGAGGCTGTCAGGCTGATCAGACAATCAGGGGGCAGGATCCTGACAAGCCAAGTCTAAGTTAATATTGTCCTATAATACAGGTCATAGAAAAATTAAGAATATTACACTGCTCATGTTTGGAAATATAGGGGCGATCTAAATTGTAGAATGCACCTGCCATAAACAGTATATTGGTAGGAATAGTCTCTTAGAAAAAAATTGCAGAACATATACAGTATGCAATATCAGTATAGGGCTGTGGTGGCGAACCTATGGCATCGGTGCCAGAGGCAGAACTCAGAGCCCTCTCTGTGGGCAACCGCCTTAGACTTTTCCTGCCATTCATCAGCACAGGCCGATATACTATATTGGACTGTAGTATTCAGGTTAAATTGCTGTGTTGGCACAGCGATAAATAAGTGGGTTTTGGGTTGCAGCTTGGGCACCCGGCCTCTGAAAGGTTCACCATCATGGTATAGGGTAAGAAGAGCATTCCCTTTCAGCTCATTTTAAAGAATTTAATCATAAGGATCCCAGTTTTGCTGTCATTCAATCCACTAGAAAAGACTGGGGGGGGGGGGGAATTAGCAAATGTTAAGAGCTGAACCTAGGATGTTCTATAACTTTGAATTGATTGGCCAGGTGGGTCCCATGCCTGTCCATGTCAGGCTGTTTTACTAGCACACGGACATACCTATGACGAAACCTACCTATATATTTTATTTTGTCTAATTTCTTTATTTTTAATTTTTTTCTTTATTTTTTATTCTTTCTTCATATTTCCTATATTTCTTTTCTTTATATTTCCTATATTTATTTTCTTTATATTTTCTTAATTTTTCTTTTTAGATTTTTTTCTATATTTTCTCTTCATTTTCCTTTATATATTTTTTTCTTTATTTATCCCATATGAACATTTATTTGTATGACTGTATATGTGGATTTATTTAGTCCATATGTTACACTATCATTTGCAGTGTATTTTGTTTTGCAAGTCTTAGTTTTGATCCAATTTCTTGTTTTATGTGCAATTATATTTCAGTCAATCCAGTGTTATGACCATCCCAATTCCTATATTAGGGATATATAGAGAAATGGTAGCATTCAAATATTCCCTTTTGTCTACTGAGAAAGGGGATAGTGGCCCTGAAATGTATTTAGCCTAAATAGTTCACCACCATATGGATGTACATTATTTATATAGTCTATTTGTGTCTAAGAACTTGGATTAGAGAATGCCACTGTAGCTATTAGGTATGCAGTAGAGGACAAGAAAACACTCCATGGAGGTACAGAGCGCATACAGGCTGGAAACTTCTACTGTGGGTTTGGCCTCTTTGCTGGCAGAGTCTCAGGACACCAAGAACACTGGCCTGCAAATACTTGGCCACCCCTTGACTGAGGTTACCGAGTGCGATAAGTTAACACAATTTGTTTGCGTAAAATATATCTGCCTACTGCTGCAAATACATTTAATAATATAGTAAATCATACTTAAACAAAAACTGGAGACTGTAAGTTCATGCCAACACTTCATCTAGATCTAATAGTCTACTTTATATTAAGCACTTTATATCAAATACTGCTTTTTAATGGGAAATCATTATTCTCTTGCACTTAAAACAACGTCTAGTATATCCAAGGAAGGACAATGGTCAGAATTTTCAATATAGTTTTTTAGCTGCTGGGCCTGCAGCAGTAGATATTCTATTCTATTCTATTTTATTTATGCAGGACTGGAGAATCTATTTTATTATTATTATTTATTGTTTTATTTAGAACAATATATGGTTTGTTTGCTACTTGATTGCTACAATCAATATTATTAAAATACATGTAGTGTACAATTACCTTGAGATGGTTACATTGAGCCCTATCTGTTACATACACTCACCTAAAGAATTATTAGGAACACCATACTAATACGGTGTTGGACCCCCTTTTGCCTTCAGAACTGCCTTAATTCTACGTGGCATTGATTCAACAAGGTGCTGATAGCATTCTTTAGAAATGTTGGCCCATATTGATAGGATAGCATCTTGCAGTTGATGGAGATTTGAGGGATGCACATCCAGGGTACGAAGCTCCCGTTCCACCACATCCCAAAGATGCTCTATTGGGTTGAGATCTGTTGACTGTGGGGGCCATTTTAGTACAGTGAACTCATTGTCATGTTCAAGAAACCAATTTGAAATGATTCGAGCTTTGTGACATGGTGCATTATCCTGCTGGAAGTAGCCATCAGAGGATGGATACATGTTCTCATTCTGTTTACGCCAAATTCGGACTCTACCATTTGAATGTCTCAACAGAAATCGAGACTCATCAGACCAGGCAACATTTTTCCAGTCTTCAACAGTCCAATTTTGGTGAGCTCGTGCAAATTGTAGCCTCTTTTTCCTATTTGTAGTGGAGATGAGTGGTACCCGGTGGGGTCTTCTGCTGTTGTAGCCCATCCGCCTCAAGGTTGTGCATGTTGTGGCTTCACAAATGCTTTGCTGCATACCTCGGTTGTAACGAGTGGTTATTTCAGTCAACGTTGCTCTTCTATCAGCTTGAATCAGTCGGCCCAGTCTCCTCTGACCTCTAGCATCCACAAGGCATTTTTGCCCACAGGACTGCCGCATACTGGATGTTTTTTCCTTTTCACACCATTCTTTGTAAACCCTAGAAATGGTTGTGCGTGAAAATCCCAGTAACTGAGCAGATTGTGAAATACTCAGACCGGGCCGTCTGGCACCAACAACCATGCCACACTCAAAATTGCTTAAATCACCTTTCTTTCCCATTCTGACATTCAGTTTGGAGTTCAGGAGATTGTCTTGACCAGGACCACCCCCCTAAATGCATTGAAGCAACTGCCATGTGATTGGTTGACTAGATAATTGCATTAATGAGAAATAGAACAGGTGTTCCTAATAATTCTTTAGGTGAGTGTATTTATACAGTGAAGGAGAATAATTTCGCTGATGCAATTAAATGTGTCAAAAGATTTGATTTTCAAGGAGCATAGCTAGAAGATGATAAAGATAATACAAACAAACCTAAGCCCCCCTTGGATTTTTCAATGGCAGAGCAAATCCCCTTCATATGTTCTCACTCCCACCATATGTGTTTTAGTGATCCTATATGATTCATCAGTACACATCCAGCAAATTTTATCAGAAAAAAATCAGGTGATATAGTAGTTCAGGAGTTCTATACCACTATGTAAGGAGTTTAAATGCATATTTTTGTATGTGAATTAGGGGTGAGTGAATCGTGCTTCGGATCCAAGATCCAAAGTTGATTCATTCCCCAACTTCGTTTTAATGCTGTACGGAGGTACCTCAGGATAGGTCATCAATATCACGTCGGCGGGTGTCCGACACCCGGCACCACCAGCGATCAGCTGTTTGAAGAGAAGGAGCGTGCCGTGCCAGCGCAGCTTACCCTTCATTATTTACCTGCTCGCCATCGCAACTGCAGCGGTGAGCAGGTGTAAATTACACCTCAGGTATCCCATTCATTTTAATGGCAAGGCTCATTCCTATACACTTGTAGGAGCATTTCAGACAGTTTAAAAATTCAACAAATTTATCACACACAGGGAAAAAAAATGATCTAAAAAGGAAAACTGAGGTTACCGAGTGCGATAAGTTAACACAATTTGTTTGCGTAAAATATATCTGCCTACTGCTGCAAATACATTTAATAATATAGTAAATCATACTTAAACAAAAACTGGAGACTGTAAGTTCATGCCAACACTTCATCTAGATCTAATAGTCTACTTTATATTAAGCACTTTATATCAAATACTATGTATTAAGATACTGCGCTGAAGGACATTTTATAGTAGTAAGTATTACTGTACAGGTGTTGCAACTAAATAATGACTGGCACACGAAGATATATCACTATACAGGTGCTGAGCTGGTTTAAAACCATGTACCTGTAGTGAGGGCTTCTGTTTGCGTGCTTCTGTCCGCGTCCCCGTACTTGGTAAGGCGATGTTTTCTTCTTTGCTTTTGTTGTTATGTTCGGTTTTTCTTGATGCTCTGAGTCAGATAAGGTGATCCAGCTGCAGGATGGTTCGGCGTGCTGCCTCGTGCCCCGGCCGGTGGCGCGCTGCTGCCGCAAGTGGAGGTGTGTGCAGGGGAGTGGTTGGCGCTCACTTGGAGTTAGTTAGTGACGTCACTGACAGCGGTCATACAATGACCAACAGGTACCAGGTATCTTTCTCCAACGCGTTTCGAACAGACGCTGTTCTTCCTCAGGGAGTATTGCCTGGCTATTCATGCACCTTTTTTATAGGCGCTTCTCCAGAGCTTTAACCCCTTCCCTGCCCCTCCTGCATGAATTCATCACCACTCATTTATTCAAAAGCGAACAATTCTAGCTCCGCATTTAGACCATTGGGTATTAGGCTGTCCATATTAAATATCCATTTTGTTTCCTTTTTGGACATCTCCTTAATGTAGTCCCCCCCCCCCTCTTGTGTGGTGGTATTACTTCAACCCCACAAAATTGAGACCCAGCCAAGTTTCCCCCATGCTTTATACTGTAGTGGCGAGATAGTGGATGACCTTCATATTTTCTGGTTATGTTGTATACATGTTCTCCTATTCTTTTCTTTAAGGTTCTCTTGGTGCGGCCTACATAAATTTTATTGCAGGGGCATGTTAAAGTGTATATGACCCCCTTACTGTTGCAGGTGATGAAGTGTTTTATGATATGTTTATAGGATCCCACCGTATTGGTGATTTCTGTTATTATTTTCTTGTTTTTTGATATTTTGCATCCTCTGCAGGTTCTACACGGATAGAAACCTCCTAGTCCCCCTTCCTTTTGTTTTTGATTTTTTTTTCCCCTATACTGGTTCCTGTACATCTGCCTGTTGATGCAATTATATTGCCTATATTTTGTGCCCTTCTAAACACAAATTTTGGGTCTTTGGGAATAAGTTCTCCTATTATTTTGTCCTCCTTGAGAATGTCCCAGTGTTTTTTTATTATTCTTTTAAATGTTGGTACCTAATCACTGTATGGTGTGATGATGGGTGGTATTTTTGTATTGGTTTCAATCTCAGGAGTACTTATATTTTTGTTTTTCTTATTTGCTGTTAGTAACGTCTGTCTGTTTAATTGGTTTATTTCAATTTTTTGCTCTGACAATTTTATTGCATCATATCCCTTATACTCCAATTTTTTCTGTAGAATATCTGCCTCCCTCTCATATTCCCCTATTTCTGTGCAGTTTCGTCTTAACCTCATGAACTGACTCCGCGGGATGTTTTCCAGCCATTTGGGAAGGTGGCAGCTGTTCATCGATATAAAGCTGTTTCCATCCGTTGGTTTACTGTAGGTTTTGGTAAGTAGTTTGTCTCCCTCTATGTAGATAGTTAGGTCCAAAAAATAGATTTCTCTTCTGCTGTATGTTGAACTAAATTCCAAGTAAAAATCATTTTTATTGATATCATTTAAAAATTCTAGCAGTTTTGTTTCTCCCCCGTCCCATATAAAAATAATATCGTCTATAAAACGCCGCCAGAGGACGAGACCCGCACCCCCCACATTCCCCCTGGGTGGATAGTCAGCTCCTCCCACCACCCGACATATAGGTTAGCGAAACCCGGTGCGAATCTCGTCCCCATCGCGGTCCCCCACGTCTGTAGATAAAAATTCCCATTATATAAAAAATAGTTTTTAGTTAAAATAAACATAATACACTCTCCCAGGAAGTTTATTTGCGCTTCAGGCATTTGCCCTTTTGTTGTTAAAAAATGTTGAACGGCGTCTACTCCTTTTCTGTTTTCTATCACGGTGTATAATGATTTAACGTCCAGTGTGCCAATTATGTAGTTATTTTTCCATTCTATATTGTTTAGGATTTGTAGAGTGTGTTGGGTATCTTTGAGATAGGTTGGAAGTACCTGTACATAAGGTTGTAATTGCTGGTCAATATATCTGGACAATAAGCTAGTGAGACAGTCTATACCCGACACAATTGGTCTCCCTGGTGGTTTTTCCATGTTTTTATGTACTTTGGGATTGTGGTATAGTACAGCAATTTTTGGATGATTATTATTTATAAAAGTCGCTTCTTTTTTTATTTAAAATGCCTGTGTCTCTCCCTTTTTGGACTAGCCCTTTTAGTTGTTTTTTAAAAAGTTCAGTGGGGTCACTTTTAAGTTTTTTGTATGTCCTTGCATCACTTAAAATGTTTTCAGTTTCCCTCTTATAGTCCTCGGTGTTCAGTAGGACTATGCCCCCCCCCCCCCTTGTCAGCTGGGCGTATAATGATGTTGTGAGCGCCACCTCTGCAACTCCTTATCCCATTATATCAAATACTGCTTTTTTATGGGATATCATTATTCTCTTGCACTTAAAACAACGTCTAGTATATCCAAGGAAGGACAATGGTCAGAATTTTCAATATAGTTTTTTAGCTGCTGGGCCTGCAGCAGTAGATATTCTATTCTATTTTATTTATGCAGGACTGGAGAATCTATTTTATTATTATTATTTATTGTTTTATTTAGAACAATATATGGTTTGTTTGCTACTTGATTGCTACAATCATCAATATTATTAAAATACATGTAGTGTACAATTACCTTGAGATGGTTACATTGAGCCCTATCTGAATTATTAGGAACACCATACTAATACGGTGTTGGACCCCCTTTTGCCTTCAGAACTGCCTTAATTCTACGTGGCATTGATTCAACAAGGTGCTGATAGCATTCTTTAGAAATGTTGGCCCATATTGATAGGATAGCATCTTGCAGTTGATGGAGATTTGAGGGATGCACATCCAGGGCACGAAGCTCCCGTTCCACCACATCCCAAAGATGCTCTATTGGGTTGAGATCTGTTGACTGTGGGGGCCATTTTAGTACAGTGAACTCATTGTCATGTTCAAGAAACCAATTTGAAATGATTCGAGCTTTGTGACATGGTGCATGATCCTGCTGGAAGTAGCCATCAGAGGATGGATACATGTTCTCATTCTGTTTACGCCAAATTCGGACTTTACCATTTGAATGTCTCAACAGAAATCGAGACTCATCAGACCAGGCAACATTTTTCCAGTCTTCAACAGTCCAATTTTGGTGAGCTCGTGCAAATTGTAGCCTCTTTTTCCTATTTGTAGTGGAGATGAGTGGTACCCGGTGGGGTCTTCTGCTGTTGTAGCCCATCCGCCTCAAGGTTGTGCATGTTGTGGCTTCACAAATGCTTTGCTGCATACCTCGGTTGTAACGAGTGGTTATTTCAGTCAACGTTGCTCTTCTATCAGCTTGAATCAGTCGGCCCAGTCTCCTCTGACCTCTAGCATCCACAAGGCATTTTTGCCCACAGGACTGCCGCATACTGGATGTTTTTCCCTTTTCACACCATTCTTTGTAAACCCTAGAAATGGTTGTGCGTGAAAATCCCAGTAACTGAGCAGATTGTGAAATACTCAGACCGGGCCGTCTGGCACCAACAACCATGCCACGCTCAAAATTGCTTAAATCACCTTTCTTTCCCATTCTGACATTCAGTTTGGAGTTCAGGAGATTGTCTTGACCAGGACCACCCCCCTAAATGCATTGAAGCAACTGCCATGTGATTGGTTGACTAGATAATTGCATTAATGAGAAATAGAACAGGTGTTCCTAATAATTCTTTAGGTGAGTGTATTTATACAGTGAAGGAGAATAATTTCGCTGATGCAATTAAATGTGTCAAAAGATTTGATTTTCAAGGAGCATAGCTAAAAGATGATAAAGATAATACAAACAAACCTAAGCCCCCCTTGGATTTTTCAATGGCAGAGCAAATCCCCTTCATATGTTCTTACTCCCACCATATGTGTTTTAGTGATCCTATATGATTCATCAGTACACATCCAGCAAATTTTATCAGAAAAAAAACACTATGTAAGGAGTTTAAAAGCATATTTTTGTATGTGAATTAGGGGTGAGTGAATCGTGCTTCGGATCCAAGATCCAAAGTTGATTCATTCCCCAACTTCGTTTTAATGCTGTACGGAGGTACCTCAGGATAGGTCATCAATATCACGTCGGCGGGTGTCCGACACCCGGCACCACCAGCGATCAGCTGTTTGAAGAGAAGGAGCGTGCCGTGCCAGCGCAGCTTACCCTTCATTATTTACCTGTTCGCCATCGCAACTGCAGCGGTGAGCAGGTGTAAATTACACCTCAGGTATCCCATTCATTTTAATGGCATGGCTCATTCCTATACACTTGTAGGAGCATTTCAGACAGTTTAAAAATTCAACAAATTTATCACACACAGGGAAAAAAAATGATATAAAAAGGAAAACTGGCTTAGGCTACTTTCACACTCGCGTTTTGGGCGGATCTGTCATGGATCTGCAAAAACGGATGAACGGATCCGTTTGTATTATCTGTAACATAGCCAAGAGGGATCCGTCATGAACTCCATTGAAAGTCAATGGGAGACGGATCCGTTTTCTATTGCGCCAGATTGTGTCAGCCGTTTGGCTCAGTTTCGTCAAGCGGACAGTAAAATTCTGCAAGCAGCATTTTGGTGTCCGCCTCCAGAGCGTAATGAAGATTGATCAGAGGTAAACTGAAGCATTCTTAGCGGTTCCTTTTCCATTCAGAATCCATTAGGGCAAAACTGATCTGTTTTGGACCGCTTGTGACAGCCCTGAACGGATCTCACAAACGGAAAGCCAAAACGAGAGTGTGAAAGTAGCCTTAGTTTCCCATACCAACCAATCATATTGCACCTTTTATTTTCCAAAGATGCGCTAAAAAATTAAAGGTAGAATCTGATTGGCTGCACTCAGCTCTGCGGTGTCTCCAAATATCCCGCACTCAGCTCTGCTATGTAGTGACCTCGATATTCTGCACTCAGCTCTGCGGTAAGGATGAACTGCTCCTTATGATTTGTGTGAGCGTGCACACTCAGGGGTAGGGAGATCTGATGGAACATTTTGCACTGGAAAATCTACCTACCCCTAAGTGCGCACGCTCGGTGTACGGTTTCGCGCATGAAGTCCTTCTCCCGCGGCGCTGCAATGATCTTTCGCTAATCCAGTGGATGTGGGTTGCGCAGCCCCGCACACACCCTCCTGCAGCTGATTCCTGTGCGGTCGCGCCACTTCCGGTGCGGCCACGTCACTTCCGGTATAGTGTCCTGGCAAGGTATAGAAATCTGGCAGAACACCGGCACAAGATGCCTGCAGCTTGTTCCCCCCCCCCCCCCCCCCCCCCGCGCGCGCGCCCGTCTCCTTCTCAGGCTCCTCTCGGGCAGTGTGCAGCACCTCAGAGTGTCCAAGCCCAGACTCCTACAACCTACAGGCAAACAGTTTGCCTCTGACTGGTATGTCTTCTTTTTAGCCTGGCCATCCTCCCTGTCCCCATTTGTCCCTCTTGTGACTCCCTGGCTCACACACTGTATGGCTAAATTTATATGACGGTATGTATTTTTGCAGTCAGCAAACTGCGGACCCGCAAAATATGGACGTGGTCTTTGTGTGATCCACATTGTTTTGCGGTCCCATAGGGGTTGTCTGGGTTCAGAGCTAGACCTGGACATATCCCCGTTTTCACCCAGGCAGCCTCCCTGATATGAGCATCGGAGCATTCCATGCTCCGATGCTCTCCTTTGCCCTGCGAAGAATCGTGCAGGACAAAGGCTTTTTCTGGAGTTCCGGTTACGTATCGGGCTCTCCATAGGTAAAGCTAAGTGGAGGCTTCCGCACCAGCAGTGTATTCGGTGACGTTCCGGCTCTTATGGGCAGCCTTTAGGGCACAGCTAAAGTCTGCCCATTAGAGCCGGTGACATCACCGGGATCACTGATGGGCGGAAGCCTCCACCTAGCTTTACCCATGGAGAGCCTGGTACGTAACCGGAACTCCAGAAAAAGCCTTTGTCCTGCACGATTCTTCTCAGGGCAAAGGAGAGCATTGGAGCATGGAATACTCCGGTGCTTATACAGCATCAGGGGGATGCCTGGGTTGAACACAGAGATTAGGGTTTCATTTTTCCAAAGATGTGATTTTCATATGACTTTGCTTATGCCCCGAGTCTCTGTGATTGGATAATTTTTAGGGGTTGCACACATTGATCACTTTTATTTCTACTCTCACTCCTGTACCTAGGAGGTTGGTCTAAAAACTACTTCAGTTTCAGGATCCTAGGGGCTCTGCATCAAGCAAGGTGGATAGCAAAGGCAATATATGCACTTAAAATTGTCCTCTTCACTAAACAGTTGAATATTCCTCAACGTGAATTGAAAGGAATGAAACGGGTTGCACATTTTGTCAGCCTCATATATGTTCGCTTTTCGCACGAGGCAATTGTAAGTCGATGGGCTCCAAAGAATGATTTGGATATGCTTCTTAGCACTTACCCAGATGCAGACATCAAAAAAAGTGCTCTCACAGTTGCTAAGAGAGACCTTTGGTATTTGTCAGAAACAAACGTAGGATTGGCTTTTTTGGACGAACATATTACTCAGGCTGTAAGGAAAATATGACAAAAAATTTAGAAACCAAACCTGCAAAGAAAAAGGAAATGAAAAGATTAGAGGGTAAAAACCTAGTTTTTGAAGGAAAAGACCTGAGCCCTTTAGTTACTAACAAAATGAAGACGTTCTTTGAATTGTTTGGGATCCACGAAGTGAGAGAATACTGCAGTGATTCTCTAAGAAGCCATGTGAATGCTCTTAAGGTGGTCAATGATACCGCAGAAAGAGGAATTGCTCTGATAAAAAAGTTTAACGAATCGGTCAGGGACAAACAACAAAAACAATTCTTGTTGAGGGTAGTCGAGCATCACAGAAAAGTCGTCACCAAGCTAACAAAAGAAGGGATTGCATCGTTCAAAGTTGATTAATATAACACATGTTTTGCCTATCATACTACCTATTAATCTTAGTGTCTAGTTTTAATATAATTTTAAGTTTGTGATTTCTAGTTTTCCCAATAAAAGTAATTAACATTGAAAAACCTTAGTTTTTGCCTACTTTTACAAAACAGACCAAAGTGTGCAGCCTCTAAATATTATCCAATCTTCTTTAAATTTGGCATATATATATATTTTATATCACTGAGACTCGGGGTGTAAGCAAAGTCTGCAAAAATGTAACATTTTATTTTTTCCATTACAAAATGAAACGATGAATGAAATGATATGTCCGTTAAATGGCCATATTTTCAAGACAAGTATAGGACTTGTATTCTGTGCAGAAAGGAAGTACAGTGGTCCCTCAAGATACAATATTAATTGGTTCCAGGAGGACCATTGTATGTTGAAACCATTGTAAGTTGAGTAATCGGTTCCAAAATGTCATCCAAGATTAGAGAAAATGAAGATTCAAGAAAAATAAGCAGATAACTAAGACTGATAAAACAAGTCCTTACATATAACAGTCAGGAATAGCTACTAACTAGCAACTAATCCAGCTATTTCACCAGAGAAGTGGCCTTGATTGGTTGGATCTGAGTCTGAGACATTGTACGTTGAGTCTGGTTTCAACTTACGATCAGGGCCGGCGCTACCATAGAGGCATAGAGGCAACTGCCCCCGGGCCCCCGACTCCTTAGGGGCCCCCAGCACCTACCAGTAACTGCCCGGCATCATCTCCTTGACTGACGGCCGGATGCGCTGCGAGTGCGAGCATGAGTTTGTTCAGTCACTTCGGGCAGAGCGAGCGGCACGCAGCTGACACACAGATACGAGACCCTGGTGTATTTAAATCTCATTTAGGCTGTCTTTCAGAAACGTTTCTCCTGGGATACAAACTCACGACCTTTCACATCAGAGGCAAGGCATTTACCCACACAGCTATGAAAGCTGTATAGCTAATTGCTTAAAAAAAATATATATTAGACTTCTACTGTTGGTAACTTTGATACCTAGTGTACATCCATACACATGACAGCTGCCTCAACACACCCAGCTCTGCTACATCCTTACACAGTGTACTGGGGCAGCTGTCATGTGTATGGATGTACACTATCAAAGTTATCTACAGTAGAAGTCTTATATATATATATATTTTAAAAGGAACTATCTATACAGTTCTCATAGCTGTGTGGGTAAAATGTAGATTCGCTTGTGTTAACAAAAATCCTTGCACCGGCCCTAACTTCGGGCGCGCAATCCCACGAGACCAGTGACCTCCAGAGGTGGGTTTCACGGGATCACGCGCCGAAGACACATAATCTTGGCAAGAGCCAAGGCAATGTGGACCTGGAGCACAGCGAGGAGCAGAACCTGGTGAGCACCCCTGGCAACCGCACTCTGACAACCTGCACTAGGGTGTCAGAGGCTGCAGGACAGTGACTGGCAGCAGGGTGGCACACACTTGTGTACAGGGGTCAGGGCACACCTGCTGCTTGACTAGGGGCCATAGATTCTGACTGGCACAGGGTACGCGACCATAGTCAGACTGGCACAGGGTACATGACCATAGTTAAATGTTGCATGCAATAGGTGGCTGAAAAAGGGGGCGGGTAAAAGGGTGTGGTCGTCAAGGGGCGTCAAAATTTGCTTTTGCCTAGGGTGGCAAAAATCCTTGCACCAGCCCCAGGGGAAGGGGGGGGGGGGAGGCCTTATTATTTTCCGCCCCAGGGCCCCATTTCACCTAGAACCGGCCCTGCTTACGGATCAGAAAAGACCATTGTATGCAGAAAATATTGTATCCTGAGGCCATTGTATCTTTAGGGATCACTGTGATTCATTTTCTACATCCATATGTCTGGGCCGCAAAGTATAGGCCGCAAAGGATGTGTCCTATACTTGTCTGCAAAGTGCAGACTGTGCACCCATTGAAGTTAATGGGTCCACAAAAAATGTAGATGACACATGGACCTCATCTGCATTTGGCAGACCATAAAATAGATACGGTCGTGTGAATGTAGCCTTAAAGGTATATTAAATGTTCATCATGGGTTAAAAGGGTTGCCTATACAGTTTTTCCCACTGATCAGACATGGAGAGACGCTGGTGCCTGCAGCCATGCAGTCTCAATGCAGGACATTTGCAACACCCAGCAAGTATTGAATCAGAAGGATCTATGTAACATACTTGCCAAGCGTTGCATGGTTGTTTTGGCAAGTGTCCTACCTGGCGTTGGCAAATGGCATGTACTTGTGTCTCTCCATGTGTGATGTGAGATCAAGGCCTTTTCACACTTCTATGTCCATGTTGAAATCCATGACCATCCATGAAGATGCCCGTGAAGAATACATGTTTGATTTTTTTTTGCTCTCTGTGTCTCATGCGTATTCCAGACACTGCTCAGTTGAAAACTTCATTTCCAGAGCATTTCCTACCAATGGTCTGTGAAAACCACAGACAGAACACAGATGCCATCCGTGTTCTGTCCATGGTTTTCACAGGCCAATAAACTATAATGCATGCAAAATAAAGCATGATCTGTGTAACATCATAAATGTGTGCAGGGGTGCACCACCAATGAGGTCAGGTGAGGCGATCGCCTCAGCCAGCACCAGGTAGGGACAAGAGGGGGGCAGCAGAAGGGCCATGGGCAATGAGAGATTTCATTGTGGCAAAGGGGTTAGATTAAGAAATTGGCATGGGGGGGGCGCCGTTTCAGTTTTTGCCTCAGGCAGCAATAAGGCAAGGTGCACCCCTGAGTAGTGCTGTAAGTATCTGTTCTACATAGGCCCTGCAGACCATATATAAGTGATTACAGTACAGTTACATCTGATGACAAATTCTTTGTGCCTGCAAGGTGTAATGCACAAACATTTTTGGCTCTGCAGCAGGGTCCCAGTTTTTATTGTAACTCTACACTAGACACCCATAGAGCTCTAAATTTTAATAATGCCCCCCCCCCCATTTTGTGCCCCACACAGTAATAATGACTCTTGTGTGTATCCTACACAGTAGTGCCACCGTTTTCCATTTTCCCCACACAGTAGAAATGAGCCTCTTTTTGCCCCCGTACAACAATAGTAATGTCCTCCATTGTTACCTCATACAATAATAAAGCCCATCATTGTTCCCCTTTACAATAATAATCTCTACCTATTGCAGCCTTATGCAACATCAATGCTATGCATGGTGCCTCATACAATAGTAATGCCCCCTGTTGTGCCCCAATACAATAGTAATGTCTTTGCATACAATGCTAATGCCTCCACTGTGCCCCTATATAATTTTGTGCCTCCATATGATAGTAATGTCCCCCAGTATGCCCTGATACAATAGTAATGCCCTCATTTGGCCCCTATAAAGTAGTAATGCTCCCTTTTTGTGCCCCAATACAAAAGAAATGCCTGCCTGTGTTTTTCCATGAAAAATAGTAATTTCCCTCTTTCACCCCACAATTTGTTAATATGTGTCATTTTTTATCCCATATACCAGTATGTCGCCTTTTCAGAAATAGAAAAAAAAAAATTAACTCGCCTAATCCATGTTACAGCAGTGGGGGTGGATCCACTGGGTCAAGCAAGATTTAGCTTTTGGCTACTCCCAAGGCCTTGTGAACATGACCGTGGGGCCACCCTGCCCATGTTGCAGACCACAAACCAAGGGTACGCAAAACATGGGCACTGGCAGTGTGCACTCCGCATCACGGTGTGGACCCACTGACTTAAATGGGTCCGCAATCTGCAAGATGCAGTGAAAGATAGGACATGTCCTATTATTTCTGGTGCGGAGGCATGGACACAGAAGTCCACAGAAGGGCTTTGGTGTCCGTGCCTCCGCACTGCAACACAGGCATGGTGGCCCCACGGTCGTGTGCATGAGGCCTAAGGGTGTCATCCTGATAGTCCCCTGGTTTTCACCATTTAACCCTTGTACAGGGATCTGGACTTCACTGCAGGGTAAGCACTGCTACTTCCTAATTGATAGCTGACCCACGGGCTCATAGACACGATGCAGGCTGGTGCTTTTTCCTATAGTGTGCAAGCACGACCACCACTGATGGATTACAGGGTGGTCAAAACCATAAAAATGAGCAGTGTATAATGTGATGGAAAAATGAATTAAATCAGCAAATGAGGCAATATGGACAATCACAATATATTAGGAAGTGCCTTGTATTAACTTTCTCTACATGGTAAATTGCCACTTGCTTTGCCACTTGGATAAACGGTCAGGTTTTCAAAGCCAGTTTGTATCAGTGTGTGCATCTGTCTAACCATTTTTAACCCCTTCAGGGGTTCTCACCTTAAAGGGACACTGACAGGCCCAATAAGCATAATTATCTATATATATATGAATGCACAGGTCTTCTAATGTGCATTAAAAACATATAAGTATAACCCTTGTCCACCTTATGAATACTGCAAACTCATGTTTTATAACCTGAAGAAATCGCTTTTCTTTCTGCCCAAGGTGTTTTGAAGCGCCGCCCAGCTCATCAATATTCACTTCGCTGGGCGGCTTCTGTTGTCCCCGACCTTCCGAGATCCGGCGCATGCCCAATAGAAAGCTTTGGGCATCGGACTAACTTTCAGCTTCTGCGCATGCGCCCGGCACCAATAGCTTTCTATTGGGCATGAGCCGGATCTCGGAAGGTCGGGGACAGCAGAAGCCGCCCAGCGAAGTGAATATTGATGAGCTGGGCGGCGCTTCAAAACGGCGGTTGTGGGGCGGCTGGCTGGGTGCAAGCTGAGGTGAAACACCGCCCCTTGGGCAGAAAGAAAAGCGATTTCTTCAGGTTATAAAACATGAGCTTACAGTATTCATAAGGTGGACAGGGGTTATACTTATATGTTTTTAATGCACATTAGAAGACCTGTGCATTCATATATATAGATAATTATGCTTATTGGGCCTGTCAGTGTCCCTTCAAGGACCAGGTCATTTTTTGCAAATCTGACATGTCATTTTATGTGGTGATAACTTTAAAACTCTTTTACTTATCCAATCCATTCTGAGATTGCTTTTTCATCACATATTGTACTTTATGACAGTGGTAAGTTTGAGTCAAAATATTTCATTTTTATTTATAAAAAATAATTCCAAATGTACCAAAAGTTTAGAAAAGTTTGCAATTTTAGAAATTTTCAATTTTTCGGCTTTTAAAACAGATAGTGATACCTCCTAAAATAGTTATTATTTTACATTTCCCATATGTCTACTTCATGTTTGGATAATTTTGTAAACTACATTTTCTTTTTTTGGGACGTTAGAAGGCTTAGCAGTTTAGAAGCAAATCTTAAAATTTTTAAGAAAATTTCCAAAACCCACTTTTTAAGGACCAGTTCAGGTCTGAAGTCACTTTGTGGGGCTTACATAATAGAAACCACCCATGAATGGCCCCATTTTAGAAACTACACTCCTCAAGGTATTCAAAACTGATTTTTACAAACTTTGTAAACCCTCTAAGTGTTCCACAAGAATTGAAGGAAAATGTAGATGAAATTTCAGAATTTCTCTTTTTTGGCAGATTTTCAATTTTAATCAATTTTTTTCAGTAACAAAGCAAGGGTTAACAGCCAAAAAAAACTCAATATTTATTGCCCTGATTCTGTAGTTTACAGAAACACCCCATATATGGTTGTAAACTGCTGTACAGGCACACGGCATGGCGCAGAAGGAAAGGAACGCCATATGGTTTTTGGAAGGCGTATTTCACTGGAATAATTTTAAGTTGAAGACCCCCTGATGCACCCCTAGAGTAGAAACTCCAAAAAAGTGACCCCATTTTGGAAACCACACTCTAAGGTATTCAAAACTGATTTTACAAACTTTGTTAACCCTTTAGGTGTTACACAAGAATTAAAGGAGAATGTAGATGAAATTTCAGAATTTCACTTTTTTGGCAGATTTTCCGTTTTATCAAAAAAATTTCAGTAACAAAGCAAGGGTTAACAGCCGAACAAAACTCAATATGTATTACTATGATTCTGTAGTTTACAGAAACACCCCATATGTGGTTGTAAACTGCTGTATGGGCACATAACAGGGCGCAGAAGGAAAGGAACGCCATATGGTTTTTGGAAGGCAGATTTCACTGGGATAATTTTAAGTTGCCATGTCATATGTTTTTGGAAGGCAAATTTCACTGAAATAATTTTAAGTTGCCATGTCACATTTGAAAATGCACCCCTAGAGTACAAACTCCAAAAAAGTGACCCTATTTTGGAAACTACAGGATAGGGTGGCAGTTTTGTTGTTGCTATTTTAGGGTACATATGATTTTTGGTTGCTCTATATTACACTTTTTGTAAGGCAAGGTAACAAAAAATAGCTGTTTTGGCAATGTTTTTATTTTTTGTTTTTTACAATGTTTACCTGACAGGTTAGATCATGTGCTATTTTTAAAGAGCAGGTTGTTATGGGCGCGACAATACCAAATATGACTACTTTTTTTGTTTGTTTGTTTCAGTTTTACATAATAAAGCATTTTTGAAAAAAAATCTTTTTTTAGTGTATCCATATTCTGACAGCCATAGTTTTTTAATTTTTTGGGAAGATTGTCTTCTTAGGTAGGGTCTCATTTTTTGCGGGATGAGATGACGGTTTGATTGGTACTGATTTAGGGTGGGTATGACTTTTTGATCGCTTGGTATTATACTTTTTGTGGTGTAAGGTGACAAAAAATGGCTTTTTTGACAGTTTTTTTTTTTTTTTTTTTTTACGGTGTTCATCTGAGGGGTTAGTTCATGTGATATTTTAATAGACCTAGTTGTTACAGACATGGTGATACCTAATATGTATACTTTTTTGTTTTTGTCACTTAACTTTTTCACTTTTTTCATTTTTTGCAGGATGACGTGACGGTTTGATTGGTACTACACTGCTCAAAAAAATAAAGGGAACACAAAAATAACACATCCTAGATCTGAATTAATTAAATATTCATCTGAAATACTTTGTTCTTTACATAGTTGAATGTGCTGACAACAAAATCGCACCAAAAAAATATGGAAATCAAATTTTTCAACCCATGAAAATTAAAGTGGAAAAACACACTACACGCTGATCCAACTTTGATGTAATGTCCTTAAAACAAGTCAAAATGAGGCTCAGTAGTGTGTGTGGCCTCCACGTGCCTGTATGACCTCCCTACAGTGCCTGTGCATGCTCCTGATGAGGTGGTGGACGGTCTGCTGAGGGATCTCCTGCCAGACCTGGACTAAAGCATCTGCCAACTCCTGGACAGTCTGTGGTGCAACATGATGTTGGTGGATAGAGCAAGACATGATGTCCCAGATGTGCTCAATTGGATTCAGGTCTGGGGAACGGGCGGGCCACTCCATAGCATCAATGCCTTCGTCTTGCAGGAACTGCTGACACACTCCAGCCACATGAGGTCTAGCATTGTCTTGCATTAGGAGGAACCCAGGGCCAACCGCACCAGCATATAGTCTCACAAGGGGTCTGAGGATCTCATCTTGGTACCTAATGGCAGTCAGGCTACCTCTGGCGAGCACATGGAGGGCTGTGCGGCCCTCCAAAGAAATGCCACCCCACACCATTACTGACCCAATGCCAAACCGGTCATGCTGGAGGATGTTGCAGGCAGCAGAACGTTCTCCACGGCGTCTCCAGACTCTGTCACGTCTGTCACATGTGCTCAGTGTGAACCTGCTTTCATCTGTGAAGAGCACAGAGCGCCAGTGGCGAATTTGCCAATCTTGGTGTTCTCTGGCAAATGCCAAACGTCCTGCACGGTGTTGGGCTGTAAGCACAACCCCCACCTGTGGACGTCGGGCCCTCATATTACCCTCATGGAGTCTGTTTCTGACCGTTTGAGCAGACACATGCACATTTGTGGCCTGCTGGAGGTCATTTTGCAGGGCTCTGGCAGTGATCCTCCTGTTACCCCTTGCACAAAGGTGGAGGTAGCGGTCTTGCTGCTGGGTTGTTGGCCTCCTCCACGTCTCCTGATGTACTGGCCTGTCTCCTGGTAGCGCCTCCATGCTCTGGACACTACGCTGACAGACACAGCAAACCTTCTTGCCACAGCTCGCATTGATGTGCCATCCTGGATAAGCTGCACTACCTGAGCCACTTGTGTGGGTTGTAGACAGGGCCGGCCTTAGGTGTTCAGGCACCCTGTGCGAGCTAGCCTTGTGGCGCCCCCCCCCCTCCATGCTCTGGACACTACGCTGACAGACACAGCAAACCTTCTTGCCACAGCTCGCATTGATGTGCCATCCTGGATAAGCTGCACTACCTGAGCCACTTGTGTGGGTTGTAGACTCCGTCTCATGCTACCACTAGAGTGAAAGCACCGCCAGCATTCAAAAGTGACCAAAACATCAGCCAGGAAGCATAGGAACTGAGAAGTGGTCTGTTGTCACCATCTGCAGAACCACTCCTTTATTGGGGGTGTCTTGCTAATTGCCTATAATTTCCACCTGTTGTCTATCACATTTGCACAACAGCATGTGAAATTGATTGTCACTCAGTGTTGCTTCCTAAGTGGACAGTTTGATTTCACAGAAGTGTGATTGACTTGGAGTTACATTGTGTTGTTTAAGTGTTCCCTTTATTTTTTTGAGCAGTGTATTTTGGGGGGCATACACCTTTTTGATTGCTTGGTGTTGCACTTTTTGTGATGTAAGGTGACAAAAAAATGATTGTTTTAGCACAGTTTTTATTTTATTTTTAGTACCGCGTTCAGGTGAGGGGGTGGATCATGTGATATTTTTGTAGAGCTGGTTATGGACGGAGCAATACCCAATATGTCTGGTTTTCTTTTTTTTTTTTTCTATTTTTTTTACAATGTTATGTGTTTTATTTTGGGAAATTTTATATATATTATTTTTTACTTTCTTTTTTTGTCCCACTCTGGGACTTCAACTTCTGGGATCTGATCCCCTCTGCAATGCATTATAATGCAACCTGGATCTCACAGGCTTCCATAGAAGGCAAGACCCAATGCTTATGGAAGGCATCCGGGTGCCTTCTCTGCCAGCGGGTCCCCGCCACTGCAGCGCTGGGACCCGATAGGGAAGCGGAGGGCACCTGTACCTTTCGCGAACCCTCTGCATGCCGCGGTCAGCTTTGATCACAGCATAAAAGTGGTTAATACGCCGACATGGGTGTTTGCACCGATGCCGGCCTATGCAGTAGGGGCCCGGCTGTCAGTGACTGCCGGGTCCGTACCACTGATCAGGCGGGCGCAGCTCCTGCACCCAACCGATCAGCCCACTGTACTTGTACGGCGAGGGTCCTCAAGGGGTTAATTTCTGTTTTTCAGCCATTTTTAACGGACATTAAAAATGGATGAATTTCATTTGCTTTTTTTTTAACCCCAACCCTTGCAGCACTCTCAGGATATATTATGCCCCTCACAGTGCTGTCAGTATAAATAATGCAACTCTATAGTGTTCCCAGTATAAATAATGGCCACGATATTGCCCCCAGTATCTATATTGGCCCCCCTGTAGTATCTCCAGTGTCTATAATGCCCCATAGAGCCTCCTGTATATAAAATATCCCCCATAGTGCCCCCTGTATATAAAACACCAGCCTAGTGCCCCCTGTATATAAAATACCCCCAGACCACACATCTCCCCGCACCACACATGCCAGCTAATAAAAAATATATAAATATATATATATATACTTTACTCACCCAGCCACAGGCAGTCCCGAGAACACTCGCTCCCAGTGTTGTGTCACATGATGTCAGTGCTTGTTGGCAGTAAAGTAATGTAATGGTGTGGCTCTTTACCGCACTATAACTGTTCTGTGTAAAGATACTTTCAATCTTGCTAATTAATCTTAACACTTTTCTGAAAGAAATGTATTGGCTCATGTGTACGGCAGACCCTGTATGGTGTGGAGCACTGAAGTCATATGGCTGTTAGTATAGAGCTTCTGTGTGATGCCACAGAGACATTATCTTCTAGAAGTAATGTTTCTAAGGGAAAATTCTTCTGCACATATTGGAGGTAATTAAAGGGAACCTGTCAATATGAAAATGCAATGTAAACTACAGGAGGAGCTAGGCAGATTGATATATAGTTTTATGGGAAAAGATTCAGTATAAGTGAATATAACTCATTTAAATGTCTGCTCATTCTGGGCTTTGAAGTCAAGCAGGCGGTCCTATCAGTGATAGACAGCTATTATTTTTTGCACAGTCAAGAGGGAAGGCCGTCAGTCACTGATAAGACCACCTAACTGACTTCAAAGCCCAGAATATGCAGGAATTAAAATGAACAAAATTCAGGTTCTACTGTACAGTACACCTTTGCAGGACACTAGCAAAGTAAAATATTTTGTTCAGGCACCTTCCCACAGATGGTGCTCTAAGTACCCCAAGGAGAGTAGGATGCACATGCGCTGGACCTTTAAGACCCCAACAGGCATTGCCGACAAGAAGCAGGCTGCAGACTGCATGGAAAGAACAGTAGATATAGGATAAAGTGTCCCTGAGGCTCACCAGTCGGTCAATATGGATAGAGGTGCTCAATCACCGGTACACCTAAAAACCGTAAGAGTATGTAAAATTAAAAAGAAGAATTGTGATGGCACACTCACATTTGGTTTAAACTAAAAGTTTTTTTAATATTGTTGGTTAAAATATTTGTTTACAATGTTATTTGTTTAGGAATAGATCGTTATGAGATAAAAATAACTAGATAAAAATTATAAGTTATAAAAGGGAATGATACTGGCAATATATATGTAGCAATATTGGGGTGGAATGACAACTCGTGGTGTTGTTTAGGATGAAGTCTGATTGGGCTAAAATGTATGTACAAATGAGCGATAGTAACTGGATCAAGAAGTCTTTAAGATTGGGACTGGTATTCAAATATAAAAAAAAAAAAAGATTCAATAAGATTCAAAAAAAGTTCAAAAAGAGTTCATTCAATAAGTTGTGGAGTCCGTGAGTATGAGTTCACACAGGTAGTGCAGGATACGTTGATTCAATTCTGTAGAGTAGTGGTATTCTTAAAGGTGTATACTGTATTCACATATAAAAATCCACTAAAGTATAGATGAAATAGTCGTGCAGCAGAAATTGTGAAAATGCTCATTTGGAAAGAACAGTAGAGCTACTGCGGCAGCCAGGCCTGCTTCCTGCTTAGAAGGAGAACATGGTTCAAGCTGCCTGAACAAGAGTGAGAGGGTGCAGGTAAGCAGAGTGGCAGCCGTTTACGACTGGCAGACACAGACCGCCACCATAACATATTGGAATTAACTATTTTATAACTTTTATCACGGAGGTATTTGCAGTATGTCTCTTTCTACAATTCTTATATAGGAATCTGGTGCAGACTAGCTATCACCCCTATATGATTATTCAAAATGTTTTAAGATGATAAGACGCACACAGGCAAAAAGATTTATTAACAGACTAGCAATTTCCCTTCTGTGTATAAAAGATTTAGTTTGTCGTAAAAAAGTCACAGTTGAACAGATTGCCGGAGAATGAACCTAATTTATGACGAGGTCTGTGCCGATGTAAAAAGAAGGTCTTTGATAAATGACCCTCCCTATTGCCTGCATATCATTTTTCTGCATAACTATAAAAGGTAGTGACTTCCATTTGAAAAAAATGAACAGTTTATATTCTTGATGCAGTAGCATTGAAAACTTTTTGGACTTGTCTTTTGCCTTACTGGTCTCAATTAGAGATGAGCGAATTTCAGGTTATAAAATTCGTTCACGCTTCGTTTACTGGTAAAAGGTGAATTGCGTTATGGATTTCGTTACCACGGACCATAACGCAATTCTATGACGGAATGCATAACGGAATATCTTTAGAGAACTCCCCTGAATAAATTAAACAGGACGGATCTGTTTTGCAGCCCATAGACATCTATTATGACGGAATGCCTCTAAAGGCATTCGGTTATGCATTCAGTCATAGAATTGCGTTATGGTCCGTGGTAACGGAATCCATAATGCAATTCAGCTTATACCAGTAAACGAAGCGTGAACTAATTTCAAAATATAAATTTTCGCTCATCTCTAGTCTCAATCAGTTTGGACAGATTTGCTAATGGCCATATCATTTACTCAAGTATGCTGTAAGGTGCCTTATACTCATAGTCATGGAGTCAGATGGAGTATACCATATTTTTTCCCTAAATTGTGTGCCATCTGAAAAACCTTCATGTGATATTGGAAGCATATGAAGGTGCAGTACGTTCATCGACCTTGATGGTAGGTCCTCGACCAGGCAATCCTCACACAGGAACTCGGAATCTGGCCTTAACTCAGATCGTGACCCTTCCAGTACACAACAGTAATAACAACTAACACCCCAACTTCCTCTCCTTTGTCTTTTTCATTATTAACCCTGACCAACGTAGAGATGTAAAGAACTATAAGCCTCCAGTCCTTCTACTTCAGTCCAAATTATACTGAATAGTTCATGATCAAAAGGTGGTGAATTTCATAACATCTCTCCCTGTCACCGCCAGTTCTGTGAGAAGGTCTGACAGACGTTCTTCTCTACCTCTTGTATGACGTTATTTGTTTTGGTTTCACTTTGTCATCTCCTTTCCTTTTGCCAGGTGTCACTTATTTAGACTAATCGTCTTCCTTTATATTCCCTCCCATACTGCCTCACTTTGTGGTTTATACTAGTTCCTGTATGAAGTGTTCACTGCTGGAGGCTGCTGCTGCTGTTTGCTCAGATAAGTCTTTTCCTTTATTGTGTTCCCTTGCTGGCTTGATTCTAGGTGACCCTGACGACGTCCATATTAAGTGCAGGGAGCCGGTGGTCGTGTCCCCTCACTATTATAGGGTTTTCAGGTGTCACACAGTCTTAGGTACGTGGGCATGCAATCGTCTATCATTGAGCCCCCTGCATTTGCATATCAGTCTTAGGGTTTTAAAGGGCTCACCTATATGCTCCTTAGTTTGGGATCAAGCCAGTCAGTCGGTTATTTATAAGTTCCAGCTATCTGCAACTTCACCCGTGACATTATAAACCGCCAAAACCGTCTTAAGCATGGATCCGGTGTCAGCCTTGATTGACCGCATGCAAGGTCTTTCGCTGGAGGTAGCAGATCTCCGTAAAACTGTGTCTCAGTTTCAGGTGACCGGTTCTGCTGGCGTTCATGGAGTTTGTTCCAAGCCTAAGATCTCGCTTCCGGATACGTTCTCCGGGGGTAGTGAGAATTTTGTTCGCTTTAGAGAGGCTTGCAAACTCCATTTTCTCCTACTTCCCCATTCCTCTGGTGATGAGGAGCAGAGGGTGGGGATCATCATCTCGCTGCTCAGGGATAACGCTCAGTCTTGGGCCTTTTTTCTGCCGGTGGGGGCACGGCCCCTCCGATCGGTGGATGAATTTTTTTGTAGCCCTGGGGCATATATATGATGACCCAGATCGTATTGCTCTGGCTCAATCTAAACTGCGTCTTTTATGCCAGGGTAAACAGTCCGCAGAGATATATTGTTCTGAATTTCGGAGATGGACAGCTGATACTGGTTGGAATGATGCTGCACTCCGAAGTCAATTTTGCCATGGTCTTTCGGAAAGATTGAAAGATGCATTTGCTTTTCATGAGAGACCAGCGTCGTTAGAGTCTGCCATGTCTCTAGCTGTTCGTATTGACAAACGTCTTAGAGAGAGAGGAGACTACTCTTTCCTGTCATATTCAGCCCAAGGACAGTGGGGCTGTCTCATTCAGTACGCAGGTGTCTCAGTCTGTCTCAATGCCCTCTGAGGAGGAGGCCATGCAGCTGGGTTTGCTTGCCTCTGAAAGTAGAGGATTCAGCTCTCAGAGGAGGGTTTGTTTCTGTTGTGGGGGTATAAATCATTTGGCTAATGTTTGCCCCTCTAGGAGGTTCATGGAGTTTTCTGAGGGTAATAAAAAAAAAAAAGAAAACTCTAAAAACTTTCCATTTGCTACTATTGCCAAGGTAGACATCAAGAACATTGTTTGTGAGATTTTTGTAGATAGTGGAGCAGCTGTCAATCTCATTGATAATCAATTTGCAACAATGCATGGTTTCCAGGTGTGCACTTTGGAAAAGGATATACCTGTTTTTGCTATCGATTCCGCTCCACTTTCTCAAAGATCGTTAAAGGGCATAGTTCACAATATCCGTTTGACTGTGGGTGATGCTCATGTTGAGGATATGTCATGTTTCATCTTAAGTGGATTACCTACTCCTCTAGTGTTGGGGCTACCCTGGATCACTAAACATGACCCCACTATTGATTGGCAAGCAAGGCAAATAAATGGTTGGAGTGAATTTTGCAGAGAGAATTGCCTCACGGCATCTCTTTCAGAGGTTTCTACCAAGACTGTGCCATCTTTTCTCTCTAAATTTTCTGATGTGTTTTCCAAGAGTGGTGTCCAGGAGTTGCCCCCTCACCGGGAGTACGACTGCCCTATTAATACCATCCCAGGCGCCAAGCTGCCAAAATCACGATTATACAATCTCTCCCAACCTGAATGAGTCGCTATGCGTACTTATATCTCTGAGAGCCTGAGAAAGGGACACATCCGACCCTCGAAGTCACCTGTTGCCACAGTTTTTTTTTTTTGTTAAGAAAAAAGATGCTGCTTTAAGACCTTGTCTGGATTTCAGGGAGCTTAACCGTATCACAATTCGTGACCCAAATCCGCTTCCTCTGATCCCGGACCTGTTTAACCAGATTGTTGGGGCTAAAGTTTTTTTTAAGTTGGATTTAAGAGGGGCATACAACCTAGTCAGGGTCAGGGAAGGGGACGAATTGAAGACGGCCTTCAATACCCCTGAGGCTCAATTCGAGAATTTGGTTGTGCCCTTTGGTTTGATGAATGCTCCGGCCGTCTTCCAACATTTTGTGAACAGCATTTTTTATCATTTAATGGGGAAATTTGTACTGGTGTATCTAGATGACATTTAGATTTTTTTCTCCTGATTTCAAGACTCATCGGGACCACCTATGTCAGGTCTTGCTGATTCTGCGGGAAATAAATTGCACGCTAAACTAGAAAAATGTGTGTTTGCGGTTCCGGAGATTCAATTTCTTGGTTTTCTTCTCTCCGCTTCTGGTTTTCAGATGGACCCTGAGAAGGTCCGCGCTGTGCTTGATTCCTGAGAATCAGAAGGCGCTGATGCGTTTTTTGTTTTTTTTGCCAATTATTACGGAAAGTTCATTTTGAATTATTCCTCTGTTGTTAAGCCACTCACTGATATGACTAAAAAGGGGGTGTATTTTTCCTCGTGGTCGGTAGATGCGCTTAAAGCCTTTTCTAGTATTAAAGAGTATTTTGCTTCTGTTCCCATTTTGGTACAACCCTATGTCTCTCTACCTTTTATTGTTGAGGTGGATGCTTCTGAGGTGGGTGTCGGTGCGGTCTTGTCTCAGGGTCTCTCTCCTGCCAAATGGCGACCGTGTGCCTTTTTCTCAAGGAAACTCTCCTCTGCAGAGAGAAATTACGATGTGGGAGATAGGGAGTTGTTGGCCATCAAATTAGCTTTTGAGGAATGGCGCCATTGGTTAGAAGGAGCCAGACACCCTATTACCGTGTTTACCGACCATAAGAATCTGGCCTACTTGGAATCGGCCAAGCGTCTGAACCCGAGACAGGCAGATGGTCTTTGTTCTTTTCTAGGTTTAATTTTGTTGTTACATTCCGCCCTGGGATTAAAAATGTGAAGGCGGATGCCCTGTCACGTTGTTTTCCGGGAGGGGGGAACTTTGAAGACCTGGGTCCCATTTTGTCTGATGGGGTGGTCGTCTCTGCTCTTTATCCTGATTTGGAGGCAGAGGTTCAGGCAGCCCAGGCAGAGGCTCCTGATCTTTGTCCTCCTGGGAGGTTGTTTGTGCCTCTCGCTTTATGACACAAGGTTTTTAAGGAGCACCACGATACTGTCCTTGATGGGCACCCGGGGAGTAGAGCCACAGTAGATCTCATTGCTCGGAGATTCTGGTGGCCGGCTCTTCGTAAGACGGTTGAGGGTTTTGTGGCAGCCTGCAAGACCTGCGCTCGTGCCAAGGTTCCTCATTCACGGCCATCGGGTTTTCTCCTCCCGTTACACATTTTAGCAAAATGGCGCATTTCATTCCCTTTCCTGGGTTACCCAATGCTAAGACGCTGGCGCAAGCGTTTGTTGATCACATTGTTAAATTGCATGGCATTCCTTCAGACATCGTTTCTGATAGGGGCACGCAATTTGTTTCCAGATTCTGGAAGGCCTTCTGTTCTCGCTTGGGGGTTCGGTTTTTCGTTCTCTTTTGCTTTTCACCCGCAGTCGAATGGTCAGACCGAACGCGTCAATCAAAATCTGGAGACATATCTGCGCTGTTTTGTGGCGGAGAATCAGGAGGATTGGTATTCTTTTTTGTCCTTTGCTGAGTTTGCTTTAAATAACCGTCGCCAGGAGTCCTCTGATAAGTCACTATTTTTTGGTGCATATGGGTTTCATACGCAGTTTGGGACATTCTCTGGAGAGGGGTCTTCTGGTTTACCTGATGAGGAGAGATTTTCATATATTTGGCAAAATATTCAGGGTAATCTGAAGAGAATGAGTGAGAGATATAAGCGTGTGGCGGATAAGGCTACTTTCACACTTGCGGCAGTGTGATCCGGCAGGCAGTTCCGTCATCGGAACTGCCCGCCGGATCCGCCGATCTGCCGCTGACTGAAAGCATTTGTGAGACGGATCCGGGTGCGGATCCATCTCACAAATGCATTGCAAGGACGGATCCGTCTCTCCGCTTGTCATGCGGACCGACGGATCCGTCTTGTACATTTTTACCGATCTGCGCATGCCGGAACGACGGATCCGGCTTTCCGGTATTCTGAATTCTGGATCCGGCGCTAATTCATTCCTATGGGAAAAAATGCCGGATCTGGCGTTCAGGCAAGTCTTCAGTTTTTTTCGCCGGAGAGAAAACCGTAGCATGCTGCGGTTTTCTCTTTTGCCTGATCAGTCAAAACGACTGAACTGAAGACATCCTGATGCAATCTGAATGGATTACTCTCCATTCAGAATGCATGGGGATAAAACTGATCAGTTTTTTTCCTTTATAGAGCCCCTGTGACGGAACTCTATGCCGGAAAAGAACAACGCAAGTGTGAAAGTAGCCTTAGAGACGTGTGCCTGGTCCGGACCTGAATGTGGATGATCTGGTGTGGTTGTCTACAAAGAATATCAAACTGAAGGTTCCCTCCTGGAAGTTGGGTCCTAAGTTTATTGGGCCTTACAAGATCTTGTCCGTCATCAATCCCGCTGCCTTCCGTCTTGATCTTCCTCACACTTGGAAGATCTATAATGTTTTTCACAGGTCCCTATTAAAACCTTATGTCCAACCCACTGTACCCTCCTCTTTGCCGCCTCCTCCGATTTTTGTTGATGGTAATCTTGAATTTCAGGTCTCTAGGATTGTGGATTCTCGTATTATCCGCGGTTCTCTTCAGTACCTCGTTCATTAGGAGGGTTATGGTCCTGAGGAGAGGATGTGGGTCCCAGTGGCGGACATTAAGGCCACTCGTCTCATCAGGGCTTTCCATAGGTCTCATCCTGAGAAGGTGGGCTCTGAGTGTCCGGAGTCCACCCGTAGAGGGAGGGGTACTGTCACCACCAGTTCTGTGAGAATGTCTGACAGACGTTCTTCTGTACTTCTTGTATGACGTTCTTTGTTTTGGTTTCACTTTGTCATCTCCTTTCCTTCTGCCAGCTGTCACTTATTTAGACTAATCGTCTTCCTTTATATTCCCTCCCATACTGCCTCACTTTGCGGTTTATACTAGTTCCTGGATGAAGTGTTCACTGCTGGAGGCTGCTGCTGCTGTTTGCTCAGATAACTCTTTTCCTTTATTGTGTTCCCTTGCTAGTTTGAATCTAGGTGACCCTGACTCCGTCCGTATTAAGTGCAGGGAGCCGGTGGTCGTGTCCCCTCACTATTATAGGGTTTTCAGGTGTCACACAGTCTTAGGTACGTGGGCATGCAATCGTCTACCATTGAGACCCTTGCATGTGCATAGCAGTCAGGGAGAGCTCTTAGGGTTTGAAAGGGCTCACCTATATGCTACTTTGTTTGGGATCAAGCCAGTCAGTCGTTTATTTATAAGTTCCAGCTATCTGCAACTTCACCCGTGACACTCCCCCACCACATCTGTCATCTGGGCAGTCTATAAAATCTTTATTTAGTGAAACCCCCAGCAACAAACACCAAAGCCTCCCCTAATTGTTTGAAGGAGACCACAGAAATGCAGAGTCAAAATGAAGATGGGGGGGGGGTTGGACACAGGGGAGATCCAGTATAGAGACAAAGTTACCAACATGAGGACACTTGTCATGCTCACAGCCCTACTATTTTCCAAGAAAATTATAAGATCTTTCATATTGACAAACATTAATGATCAGCAGATGTAGGATTACGTTTGCTAGACACTTTAAGCCAAACTATGTTTTTCGTTTGGCCATACTTTCCTAACAGCTTTGTTTTCCCATTAGAGTCATAAATACACAAATGCTGCATTTAAGAGGTATTTTTATGAAAATATTACTCTTTTATTTTGGATTGGATTGCAAAAACATACTTCAGGTTAAAACTAGAAAGCTTTGGTGCAAACTTTTATCAGACATTTTTTCAGAATTAAAAAAACGATCCTAGTAAATCTCTATATTTTATCTAATGGTCAGGTTCTTTTTACGTTATCAGATGCACATAAAAGGTCTATTTTTATTTATCGGGTAATTATGAAATATCAGTAGTGCCATCTTTTGGCAAACAGTAAGCATTCTCATTAGAGATGAGTGAATCGAAGCTGACGAAGTGGAATTCGATCAGAATTTCAGGAAAACTTTGATTCGCACCGAAGCCTAATTTCCTCGCGCTTCATGGTAACTAATTGCATTTTTTCCTAAAATGGCTGCTGCACATGTGAGGACATGGAGCAAAGAACTCTGGTAAGGCAGGATCACCCATAATGCCATGCATGCAGCCAATCAGCAGCCAGCCAGCCCTGTGATGTCAGAGCCCTATAAATAGCATCAGCCATCTCAGATTCTGCCATTTCCCAGTGTACTTCGTGCAGAAATGTCTGCAGACGCTAGGGACAATGTTAGAAAAAACAACTTCATTGTGCTTAAAAAGCGATTTACAAGTGCAGGGAAAGATTATTCAAGTTATAGGGAAAGGATAGGGAGGAATCATTCCACAGCATTTATGTTGAACAGGGTTCAGTAGAGGAGGTTACAGCCTGGGTAATAGGAACAATCCTATTACACCTTGCTGCACTGACTGGGGACCCGAATTGCCATTATACAGCTCTGCAATTACAGCAAACCGTTCTTATTAGGGTGCAAGTGCTGTTTGGTACAGCCATTAACAGGGTTTATTACAAGGAAATATCTCTACATCTTATTTGCCCTCGTGCAGTGCAGTTATATGTTCTAAAGCATTTTTTGGCTTGTATTAGTGGGAAGAAAAAGGCTTATTAGCCGTTGAGTGGTGAAGTACTAAAATTACAGCCCTTTTTGTCGTGTACTAGTGGCTTAAGTAAAATATATTTGCCGGTCAGTGGTGCAGTTTTCTGTTTTAAAGCCATTTTTGCCGTGTATTAGTGGCAAACCAAAAATTTATTTGCAGGTCAGCGGTGCAGTTATCTGTTTTAAAGCCTTTTTGCTGTGTATTAGTTGTAGGGATCGACCGATATCGATTTTTTTAGAGCCGATACCGATAACCTGTGAACTTTCAGGCCGATAGCCGATAACTTATACTGATATTCTGTGCATTTTCATCTCTGAAAAAAAAATATTCTGTTACGGCGTTCACCACATAGGAGATTTAAAAAAAATATTTTAATAGTTTGGACTTTTCGGACGTGGCAATATGTAATATTGCGCCACCAATGTTTTTAATACTGGGGAAGGTGCACTGCACCACCAATGATAATTAACATTTAATACAGGAGGCGGGTGTGTCGGCGCAGAATCACATAGCCGACACCCTGCCTCTAACAGGGAGCTGCGATCAGTGGCAGCAGTTACACCCTCTGGTGCGGCTCCTGAGGGGTTAACTGCCGCTGATTGCAGCTTCCTGTCATATAGGCTGGGCACCGCCGCCTGTATTTGTATTAGACGTTAATTATCATTGGTGTCTCAGTGCACCGGCCCCTTCTCCTCCCGTCTCTCCTCATTGGCAGCGTGGCACAGGGGGAGGGAGAGAGTGACTCCTTCTCCCCTGTGCTACTGAGGGAACATGAGTGCGCTGACAGCAGCGCGCTCATGTTCTGTGATAGCGCGCTGGACGCATTATCGGCATTATCGGCAAGGTTAGATGCTCATACCGATAACTTTGAAAATCCTGAATATCGGCCGATAATATCGGTAACTCCGATAATCAGTCGATCCCTAATTAGTGGCAAACCAAAAATATATTTGCTAGTCAGCAGTGCAGTTATCTGTTTTAAAGCCATTTTTGCCGTGTATTAGTGGCAAATCAAAAATATAATTTGCCGTTCAGCAGTGCAGTTATCTGTTTTAAATCCATTTTTGGCATGTATTAGTGGCAAACCAAAAATATATTTGCTGGTCGCGGTGCAGTTATCTGTTTTAAAGCCATATTTGCTGTGTATTAGTGGCAAACCAAAAATATATTTGCTGGTCGCGGTGCAGTTACCGTACTGTATATGTTTTAAAGCCTTTTGTGGCGTGTATTACCGTAAAAAGAAAAAATATATTTGCCGGTCAGCGGTGCAGTTATCTGTTTTAAAGCCATTTTTGCCGTGTATTAGTGGCAAAACCAAAATATATTTGCCGTTCTGCGGTGTAGTTATATGTTCTAAAGCCATTTTTTGCGTGTATTAGTGACACAAAAAAAGTATTTGCCGTTGTGTGTTAAAGTGATACAATTACAAACTTTTTTGGGGCGTTTTAATTTCCTTTTCATTTATTTATTTGATCTAACAGTATGTCAGACAGAGAAGTGCCAGGCCCTGCACAGGGGAGTGGCAGAGGCCTAAATGTTTCTGGCGCAGGCACAGGTTGCAGCAGAGTAAGGGGGCGTGGCAGCAGGAGTCGCAGCGAAAGGCCTGAGCTCCCGGTGTCATCTAGCGGTCGTGTCTTGCCCAGCAACCCAGCGGTTCTTGAATGGTTGACTCGTTCATCCACTTTGTCCCAAGTGACATCAGACACCCCCAGCCAATTTTCAGTGGGTTCCTCTTACACAACACTTAGTTGGCATGGTCCGGGAGCAGGCCCTATGCCCCCCAGCTGTCCTGAACCTTCCTCTGGTCATTTTCAGTTCCCTCACTGCGAGAAGAATTATATGCTGTGGGCTCAGTATCACTATACAGCGAGGACGAGCTACTACAGGACAGTCCGCAGCTACTGGCCAGCCAAGATGTGGAGGAGGCAAGTATGAGAGTGGCGTGGCAGCTGGTGTTGCGAGCGGTTAGGCTCCTGACCCAGAGACGGTTGAGGAGAACATCAGTGACATGCAGACAGTACTCGATGATGATGTAGTTGATCGCACTTGGGAGCCAGGTGATGAAGGGGGTGCTGAGCCGAGGTGTAGAGTCCCAAGCCGTAATTTATTTGCCAAAAAGGCAGTACCAGCCCTGCACACACATGTAGAACAGAAGGTGGGCCAGTCTTTGAGCCTGTCGGTGTCTTCCAAAGTGCACGGCAGCGCCAATGTGTGGAGCTGTAACTATGGTCAGGGACAATACATGTGTAATGACCGGCGTCACGCAAAGGGAGGGAAATGGGAAGGCCCTGTCCAAGGGAGAGGGAAAGATGGTGACCCCTGACTCACCTTGCGGCTGGCACCTGACTGCCCTAACGTCCCTAGACGGGTTCCTCACCCGTACGCCGATCACGTGCCTAAACCCTGGCTTTCCCTAAGATGAGCCCTATGTAGTGAACGGGGCGGTGGGATCGCTAGTCCGCACCACTGACACTAAGAGGAAAGCACCAAGGAGAGGACAGACAATACAGACAAACATATAATCCCAGGTGGGCGACAACAGCAGACCACCAAGGCCCAACAGGGATCCGGAGGGTAACGTTCTGGAACAACAACCAGGGAACACAGCCACACAGCTCCAGTGGGTCAGTATAGAAGTCAAGGCAGGAAGCTCTATATCTGGCAACCAGAGAAGTGAGAGATGGGAATATAAGGAGGTTGGGATTGCTGGACAAGAAACAGCTGAGGAGGAGAAGCTACGGATCCCTGAGTGAGCCAAAAAGGATTGCAAGGCAAACCCAGAAAGCTACCATTAATAAACAGCACTGTCTTTAGACATAGAGCGCGCAGCCACCCGCTGCGACTTCCTGACCCCGGGTATAACGGAGTCAGGCGTGGCTCTTGACACCCTCGTGACAGTACCCCCCTCTCTACGAGGGGCCTCCGGACACTAAGGACTAGGTTTCTCAGGATGAGAGGCATGAAAAGCCCGAACTAACCTGTCGGCGTTTACCTCAGACCCTGGAACCCACATTCTTTCCTCGGGACCGTAACCCCTCCAATGCACCAGATATTGAAGAGAGCGGCGGACCCGACGAGAATCAACAATTTTGGATATTTGAAACTCTAGATTACCATCCACAACAACAGGAGGAGGTGGCAGCGGTGACGGTTCTAGAGGTGGAACATACTTCTTGAGTAACGACTTATGGAAGACGTTATCGATTTTAAAAGTCTGAGGTAGCTCCAGGCGAAAAGCCACGGGGTTAATGATGGCTACTATTTTGTAAGGGCCAATGAACCTAGGACCCAGTTTCCAAGAGGGAACCTTTAATTTAATATTCCTAGTAGACAACCACACATAGTCATTCACTCCTAGATCCGGACCTGGCGACCGTCTCTTATCAGCCATGCATTTATATTTGCCTCCCATATTTTTCAAATTAGCTTGCACTTTCTGCCATACAGAAGAAAGAGATGACGAAAACCGTTCCTCTTCGGGAACCCCAGAAGACCCCCCCTCTTTGAAAGTACAGAATTGGGGATGAAAACCATATGCACCAAGAAATGGTGACTTGCCAGTAGATTCCTGACGGCGATTATTTATGGCAAACTCGGCTAACGGTAAATATGATGACCACACCTCTTGGTTTTCAGACACAAAACATCTTAGATATGTCTCAAGGTTTTGGTTGGTACGCTCAGTCTGTCCATTCGACTGAGGATGGAAAGCTGAGGAAAAGGACAAGTGTACCCCCAAACGGGAACAAAAAGCTTTCCAAAATTTAGAAATAAACTGGGTTCCCCGATCCGAAACAACATCGGAAGGGACCCCGTGAAGCTTCACGATTTCACTGATGAATACCTGAGCAAGAGTCTTAGCATTAGGTAGTGCGGGTAACGCAATGAAGTGTACCATTTTGCTAAACCTGTCCACTACTACCAAGATAACTGTTTCACCCGCAGACAAAGGTAAGTCAGTGATAAAATCCATTGACAGATGTGTCCATGGCCTATTGGGAATGACAAGTGGCAATAAAGACCCTGCAGGACGTGTATGAGAGACTTTCGCGCGCGCGCACAAGTAGAACAGGAAGACACAAAATCCATTACATCCTGACGCAACCTTGGCCACCAAAAACGACGAGACAATAGCTCCAAGGTTGCTTTACTACCCGGGTGCCCAGCAAGTGCCGAATTATGATGTTCCTTTAATAATTCGAGACGCAGGTTTAACGGTGCAAACAATTTCTCTGAGGGGCAAGAGACCGGGGCGTCCCCCTGGGCCTCTAACACCTTCCCCTCCAGAACAGAGTGTACCGCAGAGACAACCACTCCTCTTTGTAGAATAGGTACCGGATCACTCACATTACCCCCTCCAGGGAAACAACGAGATAGTGCATCTGCCTTGGTATTTTTTGCCCCAGGACGATAGGTAATAACAAAGTTAAACCTGGTAAAAAATAGCGACCACCTAGCTTGTCTAGGGGTGAGACGCTTAGCTGATTCGAGGTACAGAAGGTTTTTGTGGTCCGTAATCACAGTGACGGGGTGGATTGCCCCCTCTAAAAAGTGACGCCATTCTTCAAACGCTAGTTTAATAGCTAATAGTTCCATATTGCCAATATCATAGTTCTTCTCTGCTGCAGATAGTTTTTTTAGAAAAGAACGCACAAGGACGCCATTTGCCAGAAGACGGACCCTGAGACAGCACAGCCCCCACTCCGACCTCTGACACATCAACTTCAACAATAAAAGGCTGGGAGACATCAGGTTGGATTAGTACAGGTGCCGAGGTAAACCTCTCTTTTAGAGAGGAAAAAGCAATTTTAGCGGCGTCAGACCATTTTGAAAAATCAGTCCCCTTCCTAGTCATGTCAGTAAGGGGTTTTACAATCACCGAATAATTTTTAATGAACTTTCTATAGAAATTTGCAAAGCCCAAGAACCGTTGCAGTGCTTTGAGGTTCTCAGGAAGATCCCAATCTAAAATTGCCTGGACCTTCCTAGGATCCATACGGAAACCTGAAGCAGATAATAAATAACCTAGGAACTGTATTTCCTGAACGGCGAAGACACACTTTTCAATTTTAGCATATAATTTATTCGTCCGTAGGACCTGTAGTACCTGTCTGACATGCACCTCATGTGTTTTCAGATCAGATGAATAAATTAAAATATCATCTAGGTATATCACCACAAACCTGCCGATAAGATGACTAAAAATGTCATTAACGAAATGTTGGAAGACAGCAGGAGCATTGGTCAGACCGAAAGGCATGACTAGATTTTCATAATGCCCCTCAGGGGTGTTAAAAGCTGTCTTCCACTCATCCCCTTCCTTGATACGAATCAGATTGTAGGCCCCCCTAAGATCAAAATTGGAGAACCACCTAGCACCCGCAATCTGATTAAACAGGTCAGGAATGAGAGGAAGAGGGTATGGGTCTCGGATGGTTATCCGGTTTAATTCGCGAAAATCTAGGCAAGGACGCAGGCTCCCATCTTTCTTTTTAACGAAGAAAAACCCTGCAGCCACGGGTGAAGAAGAGGGTCTGATGTGTCCCTTAGCCAAGCTCTCGGAGATATAATCTTTCATGGCTTGTCTCTCCGGACCCGAAAGATTATATAACCTGGTCTTGGGTAATTTTGCACCGGGAATCAGGTTAACCGGGCAATCATAAGGACGGTGAGGTGGTAACTTCTGGCAACCCTTTTCAGAAAAAACGTCCTCAAAGTCCGAAACAAATGTAGGTAGAGTAGCTATGGAGGCGACTAAGCAATTGCTATTTAAGCAATTTTCTCTGCAATGTTCACTCCACTCCAATATCTCCCTGGCCTGCCAATCCACCACTGGATTGTGCGCTACCAACCAGGGAAGACCCAACACCACAGGAGTGGGAAGCCCCTCCAGAACATAACATGAAAGCCACTCGTTATGGTGGTCCCCTACCCGAAGGTGTAAGTTATGGACAATGTGAGTGAGGTTTCTCTGAGACAGAGGAGCAGAATCAATAGCGAATATGGGAATAGGTCTCTGTAGCGTACAGAGAGACAAACCCATAGTGTGGGCAAAATGGGCATCTATCAAATTCCTGCTCCACTGTCTAGAAAAAAAGAAATAGTCTCCGTCTTAACACCAAAAACAACAACCGCTGGCAACACAAATTGCGATGTTCGTATGGAGGAAATGTATACCCCCCGGCTGACATCCTCCACACAGCCTGGGGTTAGTAGTTTTCCGACGGTCTTTTGTTTTTGAGAAAGGAAGGACAGACATTAATAAAATGACCCCTCTCCCCACAGAAAAAACAAACCCCACGCCTACGGCGAGCCTCAGGAGGACGGACCTGACGAGTAGTTCCTCCTAGCTGCATAGGCTCGTCTAAGTCCGTACAGACTAACTGCTGCTTGGGAGGGGTTACCAGTTGCTCCGGATTTTTCGATCTGTCCCTAAGACGTCTATCTATCCTGATAGAAAGGGACATAACCGCATCAAGGGAAAAGGGAGTCTCATACAGCGCAAGCGCATCCTTAATCCTTTCGGATAACCCAGAGCAGAACTGACTCCTGAGAGCCGGGTCGTTCCACTGGGTATCCGTAGCCCACCTACGGAACTCTGAGCAATACTCCTCTACTGGCCGCTCTCCCTGTAGGACTCTCCGTAACTTTGATTCAGCCAGTGCGATTCGGTCAGGGTCATCATATATGAGACCCAAGGCCCCAAAAAATTAATCCACTGACCGGAGAGCCTGGGAACCAGTGGGTAAAGAGAACGCCCATGATTGCGGGTCCCCCTGAAGCAGGGAAATAACAACCCCCACCCACTGTTCTTCATTACCAGAGAAGTAAGGGCGCAGTTGCAGTTTAAAATATAATTTACAGGCCTCACGGAACGTCACAAATTTGTCCCTTCCCCCAGAAAATCTGTCAGGAAGAGCAACCTTGGGTTCCGCAACAACCTGGTTACCTGTAGCAACCGCTGGGCTTGCGGTCTGTAGCAATTGCTGCTGTTGCTGGAGGACCGACGCCTTCAATCCTGACACCTCCAAAGACAGGCCTTGAAGTTGCTTTGACAAAGCAGCAATTGGATCCATACTGGATTCTAAGTAGGTAGAAAGAAAATGATTATTATTATTATTTTTTTTTTACCTACACAAAATAAGGGCCAGATATAATGTAATGACCGGCGTCACGCAAAGGGAGGGAAATGGGAAGGCCCTGTCCAAGGGAGAGGGAAAGATGGTGACCCCTGACTCACCTTGCGGCTGGCACCTGACTGCCCTGACGTCCCTAGACGGGTTCCTCACCCGTACGCTGATCACGTGCCTAAACCCTGGCTTTCCCTAAGATGAGCCCTATGTAGGGACAACATATAATCCCAGGTGGGCGACAACAGCAGACCACCAAGGACCAACAGGGATCCGGAGGGTAACGTTCTGGAACAACAACCAGGGAACACAGCCACACAGCTCCAGTGGGTCAGTATAGAAGTCCAGGCAGGAAGCTCTACAGTCAGGTCCATAAATATTGGGACGTCGACACAATTCTAACATTTTTGGCTCTATACACCACCACAATGGATTTGAAATGAAACGAACAAGAGGTGCTTTAACTGCAGACTGTGAGCTTTAATTTGAGGGTATTTACATCCAAATCAGGTGAACGGTGTAGGAATTACAACAGTTTGCATATGTGCCTCCCACTTGTTAAGGTCCCAAAAGTAATGGGACAATTGGCTTCTCAGCTGTTCCATGGCCAGGTGTGTGTTATTCCCTCATTATCCCAATTACAATGAGCAGATAAAAGGTCCAGAGTTAATTTCAAGTGTGCTATTTGCATTTGGAATCTGTTGCTGCCAACTCTCAAGATGAGATCCAAAGAGCTGTCACTATCAGTGAAGCAAGCCATCATTAGGCTGAAAAAACAAAACAAACCCATCAGAGAGATATTAAAAACATTAGGCGTGGCCAAAACAACTGTTTGGAACATTCTTAAAAAGAAGGAACACACCGGTGAGCTCAGCAACACCAAAAGACCCAGAAGAACACAGAAAACAACTGTGGTGGATGACCAAAGAATTCTTTCCCTGGTGAAGAAAACACCCTTCACAACAGTTGGCCAGATCAAGAACACTCTCCAGGAGGTAGGTGTATGTGTGTCAAAGTCAACAATCAAGAGAAGACTTCACCAGAGTGAATACAGAGGGTTCACCACAAGATGTAAACCATTGGTGAGCCTCAAAAACAAGAAGGCCAGATTAGAGTTTGCCAAACGACATCTAAAAAAGCCTTCACAGTTCTGGAATAACATCCTATAGACAGATGAGATCAAGATCAACTTGTACCAGAGTGATGGGAAGAGAAGAGTATGAAGAAGGAAAGGAACTGCTCATGATCCTAAGCATACCACCTCATCAGTGAAGCATGGTGGTAGTAGTGTCATGGCGTGGGCATGTATGGCTGCCAATGGAACTGGTTCTCTTGTATTTATTGATGATTTGACTGCTGACAAAAGCAACAGGATGAATTCTGAAGTGTTTCGGGCAATATTATCTGCTCATATTCAGCCAAATGCTTCAGAACTCATTGGACGGCGCTTCACAGTGCAGATGGACAATGACCCAAAGCATACTGCAAAAGCAACCAAAGAGTTTTTTAAGGGAAAGAAGTAGAATGTTATGCAATGGCCAAGTCAATCACCTGACCTGAATCCGATTGAGCATGCATTTCACTTGCTGAAGAAAAAAAACTGAAGGTAAAATGCCCCTGGTCACACCGGTTCCTGGTACTATCCAAGACCAGGAAATTTCTCCATTGAATGTGGATCCCACAGAATGGGGTAAGATCCACCCTTGTTCATGCATTTGAAGTGGTATATTGGAGATATTGTTGTTGCCCATCACCTTGCAGAAACCATTATTTTAAATGACTTAGTAAATGTTATGTTTTAAAGTAATCCCAGTTTACAAAACAAATCTGATAATTATTTGGGTGTAATCAGATATTACCACAGATTTATCCAGTGTGGTGATATAATTAATTTTATTTTTGGAGAAAATTCTACCAGGTGACTGACCACTCCCCTCTCAAGTGGATGAGCCAGGCCAAGGACAGAAATGCCCGGGTCACCCGATGGTTTCTCTCCCTACAAAACTTAAAGTTTTCGGTGGAACACAGGGCAGGCCAGTTACAGGGAAACGCGGATGCCCTGTCCCGGGTACACTGTCTGGTGTGTGAAGTCAAATACCGGACCGGATTTTAAATGCTGGTCCAGGATTTGGCAGCACCTGGCCGTCCTTAAATAGGCAGCTGGGGTCAGAAGGCATGTCTCTGTGTTGGAATCTGGGAGACTTGTGTCTGGATGAAGGCTTGCTACCTGTTTGGCGTGAAAACAGGTTGGTGCTGGCTGCTATGAGCAAGGACTCTTTCAGGCAGAATTGCCGCATGGTGTGAAGTACCACCAACACAGCAAGGTGACTTTTTGTTTGAATATGACTGCTTGCTTTGTCACTTGCCTAAAGTGTAAATAAAATACTGAACTGTTTGATCCAAAGAGCTTGTTGCCTCTATACTGCGTCCGCTAATCTTGTCTACCAAAGCGAGTCCCTACAACTTATACACTCCAAAAAAGGCTGTAGTACAAAGTAACTGCACTGCAGAACGGCAAATAAGATGCACGGTACTTTTTTTACACTTATACACCCCAAAAAAAGCTGTAGAACAATGTAACTGCACCGCAGAACGGCAAATAAGATGTCTGTTTCTTTACACTTATACACCCCAAAAAAGGCTGTTGTACAAAGTAACTGCATTGTAGAACGGCAAATAAGATGTACTTTTTTTTTAACTTTTACACACCTCAAAAAAGGCTGTAGTACAAAGTAACTGCACAGCAGAACAGCAAATAAGATGTCCTTTTTTTACACTTATAAACTCCCAAAAAGACTGTAGTACAAAGTAACTGCACCGCAGAACGGCAAATGAGATGTACTTTCGCCTATTGGATCCTGTTCTCCTTTTATAGTGTAGATGATGCCTCCCTATCCTTTCCCTACACCTTGAATAATCTTTCTCTGAACTTGTAAATCGTTTTTTAGCACAATAAAATCTTTCCTAGCACTGTCCCTAGCACCTGCTAACGTCTATCTGACAACATGCGGGGGGATGTTCTGTGCAGCATGTGGGTTGCACCACGAATGCAATAAAAACCAGAATACGAAAACATATTTTGGACATTCCAGACTACAAAACCAGAAACTTACATTTTGCAATGGTTTATAAAAGAGATGTTTCAATGCTTACAGCACAGGGAATAGAAAGGGTTACAGTACCAGCTTGAGGGGGCGATCAGAAGAGGGAACTGCAAAGTAGAGAAACATTTTGGATGTTTCAACTCGGCAGTTGTGCCCCTGCTGGCCTAAATAGGAAACCTGATATAACTTTGCAATATGTTTGACTTGGAATGAGCATCTTTTGTTTCTTGAGATTTTTCTTATTTTTCATTAATAAATTATAAGTTTTTACTCCCCATGATATGAACTCCACTCTACTTTTTGTATCTTATCTTGATATTGCCAACACCTGACATGCTGTTCCTCATTTCTGATTGGAGGCAGTCCCTTATATCAATGTGGGTTGTATACACTTGCACTTGTCATGAGTAAGGATTCTAATGTTTTAATCCAAAACGCTTAGATAAGTGTTTTTTTCTATGGGAGTTTTTATCGCTTGTTTAATAAAGACCATAGTTTTTATTAGGAAGCTGGAATTTGTTCCTCTTTTTTGGATTTACCTTTGGTGCTGTGTTCCAAGCACCTCTGTGCCTTCCAAACGATGAGCAGGGGAGCGCTGTCCCTATATTGTACACCACAGTGGTAAGTTTATTACTTGTGGTCTTGACTTTGTCATATATGCAATATTCTGCCCTCGCTAATACTTAAATTTGGTGAAAACAATCTTTCCATAATTAAAAGGTTGTGTGATCATTTTTATTTCTTCAGTACCAGTAAAGGTTGTGAAGGAAAGACATAATGGGGATACAATGTCCATTACGTGTCCAGGCCTACAGTGTGCCCTCTCTTCATTAAATGGAACAAATAGACATAGATAATGACTAATTAGGACAGAGGTTTTAGGACACTAAGGATTCAATGACAGGAACAATCTTAAGGGTCAATTCACACGTCCGTAGTGTATTGCAGATCCGCAATACACTGGGCCGGCACCCCCCATAGAACTGCCTATTCTTGTCTGCAGTTGCGGACAAAAATAGGACATGTTCTATTTTTTTGCAGAGCCGCGAAGTTCGGGGCCGCACTCTGGAAATGTGGATGCGGAGAGCACATAGTGTGCCCTCCGCATTTCTTCCGGCCCCATAGAGAATGAATGGGTCCGCACCCGTTCCCGATATTGCGGAACGGATGCGGACCCATTTGCGGACGTGTGAATGGACTCTTACTCCTTTTTCTAAAAGTATCTGTGGGTTTTATAGTGTATCAATATTGTAATCTATTTCTTTTCTACAAATTATCAATTGCCAGACAATGAGGGTGTGTCTACTGAAGTGAGCACCATCATTGTGTCTAGTTGCAGTAGAGCCACTGGATTACAGATATTTTCTCACTATTCTTATATAATGTTTATATTTTTGTAGTAGTGCGTCACTGTTTGCATTGTTTTACAGGGCTTGTCCAGTACTTTTATACTGACACCCTGCACCCCTGAGATCAGTTGTTCTAGAGTAGCTTCAGCACTGGAAGTAGGTGAAGGAACTTCAAACTTCTGTTCATTTTGTTGTGGACAGAGCTTGTTATTACAGCGTTGCTCCCACTACAGTGAATGGAAGAAGCGCTGCAGCAACCAACTCCGTTTACAAAACAGCAGACAGAGTGTAGTCCCAAACAGCTAGTCATTAGGGGTGTGCGTTGTCTGACCCCCGCTTATCAGAAGATGACGGTCTATCATAAAGTTAGAGACAACCACTTTAATTGTAGGGCTAGGTTCCCATCATGTTACATTTAATGTATCTGTTGGGAAAAAAGGATGCAAAAGAGTAGTACACTACACTTTTCCATCTTGCAGAGTCCAGTGAAAAAATATTTGCAAATGTAATTTTAATAGAAATGAAAACCAAAAAAATATTATTTGAATAAACAAATAGATATACAGTACAGACCAAAAGTTTGGACACACCTTCTCATTCAAAGAGTTTTCTTTATTTTCATGACTATGAAGGCATCAAAACTATGAATTAACACATGTGGAATTATATACATAACAACTGAAAATATGTCATATTCTAGGTTCTTCAAAGAAGCCACCTTTTGCTTTGATTACTGCTTTGCACACTCTTGGCATTCTCTTGATGAGCTTCAAGAGGTAGTCCCCTGAAATGGTCTTCCAACAGTCTTGAAGGAGTTCCCAGAGATGCTTAGCACTTGTTGGCCCTTTTGCCTTAACTCTGCGGTCCAGCTCACCTAAAACCATCTCGATTGGGTTCAGGTCCGGTGACTGTGGAGGCCAGGTCATCTGGCGCAGCACCCCATCACTCTCCTTCATGGTCAAATAGCCCTTACTTTCAAAGTTTTCCCAATTTTTTCGGCTGACTGACTGACCTTCATTTCTTAAAGTAATGATGGCCACTCGTTTTTCTTTACTTAGCTGCTTTTTTCTTGCCATAATACAAATTCTAACAGTCTATTCAGTAGGACTATCAGCTGTGTATCCACCTGACTTCTCCTCAACGCCACTGATGGTCCCAACCCCATTTATAAGGCAAGAAATCCAACTTATTAAACCTGACAGGGCACACCTGTGAAGTGAAAACCATTTCAGGGGACTACCTCTTGAAGCTCATCAAGAGAATGCCAAGAGTGTGCAAAGCAGTAATCAAAGCAAAAGGTGGCTACTTTGAAGAACCTAGAATATGACATATTTTCAGTTGTTTCACACTTGTTTGTTATGTATATAATTCCACATGTGTTAATTCATAGTTTTGATGCCTTCAGTGTGAATCTACAATTTTCATAGTCATGAAAATAAAGAAAACTCTTTGAATGAGAAGGTGTGTCCAAACTTTTGGTCTGTACTGTATAAAACACAATGGATATAATATCATAAAACTATACCAGTTCATCTATCAAACTGCGGGCCCTTGCAGTTATATGTTCATGTGGATCCACATTTAATGAATACATAAATGTGGATCCACACAAACATATAACTGCAGGGCCTGCAGTTTGATAGATAAACTGGTATACAAATAATATTTAAAAAAAATTGTTTTCATTTCTTTATTAAAATTATAAAATTTCTCTGTAGGCACCAGATAGGTGTAGGAGCTCAACAATATTGCGCTGATATATTGAGATTGTATTAATAAGGGTTTTTCTTAGTTTTTTTTAATCTATTTCCATTTTTTTATTAAGGCGAGCCATCTACTCTTTGTCTCCAGTAAAAAATGTATACATTAACGGATAAATAATTTTTACAGTGGAACTCTATGGTATCCCTCTAAGGCATCCATTTAACGTATACGGTATTTGTATACATTAACCCCTTCAGTACCGAGCCACTTTTCACCTTAAAGGGGTTCTTGATAGATCATCAGCATCCGACCGGCGGAGGTCCTACACCCGGGACCCCCGCCGATCAGCTGTTCGAGAAGGCAGCGGCGCTCCAGCAGCGCCGCGGTCTTCTAACTGTTTACCGCTGGCCCAGTGACGTCACGACTAGTATCAACTGGCCTGGGCGGGGCTAAACTCTGTTCACTTGAATGGAGCTTAGCCCCACCCAGGCCAGTTGATACTAGTCGTGACATCATTGGGCCAGCGGTAAACAGTGAGAAGGCCGCGGCACTGCTGGAGCCCCGCTGCCTTCTCAAACAGCTGATCGGCGGGGGTCCCAGGTGTCGGACCCCTGCCGGTCAGATGCTTATGATCTATCCAGAGGATAGATCATCAGTTAAAATAAACTGTAGAACCCCTTTAAATCCCAGGCTGATTTTTGCAACTCTGACATTTGTGTCACTTTATGTGGTAATAACTTTGGAACGGTTTTTCTTATCCAAAACATTCTGAGATTGTTTTCTTGTGACACTTTGTAGTGATACATTTCAATTTTTTTTACCTTTATTTATTAAAAACTCAAAAAATTTAAGAAAATTTTGAAAAATGCAGTTATTACTTTACATTTTCCATATGTCTACTTTATGTTTGCATCATTTTGTAAATGTCATTTCATTTTTTTTAGGACATTAGGATAGAAATTTTAAAAGTTTTTTTTTCAAATTTTCAACAAAATTTCCAAAACTATTTTTTAAGCACCAGTTCAGTTATAAAGTGATTTTGAGGGGCTTATGTAAAGGAAACCACCCATAAATGACCCAATTTTAGGAACTACACCCCTCAAATTATTCAAAACTGAGGTTACAAATTTTGTTAACCCTTGAGGTGTTCCACAAGAATTAAATGAAAATGGAGGTGAAATTTAAAAATTTCAGTTAGATTTTATTTATGGTAATCAATTTTTTCTTGCAACACAGCAAGGGTTAACTGCAAAATAAACCTCAAAATACATTACTCTGATTCTGCAGATTACAAAAATACCCCATATGTGGTAGTAAACTGCTGTCAGGGCACATGGCAGTGGTCAGAAGGAAAGAAGCGGCATACGGTTTTTGGAGGCAGATTTTGCTAAACTGGTTTTTGGGCGCCATTTTGTATTTGAACAGACCCTGACATATCCCTACAGTGGAAACCCTCAAAAAGTGACCCTATTTTGGAAACTACACCCCTCAAAGAATATATTTCGGGGTGTACTGAGCACTTTGACCCCATAAGCGTTTTTCAGTGAAAATGAAAAGTTTAATTTCTTCCAATAAAATGTTGCTTTAGCCCCAAATTTTTCATTTTCACAAGGGGTAACAGTAGAAAAAGCACCCCGTTATTTGTTACCCAGGGGCAGATGGCAGGAAGGAGCGCCATATGGCTTTTGAAGCGTAGAATTTGATAGATTGGTTTATGGGTGTCATTGGTTTTTATTTTTTGAGTGACTGTCTTATGTGGGGGCTAATTTTTTGCGGGATGAGATGACGTTTTCATTGGTACTATATTGGGGTATATTTGACTTTTTGATCTCTTGGTATTACACTTTTTGTGAGGCAAGGTGACAAAAAATTGCTATTTTCTAATTTATTTACAGCATTCACCTGAGGGGGAATATCATGTGTCTAGGGTCTCATTTTTTGCAGGATGAGGTGCCGTTTTTATTGGTATTATTTTAGAGTACATACAACTTTTTACTATATTGGGGTATATTTGGCTTTTTGATCTCTTGGTATTACACTTTTTGTAAAGCAAGGTCACAAAAATTTTGGCAGTTTTTATTTTTAACAGCGTTCACCTGACAGGGAATATCATGTGATATTTTTATAGAGCAGGTTGTTACGGATGCGGTGATACCTAATATGTCTATATAAACTTAATTCTTATCTGTCACTATTGGTAGTGGCCGCTGGATTGCTGGCTTTTAGTAGACCCAGAAGAGTTTTGACTAAAGGGGTACTTTTACATTTTAAGTGCGGCTACTATGGATAATGACATTTACAGTGGAAGACTGCGTAATAAAAGAGTGTATGTATCCAGAGGTCTTTTATGACTTCATGGGGGGTATGTTATGTTAAAATACTGTATATATAAAGGAGTAAAAATTGAATTATAATAAATAAAATACAAGTAATAAAAAAGCATGGCAACACAACTGTCAGCAGTGTTAGAGATTAATTCTCATGCATGCACTGTGGGTTCTCCCTAGGCTATGATCATGTGCCCAATGTAGGGCACGTTATCCCGGGAGTGCAGCACAAGTGGGTTAGCTCCATTATAGGGTTAAACCATATAGACAATAAAATGCATATTCACAACATTAGCTATTGTGGCAATTCATTCCACATAGCACTGATGTAGCAGGGATTATCTTAACCTCTGTGGTGGGCTACTGTATGCCGTCAAACATCTCTGCTATGCAAATGACTTACAGCGCCACTGCGTGCTATTTTACCAGCATAGTGCATTGTTGGTTAAAATAATGCCTGCTACATGTGAATCTCAAAAGGCATGCTAGAAAGTCCAGCATGAGAAACCATAAAAAACTCCCAACTCTTGGCCATGAGGAAAGACACAAGTCCAAAACATGTAGGCTGGCTACATGACCTATAGGGCTTGAACATTTAACATCTTATGTGGATTCAAGCTTGGAGTTTTTTTTATTGTTTCCCAATTATTGAGTGAGCTGTTTAACCCCTTAAGGACCCTCCCATTTTTCACCAGGCCATTTTTTGCTAATCGTATGTGTCACTTTATGTGGTAATAACTTTAAAACGCTTTTGCTTATCCAAGATTGTTTTCTCGTCATATATTGTACTTCATAACAGTTGTAAATTTAAGTCAAACTATTTCATTTTTATTTATAAAAAAATACCAAATTTCTACATTTCAATTTCTCTGCATTAAAAACGGATAGTGATACCTCCTAAAATAGTTATTACTTTACATTTCCCATATGTCTACTTTATGTTTGGATCATTTTGTGAATGGAATTTTATTTTTGAGGGACGTTAGAAGGCTTAGAAGTTTAGAAGCAAATCTTGAAATGTTTCAGAAAATTTCCAAAAAAACACTTTTTAACCACCTCCGGACCGCTGTACGCAGATTCGCATTCTGGAGGTGGCAGCCCTGCGCTCAGCGACGCATATACGCGTCATCTCGCGTGAGCCGGGATTTCCTGTGAACGCGCGCACACAGGCGCGCGCGCTTACAGGAACGGAAGGTAAGAGAGTTGATCTCCAGCCTGCCAGCGGCGATCGTTCGCTGGCAGGCTGGAGATGTGTTTTTTTTAACCCCTAACAGGTATATTAGACGCTGTTTTGATAACAGCGTCTAATATACCTGCTACCTGGTCCTCTGGTGGTCCCCTTTGTTTGGATCGACCACCAGAGGACACAGGTAGCTCAGTAAAGTCCCACCAAGCACCACTACACTACACTACACCCCCCCCGTCACTTATTAACCCCTTATTAGCCCCTGATCACCCCTGATCACCCCATATAGACTCCCTGATCACCCCCCTGTCATTGATTACACCCCTGTCATTGATCAACCCCCTGTAAAGCTCCATTCAGATGTCCGCATAATTTTTACGGATGCACTGATAGATGGATCGGATTCGCAAAACGCATCCGGACGTCTGAATGAAGCCTTACAGGGGCGTGATCAATGACTGTGGTTATCACCCCATATAGACTCCCTGATCACACCCCTGTCATTGATCAACCCCCTGTAAAGCTCCATTCAGATGTCCGCATGATTTTTACGGATGCACTGATAGATGGATCGGATCCGCAAAACGCATCCGGACGTCTGAATGAAGCCTTACAGGGGCGTGATCAATGACTGTGGTTATCACCCCATATAGACTCCCTGATCACCCCCCTGTCATTGATCACCCCCCCTGTCATTGATTACCCCCCTGTAAAGCTCCATTCAGATGTCCGCATGATTTTTACGGATCCACTGATAGATGGATCGGATCCGCAAAACGCATCCGGACGTCTGAATGAAGCCTTACAGGGGTGTGATCAATGACTGTGGTTATCACCCCATATAGACTCCCTGATCACCCCCCTGTCATTGATCAACCCCCTGTAAAGCTCCATTCAGATGTCCGCATGATTTTTACGGATGCACTGATAGATGGATCGGATCCGCAAAACGCATCCGGACGTCTGAATGAAGCCTTACAGGGGCATGATCAATGACTGTGGTTATCACCCCATATAGACTCCCTGATCACCCCCCTGTCATTGATCACCCCCCCTGTCATTGATTACCCCCCTGTAAAGCTCCATTCAGATGTCCGCATGATTTTTACGGATCCACTGATAGATGGATCGGATCCGCAAAACGCATACGGACGTCTGAATGAAGCCTTACAGGGGCGTGATCAATGACTGTGGTTATCACCCCATATAGACTCCCTGATCACCCCCCTGTCATTGATTACACCCCTGTCATTGATTACCCCCCTGTAAAGCTCCATTCAGATGTCCGCATGATTTTTACGGATGCACTGATAGATGGATCGGATCCGCAAAACGCATCCGGACGTCTGAATGAAGCCTTACAGGGGCATGATCAATGACTGTGGTTATCACCCCATATAGACTCCGAAATGGGGTCATTTGTGGGGTGTTTGTACTGTCTGGCCATTGTAGAACCTCAGGAAACATGACAGGTGCTCAGAAAGTCAGAGCTGCTTCAAAAAGCGGAAATTCACATTTTTGTACCATAGTTTGTAAACGCTATAACTTTTACCCAAACCATTTTTTTTTTACCCAAACATTTTTTTTTTATCAAAGACATGTAGAACAATAAATTTAGAGCAAAATTTATATATGGATGTCGTTTTTTTTTCCAAAATTTTACAACTGAAAGTGAAAAATGTCATTTTTTTGCAAAAAAATCGTTAAATTTCGATTAATAACAAAAAAAGTAAAAATGTCAGCAGCAATGAAATACCACCAAATGAAAGCTCTATTAGTGAGAAGAAAAGGAGGTAAAATTCATTTGGGTGGTAAGTTGCATGACCGAGCAATAAACGGTGAAAGTAGTGTAGGTCAGAAGTGTAAAAAGTGGCCTGGTCTTTCAGGGTGTTTAAGCACTGGGGGCTGAGGTGGTTAAGGACCAGTTCAGGTCTGAAGCCACTTTGTGAGGCTTACATAATAGAAACCACCCATAAATTGACCCATTTTAGAAACTACACCCCTCAAGGTATTCAAAACTGATTTTATAAACTTTGATAACTCTTTAGGTGTTTCACAAGTATTAAAGGAATATGTAGATGACATTTCTGAATTTCCCTTTTTTGGCAGATTTTCCATTGTAATCCATTTTTTTCCCCGCTAACAAAGCAAGGATTAACAGCCAAACAAAACTCAATATTTATTAGCCTGATTCTGTAGTTTACAGAAAAACACCCCATATATGGTCGTAAACTGCTGTACGGGAACACGGCAGGGCGCAGAAAGAAAAGGGACGCCATATGGTTTTTAGAAGGCAGATTTCAATAGGATAATTTTAAGTTGCCATGTCACATTTGATGACCCCCTGATGAACGCCTAGAGCAGAAACTAAAAAAAAAAGACCCCATTTTGGAAACTATGGGATAAGGTGGCAGTTTTGTTAGTACTATTTTAGGGTACATATGATTTTTGGTTGCTCTATATTACACTTTTTGTGAGGCAAGGTAACAAAAAATAGCTGTTTTGGCACCGTATTTACCAATACGTATACCGTAATACCAAATATGACAACTTTTTTGGTTGATTGTTTCAGTTTTACATAATAAAGCATTTTTGAAAAAAATTAGTTTTTTTTAATTTTTAGACTATATTATGTAAGGGCTAATTTTTTTTCGGTATGAGATAATGGTTTAATTGGTACTATTTCAGGGTGCATATGACTTTTTGATCGCTTGGTATTACACTTTTTGTGAAGTAAGCTGACAAAAAATGGCTTTTTGAAGCCCTTTTTTTTTTACGGTGTTCACCTATTTTTATACAGCAGGTTCTTATGGATGCAGTGATACCCAATATGTATACTTTTTTTATTTATTTAAGTTTTACACAATAACAGCATTTTTGAAACAAAAATAATCATGTTTTAGTGTCTCCATAGTCTGAGAGGCATAGTTTTTTATTTTTTGGGTGATTGTCTTAGTTAGGGTATAATTTTTTGCAGGATAAGATGATGGTTTGATTGGTATGATTCGGGGTGTGTATGACTTTTTGATCGCTTGGTATTACACTTTTTGTGATGCAAGGTGACAAAAAATGTTTAAGGAAGGGCCATGGATGTGTGAGGGGGACTGAAGGGGTTAACTCTAAAGCTGAGGGGGAAGGGCAGGCTAATCCACAGCTCCGATCTCCTCAGCACTGGAGACAGAGAATCACAAGCAGCTCAGATCTTCTCAGCACTGGAAATGGAGAATTACAAGCAGCTCAGATCTTCTCAGCACTGGAGATGGAGAATTACAAGCAGCTCAGATCTTCTCAGCACTGGAGATGGAGAATTACAAACAGCTCTGATCTCCTCAGTGCTGCAAAGGGGGGTTGAGGGGGAATGTCAGGTTGCAGCTGCAATCTCCTCAGCAATTAGGAGTGTACTGCTGAGGATTTATAGCACATAATTTTGATCTCCTCAGCACTGTCACAGTAATTACAAAACTGAGGAGATCTCATAACATCTTTTACTTCATGTTAGTGGTAAATTTGAGTCAATATGTCTTACCTTTATTTTAAAAATATTCCAAAATGTACAGAAAATTTGGAAAAATTCACCATTTTTGAAATTTGAATGTCTCTGCTTTTAAAGCAGATTGTGATACCTCATAAAATAGTTGTTACTGTACATTTCCCAGATATCTACTTCATGTTGGAATCTTTTTGTAAATGTCATTTTATTTTTTAGGACGTTAGAAGGCTTAGAATTTTAGAAGCAATTCTTAACATTTTTAAGAAAATTTCCAAATCCCACTTTTTAAGGGCCAGTTCAGTTATGAAGTCACTTTGTGGGGATTACATAATAAAAACCACCCATAAATTACTCCATTTTAGAAACTGTACCCTTCAAGTTATTCAAAACAGATTTTACAAACTTTGTTAACCCTTTAGGTGTTCTACAATGAAAGAAAAATAAAGGTGAAATTTCTAAATTTCACTTTTTTTTGCAGATTTTCCATTTTAATCTATTTTTCCCTGTAACAAAGCAGGGTTTAACAGCCAAAGAAAACTCAATATTTATTACCCTGATTCTACAGTTTGTGCATGTGGTGGTAAACTGCTGTAAGGGTACACGGCAGGGCGCAGAGGGAAAGAAGCGCCATATGGATTTTGGAGGGCAGATTTCACTGGGATAATTTTAAGTTGCCCTGTTACATTTGAAGACCCCCTTATGCATCCATAGAGTAGAAACTCCCAAAAAGTGACCCTATTTTGTAAACTACGGGATGAGGTAAAGTACTATTGGTACTATTTTGGGGTACATATGATTTTTGATTGCTCAATATTATGCTTATTGTGAGGCAAGGTAGCCAAAAAATGGTACCTGCATTCCTTGGATATAATGGAGGCCATTTTGGCACCAACGATGACAGAAATTAAAGCAGGCCCAGCATGCATGTGGAACCTACACTCCCTGAATTGTATGGTAGCCGTCAAGGCACATAACAGGTAGAATTTAGTGTTAGGAACCAGTCTTAAAGAGATCGCCTTGACGTGCGGCAGATGGGCTCAAATAATTTTGTACAAAATGATTTGCCAAGCATCTCTAATTTAGAAGTATAGCACTAGCAATTATTATGCATTTTTGTACTTAATTTGGTTTGCAGAGAGCTGTTGCATTGCATGTTTTGTTTTACTAATTTTTATAATGTATTTCAGTTTTACACAATAAAAGCATTTTTGAAAAAAAAATCATGTTTTAGTATCTACATTTTCTGAAAGCCTGTAATGAAAGGCGATTAAAAAAAATGCCTTTTTTTATTTTTTAATGGGGTTCACCTTAGGGAGATACCTAATATGTCTAATTTTTTTAATTTATTTCAGTTTTACACAATGTCTCCATTTTCTTAAAGCCATATTTTTTTTATCGTTTGGGCAGTTGTCCTATGTAGGGGCTAATTTTTTGCAGGAAGAGATGACGGTTTGACTGGTACTATATTGGGGTACATGTCTTTTTGATCGCTTAGAATTACTCTTTTTGGTACAGTTTTTATTTTTATTTTTTTATAGTGTTCACCTGAGGGGTTAGGCCATGTTATATTTTTATACAGCTGGTTGTTACGGACATGGCGATACCTAATATGTCAACTTTTTAAAAAATTATTTCAGTTTTACATTCTAAAAGCATTTTTGAAAGAAAACAAATCATGTTTTAGTGTCTCCATTTTCTGAAAGCCATATTTTTTTATATTTTTTGTACGATTGTCTTAGGTATGGTCTCATTTTTTGCGGGACGAGATGACTGTTTGGCTGGTACCATTTTGGGGTGTGTATGACTTTTTGATCGCATGGAATTACACTTTTTGTGATGAAGGTGCCCAAAAAAATGGCATTTTTGGCATAATTTTTTTTCTTTTTAATTTTATGGCGTTCACCTGAGGGGATAGATCATGTGATATTTTTATAGAGCAGATGATTACGGATGCAGTGATACTTAGCCCCCATACCCACATTTAGGTAGGGTTATCATCTAGGGCCCTGTAGTTCTAGTCCCCGCAAAAGCAACGTTGATACAAGCATCTGCCTTTCCATAGCTACCAAAGGACAGCACTGGCAAAGACACAAACTATAGCCTGTATCCCTGGGTCTGGCAAGATCATTCCATTTACTTTCCAGGACTTTTGCAGGTGCATATGGTATTGTGATACTATTTTGTTGATATACCTCACCGCACTTTATGAGCACATTTTGTATCTCTTTCTTTTAATTATAATAAGTAAAAATTTGGTTTTAACAATTTTCCAGGTCTTTTTGAGAGATTTTAAAAATGACTGGCAAAAAAGTCCTCAAAAAGTCCTGAAAAAGAGACTGATGATATCCCCCTAGACAAGAGGCAGATATTACATAATCTATAATCATCACCACTACCTACAAATATTGGAAAATTGGGCAAAAATGTTTTTACTTTCAGTATGCTACAGTATGTTGGATAAGGACACTTTTTAAAGCATTAGCACATTTAGTTGTAGCAGAGGAACTTGTATATGCTTTAGGACTACTTAACATTTTTTAGTTTTATATTTTAATCCGTGTAATATATATGCATATATATATATATATATATATATATATATATATATATATATATATATATAAAGAAGGACATATATATGTTTCAATGAAACTTGGTATACACATTCCTTGTTACCTGGCTCTCTAGGACGTACCGTTCCTCAGATATTCCCAAAAAATGATCTGCATTAGCCAATACAAGCCTGTAATGTCTTTCTCTTCATATCCCAACTTGCCATACACACGGTCACATGTCCCTTATCAGCCAATAGAAGCTCGCAGGCCCTTAGTCTCCACATACACACAGTTTTACTCCAGGTTTCAATAACAACCCAGCCATTTTTCTCCACTGCTGTAGGTCAGCTTTAGGCTAGGGCTACACGACGACAATAAGTCGCACGACACGTAGGGCACAACTACACTGCTACATGTGTTGCGCGACATTGATGTCACACCAATGTCACCCGACAATTTTTATAATGATAGTCTATGGTGTTGCACTGCGACATATGACATGCTGCGACTGCGATCTTGGATGGATATTTTGCAACTGTCGTGTCGCAGTATGTCACATGAAAGTACAAAAAATCCGCAGCACTCGTCAATTGTAGCAAATATGGTGTAGGTTTATTCCATAAAAAACAGCAAGATGATGCGACGTTTCGACCGTCCTCGGTCTTTCTCAAGCAATACAGTGAATACAAATCATGTGTCTTATATAGTGCCCAATACCCAGGGTAAACCCTCCCCCAGGTGAATCAATACATCCTCATTAGTACATAGTAATAATACGTCACCTTACGTAATCATCAATAGACAACTTTCCGGTGCATTATATAATCAATTAGGTTACCTCTCCTATAAGAGTAGTGTCCACTGGGCCTCATTCCCTCTCCGCAAGTTCTTCTAAGACGAACCACACTCGGCGTCCCGGAAACTGTGGTGCGCATGCGTCCCCCTCAGTCATCTGCCAGCCAATGAGAAAAAATTCCCCAACTGACGTCACCTGTTGTCCATGACGTGGGAGCAGTTTCTGTTCCACGGTATTGCAGTGCGTCCACCTTGTCTCTTGTCAATGACGTGGTTCTCGTCATGGAGACGCGGTCGTCAACATAAACATCCATGTGACGCACGTGTCGCCCGACTCCTCCCTCTGTCACTATTCAATCGGTTTCCGGACATGTCCTGATGGGTGTAAGTCCCTCCTCCTTCAGTCAAAACACCTCCAATACTTCACTTGGGGTAATTTCTAGACAGAATTCGTTCGAAAATCCCCATATTCACTAAATGTTCAACATGGTTCTTCCAGAGTGATCGCTGTTTTCCTTCAGCCATACACCCCTCTGAAGATACCATATCTCAAACATACCGACCCTTCAGGTAAACAACCCCGTCTCATCCATATTACATGTTGGGGCGGGTGTCTCCTATCCGGATTTCTCTTCAGGTCGTTCAGAGTGTCACGAGGGCCAGCCATGTTTGGTGACAGTAATCCCCGTGGCACTCCACGTCCATCCATACATACATTATATTCTTCTTTTTAGAGGTAGTAGACCACGGATAGGACTCACCCCCCACTCTGGACACGCCCGTCGACCATACACACTGGACAAACGACAGTATGACATTGGGGACATCAGCATTAAGAGTTGCAGAACAGGGAGAGACCTCAGTGAAGACATCCCTAGGGAGAGATAATAATAAGATAAAGTGTTAGTGAACAATTCAAAAAGAATAGTGATTAATTAGTTAAAATCATCACAACATAGTTGGGCACAATCTTAAGTTACATAAAATAACAAATAAAGGTCCAGTCTACATTTAAGAGGAAGAGATACACAGAATCCCTTATAGGAAGACCCCCAGATTGAAATCTCTATTAAGTCCCCTAGGTTCACGTGTATCAAGCCTGTAAATCCATTTTAGCTCTAATTGTTTAAGGAGGGACTCTCGATCTCCCCCCCTCCGCAGTGATGATATCCCATCTATGACCTGAAACCGGAGTTGCGACAAATTATGTCCCATTTTGTTAAAATGTTCTGGTACTGGGAGATCCAAAGCTTTTTTTCTAATCTTAGACTTGTGTTGTGTGATCCTCTTTTTTATCTCCTGTGTGGTCTCTCCTACATAGAGGAGCCCACACGGACATTGAAGAGTGTAGATGACATAGGATGAACTGCAGGTATAAAACTGTTTGATTTTATATTTTTTCCCAGTATGAGGATGTGCAAACGTTTTTCCTTTTATCATATTATTACAGTGGCAACATCCTAAACAGGGATAATATCCTACTTGTTTCTGTGTTTGTATGTTTGGAGGTTTATCTGCATGAACCAACCTGTCCCTCACATTAGGGCCTCTCCTGTATGAAAATATAGGTGGGTTCCTAAACTCTGGGGTATTTGGAAACGCTTGTGTAAGAAGCATCCAGTTCTTCCTAATCACAGGAGAGGCCCTAATGTGAGGGACAGGTTGGTTCATGCAGATAAACCTCCAAACGTACAAACACAGAAACAAGTAGGATGTTATCCCTGTTTAGGATGTTGCCACTGTAATAATATGATAAAAGGAAAAACGTTTGCACATCCTCATACTGGGAAAAAATATAAAATCAAACAGTTTTATACCTGTAGTTCATCCTATGTCATCTACACTCTTCAATGTCCGTGTGGGCTCCTCTATGTAGGAGAGACCACACAGGAGATAAAAAAGAGGATCACACGGCGGGCGGAGCTAGCGCCGGACTGTGATGGCAGCATAGTCAGGAGCTCTCCGTACTGATTCCTGCACAGCACTAGCATACGCCAGCCGACAGAAGAAAAGATGGTCAAGATTGGTAACCCAAGATCTGGGGATAACTCCAATGCCCCCAAACCCCTTCACATAAGCGGGGATATGGATAAATTTATAAAGAAAGCCGCCGCCACAGTAGCAGCCAGGGAACCTAAAATGGCGCCGGCTGCATCACATAAGGCGCGCGACCGTTCCCCTGAGATGTCAGAGGGGGACAGCGACACAGAAGACTCCCATGGCAAAACAGCTCTCCCCATTACTCGCCGATTCTTGAAGCAATCCCTCAGCATGGCGATGGAACCAATACTCAGTGAGTTAACTGCCCTCCGCTATGATGTCCAACATATTGGTGACAGGGTCGTCACCTTAGAGTCACACCAAATTGCTGTTTTAGAGCACCAGTCGGCCACGGCCTCCTCTTTACAGAAATGCCGCACTTACCTGAATGAGATTCACAATGCTGTGGAAGATCAGGAAAACAGGGGGCGTAGAAACAACCTGCGCTTCAGGGGAGTGCCGGAATCCATCGATGCTGCAAGTATCCCGACGGTGGTGATAGGAATATGCGGCGCCATCTTGGGCCCAGAGATGCCAATAGATATAACAGTGGAAAGGGCGCATCGGGCCTTGCGACCTAAGCCCAAACCCACAGAACCTCCAAGGGACATCATATGTCGGTTCCTTAATTACCAGACCAAATCAGCAATACTGGAGGCAGCAAGAAACACACCTGATTTGTCCTATGAGGGGACTCCTATCTCAGTCTTCCAAGACCTGGCTCCATCTACCCTCAAGAAGAGAAGAAGCTTGAAGCCCCTGACTGACTGGCTTAGAACAAAGAAGATACCATACAGATGGACATTTCCATTCGGGATATCATTTTTCTATGAGGGACGCCGCCTCACCATATCATCTTTCTTAGATTTGGCAGGAGCATATGAACACCTGCAGATTTCTCCTCTCCCTATAGAAAACTGGGAACTATATCAAGATCTTACTGATCTGCCAGAAGTTCCAAAGATCACACCTTTTGAGCCGCCGCGCACCCCGAGATCCCAGAAGAATAAGCGCAAGACCAACCAGATGACACCATAATACTGGGTTTATCTTATAACCCGAAGGTTTCTTCAAATGTCTAAACTCACTACTTAACTTCCTTTTCCCTGCTCACCAACCCCCTCTCTATACCTTTCCTTTCCCCCCCCTCCTTCCCCCCCCCCCCCTCCACTCCTTTCTTATCAATATACCAATTCACCTCTAATATCTAAAGTCATTCTGTCTCCTGCCTCACTGTTGAGGCTGTATTAATGTGCTGGAAGGATCACAATAGGGTTGACAACACCTTTCCCCCCTTGCGATCCTTATTATGCCTATTAATGTGACCCACACACTTGGGCCTTACTTTTTCAAAGTTCATTTAACAGTTTCTTGTTATCTTGTTTATTTTTTGTTAAAGGTACATACTTCAATTAAAACAACTCACATGACATGGTGGAAGAACTCTCTGGCTCCTTTCTCACCCTTCCGGATATATAGCTTCAGCAGAAATAAAAGGTGGGCCCCCGGGAGGAGGAACTGGCTACGGCAAGGTAGTGTCCCAAACATCAAACCGAATGGCTGACTTGTTATTTACGTCCTATAATGTGAAGGGCTTTAACTCCCCTTCAAAGAGGAGCCAAATTTTCACATTACTGCGCAAAGCTGGGGCCAGTGTCCTCCTCCTACAGGAGACTCATTTCAAATTTAACCATTACCCCAACTTATCCTTTTCCAACTACCCCCTTTGGTTTCACTGTGGAGGTAATTCTGCTGCATCCGGGGGGGTGAGCATTGGATTCCAGAGGAAGATTCCCTTTAAATATATTTCCCATCTCCAAGACCCAGAAGGGAAATATCTATTAGTGAAGGGCTCTATAGGTCCCCAAACTTACACCATCATAAACTTATACGCCCCTAACACAGGCCAACATACTTGGTTTACGAAGATATTTTACCTAATAGAATCCTTTGCTGAAGGTTTGATAGTAGTTGGAGGAGACCTAAACGCAACTCTAAATCCCATCCTAGATTCCTCTTCCAGCAAATCGAGCTTGTCTCATAGAACATTACGTTTTATAAAAGAAAGCTTTTGGAATTTAAACCTCATAGATGTATGGCGTGTATTCAATTCAGACGCAAAAGATTACACGTTTTACTCCCATCCCCACCAGTCATATCATAGATTGGACTACCTATTTGTGTCTAAGGAACACCTCCAACTCTGTCATAATCCCAAAATAGGTTCTATACTTCTTTCGGACCATGCCCCCATTTTCCTCCCAATTTCAGCACCTACACCCAACCCAAGTAAATTTAGATGGCGGCTAAATGAATCAATATTGAGCACCCCTAAGACTAGAGATAAGATACTGGATCTACTCAAGGAATACTTTTCCATCAATAAAATACCTGAAACCTCAGACCAATCGCTCTGGGACGCCCACAAACCTTATATTAGAGGACACTTCATTAGTCTTGGGGCATTCCTTAAAAAAGAAAGAAACAAAAAAATAGATTCCTTGAACAGTAGGATTCATTCCTTAGAAAAAACACACAAAAAATCTCTCTTAGAGTCCCATTTTACGGAACTGTCATCTTTAAAAGCAGAACTGAAATCCCTATTACAACAGTCCACCGCCAAATACTTCTTAAATTCCCAACATAAATTTTATGCTCATGGGGACAAAGCGTCTAAATTTATGATGCGAAGAATAAAAGATAGAAGATCCACAAACTATATACATCAACTTGACTCCCCCCAGGGTGACCCCCTTTACTCTTCAAAACTTATAGGAAATCAATTCCGTTCGTTTTATGAAACATTATATAATCTCCCTCCTACTCTGAATTCTGAAACACATTCAGATCTTCTTGCATCTTTTCTAGATTCAATCTCTCTGCCCACCTTAACACCTGAAAATAAACTTAAGTTAGCATCCCAGTTCACCTTAGAGGAATTGACTAAGGCACTAGCCCAATCCCCACATGGTAAGAGCCCAGGCCCAGATGGACTCCCAGTGACCTATTACAAGACATTCCAGCAAGTGGTTTTACCGCATCTGCTCTCAGTCTGCAACATGGCTTTACAGGGGAAACATCTATCCAGAGATATGACAATGGCCCACATAACTTTAATCCCCAAAGAAGGGAAAAACCCCAAACAATGCGCAAGCTATAGGCCCATCTCACTTCTTAACATTGATCTCAAGTTACTTGCGAAAATGTTAGCAAACCGCCTTGCGACGTTGCTTCCTCTGCTTGTACACAGGGATCAGGTGGGTTTTGTTAGAGGAAGGGAGGGTAGAGACAACACAGCTAGAGTCTTAAATGTGCTTTACTACTCTTCCTTACGGTCAAAGCCGTTGCTTCTTTTAAGCACAGATGCAGAAAAAGCATTCGATAGAATTGGCTGGTTATATTTAAAACAAATCTTACTTAGGTTTGGCCTGCCTGATCCCTTTGTACAAGCAACCTTTGCAATGTACTCCCAAGCTTCAGCATCAGTACTAATCAATGGAGACCTAACCGACCCTTTTAGCATAAAAAATGGCACTCGCCAGGGATGTCCCCTCTCGCCCCTACTTTTTGTTTTAGCCCTGGAACCCCTTCTTGCTAGACTGAGAGCAGACCGGGACATTCATGGAGTCATATTGGGTGACCAAAACCACAAACTTGCGGCTTTCGCAGACGACATAATGATTATGACATCCAATCCCAGTACTTCACTCCCCTTAATCCAAAAACACCTAGAAACATATAGCCTATTGTCAAACTTTAAAATAAACAAACAAAAATCCTTAGTGATATGTGTGAAGATCTCTCATAGAAACCAAATGACTCTAAAAGAAAACTCACCCTTCGACTGGTCATCTCCATTTATCACCTATCTGGGAGTCAAGATAAGCCCCAATCCATCTGAACTTTTTACACTTAATTATTTGCCCCTTTTACAATCTCTTACCACTGACATAAATAGACTAAATATACCTACGATATCATGGTTTGGTCGTAAAAACCTTCTGGCCTCACTAATTTTACCTCGCCTTACTTATATCCAGCAGGTTTTACCCATACCAGTCCCTAAGTCTTATTATGTCTCCCTCAGAAAACTTTTTAGTTCATTCATCTGGACCCAAAAAAAACCTAGACTCTCTTACGCCTTATTAACACGCCCTAAACATTCAGGAGGCATAGCCTTCCCAGATCCTGAAATATACGGCAGAGCCGTCTTACTATCCAGAGCAATAGATTGGCTCAGAACACCTAATCCTAAATCTTGGGTAGCAATGGAACAAGAACTTGTAGGTCAACCCTTTCGGTCTCTCCTTCTAGGGAATTCCAGCCAGAATAAAATACCCTCCTGTCCCTTTCCAATAATACAGGCTACTCTCAAAGCTTGGAAACATCTTCAATCCTCACATTGCTCAATACCATTTCCATCACCAACCCTTTCGGTGGGAGATGTCATAGGTACATCTCTCCCAGTAATTAGAGATTGCACCCCACGTGACATTAGAGAATCTAGTATATCCATATTTGGCCTTCACCAAGCTGAAAATACTCCTCTCACAGTCAAAGAGATTCAAACTAAATTAAACCCTCACAAACAGTGTTTATCCGCTAGCTTATATATCTACTCTTATATATCTCTACACATCTCAAATAAAGATCGGCTGAGACCCCTGGTCTGGATAGAATCTCTTCTTACCCACCCTAACCCACCGGAAAGGTTGATCTCACAACTATATGGAAAACTCAATAACCCCCCATCACTAGTCAAACCAGCCTTTATTGGATGCTGGGAAAAGGATTTAAGCCTTGATTTCGCATTCTCTGACTTACCAAAAATTATGCTTTCTCCACATAAATCATCTCGCTGTGTGCGTATACAGGAGAATGGTTATAAAATATTAACCAGATGGTATAGAACCCCAGATGTGACTTCCCATTATTCAGATGTGGCGACAGACCAATGTTGGAGATGCCTTGAAGATAGAGGCTCGTTCTACCACATATGGTGGTCTTGCCCCATAATTAATAAATGGTGGCAATCCATATTTGATAAGAGCAATCTGATTTGTCACTCAAATATACAGATTTCCCCGACTTTAGCCCTACTCAACATAGACATAAACAAATCCCCCCCCTATCCCTCATTTCTATTTAGACAACTGTTGATAGCAGCACGTCTATTAGTGCCTAAATTCTGGTTATCAACCTCTATTCCATCTTTGGAACAATGGAAACTGAAGGTTGATCAGCTGTTCAGATTTGAGGAAATATCCTCTTGGGAAACACGTACCCACAACACGTTTTCTAAACAATGGAAACTATGGTCAGAATATAGGCTCCCGAAACGAGATAGCTAAAGTTACAATTACTCGGTTTTATACTAGTACAGGATAGCACCTTATAGAAGCTCTGTTTATAATTTGAAGGATTAATATAACTGCTATCATAGACTAGATACGATATAAAGGGAATTACTATATCTTCATTTATTTATCTATAGAGGGTCAAGATTAAACCTACTGGGACTCTGCCTCGTTGTACAAAATACCATGTTGTACAAGTATATCTTGATGTACAATATTATTACTATGTCATGCTGGAGATATAAGACACTTGTATATGTACCACTTTATAATTTGTTATGTTTTATTACTTTAAATAAAAAATTTATAAAAAAAAAAAAAAAAAAAGAGGATCACACAACACAAGTCTAAGATTAGAAAAAAAGCTTTGGCTCTCCCAGTACCAGAACATTTTAACAAAATGGGACATAATTTGTCGCAACTCCGGTTTCAGGTCATAGATGGGATATCATCACTGCGGAGGGGGGGAGATCGAGAGACCCTCCTTAAACAATTAGAGCTAAAATGGATTTACAGGCTTGATACACGTGAACCTAGGGGACTTAATAGAGATTTCAATCTGGGGGTCTTCCTATAAGGGATTCTGTGTATCTCTTCCTCTTAAATGTAGACTGGACCTTTATTTGTTATTTTATGTAACTTAAGATTGTGCCCAACTATGTTGTGATGATTTTAACTAATTAATCACTATTCTTTTTGAATTGTTCACTAACACTTTATCTTATTATTATCTCTCCCTAGGGATGTCTTCACTGAGGTCTCTCCCTGTTCCGCAACTCTTAATGCTGATGTCCCCAATGTCATACAGTCGTTTGTCCAGTGTGTATGGTCGACGGGCGTGTCCAGAGTGGGGGGTGAGTCCTATCCGTGGTCTACTACCTCTAAAAAGAAGAATATAATGTATGTATGGATGGACGTGGAGTGCCACGGGGATTACTGTCACCAAACATGGCTGGCCCTCGTGACACTCTGAACGACCTGAAGAGAAATCCGGATAGGAGACACCTGCCCCAACATGTAATATGGATGAGACGGGGTTGTTTACCTGAAGGGTCGGTATGTTTGAGATATGGTATCTTCAGAGGGGTGTATGGCTGAAGGAAAACAGCGATCACTCTGGAAGAACCATGTTGAACATTTAGTGAATATGGGGATTTTCGAACGAATTCTGTCTAGAAATTACCCCAAGTGAAGTATTGGAGGTGTTTTGACTGAAGGAGGAGGGACTTACACCCATCAGGACATGTCCGGAAACCGATTGAATAGTGACAGAGGGAGGAGTCGGGCGACACGTGCGTCACATGGATGTTTATGTTGACGACCGCGTCTCCATGACGAGAACCACGTCATTGACAAGAGACAAGGTGGACGCACTGCAATACCGTGGAACAGAAACTGCTCCCACGTCATTAACAACAGGTGACGTCAGTTGGGGAATTTTTTCTCATTGGCTGGCAGATGACTGAGGGGGACGCATGCGCACCACAGTTTCCGGGACGCTGAGTGTGGTTCGTCTTAGAAGAACTTGCGGAGAGGGAATGAGGCCCAGTGGACACTACTCTTATAGGAGAGGTAACCTAATTGATTATATAATGCACCGGAAAGTTGTCTATTGATGATTACGTATGGTGACGTATTATTACTATGTACTAATGAGGATGTATTGATTCACCTGGGGGAGGGTTTACCCTGGGTATTAGGCACTATATAAGACACATGATTTGTATTCACTGTATTGCTTGAGAAAGACCGAGGACGGTCGAAACGTCGCATCATCTTGCTGTTTTTTATGGAATAAACCTACACCATATTTGCTACAATTGACGAGTGCTGCGGATTTTTTGTACTTTCATTGATGTTGGGATCAATTGCCAGGATCCCGTTCTGCTTGCACCATTATTACCGCAACTAAAGGTATTGTTCATGGTTTCCCAATTGTTTTCTGGGTACAGTAGTGCTGCCATTTTCCTTTATATATTCGCAGTATGTCACATGTCGCAGTGCGACACCATAGCCTATCATTATAAAAATTGTTGAGACAAAATGTTGCGCGACACATGTCGTCGTGTAGCCCTAGCATTAAAGGGGCAGGGTGCTGTGGAGGTCACTGTTAAAGGGGCGGACACTGTTTAGGTCACTGTTAAGGGGGCAGGGGCCACTATTAAAGTGGCAACTGCTGTGGAGATCACTTTTTAGGCAACAGGGTACTGTGAGGTCACTGTTAAGGCAGCGGTGTACTATGGAGGTCACTGTTAAAGGGGGCAGGCCCCTGAGGAGGTCACTGTCAAGGGCGTGGGGTGCTATGAAACTCGCCTTTAAAGGGGCGGGCTGCTGTGAAGGTCAAAGTTAAGGGGATGGGCTGCTGTGGAAGTCCCATTTTAATGTGGCGGGGCACTGTGGGGGGTTCAGTGTTAAGGGGTGGGGGACTGTGGAGTTCACTGTTAAAGGGGCAGGTGCTGTAGAGGTCAATGTTATGGGGGGATACTGTCGATATCTTAACAACACACACAAACATTAAATGAAATTGATGAAAAATACCCATGTGAAGCAGGGTCCTTCTGCTAATATACAGTACGGGACCAAAAGTTTGGACACACCTCATTCAAAGAGTTTTTATGAAGGCATCAAAACTATGAATTAACACATGTGGAATTATATACATAACAAACAAGTGTGAAACAACTGAAAATATGTCATATTCTAGGTTCTTCAAAGTAGCCACCTTTTGCTTTGATTACTGCTTTGCACACTCTTGGCATTCTCTTGATGAGCTTCAAGAGGCAGTCCCCTGAAATGGTCTTCCTACAGTCTTGAAGGAGTTCCCAGAGATGCTTAGCACTTGTTGGCCCTTTTGCCTTCACTCTGCGGTCCAGCTCACCCCAAACCATCTAGATTGGGTTCAGGTCCGGTGACTGTGGAGGCCAGGTCATCTGGCGCAGCACCCCATCACTCTCCTTCATGGTCAAATAGCCCTTACTTTCAAAGTTTTCCCAATTTTTCGGCTGATTGACTGACCTTAATTTCTTAAAGTAATGATGGCCACTCGTTTTTCTTTACTTAGCTGCTTTTTTCTTGCCATAATACAAATTCTAACAGTCTATTCAGTAGGACTATCAGCTGTGTATCCACCTGACTTCTCCTCAACGCAACTGATGGTCCCAACCCCATTTATAAGGCAAGAAATCCCACTTATTAAACATGACAGGGCACACCTGTGAAGTGAAAACCATTTCAGGGGACTACCTCTTGAAGCTCATCAAGAGAATGCCAAGAGTGTGCAAAGCAGTAATCAAAGCAAAAGGTGGCTACTTTGAAGAACCTAGAATATGACATATTTTCAGTTGTTTCACACTTGTTTGTTATGTATATAATTCCACATGTTAATTCATAGTTTTGATGCCTTCAGTGTGAATCTACAATTTTCATAGTCATGAAAATAAAGAAAACTCTTTGAATGAGAAGGTGTGTCCAAACTTTTGGTCTGTACTGTATATATATATATATATATATAGATATATATATAGATAGATAGATATAGATATACATATACAGGGTGGGCCATTTATATGGATACACCTTAATAAAATGGGAATGGTTGGTGATATTAACTTCCTGTTTGTGGCACATTAGTATATGTGAGGGGGGAAACTTTTCAAGATGGGTGGTGACCATGGCGGCCATTTTTAAGTTGGCCATTTTGAATCCAACTTTAGTTTTTTCAATAGGAAGAGGGTCATGTGACACATCAAACTTATTGCGAATTTCATAAGAAAAACAATGGTGTGCTTGGTTTTAACGTAATTTTATTCTTTCATGAGTTATTTACAAGTTTCTGACCACTTATAAAATGTGTTCAATGTGCTGCCCATTGTGTTGGATTGTCAGTGCAACCCTCTTCTCCCACTCTTCACACACTGATAGCAACACCGCAGGAGAAATGCTAGCACAGGCTTCCAGTATCCGTAGTTTCAGGTGCTGCACATCTCGTATCTTCACAGCATAGACAATTCCCTTTAGATGACCCCAAAGATAAAAGTCTAAGGGGGTCAGATCGGGAGACCTTGGGGGCCATTCAACTGGCCCACGACGACCAATCCACTTTCCAGGAAACTGTTCATCTAGGAATGCTCGGACCTGACACCCATAATGTGGTGGTGCACCATCTTGCTGGAAAAACTCAGGGAACGTGCCAGCTTCAGTGCATAAAGAGGGAAACACATAATTTCATTGATGAAGAATGGCCCCACTATCTTTGTACCCCATATACCACACCATACCATCAATTTTTTTGTTCCAACAGTCTTGGAGGGATCTATCAAATGTGGGTTAGTGTCAGACCAATAGCGGTGGTTTTGTTTGTTAACTTCACCATTCACATAAAAGTGCCTCATCACTGAACAAAATCTTCTGCGTAAACTGAGGGTCCTGTTGCAATTTTTGTTTTGCCCATTCTGCAAATTCAGTGCGCCGATCTGAGTCATCCTCGTTGAGATGCTACAGTAGCTGGAGTTTGTAAGGGTGCCATTTGTGAGTAGCTAATATCCGCCGAAGGGATGTTCGACTAATGCCACTGTCCAGTGACATGCGGCGAGTGCTACGCTGTGGGCTCTTGCTGAATGAAGCTAGGACAGCCACTGATGTTTCTTCATTAGAGACAGATTTCATGCGTCCACATTTTGTCAAATCCAACACTGAACCAGTTTCACAAAACTTAGCAAGCAGTTTGCTAACTGTAGCATGGGAGATGGGTGATCTCGTAGGGTGTCTTGCATTGAAATCTGCTGCAATGACCCGGTTACTGCGTTCACCAGACATCAACACAATTTCTATCCGCTCCTCACGTGCTGTAAACAAAGAGAAACTTGTAAATAACTCATGAAAGAATACTGAAAAAACAAAAGTTGGATTCAAAATGGCCAACTTCAAAATGGCCACCATGGTCACCACCCATAATGAAAAGTTTCCCCCCCTCACATATATTAATGTGCCACAAACAGGAAGTTAATATCACCAACCATTCCCATTATATTAAGGTGTATCCATATAAATGGCCCACCCTGTATATCTATCTATATATATATATATATATATATATATATATATATATATATATATATATATATATATACACTGCTCAAAAAAATAAAGGGAACACAAAAATAACACATCCTAGATCTGAATTAATTAAATATTCTTCTGAAATACTTCGTTCTTTACATAGTTGAATGTGCTGACAACAAAATCACACAAAAAAAAAAAAATGGAAATCACATTTTTTAACCCATGGAGGTCTGGATTTGGAGTCACACTCAAAATTAAAGTGGAAAAACACACTACAGGCTGATCCAACTTTGATGTAATGTCCTTAAAACAAGTCAAAATGAGGCTCAGTAGTGTGTGTGGCCTCCACGTGCCTGTATGACCTCCCTACAACGCCTGTGCATGCTCCTGATGAGGTGGCAGACGGTCTCCTAAAGGGATCTCCTCCCAGACCTGGACTAAAGCATCTGCCAACTCCTGGACAGTCTGTGGTGCAACGTGACGTTGGTGGATAGAGCGAGACATGATGTCCCAGATGTGCTCAATTGGATTCAGGTCTGGGGAACGGGCAGGCCAGTCCATAGCATCAATACCTTCGTCTTGCAGGAACTGCTGACACACTCCAGCCACATGAGGTCTAGCATTGTCTTGCATTAGGAGGAACCGAGGGCCAACCGCACCAGCATATGGTCTCACAAGGGGTCTGAGGATCTCATCTCGGTACCTAATGGCAGTCAGGCTACCTCTGGCGAGCACATGGAGGGCTGTGCGGCCCTCCAAAGAAATGCCACCCCACACCATTACTGACCCAATGCCAAACCGGTCATGCTGGAGGATGTTGCAGGCAGCAGAACGTTCTCCACGGCGTCTCCAGACTCTGTCACGTCTGTCACATGTGCTCAGTGTGAACCTGCTTTCATCTGTGAAGAGCACAGGGCACCAGTGGCGAATTTGCCAATCTTGGTGTTCTCTGGCAAATGCCAAACGTCCTGCACGGTGTTGGGCTGTAAGCACACCCCCACCTGTGGACGTCGGGCCCTCATATCACCCTCATGGAGTCTGTTTCTGACCCTTTGAGCAGACACATGCACATTTGTGGCCTGCTGGAGGTCATTTTGCAGGGCTCTGGCAGTGCTCCTCCTGTTCCTCCTTGCACAAAGGCGGAGGTAGCGGTCCTGCTGCTGGGTTGTTGCCATCCTACAGCCTCCTCCATGTCTTCTGATGTTCTGGCATGTCTCTTGGTAGCGCCTCCATGCTCTGGACACTACGCTGACAGACACAGCAAACCTTCTTGCCACAGCTCGCATTGATGTGCCATCCTGGATAAGCTGCACTTCCTGAGCCACTTGTGTGGGTTGTAGACTCCGTCTCATGCTACCACTAGAGTGAAAGCACCGCCAGCATTCAAAAGTGACCAAAACATCAGCCAGGAAGCAAAGGAACTGAGAAGTGGTCTGTGGTGACCACCTGCAGAACCACTCCTTTATTGGGGGTGTCTTGCTAATTGCCTATAATTTCCACCTGTTGTCTATCCCATTTGCACAACAGCATGTGAAATTGATTGTCACTCAGTGTTGCTTCCTAAGTGGACAGTTTGATTTCACAGAAGTGTGATTGACTTGGAGTTACATTGTGTTGCTTAAGTGTTCCCTTTATTTTTTTGAGCAGTGTATCTATCTATATATATATACACTGCTCAAAAAAATAAAGGGAACACTTAAACAACACAATGTAACTCCAAGTCAATCACACTTCTGTGAAATCAAACTGTCCACTTAGGAAGCAACACTGAGTGACAATCAATTTCACATGCTGTTGTGCAAATGGAATAGACAACAGGTGGAAATTATAGGCAATTAGCAAGACACCCCCAATAAAGGAGTGGTTCTGCAGGTGGTAACCACAGACAACTTCTCAGTTCCTATGCTTCCTGGCTGATGTTTTGGTCACTTTTGAATGCTGGCGGTGCTTTCACTCTAGTGGTAGCATGAGACGGAGTCTACAACCCACACAAGTGGCTCAGGTAGTGCAGCTTATCCAGGATGGCACATCAATACGAGCTGTGGCAAGAAGGTTTGCTGTGTCTGTCAGCGTAGTGTCCAGAGCATGGAGGTGCTACCAGGAGACAGGCCAGTACATCAGGAGACATGGAGGAGGCCGTAGGAGGGCAACAACCCAGCAGCAGGTCCGCTACCTCCGCCTTTGTGCAAGGAGGAACAGGAGGAGCACTGCCAGAGCCCTGCAAAATGACCTCCAGCAGGCCACAAATGTGCATGTGTCTGCTCAAACGGTCAGAAACAGACTCCATGAGGGTGATATGAGGGCCCGACATCCACAGGTGGGGGTTGTGCTTACAGCCCAACACCGTGCAGGACGTTTGGCATTTGCCAGAGAACACAAATATTGGCAAATTCGCCACTGGCGGCCTGTGCTATTCACAGATGAAAGCTGGTTCACACTGAGCACGTGACAGATGTGACAGAGTCTGGAGACGCCGTGGAGAACGTTCTGCTGCCTGCAACATCCTCCAGCATGACCGGTTTGGCATTGGGTCAGTAATGGTGTGGGGTGGCATTTCTTTGGAGGGCCGCACAGCCCTCCATGTGCTCGCCAGAGGTAGCCTGACTGCCATGAGATCCTCAGACCCCTTGTGAGACCATATGCTGGTGCGGTTGGCCCTGGGTTCCTCCTAATGCAAGACAATGCTAGACCTCATGTGGCTGGAGTGTGTCAGCAGTTCCTGCAAGACGAAGGCATTGATGCTATGGACTGGCCCGACCGTTCCCCAGACCTGAATCCAATTGAGCACATCTGGGACATCATGTCTCGCTCTATCCACCAACGTCACGTTGCACCACAGACTGTCCAGGAGTTGGCAGATGCTTTAGTCCAGGTCTGGAAGGAGATCCCTCAGGAGACCGTCCGCCACCTCATCAGGAGCATGCACAGGCATTGTAGGGAGGTCATACAGGCACGTGGAGGCCACACACACTACTGAGCCTCATTTTGACTTGTTTTAAGGACATTACATCAAAGTTGGATCAGCCTGTAGTGTGTTTTTCCACTTTAATTTTGAGTGTGACTCCAAATCTAGACCTCCATGGGTTAAAAAATTTGATTTCCATTTTTTTATTTTTGTGTGATTTTGTTGTCAGCACATTCAACTATGTAAAGAACAAAGTATTTCAGAAGAATATTTAATTAATTCAGATCTAGGATGTGTTATTTTTGTGTTCCCTTTATTTTTTTGAGCAGTGTATATATATATATATATATATATATATATATCTGTGGCGAAACCAACCTCGCCACTGGGTTTTGGAGAGGCCTGTTTAAAAGCCTCTTGCCTCAGGATTATGGCCCATACTAACTTTTAAACCCCTGAACCTATTCAAGTGAATTTTGGATAGGTTTGTCCCCAAGTTATACTGTTTTTAAATTGATGTAAGTTATATGTATGGACAATGTAAACTCACAAAGTTGTAACAATTTATAATAAGTGTAACGTGTCAGCTTGGGAGGAATATGCTGGGTGTGTTTCTATTGTGCCATTGTCCCATTATGTGTTTAAATGGTGATGTCTGTCCTGTTGTCTGCACATGTGTATTGGCGATTTCCCTTTGTCCTGAGAGATAATTGGATTGCTCCTCGGTTGTCTCCGGGACAGAGAGGAGGAAACCATGATGCATTGTGGGGATATGTTGTATTTGTCCTGTGTCGCAGTCTCCCTTCTGGTCCTCTGGGGGCGTGAACGATTGGTTGCTGTACTTACATTGTATGTGTTGTAAATTACTGATTGGTTGTATTTCAAAACCCTGTGGGCAGTACTATGTTTGTGGTTTATGAATAAAAGAGGCTGTACTTGGAGTACAGTCAGACCACTGCTTGACCCTCAACACGGAGCCTTGTCTCGTTATTGGGGGGATCCCCTGTATGCTGTTAGAGACTGATTGCCAGGAGTGTAAGCTGATTCCTGTTCGTCTGCTAGCAGCTATTCGTGAGGTTCCAGTTTGGAGTGCTATTTTGTATCCAGTTCGGGAGTTTGGTGTTCTGCAGTAGCTGTGCCTGTCTCTCAGAAAGGGGCCTATCGCCCAAATGGATTTTAACCCCTTGTCTGCTGAAACGGTCCGTTACATTGGTGGCAAGCGGCGGGATCGTTCCTACAGCCAGAAGGACAGCTACAGGAGACACCATTTCTTTGGATTTTACAACTTAAGGGCAACGCATGTCTCAGTACAGCGACCCTAAAAGCACCAGGATGGAACCAGCAGTGGAGTACAGATACTCTGTTGAGGAATTTGACCGTATGATGTGGTTGCGGCTGAACTTCTTCGGACCCAATCCAGCTGAGAAATACGTGAAGTTCGTGAGGAGTCTAGTGTTCAAGACCCTACTATACCGGGCAGAAGGGGACGGTCAGCTGCCACGTTGGGTGGACCTCTATCGGAAGTTACAGTTGCGGGACAGAGGGAGCTCAGTCTCCTCTCCCCAGCGGCAAAGTGTCCAGCAGGGAATTGGGAGCCCAGTCTCCATTCCCCAGCAGCAGTGTGAATTGCAGGGAATTGGGAGCCCAGTCTCCATTCCCCAGCGGCAGTGTGAAGTGCAGGGAGAGGAGAGCAGCGTCCTCCCTCTCCAGCGGCAGGCTGAGTTACAGGGGGCAGAGGTAGTTGTTCCTGCCCCCCAGCAGCAGAGTGATATGCCGGGAAGGCAGTGTGAAATGCAGGGAGAGGAGAGCAGCGTCCTCCCTCCCCAGCGGCAGGCTGAGTTACAGGGGGCAGAGGTAGTTGTTCCTGCCCCCCAGCAGCAGAGTGATATGCCGGGAAGGCAGTGTGAAATGCAGGGAGAGGAGAGCAGCGTCCTCCCTCCCCAGCGGCAGGCTGAGTTACAGGGGGCAGAGGTAGTTGTTCCTGCCCCCCAGCAGCAGCATGATTTTTGGGGAATTGGGAGCCCAGTCTCCATTCCTCAGCGGCAGGACACTGTATTGGGAGCGGAGACGGTCGGTCGCCCTCCCCAGCGGTTGGAAGTATGTATGGGAGAGGAGCTCGTTACCCCCTCTCCCCAGCGGCAGCTTAACGCACCAGGGGGAGACAGTAAGCCCCACAACAGTGCAGATGGGACCGTGGTCTCTGCACCTACAGCACAGGGGGTAGGGGCAGTCGGTCTCCCCCTCCAGCAGCAAAGCTGGGTATCCAAAGGGGAGACAGTCGGTCTCCCCCTCCAACAACCAGGCTCCAACCAGGCTTCTTCCGTGGTAGCGCTGCCCACAAAGCAACCTCCACTCCAAGCCAGAAAGCAACACAGAGACCGGGAGTACCAGCTGCCAACATAACCTTGGTGGACTCACTGGACAGAGACAGGCTACCAAATTCAACAGGTCCCATATTGGGTTGTGGGTGGACTGCCAGACTAACTCAGGTACTGACCGTGAGGTCAGGTATCTGGTTAGTCTTCCCTGGGGGGGGGGGGAGATGTGTGGCGAAACCAACCTCGCCACTGGGTTTTGGAGAGGCCTGTTTAAAAGCCTCTTGCCTCAGGATTATGGCCCATACTAACTTTTAAACCCCTGAACCTATTCAAGTGAATTTTGGATAGGTTTGTCCCCAAGTTATACTGTTTAAATTGATGTAAGTTATATGTATGGACAATGTAAACTCACAAAGTTGTAACAATTTATAATAAGTGTAACTTGTCAGCTTGGGAGGAATATGCTGGGTGTGTTTCTATTGTGCCATTGTCCCATTGTGTGTTTAAATGGTGATGTCTGTCCTGTTGTCTGCACATGTGTATTGGCGATTTCCCTTTGTCCTGAGAGATAATGGGATTGCTCCTCGGTTGTCTCCGGGACAGAGAGGAGGAAACCATGATGCATTGTGGGGATATGTTGTATCTGTCCTGGGTCGCAGTCTCCCTTCTGGTCCTCTGGGGGCGTGAACGATTGGTTGCTGTACTTACATTGTATGTGTTGTAAATTACTGATTGGTTGTATTTCAAAACCCTGTGGGCAGTACTATGTTTGTGGTTTATGAATAAAAGAGGCTGTACTTGAAGTACAGTCAGACCACTGCTTGACCCTCAACACGGAGCCTTGTCTCGTTATTGGGGGGATCCCCTGTATGCTGTTAGAGACTGATTGCCAGGAGTGTAAGCTGATTCCTGTTCGTCTGCTAGCAGCTATTCGTGAGGTTCCAGTTTAGAGTGCTATTTTGTATCCAGTTCGGGAGTTTGGTGTTCTGCAGTAGCTGTGCCTGTCTCTCAGAAAGGGGCCTATCGCCTAAACGGATTTTAACCCCTTGTCTGCTGAAACGGTCCGTTACAATATCTATATCTATCTATATATATATATATATATATATATATATATATATATATATATATATAGAACAAGGAATGTGGGCAGCACCACTATCTTAATAGTACGGACGGAGTGCCAGCGGCTGAGTCGGCGATCCACCTCCAAATGATGTCGAATAAATGAAATCCGCAGCACATCCAAGTAGTGAAGAAGTAAAAGAAGCTTTAATCACCAAGCATGCGACGTTTCAATCCTCTCAATGGGATTTTTCTCAAGCAGTGACATAGTGGGCAGTGCATTGTACATATTTAACCACTTGCCGCAACTGTAACGCCGAAAGGCGTCATCGCGGCGGCTCCCCCAGGCTACGCTAACACCGATTGGCGTCATCTCGCGTGAGCCGAGATTTCCTGTGAACGCGCGCACACAGGCGCGCGCGCTCACAGGAACGGAAGGTAAGAGAGTGGATCTCCAGCCTGCCAGCGGCGATCGTTCGCTGGCAGGCTGGAGATGTGTTTTTTTTAACCCCTGAAAGGTATATCAGAAGCTGTTTTAATAACAGCGTCTAATATACCTGCTACCTGGTCCTCTGGTGGTCCCCTTTATTTGGATCGACCACCAGAGGACACAGGTAGCTCAGTAATATGTTGCACCAAGCACCACTACACTACACCCCCCCCCTGTCACTTATTAACCCCTTATTCACCCTTGATCACCCCTGATCACCCCATATAGACTCCCTGATCACCCCCCTGTCATTGATTACCCCCCTGTAAAGCTCTATTCAGACGTCCGCATGATTTTTACGGATCCACTGATAAATGGATCGGATCCGCAAAACGCATACGGACGTCTGAATGGAGCCTTACAGGGGCGTGATCAATGACTGTGGTGATCACCCCATATAGACTCCCTGATCACCCCCCTGTCATTGATTACCCCCCTGTAAAGCTCCATTCAGATGTCCGCATGATTTTTACGGATCCACTGATAGATGGATCGGATCCGCAAAACGCATACGGACGTCTGAATGGAGCCTTACAGGGGCGTGATCAATGACTGTGGTGATCACCCCATATAGACTCCCTGATCACCCCCCTGTCATTGATTACCCCCCTGTCATTGATCACCCCCCTGTAAAGCTCTATTCAGATGTCCGCATGATTTTTACGGATCTACTGATAGATGGATCGGATCCGCAAAACACATACAGGCGTCTCCCTGGAGCCTTCCAGGGGGGGGTGATCACCCCATATAGACTCCCTGATCACCCCCCCTGTCATTGATCACCCCCCTGTCATTGATCACCCCCCCTGTCAGGCTGCATTCAGATGTCCGTATGATTTTTACGGATCCACGGATACATGGATCAGATCCGCAAAACACATACGGACATCTGAATGGAGCCTTATAGGGGGGTGATCAATGACAGGGGGGTGATCACCCCATATAGACTCCCTGATCACCCCCCTGTCATTGATCACCCCCCTGTCATTGATCACCCCCCCTGTAAGGCTCCATTCAGACATTTTTTTGGCCCAAGTTAGCGGAAATTTTTTTTTTTTCTTACAAAGTCTCATATTCCACTAACTTGTGTCAAAAAATAAAATCTCACATGAACTCACTATGCCCATCACGGAATCCAAATGCGTAAAATTTTTTAGAGATTTATATTCCAGACTTCTTCTCACGCTTTAGGGCCCCTAGAATGCCAGGGCAGTATAAATACCCCACATGTGACCCCATTTCGGAAAGAAGACACCCCAAGGTATTCCGTGAGGGGCATATTGAGTCCATGAATGATTGAAATTTTTGTCCCAAGTTAGCGGAAAGGGAAACTCGCCATGCCCCTCATTGAATACCTTGGGGTGTCTTCTTTCCAAAATGGGGTCACATGTGGGATATTTATACTGCCCTGGCATTCTAGGGGCCCTAAAGCGTGAGAAGAAGTCTGGGATCCAAATGTCTAAAAATGCCCTCATAAAAGGAATGTGGGCCCCTTTGCGCATCTAGGCTGCAAAAAAGTGTCACACATCTGGTATCGCCGTACTCAGGAGAAGTTGGGCAATGTGTTTTGGGGTGTCATTTTACATATACCCATGCTGGGTGAGATAAATATCTTGGTCAAATGCCAACTTTGTATAAAAAAATGGGAAAAGTTGTCTTTTGCTGAGATATTTCTCTCACCCAGCATGAGTATATGTAAAAAGACACCCCAAAACACATTGCCCAACTTCTTCTGAATACGGCGATACCACATGTGTGACACTTTTTTGCAGCCTAGGTGGGAAAAGGGGCCCGTATTCCAAAGAGCACCTTTAGGATTTCACAGGTCATTTACCTACTTACCACACATTAGGGCCCCTGGAAAATGCCAGGGCAGTATAACTACCCCACAAGTGACCCCATTTTGGAAAGAAGACACCCCAAGGTATTCCGTGAGGGGCATGGCGAGTTCCTAGAACTTTTTTTTTTTTGTCACAAGTTAGCGGAAAATGATGATTTTTTTTATTTTTTTATTTTTCTTACAAAGTCTCATATTCCACTAACTTGTGACAAAAAATAAAAACTTCCATGAACTCACTATGCCCATCACGAAATACCTGGGGGTGTCTTCTTTCCAAAATGGGGTCACTTGTGGGGTAGTTATAGTGCCCTGGCATTCTAGGGGCCCAAATGTGTGGTAAGAAGTTTGAAATCAAAATGTGTAAAAAATGACCAGTGAAATCCGAAAGGTGCTCTTTGGAATATGGGCCCCTTTGCCCACCTAGGCTGCAAAAAAGTGTCACACATCTGGTATCTCCGTATTCAGGAGAAGTTGGGGAATGTGTTTTGGGGTGTAATTTTACATATACCCATGCTGGGTGAGAGAAATATCTTGGCAAAAGACAACTTTTCCCATTTTTTTATACAAAGTTGGCATTTGACCAAGATATTTATCTCACCCAGCATGGGTATATGTAAAATGACACCCCAAAACACATTCCCCAACTTCTCCTGAGTACGGCGATACCACATGTGTGGCACTTTTTTGCAGCCTAGGTGGGCAAAGGGGCCCATATTCCAAAGAGCACCTTTCGGATTTCACTGGTCATTTTTTACAGAATTTGATTTCAAACTCCTTACCACACATTAGGGCCCCTAGAATGCCAGGGCAGTATAACTACCCCACAAGTGACCCCATTTTGGAAAGAAGACACCCCAAGGTATTCGCTGATGGGCATAGTGAGTTCATGGAAGTTTTTATTTTTTGTCACAAGTTAGTGGAATATGAGACTTTGTAAGAAAAAAAAAAAAGAAAAAAAAATCATCATTTTCCACTAACTTGTGACAAAAAATAAAAAATTCTAGGAACTCGCCATGCCCCTCACGGAATACCTGGGGTGTCTTGTTTCCAAAATGGGGTCACTTGTGGGGTAGTTATACTGCCCTGGCATTCTAGGGGCCCAAATGTGTGGTAAGGAGTTTGAAATCAAATTCTGTAAAAAATGACCAGTGAAATCCGAAAGGTGCTCTTTGGAATATGGGCCCCTTTGCCCACCTAGGCTGCAAAAAAGTGTCACACATCTGGTATCTCCGTATTCAGGAGAAGTTGGGGAATGTGTTTTAGGGTGTCATTTTACATATACCCATGCTGGGTGAGAGAAATATCTTGGCAAAAGACAACTTTTCCCATTTTTTTATACAAAGTTGGCATTTGACCAAGATATTTATCTCACCCAGCATGGGTATATGTAAAATGACACCCCAAAACACATTCCCCAACTTCTCCTGAATACGGAGATACCAGATATGTGACACTTTTTTGCAGCCTAGGTGGGCAAAGGGGCCCATATTCCAAAGAGCACCTTTCGGATTTCACTGGTCATTTTTTACAGAATTTGATTTCAAACTCCTTACCACACATTTGGGCCCCTAGAATGCCAGGGCAGTATAACTACCCCACAAGTGACCCCATTTTGGAAAGAAGACACCCCAAGGTATTCGCTGATGGGCATAGTGAGTTCATGGAAGTTTTATTTTTTGTCACAAGTTAGTGGAATATGAGACTTTGTAAGAAAAATAAAAAAATAAAAAAAATCATCATTTTCCGCTAACTTGTGACAAAAAAAAAAAAGTTCTAGGAACTCACTATGCCCATCAGCGAATACCTTAGGGTGTCTACTTTCCGAAATGGGGTCATTTGTGGGGTGTTTGTACTGTCTGGGCATTGTAGAACCTCAGGAAACATGACAGGTGCTCAGAAAGTCAGAGCTGCTTCAAAAAGCGGAAATTCACATTTTTGTACCATAGTTTGTAAATGCTATAACTTTTACCCAAACCATTTTTTTTTTTACCCAAACATTTTTTTTTTATCAAAGACATGTAGAACAATAAATTTAGAGAAAAATTTATATATGGATGTCGTTTTTTTTGCAAAATTTTGCAACTGAAGTGAAAAATGTCATTTTTTTGCAAAAAAATCGTTAACTTTTGATTAATAACAAAAAAAGTAAAAATGTCAGCAGCAATGAAATACCACCAAATGAAAGCTCTATTAGTGAGAAGAAAAGGAGGTAAAATTCATTTGGGTGGTAAGTTGCATGACCGAGCAATAAACCGCTAAAGTTGTGGAGTGCCGATTTGTAAAAAAGGGCCTGGTCTTTAGGGGGGTATAAACCTGTGGTCCTTAAGTGGTTAAGCACATTGACATAATAAAACAATCAATGAGTAAATTACATTAAATTAGAGTAATACATAAAAAAAAATCATGATAACAGCAGTATCATCAATGCAAAAATAACATTTTAGAAAATTACGTGCAGTGTTACAGTGCAAATAATACCCGGATCAAATCCAACATACAGTATACAGGAAAAATACTTTAATAACAATCATCATAAATTCAGGTGTGTATCATCTAGATAACCAGAAAGTGCAGGTGTACCTCAGTAGAATGATGAGATGGATCACAGGAGTGTGCGATGGAATCGATGCACATGGGTCACGGCGTCTCAGACATACCAATGCGCATGTCTCAGGACCTTCCTGGGCATTCCGATCACATGATCACCCATTCCGGCCGTTCAATGAGATGCGCATGTCACAGGACCTGCGAGCATGTGATCACTCCTCCGGTCATGTGCTCAAGTAAATCCTCCGGTCATGTGCTTCAGTATATCACATGATCGGAATAGACAACATAAGGAATCGAGTGTTCAGTGATATTCTAAACACACAGGAAAGCATGATTAATTGAATCAATTTCCAAATATCATTATATGGGACATATATATGACACCTGAAATAAGTTATGAGTATCCAAAGTATATAAAAATATAACGTCTTAAAAACGTAAGATTGTGCATGCTAGCAGAGTACATGCGGCAGTGTGGGTACCTGGTACAGGTTCATTGCAACCCCAGACGCATCAAATCACATGGACGGCAACATACATGAGACACCCATCAATCAGGGAGATATAAATGACTATACATAACTGGAAGTACCATTGTTATATACCGGGAAGCTATGTTTAGTATGTAATAAGCGGAAGTACCGCCGTTTTCCTTAGTCATATTGAAACTTAGTACATTAATTATAAAGTAGCCCCCTAGTCTAAGCGAGGAGTTCAGTATGTGCGACTTATGTGGTTATCACAAAGTCCCAGCCTGACTTGTCCCCCCTATCCGTTGGATACCATCCCTGGAAATCCAACATGGCAGACCCGGGATCATCCTCTAGATTCCGGGGGCACCTTGGTATATGTTCATATAACATGTCAACCCTCACCCCGAGAGCGATGGCTCAAAAGGCCTATCCATATGGAAATCCGAGCATATGGGTATAGCAACCAAACCATCCCAAGTTTCCCATCACCACCTGTGTGTGACCAAATGCCTGCATGCAAATCAAAAGAAAACAAAAAATATCAAGGAAATCAATTGTCCGCGTACCTGCACGGATTGTTTTCCGTGCAGGTACGCAGACAATTGATTTCCTTGACATTTTTTGTTTTCTTTTGATTTGCATGCAGGCATTTGGTCACACACAGGTGGTGATGGGAAACTTGGGATGGTTTGGTTGCTATACCCATATGCTCGGATTTCCATATGGATAGGCCTTTTGAGCCATCGCTCTCGGGGTGAGGGTTGACATGTTATATGAACATATACCAAGGTGCCCCCGGAATCTAGAGGATGATCCCGGGTCTGCCATGTTGGATTTCCAGGGATGGTATCCAACGGACAGGGGGGACAAGTCAGGCTGGGACTTTGTGATAACCACATAAGTCGCACATACTGAACTCCTCGCTTAGACTAGGGGGCTACTTTATAATTAATGTACTAAGTTTCAATATGACTAAGGAAAACGGCGGTACTTCCGCTTATTACATACTAAACATAGCTTCCCGGTATATAACAATGGTACTTCCAGTTATGTATAGTCATTTATATCTCCCTGATTGATGGGTGTCTCATGTATGTTGCCGTCCATGTGATTTGATGCATCTGGGGTTGCAATGAACCTGTACCAGGTACCCACACTGCCGCATGTACTCTGCTATTCTTAGGCTTGCATGCACAATCTTACGTTTTTAAGACGTTCTATTTTTATATACTTTGGATACTCATAACTTATTTCAGGTGTCATATATATGTCCCATATAATGATATTTGGAAATTGATTCAATTAATCATGCTTTCCTGTGTGTTTAGAATATCACTGAACACTCGATTCCTTATGTTGTCTATTCCGATCATGTGATATACTGAAGCACATGACCGGAGGATTTACTTGAGCACATGACCGGAGGAGTGATCACATGCTCGCAGGTCCTGTGACATGCGCATCTCATTGAACGGCCGGAATGGGTGATCATGTGATCGGAATGCCCAGGAAGGTCCTGAGACATGCGCATTGGTATGTCTGAGACGCCGTGACCCATGTGCATCGATTCCATCGCACACTCCTGTGATCCATCTCATCATTCTACTGAGGTACACCTGCACTTTCTGGTTATCTAGATGATACACACCTGAATTTATGATGATTGTTATTAAAGGGACTCTGTCACCACTTTCTAACCCCCCCTTTTAAAAGTATTGTTCTCTCCATGGCGCCCTTGTGATTACAAAGGTGTTGTTATAACATAAATTCGCCGTCTCGTTTTGATAAAAATACCTTTTATCTAACCTGTCAATCTTGTGGATAAGGTGCCCAGGGCGTTTCTGAAGGTCTGAAGCTGCCGCCCGCCGCCGTTGGTGCCCAGCTCCTCCCCTGATCCTTTCAGCGCCGCCTGAATGTAAAGAAATCCGCCTCCGGCTCTCGCTCAGTGCCCCCTCCTCCTTTTCAAAGATCCCGCGCGTGCGCACAGGCCTGTGCCTGATGCGCCCGTGCGGACATTTAGAATCAGCCTCATTGAGCGAAGTGCGCATGCGCGCACTTCGCTCAACCTCCTCATAAGACGAGCACTGCAGCCAGCCACTCAGAGCCTGCGGCTCCATACAGCGCTTGGCAGGCTCTGAGTGGCTGGCTGCAGTGCTCGTCTTATGAGGAGGTTGAGCGAAGTGCGCGCATGCGCACTTCGCTCAATGAGGCTGATTCTAAATGTCCGCACGGGCGCATCAGGCACAGGCCTGTGCGCACGCGCGGGATCTTTGAAAAGGAGGAGGGGGCACTGAGCGAGAGCCGGAGGCGGATTTCTTTACATTCAGGCGGCGCTGAAAGGATCAGGGGAGGAGCTGGGCACCAACGGCGGCGGCGGCGGGCGGCAGCTTCAGACCTTCAGAAACGCCCTGGGCACCTTATCCACAAGATTGACAGGTTAGATAAAAGGTATTTTTATCAAAACGAGACGGCGAATTTATGTTATAACAACACCTTTGTAATCACAAGGGCGCCATGGAGAGAACAATACTTTTAAAAGGGGGGGTTAGAAAGTGGTGACAGAGTCCCTTTAAAGTATTTTTCCTGTATACTGTATGTTGGATTTGATCCGGGTATTATTTGCACTGTAACACTGCACGTAATTTTCTAAAATGTTATTTTTGCATTGATGATACTGCTGTTAGCATGATTTTTTTTAATGTATTACTCTAATTGAATGTAATTTACTCATTGATTGTTTTATTATGTCAATGTGCTTAAATATGTACAATGCACTGCCCACTATGTCACTGCTTGAGAAAAATCCCATTGAGAGGATTGAAACGTTGCATGCTTGGTGATTAAAGCTTCTTTTACTTCTTCATTACTTGGATGTGCTGCGGATTTCATTTATTCTATATATATATATATATATAGAGAGAGAATGAGAAAATTCAGAAATGGGCAGCACTCCTTGTACGTGCAATCCGGGTGCCAGCGTTTAACCCCTGATCCTGAGTATACAAATAGTAAAAAAAATCCACGGCACTCCCCTATAGATGGTGAAAAAAAATACTCTTGTTTTTTTTCACCATCTACAGAGGAGTGCCGTGGATTGCTTACTATATATACAGTAGTAAACAGCGGGTCTGCAATATACGGGCACCCGCCTGTGTGTGCACCGTATCACGGATGTGGACCCATTCACTTGGATAGGTCTACAATCTGGAAGGTACAGCGTATGTACTACTTTTTTGCGGTGCGGACCGTTGGATGCAGATCGTGGACTCCATTCAAGTGAATGGGTCCTTGTCCACAGACAGCGGGCACACAGTCGGTGCCCATGGGCACGTCGGGCACACTGTTGTGTGCATGAGGCCTTAAAGGGGTTGTCTTATCATGGACAATGGGGGCATATCGCTAGGATATGCCCCCATTTTCCTTGATGAGACAGGCCCTTTAAGCAGAGAAAAAATAGAGCTATCAACCCATAGATTGCAAATCAAATCAGGATGCTATATATCCCCATCAGACGATAACATCCAAACAGAGAATCAAAAATTACAGAATTAAATGTGCTGCCAAGTGAAAGTGCTATGAGCCAAGCTCACCCCTGCCTGTTTCATGTATATAATTAGTAAAACAAGCTGTTATCTCAGTGACTAAGAGATTAATAAACTAACACTCTGTTTGCCAAAGCATTAAGTCTATCATAAGTACAAAAATGAGATGGTTAATTAAACAGGAATGCACAATTTAAAGTTTTTATAACCAGAAAATATTTTGTTTTTCTAGAGAATACATTCCTAGAAATGTTACAAAAACAAATTTGTGCAAGTAATGGTAATTACTATGTGATTCTTCACAATTTTTGGCCAAATTAAGCAGTAAAACTAAAAGCAAAATGTAAAGGCGAGCAATTGCCTCCACTGTATGGGGAAGAGCGATGGCCACTGCATACGCTCATCCTCATACACATTCATTGTTCTGGGCAATGATTTAATATGCTGCATAAGTGAGTAATTCACCCGATGAACGTGCATTTTGCTCATTGATCGGGTGATCGGAGGCACAGTTACACATTATCAGGAATGAGCATTTGTAGTGACATTTGTTCCTGAAAATTGGCCCAACAATTGTGTGGTGTAAATCCACCATTAATGTAAGAATTCCATGCAAAATGGGACTGGACAGTTTTTCCTTAAATGTGTAAATGTAAAATAAAACCCAAACCAATAAACAAAGCATTACTAAAAATTTCCTTAGAGGTGTTGTCCCATTACAACAACTTATTCTCTATCCACTGGATATGGAATCGTTGTCTGATTGGTGGGATCGCTGGGGCTTCCACTGATCACGAGAACTAGTGTCATGTTCCCTCGTTTGAATTGAGCTTCAGATATGCATAAACGCTGTCACTTCATTCATTTCTATGGGACTGCTGGAGATAGCCGAGCTTATACAAGTGAACCTTAATTTCCACACGCACCCCTGTCCCTGCCTACTTGCACAAACACCCTAAGTGGCAGACCACAACTGGTCGACGGTCCCTGCTTATTTACATGCTGGGGCTTACCAGGGAAAAGCAGAGGGAAAAAAAATAAAGAGACAGGCAGGCACACATATACTGAGAAAAACCCAGAACCAAAATACTCAGAGTCAAATGTACCAGATCAAAATCAAGAGAACAATGAAACCAAATCAGAATGCAGATCACCAAACAATACCAAGCCAAGGTCATACATGAGCGGTCAAGTCCAGATCCAAATACGTCAATCAGAAGCGAGTCCAAGAACCAAGCCAGGGTCAAACCAGGAGATGCAGAAAAGCCATATGAGAATCCAAGAATCAGGGTCAAAAGGAGTTGGCAAAGTCAGAAGTCAGGAGGTCAGAACAATCCACAATCCAAAGCGCTGGTGGGGTGTAAGGAATCATTCACAGACAATCTGTGACCAGCAGATTGCCTGTTTTAATAGGCTGCACTTTCTAGTAAAATGATGCACTGCCTGGTCATTTAAGACGCCCAGGATCACGTGACCTATGACATCAGAAAACCTGATGTGGGAGACCAGACTGTCTCCCTGCAACTGGATGCCGGCAGGTATGCAGAGAATAGCATCTGCCAGCAATGGTAGTGACAGCTACCGTATCTCCTGCAGTCCCATAGAGCTAAATGGAACTTGGCAGTACTGTACCATTGAAAACTGAACACTAAATATTGTCCTTCTTTAGCAGGCAACTCAACTAACTAAACCTCCTAAATAGAGAGGCAATCAATTGTCAGTTTATTGCTGCTCTGAGAGGAAGATATCTGCAAGCTAGTCTCCATTTTTAATAGTAGTTGTACAATTTGGTTAACATCATGACAATTGTTCTCTTCATAGATCTAGATAAAGATAACCACAGAAGAGCACTGCACTTAGTGTAATATGTGATACTGTAACTGAATCAGTCACCCCCCACCACCACCTCTGGCTGCAGATTTGGTCTGACTGAGAAAGTTAAGTGAGACTGTATGCCATATTAAAAAGAAAACAAAAAGAAAGTTAAAAAGCCAGGAAAGGAAGTAGATGGAGTGACTCCCCATAGTTATATCCAGAAAACTATCCACCCACGCATGGAATATTCAATTGACTAAAATAAGTTGTCACTAGGGGCGATTCACAAGAGCAATTCACAAGAGCACCAGAGTGCCTCAATAACCACCTGTAACTAAGTATTCCAACTCTTGAATATTTGGATTGATTCCAGAGGCCATTTAAAATTGTCTTCTAAGCTTTCTAAACTAGTGATGAGCGGGAGGTGCCATATTCAATTTTGCGATATTTCACGAATATTCGATTGAATATTTGTCTTATATTCGTCGAAATCAAATATTCGTCATTATTATTTATCGCAAATAATATGCGATTTAATTATTCGCGTATTGCTTTTTTTTTTTTTTTAACTGTATAAGGCAACTTTCCTATTGGTTGGCTATGGCTAATATGTGTATTTTACGAATATTCGCTATATTGCTATAACTTAGTTTTTTTGAATATTCGTCATATTCTAAAAAACGAAGTTATAGCAATATAGCGAATATTCGTAAAATACACATATAGATTGCTACTACCAAACCTTAGGATTTTTTGCTAGGTTACTATGTCACATTCGTTTCAAGGAGAATTTCATTGGGTAAAGAACGTGACTTTTAAAAATACCTTTATTTATAATCAAACGGGTATAGGTAAATATATACCAACAATTGTGCACTACAGTTACCAGGATTTCTTTACAAGGGAGTAGTGACCCCTAAAAGAAAACATTCATGGTGACAGGATAGAAAAAGGGGTTCCAGCGAAGGGACCAAGGTCTATTAGACAGGGCAGGGCAGAAATCACTTACCCTAGTTGCCCTACAGACTGCTTAGCCCAGGGCGACCCCCTGATGGTGGAGGCTCCCTGTCCCCGAACCTAATGCTATCCGGTCCCTAATAAACCCTAATCAGGGAAAAGATAATATACATATAGAATGTGGATGGTTATCCTGGTGAATGGATACTACTACCATTTTCTAAAGAAAAAAAACACCAAACAAGAACCCCGACGCGTTTCGCCTAGAACTTTTTAGGCTCATCAGGGGGTGATTTCAATACCAAGATGGATACAACAAATGAGATACAGAATGTGATACAAAAATTATACTAAGCTCCAAGTCAGATGTGAACAACAGGTTTTTGTGGACCACCAGGGAATAGGGCTGTCCCATATATAGATTGCAATTTAGCTAATATAATGCTATAGTATATATTTTTTTTATAGTGTAAATTTTTTCCAAAACTGAAGTTCAGAAGAGACAAAAAAAATTTGACTATAAAAAAAATTTCTAGCACTATATTAGCTAAAAAATTTTTTTGAATTTGCCGAATATGCCGAATATTCTAAAAAATGAATATATTCGTTATTTTGAATATTCGTCTTTTTTTTTTCAATGTGTACTGTTATTCCACTTCAGCATACTGCTCCCCGACAAGCGTCCCTGTCACCATGGGAACGCCTGTGGGTTAGAATATAATATAGCACTATATTTGAAATATTCGCGAATTAGCAAAGTTGCGATATTCGCGATTAATATTCGCTATTCGACTATTGGAGCTCAATACTATTCTAAACCAGAACAGGAGAATGAGATGTCCCTGACCTCACTTTGAGCTCCTCTTATGGCTGAACTCTGCCTGAATTGACCATGTCTGACCACAGTTGTTGCTATTGGAGACTACTTCAGGGGTAGCGAGGAGTTTCCCTGTCTGAAAATCCATACCTCCTGCAAGGGTTAAGGGTGAATACGCACAATCCTTTATACTTCTGGTTTAGCGCTAAATCTGTTAGTGACTTAGTGGGTCCACATATCCAGTCGGCTATTATTAGTTTAATTTGTGCGCCGCAAAAGTTGTCCCAAAATCTGTGGCAGGGAAAGGTACGTGTATCAGGTGAAATAAAAGAGAGCTGGTCTTTCAGACTTTTAGGCCCATCTCACACAAGTGTGACTGATTAGGTCCGGATGCGTTGAGGGTGAGTTTAGTGAAACTCGCACCATTTCGCAAGCAAGTTCCGCCAGTTTTGTCTGCGATTGCGTTCAGTTTTTTCCGCTTGGGTGCAATTTGATGCATTTTTTACGCGCATGATAAAAAACTGAAGTTTTACAAACAACATCTCTTAGCAACCATCGGTGAAAAACGCATCGCACCAGCACTTGCTTGGGGATGCAATGATTTTTTCCCCAGCCCCATTCACTTCTATGGGGCCAGGGCTGCGTTAAAAACGCTGAATATAGAACATGCTGCGATTTTCACGCAATACAGAAGTGATGCGTGAAAAACAACGCACATGTACACAGCCCCATTGAAATTAATGGGTCAGGATTCAGTGCGTTTACGTCATGAATTGCACCTGCGCGGAAAACTCGCTTGTGTGAAAGGGGCCTTAGATGTTTGATTCCATTGAATCTCTGGTTTAGGCCTCTTTCACACTACCTTTTTTTTTTCAGTTTTGCCGGCCGTTTTTTCAATGGGTCCGCAAAAAAACTGAATGTACTCAGTATGCATTCCGTTTCCGTATCTCCGTTCCATGCAAAGATAGAACATGTCCTATATTTGGCCGCAAATCACGTTCCGTGGCTCCATTAAAGTCAATGGGTCCGCAAAAAAAAGGAATGCATACGGAAATGCATCCCTATGTCTTCCGTATCCGTTCCGTTTTTTGCGGAACCATCTATTGAAAATATATATAGAGAGAAAAACAGTCGGCACTGCACCATGCAGTTCCTGGTGATATATGACTGGATTCACACTTGTCACTGCTAGTCACGTCACGCTACGGTGGTGCTCTGCTTCTGAAGTGCTGATAATCACAATGTTGAAGAGATGAAGGAAAAGCGGCACTCACCGTTAGTTGTGTTGATAGTAGCTTTATTTAGGTAAAAACATGCTGGATTCGTCCGTGGCAGGATATCTGTGGGGTTTGATGATGGGGGTTAATGTGTTGGCATGGAATGTGAGGGGTCTCGGTGACGCAGCCAAAAGATACGCAGTACTGAACTCTCTCAGACAATTTCAACCAGCTATCATATGTTTCTCAGAAACGCATCTGACAGCGGAATCTGTAGCCCAGGTTAACCGTGCATTTATTGGCCATGCATACCACTCGACGTACTCTAGTCATGCTAGAGGGGTCAGTGTACTTGTACACAAACAGATTCCGTTTCACTGCGTCAAATCAAATATAGATCCCAACGGTCGTTTTGTATGCCTGCAGTGCACGATATATCAATTCCCATGCATAGTAGTGGCAATATATGTCCCACCCCCATACACGGGAGAAGTGTTGAAACAAGTGCTGGCGTTTGTGGCTTATTTGTGGCTTATTGTCGGAGATTTTAACATGGTATTCGACTACCGTATGGACAGACATCATGAGATAGCTGCCCCGGGTGAACAGCGTCTGTCCAATATGGCAAAAGTATTCGCAGAGGCAACACTCAGTGACATTTGGAGAATCCGTAACCCTCTCACTAGACAATACTCCTGTCATTCTAGCTCTCACAATTCACTTCGCTAATTGACCTAGCAATAGGCAACCAACAGTTACTAAGACTTGTGCGGACAGTGGAATATCTGCCCAGAAGTCTTTCTGATCATTCCCCCATCAGAGTAGAACTAAACCTGGACTCTGCTTCTGAGAGAACTGGTAGTTTGTGGAAGCTGAATCCTTTCTGGCTGAACATATTACAGGATGAGGTGAGAATACTGGCGGAGATGCAGGAATTCATGTCCATTAACATTGGGTCAGCACCGCTGGGGGTAGTATGGGACTCATTTAAGGCGTCTGTTAGAGGAATGTTCATTAAGCGTATCCAAAGGCATAAAGCTAAAAATAGGCAACTGACACAAGAACTACAGTCTAGAGTCACTGATACGGAGTGTAAATACGTTGATAATCCCACGGCGGCAACTCGATCTAACTGGGTAGAAGCGCAGCAATTGTATAAGGATCATCAAATAGAGTTAGCAAACAACAAAAGGCTGTTCTGGAAACAGAAGTACTTTGAGGAGGGAGAAAGTGTGGGCCATATGCTGGCCTCTGTTATTAAGGCTGTTTGCGGGATGCGACAGGCAATTTAATAACGGAAAGCACAGAAATAATGACGGTATTTGCGGACTATTATAAGCAGTTGTACGCCACTAGATTAAAGTGCAGTGACAGTGAGATCCAGGACTTTCTCGCCTCGGCTAGGCTACCAGTGCTGACGACGGAACAAATAGAGAGCCTTGAGGAACCCCTTAGTCTGGAGGAATTAAAAGTGGCAGTGGGAGGGCTTCCTAATGAGAAAGCGCCGGGGGCGGATGGAATACCTGGGGAACTGCTGAAAAAATATAAAGACTCTATGTTACCGCAACTCTTAGAGGTCTTTGATCAGGCAAACATGCTAGGCGGCTTGCCCGAGTCTATGGAAGAGGCCATAATAATAGTTCTGCCGAAACCGGGTAAGGAGCCCACGTGTCCGGGATCATACAGACCTATCTCCTTATTGTGCACTGATGTCAAGCTGCTGGCCAAAGTTTTGGCCAACAGATTGGCAAAAGTAATCCTTAGCTTAATACACGGGGACCAGACTGGTTTTATGCTGGGCAAATCTACTGCCATCAATATTCGGCGATTATTTCTCAATCTGCAGATGTCTAGGGGACAAGCAGGTGCAATCCTTTCACTCGACGCTGCAAAGGCTTTCGACAGCGTCGAGTGGAAGTTCTTATGGAAAGTAATGGGGGGTATGGGGTTCAGACCCAAATTTGTATCCTGGGTAAAATTACTATATACACTCACCTAAATAATTATTAGGAACACCTGTTCTATTTCTCATTAATGCAATTATCTAGTCAACCAATCACATGGCAGTTGCTTCAATGCATTTAGGGGTGTGGTCCTGGTCAAGACAATCTCCTGAACTCCAAACTGAATGTCAGAATGGGAAAGAAAGGTGATTTAAGCAATTTTGAGCGTGGCATGGTTGTTGGTGCCAGACGGGCCGGTCTGAGTATTTTACAATCTGCTCAGTTACTGGGATTTTCACGCACAACCATTTCTAGGGTTTACAAAGAATGGTGTGAAAATGGAAAAACATCCAGTATGCGTCAGTCTTGTGGGCAAAAATGCCTTGTGGATGCTAGAGGTCATAGGAAAATGGGCCGACTGATTCAAGCTGATAGAAGAGCAACGTTGACTGAAATAACCACTCGTTACAACCGAGGTATGCAGCAAAGCATTTGTGAAGCCACAACACGCACAACCTTGAGGCGGATGGGCTACAACAGCAGAAGACCCCACCGGGTACCACTCATCTCCACTACAAATAGGAAAAAGAGGCTACAATTTGCACGAGCTCACCAAAATTGGACTGTTGAAGACTGGAAAAATGTTGCCTGGTCTGATGAGTCTCGATTTCTGTTGAGACATTCAAATGGTAGAGTCCGAATTTGGCGTAAACAGAATGAGAACATGTATCCATCCTCTGATGGCTACTTCCAGCAGGATAATGCACCATGTCACAAAGCTTGAATCATTTCAAATTGGTTTCTTGAACATGACAATGAGTTCACTGTACTAAAATGGCCCCCACAGTCACCAGATCTCAACCCAATAGAGCATCTTTGGGATGTGGTGGAACGGGAGCTTCGTGTCCTGGATGTGCATCCCTCAAATCTCCATCAACTGCAAGATGCTATCTTATCAATATGGGCCAACATTTCTAAAGAATGCTATCAGCACCTTGTTGAATCAATGCCACGTAGAATTAAGGCAGTTCTGAAGGCAAAAGGGGGTCCAACACCGTATTAGTATGGTGTTCCTAATAATTCTTTAGGTGAGTGTAGAAGACAGAGAGCTAGAATACGTACAAATGGGGTATTATCCGAGGCGTTTACTTTAGAAAGGGGTACACGTCAGGGGTGTCCTTTATCGCCGATGCCATTTGCCTTGGCTATAGAACCTCTGGCGCAGTTAATGCGTGCAGATCCCAAAGTAACGGGTTTGACATATGGAGGAGTAGAGGAAAAAATTGCATTGTACGCCAATGATATGTTGCTCTTTCTAGACAACATTGAACAATCAATACCCCATGTCATGCAGCTCATTGAGGAGTATGGTACCTATTCGGGTCTAACCATTAATTGGGACAAATCGGTAATGCTCCCCCGGTGCCGAGATCACTCCAGATTAAAATAGCTCCTTTAAATACTTCGGGATACAGGTAACATATAGGCCACAAGATTATGTAGACTTGAATCTGAACTCATTTAATGACAAATAGTGCCCAAAAGGTTGATAGCTGGTGTAAGCTGCCATTATCTGTTATAGGGAGAGCTAACTTAGTTAAAATGGTACTAATGCCACAATTTCTGTACATTTTGCACAATAGCCCAATTTGGATACCAATGAGACACTTCTACAAAATACAGGGGCTATTCAGGGCCCTAATATGGAATAAACAGTCCCCAAGAATTCGCTTAGAGACCTAAGAGAGGGAGAAGGATAGTGGTGGACTGGCAATTCCCAACCCGTGGCTATACTTTTTAGCGGCACAAGCTCAACAGTGTAAATCCTGTAGTGTCCTGGGTAACTCTGGGTCTGTTAGTGCGCTACTGTCTTATTTGATGGGAGGGAGACCACCAGGGTATATACTGGAGCTTGGCTCTGTTATTCGTCCCCCAGAACCTATCCCATGTGTTACTCTACTATGCAAAGCATGGAAAAAACCTAAAGATATCACCAAAATCTCGGGGTGTAGTGCCCTTACTCCCTTATGGAACAACTCAAGTCTCCTGGAACTGAGTAAGTTGGAAGGCTTTGATAGTTGGGAGAAAAAAGGAATTTATTGGGTGTCACAACTGTATACAAACAGAATCTTCAAAAGCTTTGAACAAATGAAGGAGGAGTTTCAGCTAACTAACACAAACTTTTATCAGTACTTACAATTACGCCACGCCTTTACAGCGCAGGGAAAGACGACAGATCTGACTATACAGGCATCTATGATAGCGGAACAGATCAGAAAGGGAGGTGATACCAAAGGAGTGATCTCCGGCTTCTACAAGTTGTTGCTATCATTCTATCAGGACCACTTTCCTTTGACTGTTAGGGAAAAATGGTCCCGAGAGGTTGGCCCCCTGAATGATGCACAGTGGTCCGAAATACTGTCTAAAAGCCCCTTGTTATCATTGTGTGAGACACACAGACTGTCACAACTATACTTAATACACAGGGTTTACAGAACACCTAAATTCCTAAATAAGATAGGGGTACGCGACACATCTAACTGCCCAAAATGTAATATGTCGGAGACACATATACTACACATGTTTTGGGAGTGCACTGCCATAGGTCCTTTTTGGAATCTAGTGTTCGATATTATTTTTCAGGTGTTCAGGATCAGACTTCCGGTAGATCCTTTGATATGTGTATTGGGCTTGTTACAAGACGAATTCACAACCAATCTCAATATTGGCATTAGTAGAACACTGTACCAAGCTAGGAAATTAATAGCCAAATACTGGATAAGCACTACAGTATCGGCTAAGGAGGAATATATTGCACGTATGAATGTGATAATTGGACATGAAAGGGGGGTATACTTTAAAAGAGGTATGATTAAGAAGTTTGAGTCTATATGGGGACCATGGTTGAGAACGCCAGGACTACCCACTGGACGTCTTATGTCCTTGCAACTGGGGCAGACGCCTAGATTATGGTGAAGTGTAACACGATAATGTGATGTTACTGATGAACGGGTTATGGTGGAAACAGGGGTAGTTGTTTCTCAAGCTGTGTGGAGGAGAAAAACGAGCTGACATTGTGGCGCGGTGCAGGTTAGGGAGGGGGGTTACACTCTTCTAAGTTTGAATTTTGTGTATTAATGTGCCCAAGTTGGGTCTTTACTTATTTACGTTAATGTATATTTGATGTATGTCTATATGTACATGTTGAAAACTTTTAATATAAATGACTTGATTTAAAAAAAAACATGCTGGATGCGGGTCACTGCACAGCAATTCAGGGCAACAGCCGTTTCGCACTAACCAGTGCTTTGTCACACTACCATATTTTTTTTTTGTTTTGCGGGTCGTTTTTTGCATTCCATATACAGCCCGTATACGGAACCATTCATTTCAATGGTTTTGCTAAAAAAAAACGGAATGTACTCCGTATGCATTCCGTTTCCGTTTTTCCGTTCCATTGAAAGATAGAACATGTCCTATTATTGCCCGCAAATCACTTTCCGTGGCTCCATTCAAGTCAAAGTATAGATCATACGAGTGTATTACTGTAGTACAGCGGCGGCATGAAGCGCACGGCGTCATAGCAACCAATGACGCCATGCGCTCCTGCTGTCAGCAGGAATCCAGGCCGGCATACCACGGACCGTTCATTAGGCCTATTTCTGATCTTTTGTCCAGGCATGTAAGGCTTACTGTAATGACTTTGCACGTCTCTAGGATTTTTTCCATGTCTGTATCTGATAAGAGGTTGCCATGGAAAGATATCCACCAGATCACTGCAAAGTATTCTCTAAAGGTGGATTTAGATGTGCAGATAATCGGGCAGATTATTGGGAATAAACATTCCTGCGAACGCTCATTCTGGACAATCTGCCTGTGTAAAGGTACAGTAGATCACCCACTCGTTCATCAGGGGAAATTGTCGTTCATGCAGGCACCTAAATTATCACTTCTGGGCAGTAGATTGTGCTCTCTAAACAGAAATCTGCTGCCCAGAAAGAATGTAGATGTATGAGAACGAACAATAGCAATAGCGATCAATCATGCTCATACTGTGGAGGTGATTGCTGCATGTAAATACAGAGCTTCACCTCCACTTAACAAGCATCTGCCTGTCAGGAAGGAGCGCTTCTATCCCAACAATCTGCTGCTCATTGTTACGTGAAAATCCACCTTAAAGGAGACGTCATTAATTTTATCACGTTTTACAGGCATACATACAAGCTGCATTAGCAAGAGATCTGTCAATCATCCTAGCATCTCTAAGTATCATTGTCCTGTCCATTAAGTGTTCCATATTTTGATGGGACAAAATTATGATATAAGGAGTATTTAAAGAGGACCTTTCACCACTCCTGACATGCCTGTTTTAATAGTTTAATACCTTTAAATTATTAAAAACTATTTATTAATACTTTACTAGTTTAATGCATTCCCCATGTAATAACAATTATGGAGCATCTATTCTTATGACTTTATGTTGTGCTGTTCCTTTATTATTTCTGCTTGAAGTTATAATTGAATTGCTATTAGCCTTCAATAAGGGTACAGAGGGGTGGTAACAAGTTGGGGGGTGTACCTGCACAGACTCATTCTATCCAATCAGTGCTGCCATGTTTATGTGTGCAGGTACACACCCCCAACTTGTTACCACCCCTTACTTACTGAAGGCTAATAGTAATTAATTCATAACTTCTAGTAGAAATAATAAAGAAATGGCATAACATAGAGCCATAACAATAGATGCTCCAGAATTGTTATTACATGGGGAATACATGAAGTAATTAAAGAAGACATGTCAGGAGTGGTGAAAGGTCCTCTTTAAACCACGGCAGGACTAAAAATGAGTACAAGACAGTATATGTAGAAGCGCAAAAGGTTCTAGTACTTACCCAAAGCTGGTATCATTTTTCCCAAAAATTAGAAAGTAGCTTTATGTCACCACAAAAATGAGGAATTCCACAAATAGTGTTATAGGGATACATCGGTAATCATCTGGCAATGAGAAAATTTTCTATGATTTTAAGTCATATGGGTGTTAAAGAAGCACTCCCACTAAATGTTTTATTCTCTGGACCATTAGAAAGCTATATGATGTAAACTGTAGTGAAGGTAATCTTCTTGTCATAGACTGTATTTTTGAGTTATAACCTCCCTTCTGATCCTCAGCTGTGGCATGTGAGCAGGGGCACACCTTAAATGAGGCTAGGTGAGGCCCCCGCCTCAGGCGGCCCCATTCAGTGGAAAGCAGGGGGGGGGGGGCGATTTCAAGAAGAAGACGACTTGCCTCACCACCAGGACGTGCTGCGCACACATGCACTGCTCTGATGACTGGAGCGGCACGTCCTGACAGCTGCAGCAGCCTGTACTATGTGTCTGTCTGGCACTGCCACCGCTTTTACCCAGTTCACAGCGAGCGCATTACTGATATGCGCTCCCTGTGTCATGCCACTCACTCCCTCCAGATCATCAGGTGCTGCGTGGCACACTGCTCTATTGAGGAGTGCAGCAGCAGTACCGAGACTGCTCTCCTCTGCCTCTAATCCTGTTGCCAGTTCCTGCTCCGTCCTTTGATGATGCTGTACGCATCATTTGAAATATGAGTGGGCAGGCCTCTTGTGAGCTGCAGCATGATATATATATTGTGGGGTTTCGCTCTGGTTGATAGGGTAAGCGGGCGCAGTACAGAGGCAAAATACAAGTGCTTAACTCAAAACGTCAGTGTTTATTCACACTTGAGGCAATTGCACGAAACAGCCCGTAACTTTGCAGTCTTGGTGTTAATTCACACACAATGAAAAGTTCATATAACATAAGTCACCTTGCTGACAGTTCTGCCTCCAGTAGTATACAGCAGGCTTTAGGAGGCCTGTTTCCCCAGCGTGCGGCTCTCAGCCCTCCTGCACGGCACAAAGCCTCAGATCCTCAAAAACAGAGACATCTCTGCTGAGCCCAGCTTGTCGGGGATATAAAGCAAAAGGCTTTATATAAAAAATATAGGATCAAAGAAAAAATTTCAACAGGAGTGGACATATAAAACACCTCAAAAAGAGATTGTTGTTAATTTAATTATGTTGTGCAATCAGTAAATAAGGTACAAGTGTCTATGCAAAAATATAAATGATTTATTATACAATAACTTAAAATACCATCAAAGCTTAATCAGTAGAAAAACACAATAATATGTCATAACACACAGTAATATGCAGTACTCAAAATTAGTCAATAGATGGCACTAATACAAAAACCAACGTATACACTATACCTCTCAAGCATAAAAATGTAATACAACCGTCTCGACCATAATCATCAGATATAAAACAATGATAAGGACAGATATGAACCCTTGCTCTGCGAAAACCATGACAAATCTTGGATACTGGTAGTATTGCGACACAACTTATAAATTATCAAGCCTGATATGGCTATGGAATGAATATTCCAATCAGAGATTCTCTCTGATATCAATATTAGGTCTCTTACTCAGTAATATGCATCTTTACTGAATAGCAATAATATTGATGTAGTACATCTAACATACATCCACAATAAAGTGGGGATTTTCCTAAATATCAGGCTAATTAATTCAATCAATACTACATATAATGAAATTCTGCATTACCAGAGAGTGTAGTTGATATGCAGAGTCTAAGGGGAGTCAGCTCTAAAGTCTGTTCTCATCATTGGGATTTTCTCCTGGGGTGTGCTTCCTTTCTTTGTTTCTCAGTGTTTCTGTGTCATCTGTTGCTCCTTGTTGTCCTTTCCTGTTGCTCTTTTTTTTGTATGTGTGTGGTTTAAGATCGCAAACTTATCAGTTAGACACACCTTCCTAGCTTGGAGTTTTCCGGTCATTGCCGGCTAGGCGTGTACATATGATAATGACTGTGATGTCACTGTATTACTGTAAATGCATTTCTGCTGTTGGTGTAATGTTACTCATTTACCCCTAAGTGACACTATTACCTAAGCTATTAGTATCATCCTAGTAAGGGTTAAATATCCAAGTTTGACATTATCTCACATTCTATATACATGACCTTACCTTTGGAACCTTAAATTAGAGCTGAGGGATTAATTTTGACACATATACCAATTAAAACACAGACGTTTGGGTACCATTTAGACTTTTCCCATACTCTCAGATTTATGTACCAATAATAATATAATGAACATTGTACTCTCACAGATGTGTGTGTCTCCTCAGTTACTCCAATGGATGATTGATTGTTAGTTAAAATAACACATGCATCCCTGAACAGAGATTCATTAACAAAGTCCACACTTTAAATTCGTGCTTTAGGAATATACACGTTCCTAGTGAGAAATATATATGATAACAGATACATAAATGTCCTTAATATTATGTAACAATATAAAGCGATACATAGGTCTTATTGATTTTCTTATACAAACAAAACTAGGGTTGATTATATGTGTATATAGATATTACAGATTTTCTGCTTCATTGATAGATATCAAACTGTAGGACTAATTAGTACCAGCTGCGTCCAGAGAATATCCTTATTTAAGTCATAAATCCATAAGAATACAAGAATGCCTCTTCTCAGACTGGTACTTTCATAAGAAGAAATCTTATGAACAGTGTCCTTTCCATGAACTTCTCTCGGCCATCTTTAAAATACATAACATATAACAATATGGCCTCTTACGGGTCTAATCAAATCCACTATAATTAGGATATTTGGATATAAAAGTTATATCTATGAAAAGGCACAACAAGCTGTCTATTTAAGGACAACCAGGTGCTGCCAGAACCTGGACTGGAACTTAAACTCCGGTCTGGTATTTAACCTCACCTGGCTGGAAACCAGCCCAGCCGCAAATGCTGGGAGGAAAATACCTGCCTTGCCAGACACAACCCCTCACTGTGTCACAATATATATACTGCTATCCGCTATTACATACTCCTGTATACTGCTATACGCTGTTATATACTGCCGTATACTGGTATACTCTGTTATGTAATGCCGTATACTGGTATACTCTGTTATATAATGCCGTATACTGGTATACTCTGTTAAATAATGCCGTATACTGCTATACGCTGTCATATACTGCTATACGCTGTTATATACTGCCGTATACTGCTATACGCTGTTATATACTGATGAATACTGCTATGCGCTGTTATATACTGCCGTATACTGCTATACACTGTTATATACTGCCGTATACTTGTCACGATGGGGAGTGGGGGAAACCCCCCACCATACAATGTAAAAGGGATAAGGGATAGCTGCTAGGTCAAGAAGCCAGGAAAAGGAAAGCAGGTCACCTAATCAGCGTCCCTAAGCAGCGTCCCTAATCCTCTCCCTAACTCCTCACCGTATGAGCGGACCTGGATGGTAGGACGGCTCATACCCTGGATACCTGAGGCCCTGAGTCGCCCTGAGAATCCCTCACAAAGAAGCTGAGGAGAGGCACCCTGTTCTTCCAAGACAAGGAAGAACAAGAGTCTCTAAAGACCTAATAGCAGGGAAAAAGTAGAGACCATACACAGCAAGAGGATCGGCAGGTAAGAACACAAGACAACACACTTACCTGCCGAAGTTTCCACGACTGGAACCCATGCAAACGTACAGGAGCCCAAACACCAAACAGGACGCCGTGCCAGCAATTCACACAGGTATCCAGCACACCAGACTCCGCCAGGACTCCATGCCGCAAGGTGCATGGCAGCCCCAGGCAGCGCTGCATACAGGCTTGTGGTTCACCCCTTTGGGAAACCAATCCCCTTCCGGAGGCCACAACACACAGGGAAAACGTCTTACATACATGCAGGGACAAACACCAACAACAGCCCAGACATGTAACAACAATCAAGACGTACAACACACCCTGAACATAAACCCACACCTAACGTACAAGTGAGGAAGGGTATAAGGAGCATACAAAAGGAAGACAATTTATGTCCAACAAGGTGGCCCTCAAGGACTGGGCAGAATCACCCAGGCAAGGAGCAGAGCTCCATCACCAAACAAGGCTGGAGTACAACTGTCCCCAGCCAGGAAGCCACCGATAAAATCAAGCTAGTGGCCACACCCAGGACACACCTAAATCCCCACTAGCTAGAGATTAACCCCTCGCTCACCAAACCGCAGGGAGACACACCTTAAAGGGGAAATCCATGTGCAAACCGACAACAACATGTTGCCACCGGCAACCAGTCTGCACGGCAACCGCGTCACGGTCAAACAACAATATGACCGTGACAATACTGCTATACGCTGTTATATACTGCCTTATACTGCTATACGCTGTTATATACTGCCGTACACTACTATGCGGGGGACGCCATTTCAATTTTCGCCTCAGGCAGCAGACAGGCTTGGTGCACCCCTGGTGACCAGCACTCTGATTTCCAGCTGACACAGAAAAGGAAGTCAGTTGCTTCTCTATTAATTCCTATTAGACTGACATTGAGGCTCCCATAAGATTACATTGAGAAACTAGCGTCCTGTCCACACATAAGATGCTGTATTATTTGTTAAGTCAAAGTGCTGGTCACATCACACATCTGAGGATCAGAAGGGATGGGATAACTTACAAATACAGTCACTGGTAAGAAAATTACCTTCACTATAGTTTACATCATGTACAGAGAATAAATATATTTGTGGGAGTGCTGCTTTAACTAGAGATGAGCAAATCAATTGAAATGAATCGATTTGTCTTATCATCCGAGCTTCTTCACCTGTGTAGGGCTGTGCCCGCAGGTGAAGAAAGGCCCTCCTGCTGCACATTTAGCCCAGCCCTGACAATTTCCTGCCTGCATCACTGCTCTGAGTAGCAGAGCAAGGGCATAGGCTCTGCTTCGGAGCAGTGTCAGCAGTATTACGTTAGTGGGTCAATCTACAGTACATTGACTCCATTGTGTACAATAAATCTCTCATTATTTGTTTACTTTCTGCCTTTCAAAAGCCATAACTTTCTTACTTTTCCCCACACATATCCACTTTTTTGTTATAAAACAAGTTGTACTTTCTATTTTCACCAGGGCTGGACTGGGAACTTGAAGTGGCCCTGGGGAAAAAAAAGTAAAAGTGGCCCAATGTTATAGGCAGGTCCATATTGACAGGAAGTGGGGCAACACAAGTAGGCAGGGACAACAGATGGAGAAGGGGCTGACAATGGCTTAATGCTGCACAACATAAATCCCTAGCAGAACAAAACACCACAATGCAGCACAAAATACTGCCCCAGCAGACCCAAATACCACAGTGCAGCACAAAATACCACCCAGCAGAACCAAATGCCACAGTGCAACACAAACTACTACTCCAGTAGAACCAAAGGTCCCCAGAAGGAGATATTTCTCCCAGAAGGACATCCCTGAACTATAGGGCCACGTTCAGCGACAAGTTAATATACACAGTGTCGGTGCCAAGATACATCTGACCACAAACGCATGGTCTAGCAAACATGGGCAGGGAAGGTACATAACTTTTACTGCCCACTGGGTGAACCTTCTGACAGCCATCAAGCATGTAACCCATGGCACCCGTGTGGATTTGGTGTTACCGCCATGGATTGCATGCAGGCCTGCCTCTTCTTCTCCTCCTCCTACTCCATCCTCTGTCTCCTCCTTTTCCACTGCTACCGCCTCTTCCGCTGCACCCCCCAAGCTCCCCAGAACCTATTCGACGTGCCAGGTGAAACGTTGCCATGCTGTGCAGCAGCTGTTGTGCCTGGAAGCCAAGAGCCACATCGGTCCTGCACTGCTTTCAGCTCTGCGGTCACAGGCCGATCAGTGGCCAACCCCGCTCAATTTGACAGTTGGTAAAGTGGTATGCGACAACGGTGCCAATCTGCTGAGCACACTGAAATAGGGCAAAATGACACACGTCCTGAACTTAGTTGTGCAGCGATTCGTTGCCAAGTACCCCGCGGTCCTGGATGTCTTGCGGCAGGCCAGGAAAATCTCTGGCCAATTTAAATCTTACACGGCCATGGCTCGCCTTGCTGACGTACACCATTTGCCCATCAGACGTCTGATTTGTGACTGCCCTACACGCTGGAACTCCACATTTTTTTAATGGACTCTGCAGGATACAAAAACGTGGAGTGCTGCACATTTGTATACATCAAACCGATAAGAAATAAATCTCTAGGCTCCAGCAGGGCACATTTTTGAGAGTTTTACTTTAAGCTGCATTAAAAATGGCCCCTGATTAAAATACATATTTTTTGTGGGAATTTTTGCCAATGATCCCCCTCTGGTATATCACTGTCCATGTTGTGGGACTATTTGTGTACTTCTAGTAAGTGTTTGCTGGCTGCAAATATGACCTGAAAGTTTTTCAGGTTCGCCTGCCATTAAAGTGAATAAGGCCTTCCGCGAAACCCCGGTTCGCGTACATTTGATCCAAACATGCGTTCGTGAATCGTCCCGATGTTCGTCCATCACTACTCCTGCCAGGTCTTCAGTGCCTTTTTCAAAAGCTTGATCTATCTCTTGCCTCATCTACATCAGATCCTCTCTCAGTTTCACATCACAGGAAATGCTGTTGAGGGGGCTTAGGGTTTCATGAATGCTAGGCACCAACTTGTAAAAGGTTATAGAGGCATCGTTTTCTAACATATTGTGGACAGCTGGGGAGCCAAGCTTCTTCTGGTGCCCGTCCTGAGCAGGAATTTTAATCCTGGACCCTGCAGCACATGATGCTTGATATAGGCTAGGCCGCCAAGGTAGCAATGGTTTACAGTGATTCAGTCTCCTGTGCCTTGCTCCTTCAGTTAATTGACCTCGCTAGAAGGTAATAATCCTCATTAACCCGTGTTCTTCTCATGAGCTATTTGATGGGGCAACCAGTTTCTAGAGGGTTTCCCTGTTTCAAGCTTCCCATGTTCCTGGCCATAAGTACCATCCAGAGTGCACCACTGTGTGCCACTGGGATTCCTTTTCATTTTATGTTTGCAGATCCTGTGGATGCAGTTGGTCTTTTCTTTAGGCTCCATCTCTTTGAGTCGCTGTTTAACCATAGTGCTGCCACAAAATGCCGTTTACAGTCCCTCAGTCTCCTCAAGTTTTTCTGCAGATTAGGATGGTCGCAATCTTCAAATTCCCAATCTCGTTAACTTGATGTCACCTGTAGCTTTGTTAGTCTTGTCATCCTCTGGTCTTTTCCAGTTGTCAGGATGGTCAACATGGAACTGTGATATTGCCCCCTGCTCCTGCCATAACTCTTGTGCCTTTTTTTCATACTTAATCCCTCCGCTGCCTTGTCCACATCAGAAACTCTCTCAGTTCCATCTCATGGGGGAAGCAGGAGATAGGCATTGTTAAGAGGACACAGAGTTCATTTTAAGGAGATTCGGCTAGACCTATTTCTGTCAAGAATTGGCGATGGTATGGAGAAGGATATCTCCCTCTTTTGGGATGAGGTGTGGCATGTGTATGTGAGAAGACATTGGTGCTCCTGTGAGGGCCCAGGCTTTCTGGCAGGTCATCAAGCACAGCTCTGTACATTGTATAGCGCCTGTTCTGGGTATCATGCTCACTAATGGGGCTGAGCTGCGCCTAGGCTACTTGACCAATGAACTTGTCGTCACTGGCCTAGGAAAAGCTGAGAGAAGGCCACGGATGGTATATCCTAGTAATATATCATGACTTGTAGAAGTAGGACAATCCCTCTAATTTATCACTATTTATTCCTACAGTAATCCTAATTCAAAATATAAGCTTATTCATCACTGAAAACACTAATAGTAATTAACTTATTTATCTTGGGATGAAATACATATTTTAATTTTTTGATGCATAAGCCTCAAGCACACGACCGGATTTTTGATCTGCATTCTTTGCGGTTTGGATGCGAACCCATTAGTTTCTACAGGGCCACAAACAATGCGGGCAGTCACGCACTCCGCAACAGAGTGGCTGGTCCTTAAATTATAGAACATGTCCGTTTTGCAACAAGAATAGGCATTTCTATAATAGGGCCTGAGAAAAGTGTGCACAGCACAAGGCTGGTATCCCTATTTTGCAGAAACGCAGTTGCTGGCCACAAAATACATACAGTCGTGTGCATGAGGCCTAATATAAAAGTGAAAGAGTTGAATGGCTTTCTTTGCTCGAGCATTGCATTAGAGGTACTGTATATGTCAGGAACATTTTCCGGATGTATACCTTGGATGAAAGGCTCTGAAGTGTGCATACAATGGGACACGTCATTCATAGGTATCCATGTTAAAAAATGTACATTGCACTGCACAGTATATGTCTTTTTTTTTTTTTTGCAGGATGCCTCTTCATAGAAAAGTGCATATAACTGTGCTTTTCTATACCATGATAGGTACGGTATACCAACATCATCAATCAGCTTGATTGAGACCAAAAGGTTACTTTTTTTTAGCTTCTCTCAGGTGAATGGGATCCTATGGATACATGTTCCTAGCCCATACGGCAAATTTGCAAAGATGGAGTGGAAAATACCTTAATGCCCATAGACACACAGGCAATAATTTAAGCTGTTGGTATAGGCTGTGTAACATCATGGTAGAACAGAAGTCCAGTCTCCTCCTGTTTCTTGCTTCTTCAGTCAATTCTTCAGCTGCAAGTAAAAACCTCTCTGACTAGGATTCTTTTGGTGAGTTGCCTGATGCAGGCAATAGGTTTGCATATGTCCCACAGGGCCTTTCTTTCACGTCACCGACATTCCTGTCCAGACCATCCAAAGTGCATCACTGCCTTTCACTGGGCTGCTTTTCAACCTTATCTCAGATCTGGTGGACACAGTAGGCGTTTTCTTCACGCTTTCGTTTCTGGGGTGCAGTCATACCACTGCCAGGAGAAGTAGCTGACTCTCCCTTAGCTACCTCAGGGTTTCCTGGGGTTTCTGATGGCCATTTATGAGGCTAGGCAACATGGAACATTTCTATTGCTCTGCTTCTGCCAGGCCTCTGATGGCTTTTTTCAAATTTGATCCCTTTGCTGCCTCATCCAAATCAATTTCTCTCTCACAGGAAACAGACATCATCAAGAGGGCTTGGGGGTTATGAATACCAGGTATGAATGCGGACATTAAAAATGCAGTATGTACATACCATAGGGAAATGCACATCTGGAGATATAGATATATTAACTTACATACACAGTATATACAGATAAGTATTACATGCAATAAATGGACACTAAGTTAAAATATTTCTAAACCAAAATATATGTGTGTGTGTGTGTATATATATATATATATATATATATAGAGAGAGAGACATTCAACACAGATATGGAGACATTACATACATATAAATACAGTTACAAACACAGACATTACATATTTTGTTACTCTGGTACCTCTGATACTTTCATTGTTCTTTGTCGCTGTGTAAATACAAGGATAAAATCATTAATATATGTAAAGTACAATAAAGAGCAACAGTTTATAATATTAACCCCTTAAGGACCCTGCCATATTTCACCTTAAGGACCAGGCCAATTTTTGCAAATATGACCAGTGTCACTTTATGTGGTGATAACTTTAAAACACTTTGACTTATCCAGGCCATTCTGAGATTGTTTTCTCATCACATATTGTACTTCATGACAGTGGTAAAATTGAGTCAAAAAAATTTACATTTCTCTACTTTTATAATAGATATTAATACCTCCAAAAATAGTTATTACTTTACATTCCCTATATGTCTACTACATGTTTGGATCATTTTGTGAATGCCATTTTATTTTTTGGGGACGTTACAAGGCTTAGAAGTTTAGAAGCAAATCTTGAAATTTTCCAAAACCCACTTTTTAAGGACCAGTTCAGGTCCAAAGTCATTTTGTGAGGCTTACATAATAGAAACTCCAATAAAGTCACCCCATTTTAGAAACTACACCCCTCAAGGTATACAAAACTGATTTTACAAACTTTGTTAACCCTTTAGGTGTTCGCCAAGAATTAATGGAAAATAGAGATGAAATTTCAGAATTTTTGGCCAGATTTTCCATTTTAATTAGTTTTTTCCAGCTACAAAGCAAGGGTTAACAGTCAAACAAAACTCTATATTTATGGCCCTGATTCTCTAGTTTACAAAAACATCCCATATGTGGTCGTAGACTGCTGTATGGGCACACGGCATTGCACAGAAGGATAGGAACGCCATATGGTTTTTGGAAGGCAGATCTTGCTGGACTTGTATTTTTGACACCATGTCCCATTTGAAGCCTCCCTGATGCACCCCTAGAGTAGAAACTACAAAAAAGTGACCCCATTTTGGAAACTAAAGGATAAGGTGGTAGTTTTGTTGGTAATATTTTAGGGTACATATGATTTTTGGTTGCTTTTTGTGAGGCAAGGTAACAAAAAATAGCTGTTTTGGCACCGTTAATTTTTTTTGTTATTTACAACATTCATCTGACAGGTTAAATCATGTGGTATCTTTATAGAGCAGGTTGTTACGGACGCGACAATACCAAATCTGATTACTTATATTGGTTGTTTGTTTCAGTTTTACATAATAAAGCATTTTTGAAAATAAAAATAAAAAATTTTGTGAAATCCCTGGGCGCAGCTGTATATATCATGATACTTAGTTCACAATTTTTTGCCAGATGAAAGGTCCTCTTTAAGTTTTACACAATAACAGCATTTTGAAACAAAAAAAACTATGTGTGATGTAACGTGACAAAAAATGGTTTATTTAACACAGTTTTTATTTTTATTTTTTTATGCTCTTCACCTGAGGGGTTAGGTCATGTGGTATTTTTATAGAGCAGGTTGTTACCGACATGGCAATACCTAATATGTATACTTTTTTATTTACTTAAGTTTTACACAATAACAGCATTTTGAAACAAAAAAATAATATGTTTTAGTGTCTCCATATTCTGAGAGCCATAGTTTTTATATTTTTTCAGACGATTGTCTTAGGTAGGGGCAAATTTTTTGTGGGATGAGGTGACGGTTAGATTGGTACTATTTTGAGGGGTATACGCCTTTTTTATCGCTTGGTGTTGCACTTTTAGTGATGTAACATGACCAAAAAATGATTTATTTAACACAGTTTTTATTTTTTATTTTCTTACGCTGTTCACCTGAGGGGTTAGGTCAAGTGATATTTTTATAGAGCTGGTCGATACGGATGCGGCGATACCTAATATGTCTACTTTTTTTCCCTATTTTTTACAACATTTTTTCCCTTTATTTTGGGAAAAGGCTATTTTTATTTTTAGTTTTTTTACTTGAAACTTTAAAAAATAAATTGGAAAACTTTATTTATTTATTTTTACTTTATTTTTTGTCCCACTCTGGGACTTCAACTTTTGGGGATCTGATCCCCTATACAATACATGACAATACTTCTGTATTGTCATGCATTGGCTGTTTTTGCACCTGATTGAGTCCCCTCAACCTCATGTTATGGCTGATATGGCTATAGTTACTATACTAGTGGACATACATATGTTCTATATAGATGGAGGATGAGCAAGGAACACAAAGCTGACACTGTACTTTTACATATATTGAAATAAAAAAGTAAGGAAATGTAATAGGGCCTAATAAAACTAACAATTATAAGGTCAGGTGTTTGGAGGTACCAGGTCAGATATTTACAGATATGGTCAGATCAATTATTTGTACCAAACATAATATTTTATGGAAATATTAGAGAACGGTTTCAATGACAATATACAGTCATGGCCAAAAGTTGGAATTATTGGAAATTGGAAAAGTTGCTGCTTAAGTTTTTATAATAGCAATTTGCATATACTCCAGAATGATATGAAGAGTGATCAGATGAATTGCATAGTCCTTATTTGCATGAAAATTAACTTAATCCCAAAAAAAACATTCCACTGCATTTCATTGCTGTCAATAAAGGACCTGCTGAGATCATTTCAGTAATCATCTTGTTAACTCAGGTGAGAATGTTGACGAGCACAAGGCTGGAGATCATTATGTCAGGCTGATTGGGTTAAAATGGCAGACTTGACCTGTTAAAAGGAGGGTGATGCTTGAAATCATTGTTCTTCCATTGTTAACCATGGTGACCTGCAAAGAAACGCGTGCAGCCATCATTGCGTTGCATAAAAATGGCTTTACACGCAAGGATATTGTGGCTACTAAGATTGCACCTCAATCAATAATTTATAGGATCATCAAGAACTTCAAGGAAAGTTGTTAAGAAGGCTTCAGGGCGTCCAAGAAAGTCCAGCAAGCGCCAGGATCGTCTCCTAAAGAGGATTCAGCTGCGGGATCGGAGTGCCACCAGTGCAGGAATGGCAGCAGGCAGGTGTGAGCGCATCTGCACGCACAGTGAGGCGAAGACTTTTGGAAGATGGCCTGGTGTCAAGAAGGGCAGCAAAGAAGCCACTTCTCTCCAAAAAAAACATCAGGGACAGATTGATCTTCTGCAGAAAGTATGGTGAATGGACTGCTGAGGACTGGGGCAAAGTCATATTCTCCTATGAAGCCTCTTTACGATTGTTTGGGGCATCAGGAAAAAGGCTTGTCCGGAGAAGAAAAGGTGAGCGCTACCATCAGTCCTGTGTCATGCCAACAGTAAAGCATCCTGAGATCATTCATGTGTGGGGTTGCTTCTCATCCAAGGGAGTGGGCTCACTCAAAATTTTGCCCAAAAACACAGCCATGAATAAAGAATGGTATCAAAACACCCTCCAACAGCAACTTCTTCCAACAATCCAACAACAGTTTGGTGAAGAACAATGCATTTTCCAGCACGATGGAGCACCGTGCCATAAGGCAAAAGTGATAACTAAGTGGCTCGGGGACCAAAACGTTGACATTTTGGGTCCATGGCCTGGAAACTCCCCAGATCTTAATCCCATTGAGAACTTGTGGTCAATCCTCAAGAGGCGGGTGGACAAACAAAAACCCACTAATTCTGACAAACTCCAAGAAGTGATTATGAAAGAATGGGTTGCTATCAGTCAGGAATTGGCCCAGAAGTTGATTGAGAGCATGCCCAGTCGAATTGCAGAGGTCCTGAAAAAGAAGGGCCAACACTGCAAATACTGACTCTTTGCATAAATGTCATGTAATTGTCGATAAAAGCCTTGGAAACGTATGAAGTGCGTGTAATTATATTTCACTACATCACAGAAACAACTGAAACAAAGATCTAAAAGCAGTTTAGCAGCAAACTTTGTGAAAACTAATATTTGTGTCATTCTCAAAACTTTTGGCCACGACTGTACATTGATGCTTTCATATTATTTCTGAATTGTACTAGAGTTATGTGTTACAGTATTTATCTAACTCCCATAAAAGTGAATTGGAGTTGCTAAATTAACATAGAACACTGAGCTCGACTGTTTCCATAACCCCGGCCACCTCTGGTCACTGCATATGATGGGTCTTCTGATCTCAGCCAGAAATGGTTAACATGAGAATAACAAAAAACTCTCATTCCAGTGACGTTCCTTTTGTTCTACTGTAAAGTCCATTGTAATTGAAGTATATAATTCAAAATGGAAACGTGTAGAGCGGTTTATAATATAAAATAATAAGTAATAAAACTTAGGCTCTGGAAAATATTTAAGGAAAATGTGATAATCTGATGCTTGTTACATTACATATTGATTTATTAAATTGATATGTTATAAATGAACACATCTACGGTTTATATAGAAACGTCTCTCCACATGGAGACAAATGCTCTGTTTAGCACTGAGAAGCCTTGCATTTTCTGACCGTTCATGGAGACATGTAACATAGTAACATAGTATATAAGGCCGAAAAAAGACATTTGTCATCCAGTTCGGCCTGTTATCCTGAAAGTTGATCCAGAGGAAGGCAAAAAAAAACTGTGAGGTAGAAGCCAATTTTCCTCACTTTAGGGGAAAAAATTCCTTCCCGACTCCAATCAGGCAATCAGAATAACTCCCTGGATCAACGACCCATCTCTAGTAGCTATAACCTGTAATATTATTAAGCTCCAGAAATACATCCAGGCTGTAACGGTCACGTCCACACACACACAGGGGGAAGGGTAGTGACCACTGCACTCCACCCTCACCCCTGGCCCTGCCTACTTGCCTCACGAGTCCTGATGACAGGGGACAACTGGACGGCAGTCCCTAACTTAGGATATGTGCAGGGAAGACAGACAAGACAAAATACGGAACATGAACGGACCGGGTCAGAACCAAGAGAGCTACGCAGTACAACGGATTAAGCAAAGAATGGTCAGGAGAAGCCGAGGTCAAATACCAGGAGAGTAGCGAAGTACAAGAGGAGTCCTAAGAGAGTAGTCAGGTGGGAGCCGAGGTCACAATACCAGGATGGATGCACAGTACAGGAGGAGCAGGCAGAGGATCGTCAGGGAACAGGATCAGGTAAGTATTCAGTAGTCCAACAAATAGCCAGGAACCTAGAAATTAACAGGCAACCTGTGACCAACAGGCTGCCTGTATTTATAGTGGGGAGTGAGGGTCATGTGACGTGGCCAGCGTCACATGACCGACAGACCAACCAGTCGAGCACCGAGTGATCAGCTCGGCGCTCAAGGCAGACTAGGAGCAGGGAGCCACCCAGCCAGCAAAGCTGCACTGGGAATGAGGTCAAGCACAGATCCTCATTCCCAAAGCTAAGCAACAGGTCTGCGGGAAATGGGGGACCAAGTGCACCTTCGGAACCCCGTGACAGTACCCCCCCTTTTACGAGGGGCCACCGGACCCAAGAGTTCAGGCTATGGCTTTTCAGGGTGTTCTAAATGAAATTTACGAACAAGTCTAGGAGCACGAACCTCCCTAGCAGGTACCCAAGATCTCTCTTCAGGTCCATACCCCTTCCAGTGAATCAGGTACTGCAAGGCATTACGCACCTTCCTGACATCCACTATTTTAGACACCACATACTCGACAGCATCATTAACAAGAACCGGCGGAGGCGAGGCTTTTGATGGTACTAACGGTTCAAAATATTTTTTAAGCAGAGATTTATGGAACACATTATGAATGTGGAATGAATCGGGCAGCTCCAACCTAAAAGATACCGGGTTAATCACTTCCGTGATCTTATATGGGCCAATAAAATGAGGAGCAAATTTTTTAGAAGTTACCTTGAGAGATAGATTCTTGGAGGACAACCATACTTTATCCCCAACCTGAAAGTTCACCCCCCTTGAACGTCTCCTATCGGCCTTGAGTTTTTGAGAACTTTGAGCCTTTTCTAGGTTCGATTGAACCCGGGCCCAAACTGTGCACAGTTCGGAGGAGAGTTTATCTGCTTCAGGGTTAGAGGAGGAGACGGACGACCCAGAATGAAAACGGGGATGAAAACCATGGTTGCAAAAGAAAGGGGAGACCCCAGCAGAAGAATTGACACGGTTATTCAAAGCAAATTCAGCCAACGGAAGGAATTTGACCCATAATTGCTGGTCATCAGCAACATACAACCTCAAGAATTGTTCCACAGACTGATTAAGGCGTTCAGTCTGCCCATTACTCTCAGGATGGTAGGCGGAAGAAAAAGACAATGAAATTTTACATCTTTGACAGAAGGCCCTCCAGAATTTGGACACAAACTGCACACCCCTGTCAGAAACAATATTTTCCGGGATGCCATGTAAACGAACAATCTCTCTCACAAAAATAGAGGCCAGGGTTTTAGCATTCGGAAGTTTAGACAGGGGAATGAAATGAACCATCTTGCTAAACCTATCGACCACTACCCAAACCACAGTCTTACCCTCCACCAGCGGTAGGTCAGTTATAAAGTCCATCGAGATATGGGACCAGGGTCTACTGGGAATGGGTAGGGGTCGTAAGTTACCAGCAGTGCGAGTCCTAGGTGTCTTAGATCTGGCACAAACCTCACAGGCTGACACGTAGGACTTGACATCCCTGGTCAGAGTGGGCCACCAATAGGACCTAGAAACCAGATCCTTAGTGCCCTCAACACCCGGATGTCCACAAAAGGCAGAATCGTGACACTCCCCCAACAGCTGGAGACGAAATTGTACAGGAACAAACAACTTATCTGTTGGAGTGGATGCCGGTGCCAGATGTTGTTCAGCCTCAATGCGAGCCGAGATATCCTGGGTTAGAGCTGCTAAGAAGATGTTTGTTGGTAGGATGGATTCAGGCGGCGTCTCAGTGGGTTGAAAGGCATGGAAGCTCCGGGACAATGCGTCTGCCTCCACATTTTTACTTCCCGGCCTGAACGTAATGGAGAAATCAAAACGGGTAAAAAACAGAGCCCATCGGGCTTGTCGGGGATTCAACCTCTTAGCCGACTCGAGAAACATTAGGTTTTTATGATCAGTGGTTGTTGGGCCTGTTAATCTGTAACGGTCACGTCCACACACACACAGGGGGAAGGGTAGTGACCACTGCGCTCCACCCTCACCCCTGGCCCTGCCTACTTGCCTCACGAGTCCTGATGACAGGGGACAACTGGACGGCAGTCCCTAACTTAGGATATGTGCAGGGAAGATAGACAAGACAAAATACGGAACATGAACGGACCGGGTCAGAACCAAGAGAGCTACGCAGTACAACGGATTAAGCAAAGAATGATCAGGAGAAGCCGGGGTCAAATACCAGGAGAGTAGCGAAGTACAAGAGGAGTCCTAAGAGAGTAGTCAGGTGGGAGCCGAGGTCACAATACCAGGATGGATGCGCAGTACAGGAGGAGCAGGCAGAGGATCGTCAGGGAACAGGATCAGGTAAGTATTCAGTAGTCCAACAAATAGCCAGGAACCTAGAAATTAACAGGCAACCTGTGACCATCAGGCTGCCTGTATTTATAGTGGGGAGTGAGGGTCATGTGACGTGGCCAGCGTCACATGACCGACAGACCAACCAGTCGAGCACCGAGTGATCAGCTCGGCGCTCAAGGCAGACTAGGAGCAGGGAGACACCCAGCCAGCAAAGCTGCACTGGGAATGAGGTGAAGCACAGATCCTCATTCCCAAAGCTAAGCAACAGGTCTGCGGGAAATGGGGGACCAAGTGCACCTTCGGAACCCCGTGACACAGGCCCTCTTGAACTGCTTTTACCATAAAGAAGCCTCTTCTATGTTTGTGTACAAACCTTTTTTCCTCCAGGCGCAGATGGTGTCCCCTTGTCACAGTCCTGGGGATAAATAGATGATGGGAGAGATCTCTGTACTGTCCCCTGATACAGTCCTGATCAAAAGTTTGAGACCACTTGAAAAATGGCAAAAAAATCATATTTAGCATGGCTGGATCTTAACAAGGTTCCAAGTAGAGCTTCAACATGCAACAAGAAGAAATGAGAGTGAGCCAAAAAAAAATTTGAGCATTCAATTTTATGAAAACAACGAATAAACTGAAACAGGCTGTTTTTCAGCTGATCAAAATTTTAGGACCACATGCCTTTAAAAGGCCAAATCTGTGCAAAGATGTGGATTCATTGTCATTTTCTGTCAGGTAGTCACACGTGATGGGAAAGGCAAAAAAACTCTCCCTTTTTGAACGTGGTCGGGTTGTTGAACTGCATAAGCAGGGTCTCTCACAGCGCGTCATCGCTGCTGAGGTGGGACGCAGTAAGACAGTCATTTGGAATTTCTTAAATTATCCTGAGGGTTATGGAACAAAAAAGTCAAGTGGAAGACCCAAACAAATGTCATCAGCACTGAGCCGGAGGATCCAATTGGCTGTCCGTCAAGACACTGGACGATCCTCGACCCAAATTAAGACCCTTACTGGTGCTGACTGCAGCCCCATAACCATCAGACGGCATCTGAGACTGAAGGGCTTCAAAAACAAAAAACGTCTTCAAAGACCTCGTCTCCTTGAACGCCACAGAACTGCTCGTTTGGACTTTGCAAGAGAGCACCAAACATGGGACATTCAAAGAAAGTTTTATTCTCTGATGAGAATTTTTTTTACCTTGATGGTCCTGATGATTTCCAATGTTACTGGCATGACAAGCAGATCCCACCTGAGATGTTTTCTACGCACCACAGTGGAGGGGGCTCCATAATGGTCTGGGGTGCTTTTTCCTTCAGTAGAACAATGGAGCTTCAGGAAGTGCAGGGGCGTCAAACAGCCGCTGGCTATGTCCAGATGTTGCAGAGAGCATTCCTCATGACTGAGGGCCCTCGTCTGTGTGGTAAGGACTGGGTTTTTCAACAGGACAACGCTACAGTACACAATGCCCGCAGGACAAGGGACTTCTTCCAGGAGAATAACATCACTCTTTTGGCCCATCCTGCGTGTTCCCCTGATCTAAATCCAATTGAGAACCTTTGAGGATGGATGGCAAGGGAAGTTTACAAAAATGGACAACAGTTCCAGACAGTAGATGGCCTTCGTGCGGCCGTCTTCACCACTTGGAGAAATGTTCCCACTCACCTCATGGAAACGCTTGCATCAAGCATGCCGAAACGAATTTTGGAAGTGATAAACAATAACGGCGGAGCTACTCGTTACTAAGTTCATGTTTGGAAGTTGGATTTCTGTTTTGGGGGGGTTTAGTTTTTTTTTGGAGGTGTGGTCCTAAACTTTTGATCAGCTAAAAAACAGCCTGTTTCAGTTTATTTGTTGTTTTCATTAAATTGAATGTTAAAAAAAGTTTTGTCTCACTCCCATTTCTTCTTGTTGCATGTTGAAGCTCTACTTGGAACCTTGTTAAGATCCAGCCATGCTAAATATGATTTTTTGCCATTTTTCAAGTGGTCTTAAACTTTTGATCAGGACTGTATATTTATATAGTAATTAGATCTCCCCTCAGTCGTCTTTTTTCTAAAGTGAATAATCCTAGTTTTGATAATCTTTCAGGGTACTGTAGTTCACTCATTCCAGTTATTACTTAGCTGCCCTCCTCTGAACCCTCTCCAGCTCTGCTATGTCTGTCTTGTTCACAGGAGACCAGAACAGTACACAGTACTCAATGTGTGGTCTGACTAGTGATTTGTAAAGTGGTAGGACTGTGCAACCCATTATCTTATTTGCCTTGGCAGCAGCCGTCTGACACAGATTTTTACAGCTTAGTTTGCTGTTCACTAAAATTTCTAGGTCTTTTTCCATGTCAGTGTTAGGCCTCATGCACACGACCGTTGTTTGGTCACTTCAATGGGGCCGCAAAAGATGCGGACAGCACTCCGTGTGCTGTCCGCATCTGTGGCTCCGTTCCGCGGCCCTGTTAAAAAAATATAACATGTCATATTCTTGTCCGCGCTTTGCGAACAAGTATAGGCATTTATATTGCCGGCGCCCGTTCCGTTCCGCAGATTGCGGAAGGCAACATGGGCGGCTTCCGTTTTTTGCGGATCCACGGTTTGTTGACCGCAAAAAAACGGCACGGCCTTGTGCATGAGGCCTTACCCAGTGTACGGGTGACTTGCATTATTCCTACCCATGTGCATAACCTTACATTTGTCAGTGTTAAACCTCATCTGCCACTTATCTGCCCAAGCCTCCAATCTATCCAGATCCATCTATATCAGTATACTGTCCTCTTCCATGTCAATTACTTTACACAGTTTAGTTTAATCTGCAAAAAAAAATATTTTACTGTGCAAGCCTTCTACAAGATCATTAATAAATATATTGAAGAGGATAGGGCCCAGTACTGACCCCTGAGGTACTCCACTAGTGACAGTGACCCAATCTGAGTGTGTACCATTAATAACCACCCTCTGTTTTCTCTCATTGACCCAATTACTTACCCACATACAGACATTTTCTCCCAGTCCGAGCATTCTCATTTTATATACTAACCTTTTATGCGTTACAGTGTCAAATGCTTTGGAGAAGTCCAGATATACAACATCCATTGATTTGCCGCTGTCAAGTCTAGAACTTACCTCCTCATAGAAACTGATTAAATTAGGTTGACATGACCGATCCCTCATGAAACCATGCTGATATGGCGTTATTTGCTTATTTTTATTGAGGTGCTCCAAGATAGCATCTCTTAGAAAACCTTCAAACAGTTTACCCACGACAGATGTTAAACTTACCAGCCTATAGTTTCCAGGCTCTGTTTTTGGACTCTTTTTGAATATTGGCACCACATTTGCTATGTACCAATCGTGTGGAACACTCCCTGTCAGTATAGAGTCCTTAAATATCAGAAATAAGGGTCTGGCTATGACATTACTTAATTCCCTTAGGATACAGGGGGTGTATGCCATCTGGTCCTGGCTATTTGTCTATTTTAATCTTTTTAAGACACCGCTGTACTTCTTCCTGGGTCAGACAGGGCACTTTTAATGGGAAATTTCCTTTTACATTCTGCATTTCATCTGACAGTTTACTTTCTTTAGTGAATACAGTGGAGAAAAAAATATTTAATAGCTTTGCTTTTTCCTCATCGCTCTCTGCAACTTCCCCCTCATCACTCAGATTTCCATCATTGGGGTGTGGGCAATGGGGGTCCCACTGGCGCATAGCTCAGAGATTTATTTTTATTATATGTCTGACTCAGTATTGACTTTAGTGGAGCTCGCAATGAAGTTACAGAAGTGGACTGGGTGACGGAGGAAGGGGGAGAAGCACAGCTCAAATTTGGTCAATGTTATCAGCTGTAAGAATTACCATACATGAAAGAAACATTAATTCCATGGCAGTGTACATCAAGAGGGGGTTCCACATAAATAATACACATCATTAACAAAAATACAAGAAACTATTAACAGACTGGTACGGAGGTGGAGAGGACACACTTGAGGTATCAGTTTGATATACACGTCCGGAAATATTCCTGACATACACCTCAAAGAGCTTGTCGTTTTCATATAGTAAGTATATCAGTAATGCAGTTTTTGCATGTGTCTTTGTGCATGCTATTTGTAGTCCTTGTTTGCTTTTACCTTGCAGCCATGGCAGTGTGCACCTGAACCCTTTTCTATAATTTTGGAGGTGCTGGTCTAACTTTGTTTTTTGCATTATACACCTCTAGTGGATCATGTCTCCAATGTATGCAGCTGTATGTCTAAAGATGCATAGGTCACCCATAGGCCACCATTGTAAAAACTATGGGGGTCATTTATTAAGACCGGCGTTTTAGACATCGGTCTTAATAACCCTTATATCTGGCGGTGGCGCCGGCCTCTACATAACTCTGGCATATCCAGCTTCCTAGCTGGCTAACATTTAAACATTTTTCTACACCTAAAACAGGCGTAGAAAATGATGAATGAGACGGGTCTACCGATCCTTCCCTGTCCACTTTTTTTCGACCTGGCGTGAGCGTGGATAAGTCTGACTGCAGACAGCACTTTCCCATGCACAGAAAAAAAATCCTACTGTCTATATACTGAATATCTACTGAAGCCACTCAGACCCCTAGATGTCTATACACAAGTTTAGTGAATGCGCCAGGAGGTGGTAAACATATAAAATCAGAACGTCAGGTTTCCACTTCAATAGCTCTGTGTGGAATAACCTACCAACTAATGACATTGGCCATCACAGAAATCCTAGTGAAACCAGTCCTGGCATTCAAGAAGATTTTTATTATTTGCTACATACGGTAATTTAGAGAGAAGCTCCTGTGACCAGAGACTACTGGACAAGTGATCACTGAGCTGAACGTGTAGATGTCCATGACTGACAGTAACTGACTGCAGCCAACCAAGGTTTTTTTTATTTTTTATTCAAATACATCAATCCTATTGGTTGTCAGTTGCTACAGTTACCGTGGTGACCAATGCAGCTGAAGATTTAAAGAGACATGGCACTCATAAATGAGAGTAGAACCTTTCTTTTTCTTTTCAATTCTATTTTTATTAGTTTTTATAATAAAATAAGAGACTGTTTACATTGTATCAATGTAGAGGAAATCAAGAACAATTATGACAAGTTGATATGCAACAGTGCTCATTCTAAAACATAATGATGAACATGGAATGAGTAGACGAGAAAGGGGAGTGAGGAAGGGGGGTGAGGGAGAGGGAGGGGGGGGGGAGTTGAGGGTTGGGTACGAGTGGTGTGTTGTATTCAGGATCAAGGACGAACAGATCAGAAATTCCGTAAAGATCAGTTCTGTGTTTCAGATATGTTAGAAAGCATGTTAAGTGCTGGTGTAGTATTTCGGAAGGATGTCCAATCTTCCCATATTTTTTGGAATGTCGTGTGGGATCTCTTCTCCCAGGCTGACAGTTCCTACTATCGCGGACTTCCTTTTTTAGACATTTGCAGCTGCGACATGCATGTGAAGCACAATTTGGGAGTGGACCCCTGAAGATAGAATATAGTGCTGTAAAAAAAATTGCCAGAAGGGCGACCCATTACAAAATGGTCTCGTCCTTCTATGGATTTCTTATCTCATCCAGGCCTTCGCCGTTAGCGAAGGCTTTCCTCAGGTGGCGGGTGGACATACCTACACTAGAGACCTCGCATGAGAAGGAGCTGACGGCCTCATGGAGAAAGTCAGTGATTGGTGCACAAGATCAGCTGATCCAGAATAAATGGCTACACAGAGTATATCTCACCCCTGTGCGCCTTGTGCGTATGCGCAGACTAGATTCAGATGTTTGTAAACGGTGCGGGGGTGGGGGACTTTATTCCATATGATTTGGGAATGCTCGGTTATTCAAGATTTCTGGAGGGCGGTGCATAGGTACCTCAACGCTAGGTTAGGACTCCAAGCAGTGGTCGCACCAGAAGTTAGCCTGTTGGGTTTGGTTAATGATATCCTTCCGGCCAAATATGATAGAATTTTGTATAGGCTATTATTGTTTTATGCAGGGAAGTCGATGCTGCTCAACTGGAAGCCTCCCAAAACGCTAAGTGCATCACATTGGATTCAAATTGTTAACGAGGCGCTTCCCATGTATAAATTGACGTATGAAGCTAGAGGGGTTCCGGAGAAATATGGTTGACCTTATTTAGCCATTGTGAAACGGTCGGTGGTGTTTTTTGATTCCAATATTGTGGTATAAGGGATTTTGCTGCAGCCATGAGGTAAAGGAAAAGTCTGCATTTCCTAAAGGGAATGTTTTCCAGTCTGACATGCAGTAGGACTGAGAGGGGGGATGGGGTTTCGGGTAAAGAGCATATTTGTTTAGCCAGTTTAAGTATCTCAGTCCTGAAAGGCTGAATCACAGGGCAGTGCCACCACATGTGTAGGTATGTGCCTTTGGTTTGGGAGCACCTCCAACATATGTCTGTGCTGAGGCAGCGCATCTGCTTGAGTCGAACTGGGGTGAGATACCACCTGGTTATTAGTTTGAAGGAGTTCTCCTGGAGACGTGTGCATCTATTAATCCCATACGAGCCTAAGTAGATTTGTTTGGATTCTCTGTCTGTGAATGTAGTTTCAAAGTCTCTGCTCCAATCTGCGATGTATGTCATATCATTAGAGTTTCTAATGGATTGGAGTATTTTGTAGACTTGTGACAAAACATGGCGAGGGGAGTGGTGTGAAGCAATGAGTTTCTCAAAAGGGGTCAGCTCTCTATATGTGTTAGATGTAATCAGGATAGGGGTGATTAATGATTTGATGTGGGCCTTCTGTATCAGGTGTAACTGGGTATAGGAAAGTGGATCGTCAGGGCTATCTTGGTCTAGAAAAGATTGTATCTTGATAGATTTCAGGTCTGAGGGGTTAATTCCTATATCTCTATATTTGGCTGAGTATAAATCTGCTATGTCTGCTATGGACATAAGGGGGGGAGAGAATGGGACTAAGATCTTCCTTGTAGGACCGCCAGATTTTAAGTGTTTCTCAGGTAATGAGGTTGAGTGTGAGTTGGGCTGGGGTAATGTCTTGCTTAACTCATAGGTGTGACTTTAATGGACATTGTGCGAGATATCCTTCTACAGGTAGCCAGAGTTTCTCGGCCCCTCCTCTCGACCACTGTAATAATCTCAAAATATGTACCGCTTCATAATATAATCTCCAATCAGGCAGTGCCATTCCCCCTCTTGTTTTGTGTTGCGTGAGTAATGCATAATTTAGGCGAGGTCTTTTACCTTGCCAGAGAAAGCGGTTAGTAGTTCTTTTGATCGCTGTAGAGTAGAACCTTTCTTATATTTATCTTCTTATCAACATTTACAGTCATCTCTGGAAGCAGCCATGCTTTCCTATCAGTGCACTTTTCAATTAAAGAAACATAAGAACACAGAAAATACATATTTTTGGTCTGCTCTTAGTATTGAATTATCAGGTTTAGGACCATAATACTATATTGGTGAAATGATGATAGATGTTCAAGATGTTGGAAAAATCCAGTGATGCAGGAATGCCCCATCCACGTATTGTTACATGGTCAAAGTTATTACCAAGAAGATTTAGCATATTCTATATGTTGACCTCTGGATGACTGCTGTACATACAGTGTCCAACTCCTTGATGGTTGTGGGGCCGTGTATAACTTTGGGCATATGCATTATACCAGGTCAATGTATTGCTGTGTGAACTACCGTATTTTTTGCTTTATAAGACGCACCTGATGATAAGACGCACCTTGTTTTTTGAGGAGGAAAATAAGAACAAAATATTTTGAACCAAAAGGTGTGCCTTTGGTAGGTTTTGAACGGTGGTCTGTGCATGCCGCACTGTTATGAGGGATCTGTGGATGATGCACTGTTATGGGGGGATCTGTGGATGACACTGATGGCGGATCTGTGGATGACACTGATGGCGGATCTGTGGATGACACTGATGGCGGATCTGTGGATGACACTGATGGCGGATCTGTGGATGACACTGATGGGGGATCTGTGGATGACACTGATTGGGGATCTGTGGATGACACTGATGGGGGATCTGTGGATGACACTTATGTCATCCACAGATCCCCATAAGTGTCATCTACAGATCCCCCATCAGATGCATCAGTGTGGAGGGAGGAGGCGGAGACACTCATGGCGGGGGCCGGTGCAGTGACTCTACTCTAATACACTGGGCCCGGCAACTGTTAAATACATTCAATCCGATCTATATCTAAATGTATACCGCACTGTTCGGTACTTACTGTAGTACCGTAAGTATAGCATTAAGACGGTGCAGACCGGCAGCTCCTTCGGTCATGCACCGCCTGCCCCGCCTGCCGCAGCTCCGTCCTCATGCGCCGCCTGCCTGCTTATCTCACTTTATGAATGAACAGGCAGGCGGGGCAGGCGGCGCATGACCGAGGGAGCTGTGGCAGGCGGGGCAGGCGGCGCATGACCGAGGGAGCTGCCAGTCTGCACCGTCTTAATGCTATACTTACGGTACTACAGTAAGTACCGAACAGTGCGGTATACATTTAGATATAGATCGGATTGTATGTATTTAACAGTTGCGGGGCCCGGTGTATTAGAGTAGAGTCACTGCACCGGCCCCGCCATGAGTGTCCCCGCCTCCTGCCTCTACACTGATACTTTGCTGGCCGCGCTGTGCAGCATAGCGGCCAACGAAGTATCCGCTTTATAAGATGCACGGCCATTTTCCCCACACTTTTTTTTTGGGGGGGGAGTGTGTCTTATAAAGCGAAAAATACAGTAATTCCTTGTAACAGGCTGTTTTAGATGTGCATGTCATTACATCCATTCACCCCTAGGTGCACCACATATATACCATATACATCCCAAAATGTCATGCAAGATGAAAGAAAATAAAGATTTCAGTAAAATAAGCAGATAACTAAGGCAGATAAAATGAATCCTTATATATAACAGTCAGGAATAGCTGCTAACTAGCAATTAATCCAGCTATTTTACCAGAGAAGTGGCCTTGACTGGTTGGGTCTGACTCTGAGACATTGTATGTTGAGTCTAGTTTCTACTTACAATGGGTCAGAAAAGACCATTGTATGTTGAAAATATTGTATCCTGAGGCCATTGTACCTTGATGGATCACTGTATATATATCTTAGGGTGTGCCAAGGCAGAGGGAGAAGGGAGGAAGTTAGTGGAGGAGTGAGGAGCAGAACAGGATAAGTCCAGTATGTAGCTGCCATTTTAGCCCCTTGGCCCTGGCCAAGCTGAGAGAGTGGGAACTTACCTACAGCTACCTAGCAAAGACCAGAGTGAATTATGGATAAAGAGAAAGTTTAGTGGAGATAAGAGCAGCATTAGCTTATGGACTCCACAACACCAGTGACCAGGAGAAGCCTAAAAGCACCTGGACACAGCCGGACGAATAGGCAGAAGGTTGTCCATTACCACATACCTCTATAGACGTTGTGGACCAGTGTTTCTGAAAGCAACCAGTGCAAACAATGGAGCAGAGGATTCATGCTTGCCGTTAGGGAGACTACCCTGTGGATTGCTAATTACAAGTAAGAATTTATTATATCCAGTACCTGGCTGCTAGAGTGTGGACATAGTATAGATATAAGAAGGAAACTCTGCAAGCTACTTTTGCCAAGCCTATTACAGGGATTATAGCTGAGCCAATATTTGGATTATTACTTTTGCTATGTAGAAGAACTGTGCTGACTACCCTGAGACAATTGATCAAGTAAAAGTTCCGTTGTTTACAAGCATTGACGCCTCATCCTTTCCATCACCCTCCTTTGTACCTAACTGTGCTGGTGTCGCGAACCACAGGGACCCTGCCTCCACAGCACCTTAAACCATTCCACCAAGGGCATGTCAACCACCATCTGGCGGGAATCCCTGTACACCAGAGTGTGCCCCGAAGGAACTGGTGCTATCCTTTCCTGGCACAGGGAGTGCTACAAAACTGTGAGTAAAAATACTACTGCCCTTGTGGCCCAGTCGCTACATACACAGTTATCTCCAGACTCAAGAAGTCTAATTCTCCACCTGTATCAATATCTGAATGGTGTCAAGCGTTATACGGTATCATGGACATGGAGTCATAGATATCGGTCATCTGAGACATTTCTTCATATACATGACTCTTAGAGTAGCTGTCGCATGTCCTTTGGATCAGATGACAACTGAGAAGATGGATATGAAACTTTTCTGCTGACCGGTCCTGTGTGCTGATATCATTTATCCAAACTGGTGTAAAGGAAAACTGGCTTAGCTGCCCATAGAAACCAATCAGATTCCACCTTTCACTTTTCAGAGCTCCTTTGGAAAATGAAAGGTGGAATCTGATTTGTTGCTATGGGCAACTAAGACAGTTTTCCATTATACCAATTTTGATAAATCTCCTCATTTGTATTTTATATAGAGGAGTCATATAATGTTCTAGGGGGAGCAGAGGGAAGTGATTCAAGAACTATTATAACTCTTAAAGGGATTTTCCCATCTGAGACAATGGGGGCATATCGCTAGGATATGGCTCCATTGTCTGATAGGTGCTAGAGTGTGGGACCCACCGCTGGGACCCGCATCTACACTGAGAACGGAGTGGGGAAGGTGGTGGCTGGAGGACCCCGGGTTTCCCTAGGTCCGGCCACCACTAAGCACTCTCCCAATAGAAGTGAACGGGAGCACACCGTGTTTGCGTGGCCTCCGCTCCTATTCATTTCTATTGGCCCGTCGAAAATAGCTGAACCAGCGCTTGGCTATTTTCGGTGGCCGTATAGGAATGAATAGAGGGTGGCTGCGCATGGGCAGACCAACCTCCACAACTTTCGGGGATCCATTCTCGGTTTAGGTGCGTGTCCCAGCAGTGGGTTTCACGCTTATCAGACAGTGGGGGGCATATTCTTGCGAAAAATATAGAGCATATCCTTGTCCGGACAAGAATAGGCATTTTCTATGATAGTGGCGGCCATGTGCGGTCCGCAAATTGCGGAACGCACAGAGGTTGGTGTCCACGTTTTGCAGATCTGCAAAACACTACAGTCGTGTGAATACGCCCTGCGGCTACCTGCACACATTGAGAATGACACATTTTTTCTGTGAAGATTCTCATGCAGGAAAATATCACTTTGCTTTTTTGTTCCATGCAGAAATTAACCTGCCGTGTGGATTTTGAAATCCACAGCATGTCAATTCTTTGTGTGCCTCTTTTGTGCAGATTTCATCCTTTTCAATGCAAGGATGAGATCTGTGGCAAAATCGTATCAAATCTGCACACAAAAAAAATTTGTAATGCATTCAGTTTTTGGTGCAGGAACATACAGAAATCCGCATGGAAATTTGTGCGGAATTTCAATAAGACAACCCACACCTGTGTGCAGGTAGCCTTAAAGGGGTTCTCCGAGAAATAAGAAAATGTAAATGCTATTACTTTATTATAAATATATTTGCAAATACATTTCATTAGCTATAATGGTTCATTTTGTCTAGGGAGCAATCATTAGGAGAAATAAAATGGCCGCTGTCCTATTAGCACACATAAAACCTGTCCTAATCACACATCAGGACAAGTTACTTTAAAACACTGCGTTAAAGAGCTGCTTCATCCTCCTCTCTGCTCTGCTTGTCAGGGATTATGATCCTCAATACAGATAATAAGATCTTCAGCTGAATCTCTGTAGGAATGGAGTTCATGAAGGAGACATGAAGTACAGAGGGGCTGGACAGGACAGATAATGTGGGGCTGTGGTAATGGAAACCACATAAAAGTGCTGCTGCTCATCAGCCACAACCCCACCTCCTCTCTTTACTTCATGTCTCCTCATGAACTCCATTCCTACAGATATTTATCTTAAGATCATATTAAACTGCATTCAGGATCATAATCCCTGACAAGTAAGAGAGGAAGATGGTGCAGCTCTTTAACTTGTCCTCCTGTGTGATTAAGACAGATTTTGTGTGGACTAGTCGGATGGCGGACATTTTATTTTTCCTAATGATTGCTCCCCGGACAAAATTAGCCATTATAACTAATGTTAGGGATTCGGTAAAATATTTATAATGAACTAATATTTAAGTATTTTCATTTTCTTAATTCCCAGAGAACCCATTTAACCACTTCACATCTGGGCCATTTCCCCCTTCCTGACAGAGCCTAATTTTGCAAATCTGACATGTGTCACCTTATGTGGAAATAACTTTCGAACGCTTTTTCTTATCCAAGCCTGAGAGTGTTTTCTCGTGACACATTGGACTTCATGACAGTGGTAAATTCACCTTTATTTATAGAATATTCCAAAATTTACCAATATTTACCAATATTCCAATATTTCTTTGCTTTTAAAACAGAAAGTGATACCTCATAAAATATTTATTACTTAACATTCCCCATATGTCTACTTTATGTTGGCATAATTTTGGAAATGTAATTAGAAGGCTTAGAATTTTAGAAGCAATTCTTAACATTTTTATGAAAATTTCCAAAACCCACTTTTTAAGGACCAGTTCAGGTCTGAAGTCACTTTGTGGGGCTTACATAGATTTTCCATTTTAATCCATTTTTTCTTTAACACTTTGAGGTTTAATGGCCAAACCAAACTCAATATTTATTAGGCCTCATGCACATGGTCGTGTTCTGCAGCCGAGAGCAGTCCTTGGTAACACGGCCTGGATTCCTGTTGAGAGCAGGAGCGCACGCCGTCATTGGTTGCTATGATGCCATGCGCTTCATGCCGCCACTGCACTACAGTAATACACTATACGAGTGTATTACTGTAGTGCAGCGGCGGCATGAAACGCACGGCGTCATAGCAACCAATGACGCCGTGCGCTCCTGCTCTCAACAGGAATCCAGGCCGTGTTACCACGGACCGCTCTCGGTCGCGGAACATGGCCATGTGCATGAGGCCTAACCCTGATTCTGCGGTTTACAGAAACACCCCACATGTGGTCGTAAACTGACGTAAGGGCACAGGGCGCAGAAGAAAAGGAGCGCTGTATGGTTTTTGGAAGGCAGATTTTCCCTGAACTGGTTTTTAGATGCCATGTCCGATTTGAAACCCCCCTGATGCACCCTTACAGTAGAAACTCCCAAAAAGTGACCCCATTTTGGAAACTAGGGGATAAGATGCCAGTTTTATTTGTACTATTTTGGGGTACATATAATTTTAAATTGCTCTATATGAAATTTTTTGTGAGGCAAGGTAACCCAAAAAATCTGACAGGGTAGATCATGTGCTATTTTTATAGACCAAGTAGTTACGGATGCAATGATATCAAAAATGTCCACTTTCTTTGTTTGTTTGGTACAGTTTTACATAATAAAGCATTTTTGAAAAAAAAATTATGTTTTTGTGTCTCCATTTTCTAAAGGCCATATTTTTTTATTTTTCTGCCGATTGTCTGGTGCAGGGGCTCGTTTTTTGCAGGAAGAGTTGACGTTTTTATTAGTACCATTTTTAGGTACATATGATTTTTTGATCATTCATTATTTCACTTTATGGGGCAAGGTGACCAAAAAATTGGTTGTTTTAGCACAGTTTTTATTTATTTATTTTTCCAGCGTTCACCTGAGGGGTTAGGTCATGTGACATTTTTATAGAGCAGATAATTATGGACAAGGTAATACCTAATATGTATATATTTTTTTTATTTAATTTTTACACGATAATAGCATTTTGGGGGCATACATCTTTTTGATCACTTGGTGTTGCACTTTATGTGATGTGGTGAGAAAAAAGTTTTTTTTTTGGCACAGTTTTTTTTTTTTTTTACGGTGTTCACCTGAGGGGTTAGGTCATGTAATATTTTTATAGAGCTGGTTTTTACGGATTCCGGGATACTTAACATGTCTACTTTTTTTTTATTTATTTCACTTTAACACAATAATAGCATTTTTGAAACAAAAAAAATGATGTTTTAATGTCTCCTATGTTCTGAGAGCTATAGTTTTTAATTATTTTTTTTTGCGATTTTCTTATGTTCTCATTTTTTGCGGGATGAGGTGACAGTTTTATTGGTACCATTTTGTGGGACATATGCCTTTTTGATCACTTGGAGTTGCACTTTTTGTGATGTAAGGTGACAAAAATTGCTTTTTTGTACAGATTTTATTTAAATTTTTTTATGGTGTTTATCGGATGGGGTGGATCATGTGATATGTGTATTTTATTTATTTTTTCTATTTTTAACATTTTTTTATTACTTAATTGAGGGATTTCTTTTTTTTTTTTACATGTGAAACCTTTTTTAAAAAAAAAAAATGTTAAAACACTTTATTGTTCAAAAAAATATTATTTTACACTTTGCATCCCCCATAAGGTCATACAAGACCTCTGGGAGACATTTACCTTAATTTTTTTTTTTCACCATTGATCTCTCCTGTAACTGGTGCTGACATAGTAGCCCAGTTACAGGGGAAATACAGCCCCCAGAGAGGCTGTACAACAGAATACAACGCCTCAGTGCATGGCTGATCGAAGACCCGAGAGCTCCTGCACTGTCCCGGCCCCGGCAGTCACATGACCACCGGGCCGAGACAGGAAGCACATAGCGCTCGTTGAGCGCTGTGTATACAGCGATCTAGAAGGCAGGAACACCTGGGAACTGTCCCTGCCTTCTCTCTGGTTTGCCCTGCTGTCACTGACAGCGGGCCCCCTGCTCAGCAGCTGCACGATAAGCGTGCAGCTGCCATCTCTGAATGGACGTTCCAGAACGTCCATTCAGAGATAAACATCCACCCATAGGACGTTTATATCCTATGGGCGGATGTGAAGTGGTTAAAGATTATGTACATCTTCGGGGGCAATTTATTTATAGATTGCATTTTACTCGTTTTGGGCTCAAACTAATTTTTTTCAATTGGTCTTTAATATAAAAAAAAATCAGCCATTCTGTCACAAAGGGTTAAAACTAGGATTAAAAGGTCGTAAAGACTTAAGCCACATTCTTAATAGTAAGATAAGAATCAAGCTATAATGAGTGTTTATAAGGTCAGATATCAGAGATAAGGATCCCATCAGGTGAGCTGGCAAACGGAACAGAGAAAAAATTCAGATCCTGCTACTAGAGCATCTCAGCCATGTACAGAGAAAAGGGCTCCAAATTTTTAATAAAGACCAATTTAAAAAAAGATTCATAGTTCAAAATGAATACAATGCAATAATAAAAAATTGCCCCCAAAGGTGTACATAGCCTTTACATTTCTGCATAGTGTTCTACTATGACTATATCTAATTAGTCCTTTATCAAGCATATTCATAAACAAGGCAAGCTGATAAAGGACTATTTCCAATATCTTCATATTGTTTCCTTTATAGAGATTGTCTTTAAAATAGTATCCATGCATAACATAAAAGATTCCAAGCGGCAGGTACCATTAAAAACACCATCTGGGCATTTTTTCCAGTGTATTCACTGTTCTTTACCCAAGTGTAGCTTATTGTGCTGAGCCCTTTTATTTACATATGTTTCATTATAACAGATGTCACTGTTGCTCTGGAGACCAATGTCAGCATTCTTTAGGCTTGCATCATAGATTGTTATGCTATTTCAGTTCTGCAGGATTAGCGGATCTTTTTTTGTGACCACTTACGATTCATATGGCACAATGGTATGGTTAATTCTTCAACTGTTTTTCTAACAGTGACTTCCACTTTTTGAAAGCTTAGCAATGGCATATAATTTCACGTATTATTGACTCATTAAAAGATCTACTAGCAATCAAGCTAGTACAAAATTTTTTTTATCAGGATTATTTCTGTAATTTCAGTCATTTCATTAGTATTGTGTTGGACTGCTAAGCAGAAATCAGTGCCTTAGATGTACACTGCATGATATAAACTGAGTAAAGAAAAACTTTATTTTTCATTAGGCTGCTTTCACATAGTGTTTTGCAATTTCCATTTAAAATGCCCCATTTAATTTCAAATGTATCCATAGGCTTCCATTTATCAAATGGAGACCTAATTATTGTGTTTATAGCCTTTTTTTGGCTGGTAAATGTACAGTAGATATACCTTTTCTTCTGTTTTATGGAATAGCACAATATGCCACCTCTGAAGGGCACTGTAAAATGCAAAGTAAAACTAATGAAAGAGTTGCCAATAACCATTCTTTATATGAAAGAGACTAGTAGTGATGGACGAACATCGGTCGGGACGGTTGGCGAACGCGATTGCGCGAACTTGATCAAATGTTTGGGAATCGAAAGTTCGCGGCGGGCTCCATTCACTTTAATAGCAGGCGAACCTGAAAAACCTTCAGTTCATATTTGCAGCCACCAAATACTGAGTAGAAATGCATAAATAGTCCCACAACAGGGATAGTGACATACTAGAGGGGGATCAATGACAAAAATTCCAACAAAAAATATGTCTGCTATCCCCAGCGTCCGGACCCGAACTAGAGGGTAAGATTAAACCGGTCCCGCTCTAACCACGATCTGCAACAGTGTATCTACTTTGGCATTGATCCAGTGACACAGTGTGAGCAGTCAGAATTATACACTTTCTCCCTGGACTAATTTTCATATACCTGGACTGTTATCTACATTTGGCCAGAGGCCATCTTCAGATTAGTGCATACCTGATTCAGAGGACTTTAGATAGAAGGTCAGCACTTCATATCAAGATCCATTTCCAGATCTCAGGGGTTATTGATATTTACCCACAGCCCACTGCCCCCAGTGCTTATTTATGCAATTGCGGTTTTTTATACTGTTTTCATATATATTATCATACCCATATTTCACATATTTTTTATCATTGTTTTTATATCTATTATATGGTCTTATTTGATGTCTGTATTTTATATTTGAATAAATTGTTACCTCTATTGATCCCACATATTTGAGTGCCAGCCTTACATTTGTTTAATTTATTAACCCTTCTGACTGATTGGGTGTTCAGTCTTTAGGCTAGAGCACCAGCTCCGTACGAAAGAGGTGGTGAGCTATCCACTATCTGTATCAAAAAATATGTCTTAATCAGAGGACATTTTTATGCGTCTTAAAGGGAAATTCTCTTAAATGTGCCCTGTTGCGCTACCTAAATGCACTATATAGAAAGTATATTATTGCTATATACCATCCCTGCCTCAATCACTTTTTTGGGGGGGAAACTGGTATATCACACCTGTAGAAATTATTTGTTCCAATAACGCTTGTCCCTCTATCGGTAGAACCACAGCAGAACCGCACACAACTGCCGCACAATACAAATGCACTATGTTAGAAAGTATATTATAACATTGTACAAGGAAGGAAATCCATTAAAGTATACATAAAGATAAAACGTAACCTTTAATAATGTTACTATTAAGGGCTCATTTAGACAGCCGTATGCTATTCGCAAAAATGCGGATCCGTTTTTTTGTGGATTAGATGCTGACCCATTCACTTCTTTGGGGCCCTTTTCTATTCCACGGTTCCGCAAAACAAATGAAACATGTCCTATACTTGTCCGTGAAAATCAGGACATGGCCCCATTGAAGTCTATGGGTCCGCAAAAATACTGAATGCTATCCGTTTTTTTACGGTCATGCTGAACTGTCCATTTACACGTCCATAAGGGTTTCCATATAATGACTGTATATGTTTCTCTTTCACATGGTTCAGCCAGGGACTCCAGAGCTTAAGAAAAGACTCTCTATTTTTATTTTCCCAGCCCACTAGCTCTTCCATGCAACATAAATTATGCATTTTGTCCTACCACATCGAAATGGTTTGTGGGTCTGGGTTGCGCCATTTCAATGGTATGAGGAGTTTGGCTGCTATAATCATATAAGTGGTTAAGTTAGTTTTGGCTGGTCTAAAATCACCCTCCGGTTTCCAAAGGAGAACCAAGGGGGCAGATAATTTTAATTTGGTTAAGCAAATTTTGTTAATGGTGTCTTCTATATCCCTCCAAAAATGATTTAGCGCTGGGCAAGACCACCATATATGTGAAATAGAACCAGTACTTCCATTACAATTGCAACAATGATCCGTGGGCAAGAGGTGAATCCTATGCAGGTACTCCAGTGTTTGGTACCACCTGGATAGTATCTTATAGGAATTCTCTTGGACTCTCACGCATCTGGAAAAAACATGGGAGTGATATAATATAAATTTGGACTCTGCTTCGCTTAGTATAATGTTCAGTTCCTTTTCCCATTCCTTAATATATACGGGGCATTGTGTGGCATTGTTTAGTGATAGGAGTCTATAACGTAGATAAGCATTTTGGTGGAAGTGAGGGTAAAAGTGTATACACTTCCAACCAAGAGGCTTCAGATAGTGGCAAAGATTTGGTTTTCCTGAATTTATTACATGTTGTTCCAAAGTCCCATTTCTCAAGATGGTGTCTCTCGTCCATGGTTCCCCCATGAGAGATTAATAATCAGAAGAGGCTTGGGATTTTTCTAAATCATCTAATCTGAGTGCCGAGACAGATCTCCATATGGGAGTAACTTCAATCGGATTCCCTGTTAGGATTTGTGGTAAAATATATAGAGGAGTTAAAGGGGACTGATGAGCTCTACTCATTATTAACCCAGCGGTTTTGGAACACATAGTGCTTCTGGTTAGAAGGACTTGTCTATTAGGCAGAGATGCTTTGGACCAAAGTAGATATTCCTTATCTGTTCCCAGCATCGCCTTTTCCATATCTGCAGAGATGGTCTTAGAAGTAAGATGAACGAGTGTAAGCCATCTTTCTAGGTGGATGGCTTGCAGGTAAATGGAGAGATCTGGAAGTGAGATTCCCCCATTTTCTTCTTTCTCATAAGTAATGAAAATGGTAATCTGGCTTTTTTGTTAGCCCATAGAAATCTACTGAAGATCTTCTTCAGGGAGGGAACGAAGTATATAAAAAAATTGCAATAGGACATATGTAGTGAGGATATTTTTCCTTCCCAACCATGACAACATGGAGAATGAGCGTTTGGATAAGAAGGATTGTATCTTATTCAGTAATGGTGTGTAGTTAAAGTGAAACAATAATTGAGGATTTGCTGAGACCATTATGCGTAAGTATTTGATGGATGTGAGGGGCCATTTGAAAGCTGTTCATGCTTTAATCCTGGTCAGTTGGGTGTGTGGTATGGACACTGCTAATGCCTCTGATTTCTCAAAATGTATTTAAAAATTTTATATCTCACCAAACACCCTGAAGATATCCATCACTTTAGGCATAGCTTCTAGCGGGTTAGAGATCAATAATAGTAAATCATCAACGAAGGCAGCCATTTTGTGTATATGGTTGCCTATTTGTAGGCCTCTGATATCCAGAGATTGTCTAAATTTCAACAATAGAGTCTCTAAAGTCAACACAAAAAGCGTAGGAGAGAGAGAGCATCCCTGCCTGGTCCCATTTGTAATGGGAAATGCATCAGACATAGAACCGTTAACAAGTATTTTAGCTGAGGGTGAGGAATATAGAGAGAGTACAGCTACTATAAATTGACTTGGGAAGCCAAAGGATTCCAATGCTTTCTTCATATAATGCCAGTTCACCCTATCAAACGCCTTTTCGGCATCGGTTCCAAGGAGTACTAAAGGCGTATTTCTTTGTTTAGCATAGTATAAAGCGTGCAGAACACTACTAATATTATGTCTGCCCTCCCTACCTGGTACAAATCCAACTTGTTCCTCCCCCACAAGACCAGGCCACATAGTCGCTATACGTTGGCTCATTAGTTTGGCCCACCATTTCAGGTCAGTATTAAGGAGGGATATAGGCCTGTAACTGCCATTGTTCTGGATCATTCCCTTCCTTATGAATAATTGTGTGCAGTCTGTGCCTGTGGGGGAAGGATTCTCCCCTGTAATAGAGAATTGCAGAGTCTAACTAAGAGGGGCGATAAGATATCTCTAAATTTCTTAAATTATGCTATTGGGAATCCATCGGGTCCCGGGCTTTAACCGGAGGGAATTGTACTCAATACCTTATTCACTTCCTCACAGGTAAAGGGTTGTAAGAGTTGTGTTTTGTTCTCCTCAGATAGTTGGGGGATCTGAATAGACTGAAGGAAGGAATCTATTTGAGTTTCTAAGCAGGTGGGGTCTGCATCCTGTGCTATGTCTGTCTTCTCTAAGTTATATAAGGAGGTATAGTAATTACAAAACTCCTGAGCAATGGATGGAGTTGTGATAAGTCTATGACCTCCTTTGGTTTTAATGGCATGTATAAATGTTTTGTTTCTCTGTAAACGGAGAAGGTTAGACATTATTTTGGATCATTTTTCCCATGGGAGTAGTATTTGAAACGTAAGGACTGCATTATTTTAGCTGTTTTGATGTTTAACAAGTCTCTCAGTTGGGAGCGAAGGGATTTAAGAGTTTCTAGTCTCTCCGCTGACTTTGTTGGTTTATGTATTTTTTCTATGGTAGAGATTTGTAGCAAAAGCAAATTTATTTGTTTAGTTCTTTGTTTTTACACTCTAGTTCCTAGGGCTATGAGTTCCCCTCTGATGACAGACTTATGAGCTTCCCAGAGAATGGGTGTAGGGGTGTGAGGGGAGTCATTAAAGGAGAAATACTCCAAGAGTTTCTGTTCTATAAATGTCTTTCTTCAATGAGAGTATAATTTAAACGCCATGAATAGTACCGTAATAGCATAATTATGTTTCAGACTGCAGATAGTAAGTTCCAAGTGAAAAAGCCCCCTTTTCCCATAAAAAATTCATCTGAAATTTTTAAAAAATAAGAAAAGAAAATTAGACATATTAGATATCGCCGTATCTGTGTTGACTGGATCTATAAAAATAGCACATGATACACCCTGTCAGCTGAGCGTTGTAAAAAACAAAAACAAAACTAAATAAAAACAGTGCCAAAACCTCACAAAATGTGTAATACCAAGTGCTCAAAAAGTCACATGTACTCCAAAATGGTACCAATCAAACCATCATCTCAAAAAATGGGACCCTAAATAAGACAATTGTTTAAAAAATACAAAAAAATATGGCTCTCAGAAAATAGCAACATAAAAACAAGATATTTTCTTTTCAAAAATGCTTTTACAATGTAAAAATAAAAAATAGACATTAGGTATCGCTGCATCCATAGCAACCTGCTCTATAAAAATATCACAGTATACTGTGCCAAAACAGCTGATCCTTGGACTAGTGACCTACTTCCCATTGACAAACTATTTTATACTATACACATTACGAGATAACATTACATTCAAATCCAACTTCTTCCACAGAAATACAACTTTTCTACTCTCATTCCCTAGGATAGGTTATGTCGTACTTGCCAACTCTTCCAGAATGTCCGGGAGGCTCGCTGGAACTAAGGAGACTCCGGCTCCCAGAAGAGATGGCAACTCTCCTGTACCACTTATTTTAGGGCTGCTTTCTCCCAGAAAGCAGTCCTCCATGATTTCCAACTATATGTGGCATTAGGATGCCCAGTGCCCAATCCTGCTCTGAGGGGGGCATTACGCATATTGGAAAGGTGCATGGTGTGTCACAAAAAGGGCCCCAGTGCATCACAGAAAGGGATGTAGTGCATCATGTAAGGAGCAGGGCTTTTTCGGGAAAGGGATGAAGCTTTCAAAAAAGATCATGCCCATGCTCTGAAAATTTTTATAAATTCTTCTGTACACCAGTTTTACAAAGTTGCCAAATATGGGTTATGTACATGTGGTACTATTACCAAAGACCTATTTTTTATATCACAATAGTTTCCACCCCAGTGAATATAAATGCCTATGCTTATTTTTCAATATGGGAATCATATAGAGACTTCCCCAAAAAATCCCTACATATGGTGAAGTGGCCAAATCCTATACTTGTGTCACATATCAGAAAAATAAATAAATAAATGTAAAATCCTTTTTTGTTATCACACCCTAGCCCCCTTACATAAATCCAACTGTTCCTGTTGTGTGGTAGCCCTGTCAGGCTGTTTTTTGTGCTCTTCCCCACCTGTTTTGTTACATTTTGGTGCACAGTACACCATTGTTTGTCCCGGGCACTGGATATTAACTGCTTCTAGACTTCCTTGTGTATTTTCTAAATGTTGTTCCAAGGTCATTGTGGAATGCTTTTGTTAGACTGTTCTTTAAACTGCTGCAAAATGCTTTATTGGCCTTCGGTGGTAGGTCTCTAAACTGCCTTTTCATGGAAGACTCTCACACTAAGGATGTAAGACAAATGGAATTCATTTCTTGATCCCTTAAAAACACAGTGAGGGACATTTATCAAGCCCTATACACCCCAATTGTGTGCACCATAATTTGCGACTTTTTGGGCTTCTCTTCACTTTCGAGAAGTGCACAGAAAAAGGGGGTGCGGTGGCACGCCGCCACCGCATTTATTATAAGTTTCTCCAGAAAGTGCCAGAAGTTACAGGTGAAGTCTATGCTAGCCTGTGTATTGATCTGCAATTGGAAACCTGCTTAGGAATACACTACAAGAAACTGTACACCCAACAAGATTACTCAAAACAATACAAAAATTACTGTAGACTGCCTAGATGGTCTGACCCATGTTTTTCTGCATTTTTATCAACAGTTATTTAAAGCTACGACTTTTTGTTCTTTCTGTCCATTCTTCTCTTGTGATGCACCAGTCTACTTTGTTTTATTGTTTGTCCTTGGATTAGTATGCTTACTCAAACTTTGGATACATTCATATATTACCTTTGATTGCCATATATGATGTTGCTTACCTTTTTGTTACCGTTGGCTTGTCCTGTATACCCACATACTGTATTTTAGTATATTGTACCTTTATTTATTTTTTCTTAGGGTACTTTCACACTAGCGTTGTTTGAATCCAGCGGGCAATTCGGTCGCCGGAACTGCCCGCCGGATCCAGAAAAACGTGTGAAAACGGATTACATTTGAATCCTGATCAGGATTGTGATCACAATGAAAAAATGCATTGGAAAAAACGAATCCGCCATTTATGGACTTGAAGAATTTTTCAAATTTTTCGGGTTTAACATGCAACAGCCGGATCCAGTTTGACGGAACACACGGCGTCGGATCCTGCATTAATGCAAGTCAATGGGAAAAATGCCCGATCCGGCGTTCAGTCAAAGTGTTCCGGATTTTTGGCCGGAGGTAAAAATACAACATGCTACGGTTTTCTGAAAAGCCTGATCAGTAAAAAAGACTGAACTGGATGCATCCTAATGCATCCTGAACGGATTGCTCTCTATTCAGAATGCATTAGGATAAAACTGATCAGTTCTTTTCCGGATTTGAGCCCCTAGGACGGAACTCAGCGCTTTAAAAGAAAAACGCTAGTGTGAAAGTTCCCTTAGTCAGTTCTCAAGTTATATACCAACATTTTATACAATATGAAAAATCCTTAAGGGTTATTGCCATCTTATCTAATCATGGCTAAAACAGGAATACCAGTCCAATTAGACAGGCAAAGCAGCTGTGCTGTGTCATTTCCATAACTCCCGTGAAAGTAAATGAGAGCTACAGGAACAGCATAGTACAGCTCACTTGGCTGTTTTCTTAACCCCAGTCATGTCTGGCCACAGCACAGAACAGATACTCCTATGTGGTGGGAATACCCCTTTAATAAAAATACGTGGTAAAAAATTTGCTTGTAAGATGTATCTAAAGCAGTGTGTTCTACTCTTTCAGGTTTGATACTGACATCATGTGGTCCTTCTTGGTACTGTAATGTAAGTAATTTAGTGATTTTTTTCTGTGGGGACCTATTGTGGTTTCCCTGGTGTCAGTCTCTCCTCAGTGCCTCAAAATGATTTTGGAGATAATTCCAAGAAGAGCAATTGTCTTTTATGGGGTGGTCCTCTAAAAAAAAAAAAATACAAAATGCAGGTCTAAGGGTACTTTGAGACTAGCGTTGTTCGGATCCAGCAGACCGTATGCAAACGGAAATATGTTTTTTCTGGATCCCTCTCATCCGGAATAACAGTATATCCGGTATAAAACATTTTTTAAAGATCAAAAGCAAAAAATAGCTCCTCCTATGTCCCGGCGCATACGCAGACTGGAAAACCGGATCCAGCAACACAGCAATTTCCGGAACACTTGGTACCGGATCTGGCATTAATACATCTGTATGGAAATGAATGCCGGATGCGGCAAGTGCGGTAGTGTTCCGGTATTTTGGCCGGAACAATTTGTCCAGTCAGATACCGTACAAGGGATGGAACGGAAGACATCCTGATGGATACTGAACAGATTGCTTTCCATTCAGAATGCATTAGGACAAAATGTATGCGTTTTTTTCCGGTATTGAGACCCTTTACCGGATTTCAATACCGGAAAATAATGTTAGTGTGAAAGTAACCTAATGGAATCAGAAACGTGTACACCCCCCAAAAAGGACAAATAATGATGAAAGATCCAAAATCATGTATTTTATGTTTGGCATGGCATCACCAGAATACACTGAGCCTTCTGCTAAAGAGCCGTGGACCAGCTGGGTGTGGTAACCTAAAGCAGGTGTTGTCTCATGCCCTGTAGGTATAGTTAAATCATAAGCAAGTTGTGAGTGGTGCTCTGATGACTTGTAGCATTGCAACAGTTTCTTTTTCCAAGAGGGGCACAGTCAAATGTTACAAGATCCAACAGAAGTGATGTTATCCACACAAGCAGCTTAGAATTCTTTTTTTATTTAGGGTCCATTCAGACGTCCGCAAGTGATTTGCGATCCGCAAACTGCGGATCCGCAAAATACGGATAGCGGCCAGCCCTGTGATAGAAATGCCTATTCTTGTCCATGATTGCGGGCAAGAATAGAACATGTTCTCTCTCTTTTGCGGGGCATTTTTAAAAAAAATGGGTCCGCACCCATCCTTCAAAATTGCAAAACGAATGCAGACCCTGAACTACAGACGTCTGAATGGACCCTTAGGGGTATGTGGCTATACTGTGACTTTACTTTGCAGATTCTCTGTAATTAGGGATGAGCGAACGCGAACTGTATAGTTCGGGTTCGTACCGAATTTTGGGGTGTCCGTGACACGGACCCGAACCCGAACATTTTCATAAAAGTCCGGGTTTGAGTTCGGTGTTCGGCGCTTTCTTGGCGCTTTTTGAAATGCTGCATAGCAGCCAATCAACAATCATCATACTACTTGCCCCAAGAGGCCATCACAGCCATGCCTACTATTGGCATGGCTGTGATTGGCCAGTGCAGCATGTGACCCAGCCTCTATATAAGCTTGGGTCACGTAGCGCTGCACGTCACTCTGCTGATACAAGTGTAGGGAGAGGTTGCAGCTGCGACGTTAGGGCGAGATCAGGCAGTGATTAACTCCTCCAAAAGACTTCATTCTGTGATCGATCTACAGCTGTGGATCATTGCACTGCTGCTATTCAATTGCTCACTGTTTTTAGGCTGCTCAGAGCGTTTTTCAGTCACTTTTTTCTGGGGTGATCGGCGGCCATTTTGTGGCTTGCTTGTGCGCCAGCACAAGCTGCATCCAAGTACATTTAACCATCAATAGTGTGGTTATTTGCTATATCCTACATCAGGGTCAAGCTTTCATCAAGTGCATTTAACCATCAATAGTGTGGTTATTTTTTGGCCATATACTACATCAGGGGCAAGCTGAGCCTGTCACCCAAGTGCATTTAACCATCAATAGTGTGGTTATTTTGTGGCCATATACTACATCAGGGGCAAGTTGAGCCTGTCACCCAGCGCCTAAAAAATAGGCCTCACATTTATATTCATCCAAATCTGTCATTACTGCTTTAGCTGGTCAAGTTATTTAGTGTCCGTCAAAGCACAGTTTTTGTTCTGGGTTGAAATACAATTCCCAATTTTGCAATTCTCAAAATTTGTGGTTTCTGCTGTATCAGGCCTACTTTAAATCTATCCCTAAAAGGGTATATTAGATTCAAGGTGCTGATAGGGTAATTCTCAAGAACTTCACACACACACTACAGTGCAGATCCAAGTCTAATTCTGTGATTAGACTGTCACCTGTCACCCAGCGCCTAAAAAATAGGCCTCACATTTATATTCATCCAAATCTGTACTGTTTTAGCTGGTCAAGTTATTTTTAGTGTCCGTCAAAGCACAGTTTTTGTTCTGGGTTGAAAAACAATTCCCAAATTTGCAATTCTCAAAATTAGTGGTTTCTGCTGTATCAGGCCTACTTTAAATCTATCCCTAAAAGGGTATATTAGATTCAAGGTGCTGATAGGGTAATTCTCAAGAACTTCACACACACGCTACAGTGCAGATTCAAGTCTAATTCTGTCCGTAAACGTATACCTGTCACCCAGCGCCTAAATAATAGGCCTCAAATTTATATTCAGCTAAATCTGTCATTACTGGTGTGCCTGTATTAGTGTAATACGGTACCGAAATAGATAGCCAGATAGTGTTAGGTGTCTGTAAAAAAAGGCCTGAATTTTAATTCAATACATTGGCCCGAATAATATTTTTCTTATTGTGGTGAACGGTAACAATGAGGAAAACATCTAGTAAGGGACGCGGACGCGGACATGGTCGTGGTGGTGTTAGTGGACCCTCTGGTGCTGGGAGAGGACGTGGCCGTTCTGCCACAGCCACACGTCCTAGTGTACCAACTACCTCAGGTCCCAGTAGCCGCCAGAATTTACAGCCATATTTGGTGGGGCCCAATGCCGTTCTAAGGATGGTAAGGCCTGAGCAGGTACAGGCATTAGTCAATTGGGTGGCCGACAGTGCATCCAGCACGTTCACATTGTCTCCCACCCAGTCTTCTGCAGAAAGCGCACAGATGGCGCATGAAAACCAAGCCCATCAGTCTGTCACATCACCCCCATGCATATCAGGGAAACTGTCTGAGCCTCAAGTTATGCAGCAGTCTCTTATGCTGTTTGAAGACTCTGCTGGCAGGGTTTCCCAAGGGCATCCACCTAGCCCTTCCCCAGGGGTGGAAGAGATAGAATGCACTAACGCACAACCACTTATGTTTCCTGATGATGAGGACATGGGAATACCACCTCAGCACGTCTCTGATGATGACGAAACACAGGTGCCAACTGCTGCGTCTTTCTGCAGTGTGCAGACTGAACAGGAGGTCAGGGATCAAGACTGGGTGGAAGACGATTCAGGGGACGATGAGGTCCTAGACCCCACATGGAATGAAGGTCGTGCCACTGACTTTCACAGTTCGGAGGAAGAGGCAGTGGTGAGACCGAGCCAACAGCGTAGCAAAAGACAAAGAGGGAGCAGTGGGCAAAAGCAGAACACCCGCCGCCAAGAGACTCCGCCTGCTACTGACCGCCGCCATCTGGGACCGAGCACCCCAAAGGCAGCTTCAAGGAGTTCCCTGGCATGGCACTTCTTCAAACAATGTGCTGACGACAAGACCCGAGTGGTTTGCACGCTGTGCCATCAGAGCCTGAAGCAAGGCATTAACATTCTGAACCTTAGCACAACCTGCATGACCAGGCACCTGCATGCAAAGCATGAACTGCAGTGGAGTAAACACCTTAAAAACAAGGAAGTCACTCAGGCTCCCCCTGCTACCTCTTCTGCTGCTGCCGCCTCGGCCTCTTCTGCTGCTGCCGCCGCCTCGGCCTCTTCCTCCGCCTCTGGAGGAACGTTGGCACCTGCCGCCCAGCAAACATGGGATGTACCACCAACACCACCACCTGCGTCACCAAGCATCTCAACCATGTCACACGGCAGCGTTCAGCTCTCCATCTCACAAACATTTGAGAGAAAGCGTAAATTCCCACCTAGCCACCCTCGATCCCTGGCCCTGAATGCCAGCATTTCTAAACTACTGGCCTATGAAATGCTGTCATTTAGGCTGGTGGACACAGACAGCTTCAAACAGCTCATGTCGCTTGCTGTCCCACAGTATGTTGTTCCCAGCCGGCACTACTTCTCCAAGAGAGCCGTGCCTTCCCTGCACAACCAAGTATCCGATAAAATCAAGTGTGCACTGCGCAACGCCATCTGTGGCAAGGTCCACCTAACCACAGATACGTGGACCAGTAAGCACGGCCAGGGACGCTATATCTCCCTAACTGCACACTGGGTAAATGTAGTGGCGGCTGGGCCCCAGGCAGAGAGCTGTTTGGCGCACGTCCTTCCGCCGCCAAGGATCGCAGGGCAACATTCTTTTCCTCCTGTCTCCTCCTCCTCCTACTCAGCTTCCTCCTCCTCTTCTTCCACCTGCTCATCCAGTCAGCCACACACCTTAACCACCAACTTCAGCACAGCCCGGGGTAAACGTCAGCAGGCCGTTCTGAAACTCATATGTTTGGGGGACAGGCCCCACACCGCGCAGGAGTTGTGGCGGGGTATAGAACAACAGACCGACGAGTGGTTGCTGCCGGTGAGCCTCAAGCCCGGCCTGGTGGTGTGCGATAATGGGCGAAATCTCGTTGCAGCTCTGGGACAAGCCGGTTTGACGCACATCCCTTGCCTGGCGCATGTGCTGAATTTGGTGGTGCAGAAGTTCATTCACAACTACCCCGACATGTCAGAGCTGCTGCATAAAGTGCGGGCCGTCTGTTCGCTCTTCCGGCGTTCACATCCTGCCGCTGCTCGCCTGTCTGCGCTACAGCGTAACTTCGGCCTTCCCGCTCACCGCCTCATATGCGACGTGCCCACCAGGTGGAACTCCACCTTGCACATGCTGGACAGACTGTGCGAGCAGCAGCAGGCCATAGTGGAGTTTCAGCTGCAGCACGCACGGGTCAGTCGCACTGCGGATCAGCCCCACTTCACCACCAATGACTGGGCCTCCATGCGAGACCTGTGTGCCCTGTAGCACTGTTTCGAGTACTCCACCAACATGGCCAGTGGCGATGACGCCGTTATCAGCGTTACAATACCACTTCTATGTCTCCTTGAGAAAACACTTAGGGCGATGATGGAAGAGGAGGTGGCCCAGGAGGAGGAGGAGGAAGAGGGGACATTTTTAGCACTTTCAGGCCAGTCTCTTCGAAGTGACTCAGAGGGAGGTTTTTTGCAACAGCAGAGGCCAGGTACAAATGTGGTCAGACAGGGCCCACTACTGGAGGACGAGGATGAGGAGGAGGTGGAGGAAGATGAGGATGAAGCAGGTTCACAGCGGGCTGGCACCCAACGCAGCTCGGGCCCATCACTGGTGCGTGGCTGGGGGGAAACGCAGGACGATGACGATACGCCTCCCACAGAGGATAGCTTGTCCTTACCTCTGGGCAGCCTAGCACACATGAGCGACTACATGCTGCAGTGCCTGCGCAACGACAGCAGAGTTGCCCACATTTTAACGTGTGCGGACTACTGGGTTGCCACCCTGCTGGATCCACGGTACAAAGACAATGTTCCCACCTTACTTCATGCACTGGAGCGTGATAGTAAGATGCGCGAGTACAAGCGCACGTTGGTAGATGCGCTACTGAGAGCATTCCCAAATGTCACAGGGGAACAAGTGGAAGCCCAAGGCGAAGGCAGAGCAGGAGCAAGAGGTCGCCAACGCAGCTGTGTCACGGCCAGCTCCTCTGAGGGCAGGGTTAGCATGGCAGAGATGTGGAAAAGTTTTGTCACCACGCCACAGCTAACTGCACCACCACCTGATACGGAACGTGTTAGCAGGAGGCAACATTTCAATAACATGGTGGAACAGTACCTGTGCACACCCCTCCACGTACTGACTGATGGTTCGGCCCCATTCAACTTCTGGGTCTCCAAATTGTCCACGTGGCCAGAGCTAGCCTTTTATGCCTTGGAGGTGCTGGCCTGCCCGGCGGCCAGCGTTTTGTCTGAACGTGTATTCAGCACGGCAGGCGGCGTCATTACAGACAAACGCAGCCGCCTGTCTACAGCCAATGTGGACAAGCTGACGTTCATAAAAATGAACCAGGCATGGATCCCACAGGACCTGTCCATCCCTTGTGCAGATTAGACATTAACTACCTCCCCTTAACAATATATTATTGTACTCCAGGGCACTTCTTCATTCAATCCTATTTTTATTTTCATTTTACCATTATATTGCGGGGCAACCCAAAGTTGAATGAACCTCTCCTCTGTCTGGGTGCCGGGGCCTAAAAATATCTGACAGTGGCCTGTTCCAGTGGTGGGTGACATGAAGCCTGATTCTCTGCTATGATATGAAGACTGATTCTCTGCTGACATGAAGCCTGAATCTCATTTATGGGACCTCTCTCCTCTGCCTGGGTGCCTGGGCCTAAATATGTGACAATGGACTGTTCCAGTGGTGGGTGATGTGAAGCCTGATTCTCTGCTATGACATGAAGACTGATTCTCTGCTGACATGAAGCCTGAATCTCTGTTATGGGACCTCTCTCCTCTGTCTGGGTGCCGGGGCCTAAAAATATCTGACAGTGGCCTGTTCCAGTGGTGGGTGACGTGAAGCCTGATTCTCTGCTATGACATGAAGACTGATTCTCTGCTGACATGAAGCCTGAATCTCTGTTATGGGACCTCTCTCCTCTGTCTGGGTGCCGGGGCCTAAAAATATCTGACAGTGGCCTGTTCCAGTGGTGGGTGACGTGAAGCCTGATTCTCTGCTATGACATGAAGACTGATTCTCTGCTGACATGAAGCCTGAATCTCTGTTATGGGACCTCTCTCCTCTGCCTGGGTGCCTGGGCCTAAATATGTGACAGTGGACTGTTCCAGTGGTGGGTGACGTGAAGCCTGATTCTCTGCTATGACATGAAGACTGATTCTCTGCTGACATGAAGCCTGAATCTCTGTTATGGGACCTCTCTCCTCTGCCTGGGTGCCTGGGCCTAAATATGTGACAGTGGCCTGTTCCAGTGGTGGGTGACGTGAAGCCTGATTCTCTGCTATGACATGAAGACTGATTCTCTGCTGACATGAAGCCTGAATCTCTGTCATGGGACCTCTCTCCTCTGTCTGGGTGCCGGGGCCTAAAAATATCTGACAGTGGCCTGTTCCAGTGGTGGGTGACGTGAAGCCTGATTCTCTGCTATGACAGGAAGACTAATTCTCTGCTGACATGAAGCCAGATTCTCTGTTACGGGACCTCTCTCCTCTGCCTGGGTGCCTGGGCCTAAATATCTGACAATGGACTGCTCCAGTGTTGGGTGACGTAAAGCATGATTCTCTGCTATGACATGCAGACTGATTCTCTGCTGACATGAAGCCAGATTCTCTGTTATGGGACCTCTCTCCTCTGCCTGGTTGCCTGGGCCTAAATATCTGACAATGGACTGTTCCAGTGTTGGGCGACGTGAAGCCTGATTCTCTGCTATGACATGCAGACTGATTCTCTGCTGACATGAAGCCAGATTGTCTGTTACGGGACCTCTCTCCTCTGCCTGGGTGCCTGGGCCTAAATATCTGACAATGGACTGTTCCAGTGTTGGGTGACGTAAAGCATGATTCTCTGCTATGACATGCAGACTGATTCTCTGCTGACATGAAGCCAGATTCTCTGTTATGGGACCTCTCTCCTCTGCCTGGGTGCCTGGGCCTAAATATCTGACAATGGACTGTTCCAGTGTTAGGTGACGTGAAGCCTGATTCTCTGCTATGACATGAAGACTGATTCTCTGCTGACATGAAGCCAGATTCTCTGTTACGGAACCTCTCTCCTCTGCCTGGGTGCCTGGGCCTAAATATATGACAATGGACTGTTACAGTGGTGGGTGACGTGAAGCCTGATTCTCTGCTATGACATGCAGACTGATTCTCTGCTGACATGAAGCCAGATTCTCTGTTACGGGACCTCTCTCCTCTGCCTGGGTGCCGGGGCCTAAATATCTGACAATGGACTGTTCCAGTGTTGGGTGACGTAAAGCATGATTCTCTGCTATGACATGCAGACTGATTCTCTGCTGACATGAAGCCAGATTCTCTGTTATGGGACCTCTCTCCTCTGCCTGGGTGCCTGGGCCTAAATATCTGACAATGGACTGTTCCAGTGTTGGGTGACGTGAAGCCTGATTCTCTGCTATGACATGCAGACTGATTCTCTTCTGACATGAAGCCAGATTCTCTGTTACGGGACCTCTCTCCTCTGCCTGGGCCTAAATATATGGCAATGGACTGTTCCAGTGTTGGGTGACGTAAAGCATGATTCTCTGCTATGACATGCAGACTGATTCTCTGCTGACATGAAGCCAGATTCTCTGTTACGGGACCTCTCTCCTCTGCCTGGGTGCCGGGGCCTAAATATATGACAATGGACTGTTACAGTGGAGGGTGACGTGAAGCCAGATTCTCTGCTATGGCATGAAGACTGATTCTCTGCTGACGTGAAGCCAGATTCTCTGCTATGGGACCTCTCTCCAATTGATATTGGTTAATATTTATTTATTTTATTTTTATTTTTATTCATTTCCCTATCCACCTTTGTTTGCAGGGGATTTACCTATATGTTGCTGCCTTTTGCAGCCCTCTAGCTCTTTCCTGGGCTGTTTTACAGCCTTTTTAGTGCCGAAAAGTTCGGGTCCCCATTGACTTCAATGGGGTTCGGGACGAAGTTCGGGTCGGGTTCGGATCCCAAACCCGAACATTTCCAGGAAGTTCGGCCGAACTTCTCAAACCCGAACATCCAGGTGTTCGCTCAACTCTATCTGTAATACCTAATGAAATCGTGCCCATATCTTTGCAGAGACTCCCTAAGACCTGCTTGTAGGCCAGGCTCTCACCAGTTCCTTCTCCTACTGCATCAATCACTGTGTAACTGGTGTTGCCACATGGATGGTTACACAGGATCTGGATGCAAAGACTGTATGCTTGTAGCACCAGCTGCTGGCACTCTAGTGATATCCACCAGGCCTTTAAGGGAACCTGGCTTATCACAGGGGCAAAGCAGTTACATGGGCTTACACCTAAGAAGGTTCCCCAAACTCTCTGAGAAGTTCAAACGCTTTTAGAAATTACCCACCCACCCACATGAGGAGAGTGGCCTCCCTGCATCTACGCATTCTCACACTGCAAAGGCGCAGTACTACCAATCATGGTGTCTGGACTGGTGTCTTACTCCTTTACAGTACTGCATAGGAAAAAAATCAATCTTACAGGGGTTCTCTAGTTTCATAATATTTTTGTCTGCCCAAAGTAAACAAAAACTGAATTTTTCCCCTATATATCTGTTTTTCATGTCAGCACTTTCCATCCCCTTTTTTTCTGCATCACGTCATCTGGGCAGGATGTTGCCATGCAGAAAGTGCTGTTTTCTTCCACTTCCTGCTCGGTTTTCTAACCAAAACCAGCATGCTTTGCTCAGGGATTCTCAGGGATTGCTCCACCTACCACGCTGTTGGGGTTTGGTTGGAAAAACCAGCAGGAAGCTAATGAAAACAGGAAGATATGCATAATGTATAACATGGGTCTGTGCTCCTCCACACCACGGGAAGATAAGACTCACAAATAGGATTAATAAAAAAAAACTAAAATTTTCGCAAGGAGATGATTCTCTACAGCTGGAGACAATATCGTTGTTCAGCACTTCATCTGTATTGCGGTCTAAGGCATCCAAACTTTTTTCCCAGGCTTGCACCACTAACATCCCTAATTAACAAGAAAAGGAGGGATCAACCCAAGATAGTGAAGCACCACATGAAATCATGAAATTCCAATGATTTAAAAGAGTAGTTTAAAACATGCACATCAATAAGAGCAACGTTTTCAGTGTATGTCCCGACATAAGTTCAATTGTAGACATTTAATCCTCCAAATGCTGTGGTCAAATGTGACTATGGCATTTGAGAGGTGAAGATGCGAGACTCGCATGCCCCCACGCCCGTAATAGCCTCATCCGGTTGAGATCGGGGAAGCTGTTACGTTACAGTGATAGTAGGCTTCAAAACCTATCATTGGCATATTCCAATAAAAGCCTGCAGGTTACAGCACTATATTGGAATATAGTGAATGGTGTGTTCTGTGATGGATAAATATCCACCAGGGAATACAATTGGCAATCTAATGATTGCTGGGTATAGTCACTTATGGTGACTTAAATAAAGTTAAAAAAATAAAATGTAAATATATAAATTCAATTCATAAAAAGAAAAATACATATTCTCAGTATTAAAACATAAAATAAACTACACAAGTGTGGTATCATTGTAATTGTTCTGAGTTTCTGACCTGATGAATAAACATAACAGGTCAATTTTATTGCATAGGGACTGCCATAAAAACAAAACCCATAAAACTGTGGTGGAAATGCGTTTTTTTTTTCCAATTCCACCATATTTGGATTTTTTTTCCAGCTCTCCACGAGACCATGCTATATTAAATGGTGCCATTAGAAAGTAAAACTGTCACGGATGAAGTATAGGAGGAAACACCACACTGTCAACCAGGAGGGAAAGGGAAAGCCACTAGGCCTCAACGCTAGGGAAAGGAAAAGGTCACCTTCTAAAAGGTCACCTTCCTACTCCTGGCCCTGACTCCTAACCGTATGGGCACCCCTTGAAGGTAGGATTGCCCATACCCTGGAACCTGGGACCTTGGGAACCCTAAAGAGCCCTAAGGATATTGGCAGGCTGAGATAACCCGTTCCTTCTCAGATGAAGAAACAAGCATCTCCCTGAGGCCTAGTAACAACCAACAAGGAAGGGAAAACAAAATACAAACATATGCAACACTTAACATCTGTATTGAGATGGACGAGCAGAAACTCCAGAGAGGACAACATACCAGCTCTTCAAAACCAAATGGTAGAAGTAATGACTACTAAGTTACACCTGAAACAAGGGGTGTGGTCATAAACAACAACACTGAATCAAGAGTAATCAAAGAGGCTGTTAGATTCCTCCACGTTCCCCAGTCTCCTTGATCTCCTGACATCTGTCACGGAATGGACTGTGACAAAAACTTGTCCCGCAATAAACAATCCCTCATATGATGTGAACAGAAAAATTAAAAAAAAGTTCTGGTTCTGGTAGCAGCAGGATACTTTGCAAAAATACAAAATTTAAAATTCTGAAACCAGACAGCCCGATTTAAATACTTCCAACTGGATAGGAGATAAGTATAACCAATTGGAATATTCTTGTAACCGTTCACAGTAACAGTAATTTTCGCCAGGGGTGCCCATACTTTTGCAAGCCACTGTTATCCTCAGGATCGGCATAATTTCGACTCCTGGCACCCCGCCGTTCAACTGTTGGTTCTGTGGCTCTTGTGTTAGCACTGCATCCTCTTCAATGTTTACCTGCGCAAAATCTCCCCTGTAGCAGCGGTGCAGTGTAATTACAGCTTTCTCTCCCATTCACTTGAATGAAACAAACAGCTGTAATTACACTGCTACAAGGGAGATGGTGTGCAGGTAAACACTGAAGAAGATGTGACACTCGCATGAGCACCGTGGTCCCTTCATACAGCTGATCAGCAGAGTCGTCCACATTGTTCTAGTCAGACATCTTACATCTCTGTTTTAAAGAACTTAGTGAAGAAGTAACTCCACAAGCTTATAAATTATAATATGTGATTTTTCTTGGCAGAGAGCAGAATTTTTCAGTAATTAGTTATAGGAAATGTCTTCTAATAGGAATAACCAAGACTTAAAGGGGTTGTCAAGGTTCAGAGCTGAACTCGGACATACCCATAATTTCACCCAGGTAGCCCCCCTGGATCGCGCAGGGCAAGCGCTCTTTTATTTACAATAACACACTGCCGGGCGGAGGCTTTCACCCGGCAGTGTGTTCGGTGACGTCACTGGCTCTGATGGGCGGGCCCTAGCCTAGCCCCATGGAGAGCCCGGTTCGTCACTGGAACTCCAGAAAATGCCTTTGCCCTGCTCTGAACCCGGACAACCCCTTTAATACTGACTTTTAAAAAAAGAAAAGAAAAGAAAGGTACCCTTCAGACTGGTAATGGTGTCCCAGCAATAAATTAAAGTGGTTTTCCAACACTTTTTAAATAATTACCTATGCTCTGGGATCCCTGCCGATTAGATGTTTGAGAAGGCACCAGTGAGTGCCACGGCCTTCTGCCAGTACTGTACGTGGTATAGTGTTTTTTGCTTGGTATCGCAGCTCAGCTGCATTCACTTGAATGGGGCTGAGCTGCGCTTAGGTCATGTGACCAATAAATGCGACGTCAGTGGCTGAGGTAAAGTTGTGAGAAGGCAGCAGTGCTCACCGGAACTCTGCTGCCTTCTCAAAGAGTTGATTGGTGGGCAGCCCAGGTGTAAGGCACCACTGATCAAATACTGATGATCTATACAGAGGATAGGTAATCAGTTAAAAAGTCTTGGAAAACCCCTTTAACGCATTCAAATAACCCTTCTAATACAGAGTGTTGATATATCACTATTGGGTTAAAATTATGTGTTTTGTGTGAAACATTTGAGAGAGTATGAGCAAAGAAAGAAGAAAGATTAAATCATTTTTGTTAGATGACTTCTAAGAGACTTTATTAGGTATTCACGTGATGGACGTGAGGGAAAACGTTTATCAAATCAAGAAATACAAAGGTGTAGCTTCCCTTATGCATAATAATGTTCTGATTCCATCACGCGCATGAATAATAATGTATCAATCTATGTACTGCAGCAGACTGTGGCATTTTAATGATGTGCCTTTGTCATCTTGGGTATAAAAATCTATTGTTTGAGAAAAATGTTACCATTCCACCATCTCCCTTTAGATTTATCTATCATCACACTGAATCTTAACATACGTCATTCCAATTCAATATAATTTTTTTTTTTTTAGGGACTTCACGTTTTGCTACATAAATTACAAAGTATAGCCAATTCCAATGAGAATCAGCCAGATTGGAAATTAGAGAAAGACGTCCCACTTGACCTCCAACTATGTCCACGACCGTACTGAAAACATGACGGTGCAAATTTGGGAAAGGGATGGTGGCAAGAGCCTCCAAGAAGAGGAAGCTCATAATAATCATTTGGATATGCGCCTTTTGGGGAACATTTATGAAAACCAGGTGCACCAGTATTTTGGCGTCACAATATCACAAATGATGTCACATGCAGTACCTTGTGCAAAATGTCAGTGTTCGTACTTCCAGCTTACACCACTTTTGAGGGCGAGTTATGATTTTTGACTTTCGAAAAGCTTGCAAAAAGGTCCAGCGGGAGGAAGATATCATAGAAAACCTGGAGAAGCATTTCTAGACAGAAGTATTAGACTCAAGCAAAAGTGACTACAAATATTCTCCTCATGATAAATTCCCCACTTACAGAAGGCTAAAAGAAGAAAATTTGCTAATGATGTTGGAGTACAATTCCCTCTGTATCCTTCTGACGAGATTGTAGATGGTCAATGTGTTTTTTATGGCAGCTAGAGGACTAATAAAGTCCTCTATGCCTGCTATTACTGTATGCCTATTAGACTCTGATAAACACACAGCCTAATGGCTTTCCTACTAGTTGTTTACTGACTGGCAATAATGCTTCGGTTAAATGTTAAAGGGAGTCTGTCTCCTCATTTTCACCAATACAACTAACAACACTGCCCCATAGAAGACTGCAAATGCTTTCCAAGCATACCTGTGTGCACTATGTGTCTGTATTCCATGTCCAGGAAGAGCACTTTTAGGCGCCTTTCACAAGAGCGAGTTTTCCGCGTGGGTACAATGCGTGACGTGAACGCACTGCATCCTGACCCATTCATTTCAATGGGTCTGTGTACATGAGTTTTTTTCAAGCATCAGTTCTGCGTTGCGTGAAAATCGCAGCACGTTCTATATTCTGCGTTTCTCACACAGCCCTGGCCCCATAGAAGTGAATGGGGCTTCAGTGAAAAACGTATTGCATCCGGAAGCAAGTGCGGATGCAATGTGTTTTTCACTGATGGTTGCTAAGAGATGTTGTTTGTAAACCTTCAGTTTTTTATAAAAAACTGAACAACTGAACGCAATAGCAGACAAAACTTGCTTACATTTTATTTACAATAACACACTGCCGGGCGGAGGCTTTCACCCTGTAGTGTGTTCGGTGACGTCACCGGCTCTGATGGACGGGCCCTAGCCTAGCCCCATGGAGAGCCCGGTTCGTCACTGGAACTCCAGAAAATGCCAGGGGTGCCCATATCAGGATGCCCACTGATCGCATCCTGAACGCATCTGGACCTAAACCGTCACGCTCGTGTGAAAGGGGCCTTATTCTGCTGAAAAACAGCTCCCAAGTGCCCAGCTGAAAATGAAAGTAAAAACAGCTTTCACTCCTGACTCGATTTCTAATGGCTATATCTTCTGATATAGTAGATATAATGCTGTGGTGTGCTCTGGTATAGTTTGAAAGGTTGGAATGCCAGCTTTCAAACAAGGTCAGGCCCATATTTCTAGCTGGTACCAATCCTAAAATATGAGAAGCTAAAGCAGCCCTCCCCTCTTCTGTCTGGTTTGTTTTGGGCACTTAGGAGCTGTTTTCCAGCAGAATAAGGCCTCATGCACACGACCGTATGTATTTTGCGGTCCGCAAAAAAAAAAAACGGACACGGAATGAAAATACGTTTGTGTGCATGTGGCCTAAAAGTGCTTTTCCTGGACATGGAATACAGACACATAGTACACACAGGTAGGTTTGGAATGTGTCTGCAATCTTCTGTGGGGCAGTGCTCTTAGATATATTGGTGAAAAAGAGGTGACAGACTCCCTTTAAGGCTACATTCACACGTCAGTATTTTTCTACATCCCGATTTTCGGTCCGTTTTTTGCGGATCCGTTGTTCCTGAAAATGTTTCCGTATGTCATCCGTTTTTTGCGGATCCGCAAAAAACGGAAACATGTGAAAACTCAAATCCGACAGTATATTCTAACACAGAGGCGTTCCCATGGTGATGGGGACGCTTCTAGTTAGAATATACTGAGAACTGTGTACATGACTGCCCCCTGCTGGCAATTATTGTGCGAATCATAGCCCCCTGTGAGAGATCAGGTGCTGCCAGGCAGGAGGGGGCAGACCCCCTCCCTCCCCTGTATTAAATGTGACTAGTGCGGCCCCCCCCCCTCTATATTCATTGGTGGCCAGTGCGGATGTGACCAGTGCGGCCTCACCTCTCCCCCCCCCCCATCATTGGTGGCTAGTGCGGATTCCCAGTATTAATAAATGTGCCCAGTGCGGCCTCACCTCTCCCCCCCCCCCCCATCATTGGTGGCCAGTGCAGATTCCCAGTATTAAAAAAATGTGCCCAGTATGGCCTCACCTCTTTCCCCCCCCCCCATCATTGGTGGCCAGTGCGGATTCCCAGTATTAATAAATGTGCCCAGTGCGGCCTCACCTCTTCCCCCCCCCCCCCCCCCATCATTGATGGCAGCGGAGAGTTCCGATCGGAGTCCCAGTTTAAATCGCTGGGGCTCCGATCGGTTACCATGGCAGCCAAGACGCTATTGCAGTCTTGGCTGCCATGGTTACTTAGCAATAAATACAAGCATTATACTTACCTGCGACTGCGAGCTGCGATGTGTGTCCGGCCGGGAGCTCCTCCTACTGGTAAGTGACAGGTCTGTGCTAAAAGCAATGCGCCGCACAGACCTTTCACTTACCAGTAGGAGGAGCTCCCGGCCGGACACACATCGCAGCTCGCAGTCGCAGGTAAGTATAATGCTTGTATTTATTGCTAAGTAACCATGGCAGCCAAGACTGCAATAGCGTCTTGGCTGCCATGGTAACCGATCGGAGCCCCAGCGATTTAAACTGGGACTCCGATCGGAACTCTCCGCTGCCACCAATGATGGGGGGGAAGAGGTGAGGCCGCACTGGGCACATTTATTAATACTGGGAATCCGCACTGGCCACCAATAATGGGGGGGGGGGAAGAGGTGAGGCCGCACTGGGCACATTTATTAATACTGGGAATCCGCACTGACCACCAATGATGGGGGGGGGGGGGGGGAAGAGGTGAGGCCACACTGGGCACATTTATTAATACTGGGAATCCGCACTGGCCACCAATGATGGGGGGGGGGGAAGAGGTGAGGCCGCACTGGGCACATTTATTAATACTGGGAATCCGCACTGGCCAACAATGATGGGGGGGGCGGGGAAGAGGTGAGGCCGCACTGGGCACATTTATTAATACTGGGAATCCGCACTGGCCACCAATGATGGGGGGGGGGGAAGAGGTGAGGCCGCACTGGGCACATTTATTAATACTGGGAATCCGCACTGGCCACCAATGATGGGGGGGGGGGGAGAGGTGAGGCCGCACTGGTCACATTTAATACTGGGGAGGGAGGGGGGTCTACCCCCTGCTGCCTGGCAGCCCCTGATCTGTTATAGGGGGCTATGATATGCACAATTAACCCCTCAGGCGCAGCACCTGAGGGGTTAATTGTGCAGATCACAGCCCCCTGTAAGAGATCGGATGCTGCCAGGCAGCAGGGGGCAGTCATGTACACCGTTCTCAGTATATTCTAACTAGAAGCGTCCCCATCACCATGGGAACGCCTCTGTGTTAGAATATACTGTCGGATCTGAGTTTTTCCCGAAGTGAAAAATCTGATCCGTAGAAAACTTACTGGGAATCCGCACTGCCGCACTGGCCACCAATGATGGGGGGGGGGGGGGAAGAGGTGAGGCCGCACTGGGCACATTTATTAATACTGGGAATCCGCACTGGCCACCAATGATGGGGGGGGGGGGGGAGAGGTGAGGCCGCACTGGGCACATTTATTAATACTGGGAATCCGCACTGGCCACCAATGATGGGGGGGGCGGGGAAGAGGTGAGGCCGCACTGGGCACATTTATTAATACTGGGAATCCGCACTGGCCACCAATGATGGGGGGGGGGGGAAGAGGTGAGGCCGCACTGGGCACATTTATTAATACTGGGAATCCGCACTGGCCACCAATGATGGGGGGGGGGGAGAGGTGAGGCCGCACTGGTCACATTTAATACTGGGGAGGGAGGGGGGTCTACCCCCTGCTGCCTGGCAGCCCCTGATCTGTTATAGGGGGCTATGATATGCACAAAAAACGGAACAGATCAGGAAAGAAAAAACGGACGTGTGAATGGACCCTAAAGTTTATTTTTAAAAAGGCTTCACGTAAAGAAAAATATCCACAAAGTATTTTTTATCTTGCAAGAGTTTAAGAAAATACTCAAATATACCTGGAAGTTGTAATGAAGTCTAATGAAATCATAATAAAGTATAATATAATAAAGTACAGTGATCCCTCAAGATACAATGGCTTCAACATACAGTATAATGGTCTTTTCTGGGACATCATAAATTGAAACTAGACTCAACATACAATACAGATCCATACATCAACCTGGCCATTTCACTAGTAACCTGTATTACTTGTCCAGCAGCTCCTCTGCGGTAGTACATGTTCTATACTGCCGCCTGTCTGTGCCAGGAAGAGCTGCTCCTTTGGACACTAGGTTAGTGGCAACTTCATTTTATTTTTCTGGCTCATCTACAGTGCCTTGAAAAAGTATTCATACCCTTTGAACTTTTCCACATTACACCCAAAAACAAATGTATTTTAGTGGGATTTTATGTGATATACCAACACAAAGTAGCAAGTATGTGTAAAGTGAAAAGAAAATGATACATGGTTTTCAAAATTTTCTTTAACCACTTCCAGACCGGGCCATTTACCCCCTTCCTGACCAGGCCTAATTTTGCAAATCTGTGGTAATGTGGTAATAACTTTGGAACGCTTTTACTTACCCAAGCCATGCAGAGATTGATTTCTCGTGACACATTCTACTTCATGTTAATGGTAAATTTGAGTCAATATGTTTTACCTTTTTTTTTATTAACAAAAAAAATGCAAAAGTTAACGTTTTCTAAATTTGAATCTCTATGCTTTTAAGGCCTCCTGCACACGACCGTTTTTTTCCCCCGTTTACTGGCCGTTTTTTGCGTTCCGTATATGGTCCGTATACGGAACCATTCATTTCAATGGTTCCGCAAAAAAAGCGGAATGTACTCCGTATGCATTCAGTTTTCGTATTTCCGTTTTTCCGTTCCGTTTAGGCTTCATTCACACGTCCGCAAAATGTGTCCGCATCCGTTACGCAATTTTGTGGAACGGGTGCGGACCCATTCATTCTCTAAGGGGATGGAATGGATGCGGACAGCACACAGTGTGCTGTCTGCAGCCGCAATTGCGGAGCACGGCCCCGGTGTTGGGTCCGCAGCTCCGCAAAAAGATAGAGCATGTCCTATTCTTGTCCGCAGCTTGCGGACAAGAATAGGCATTTCTATGGGGGTGACGGGCTGGTGTGTTGCGGACCCGCAATTTGCGGGTCCGCAACACACCACGGACGTGTGAATGTAGCCTTAAAGATAGAACATGTCCTATTATTGCCCGCAAATCACGTTCTGTTGCTCTATTCAAGTCAATATCTGGGTCTGCAAAAAAACTGAACACATACGGAAATGCATCCGTATGTCTTCCGTTTCCGTTCCGTTTTTTGCGGAACCATCTATTGAAAATGTTATGCCCAGCCCAATTTTATCTATGTAATTACTGTATACTGTATATGCCATATGGAAGAACAGAAGGGAAAAAACGGAACAGAAACGGAAACACAACGGAAACAAAAAAACAGAACAACGAAACCGTGAAAAACGGACCGCAAAACACTGAAAAAGCCATATGGTCGTGTGCAGGAGGCCTAAGACAGATAGTGATGCCTCATAAAATATGCATTAAAGGGGTTATCCCATCTTAGACAATGGGGGCATATCGCTAGGATATGCCCCCATTGTCTGATTGGTGCGGGTCCCACCTCTGGGACCCGCACCTACAACGAAAACGGAGCCGGGGAGAGTTGTGGCTGGAGGACCCCGGGTTTCCCAGGGTCCGTCCACCACCAGGTACAGCTCCCCGCCTCTCCCATTGAAGTGAATGGGAGTGCACCGCGCATGCGCGGCCAACGCTCCCATTCATTTCTATGGGGCCGACGGAAATAGAGAACGGAGCGGAGAAAGTGGAGGAAGGCGCACTGCGCATGCGCAGCCGCCCTCCGTTCATTTCTATTGAGCCGCTGAAAATAGGAGAGCGCTGGCTCGGCTATTTCCGTCGGCCCCATAGAAATGAATGGGAGCGTTGGCCGCGCATGCGCGGTGCGCTCCCATTCACTTCAATGGGAGAGGCGGGGAGCTGTACCTGGTGGTGGACGGACCCTGGGAAACCCGGGGTCCTCCAGCCACAACTCTCCCCAGCTCCGTTTTCGTTGTAGGTGCGGGTCCCAGAGGTGGGACCCGCACCTATCAGACAATGGGGGCATATCCTAGCGATATGCCCCCATTGTCTAAGATGGGATAACCCCTTTAATTAACATTCACCATATGTCTACTTTATGTTGGCATCATTTTAGTAATGTAATTTTATTTTTTTAGGACGCTATAAGGCCTCATGCGCACGACCGTTGTTGTGTTCCGTTCCGCAAAATGGGGTTCCGTTGTTCCGTGATCCGTTTTTGTTTCCCTGTGTCTTCCTTTATTTTTGGAGGATCACCAGACATGAAGGAAAGTAAAAAAAAGTCTAAGTCAAGTTTGCCATGCAAATGATAGGAAAAAAACGGACGTGGGCGACAATTTTGTGTGCCTCCGCATTTTTTCACGGTCCCATTGACTTAAATGAGTCCGCAAACCGTTTTCCGTGAAAAAAATAGGACAGGTTATATTTTTTTGACGGACTGGAACCACGGATCACGGACGACAAACGGTGCATTAGCCGAGTTTTCAACAGACCCATTGAAAGTCACGAAAAACAGAAGAACGGACACGGAATAAAACAACGGTCGTGTGCATGAGGCCTAAGGTTTAGAATTTTAGAAGCAATTTTTGAAATTTTTAAGAATATTTCCAAAGTCAACTTTTTTAAGGACCAGTTCAGTTCTGAAGTCACTTTGTGGGGCTTACATAATAGAACCAACCCATAAATGACCCCATTTTAGAAATGACACTCCTGAAGCTATTCAAAACTGTTTTTAGAAATGTTGTTAACCCCTTTAGGTATTCCACAAGAATTAAAGCAAAATAGAGGTGAAATTTCAAATGTCAAATTTTTTGCAGATTTTCCATTTTAATCATTTTTTTCCTGGAACACAGGGTTAGGCCTCCTGCACACGACCGTTTTTTTTTAAGGTCTGCAAAAGGGGGTCCGTAGGTCCGTGATCCGTGACCGTTTTTTCTCCGTGGGTCTTCCTTGATTTTTGGAAGTCCGCCTGGCCGTGCGGAGCCAAACGGATCCCTCCTGAATTACAATGCAAGTCAATGGGGACGGATCCGTTTGACGTTGACACAATATGGTGCAATTTCAAACGGATCCGTCCATCATTGACTTTCAATCTAAAGTCAGGAGTTAATATACCATAGGATCGGAGTTTTCTCCAATCCGATGGTATATTTTAACTTGAAGCGTCCCCATCACCATGGGAACGCCTCTATGTTAGAATATACAATATTTGAGTGGGACTGATAGTGAAAAAAGTCTCACCGATATTTCAAGATTCAAAGGTTGCCAGAGGCCCACCAGAGAATGTGTGGGGAAATATCCTTATTAAAACATAACCTTTATTAGATATGCAATAAAATATACACCAGAGGATGCATCAACAATACAAAACATATAATTCTGGGGTTCTATGATAGATACCCCACTGCTGGTAGAGTAAAGGTAAGCAAAGAAACTGCTGCGCCTGAGTGGACGCAAGCAGTCTTACCTGACCAACCAGGTGACTAGGATCAGCGTGGCGGGGAAAATTTCCTTGATCAGACAGAGTGTAGAGCAGACGTGCAGTCACAGGAGTGTTGATACTGTGCCCTGTATCACCCTATACACTTGGTAGGAAGGGGGCTGCTCCCATACTGCCTGTCTACACAGAGCACTCGCCCTGGAAAGGGCGACCACGTCAGGATACCTGTCCCTAGTTATGGACCTGATCACTAGTCTACTAGACATAAAATAACTACAGACCTCCCGACGTGGCACGTTTCTGTCGTGTCGACTCCTCAGGGGGATTCAGTACATGTAGAAAAAAGAAACAGTGGGCACCATATGTAACCGCAGGTAGCAGGTAAGCACACACCGCAGTCGAATGGTTACACAAAAGAACAGGCTCAAAAGATTAAAATAAGAGCCTGAAAGCAGACATCCATGGTGCAGGATTGCCGTGCTGCAGAGGGATAGATGCTCCTCTGCTTGTTGGTGTGTGAGGATATGGTGGTCCTCGCTAAAGGTAATGTCCCTGTGGTTCAGGGGGTTCCTTATCAATACCAGCCATCTGTGTTCGGCCGGGAGCTCCTCCTACTGGTAAGTGACAGATCATTAAGCAATGCGCCGCACAGACCTGTCACTTACCAGTAGGAGGAGCTCCCGGCCGGACACAGACATCGCAGCAGCCAGCAGGTAAGTATGATGCTTCTAATATTGTAATATTGCTAAGTAACCATGGCAACCAGGCCTGCAGTAGCATCCGACCAGAGCGATTAAACTGGGACTCCGATCGGAATCTCCGCTGCCACCAATGATCGGGGGGGGGAGGCCGCAAACTGGCCACCAATGAAATTACAATAGAGGGGGGAGGGGGGCCGACGGAGGCCGCACACTGGCCACCAATGAAATTACAATAGAGGGGGGGCGGGGGGCCGACGGAGGCCGCACACTGGCCACCAATGAAATTACAATAGAGGGGGGGGGGGGGCGCACACTGGCCACCAATGACATTCGAACTGGGGAGGGAGGGGGGTCTGCAGCACCTGAGGGGTTAATTGTGTGGATCACAGCCCTCTGTAAGAGATCGGGTGCTGCCAGGCAGCAGGGGGCAGTCATGTACACAGTTCGTAGTATATTCTAACTAGAAGCGTCCCCATCACTATGGGAACGCCTCTGTGTTAGAATATACTGTCGGATTTGAGTTTTCACGAAGTGAAAACTCATCTCTGAAAAAGCTTTTATGCAGACGGATCTTCGAATCTGTCTGTATAAAAAGTAACCTACGGCCACGGATCACGGATGCCAATCTTGTGTGCATCCGTGTTCTTTCACGGACCCATTGACTTGAATGGGTCCGTGAACCGTTGTCCGTCGAAAAAATAGGACAGGTCATATTTTTTTGACGGACAGGAAACACGGATCACGGATGCGGCTGCAAAACGGTGCATTTTCCGATTTTTCCACGGACCCATTGAAAGTCAATGGGTCCGCGAAAAAAAACGGAAAACGGCACAACGGCCACGGATGCACACAACGGTCGTGTGCATGAGGCCTTAACAACAAAACAAACCTCAATATTTATTACCTTGATTCTGCAGTTTGCAGAAACACCCTATATGTGGTCATATACTGCTGTTTGGGCACATGACAGGGCACAGAAGGCAAGCAGCGCCATATGGTTTTTGGACGGCAGATTTTGCTGGAATGGTCTTTGGGCACCATGTTGTATTTGGAGAGGCCCTGAGGTATCCCCACAGTGAAAACCCCCAAAACGTGAACATATTTTGTAAACTACAACACCCAAGGAATTTTTAAGCACTTCACTCAACAACTGTTTGATAGAATTTTTAATACTATGAAAAATTCCATCAAATTTTTTTACAAGAAAATGGTGCTTTAGGCCCTAACTTTTTTTTTTACCGCCATTTCAGGAAGAATAGATTGACTATAATGAAGCATGAGGAAATTAGCACAACTATTTTTTAATCTGGGGATGCTAATAAAGGCAAGTTATAGAGCTAAGATAAGCCTTTCTTCAGCCAAACTCATTATTAACCCCTTTGCACCTAAAAGTGACCCCATTTTGGAAACTACACCAAATTATTCAAAACTGACGTTATTCAAAACTGAACAGGCTGTTCCGGCAGGGGAAAAGGCAGCCGCATTTTTTGTCCAAGAGCCTCTCTGCATATTTGCCATGCTGCGGCCGGTACCCATTATAGTGACAGAGGCCGGGCGGACTTTAGGTAGCGCATGGCTGTACACAGTAGTTACGGATTTGGCAGGCTGCTCCGCCGCCGGAACGAGTAACACCAGTGTGAAACAGGCCTTAACCCTTTTGGTGTTCCACAAGAATTAAAGGAAAATGGAGGTGAAATTTGAAAATGTCACTTTTTTTGCAGACTTTCAATCTAGTTTTCCTGTAACACAGCAAAGGTTAACAGCAAAACAAACCTCAATATTGATTAACATAATTCTGTAGTATACAGAAACACGCCATGTGTTGTAGTAAACTGCTGTATGGGCACACCACAGGGCTCAGAAGGGAAGAAACAATTGTTTTTTGGAGGGAAGATTTTCTTGTTTTATTGGCACTGTGTATTTGAAGACCCCCTGAGGCACCCCTACAGTGGAAACCCCCAAAAAGTTACCCCATTTTGGAACCTATACCCCCCAATGTTTCATGGGGTGTCCTGAGCACTTGGACCCAACAAGCTTTTCATAGAATTTAGAAACACTTGGCTGTGAAAATGAAAAATTACATATTTTACAAGAAAATGTCAATTTCGGCCCAAGTTTTTCATTTTCGCAGAAAATGCACCCCACAATTTGTTACCCATTTTCTCCTGAATATGGCAACACCCCATACGTGTTCGTAACCTGCTGTATGGGCACACAGCAGGGCTCATAAGGGAAAGAGAACTATATGGCATTTGACTCTGAGGTACAGCAAAAACCCCCAAAAATTACCCATTTCAGAAACTATTTTTGATCAAGCATTTTGATCCCACAGGTGTTTTGCAGACTGTACATAATAAAGATTGCAAGTTTTCCACAGATATGGCTTTTCAGTGCCCAATACATTTGTTTTTCTCTCCATGGAGCTGTGTGAGGGCTTATTTTTTGTTGGATGAGTTGCCATCATTATTGGTTCTGTTTTAGGGTACTTACAACTTTTTGATCACATTTCATTTCGGGATAAAGAAAAGGCATGAAATTCTGTCACTGCTTTTTGGGTTTTGTTAATGAGGCACAGACCAAGCATGAAAAATGAAACATTATTTTGCTGGTCAGTACGATACCAGAGATACCAATTTTATATATTTTTTTTTAAAGGTTTACCACTTTTACACAAAGCATTTTTGAAAACAAAAAACCTTGTTTTGCATTGCTATTTTCTGAAAACCATAATTTTTTATATTTCTGTGGATGGTCTTGTGTAGGGGCTAATTTTTTGTGGGATGAGGTGACTGTTTCATTGGTATTATTTTGGGTTACATGCAACTTTTTGATCGCCTGCTATTACACTTTTTGTGTGGGGCACGGTGACAAAAGAATTTCTGTTCTGTCACTATTTTTATATTTTACAACATTCACCTAATGAGATATTTCATATAATATTTTTAGACAGCAGGTTGTTACCTAATATGTCTATTTTTATATTTTTGTTTGGCTTTTTACAATAAAAGTATCTGTAAAAACAATTTTTGTGTCGTCATTTTCTGAAAGCCATATTTTTTATTTCTCTGCTGATTGTCTTGTGTGGGGGCTTGTTTTCTGTGGGATGAGTTGACATTTTTATTGGTATCATTTTGGGGTACATAGTATCTTTTTTAGCACTCAATATTACACTCTTTGTGAGGCAACGTGAATAAAAAATGTTTTTTTACAGCGATCACCTGACAGGGTAGATCATGTGATATTTTTATAGAGCTGGTCATTACAGACGTGGCAATACCAAATATGTGTATTTTTTCTTTTTTTCATTGTAAATGGGGGATAAGGGTGCTTTTTTTTTCTTTCCTTGAAACGTTTATTATTTTATTTTATAAACCATTTTTTTTACTTTTTATTTTTGTCCTACTATGGGATTTCAACTTTTGACCGTTTGATGCCTGTTTCAATGCAGTACAAATACACACTGTATTGTATTGTATTGAACTGTCAGTATTACACTAGGCCTTATAGGCCTCCGTAGTTGGCCGGCCCAAGGCTTTTGCAAGGCCTGGAGCTGCCATGGCAACCACTGGCCCCCTGTCATCGCAGTGCAGGAGGCTTATGGAAAGACAGAGGGAGCCCCCTCCCTCTGAAAACCCTGTACAAGCCGCAGTCAGCATTGACAGCAGCATATAAGGGGTTAATGTACCTGCATCTGAGCTTTCAGCTATACAGCAGGGTGCCAGCTGTCAGAAAAAGCCGGGCCCCTGCACTGTGCAGGAGCGGCACTCGCCCAATCAATGTGCCATACTATTGGATGAGGTCGGGAAATCACTTCCTGCTTCGCCGAAATAGTACAGTGAAGGTCGGGAAGCGGTTAAGAACTATCTTCAGGGTAAAGAAGAACAAGGAGTCCTGAAAATGATGATACAGTGCCTTTGAACTTTTCCACATTTTTCCACATTACACTCACAAACTTAAATGTACTTCATTGGATTTTAAGTGATAGACCAACACAAAGTAGCAAGTATGTGTGAAGTGAAAAGACAATTATACATGGTTTTTAAAATTTTCAATAAATAAAAATCTGGAAAGTGTGGCATGCATTGGAAAGTCCGTCCAGCTGGAGATTTTTCTGGGCATTCACTGCACACCTTGGTGACAAACAGGTATGTTCGGAATGGTATTACTATGTACTGCTAGCTACTGCAGGTAGCCTCATTAGTAGAAAATGCGTAACATGTTCCCTTTAAATGCCCCCAAGGGTTTTGCATGACCTTATGGGGGCACAAAGTATAAAACAAAATAAAATATTAAAATTAAAAATTAGTAATAAAAAAAAGCCACCAACATTACACCACAGTTTCTAGCCCTGCCCCTGGCTATCATGAATTATACGTTGTTCTATATCTAAAATGACCATTACAGATGGGAAACATAATTTAAAAGGAATCTGTCATCTGGATTTTAGGTATTAAGCTGAGGACATGGGCTGCTAGATCGCCACTACCACATCCGCAATATCCAGTCCCTATAGCTCTCTTTGCTTTTATGTCAAAAAAACTATTTTATATATATGTAAATGAGGCTACTAACGCTTCCGGAGCCCAGCCACGCCCACTGTGAAGGAGCCCAGCACCGCCCCGCATCCTCCGAATCTCCTCCTTGTTCCCCAACGTCACAAAGCTAGAGCGCCGTAATGAGCGAGCTAGCGCATGTTCAGTGTCGGCATAGTGTTCCTTCCCTGTGCTGGCATCAGCCTCAGGGAATGAACTGCGCATGTGCTAGCTTGCGCAACGCGAGATTACGGTGACAATCTTTGTGACGTCGGGGAGCAAGGAGGAGATTCAGAGGATATGGGGCGGTGCTGGACTCCTTCACAGTGGGCGTGGCTGAGTTCAGAGTCAGAGAACGCTTGACTCATGTCTCAAGCATGGAGGAGACAGGACTCATCTAAGGTTCATTTACATATCTATGAAATAGTTTTTTTGGCAAAATAAAATTACACAGAGCTTTGGGGACTGGATATTGCGGATGTGCTAGCGGCCATCTAGCAGCCCATGTCCTCAGCTCTATACCCAAAATCCAGGTGACAGGTTCCCTTTAAGCAAGTATCTTAGTTGCACTTTCTGCCATTACAAAATGTGAAAAATACTATGCATTCCTTTTGTAAAAAATTATGTAAAAATAAAGCCCCATGTACAGTATAACTGAAAGGGAAAAAAATGTATTGCTTTAAACAACGCACATAGTAGAAAAACAGAAAACGCATCTGGTAAAGCCTCATTCACACGTCCGTGTCCATGCTCAAATCCGTGAGAAGGTGGTCAGTGATGCATCCGTGAAGCTGTCTGTGAAGGATCCGTGTGTGGTCCGTGTGTCCGTTTTTTGCTGTCTGTTTCACTGACACTGCACAGCTGAAAAATAATTTTCAAATGAATCTCTTCCTATTGATCCGTAAAACACGGATGGCATCCGAGTTGCATCTGTGGTATTCACAGATCCATAGACTATAATAGGCGTGATGGATCCGTGAACACGGGCAATATAGACCATGCTCCCCTACTAAAACCATGGACCCACGGACTGTGCTAATACACTGATGGCTGAATACACGGCCGTGTGCATGAGGCCTAACTCCACAGGTGTCACAATCAGCGTTGATTGTGGCACCTGAAGGGTTAAATGACAAGGTCTGGTGGGATCGCCATTCCCATCATTGCGGTCGGCCCCTGCTGCATACGCCGGAATCGGTGAAAACACAGATGCCGGTGTATTAACTCCTTGTATGCCGCAGTCAAAGCTGACCGCGGCATGCAGAGGTTTTGTGGAGAGTACGGGTTCCCTCCGCTTCCCCATTGGGTCCCCGTGCTGCAGTGACGGGGAACTGATGGCAGAGAAGGCAGCCTGATGCCTTCCATAGGCATCGGGGCTTGCCTTCTATGGAAGCCTGTGAGATCCAGCCCCTTAGGCTGGGTCTCACAGGCCAGCTGTCAGCATAAAAGCTGATAGGATGTATTGTAAAGCATTGCAGAGGGGATGAGACCCCAGAAGTTGAAGTCCCAGAGTGGGACAAAAAGAAAAAGTGAAAAAAAAAGTGTTTTTCATAAAAAGAAAAAAAGTTTCAAGTAAAATAAAAGCCACTTTCCCAAAATAAAAAACATAACATTGTAAAAGAAAAGAAAGAAAAACAGACATATTGGGTATTGCCACATCCCTAACGACCAGCTCTATAAAAATATTACATGATCCACCCCCTCACCTGAACACCGTAGAAAAAATAAAATGAAAACTGTGCTAAAACAACCATTTTTTTGTCACCTTACATCACTAAAAGTGCAGCAATCAAAAAGACGTATGCCCCCCAAAATAGCACCAATCAAAACATCACCTCATCCCACAAAAAATTAGCCCCTACATAAAACAGTTGGGCAAAAAATAAACTATGGCTCTCAAAATATGGAGACACTAAAACATGATTTTTTTTTATTTCAAAAATGCTTTTATGTGTAAAACTTAAATAAATAAAGTATACATATTAGGTATTGCCACATCTGTAACAGCCTGCTGTATAAAAATATCACATGATCTAACCCGTCAAGTGAATATTGTAAAAAAAAAAAAAAAAACTGTGTCAAAAAAGTCATTTTTGTCAAGTATAATACCAAGCGATCAGAAAGTAATATGCACCCCAAAATAGTACCAGTCCCCTCATCCCACAAAAAATGAGCCCCTACATAAGACAATTGCCCCAAAAAAAAAATATATATATGGCTTTCAGAATATGGAGACACTAAAACATCATTTTTTTCAAAAATGCTTTATTATGTAAAACTGAAACAACCAACAAAAAAAGTTGTCATTTTTGGTATTGTCGCGTCCGTAACAACCTGCTCTATATAAATAGCACATGATCTAACCTGTCAGATGAACATTGTAAATAACAAAAAATAAAAATGGTGCCAAAACAGCAATTTTTTGTTACCTTGCCTCACAAAAAGTATAATATAGAGCAACCAAAAATCATCTGTACCCTAAAATAGTACCAACAAAACTGCCACCTTATCTCATAGTTTCCAAAATGGGGTCAAAATGGGGTTTTGGGGGTTTCTTCTCTAGGGTCTTCAAATGTGACATGGCAACTTAAAATTACCCCAGAGAAATCTGCCCTCCAAAAACCATATGGCGCTCCTTTTCTTCTGTGCCCATACAGCTGTTTACAATCACAAATGGGGTGTTTCTGTAAACTACAGAATCAGGGTAATACATATTTTATTTTTGTTTGGCTGTTAACCCTTGCTTTGTTACTGGAGAAAAATGGATTAAAATGTAAAATCTGCAAAAAAAGTGAAAATCTGAAATTTCATCTTGATTTTCCTTTAATTTTTGTGGAACACCTATAGGGTTAACAACATTTGTAAAATCAGTTTTGAATACCTTGAGAGGTGTAGTTTCTAAAATGGGGCCATTTATGGGTGGTTTCTATTATGTTAGACCAACAGTGACTTCATAGCTGAACTGGTCCTTAAAAAAGTGGGTTTTGGAAATTTTCTGAAAATTTTTAAGATTTGCTTCTAAACTTCTAAGCCTTCTAACGTCCTTAAAAAATAAAATGGCATTCACAAAATGATCCAAACATAAAGTAGACATATGGGAAATGTAAGGTAATAACTATTACATGAGGTATCACTCATCTGTTTTAAAAGCAGAGAAATTGAAATTTGGATTTTTTTTTGTAAATTTGGGATAAAAAAAAGAAAAAGAAAAATGTTGACTGAAATTTACCACCATCATGAAGCACAATGTGCAATGAGAAAACAATTTCACTATAGCTTGGATAAGTAAAAGCTTTGCAAAGATATTACAACATAAAGTGACACGTCAAATTTCCAAAAAAATGCCTGGTCTCTAACCTCTTAAGGACACAGGGCATACAGGTACGACCTGATGTCCTGGTACTTAAGGACACAGGGCGTACCTGTACGTCCTGTGTATTTCCGATCACCGCCGCGCGGCGGTGATCGGAACAAGGTGCCTGCTCAAATCATCATAGATTTGCTTCTAAACTTCTAAGCCTTGTAACATCCCCAAAAAATAAAATGTCATTCCCAAAATGATCCAAACATGAAGTAGACATGGGGAATGTAAAGTAATAACTATTTTTGTAGGTATTACTAAGTATTATAGAAGTAGAGAAATTGAAACTTAAAGATTTGCTAATTTTTCTAAATTTGAGGTAAATTTGGTATCTTTTTATAAATAAAAATGATTTTTTTTTACTCCATTTTACCACTGTCATGAAGTACAATATGTGACGAAAAAACTATCTCAGAATGGCCTGGATAAGTCAAAGCGTTTTTAAGTTATCACCACATAAAGTGACACTGGTCAGATTTGCAAAAAATGGCCTGGTCCTCAAGGTGAAAATGAGCCCGGTCCCTAAGGGGTTAAAGGGAATTAAGAAAATGAAAATACTTAAATATTTATTTATTATAAATATATTCCCAAATACTTTTCATTAGTTATAATGGCTCGTTTTGTCTGGGGAGCAATGATTAGGAGAAATAAAATGTCCGCCGCTCTATTACACAATACCTGTCTTAGTTACACAGCAGGACAAGTTACTTCACAGCACTGAGGTAAATATCTGTCTCATTCTCCTCTCTGCTTGTCAGGGATTATGATCCTGAATACAGATCTTCAGCTGAATCTCTGTAGGAATGGAGTTGATGAGACATGAAGTACGGACACGACAGACAATGGTAATGTGAGGCTTTGGTAATTGAGACTGCATACAAGTGCTGCTGCTCATTATCCACATCCCCACCGCCTCTCTGTACTTCATGTTTCCTCATGACCTCCATTCCTATAGAGATTCAGCTGAAGATCCTAAAGGGCTTCTGTCACCCCACTAAAGTGATATTTTTTTTTTGGGCTAGTTAAATTAGTTATATTGCGATATATGAAAATATAATGGTGTTACTTACTTTGATCCAGCAGTTTCTTCCAAAAACGAACTTTTATAATATGTAAATTAGGTCTCTACCAGCAAGTAGGGCGGCTACTTGCTGGTAGCTGCTGCAGAAAACCGCCCCCTCCTCTTGTTGATTGACAGGGCCAGCCGGGATCTCCTCCTCCGGCCAGCCCTGTCGGCATTTCAAAAATCGCGCGCCTGTGTTCATTCGGCGCAGGCGCTCTGAGATGAGGAGGCTCGTCTCCTCAGCACTCCCTCAGTGCGCCTGCGCCGATGACGTCTTCTATTCCGGTGATGTCATCGGCGCAGGCGCACTGAGGGAGTTCTGAGGAGACGAGCCTCCTCATCTCAGAGCGCCTGCGCCGAATCAACACAGGCGCGCGATTTTTTCATATATCGCAATATAACTAATTTAACTAGCCCCAAAAAAAAAAAATCACTTTAGTGGGGTGACAGAAGCCCTTTAAAGTAGAGCAGAGAGGAGGATGAGGCAGCTCTTTACCTCAGTGTCCTGAAGTATCTTCTCCTCCTGTGTGATTAGGTTCTGTGTGTACTAATAGGACAGCGGCCATTTTGTTTTTCCTAATGATTGCTCCCCAGACAAAACGAGCCGTTATAACGAATGAAGGGTATTTAGGAATATATTTATAATAAAGTAATATTTAAAGGATAACTGTCGTATTTTTATTTTTTTGGAGTATTGGATTGTGGTGATTAATATCACCTTGGTGGCCCTACTTCAACTTTTCACTGTGTATTCAATTACCCCTTAATTCCACATTTTTGTTCCCTGTACTGCCTGCTTTTACCTGTGCTTAAAATAGGGTTGCTAGGCATGGTCCGTCTATCTGTTGAAGGATGGAGCACGCAGAAGCAGGCTGCGTGCAGGATCACATTATTGACAGCCAGGGACTGTAAATGATTAAAGCCAGGTCCTCCCCAGCAGCTGATAACAGTGCCTGGGCTGTGTGCACTTCTCCCTGTCCCTGCGCTTGGCAGATGCTCCCTCACTCAGCAGAGCTGGAGGATGCAAAGTTGAAGCAGCGCAGACCAGGGAAGGGAGATCTGCCATCTGCTCAGTGTATAAATGAAAGCAACATGTGGTAAGAGGACCCCTTTGTGCTGCAGGAGATTAACCTTTTAGGGGGGAGAGCTCTGGTTACTGACACTTTTAGGGGGCTACTGTTACTGGCTAGTGAGGGCAAGCGGGATTAGCCTCAGGGTGAGGGCAGTGGCGGCCATCTTAACTAAATAGTGAAATTGCATTTTTATGCAGACTGGTTGCAGACAAATTAGTGTAGTTTTTTTACCTGTCTACTAGGTATAGCTGTGGTATATCACACCCAAAAATTGGTGAACTTCACCCAAAAATGTAACAGACAAATTAGTAAAATTTGTTTACCTGTCTACTAGGTATAGCAGTGGTATATCACACCCAAAAATTGGTGAATTTCACCCAAATATGTAATAGACAAATTAGTGAAATGTTACCTGTCTACTAGGTAGAGCAGGGGTATATCACACCCTGCCTTCTGAAGTGCTGGTGGTGCCCCAGCTGCGTTGGCGACCTCTTTATCCTCCTCTGCCTCCGCCTTGTGCTTCCACTGCGCCCCCGCTGTCAGGTGGGAATGCCACCAGCAGCGCGTCTACCAGCGTGCGCTTGTACTCGCGCATCTTACGATCACGCTCCAGTGACGGAATTAAGGATGGTACATTGTCCTTGTAACGAGGATCCAGCAGTGTGGCCACCCAGTAATCAGCACAAGTTAGAATGTGGACAACTCGGCGGTCGTTGCGGAGACACTGCAGCATGTAATCGCTCATGTGTGCCAGGCTGCCGAGAGGCAACGAAAAGCTGTCCTCTGTGGGAGGTGTATCGTCTGTGTCCTCTGTATCCCCCCAGCCACGCACCAGTGATGGCCATGAGCTGGTTTGGGTGCCACCCTGCTGTGAACACGGTTCCTCCTCCTCCATCTCCTCATCCTCCACCTCGTCATCCTCCAGAACTGTGCCCTGGCTGGACAATTGTGTACCTGGCGTTTGTGGGTGAAGGAACCCACCCTCGGAGCTACTTGTGAATGACTGTCCGGAAACCCTATGAAATGATCCCTCTTCCTCTTCCTCCTCCTCCTCCTGTGCCACATCCTCTTCCATCATCGCCAGCAGCGTTTTTCAAGGAGGCATAGAAGTGGGATAGTAACGCTGAGAACGGCGTTATCGGCACTGGCCATGTTGGTGGAGTACTCGAAACAGCGCAACAAGGAACACAGGTCTCGCATGGAGGCCCAGTCATTGGTGGTGAAGTGGTGCTGTTCCGCAGAGCGACTCACCCGTGCGTGCTGCAGCTGAAACTCCACTATCGCCTACTGCTGCTCGCACAGTCTGGCCAGCATGTGCAGGGTGGAGTTCCACCTTGTGGGCACGTCGCATATGAGGCGGTGAGCGGGAAGGCCGAAGTTACGCTGCAGCGCTGACAGTTGAGCAGCAGCAGGGTGAGAACGCCGAAAGCGCGCACAGACGGCCCGCACTTTCTGCAGCAGCTCTGTAATGTCTGGGTCATTTTTAAGAAACCTCTGCACCACCAAATTTAGCACATGCGCCAGGCAAGGGATGTGCGTAAAACCGGCTAGTCCCAGCGCTGCTACAAGATTTCGCCCATTATCGCACACCACCAGGCCAGGTTTGAGGCTCACTGGCACCAACCACTCATCGGGCTGTTGTTCAAGGCCCGTCCACAGCTCCTGCGCGGTGTAGGGTTTGTCCCCCAAACAGATAAGTTTTAAAACTGCCTGCTGTCGTTTACCCCTGGCTGTGCTGAAGTTGGTAGTGAAGGTGTTATGCTGACCAGATGAGGAGCCGGTAGAGGATGAGGAAGTGGAGTAGGAGGAGGAAGCAACAGCAGGCAAACTGAAGCGCCCTGCAATCCTAGGTGGTGGAAGGACATGCGCCAAACTGCTATCCGCCTCAGGCCCAGCCGCCACTGCATTTACCCAGTGTGCTATAATGGAGATATAACGTCCCTGACTGTGCTTACTGGTCCACGTATCCGTAGTTAGGTGGACCTTGCCACAGATGGCGTTGCGCAGTGCACACCTGATTTTGTACCCCACTTGGTTGTGCAGGGAAGGGATGGCATGCCTGGAAAAGTAGTGGCGGCTGGGCACGACGTACTGTGGGACAGCCACCGCCATAAGGACAGAGTTTAAAACTATCCGTCTCCACCAGACGGAATGACAGCATTTCATAATTTTGAAATGCTGGCATTCAGGGCCAGGGATCGTGGGTGGGTAGGGGGCTACTTCCTCTTCCGCTCCAGTATTTGGGAGATGGAGAGCTGAACGCTTCCGTGGGACATTTTGGAGATGTTTGGTGACCCAGGTGGTGGTGTTGCTGGCAGATCCTCTGTTTAAGGGGTGGCAGGTGGCACTGTCACTCCAGAGGTGGATGAAGAGGCCGAGACTGCAGCAGAAGAGGAAGCAGGAGGAGCCAGAGACCTTTCTTGGTTTTTGAGGTGTCTACTCCACTGCAGCTCGTGCTTTGCACTTAGATGCCTGGTCATGCAGGTTGTGCTCAGGTTGAGATCGTTTATGCTTCACTTCAGGCTCTGATTGCACAGCGTGCAAACCACTCGTGTCTTGTCGTCAGAACATTTTCTGAAGAACTGCCACGCCAGGGAACTCCTTGGAGATGGCTTTGGTGTGCTCGGTCCCTTGCTGCAGTGGGCAGTAGCAGGCGTACTGTCTAGGGGACGGCTGCTCCGCTTTTGCACCCTGCTCACTCTTCTTCTGTGCTGGTGGCACTGTGCAACCACCGCCTCTTCCTCCGAACTACACAGGTCACTCGCATGACCTTGATTCCATGTGGGGTCGAGGACCTCATCGTCCTCCACCTCATCTTCCACCCAGTCTTCACCCCTGCCCTCCTTGTCGGTCTGCACACTTTTGAAAGCCACAGCAGTTGGCACCTGTGTTTTGTCATCATCCAAGACGTGCTGCGGTGGTCCTCCCATGTACTCATCTTGAAACATAAGTGGTTGGGCATCGGTGCACTGAATATCTTCCACTTCTGGGGCAGGGTTAGGTGGATGGGCCTGGGAAACCCTGCTAGCAGAGTCATCAAAAAGCAGAAGAGACTGCTGCATGATTTGGGGCTCAGACTGCTTGGCTGATTTGCAAGGGGGTGAGGTGAAAGACTGATGGACATCGGCTGCAGGTGCCAACTCTGATCATTCAGCAGGAGACTGGGTGGGAGACAATGTAAATGAACTGGAGGCACTGTCAGCAAGCCAATCTACTATCGCCTGTACTTGTTCTGGCCTCACCATTCGTAGAGCCGCATTAGGCCCGACAAAATACCGCTGAAGGTTCTGTCGCCTACTCGCACCTGGGGAAGGTGTTTCACTTGTGCGTGTAGCTGGCACAGATCGACCACTTCCTCTCCCTGCAACAGGAGCTCCACCAGCAGCACCACGAGCGGGGCCACGTTCCTTATTTGACGCTCTCCTCATATTTCTCAAATTTAGGATCTTGCCCAAAATGGGTGTTTTTTTAATAACAGAATAAAACAACAGTATCTAATGCGTGTATCTCACAATGACAAATGCAGCAAAGGCTGCAAAATTAAGATTTTTGCCCTAAATGGGTGTTTTTTTTTAATACCAGAATAGAACAACAGTATCTAAAGCGTGTATCTCACACGTACAGATGCAGACAAGGCCGCAAATTAAGATTTTTGCCCAAAATGGGTGTTTTTTTAAACTACTAGAATAGCACAGCAGTATCTAAAGCGTGTATCTCACACGTACAGATGCAGACAAGGCCGCAAATTAAGATTTTTGCCCAAAATGGGTGTTTATTTTATACCAGAATAGCACAGCAGCATGTAAAGGGTGTATCTCCCAATGACAGATGCAGCAAAGGCTGCAAAATTAATATTTTTGCCCTAAATGGGTGGTTTTTAATAACAGAATAGAACAACAGTATCTAAAGCATGTATCTCACACGTAGAGATGCAGACAAGGCGCAAATTAAGATTTTTGCCCAAAATGGGTGTTTTTTTAATAACAGAATAGCACAGCAGTATGTATAGGGTGTATCTCACAATGACAGATACAGCAAAGGCTGCAAAATTAAGATTTTTGCCCTAAATGGGTGTTTTTTTCATTAGCAGAATAGAACAACAGTATCTAAAGCGTGTATCTCACACGTACAGACGCAAACAAGGACGCAAATTAAAATCTTTGGCCAAAATGGGTGTTTATTTTATACCAGAATAGCACAGTAGTAGGTAAAGGGTGTATCTCACAATGACCGATGCAGCAAAGGCTGCAAAATTAAGATTTTTGCCCTAAATGGGTGTTTTTTTTTAATAGCAGAATAGAACAACAGTATCTAAAGCGTGTATCTCACACGTACAGATGCAGACAAGGACGCAAATTAACATTTTTGGCCAAAATGGGTGTTTGTTTTATACCAGAATAGCACAGCAGTATGTAAAGGGTGTATCTCACAATGACAGATGCAGCAAAGGCTGCAAAATTAAGATTTTTGCCCTAAATGGGTGGTTTTTAATAACAGAATAGAACAACAGTATCTAAAGCATGTATCTGACACGTACAGATGCAGACAAGGCCGCAAATTAAGATTTTTGCCCAAAATGGGTGTTTTTTTAATACCAGAATAGCACAGCAGTATCTAAAGCGTGTATCTGACACTGACAGATGCAGACAAGGCCGCAAATTAAGTATTTTGACCAAAATGTGTGTTTTTTGAATAACAGAATATGACAGCAGTATATAACGCTTGAATTTTACACGTACAGATGCAGCAAGGGCTGTAAAATTAAGTTTTTTTGCCCCAAAGGGGTGTTTTTTAAAACCCAGAAAATTATTGAAGTATTTTAAGCTTGTTTTAACAATAACAGATGAGGCAAAGGCTGCAATATTAAGTACTTTGCACAAAAAGGGTGTCTTTTTAATAACAAAATATGACAGTATATAACGCTTGAATTTCACACGTACAAATGCAGACAAGGTCACAAATTAAGTATTTTGCCCTAAATGGATGTTTTTTTAATACCAGAATAGCACAGCAGTATCTAAAGCGTGTATCTCACACTGACAGATGCAGACAAGGCCGCAAATTAAGTATTTTGCCCAAAATGCGTGTTTTTTAAAACCCAGAAAATTTTAGCTGTATTTCCAGCTTACATTGCACACTGACTAATGCGACAGAGGCCCCAGATGGAGGGTATTGCCAAAAATGGGTGTTTTTTAGAACCCAGAAAATCATTTAAGTATTTCAAGCTTGTTTTAACAATCACAGATGCAGCAAAGGCTGCAATATTAAGTTATTTCCCCAAAATGGGTGTTTTTTTAATAACAAAATATGACAGCAGTATATAACGCTTGAATTTCACACGTACAGATGCAGACAAGGCCGCAAATTAAGTATTTTGCCCAAAATGGGTGTTTTTTTATACCAGAATAGCGCAGCTGTATCTAAAGCATGTATCTCACACTGACAGATGCAGAAAGGGCTGCAAATTAAGTATTTTTCCCAAAATGTTTTTTATTTTAATAACAGAATATGACAGTAGTATATAACGCTTGAATTTCACACGTACAGATGAAGCAAAAACTGTAAAATTGAGTATTTTGCCCAAAAAGGGTGTTTTTTTAAAACCCAGAAAATTATTGCTGTATTTCTAGCTTAAATTGCACACTGACTAATGCGGCAGAGGCCCCAGATGCAGGGTATTGCCAAAAATGGGTGTTTTTTAAAACCCCAAAAATTATTGAAGTATTTCAAGCTTGTTTTAACAATCACAGATGCAGCAAAGGCTGCAATATTAAGTACTTTGCCCAAAATGGGTGTTTTTTTTAATAACAGAATATGACAACAGTATATAACGCTTGAATTTCACAAGTACAGATGCAGACAAGGCTGCAAATTAAGTATTTTGCACAAAATGGGTGTTTTTTTAAAATACCAGAATAGCACAGCAAGCAGTATCTAAAGCGTGTATCTCACACGTAAAGATGCAGACAAGGCCGCAAATTAAGATTTTTGCCCTAAATGGGTGTTTTTTTAATAGCAGAATAGAACAGTATCTAACGCGTGTATCTCACACGTACAGATGCAGACAAGGACGCAAAGTAAATTTTTTGGCCAAAATGGGTGTTTATTTTATACCAGAATAGCACAGCAGTATGTAAAGGGTGTATCTCAAAATGACAGATGCAGCAAAGGTTGCAAAATTAAGATTTTTGCCCTAAATGGGTGTTTTTTTTAATAGCAGAATAGAACAACAGTATCTAAAGCATGTATCCCACACGTACAGATGCAGACAAGGCCGCAAATTACGATTTCTGCCCAAAATGGGTGTTTATTTTATACCAGAATAGCACAGCAGTATGTAAAGGGTGTATCTCACAATGACAGATGCAGCAAAGGCTGCAAAATTAAGATTTTTGCCCTAAATGGGTGGTTTTTAATACCAGAATAGAACAACAGTATCTAAAGCGTGTATCTCACACGTACAGATGCAGACAAGGCCACAAATTAAGATTTTTGCCCAAAATGGGTGTTTTTTTAATACCAGAATAGCACAGCAGTATCTAAAGTGTGTATCTGACACTGACAGATGCAGACAAGGCCGCAAATTAAGTATTTTGACCAAAATGGGTGTTTTTGAATAACAGAATATGACAGCAGTATATAACGCTTGAATTTCACACGTACAGATGCAGCAAGGGCTGTAAAATTGTGTTTTTTGCCCCAAAAGGGTGTTTTTTAAAACCCAGAAAATTATTGCTGTATTTCTAGCTTAAACTGCACATTGACTAATGCGGCAGAGGCCCCAGATGGAGGGTATTGCCAAAATTTGGTGTTTTTTAAAACCCAGAAAATTCTTGAAGTACTGTATTTCAAGCTTGTTTTAACAATAACAGATGAGGCAAATGCTGCAATATTAAGTACTTTGCATAAAAAGGGTGTTTTTTTAATAACAAAATATGACAGCAGTATATAACGCTTGAATTTCACACGTACAAATGCGGACAAGGACGCAAATTAAGTATTTTGCACAAAATGGGTGTTTTTTTTAATAGCAGAATAGCACAGCAGTATCTAAAGCGTGTATCTCACACTGACAGATGCAGACAAGGCCGCAAATTAAGTATTTTGCCCTAAATGGGTGTTTTTTTAATAGCAGAATAGCACAGCAGTATCTAAAGCGTGTATCTCACACTGACAGATGCAGACAAGGCCGCAAATTAAGTATTTTGCCCAAAATGCGTGTTTTTTAAAACCCAGAAAATTATAGCTGTATTTCTAGCTTACATTGCACACTGACTAATGCGGCAGAGGCCCCAGATGGAGGGTATTACCAGAAATTGGTGTTTTTTAAAACTCAGAAAATTATTGAAGTATTTCAAGCTTGTTTTAGCAATCACAGATGACGCGAAGGCTGCAATATTAAGTACTTTGCCCAAAAAGGATTTTTTTTTTGTTAATAACAGAATATGACAGCAGTATATAACGCTTTAATTTCACATGTACAGATGCAGACAAGGCCGCAAATTAAGTATTTTGCCAAAAATTTGTGTTTTTTTAATACCAGAATAGCACAGTAGTATCTAAAGCATGTATCTCACACTGACAGATGCAGACAAGGCTGCAAATTAAGTATTTTGCCTAAAATGTTATTTTTTTTAAATAACAGAATATGACAGCAGTATATAACGCTTGAATTTCACACGTACAGATGCAGCAAGGGCTGTAGAATTTAGTATTTTGCCCAAAAAGGGTGTTTCTTTAAAACCCAGAAAATTATAGCTGTATTTCTAGTTTAAATTGCATACTGACAAATGCGGCAGATGCCCCAGATGGAGGGTATTGCCAAAAATGGGTGATTTTTAAAACCCAGAAAATTATATTGAAGTATTTCAAGTTTGTTTTAACAATAACAGATGCAGCAAAGGCTGCAATATTAAGTACTTTGCCCAAAAAGGATGTTTTTTTAAACCCAGAAAATTATAGCTGTATTTCTAGCTTAAATTGCACACTGACTAATGCGGCAGAGGACCCAGATGGAGGGTATTGCCAAAATTGGGTGTTTTTTAACCCCTTAACGCAACATCACGTACATGTACGTGGGGGAATGTGGTGCCTCACCGCATCCCCACGTGCATGTACGTGATCGGCTTTCTCTGTCAGCGCAGGGAGCGAAGCGCTGAAGGTTCATTGAAGCCGGCGTGCTGGGCTTGCTAGGCAACCAGAGACGCCGGCGGGAACTGCATCGGAGCTCTGACCCGCCCGCGATCTCTGTGATTGGTCCAATACTGCAGAGGGACCAATCGCAGCGCATCGGGCAGGTAAGGTTAGGGAGGGACTATGTGCTTCTCCTTCTCTGATCGTCCCAATTCCTGTCAGGGAAGCGATCAGAGAAGGAGAGAGTGTGAAAAGCTGCTGTACATTAATACCTACCAGATCGAATTAACCCCTTTTGTCAAGTACGGATCTTCTCCCTCACCTTGTTAATCATAGGGGTAATGTTTAAATGATTGTATCTAGTCAAGTCCGCGCTGATTCTAATGCCCAGATATCGAATAGTGTCGGTGGGTTCAAGTGGCCTAATACCTAGAAGGTCATCAGGGGGTGATTGGACAAGGGGAAGAAGTTCAGACTTATCCCAGTTTACTTTATATCCAGATATTAAGCCATATTCTTCCAAGATGTTCATAATGGAAGGAACTGCCTTCCATTCTTGTTTCAAAAAGACCAAGATATCGTCCGCATAAAGACTGATTTTATCTTCCTCTTCTCTCCCTCCGAAGCCAATAATCTTATTAGACTGTCAGATTCTGCATGCAAGGGGCTCTAAGGCCAGGGCGAAGATCAGAGGTGAAAGGGGGCAGCCCTGCCGAGTGCCTCGCTGTAGGGGGAACTGTTCAGAATCAATCCCATTTATCTTAACACTAGCGGTAGATCCACAATAGAGCAATTGCACCCATTTAATAAAGTGTCCACATTTAATAAAGTGTCCACCCAGGTTCATTCTGTCCATAGTTCCCCACAGAAAGGACCACTCCACCCTGTCAAAGGCCTTGTCGGCATCCAAGGACAGGATGGAGCGGTCCTCCCCGTCCCCAATGTAAATGTTGAGGAAGGTTCTACGGATGTTAGATTGTATGTTTCGTTTTGGGATAAACCCTGTCTGATCCGGATGGATCAGACAGTGAATAACCCTCCTCAACCTATTAGCAAGCAATTTAGCTAATATCTTGTAGTCAGTATTGAGTAGTGAAATTGGGCGATACGACCCAATTTCAGTCTTATCTTTGTCCTTTTTCAAAATTCAGAGAGATGGAGGCCTCCCTCAAGGAGGGAGGGAGTAGACCACTCCTCCAAGAGTCATTAAGCATTTGAAGAAGGAAGGGCAGTATAACTTTGCGATGTGCTCTATAGAGTTCAAAGGACAGGCCGTCTCTGCCTGGAGCTGTATTGCCTTTTATGCTGTCGACAGTAGTCTCCAGCTCATCGAGAGTAATTGGTAGATTTAATCTGGAACAGTCTTGATCGGAGAGGCGAGGGAGCACCGTGTTGTCTAAAAAGAGAGCCAGGGCTCCATCACCCTCCCCGAGATCCGACTGATATATAAATAAGAAAAATGTTTTATGAAAGCTGATTTGATATTTAAATGATTGTTCGTTAAGGGACCGGAGGGCAGTTTAATATGCTTTATTGGAATTTGACTTTTTTGGTTAGCAATTACAGATGCCAGCATTCTGCCTGTTTAACCTTTTTCAAAAAAGGCTTGCTGACCCGCAAAAAAGGACGTATTTTTCGCCCTATAAGACGCACCGGCCCATAAGACGCACCTATTTTTCTGAGGAGGAAAATAAGAAAAAATATATTTTTAACCAATAGGTGTGCTTTTGGTGGGCTTTGAACTAATTGTGGTCTGTGGATGGCACACTGTTATGGGGGATCTGTGGATGGTGAACTGTTATGGGGGATCTGTGGGTGACGCACTGTTATGGGGGATCTGTGGGTGACGCACTGTTATGGGGGATCTGTGGGTGACGCACTGTTATGGGGGATCTGTGGGTGACACTTATGGGGGATCTGTGGGTGACACTTATGGGGGATCTGTGGGTGACACTTATGGGGGATCTGTGGGTGGCTCTTATTGGGGTCTCTGGATGGCACTGTTATGGGGATCTGTGTATGACACAGTTATGGGGGGGGATCTGTGGATGACACATATATAGCATCTTATGCTATGTGTCATCCACAGATCCCCTCCATAACAGTGTCCCTGTAGTGAATGACCCTCAATACAAGGGGTGGGGGTCGCATCTGCTTTTATAATGACAGCGGGGCCCGTGCAGTGACTGTATTCTACTACACGGGCCCCGCTCACTGCATAATCGTATCTGTATTCTGTAATAGTTAATTGTGTATATAATGTAATCGCATAATCAGCACTACTTACAACTACAAGCGCTCGGTAGGTAGCAGAGAGGAGGGAGGAGGCAGGCCGGGAGGACGGGCGCTGGCAGCGTGAGTCACTACGTCATGCGCCCACGCCGCCTGCTTCATTCATAAAGTGGGTCGGCGCAGGCGCGTGACATAGTGAGTGACGCGCCGCCCGCCCGTCCTCCCGGCCTGCCTCCTCTCTGCTACCTACCGAGCGCTTGTAGTTATAAGTAGCGCTGATTATGCGATTACATTATATACACGATTAACTATTACAGAATACAGATACGATTATAGAGGGAGCGGGGCCCGTGTAGTAGAATACAGTCACTGCACGGGCCCCGCTGTCATTATAAATGCAGATGCCAGCCCCCAGCCCCTCCTCCCTCACAGCTGATACACCCGCCGCACGGCATTGCGGCAGGTGTATCATTGAAAATAAGGCAAAATCAGCAGCATTCGCCCCATAAGACGCACTGCTATTTTTCCCCCACTTTTGGGGGGGGAAAGTGCGTCTTATATGGCGAAAAATACGGTATGTTGCGCTTTTTCATATAGGAAGGTCTGATATTTCCTCTTAGCCTCCATTAATAATAATCGGATGTTTTCCCCATTCTGTCTGGCCAGGTCTGCCTCCAGTTCCCCAACCCTCTCAGCCAGTTTCTTTTCAGTATTAGCATATTCTGCCCTTTTTCTGCTGATCCTCATACAATATAACCCTCATACCATAGCCTTAAGGGAATCCCACACATAATGTACATGTGTGGATCCATAATTTTGTGCCCAGAACTCTGAGATGTCATTTCCGATCCTTTCTTGTTCACCAACCACTTGGATCCAGTGTGGGTTTAACCTAAAAGGTTTGCTACCGTCAGAGAGCATGGAGTCAACTATCGACAACAACATTGGGGTGTGGTCAGAAATACCGTGTGGCTCGAATTTCATTTTTTGGATCCTTTCCAGAAATTCTGAACTTGCCAAGGATAGATCTATTCTAGACATAGCCTTGCAAGATCTGCTAAAACAGGAGAAGGTGATTTTTTTCCCATACAAATACTGCCACACGTCCGTGAGACCCATCTCCTGGCAGATCCTGCTAAGGATCGTGGGCTGACCGATAAGGCTCCCTCCACCACTAAGCGCAGATACTCTATCCTTGTTGTCCATGACTGCATTAAAGTCTCCCAGCACTAATATAGGACACCCATCCCTCTTACATACATATTCCACGAGCTTCCTCATAACTTCAGAGGAGAAAGGAGGCGGGATATATACAAACGCAAGCACGCATACCAATCCCATCCATCGGCCATATAAGAATACAAATCTTCCCTCCTTGTCAATCTATTGATCATATGGATCATAATCTACATTTCTATGTATGTAGACACTTACTCCACGAGCATAGGCCGAGTAGTGGGAGTGGTACTCGTACTGCGTCCAAGGTTTTTGCATATAATACAGTTTTTCAGCAGTTAAATGCGTCTCAAGTAAACCTACGATGGCGGGTAGATGTCTGGAGATAGTATCATAAACCACCCTCCGTTTAAACTTGTCCGCCAGTCCGCGGACATTCCATGTCAAGATACGTGGCATTTATCCAATAATGGTGGGTGGTAAGGATTATCCGCTCCCCTCCCGGTTCTGCGTCTGGTCCCGCAACAGTGAAAAACCCACCCTCAACCCACCCCTCCCCATGGTGCACAGGTCAATGAAGTCCCATGCTCCTCTTACACATCACCTAGGCCTCCTCTCCCCCGCACCCACCCCCCCTCCCCCAGCCACTTCATACATTTTCTTTCAGACTATGCCTACGGTGAAAAAATAATATAAAACAGCATATAAGCATATAAAACACTAAAACAGGAGGGTAGCACAGAAGCACTTAAAAACTATAAGGAAAAAAATAGAACATGTAAAAAACAAATAAAAGCGGCCAAACTAGAGACCGAGAGATTAAATGCCAAAGAGAGTAAAACTAACCCTAAAATGTTCTTCAATTATATAAATGTTAAAAAGTATAAATCTGAAGGTGTCGGCCCTTTAAAGAGTAATGAGGAGAAAGCAAAGCTGTTAAATATTTTTTTCTCCAATGTATTCACTGAGGAAAATAAACTGTCAGATGAAATGCTGAATGTTGAAATAAATTCCCCATTAAAAGTGTCCTGTCTGACCCAGGAAGAAGTACAACAGCAACTTAAAAAGATTAAAATAGACAAATCGCCAGGACCGGATGGCATACACCCCCGTATCCTAAGGGAATTAAGTAATGTCATAGCCAGACCCTTATTTCTGATATTAGCAGATTCTATACTGACAGGGAATGTCCCACAGGATTGGCGCATGGCAAATGTGGTGCCAATATTCAAAAAGGGTCCAAAAACAGAGCCTGGAAACTATAGGCCAGTAAGTTTAACATCTGTTGTGGGTAAACTGTTTGAAGGTTTTCTGAGAGATGCTATGTTAGAGCATCTTAACGGAAATAAGCAAATAACGCCATATCAGCATGGCTTCGTGAGGGATCGGTCATGTCAAACTAATTTAATCATTTTCTATGAGGAGGTAAGTTCTAGACTTGACAGCGGCGAATCAATGGATGTGGTGTATCTGGACTTCTCCAAAGCATTTGACACTGTACCACATAAAAGGTTAGTATATAAAATGAGAATGCTCGGACTGGGAGAAAACGTCTGTATGTGGGTAAGTAACTGGCTCAATGATAGAAAACAGAGGGTGGTTATTAACGGTACATACTCAGATTGGGTCACTGTCACTAGTGGAGTACCTCAGGGGTCAGTATTGGGCCCTATTCTCTTCAATATATTTATTAATGATCTTGTAGAAGGCTTGCATAGTAAAATATCAATTTTCGCAGATGACACTAAACTGTGTAAAGTAATTAACACTGAAGAGGACAGTATACTACTACAGAGGGATCTGGATAGATTGCAGGCTTGGGCAGATAAGTGGCAGATGAGGTTTAACACTGACAAATGTAAAGTTATGCACATGGGAAGGAATAATGCAAGTCACCCGTACATACTAAATGGTAAAACACTCTGTAACACTGACATGGAAAAGGATCTAGGAATTTTAATAAACAGCAAACTAAGCTGCAAAAAACAGTGTCAGGCAGCTGCTGCCAAGGCCAATAGGATAATGGGTTGCATCAAAAGGGGCATAGATGCCCGTGATGAGAACATATTCCTACTACTTTACAAATCATTAGTCAGACCACACATGGAGTACTGTGTACAGTTCTGGGCTCCAGTGAACAAGGCAGACATAGCAGAGCTGGAGAGGGTCCAGAGGAGGGCAACTAAAGTAATAACTGGAATGGGGCAACTACAGTACCCTGAAAGATTATCAAAATTAGGGTTATTCACGTTAGAAAAAAGATGACTAAGGGGAGATCTAATTACTATTTATAAATATATCAGGGGTCAGTACAGAGATCTATCCCATCAACTATTTATCCCCAGGAATGTGACTGTGACGAGGGGACATCCTCTGCGTCTGGAGGAAAGAAGGTTTGTACACAAACATAGAAAAGGATTCTTTACGGTAAGAGCAGTGAGGCTATGGAACTCTCTGCCTGAGGAGGTGGTGATGGTGAGTACAATAAAAGAGTTCAAGAGGGGCCTGGATGTATTTCTGGAGTGTAATAATATTACAGGCTATAGCTACTAGAGAGGGGTCGTTGATCCAGGGAGTTATTCTGATTGCCTGATTGGAGTCGGGAAGGAATTTTTTATTCCCCTAAAGTGAGGAAAATTGGCTTCTACCTCACAGGTTTTTTTTTGCCTTCCTCTGGATCAACTTGCAGGATGACAGGCCGAACTGGATGGACAAATGTCTTTTTTCGGCCTTATGTACTATGTTACTATGTTACATCATCGAGTATTTAACGTTGGCGTTAATAAGACATTTCTTAATATCCCAGAATTGTCTTCTTTTAGATTGAGTAGAGTCAGGGTAAATCGAGATTTTATTTCCATTATAAACCAGATCACCAAGTTCTCTTTTTCGCCTCAATACTTTATCCCGATCACTGGTACACAGAATTTTAGCAAGGAAACTGCGTGGGGGGCCGCCAACAGGCGGTTTTTTATTAGGGACTCTGTGTGCCCGTTCCACCATAAACAGTGATGAGAAGGATTCTGGGCCCATAGAGTCTATCAACCATTTCTGAATAAATCCCCCAGGGTCATCTTTTTCTGATCCTTCAGGGAAACCTATTAATCGGATATTTCCTCTGCGTGATCTGTCCTCTGAATCAGTTAATTTATCCTTAAGGGCCTTGTGTTCTGAATCAATCATCTCAATTTTCTTGCCCAATAAGGAAACTTTGTTTTTAGTGTCGATTAGGGATAATTCCGTTTCATGGGCCTTAGAACGAACTTTATCCATATCATCCCTAATAAGAGAGATATCAGATTGCATTGAAGACACAGTAGTTGTCAATGTTCCTAAGGCTTGATTAGTAATTTTTAAAGTCTCCAAGATATCCCCCAATTTTTGCTCAATTGTTTCCATACGCATATGTATCTGATTATCCATGGCCTCCTTGCCGCTATTGTCGGTAGGCTGTAAAGTGTTTCTGGGCCCTTCCTTTTTCTCTAGACGGACAAGGGGTTTAAGTGTGCCTCTTGTTTTTGTGGGGGAGGATCTTAAGTACCTCTCTATGTTAGGTTTAGGGCTTTTATTTTCTGAGCCTTTCGGAGACGTATTGCCCAGAAATTTCCTATTTTGTGTTTTGGGGGCCATATTCCAGCTTTTAGCTGACAGAATGATCAATCACGTGGGAGAATTGCCCCCAGATACAATTCTACATAAAACGTAAAAAATAAAAAGTAAAATCCCCCCCAAACCTGCAATTCATTCAGGGTAACACTTAACACGTATATAGGTACCTGGATGGGGGGGGGGGGGGGGGGGGGGTTCAGGATATATCCCAGCAATTTCTTTATAGTACCAGTTATTCAAAAGTGTTCAACTTGTTAATATTGTTAGTGAGCTGGCTGGTGTACCCCACAAATAATGGCCTGTTTGGCCTAAAGTTCAGTTAGTGACAATATTAATGGTACAGTTAATAGGTGATTTCACCAAACTTGCCCGTCCTGGAGTCAGTCGATCGATGAATCAGGGCCAGCGAAGCGGTTCCAGACCGCAAGAGATCAATATAGTCCCCTTCGCCAAGATATCTGCTGCCTGCTGCTTACAAAGGCTGCACAGGGGTCGCCCGGTTTGGGGAGAATGCGTCCCAACCATATAAAGCGGAGGAGTAGCGTCGGCGTTCTCAGAGGCAGCACACCATCTCCATGCGAAGCACCGGATTAAAGATCCCTTTGAAGTCAATGCGCCGCACGATTGAATATTGAACATTGAACTTTGAATTTTAAACAATTCGAGCCACAGGAGGCCACCATTGACATATAAAATTGATCAATGCATTTTTAACCAGCCGTTTACTATATCTTTGATATTTTTGATATTGTTTTTAGGTTTTTATCTATTTCTCTACGTCATAATATATCAACATGGGGGCATCAATTGATTTTAGACATTTTAGTATTTAATACACAATCTTTTAAGATGAATATTGACTATTTATGGATTAACATAGCTTAAAAAGTGATTTCCAATAAAAACGCAATGAAAACGCATCAAAAACGCATCAATACCGCATATGCGTTTTTTTTGGATATGATGCGTTTTTTGGTGCAATGTGATCTATAGAATGTAGTGAGTTTGCACAGTGAAGACCAATGTGGAAGGTATTGATCTTATTAGAGAAAAGAGCATTATTCGATCCAAATCGATTCCATGGTAAAAATACATTACAGAATTTGAGGACAACCGGATTCATTTCCCATTTTGCAAACCCCCAAATCTCCCTATAAAAGGAGCAGCATTATGGAGGGGAGGTCAACCACTGAGGAAGGGGCCACTAAGAGCCACGAAACGCGTTTGGTACTGGACCCCCTCATTCAACACAAGGACCACCAACTTCTACAGCTCTGAATTCCTCTGGAGAAAACTTATTGAGGACATATCACATGCATTTGTGGAGCTGTGGACTGTGAAAGAAACTACTGGCGCCAGTAAGTGAAAGCTTGTTAAAGTAAAAGGACATCAGCTGTCGAAATTCCTTGAAAACTGCTGAGGCAAACCGCATATTACTATTCCACAAACAAAATCGATACTCACGTGAATAAAGCAGTAGCGGAGGATCGCAACTGGATCACCACGCGGGACGCCGCGGTTTGTCGATTGGATTCGCCTGCAGACATCTGTTTCGTGAGTAAATAACATAACCATAGATGGAATAAGTATTTGCGACTAATATAATCGGCACATAGTCCTATCTCTTGACGTTGCAACTTGGTCCTTATACAGACTAATCTATATACAAAACATTCGGATAATCTACGATTATTTGTAGATGTTGGGACATTGGATCGAATATCTTGAATATAATACCACTCTTTTCATATGATTATTTATACGAAATTTTGGACTTGTGTCTATTGATGCAAAATTTATGGACATCGGATTTAAGGATAACCATTGCGTTTTATTGGAACTCTGTGGTTTTAATAATTAATTGTTTTTATTGTGAAGGTACTATATAGTCTGGCCAGACCTATTTATTGTGTTTATTGATTGTAGTGTCATTATATATTTTTATCAGTATTATTGTTATTGCTAATTTTATCAGTATTATAGCATTTTATTTAATAAAGTACCACATACTCCATATATTGCGAGTGCCCAGCCCTTCTTTTGAAAGTTGTCCATAGAAACCAAATTCCAGCTTTAATTTTTTTCATTGCTATCAGCAACTGCGCCGCTGTTTCTTTGTACAAGGTTTGATAAATCTCCCCTATGACTAAATTAAATTGAAATTTGCTGTAAAAACATTACCACCAAAGAGGTGAAGAAAGTTATTTATTGCATCCTTTCGGTGCACAGAGCCGCCAGCAAAATGTCAGCGGTGTGGAAGCATTTTAAAATTTGTGAAGACAACCCACGCATGGCAGAATGCAATCTTTGTTCTGCAAAGATATCGAGAGGAGGTGCAAAAGTTAGCTCATCTTATAGCAATCTTATAAAACACCTAAAAATAAAACATAAAAATGAGTATTGAGAATTTGCTGCTGTTTCTACCAGCAGTGTTCGGTATCCAACACTGGAGGAAACCCTAGCAAGACGAGAAAAATTTTCAAGAGATAACCCAAGAGCTATAAAAATAACAGTGGCGCATACTCAGTTTATTATTCTTGATGATTAACCACTGTCAATAGTGGATAACATGGGTTTTCGAAGATTGGTTAATGTTTTAGAGCCGAAGTACGAGATTCCCAGTCGCCACTATGTCACTGATGTAATCTTACCACAAATACATGACACCGTTAAAAAGCATGTCACCAGCATGTTGCAGGTGAAGAAGAATGTCATCAGCTTCACTACTGACATACGGAGCTGCAGTGTGAGTCCAGTGTCTTTAATTAGCTTAACAGCGCAGTGGATAGATGAGGATTTCTCTCTAAAACAAGTTATGCTCCATGCGAAGGCATTTCAAAGGTTCTTACTCTGGTCAAGCAATAGAAAACATCCTTCAGGAAATGCTTGAGACTTGAGGCAATTCCTAAAATTTCTGTTCATGTTGTGGTCCGTGACAGTGCCAAAAATATGATAAAAGGCATGGATGAAGCTGGACTTTGCAGTATTTCCTGTGTGGCACATACACTGCAGCTGGCTGTCTCAGAGGGCCTGTTAGCACAGCGCAGCATTACTGATGCTCTGGGAATAGGGCGCAAAATAGTCGGCCACTTCAAACATTCAAACCTGGCATACTCTCGCTTACAAGATATTCAAAAGCAGCTTGGTCAACCAATTAAAAGACTTCAAACAAGACGTGCAGACTCGTTGGAACAGCACGTTTTACATGCTGCAGTCACTGAATGAGCAGAGATGGGCACTAGGAGTATATATGGCTCAGCATGAGCCACTTTCACTGCAAACCACTGGAATCTAATGGAGAAAGTGTTATACATCTTGGCTCCCTTTGAAGAGTTCTGCGGATGCTTTTGCGTCAGATGTTATTCCTGCTGTCACTGTGCTGCAGAGACTGCTATCAAAACAGGATGATGACCATGGTATTAAAACAATGAAGAGCACTTTGCTTGCTGCTTTGCAGAAACGTTTTTCTGATACAGAGCGCAATCCACTATACTACATAGCAACAATAATTGATCCAAGGTAATGCAGTAACTTTTTCTTATTTAAATCATTATTTTAAAAAAAATAAAGCTTTCATTTGCTCATAAATGTTGGGGGGGCGGGGGGAATGATGTATTTCATGCATCTATTTTTTTATTTTCTCATTCTAGGTATAAAGATCGATTCTTTTCCAATGCTGACAGTGCCAGGCAGGTCAAAGAAATGTTTGTTGTTGAACTTCAAAAGCTTTCGAAAGACACAGCCACGCTTGAGGAGGAACCAGCTGTCAAAAAACCACACCATGACAAGCCGAGTACCAGCCTGGACTGTGTTTTTCAGGAAATAGCAGATGAGCATCCCTCTACATCTGAGAGCATCACTCCAAAAGCTGCTACTGTTCAGCTGCTACAATACCTAGAGGAGTCCACTTAAATACTGGGCATTAAATAAAATACGTTTTCCAGCTTTGGCTGCAATGGCGCAAAGGTATCTTTCAGCCCCATGCAGTAGTGTGGAAAGTGAAAGACTGTTCAGCTCAGTGGCTCACGTTCTGACTTCTAGCTGACCATGCAGAAATGCTTCTGTTCCTTAAAAAAAAAACTTCCACTTATATTACAAAAAATAGTTGATACACTGCCTCTTGTACTTAAACAATGTTATAGTTCTGTTTTTTGGACCTTTGGTTGGTCAGTGGTCACAAAATAAATGTGTTATTTATTTCATTGTTAGAATTGGTATCGGTAATTGGTATCGGTGAGTACTTAAATAAAAGTATCGGTACTCGTACTTGGTCTTAAAAAAAATGGTATAGGGACATCCCTACTATTATTATGTGGCACATGGTTTCATCACATTAATAGCCAGTAACCTTATCATACTGTAGTACCCAACACCAACCCACACATTAACCCCATGTTGCCCAATGTCCATTATGTCAGGAAGTACTTGCTGGTGTTACTATTAATATGAGGCACATGGCTTTATCAATTTTGACCTCTATTTGCTTCACATTAATAGTAAGGGACTCCATCAAGTACCTCCTCACATAATGGGCAATTGATACTTTGCAAAAAATACTCACATGTTAACCCCATGCAAAATGTGAGTATTTTTATTTTTTGCATGGTATCGAATTGATATCGAGTGTTGTAAGACTTTTTTTGGTATCAAAATCAAACTTAAAATTCTGGTATTGGAGAAGACTTCATCTCTGCTCAGTGGACGTTGTATTCGCTCTAGCTGAGACGCTGTACAATTGCTGCGGACCTCTTCACAGCCAGGGAGAAGATGAGCTGTTCTTGCAAGAATGACCTAGTCTCGCAAGAACAGCTCATCTTCTCCCTGGCTGTGAAGAGGTCCGCAGCAATTGTACGGCGTCTCAGCTAGAGCGAATACAACGTCCACTGAGCAGGGATGAAGTCTCTTCCATCCTGAACCTAGAATTACAGATATTTAAATATACGGCGCTGCCTATACCTATACCATGCTACACTACATGCCAATCACAGCTTGACAAAGGGCATATCCACTGTTGCCCAAAACGTTACAGCAATATGTGAATATCCATATGTGGTGGTTCTCCAATAAAATAAATTCTTAATTGCAGAATTTATATGGGCCATGCGCCAAATAGGAGAACAAGAAAAGTGCAGTTGAACCTGTGTATAAGTCAAGTGAATACATACTAGGCGCGAAAAAGGAACAGGGGCTGTAGCAGAAGAACTGAGGGGCCAATAAAAAAAAAACAGAGCTCTATTCAGGGGAAGAACCGTAACAAGTGGACATAATAGTTTACATTTTTTCTCACTTGTGCACTCCACGCACCGATAAAATAAAGCCACAAGCTAATTAACCCTTGTAAAATGAGTAAAAAACAAACATTGCTGCAGAGTTTCTTTGAAAAGGGAGAAAGACCCAATAATGAGACAGCAGAACACTCCAACACTGCAAAAAAAAAGAAAGCTGCATTTAAAAGAAAATACCAAGAGTACTGCTTAAATTACGGGTTCATCGCAACAGGTGATTCACATGCCCCAAACCCGCAGTGTGTAATATGTGGCGAACGACTATCCAACAAGGCCATGAAGCCTTCAAAACTGCTTCGCCACTTAGAGACCAAGCACCCTGCATCAAAAGACAAGCCCTTTTTGAAAGAAAAAAAACGTGAATATGAAGGACAGAAGCAATTACTGAAGACCACCTCATCATCAAATGTGTCTGCACTAAAAGCATCATTCTTAGTGGCTAACCGCATTGCCAAGGCTAAGAAGCCCTTTACTATTGGTGAAGAGTTGATCCTGCCTGCCGCTAAGGACATCTGCCGTGAGCTTTTAGGAGAGGCTGCAGTTAAAAAGATAGCACAGGTTCCTCTTTCGGCTACCACCATAACTAGACGAATTTATGAAATAGCAGAGGACATTGAGGTACAATTGTTAGAGAGGATTAATGAGCCACTGTGGTACACAATCCAAGTTGATGAGTCTACTGACGTTGACAACAAGGCAATAATGCTTGTCTTTGTGCGATATATTTCAGGAGGATGTGCATGAGGATATGTTATGTGCATGAGGATATGTTGACGACCAACACCACAGCTGCTGAGCTATTCAAGTCTTTGGATGATTACATAACAGGAAAACTAAACTGGTCATTTTGTGTCGGTGTATGCACTAACAGAGCCGCTGCCGTGACTGGACGGCTTTCTGGTTTAACTACTTGGGTCAAAGAGGTTGCACCTGAATGTGAGTCTACGCACTGTGTCATCCATAGAGAAATGCTGGCTAGCTGAAAAATGTCACCCAAACTTGACAGCGTTTTGAAAGATGTGATTAAAGTAATAAATGACATCAAAGTACATGCCCTTAACTCACGTCTGATCGAGCAGCTCTGTGAGGAGATGGACACGGAGCACAAACGTCTTTTGTTATATACAGAAGTGAGGTGGGTTTCTAGAGGTAAATCTCTGGCAAGAGTTTTTCAGTTACGAGAGCCACTTCATAGATTTCTTTCAGAAAAAGAATCACCACTTGCTGCACATTTCAGTAGTAAAGAATGGGTTGTAAAACTTGCTTACTTCACATATTCAACTTGCTTAATGACCTCAATCTGTCACTTCAGGGGAGAATGACAACTGCCTTTAAGTTGGCAGATAAAGTGGCTGCATTCAAAGCGAAACTGGAATTGTGGGCACGGCGAGTGAAAATAGGGATATTTGACATGTTTCAAACATTAGCAGGGATTTTGGAAGAGACCGAGCCTGTACCTTCATTCTCCCAGCTGCTGCACGCCCACCTATCTCAGCTTTTAAAAGAGTTTGAGCGTTATTTTTCAACCACACAAGACCCGCGAACTAGGAAGGAATGGATCCGAGACCCATTTGTGAGCAAGCCTGGTGAGGCAACCTTGTCCGTGCTAGAAGAAGACCAACTGCTTGAGATTGCAAATGATGGTGGCCTTAAAAGTATGCTTGAGACGTCAAATCTCACAACGTTCTGGATTAAGTCAAGGCAGAACATCCTGAGATCTCCACAAAAGCGCTGAAGACTCTGCTGCCATTTCCAACATCCTATCTTTGTGAAGCAGGGTTTTCTGCAGTAACAGCAACCAAAACAAGATTATGGAGTAGACTGCACTTCGGGTGTCATTGTCACCCATCACCCCTAGATGGAACTGTCTCGTTGCACGGAAGCAAGCCCAGTGCTTCCACAAATTCTGCATTATGGTTAGTTGAGTCACATTTAAATAATAAATGTAATCATTATATAGTGTTATATATTTTAATATGCACCTTGTGTTTTGTTATGCGCGTGAATCAGTTGGCGCCGACCGGCACCCCCCTAGACCCCGCCCACCCCCTGAGCCCCACCCGGTCCCTGGGAAAATTGTCTTGCATGAAACTGGTCCTTGGTGCAAAAAAGGTTGGGGACCACTGTTCTAAGAAACCATAAGTTTTTTGCTTAGTAAAATTAGTATGAGAATGATACATGTGGCACTGCACCATATTAGACTAGGTACTTACTCGTCGAGGCAATCTTGGCGTGGTGAGTGGGCCTATGGATTTTGATCAAAACGTATACTAATGCCTTGTGTACAGAATGTAGATTAGGGCTTGGTATACTATTATTTACTCTGAGAAGCTTTATGAATTGTGCTGAGAAGCAATATTAGATAAATGCATAGTATGAGGATGTGCCATCAAAGCTTTTTTTCTTTTTTTGGAATGTGATGACTAACCTCCAGCTGTGATGAAACTATGACTCCCAGCATGCTCCATTCATTTCTGTGGAGTTCTTGGGAGTTGTAGTTTTACCACAGCTGGAGTGCCGGAGGTTAGCCATCACAGTCATAGTCTGTCTCTTTCCTATGGTATCAGCACTCCTCCCATTTGCCTCAGTTGCATTAAATTAGCAGTAGAATGCAGAAGGGTTAATAAACTCTTAATAGGTCCCACTTTGTAGTTCCTGAGATCACAGGGAAAGGTAAGCTTTTAACCCGTAGGATACCAGAGTTTTTTTTCATTTCATTTTTCTTCCATATTTTCCTTGAGCCATTACTTTTTTATTTTTCCGTTCACGTATCCATATGAGGGCCTATTTTTTGCGGGACAGGTTGTACTTTCTAATGCCATAATTTAATATGGCATACAATGTAGTGGGAAGCGGTAAAACATTCCAAATGGGGTGGAATTGGAAAACAATGCAATTCCTCCACCGTTTTACAGGTTTTGTTCCTATGGCATTCCCTTTGCTGCAAAACTCATTCTTTGGGTTAGTACGATTACAACTATACCACATATGTACAGGTTTTTTATGTCTAAATACTGTAAAAATAAATTGAAAATTTGAAAAAAAAAAAGTTTTTTTTTTAACATCACCATATTCTGACCTCATAACTTTTTTACAGTTATATCTACTGAGCTGTGTGGGGGCTAATTTTTTGTGGGACAATCTGTAGTTTTTATTGATACCATTTTGGAGTGTGTGTGACTTTTGATCGCATTTAATACATTTTTTTTGGGTAAGAGAAGCAATGAAAAAATGGTGAATCGTCCATTTTGACCCTTTTTTCCGTTACGTCATTCGCCGTATTGGAAAAATATATTTATATTTTAATAGTACGGGCATTTTTGGATGTGGTGATGCCCATGATGTTTGTATTTTTTATTTCTGTATTAATTTTTTTATTCTGCGGAAAGGAGGTGATTTAAACTTTTATATATTTTTTTATTTTTTATGGTTTTGTATCTTGTGTTTGAGGCTACAAAACTCTGAATTTTTATTTTCCATTCTGTACCGTGTATGTTTATTATTTATCCATATTGGTACAGAACTGCTCGTTTCTTATGTTGGCCTGGGACCCAGTGTACTGAAATCAATTACCGGTATCCTCATTGGCTGCAGATTATGTCGGTAAGAAGCCCGGGTTTTTCACCCTTTAGATGCCGTGACCACACTTGACCACTGCATCTAAAGGCTTTAATGATCACGATCAGCATTACTGTTGGTCTCGGTCAGTAGCCGTGGAGACCTGCCGACCATAGCGCCCACTGCCTGCGTGACCGAGCGCCATGTTTGCCCATCGATCCAGCGCCGTACATGTACATGTGGATGACGTCTTATCCACATTGCCTGCTGCAGCCATTCACTGATGGGTCCACAAGTGACACATAACCATTGAATATTTGTGGTGGAATAGAGGGGCTTTAAAATGGTGTGTTTTTTTTTTTTTTTTACAGTTTCCCGATGCTCAACAATTCGACAACCCCTTTAAAAATGAAGGAGAGAGTATGAATTCCTAGGTCATTTTCAGGTGTTGAAGATTTGCAGTCTGGATAACGCACCACAAATCCATGGCAAAGTAAAGTAAAATACATGTATATAGGGGTTTCAGAATCCCATCCACACATAGCACAAGAAGTAGGAATTAGTCCTACCGTTCTCCAGGAGTATAGAGAGGTTAAAAGGTCCCTCCCACCTCCACTTTTCAATGTCTTAAATATTACTAAACCAGGATGGATGCAACATATTTTATATTTCCCACCAAAGTTGGTTCACATAGCAGATACAAACCATGGGAGGGTAAATAAGGGCATTGTCATGTTGGACTCCTGGAAAGCCAAATTCCTACTTTCACGGGCAGCCATATGACAGCACCACGGGAGCAGTACCAAATTAGTAAGCTCAGGGTGGGCCTACTACCTGAAGGACTTTCTGTCCAAATGCTAAATCATAATTTGCCAGGATGTCTAGCCCTGCAGATCTGGTCTATGGCAGCTTCAGCCTTTTCACTCAAGAAGAGACACTTCTGCTGGAATCTGTCTTTATTCCTAAGGGACATAGAACTTCCACTCCCTGAGTGCCATAGGATAATTGAATGGCAGCCCTCATGTCCTGGGCAAGCACAGGCATCTCTCCATTCTCCCTGTGCATACTGGGACTAGTACTCAGTGAACTCCTTTCAGCACTATGAGAATTAATCCCTTCCTCCTGCCCAGGTGCTGGTTAAGTTGATGATCAGCCTTCCTATTTAGCTGGGCTGTGGATCCAGCTCGCCTGAGCTTTGAGGTCATCTACTTGCTAGTAACCAGTGAAGGTGTTCTCACCTGAATATCCGTGTACCAAAACTTGTCTGTCTATTGATTCTGTACTCAGTACTTAGCCTGCCCTGACTATTGGACTGTGTTCAGACTATGCTTTTTACCTTTGCTGTGCACCGTTGTCTCTGACCCCCGGTACAAACCTGGTGGGTTCCTTGCAACGAAGTCCAGATCCCGGTACAGGGGTTAAAGGGTGAATACCAGGGAACCGCCAGGATAACACCCTTAGGTTTAGCCCAAAGCCTAACTGGTTAGATGGCACAGTGGGTCCACACCCACTCACTATAAGACTGAGGTTTGGCTCTTTATTAGACAGAACTTGAAACTCCCCCAATCCTCCAAGCTAAGGTTATTGCCACTAGAAAAGCTTTTATAACGGATAGAAATGTAATACTGGCTGAAGCTATTGGTTCAAAAGGCTGATTACATAGTCATTTTAAGACTGAAGTGAAGTCTCATGGGAGGGGGATTAACAGATTTTTTTCATCTTGATCTGTCTCAATCAAGAAATAATTCTCTTGAATCACTGATGTCCCGCAAGTGGGAAATCCAGATAGCTCCTGAGCACTGAAATTTGAACCTTTGCACTAGGACTAGGACTGCTGTCAAAGTCCCTCTGAGGGAATCCCAAGCTTTTTGTAATGTCTAGAAAGAACTGTCCCCTCCTGTATGCTCTAAATTATACAGAAACATAATTTATTCCAAGTCTTATGGTAAGTAGCAAAAAAATAACTTTGCAACTCTGCTTTAAGGTAGCAATCACTTCATCTTAGCGTCCCCTTTCTCTAAGGATGTCCCTTAGGATAGAAGCTGTAGATTTCAATTTGTCTACCTCTTGGTAAAAAGCAGACCTTGCTAAAAGAGGTCATGTCTTTCTGGAAGAAAGCAAGGTTCCTCCAGAGCTAGATGTCCCCGTATTGGGAGACAACTGCATTTCAACCAAAAGGGAGCGATTAAAGTCATTTTGCCGCTTCTCTCCAAATTTTCTGAAAAACCACTGGAATAATAGGTAACAGAAGAAAAGCTTACACCAGTTCCATATATCCATATAGGCATGAGACAGTGTCTACCCCTACCGTCCTGTCTCTGGGAATGAATGAAAATAAACATTTTCTTTGAGCAGTTTTCCTTGTGGCAAATAAATCCATTATGGAGGGCCTATTTCTGCGACAGGAGAAGCAAATCCTCTTGGTTGAGGGTCCATTCACCTGTCTTCTCATAAAGTGCAATGTTAGATTTACGGACAGAACTGTTTTTTCGGCCCAAAACAATATTTCTGAAGCTAGATCGTGAAAATAGCAATATTTAGTTTCCTTGTAATGACATAGAAAGGACACAGTTGTAATATCTGAAAGAAATCTTTAAGACACCTGAGGGTGCCTGAGCCATAGGTTCTAGTTAGCTGGTTTCCTGTAAATGTGTGCCATTGTTGTTTGCCTGCATGTGTACCAATCTCCGTCTGCTTCAGGATTTGACCCTTCACTGTCTGACCTGACCTTAGCTTGTTCCTCATTTTAACATTGTGCTGCCCGCCCTAACCTTTGGACTGTTTACTGTATTGCTCGTCCACTGCCTGCCATGAACTCGGCTTGTTTCCTAAAGCTTAGCCTTACTCTTTGGTGCTCCACATCAGTTTCTCTTAGTCCCTGTGGGTCAGAAGCCAGGAGGTTCCCCTGCAGCAGAGTCCAAATCCCTGTACATGGGTTAACAGGTAAAGACCAGGGGGACCTTTAGAATTAGCCCTAAGTGAAATTTGTTTATTGGCACAGCAGATCCACATCCACTTACTTGACAGCCACAAGAAGGAAGTCATCTAAATACGGTATAATTGTCTTTTTTTTTTTATATAGAAATGCGAATACTAATATTCAGGTAAAAGCCCAGAATTTTTTGTTTCCAGATATCCTAATACTCTGCTGAATATGTCCTGTCCAGCTTATGCCACCAGAGACACACACCCCATAAACCATGAGGGATCTCCTGGATTATGACAATACTTCCCATATGGCTATTATCTACTGTCTGAGCACACAGCACGGCTCATAAGAGAAGGATCAGTATGCGGCCTTTAGGGCTACAGCCTTATTCACACATCAGTGTTGTGTACAATGTAGTGGGAAAATGGAATAAAATTCCCAATAGGGTGGAATTACAAAAAAAACTTAACAATTTCGCCACAGTTTTATTGGTTTTGTTTTTACAATGTTTCCTATGTTATGACCTGTTACTTACATTCTCCGGGTCAGTACGATTACAACAATACCACATATGTATCGTTTTTCTTGTGTTTTAATACTGAATTATTTTTTTTTAAGTTCGAACAAAAATAATTTTTTTCCTTGCGTCGCCAATCTGACCTACATAACTTTGTTTATTTTTATGTGTACAGAGCTGTGTGAGGGCTAATTTTTTGAGGGGCAATATGTACTATTCATTGATACCAATGGGGTGTGTATGACTTTTTGATCACTTTTTATTTCATTTTTTGTGGAAGGTGAAGCAACCAAAAAAAAAGTTGAATTCCATACGGCAATCGCTGGTTGCCATATAGAATAAATATTTTTATATTTTAATAGTACGGGCAGCGATGTCCTTTTTAAATTATGTATTTTTATTTTCATTTTGGGGAAATGGGGTGAATTGAATTTTGATATTACACTTTTTAATAGTTCCCATAGACTGCAATGCATTAGGGTCACAGTCTATGAGAATTACACTATGTTCCTATGGAGCCCTGCGCTAGGAATACAGTCATGTGAAAAAATTAGGACACCCTTTGAAAGCATGTGGTTTTTTGTAACATTTTTAATAAATGGTTATTTCATCTCCGTTTCAACAATACAGAGAGATTAAAGTAATCCAACTAAACAAAGAAAACTGAAGAAAAGTCTTTTCAAGATCTTCTGTAAATGTCATTCTACAAAAATGGCTATTCTAACTGAGGAAAAAGATAGGACACCCTCACATGTATTCCCTCTTAAATTGGCTCAGATCTCACACAGGTATATCACACCAGGTGCACATAATTAGTAGATCGTTACTCTGCATGTTGAATGAGGCTTGCCCTATTTAAACCTCAGACATTTAGTTTGGTGTGCTCCTGACTGTTGAAGTGAGAGTGAGCACCATGGTGAGAGCAAAAGAGCTGTCAGAGGACTTCAGAAAAAAGATTGTAGCAGCCTATGAGTCTGGGAAGGGATTTAAAAAGATCTCAAAAGATTTTGAAATCAGCCATTCCACTGTCCGGAAGATAGTCTACAAGTGGAGGGCTTTCAAAACAACTGCCAACATGCCCAGGACTGGTCGCCCCAGCAAGTTCACCCCAAGAGCAGACCGCAAGATGCTAAAAGAGGTATCCAAAAACCCTAAAGTGTCATCTCGAGAACTACAGCAGGCTCTGGCTACTGTTGATGTAGAAGTACATGCCTCTACAATCAGAAAGAGACTGTACAAGTTTAACTTGCATGGGAGGTGTGCAAGGAGGAAACCTTTGCTTTCCAAGAGAAACATCGAGGCCAGACTGACATTTGCCAGCGATAAAGTTGACAAAGACCAGGACTTCTGGAATAATGTTCTTTGGACAGATGAGTCCAAAATTGAATTATTTGGACACAACAGCAGAGGACATGTTTGGCGTAAACCAAACACAGCATTCCAAGAAAAGAACCTCATACCAACTGTGAAGCATGGAGGTGGAAGTGTCATGGTTTGGGGCTGCTTTGCTGCAGCAGGACCTGGTCAGCTCACCATCATAGAATCCACGATGAATTCTACTGTGTATCAGAAGGTGCTTGAAGAACATGTGAGACCATCAGTTAGAAAATTAAAGCTGAAGCGGAACTGGACCATGCAACATGACAATGACCCAAAACATACTAGTAAATCAACCAAAGATTGGCTGAAAAAGAAGAAATGGAGAGTCCTGGAATGGCCAAGTCAAAGTCCAGATTTGAATCCCATTGAGATGCTGTGGGGTGACTTGAAAAGGGCTGTACGTGCAAGAAACCCCTCAAACATCTCACAGCTGAAAAAGTTCTGCATTGAGGAGTGGGGTAAAATTTCCTCAGACCGATGTCGAAGACTGGTAGATGGCTACAAGAACCGTCTCACTGCAGTTATTTCAGCCAAAGGAGGTAACACTCGCTATTAGGGGCAAGGGTGTCCTATCTTTTTCCTCAGTTAGAATAGGCATTTTTGTAGAATGACATTTACAGAAGATCTTGAAAAGACTTTTCTTCAGTTTTCTTTGTTTAGTCGGATTACTTTAATCTCTCTGTTTTGTTGAAACGGAGATGAAATAACCATTTATTAAAAATGTTACAAAAAACCACATGCTTTCAAAGGGTGTCCTAATTTTTTCACATGACTGTATGCCCCTATTGTCTAATATGTACGGGTCCCAGAGGACCTGCACCTACACCGAGAACAGAGCCCTGAAAGTTGTGGACGACGCACTGCGCATGCGCCTTCCATTCGTTTCTATGGGGCCGCCAAAAATAGCTGAGCGCTGGCTCGGCTATTTCCGTCAGCCCCATAAAAAATGTAGGAGAGGAGTGGCTGCGCAAGCGCAGTGTGCTCCTATTCTCTTCTATTGGGAGAGCGCTTAGTGGTGGAAAGACCCGAGAAAACCAGGGGTCCTCCAGCCACCACCTTCCTCACTCCGTTCTCAATATAGGTGCGGATCCCAGCAGTGTGACCCGCACCTATCAGACAAAGGAGACATACTCGTATCCTAGCGATATGCCCCCATTGTCTCAGATGGGAATAACCCTTTAACCCCAAAAAGGAGGGCACCCGAGACCACACCTCCATCTCCACTAAGTCACACCCCCTCTCTCAGGAACCGTTCCCAGCTAGAAAAAAAAAAAAAGAGGGAGAGGAGGAGACTTTAATGTTAGTTACACACAAGTGCAGAGCCACAGAAAAGGAGGACACCCAAGCATCCTTTCAGGCTTTGTGCCGGACGTCTGGCCACCCTAGGTTAAACAGAAGGTGGCCGCACATGTGCAGTGTGCTCGCTCCACTTTGTGGGCCCAGATCTGAAGTCATGATCGAGTCCCAGAAGTGGGACATAGCAATATGCCCTTAATGTCCCTGATGGGAATACCTTTTTAGGCTGGGTTCACACCTGAGCGTTTTACAGCGCGTTCCTACGCGCTGTAAAACGCTCAACAGGCAAGAACCAATGATTCCCTATGGGCATGGTTCTCACCTGAGCCTACGCTCCAAGAAGTACAGGAGCTTCTTTGGGGCGTATGGTCGCGCATTCCCGTACATAGAGTTCCGGGAACGCGCGACAATGGGCGTTTGCATTTCCAGAGCCGCGTATGTGAGACGCCCGAAATAATTGCGCATACAGAGCGCTCCTTCGTACGCTCAGGTCTGAACCCAGCGTTAAGGGGTTAAAAAACCTAGCAAAAAGCCGCATATAAAAAAAATGTAATACATAAAGTAAAAAGGTGTCACCAGACAGAAAAAATGTCCCGGTCTTGAATTGACTAAAAAGTGGCACCTGTGAAGACCTGTGCCAGGGCTCTCTCCTGTCAGAACTGGCACTGAACCGCATCTCTCATTAGTCAGTACCTTCCCCCATTACACCCAATGTGCTGACAGCGTCCACACTACAGGCACAACCGTCGCCTCGCTCTACATGTAACAGCCGTGTACAAATCACTTCCAATCCTCAGCCCACACACGTACGGCTAGCAGGAAGCCAATCAGAAGCCCGCTACAGAAAGGGGGGGAGCTATACGTCAGAACGCGACGTTCTCCTCGCAGCCTCTCATGAAACGTGTCACTACCGTGCAGTTCCGCCATCTTTGTTGAGGGAAATGTCCGCATTCTGCCTATATCTAGAAACGTTTTAAAACTATTTTGCCATGTTGATTCTTATTTCTCTAAGCTGTATAGTTTCATAACCTGAGACTATAGCATTTAATGGTGGTATAGTTAATATTTGCTATGAGAACAGCGCAACCTGTGCCAGTGATAAAAATGGAGCCTAGAGTGCTGTCGCGATTTCATACGTCACTCATAACCCTGCTGATTTTCCTTATCGGGTCTGCCCGTGGGATTCTGCTGCTTGGAAGATGGCGAGTTCGGGGGGTGCAGCTGGTTCGTCTTCCTTGGCTTCTTTGTGGAGCGATGTTAACAAAGCTGGACAGAATGGCGACTTTACCAGGGTCCTGAAGTCGGTGAACAGGAGTGAGTGTGGATTACTAATATGTGTTGTCGTCTACTTGTGGCTGCAGCTCCCAGCCTGCTTTTTAGGGTGACATTTTGCAGTAGTGGAATTAGATATTAAGATATTGCAGGGGTTGTCTCCCTTCAGCACAGGGCATTCATCATGTAGAGGAAGTTAATACAAGGCACTTACTAATGTATTGTGATTCTCCATATTGTCTCCTCTGCTGGCTGGATTCATTTTTCCATCACATTATACACTGCTCGTTTCCATGGTTATGACCACCCACACCATAGGAAAAAGCACCAGCCCGTCTTGTGGCCAGGACTGTAGAAGCGTACGTAGGCACGCATGCAGCCGCTCCTGTCCCGGCCACCTTGTACCTGCTCTGCAGGGTGGTCGTAACCCCTGGAAACCAGCAGTGTATAATGTGATGGAAAAATGAATCCAGCCAGCAAAGGAGGCAATATGGAGAATCACAATACATTAGTAAGTGCCTTGTATTAAAGAGCAACTAAACTTTTTTGATTAAACTTTTGTTAAAATGTCCATAATAACACTTTTTGTAATATACTTTATTAATGGATTTTTAATTTTAATAGACTTTTCCCTCCCTAAAGCGCTCCACTTTTCTGTACACCGCTGACAGCTCAGCCGTGTACAGAGTACGGACTCTACACTTTATGAATTGGACCGCAGCAGTACTGTGAGTACGGGCAGGAGCGCAAACCTGTAACCATGTGTTATGCCAGGATTAGCTGAGCGGAGCGGGCTTCTGCCTGCTCTGCTAAGCTAAGAGAACTGCATGTAAGCAAAGCGGGTACAGGCAGGAGCCCGCTCCGCTCAGCTAATCCTGGCATAGCACATGGTTACAGGGTACCCATGTGCTATGCCAGATGTTAATAAACCTCTTGGGCAGGAGCAGCAATATACGCTCCTGCCCATACTCGCTGTGCTGCGGCCACATTCATAAACTGTAGACTCCGTACTCCACTGAGCTGTCAGTGATATACAGAAAAGTAAATTTTAGGGTCCATTCACACGTCCGTAGAATGGGTCAGCATCCGTTCCGCAATTATCTGGAACAGGTGCGGACCCATTCATTCTCTATGGGGCCGGAAGAGATGCGGAGAGCACACTATGTGCTCTCCGCATCTGCATTTCCGGAGCGCGCCCCAGATCTTCCGGCCCGCAGCTCCGCAAGAAAATAGAGCATGTCCTATTCTTGTCCGCAATTGCGGACAAGAATAGGCATTTCTATGGGGGCGCCATCAGGGATGTTAAACATCTTTTGTAATGTACTTTATTAGGGAAAGATGTTTCTTTGAATCAGTACAAAGAAACATCTTTCCCTGATGAAGTTTATTACATAAATGTTTATTACCCTGTCCCTACACTAGATTTAAAAATAAACTGAAACAGCAGTTACATTTTAAGCGCACAGGGAAAGGTGTGCTTTAGGGGGGCTGGGGGGTAAAGTCTATTAAAAATCCATTAATAAAGTACATTACAAAAAATATTACAGCGTTGGGGACATTTTAACAAAAATTTTATCAAAAGTTTAGTTACTCTTTAAAGAGGTTTTCTGGGATTTTAATATTGATGATTCCCCCACCGATCAGTTGGTTGAAAAGAAAGCCACTCTCCATACGAGCGCAGCCATCCCTTTAATGTCTAGCTGCTCACCATCCACATTGCAGCGGTGAGCAGGTGTAATTACAAGGCGTACCATTCACTTCAATTGGATGGCTCCTTCCTATTCCAGTGTTTAGGAATGGCGATCTGATATTGATGACCTATCCTGAGGATAGGTCCTCAATATTAAAAGCCTGGAAAACCCCTTTAACTTTGCATGATAAATGCCATTTGCTGAAGTGAGACAAACCCTTTAAAAGAGCTTTAGAACTGATGACCTATCCTCCGTATATAGTATAGCGGTTGTGCTTGGTATCATGCTAAGCCCCATTCACTTGAATGGAGCTGAGCTGCACCTAGGCCTCGTGACCGATGAACGTGTCATCACTGACCTAGGAAAAGCTGAGAGAAGGCCGCGGCACTCACAGTAGCGCCATTGCCTTCTCAAACAGCTGATCAGCGGGGGTCCCGGGTGTTGGACCCCAAGCGATCTGATGACCTATCCAGAGCATAGGTCAGTATTGAAGTGTTGAAAAACCCATTTAACAAGTTTGTCAGTTTTTCTACATGTTTCTGTTTATCAGAGGAACATAGAGCTTGTTTGAGTATTAGTGGTTAAACATCATGGTACTTTACTTGGAGGGTTTGCAGAACTATAGCCTTTACCTTGTTGTTTTTTTTTTTTTTTTTTTTTTTCTCTCCACCACGTGGATATGATTTCTTAAAGGGTTTGTCCAGGATTTTGATATTAAAGGCCTACTGATCCTCAGGATAGTCCGTCAATATCAGATTGGCGGAGGTCCAACACCTTGCACCCCAACTAATCAGCTGTTTGTTGGAGCCCTGGCATTGGACCTGTACAGCTCCGTCCACTTTGTAGTGGATGGAGCTGGCAACTGTAGCTCTGCTGCCATTGAATTAAATGGAAACTGCGTCATAGTAACCAGCTCTGCCCAGTACACAATGGATGGAGATGTGTAGTTCCGATGCCAGCGCTCCAACAAATGACTGATCGGGATTTATGACTGCTGGACTCCCCCCTTAAAGGGGCATTCCCATCTCAGACAATGGGGGCATATCGCTAGTATATGCCCCCATTGTCTGGTAGGTGCAGATCCCACCTCTAGGACCCGCACCTACACTGAGAACGGAGCGGGGAGAACGGTGGCTTGAGGTGGTGGGGTTCGGCCACTGCCAAGCGCTCTCCCGCTATAAGTGAATGGGAGCGCACTACGCTTTCGCAGCCACTGATGCCATTCATTTCTATGGGGCCAATGGAAATTTTCTGTGGCCCTATATGAATGAATGGAGGGTGGTACTTGCTGGTACGTTAAAACACTGCAGATTTGCCACATAATAATCAATAGCGTTTCAGTCCCGTGTTAACCAGGTTGAATTTCAGTTGTGGGTTTTGCTTTGTTTCCGCAATAAATCCACAGTAACATCTGCATGGGTTATATGAGGATTTCGCCGCAGATTTCACCCTTTGATTTGTATGCATTGTGATCTCTGCCGCACACACATTCCGTGACCAATAGACATATAGCTGTCAGTCACTGATAGTTGTACACAGGGCAGGTGTTATCAGTGATTGATAGTATTCTCTGTGTAAGTGTGTATACATAGATAGCTGTCAGTCACTAATGGTTGTACATGGGGGAGGTGTTATCAGTAATTGATAGCATTCTCTGTGTAAGTGTGTATACATAGATAGGCATCAGTCTCTCATAGTTGTACACAGGGAGGTGTTATCAGTGATTGATAGCTTTCTCTGTGTAAGGCCTCTTGCACATGACCGTATGGCTTTTTTAGTGTTTTGCTGTCCGCAAAAAACGGATCCGCAAAAAATACGGATGACGTCCGTGTGCATTCCTTTTTCTGTGAAACAGCTGGCCCCTGATAGAACAGTACTATCCTTGTCCTTATGCGGACAATAATAGGACATGTTCTATCTTTGCACGGAAATACGGAAACGGAATGGAGTACATTCCCTTTTTTTTTTTGCGGACCCATTGAAATGAATGGTGTCGTATACGGAACGCAAAAAGACAGAACGTAAACTGAAAAAAAACGTTTGTGTGCTAGAGGCCTAAGTGTGAATGCATAGATAGCTGTCAGTCACTGATAGCTGTACACAGGGGGAGGTGTTATCAGTAATTAATAGCATTCTCTGTGTAAGTGTATATACATAGATAGCTGTCAGTCACTGATAGTTGTACACAGGGGAGGTGTTATCAGTGATTGATATAATTCTCTGTGTAACTGTGTATACATAGATACCTGTCAGTCATTGATAGTTGTACATAGGGGAGGTGTTATCAGTAATTAATAGCATTCTCTGTGTATGTGTGTATACATAGATAGCTGTCAGTCACTGATAGATGTACACAGGGAGGTGTTATCAGTGATTGATAGCATTCTCTGTGTAAGTGTGTATACATAGATAGCTGTCAGTCACTGATAGCTGATAACACCTCCTCCATGTACAACTATCTATGAATACACACTTAAAGAGAATGCTATCAATCACTGATAATATCTCCCCCATGTACAACTATCAGTGACTGACTGCTATCTATGTATACACACTTACACAGAGAATGCTATCAATCACTGATAATATCTCCCCCATGTACAACTATCAGTGACTGACTGCTATCTATGTATACACACTTACACAGAGAATACTATCAATCACTGATAACACCTCCCCCATGTACAACTATCAGTGACTGACAGCTATCTATGTATACACACACAGAGAATACTATCAATCACTGATAACACCTCCCCATGTACACCTATCAGTGACTGACAGCTATCTATGTATACATACTTGCACAGAGAATGCTACCAATTACTGATAACACCTCCCCCGTGTACAACTATCACTGTCTGACAGCTATCTATATATACATTCTTACACAGAGAATGCTATCAATCACTGATAACACCTCCTACGTGATCATCAATAATAGCAGAGATTTAAATTTATAAACTACCAGTCTTACTGAATCTTTTTCCACCAAACTATATCTCAATCTACTCACTTCTCCTGCACTGTCCCATGCTGCCTGCAGATTGCTCTGCATGGTGACAGGTTCTCTTTAAAGGGACGTCTTGGGGATTTATATTTTCTGCAGATGGATGGAAGATGCATACTCTTTTACAACAGCCAGCTCTCTGCCTCCATTTTTATGTGTTGTGTTTTTAGCAGCCATGTTTCACTCTTATTCATATGTTTTATAGTATTGCAGGCGGCGAAGGATGATGTGAAGGCACTGCATTGTAAAGTTGTTTGTCTCATTCAGAATGGAAGCTTTAAGGACGCCCTGACTTTAATTAACAGCAATTCTAAAGTGCTAACAAGGTAAGCATTACATGTGTCTTACAGTTATTGGTGTTCATACTGTGTATAGAGCTGGCAATCCATATGAAGGAACTGTCAGCCCTGCCGCTCCATTCATTCTCTGTAGGACCGCCAGAGACAAAACTTAGAACAACCCCTTTAAGTGCAGGCGGGGGGGGGGGGGAAGACGAGCCTCCCTAGTGTCACTAGCGTCCCTAGCCTCCCTAGCGTCACCTCTTTAAAGAGGCTACTGCATTGATATAATAAACATCTATGAGCTAAATTTCAACCCTTTAAGGACTCATTGATTTTTCACTTTTGAAAAGCCTTAACTTTTAATTTTTCTTTTTAATGGCAACATTTTGGGGTACAACAGTTGAATTGTATATCTTTTAAAACTTTTTTGGTGTGACCGTTTACAAAAACTACCCAATTCTGCCACAGTTTTTTTCAGATTTCATTTTTATGGTATTCACTGCTGAGTAATAAGGATATTTTACCTTTATTCTGTGGGTTAGTGTGATTATGGAGCATATGGTATGTACATGGTTTTTATGATGTACAATTTTTTTGGGGGGTGGGGGGGAATTAAATGCTCTTTTAAAAAAGTTAAAAAATTGCTGTATTGCCATTTTCATACTCTTCTGGCAATGGACATAATTTTGGGCCCCCAAGGTGAAGGGAGAGCACATTGCGCATGTGCTGCCACCCTTTGTTCACTGCTATGGGAGTTCCGAAAATGGGTTGTGCTGGCAGGTCAATTTCCAGAAGTCCTGTAGGGTTGAATGGAGAAGTGGGTGTGCATGCAGGGCTTGCTCTCCACTTACCGCTATGGGACTTCCAAAAATAACTAAGTAAAGTCCCATAACAGTGAATGGAGAGCGGGCCAAGCATACTTGATGTGCTCTCCTTCACTTCAGGTGCCCCGTTCTCGAGATGGGTGAAGATTCCACCAAGTGTTGGGCGATTTGCCAGTACTCACTATATACCGCAATATTATGAAATGGCGATATTACCGTTTCTTAATTAAAGCAGTATTTTAGTGACGTCATAGGGGGCAGTCGCGCACTCACCACTTATGAAACAGCATTATGCCGCGCACTTACCTAGACTTGGTGTTCAATGCCAGGAGGCTGCACCGCCACTATATCTGTCCCTTCACTGCTTTCCCCAGCAACCATAGAACAGCAGGGGGCAGGCTAGAGCAGTGGCAATCGTAGAGGCCAGGAGGAGCGATAGCAACTGTGCAGGTGAGGCAGAGGCTGCTGGGAGTGAAATGTGGGGGAGCAGGGAGCGGACAGGATTCTGACCATGTAGGCTGTGCTGTACTCCATCTGTATACACTGACCCTGCACGGGCCTCATTACATGGTGTGGGGCCACAAGGAGGCATTACTATAATGTATGGGGGCAACACGGAGACATACTGAACAAGTCCCATGCAGTATAGTGTCTCCTTGTAGCCTTTTATAGGACAGCAAGCCTGGGCTTCCTGAGAACCAGAAATGTCAGTGGAAGTGGACGGAGTGTCACCAAACTTTCAGCATGTTTTGAGTGTTTTCTCCTTCTAAATTGGGTATTTATTGCAATATATATCGTTATCGCGATAAATTTCCTAATATACAGTGGGGGAAATAATTATTTGACCCCTCACTGATTTTGTAAGTTTGTCCAATGACAAAGAAATGAAAAGTCTCAGAACAGTATCATTTCAATGGTAGGTTTTAGGGTTGTTGCGGGTATCGAAATTTCGATACCCAATCGATACTTTTGTCCCGGTATCGATACGATACCGGGATTTCCGTTTTTTCGATACTGGGCTGCGCTGCTGCGCAGTCTAGTATCTCTGAACATGAGCGCGCTGCTATCGGCGCGCTCATGTTCTCTCTCAGCAGCACGGGGAGAAGGAAGCTGTCCTCCCTCCCCCTGTGCTGCTGCCGCTGCCACCAATGAGAAGAGAGGGGCGGAGGAGGGGCGGCAATGAGAAGAGAGGGGCGGAGGAGGGGCGGCAATGAGAAGAGAGGGGGTGGAGGAGGGGCGGCAATGAGAAGAGAGGGGCGGAGGAGGGGCGGGCGCACTGCGCCACCAATGATAGGATTACTATCGGAGCGATGGGAGGAGACATCAGCTTCACTAGTGGGCGTTCCTTTTCCCTGCGCTGCGATTGGACAGCGCTACAGCCAGGGAGAAGGAACGCCCACTAGTGAAGCTGATGTCTCCTCCCATCGCTCCGATAGTAATCAGCAGCATGTGGAGCAGGAGAGGAGACAGTAATGGGGCACTGCTAGGGTTGCCACCCGTCCGGGATTGACCCGGACAGTCCGGGTTTGTAATCCTGTGCCCGGGTACAAGCCTTTCTTAGACCCGGACACAGGATTATTCTATTCTATTCATTGAAACTGCAGACAGTCAGTGTGGAGTCCGTCCGATCGCATATTTAAGCTGCTGCTGTCTGAGTGCACTGCACTGTCACTGATGATCAGCTGAGCGGAGCGCTCCCTCCCCCAGTCCCCCTCCTCCTCCAGTCTACAATCACTACAGTGATGCGGCTGCCAGGCAGGCAGCGCAGCCGCAGCAGCTCACTCACTGTTTAGTAGTCTCCAGTCTCCTCGCTCCTCCTCTGCCTCTCAGTCCCTCCCTCCTTCTCTCTGATAAGGAACTAAGTCAAGTCCACAGGAAGTGACATCAGAGAGAGAGGCAGGGAGGGAGATTTGAAATCATTCTTCCAGCAGCTCCAGGCTCCAGCAGCCTGCCCAACTAGTGCCCAGCCCAGACTGTGCCCGCTGTGCCCTGCTAGTTTTTCAACATGACCAAGACTGAGTCTGACTGTGACACTAGGTAATCACTTACTTTACTTCTAAAAAGGTATAAATATAAAACATTTGAAGCATGTTTGTAACAGTGTTTAAACAGCCTCAGGTTTCTGAATCTGTCAATCAGAAAAAACATTTATGTTATGTAGCTGATTGACATTAGCGATGGGCTGATGTCAGCAGTACATAACAGTGTGTTTTATAACTCCCTGCCTGCTGCCGTTCTCTTAAAGGGCTTCTGTCACCCCACTAAAGTGTTGTTTTTTTTTGGGGCCAGTTAAATTAGTTATATAGCGAAATATGAAAATATAATGGTGTTACTTACTTTGATCCAGCAGTTTATTCAAAAAATGAAGTTTTATCATATGTAAATTCGGTCTCTACCAGCAAGTAGGGCGGCTACTTGCTGGTAGCTGCTGCAGAAAACCGCCCCCTCGTCGTGTTGATTGACAGGGCCAGCCGGGATCTCCTCCTCCGGCTGGCCCTGTCGGCATTTCAAAAATCGCGCGCCTGTGTTGATTCGGCGCAGGCGCTCTGAGATGAGGAGGCTCGTCTCCTCAGAACTCCCTCAGTGCGCTTGCGCCGATGACATCACCAAAATAGAAGACGTCATCGGCGCAGGCGCACTGAGGGAGTTCTGAGGAGACGAGCCTCCTCATCTCAGAGCGCCTGCGCCGAATCCACACAGGCGCGCGATTTTTGAAATGCCGGCTGGCCCTGTCAATCAACACGACGAGGGGGCAGATTTCTGCAGCAGCTACCAGCAAGTAGCCGCCCTACTTGCTGGTAGAGACCGAATTTACATATTATAAAACTTCATTTTTTTAATAAACTGCTGGATCAAAGTAAGTAACACCATTATATTTTCATATATCGCAATATAACTAATTTAACTAGCCCCAAAAAAAAAAATCACTTTAGTGGGGTGACAGAAGCCCTTTAAAATAAAGACATGATATGCTAATGAGCCTCTAGGTGCTATGAGGGCGTTGCTGCAGCACCTAGAGGCTCCGTCCATTCACCTTTGGCAGTGGCACGCCCATGTTTAGTTGATTGACGTCCGAGTTCTCCTCTTCGTCCCGTAAATCCTGCGTCTGCGTCGAATACTAAACAGTACGGCGCAGGCGTGGGATCAGGGGCGTAACGATTGCGGTGCGACAGCAATCAGGGGTGGAGGTGGGACATGGGCGTGGTTGGAGGCGGGGCATGGGCGTGGCTGGAGGTGGGACATGGGTGGGGCCTGGAAAGGGCCCTCCCTCCCTTCTGTTCGGGTTTGGCTTGAAGAAAAGGTGGCAACCCTAGGCACTGCGGGCGAACGGAGCGGCGCCCAGGACTAAATGGTGAGTGCTGAGACATCGCTGGGCGCCGCTCTGTGTGGCCTAATAGTGAAAGTCTGGACTCATATACAGTAGTCAGTCTTTAACACATACAGGAGGCGGGTGCTGGCAGCAGAATCGCATTGCCGGCACCCTGCCCCTGACAGGGAGCTGCGATCAGCGGTGGTCCAAAATCATTGGTGGTGCAGTGTGCCCCCCCCCCCTCAATCCCCCCATCCCATTAAAATCATTGGTGGCACAGTGCGCCGGCCCCTCTCAACCCTCTAGTATTAAAATCATTGGTGGCAGTGGCCACAGGGACCTCTCCACTCCCCCTCATTGGTGGTGCAGTGGCAGCTTCTGATCGGAGCCCCAGCTGTGTAAGCCTGGGGCTCCGATCGGTTACCATGGCAGCCAGGACGCTACAGAAGCCCTGGTTGCCATGGTAACATCCCTGATGCTGTGTGCACAAAGCACAGAGCAGCAGGGACAGTGTGGAGTCCTATTCACCCTGATAGAGATCTATCAGGGTGAATAGGAAAAGGGATGAAAGATCCCAGGTTCTCGCCCCTAAGGGGGGAAATAGTTATTAAATAAAAAGTGAAAAAAAACAAACACTAAAATATGAAGTATAAATCACCCCCCTTTTCCCAATTTCACATATAAAATATATAAATAAACATATTACATCGCCACGTCAGAAAAGTCCAAACTATTAAAATATAAAAAAAAAATCTAGGTGGTGAATGCCGGAACAGAAAAAATAAAATAAAAACTGCGCGATTCGCCATTTTTAAAAATGAGGAATGCACGTGGCTTTTTTTGTTTATTTTTTTCGCGTGGTATCGAATGGTATCGAGTATCGCAATACTTTTTCATGGTATCGAAACCGAATCAAAAATTTGGTATCGCAACAACTCTAGTAGGTTTATTGTAACAGTGGCAGATAGCACATCAAAAGGAAAATCGAAAAAATAACTTTAAATAAAAGATAGCAACTGATTTGCATTTCATTGAGTGAAATAAGTATTTGAACCCTCTAACAAAAAAAGACTTAATACTTGGTGGAAAAACCCTTGTTTGCAAGCACAGAGGTCAAACGTTTCTTGTAATTGATGACCAAGTTTGCGCACATTTTAGGAGGAATGTTGGTCCACTCCTCTTTGCAGATCATCTCTAAATCCCTAAGGTTTCGAGGCTGTCTCTGTGCAACTCTGAGCTTGAGCTCCCTCCATAGGTTTTCGATTGGATTAAGGTCCGGAGACTGACTAGGCCACTCCATGACCTTAATGTGCTTCTTCTTGAGCCACTCCTTTGTTGCCTTTGCTGTATGTTTTGGGTCATTGTCGTGCTGGAACACCCATCCACGACCCATTTTCAGTTTCCTGGCAGAGGGAAGGAGGTTGTCGCTCAGGATTTCACGATACATGGCTCCGTCCATTTTCCCGTTTATGCGAATAAGTTGTCCTGTGCCCTTAGCAGAAAAACACCCCCAAAGCAAAATGTTTCCACCCCCATGCTTGACGGTGGGGACGGTGTTTTGGGGGTCATAGGCAGCATTTTTCTTCCTCCAAACACAGCGAGTTGAGTTAATGCCAAAGAGCTTTATTTTGGTCTCATCAGACCACAGCACCTTCTCCCAGTCACTCTCTGAATCATTCAGGTGTTCATTGGCAAACTTCAGACGGGCCTGCACATGTGCCTTCCTGAGCAGGGGGACCTTGCGAGCCCTGCAGGATTTTAATCCATTGCGGTGTAATGTGTTTCCAATGGTTTTCTTGGTGACTGTGGTCCCTGCTAATTTGAGGTCATTAACTAACTCCTCCCGTGTAGTTCTAGGATGCTTTTTCACCTTTCTCAGAACCATTGACACCCCACGAGGTGAGATCTTGCGTGGAGCCCCAGAGCGAGGTCGATTGATGGTCATTTTGTGCGCCTTCCATTTTCGAACAATCGCACCAACAGTTGTCACCTTCTCTCCCAGCTTCTTGCTAATGGTTTTGTAGCCCATTCCAGCCTTGTGCAGGTCTACAATTTTGTCTCTGACATCCTTGGACAGCTCTTTGGTCTTTCCCATGTTGGAGAGTTTGGAGTCTGCTTGATTGATTCTGTGGACAGGTGTCTTTTATACAGGTGACTAGTTAAGACAGGTGTCCTTAACCACCTCAGCCCCCAGTGCTTAAACACCCTGAAAGACCAGGCCACTTTTTACACTTCTGACCTACACTACTTTCACCATTTATTGCTCGGTCATGCAACTTACCACCCAAATGAATTTTACCTCCTTTTCTTCTCACTGATAGAGCTTTCATTTGGTGGTATTTCATTGCTGCTGACATTTTTACTTTTTTTGTTATTAATCGAAATTTAACGATTTTTTTGCAAAAAAATGACATTTTTCACTTTCAGTTGTAAAATTTTGCAAAAAAAACGACATCCATATAGAAATTTTGCTCTAAATTTATAGTTCTACATGTCTTTGATAAAAAAAAAATGTTTGGGTAAAAAAAAAATGGTTTGGGTAAAAGTTATAGCGTTTACAAACTATGGTACAAAAATGTGAATTTCCGCTTTTTGAAGCAGCTCTGACTTTCTGAGCACCTGTCATGTTTCCTGAGGTTCTACAATGCCCAGACAGTACAAACACCCCACAAATGACCCCATTTCTGAAAGTACACACCCTAAGGTATTCGCTGATGGGCATAGTGAGTTCATAGAACTTTTTATTTTTTGTCACAAGTTAGCGGAAAATGATGATTTTTTTTTTTTTTTTTCTTACAAAGTCTCATATTCCACTAACTTGTGACAAAAAATAAAAAGTTCTATGAACTCACTATGCCCATCAGCGAATACCTTGGGGTCTCTTCTTTCCAAAATGGGGTCACTTGTGGGGTAGTTATACTGCCCTGGCATTCTAGGGGCCCAAATGTGTGGTAAAGAGTTTGAAATCAAATTCAGTAAAAAATGACGAGTGAAATCCGAAAGGTGCTCTTTGGAATATGGGCCCCTTTGCCCACCTAGGCTGCAAAAAAGTGTCACACATCTGGTATCCCTGTACTCAGGAGAAGTTGAGGAATGTGTTTTGGGGTGTCTTTTTACATATACCCATGCTGGGTGAGATAAATATCTTGGTCAAATGACAACTTTGTATAAAAAAATGGGAAAAGTTGTCTTTTGCCAAGATATTTCTCTCACCCAGCATGGGTATATGTAAAATGACACCCCAAAACACATTCCCCACCTTCTCCTGAGTACGGAGATACCAGATGTGTGACACTTTTTTGCAGCCTAGGTGGGCAAAGGGGCCCATATTCCAAAGAGCACCTTTCGGATTTCACTCGTCATTTTTAACAGAATTTGATTTCAAACTCCTTACCACACATTTGGGCCCCTAGAATGCCAGGGCAGTATAACTACCCCACAAGTGACCCCATTTTGGAAAGAAGACACCCCAAGCTATTCCGTGAGGGGCATGGCGAGTTCCTAGAATTTTTTATTTTTTGTCACAAGTTAGTGGAAAATGATGATTTTTTTTTTTTTTTTTTTTTTTTTCATACAAAGTCTCATATTCCACTAACTTGTGACAAAAAATAAAAACTTCCATGAACTCACTATGCCCATCAGCGAATACCTTGGGGTCTCTTCTTTCCAAAATGGGGTCACTTGTGGGGTAGTTATACTGCCCTGGCATTCTAGGGGCCCAAATGTGTGGTAAAGAGTTTGAAATCAAATTCAGTAAAAAATGACGAGTGAAATCCGAAAGGTGCTCTTTGGAATATGGGCCCCTTTGCCCACCTAGGCTGCAAAAAAGTGTCACACATCTGGTATCCCTGTACTCAGGAGAAGTTGAGGAATGTGTTTTGGGGTGTCTTTTTACATATACCCATGCTGGGTGAGATAAATATCTTGGTCAAATGACAACTTTGTATAAAAAAATGGGAAAAGTTGTCTTTTGCCAAGATATTTCTCTCACCCAGCATGGGTATATGTAAAATGACACCCCAAAACACATTCCCCACCTTCTCCTGAGTACGGAGATACCAGATGTGTGACACTTTTTTGCAGCCTAGGTGGGCAAAGGGGCCCATATTCCAAAGAGCACCTTTTGGATTTCACAGGTCATTTTTTACTGAATTTGATTTCAAACTCCTTACCACACATTTGGGCCCCTAGAATGCCAGGGCAGTATAACTACCCCACAAGTGACCCCATTTTGGAAAGAAGAGACCCCAAGGTATTCGCTGATGGGCATAGTGAGTTCATGGAAATTTTTTTTTTTTGTCACAAGTTAGTGGAATAGGAGACTTTGTATGGAAAAAAAAAAAAAAAAAAAAAAAAATCATCATTTTCCACTAACTTGTGACAAAAAATAGAAAATTCTAGGAACTTGCCATGCCCCTCACGGAATACCTTGGGGTGTCTTCTTTCCAAAATGGGGTCACTTGTGGGGCAGTTATACTGCCCTGGCATTTTCCAGGGGCCCTAATGTCTGGTAAGTAGGTAAATGACCTGTGAAATCTGAAAGGTGCTCTTTGGAATGTGGGCCCCTTTGCCCAGCTAGGCTGCAAAAAAGTGTCACACATCTGGTATCTCCGTACTCAGGAGAAGGTAAGGAATGTGTTTTGGGGTGTCATTTTACATATACCCATGCTGGGTGAGAGAAATATCTTGGCAAAAGACAACTTTTCCCATTTTTTTTTATACAAAGTTGGCATTTGACCAAGATATTTATCTCACCCAGCATGGGTATATGTAAAATGACACCCCAAAACATATTCCCCAACTTCTGCTGAATACGGAGATACCACATGTGTGACACTTTTTTGCAGCCTAGGTGGGCAAAGGGGCCCAAATTCCTTTTAGGAGGGCATTTTTAGACATTTGGATACCAGACTTCTTCTCACGCTTTGGGGCCCCTAAAATGCCAGGGCAGTATAAATACCCCACATGTGACCCCATTTTGGGAAGAAGACACCCCAAGGTATTCAATGAGGGGCATGGCGAGTTCATTGAAAAAAAAAAATTTTGGCACAAGTTAGCGGAAATTGATTTTTTGGATTTTGTTCTCACAAAGTCTCCCTTTCCGCTAACTTGGGACAAAAATTTCAATCTTTCATGGACTCAATATGCCCCTCAGCAAATACCTTGGGGTGTCTTCTTTCCAAAATGGTGTTATTTGTGGGGTGTTTGTACTGCCCTGGCATTTGAGGGTCTCCGCAATCATTACATGTATGCCCAGCATTAGGAGTTTCTGCTATTCTCCTTATATTGAGCATACGGGTAATGAGATTTTTTTTTTCCGTTCAGCCTCTGGGCTGAAAGAAAAAAATGAACGGCACAGATTTCTTCATTCGCATCGATCAATGTGGATGAAAAAATCTCTGCCAAAAAAAGAAAAAGGAGGGGAAAGGCGTCTGCCAGGACATAGGAGCTCCGCCCAACATCCATACCCACTTCAGCTCGTATGCCCTGGCAAACCAGATTTCTCCATTCACATCAATCGATGTGGATGAATAAATCATTGCCGGGATTTTTTTTTTTATATATACAAAGTGTTTGCCAAAGTATATGAACACCGCCACCTCCTCAGCTCATATGCCTCGGCAAACATATCTTTTACTGCAGAGGAGAAATCTCGTCTTGCAGCGCCGCATACACCGACTTGCGTGTAATCTGACAGCAGCACAATGCTTCTGTCCGAATGCACATCAGTGCTGCAGCTGGTCGATCGGTTGGTCCACCTGGAAGGTAAAAAAAACAAAACAAAAAAGAAAAAACCAGGCCGCAAAGCAATAACTTTATTAACTTTAGAACAGAACATATTAACTTTTTTAAACTTTTTTAACTTTTTTACTTACCGGTAATTTTTTTTTTGTTTAGTTTTTTTTACCTTTATAGAACAAACCTCTCCTTCCCCATGGGACAATGTGCAAAGCGCAAATCGCCCAAAGATGTGGCGAAGTACGTTATGCACTTTATCCCAGGTGAAAGGAGAGGTTTGCAGCAGCTGAGAGTAAAAGGGCCCTAATAGCCCTGTGTGCCTGTCCTGTGAGATGCAATCCCTATGCTAGGTGTACCTGTGTGTGGTACTTCCGGAAACACTCTCCATAGCATAGGGCAGGGTGGTCAGCACAGTCAGGACAGAAATAGCGGGTGTCACGCCTTATTCCACTCCTGCTACAGACACGACATCTTTTTCGGGGTGACGGTTGGGTTGAGGTACCAGGAACGACACTGGGGAAATGTCGCTCGTGTAGACGGCTAACTACACTGGGGGATGGGGCCACGGAACCTCCTGGGTAAAGGAGGTTCTCGATGATCTCTTCCTGGAATTTGAGGAAAGATCGTGTTCTCCCAGCCTTACTGTAGAGAACAAAACTATTGTACAGCGCCAATTGAATTAAATATACAGACACCTTCTTATACCAGCGTCTGGTTCTGCGGGAAACTAAATACGGAGACAACATCTGGTCATTGAAGTCCACCCCTCCCATGAGCGCATTATAGTCGTGGACACAGAGGGGCTTTTCAATGACACGGGTTGCTCGCTCAATTTGGATTGTCGTGTCTGCGTGAATGGAGGAGAGCATGTAAACGTCACGCTTGTCTCTCCATTTCACCGCGAGCAGTTCTTCGTTACACAAGGCAGCCCTCTGCCCCCTTGCAAGACGGGTGGTTACAAGCCGTTGGGGGAAGCCCACGCGACTAGTTCGCGCGGTGCCACAGGCGCAAATCATCCGTTCTAGAAACAAATGCCTAAAGAGGGCCACACTTGTGTAAAAATTGTCCACATAAAGATGGTACCCCTTGCCGAATAAGGGTGACACCAAGTCCCAGACTGTCTTCCCACTGCTCCCCAGGTAGTCAGGGCAACCGACCGGCTCCAGGGTCTGATCTTTTCCCTCATAGACACGAAATTTGTGGGTATAGCCTGTGGCCCTTTCACAGAGCTTATACAATTTGACCCCATACCGGGCACGCTTGCTTGGGATGTACTGTTTGAAGCCAAGGCGCCCGGTAAAATGTATTAGGGACTCGTCTACGCAGATGTTTTGCTCGGGGGTATACAAATCTGCAAATTTCTGGTTGAAATGGTCTATGAGGGGCCGAATTTTGTGGAGCCGGTCAAAAGCTGGGTGGCCTCTGGGACGGGAGGTGGTGTTGTCGCTAAAATGCAGGAAACGGAGGATGGCCTCAAATCGTGCCCTGGACATAGCAGCAGAGAACATGGGCATGTGATGAATCGGGTGCGTTGACCAATATGACCGCAATTCATGCTTTTTTGTCAGGCCCATGTTGAGGAGAAGGCCCAAAAAAATTTTAATTTCGGAAACTTGGACTGGTTTCCACCGGAAAGGCTGGGCATAAAAGCTTCCCGGGTTGGCGGATATAAATTGTGTGGCATACTGGTTGGTCTCTGCCACGACTAAGTCCAAGAGCTCCGCAGTCAAGAACAGCTCAAAAAATCCCAGGGCCGAACCGATTTGAGCCGTCTCAACCCGAACTCCAGACTGGGCGGTGAAAGGGGGAACTACAGGTGCGGCTGAAGTTGGTGACTGCCAATCAGGGTTTGCCAGCACCTCAGGGATTCTAGGGGCTCTACGGGCCTGTCTTTGCGGTGGCTGCGACGGGGTAACTAGTGCACGTGCCACCGTACCAGCTTCAACTGCCCTTCTGGTGCTCGCCACGTCACCATGTTGTACGGCAGTGCTGGTACTAGGTCCAGGGAGGGCTGCGCTGCTGGTGTATGCCTCACCACGTGATCCGGCAGCGACAGCCCCACTCTGCTGCTCTTGAAGCGGATCCTGCATAACCTGTGGTCTAGCGACATGGGGCCGGGTACGCCTGGTGCTGCCAGGGACCTCCACCTCCTCGTCCGAACTTTGGGTCAGAGAGCCACTGCTTTCCACAGGTTCATATTCTGACCCGCTAGATTCATCAGATGAGGGTTCCCACTCCTCATCCGACTGGGTCAGAATCCTGTAGGCCTCTTCAGAAGAATACCCCCTGTTTGACATTTTGGACTACTAAATTTAGGGGTATTCCCTGAGACTACCCAAGAAAAAAAGCAAACCTGTCTTACAAAGGGGAGGCTAGCGAAGTACCGGAGGCCGCTGCGGTTGATAAAAAATATCAAAACTGATTTTTTTATCGCCGCAGTGCGTGTAAAATGAATGTGCAGTGATCAAAAAATATATATTTTTTGTCACTGCGGTGGGGCGGGCGTGGGTGAACGCACGTGTGGGCGACCGATCAGGCCTGATCGGGCAAACACTGCGTTTTGGGTGGAGGGCGAACTAAAGTGACACTAATACTATTATAGATCTGACCGTGATCAGTTTTGATCACTTACAGATACTATAAAAGTACAAATGCTGATTAGCGATACGCTATTCAGCGAATAAAAGTGACTGCGGTGCGGTGCGGTGGGGTGGGCGCTAACTGACGCTAACTACCTAACCAAGGGGCCTAAACTATCCCTAAAACCTAACAGCCAATACTAGTGAAAAAAAAAAAGTGACAGTTTACACTGATCACTTTTTTTCCTTTCACTGGTGATTGACAGGGGCGATCAAAGGGGTGATCAAAGGGTTAATTGGGGTGCAGGGGGGTGATCAGGGGCTACAGTGAAGTGTTGGTGCTACTCACAGTTCAGTCTGCTCCTGTGCTGGATCCAACCGACGAAAAGGACCAGCACAGGAGCAGAGAAGCCATATAACAGATCATATTTACTAATATGATCTGTTATATGGCTTGTGATTGGATTTTTTAAAAATCGCCAGCCTGCCAGCCAATGATCGTTGCTGGCAGGCTGGTGACTAACTTGTTCTTTAACTTTTGCCGGCCCGCGATGCGCATGCGCGGGCCGGCTTGGAGCGAAATCTCGCGTCTCGCGAGATGACGCGTATATGCGTGACTGTGCGCAGCGCTGCCACCTCCGGAACGCGAATCTGCGTTAGGCGGTCCGGAGGTGGTTAATGAGGGTGACTAATTGAGTAGAAGTGTCTAACCACTCTGTGGGAGCCAGAACTCTTAATGGTTGGTAGGGGTTCAAATACTTATTTCACTCAATGAAATGCAAATCAGTTGCTATCTTTTATTTAAAGTTTTTTTTTCGATTTTCCTTTTGATGTGCTATCTGCCACTGTTACAATAAACCTACCATTGAAATGATACTGTTCTGAGACTTTTCATTTCTTTGTCATTGGACAAACTTACAAAATCAGTGAGGGGTCAAATAATTATTTCCGCCACTGTAGTTATCGTGGGAATATTTTTGATATCCGCCCAAGCCTAATCCCACCTTGAGACCCGCTCCTATTTCACATTGATGGCATATGTCCCAAAAAGTACTACCCCTTTAAAAAAATAAAATAAAAATAGATATATCTGCTTGTATGATTCCAGCCTAAAGGGTATGCTGTCTGATTTCTCAGTCTGTGTACTTCTTACTAATGTAGGTGTCAGTGCAGGACCCAAGAGACTGCGGAGAGCTTGTACCAGAGACACTTGGGCTTACATAAATGCTGTGGATATCATTTTACTTATATTCCACAGCACTTTACATCATCATTGCTTGCAGTCCCTAATAGGGCTCACAATCTAAGTTCCCTATCAGTATGTCTCTGGAGTGGGAGGAAACCCATGCCAACACATTAGATGCCTAAGAATAATATAAATAAATTTGACATATTCCCTGGATGGTATATAAATGGGTGATAGATACTGCACCTCTGGATTCACACCTGTCCGGAGAACAGGGTTCTGTTAGCACATGCCGCATATTCTCTACGACCACTGTCTCCAGGGTGTGCCCTCTACATTTCTCTATTTTTGTAGCCCCCTCCAAATCTAGGTGTCCTTTAAAGAGCACAGCACTGCTTGCTCAGCTCTTCGCATACCTCCTGTAAACTTCAGTACGTTCTTTTACCAGATTTGGCTGCTTGATTAGTGTGTCTATGTTTATATTTTCCTTTTTCCTCCTGTTTTTCTTATAGTGATGTTGTTGCTTTTGAAAAAGCATACTGTGAATACAGGCTAAATAAAATTGAGACTGCATTGAAAACAATAGAAACTGCACCTCAGAAAACGGAGAAGCTAAGCGAACTTCATGGACAAGTGGTAAGTCCTTCAGTACTTGTAAGGCCAGTGTCTGATGGCTGTGTTCGGGCTGGGAACAATGGTCTATGTGACAACCGCATCATCCGGACTCTGCATCATGGTGATTTATGATGTAATGAGTTCCTGTCTGACCACAGGACTTCTGTACCTTGCTGACATGATGAGCACTGTTGTAAGTCATTTCCTTTCCTATCATATAACAACCACATGCCAGTCTACAGCGGGGACCATACTCTGCCTGATGGCACCATCTATGTATATGCTTGTGTGGTTACCCATGTAGGTCCATCGCTTATTGAACATGCATCACTAAAGTCGCCTCATTTCTGGTGCAACAAGTGGAATCACTACAAGGCACTTACCATAAAAGTGCCATCTTTATTAATCTTCCATAATGTTAATGCAACAGGATACATAGGCTTTACTGGGCCTCTAATTGGGCAGACTAGATGGGCCAAATGGTTCTCATCTGCCGACACATTCTATGTTTCTAATCTCAGATCTGGCACCTTGCTATTCTAATAATGCTTTTAATTTAATAAAAGCATCACTTTACTTGTAGATACTCCCCCTTTATATTATAAGAAGGGGGGTTTCTAGTTCCCCTGATGCCACTCCAGTGACTTACTGTTAAAGGGGTTGTCTCACTTCAGCAAATGGCATTTATTATGTATAAAAAGTGAATACAAGCCACTTACTAATGTATTGTGATTATCCAATTACCTCCTTTGCTGGATTCATTCATTTTCCCATCACATTATACACTGCTCGTTTCCATGGTTACGACCACCCTGCAATCCATCAGTGTTGGCCGTGCTTACACACTATTGAAAAAAGCAACGGCCTCTCTGGTGGCCGGGATCGTAGGGGCTCACATAGGCTGGTTCTTTTTTTTTCTATAGTGTGCAAGCACGACCACTGCTGATGGATAGCAGGGTGGTCGTAACCATGGAAATAGGGTTGCACTGGGTATCGAATTATCCATACCCAATCGATACTTTTGTACCGGCATCGATTTGATACTGATTTGCCATTTACCGATACTGTAGTACGATGCAGTAGCGCAGCCTGTGCTGCTGCCACCAATGAGGAGAGAGGGGCGTAGGAGGGGAGGGGCTGTGATGATGATGATGACAACAAATACAGGAGGCGGGTGCCGGCGGCAGAATCGCATACTTTGCACCCGACCTCTGTGACAGGGAGCTGCGATCAGCGGCAGCTAACACCCGCTGATTGCAACTCCCTGTCATAGAGGTCAGGTGCCGGGTATGTGATTCTGCCACCGGCACCCGCCTCCTGTATTTGTATTAATGGTTTAAAAACATTGGTGGCGCAGTGCTTTCCCCCCCCCCCCCCCAGTATTAAATGATTGGTGGTAGTGGCCACAGGGTCCCCTCGCCTCCTCTTCATTCATTGGTGGTGCATTGGCAGTTGTGATCGAAGCCCCGCGACTTCACTGCTGGGGCTCCGATCGGTTACCATGACGCTACTGAAGCCCTGGCTGCCATGGTAAGCTCCCTGCTGCTGTGTGCACAAAGCAGCAGGGACAGTGTAAAGTCCTATTCACCCTAATAGAGCTCTATCACACTTGTGTGAAAGAGGCCTGACTGTTTGGCTCCGGATGCGTTCAGTGAAACTCGCACCATTTTGCAGTCAGTTTTGTCTGCTCGAGTGCAATGCGTTTTGATGAATTTTTCACGCGCGTGATAAAAAAAACTGAAGGTTTACAAACAACATCTCTTAGCAACCACCAGTGAAAAACGCATTGCATCCGCACAGTTTTTCGCTGAAGCCCCATTTATTTCTATGGGGCCAGGGCTGCGTGAAAAACGCAGAATATAGAACATGCTGCGTTTTTCACGCAACGCAGAACTGATGCGTGAAAAAAAACGCTCATGTACAGTCGTGGCCAAAAGTTTTGAGAATGACACAAATATTAGTTTTCACAAAGTTTGCTGCTAAACTGCTTTTAGATCTTTGTTTCAGTTGTTTCTGTGATGTAGTGAAATATAATTACACGCACTTCATACGTTTCAAAGGCTTTTATCGACAATTACATGACATTTATGCAAAGAGTCAGTATTTGCAGTGTTGGCCCTTCTTTTTCAGGACCTCTGCAATTCGACTGGGCATGCTCTCAATCAACTTCTGGGCCAATTCCTGACTGATAGCAACCCATCCTTTCATAATCACTTCTTGGAGTTTGTCAGAATTAGTGGATTTTTGTTTGTCCACCCGCCTCTTGAGGATTGACCACAAGTTCTCAATGGGATTAAGATCTGGGGAGTTTCCAGGCCATGGACCCAAAATGTCAACGTTTTGGTCCCCGAGCCACTTAGTTATCACTTTTGCCTTATGGCACGGTGCTCCATCGTGCTGGAAAATGCATTGTTCTTCACCAAACTGTTGAATTGTTTTGAAGAAGTTGTTGTTGGACGGTGTTTTGGTACCATTCTTTATTCATGGCTGTGATTTTGGGCAAAATTGTGAGTGAGCCCACTCCCTTGGATGAGAAGCAACCCCACACATGAATGGTCTCAGGATGTTTTACTGTTGGCATGACACAGGACTGATGGTAGCGCTCACCTTTTCTTCTCCGGACAAGCCTTTTTCCAGATGCCCCAAACAATCGGAAAGAGGCTTCATCGGAGAATATGACTTTGCCCCAGTCCTCAGCAGTCCATTCACCATACTTTCTGCAAAAGATCAATCTGTCCCTGATGGTTTTTTTGGAGAGAAGTGGCTTCTTTGCTGCCCTTCTTGACACCAGGCCATCTTCCAAAAGTCTTCGCCTCACTGTGCGTGCAGATGCGCTCACACCTGCCTGCTGCCATTCCTGAGCAAGCTCTGCACTGGTGGCACTCCGATCCCGCAGCTGAATCCTCTTTAGGAGACGATCCTGTCGCTTGCTGGACTTTCTTGGATGCCCTGAAGTCTTCTTAACAAGAATTGAACCTCTTTCCTTGAAGTTCTTGATGATCCTATAAATTGTTGACTGAGGTGCAATCTTAGTAGCCACAATATCCTTGCATGTGAAGCCATTTTTATGCAACGCAATGATGGCTGCACGCGTTTCTTTGCAGGTCACCATGGTTAACAATGGAAGAACAATGATTTCAAGCATCACCCTCCTTTTAACATGTCAAGTCTGCCATTTTAACCCAATCAGCCTGATATAATGATCTCCAGCCTTGTGCTCGTCAACATTCTCACCTGAGTTAACAAGACGATTACTGAAATGATCTCAGCAGGTCCTTTAATGACAGCAATGAAATGCAGTGGAAAGTTTTTTTGGGATTAAGTTAATTTTCATGGCAAAGAAGGACTATGCAATTCATCTGATCACTCTTCATAACATTCTGGAGTATATGCAAATTGCTATTTTAAAAACTTAAGCAGCAACTTTTCCAATTTCCAATATTTATGTAATTCTCAAAACTTTTGGCCACGACTGTACACAGACCCATTGAAATAAATGGGTCAGGATTCAGTGCGGGTGCAGTGCATTCACGTCACGCATTGCACCCACGCCGAAAACTCGCTCGTGTGAAAGGGGCCTAAGGGTGAATAGGACAAGGGATCAAAAGATCCCAGGTTCTAGCTTGTAAGGGGATACCCCTTTCCCAATTTTACATATAAAATATATAAACTATAAATAAACTTATGACATATCGCCACGTCCGAAAAAGTCCAAACTATTAAAATATAAAAAAATATTTCCTAGGCGGTGAACACCGTAACAGGAAAAATAAAAACTGCGTGATTCGCCATTTTTTTGTCACCTTGTTCCCCCCCCCCCCCCAAAAAAATAGGATAGGACTGTTCGCTTATGGGCTGGACATTCCATAAAATGTTTAATGCATGCAGCTTTTTTGGTGTTTTTATTTTTTTCGTGTGGTATCGAATGGTGTTGAGTATCACAATACTTTTTTTATGGTATCGAAATCTAATCCAAATTTTGGTATCGTGACATGGAAACAAGCAATGTATAATGTGAAGGAAAAATGAATCCAGCCAGCAAAGGAAGCAATATGGATGATCATAATATACACTGCTCAAAAAAATAAAGGGAACACAAAAATAACACATCCTAGATCTGAGTAAATTAAATATTCTTCTGAAATACTTTGTTCTTTACATAGTAGAATGTGCTGACAACAAAATCACACAAAAAAAAAAAAATGGAAATCTAATTTTTCAACCCATGGAGGTCTGGATTTGGAGTCCCCCTCAAAATTAAAGTGGAAAAACACACTACAGGCTGATCCAACTATGATGTAATGTCCTTAAAACAAGTCAAAATGAGGCTCAGTAGTGTGTGTGGCCTCCACGTGCCTGTATGACCTCCCTACAACGCCTGTGCATGCTCCTGATGAGGTGGCAGACGGTCTCCTGAGGGATCTCCTCCCAGACCTGGACTAAAGCATCTGCCAACTCCTGGACAGTCTGTGGTGTGACGTTGGTGGATAGAGCGAGACATGATGTCCCAGATGTGCTCAATTGGATTCAGGTCTGGGGAACGGGCAGGCCAGTCCATAGCATCAATGCCTTCATCTTGCAGGAACTGCTGACACTCCAGCCACATGAGGTCTAGCATTGTCTTGCATTAGGAGGAACCCAGGGCCAACCGCACCAGCATATGGTCTCACAAGGGGTCTGAGGATCTCATCTCGGCACCTAATGGCAGTCAGGCTACCTCTGGCAAGCACATGGAGGGCTGTGCGGCCCTTCAAAGAAATGCCACCCCACGCCATTACTGACCCAATGCCAAACCGGTCATGCTGGAGGATGTTGCAGGCAGCAGAACGTTCTCCACGGCGTCTCCAGACTCTGTCACGTCTGTCACATGTGCTCAGTGTGAACCTGCTTTCATCTGTGAAGAGTTGTTATGAAGAGTGATCAGATGAATTGCATAGTCCTTCTTTGCCATGAAAATTAACTTAATCCCCAAAAAAACTTTCCACTGCATTTCATTGCTGTCATTAAAGGACCTGCTGAGATCATTTCAGTAATCGTCTTGTTAACTCAGGTGAGAATGTTGACTAGCACAAGGCTGGAGATCATTATATCAGACTCCATGAGGGTGATATGAGGGCCCGACATCCACAGGTGGGGGTTGTGCTTACAGCCCAACACCGTGCAGGACGTTTGGCATTTGCCAGAGAACACCAAAGATTAGCAAATTCGCCACTGGCGCCCTGCCAGTGGCGAATTTGCTAATCTTTAGTGTTCTCTGGCAAATGCCAAACGTCCTGCACGGTGTTGGGCTGTAAGCACAACCCCCACCTGTGGATGTCGGGCCCTCATATCACCCTCATGGAGTCTGTTTCTGACCGTTTGAGCAGACACATGCACATTTGTGGCCTGCTGGAGGTCATCTTGCAGGGCTCTGGCAGTGCTTCTCCTGTTCCTCCTTGAACAAAGGCGGAGGTAGCGGTCCTGCTGCTGGGTTGTTGCCCTCCTACGGCCTCCTCCACGTCTCCTGATGTACTGGCCTGTCTCCTGGTAGCGCCTCCATGCTCTGGACACTACGCTGACAGACACAGCAAACCTTCTTGCCACAGCTCGCATTGATGTGCCATCCTGGATAAGCTGCACTACCTGAGCCACTTGTGTGGGTTGTAGACTCAGTCTCATGCTACCACTAGAGTGAAAGCACCGCCAGCATTCAAAAGTGACCAAAACATCAGCCAGGAAGCATAGAAACTGAGAAGTGGTCTGTGGTTACCACCTGCAGAACCACTCCTTTATTGGGGGTGTCTTGCTAATTGCCTATAATTTCCACCTGTTGTCTATCCCATTTGCACAACAGCATGTGAAATTGATTGTCACTCAGTGTTGCTTCTTAAGTGGACAGTTTGATTTCACAGAAGTGTGATTGACTTGGAGTTACATTGTGTTGTTTAAGTGATCCCTTTATTTTTTTGAGCAGTGTATTAGTAAGTGCCTTGTATTACCTTTCTCTACATTATAAATGCCACTTACTGAAGTGAGACAACTCCTTTTAATTGTGAGATTACACTTCTTTCCACCTAGAAGAGATTACAATGAATACCAATTGTGAATTCACAGGGGTGGTGTAAGTACGCGGCACCACAAGTACTGTTTATACCTTCTTACTCTATGCACCTCAAAATGGTTTTGCTAATGGGGGGGACCATTACAAATGTGTCACTGCTTTAATCTTTCTTGTGGCCTTTTCTTCTAACCTTAAGCTTTATAGATTGGAAAGATATGAAGAATGCTTATCTGTCTATCGTGAACTCATCCGTAACTCTCAAGATGATTATGATGAGGAAAGACAGACAAACCTGTCTGCAGTGGCCGCTGCTATGAGTCTCTGGTCAAAGGCAAAGCCCGTAAGTGTCCTCCTTTAAGGGGATATTATTTTAAGGCTACATTCACACGTCCGTAGTATTTTGAGGATCCACAAAACGCGGATACCAGCCCGTGTGCTTTCCGCAATTTGCGGCCCGCACATGGCCGCCGCTATCATAGAAAATGCCTATTCTTGTTTGCAATTGCAGACAAGAATAGGACATTCTCTATTTTTTGCGGGGCTACGGAACTACGGATGCGGACAGCAGGCGGTGGGCTCTCTGCATCTTTTGCGGCCCAAGTAAAATTGCGGAATGGATGCGGGCTTGTTCATACGGTTGTGTGAATGAGCCTTAATAATGTTTAAAAAGTCAAAGTAAGTCTATTGATGTAAGTTATCAGGTATACTCCATCAATGACCTCTTTCATTTATTGTTTTATAGGAAGACCTTGGTTTACAGGAGACATCTTATGAACTTTGCTACAATGCTGCCTGTAGACTAATTGGACAGGGAAGGCTGAGGGAAGCGATGAAAAAGCTGCGAGAAGCTGAAAGTAGGTTCCCTCTGTCCTCCTATGCAGAACACATGCTGATTTAGTTTCCCTGTCGGGGTCTTGCACCTTATGCTAACTTTGTGAATGATGGTAACAAGTACACCAGGACCACCAGCACATACATGGCATGCACACAGGAAGCTTTACTTCACATTTAACAGAGGGCAACATGGGCATGGGGTTTGTGGGTTCCCTCCCTTCTGTTTTTGTTTAGAAAGAAGATTGCACATTGTCCCAGGTTTATGACATTTGTATGAGAAGTTCTGCAAACTTTATAATATACAGGGTGAGGCAAAAATCTGGGGACTCCTTTTTAACTGGTGTAATCTGGGAGAGAAACTGCATTATTTGGTGTAGGAAACCTTTTCGGCCGACATATTGAATTCAGCTCAGGTTTTTCCAGTGGGAAGGGGGTCACGTGATATATCAGTCCTGGCTAGAATCTTCTCAGAAACACACTGGAAGTGTCCATTCGAAATTTCGAACTATCTTTAACTGATGAGGTGTTAAGCAAGGTCAACGTTTCCTAAAGTGTTTTACATCACACGTTCTGTGTGTCCACCATTCTGGCAGATGCACATAGTTTAATATTTAATCCACTCTTCGCGAACACGCTGAAGATCCGCAGGTGATGCTTCTTTACATGTTGCACATGGCTCACCTAAATGGCAAATCCTACAGTGCTGGACTAAGATACAAAATGGAGAAACCCCCTGCACTGGAGTAAGATGCATCTAACGTATTTGGAGACAGATGCCTCTTAATAAATTAGATGCATCTCTGGCACTCCATGCACCGGAAACTGAAATCTACGCCAGCCAGGCACGGGCATAGACATGAGCTATAACTTACGTCAGTTTCTGACAAAAGTTGTAATAAATTCGGCAGGCTGTGTTGAGTCCCGCCCCTGCCGTTAGCCCCATCTCCTCCACCCCCAACTTTTTTGGCATGTTGGGGTACATTCACATTAGCGGCAGGCTTTTCCGGCGGGTTCACGTGTGGGCCCTCCCGGACTGCCGCTCTGTCCCCGTTGACTATATTGGGGGCGGGGGCAGAGTTCCGGCGGCAGCACGGCGAGAGGCAGCTGGACTAAAAGTACAACATTCAGTACTTTTAGTCCGGCTGTCGTGCCGCCACCGGAACTCCGGCAGTCCGGGGTCACACGTAAACTAGCGGCAGGAAGGATCCGACAGGCTGTTCACCCGCCGGAACAGCCTGCCGGACTCCCCTGCCGCCAGTGTGAAACTAGCCATAGAAAAGTGTTGAAGCTCAAAGTGCGCCATAATTTGCAGATTAACACCAGAAAAGTGCTGTAAATAGAATCCTAAATCTCCTTGTTCGTCGGGTGTATACACCTATTAGGGTCCATTCACACGTCCGAAATTCTGTTCCGCATTTTGCGGAACGGAGTTGCGGACCCATTCATTTCTATGGGGCCGCACGATGTGCTCCCCGGATCCGGAATTGCGGATCTGCACTTCCCGGTCCGCAATTCCGTTCCATAAAAAAATAGAACATGCAATTGTGGACAAGATTAGGCATTTTCTATTAAGTGCGGGCAATGTGCGGTTCGCAAAAATTAAAACCGATATGTGAATGGACCGGATCTGCAAAACTCACACCGATATGTGAATGGACCGTTAGTTAAACGGCAGCATATTGTTTAGTGCATTTCGGATAACAGAACGACCCTGTCCTTATAATATGATGTTCATACATAGGAAGACCTGCTTTAATTTATTGAACTGATTGGAGGTAAACTACTTATTCACGTGTTCCAATGAAGCATCCCAATTTCAAACTGGCTGTTTAGCACTATAATGCCGCTACACAATTCTGTACTGATGGCCATTGTTTTATTTTTTGACTTTTTAAGATCTCTGCAGACAATCCATTTCAGAAGACACTGTGAGTATAATTTTCTAACCTCTGTGACTTAAATTATCTTCTGTAAAAATGTAATATATCTCCAGTTTTATTTTCTCAACTTGAAAACATTAAAAATGAGCTGCCTCCTCTTCTGACATGTCAGTTCTAGTAACTTCTTGCATTCCCTGTGTAATACCAATTCTGCAGCATCTATTCTTATGACTCTATGCTGTTCTATTCCTGTATTATTCCTGCTAGAAGTTTACAAATGACTTGCCAGCAGTCTGCAGTAAAGGTACTGCTGGGTGTTACCAGTAGCAGGTGGGTCTGACTGTCCGTTCAATGCTGCTGGTTTTATACTGGCAGGGACACACCCCCAACTGGTAACACCCATCTGTACCTTTACTGCAAGCTGCTGGCAATTCATTCAAAGGTTGTAGTAGGAATGTTAAAGGACTGGCACATCATAGAGTAATAAGAACAGATGCTCCAGAATCTTTATTACATGGGGAATGCAAGTAGTCACGACAGCAGACCTATCAGGAGAGGTGACAGGTCCTCTTTAAGCTAAATTACCCTTATATGTTCTCAGGATTTGACAGAAGAAGATATAGATGCTGAACTGGCCATCATTCATGGTCAGATGGCATATGTCATGCAGCTCCAGGGATCCATAGATGATGCACTCCAGCTTTACAATCAAATCATCAAGTTAAAGTAAGGGTTAAATAGAAGTCATCTCTCTCTCTCTCTATGTACCTGTGCTGATAGCCTAAAGGTGTTGTCCCATGATATAAACTTGTACCCACAAGATAGAGAAGTATGTGTGGGTTGGGCATGCACAGCGCTGCTCAATTCATTCTTTATGGGACTGCTGGAGATGGTCAAATACAGCACTTTCATATCTCTGGCAGTATGGATGCAGCGGCAACATGCATGCTTGACCACTGCACCATTTATTTGAGGGACACTGATTACATGGGGATGGGGTTCCAATGTGGGTCCTAGTTGTCGGAGCCCCAACAATCGGATGCTTAACTCGTATCCTGTTTGTATTTTAGGACAACCCCTTTAATGGTCTCCTTTCTTGCAGGCCCACTGATGTCGGTTTGTTGGCTGTTGTGGCAAATAACATCATAACTATTAACAAGGTTTGTATAGTTCTTTATTTTCTGGTTTGTATTTTTGTTTTTAAATTAACCTTTTTTTTCCCCCTATTAACGGTCAGTCATGTTCCTCCCTTTTATTAAGGACCAAAACGTGTTTGATTCAAAAAAGAAGGTAAAGCTGACAAGCGCTGAAGGAGTAGAACATAAGCTGGCGAAAAGACAACTTCAGGCCATAGAATTTAACAAGGCTTTGCTGTCCATGTATACAAATCAGGTATGTAGCTTTATGTAAAACCGTTCATCTTATTCGCAGAATGTCCAACAATAACTTCATTGCTTCTTTTTATTTTAGGCAGATCAGTGTAGAAAACTGTCCAGCAGTTTACAAGCCGAGAATCCCGAGAATCTTCTTCCTGTTCTCATTCAGGCTGCCCAGCTTTGTCGTGAGAAACAGCATGCGAAAGCTATAGACCTTCTACAGGTATACATGCATATAAAGCGGCCTGCCAACCATTAGGGTATATTCACATTCAGAGACTGGGTGCCAGAGAGCTGCAAACATTGCAACGACTTGTCGATGCGTCAACGAATCTCTAAGAAGGGTGCAGATTGGAGCCAATCTGCACCGTTAGGGTTTCTACAACTTTTTCCAAAGAAGGTAGGGCTTCATGGGAAAGGGGTGGGACCACAATTCTGCTGCAAAGTCAGCCAACCAATAGCACACTGTCCTCTCTGCAGGAGACTGAAGGCTTTCTTTTTAGTCTTTCTCACTTCCTCTGCTGCAGCGAGGGGAGAGAGAGCCCATGATGTGAGCACTCAGACCCACATCAACCAAAACTTTTGATACTTCGCTGTGATGCATCAAAAGTTTGGTGAAAGCTTAGTGACCCTCTAACATGATATTTTAAAGTGTTTGTCCACTTTCTTTCTATTGATGACCTATTCACAGGATAGTTTATCAATATCAGGTTGGCGGGGGCCTGTGCAAGCGCTGCCTTCTCTTCTCTGTTTTCCTGCTCGCCGTCGCAACTGCAGGGGTGTGCAGTGTAATTACAAGTATGGCGTCCCCATTCACTTCTATGGAGTGGCTCCGTCCTATTCACTTGAACAGCAGTTGTCCCATAGATGTGAATGGGGACGCCATACTTGTATTTGGACTGCTCGCCACTGCAGGTGCAACGGCGAGCAGAGAGAGAAGAGAAGGCAGCACTGGTACGAGTGCGTCTTTCTCTTCTAACAGCTGATCCGCAGGGGTGCTGATCTGATATTGATGACCTACCCTGAGCATAGGTCGTCAATAGGAAAAAAAGCGGTCAAGCCCTTTAAAGGGGTTGTCTCACTTCAGCAAATAGCAATTATTATTTATAGAAAGTTCATACAAGGTACTTACTAATGTATTGGGATTGTCCATATTGCCATATGCTGGCTTGATTCATTTTTCCAACTTTTTATACACTGATCATTTCCATGGTTACGTCCACCCTGTAATCCATCAGTTGTTGTCGTGCTTGCACACTTTAGGAAAAAGCACCAGCCTATGTGAGTTCCCATTGTCCCGGCCACCAGAGAGACCGGCCCTTTTTCCTCTAGTATGCAAGCATGACCACCACTGATGGGTTGAAGGGTGGTCGTAACCATGGAAACGAGCAGTGTATAATGCCATGGAAAATATAAATGAAGCAATATGGACAGTCACAATACATTAGTAAGTGCATTGTGTTAACTTCCTCTACATGATAAATGCCATTTGCTCTAGTGACACAACCCCTTTAAGCCTTTCATGATTAGGCCAATTTCACACAAGCGTATTTGGCCTAGGAAATGCGCTCTATGTAAATGCTGTATCTATGCTGCTGTGAGTTCAGTCAGTGGAGCAGTAATGATTTCCAATGCATTGACAGCATTATGTGAGTATAGTTGAGTAAACCCGGTCAGGCAAATCATTATGATGCTGGGCCTTCGGTCAAAAATACAGCCATGACACAGAGCGGGTTTCCCAGACTAAATATGCTTGTGTGAAATTGGAAGTGGGGTCATTAACCCTAATTAAGGCTCGGGTTTATCAACATTTCCATTTTTAGCTTAAGTCTAGAACAGGGATCGGCAAACTTCGGCACTCCAGATGTTCTGAAACGACAACTCCCAGAATTCCCCATTCACTGCTATGTTTGCATGCTGGGAGTTGTATTTTCAGAGCAGCTGGTGTGCCGAAGATTGCAGATCCCATTGTCTTGGATATAGATATTATGGGGCACATTTTCTGATACTGTCTAAGGCTACTTTCACACTGGCGTTTTGGCTTTCTGTTTGTGAGATACGTTCAGGGCTCTCACAAGCGGTCCAAAGTGGATCAGTTTTGCCCCAATGCATTCTGAATAAGAAAGGATCCGCTCAGAATGCATCAGTTTGCCTCCGTTCCGTCTCCATTCTGCTCTGGAGGCGGAAACCAAAACACTGCTTGCAGCTTTTTGGTGTCCGTCTGGTGATGCGGAGCCAAACGGATCCGTCCTGACTTACAATGTAAGTCAATGGGGGCGGATCCGTTTTGACTTTGTTCTTCATAGTGCAAACGGATCCGTTCTGAACGGATACAATCGTTTGCGTTATAGGTGTGGATCCGTCTGTGCAGATACCAGACGGATCCGCACCTAACACAGGTGTGAAAGTAGCCTAAACTTACAACGTCTTTAAAATGCAGCAGATTTCTCACAGTAGCTGATGCTGGATGACAAATCGAGTGCGTTGGTAGACAATAGTTGGTGTATACAATCTATTGGTTGGTTTCTTTGTACCATATGGATGCAGTTCTTTCACACATTGATATAACTTGGGACTTTTCCAATAAGCCAGAGAAGGTGGAAACCGTGTCTAAACCACATGAATTTGGTGCCCGACATGTTGGTCAGTTTTTCTCACAATTTAAGGCACCTTTAGCTGTATTTCTAAATTTGTATTTCAGTAAAAGAAACTATGGCTATGTTTATAGTCCATAGCCGTGGAGATGCATAGTAGCTGTAGACACAAAACTACTATATTTTTATCAAGACACTGTTAAGTTGCTTTAATTTTTGTTTAATTTTTTTTTTATTGCCAAAAAAAGCCTCCATTCGCTGTTGATCTTTATCTGAAATATATTGTCTCATCTGTCATACTGAATCCGTTATGAATGTTAATATTTTCATAGGAATTTGCTGATCAGAATCCAGAGCATGCCACCCAAATTAAACTAACAATGGCACAGTTGAAACTCGCACAGGGTATGTTTACCAGGAAATGAGATGTGTTACTGTCTCTTTAAAATGATAAAACGTCAGTATCAGCTAAGTTAATTATTGTTTTCAGGTAACGTAACCAAGGCATGCATGATCATGAAAACTATTAAGGAACTGGAGCACAAACCGGGCATGGTGAGTTCTAGTCCTTTTTATTTATGGTTTGCATGGGTTAATTACAGATTAACAAGAGGATAAGGACATGAATTGGAACAGCTAATCCACTTTCAGCATACTCTAAGACCCCCAAACAGTCTGCAATATCTTCATTACATCCACCTAGGCAGTAAACTAAGATTTTTCCATTTTCCTTGTGCAAAATTCGTTTGGGATTTCTGCAGTAGTTTTAAAGCCTTTTTTTTTTTTTTTTTCTTTTTTTAAAGATGTTTCCATTAGCAGAATGTGTGGTAATTTCGGATCCACGTGTACATAAAAATCCATTAAACGCCACTATTTCTTGGTAGTCTCAAATCCAAAAGTAAAAATGTTAGGCGCAGAGGCGTAAAAATGTCTTGTGTAACCTCCCATAGAAGCAGACAACTCTATGGTGACCATGGGGAAGGGACCTTCTGTTTCCTAATGTATGTATTGTATTTTCCTTCTGCCGCTGCTAGGGGGAGCTCACTGACAGTTCCATTAGGTTCAGTAATACAGGGTGGGCCAGAGAACAACCCAACATTATTTTCTTTGCGTGTGTCCGACGGGGTATTACTTATCAGGCCTCATTCATCCAAACTGACTTACAGTTTAGGGGCTCATGTGCGCAAACATATTTTTTATTTATTATTTTCCATTTCCAAGCTTTTTTTTTATTTTTATTTTCATTGGGTCCGCATATAAAAAAACGGAATTTTACTTTGTGTGCATTCAGTTTTCATATGTCCGCATGGCAATTCTGCAAAAAAAACAGAACATGTCCTATTATGGTCCGAATTACGGACAAGGGTGGGACTGTTCTGTTGTGGGCCAGACATTCCATTACACAAAATGCAGGACACACGCGGCCGGTATCTGTGTTTTACATATCCACAATTTGCGGACCGCAAAACAGGCAACGGTCGTGTGCATGAGCCCTGATTCTTAGTTGCACAGAGCAACCAGTGCTCAAGCTTTCATTTTACAGTGTCTCCTATAGCTGGTAAGTACAGCAGTCATCAATTATCCTGTACAAAACTGCACAAGGTTCTATTCTTCATAGCCCACCCTGGAGTTGTATCCATATTCATTTTTACCCATGAACTGTGAAAAGGAAAGTATGGCTTTTGGAAAGTGGGTTAGCGTTATACATTTATTTATGCCAGTTATCGGCCTTAACCCGTTCAAGACTAGGCCATTTACCCCCCCCCCCCCCCCCCCCCCTTTCTGACCAGATGCATTTTCCATTTATTTAGTGCATGCATATTCAAAACCAATAACCTTTTTCCCATTCAGTTACATAAATAATTTAGTTTCCATTACATTTCTTTTAATTGCTGATTTCTCCTGACATATTAGCCCCAGTTACAGTGGGAACACAGGCTGTTGAGGCTCATTGGACAGCTAATCTGGGTCTGCCAAGTGCCAGTGGCTCCTGAGGTTACCCGACCCCTGCAATCACATGATCACAAGGGCCAGAGCAGGAAGAAGCATTGCCTTTTCCTGATCTGTATAAAACGTGCTCTCTGAGCTCTGTGTATACAGCAATGGAGAAGGCAGAGACTGTAATAAACCATCTTTGCCTACATTATGGGAAGCCTGGCTGACACTGACAACCGGGTCACCATTCCTTCAGCCGCATACTCTGCAAGGATGTTCAGAAGGGTTCTTCCAGAGTTAAATGCGGACTGCCTGGATGTATATTGTCAACAGGCAGTCCCAAAGTAGTAAAGGACTTTGAATAATATGGCGTTTGGACTGAGCACCATACTTTTGAATTGCGCCTACAATGACTTGTGTATTTCTACTTAGAAGGAAGTCAGAGAACAGAGCCAAAATGGCTTTGTTCACCTAAGTCTTTCTGCTGGGTCTACTTGCACACAGCTCAAACTATTATTTCTTTCTGGTCATAACTGGGGAGTCAAACGTTTAGTTAACCATTTTCAGAGCCTTTGTAGGTACATTCCAGTCCAAAAATGTTAATAGAAGTTTTATATTGCAACGTAGACTTTGTCAGACCTTTATCAAGTCTGACATTTCAAACATGCAAGATTTTCAGTTTTACTTTATTTTACTTTGTATGCACTTTTTATTTTATAATTTTTATTTTTTGTTTTGTTTAGGTATCCACATTAGTGACTATGCATGGCCATGATGAAGACATTGACAGTGCTATAGAAGTGTTTAACCAGGCAATCAGTTGGTACCAAGAAAAGCAAGTAAGAAAACATATATTAGTATAAATGCTGAAAATGGATTCACTATGTACTTTTTATAAAGTAAGTCCAAATGTGTTTTTATCTTCTTTTATAATGGCCCCCTAATTTCAGTCCACTGTGTACGGCTCCCGGGGCACTTCCAGAGCTTTAGTGGGGGCGGTTCCTCTGCTGTGAGTGATGCAACAGGCAAGCGGTGCTAGGATAAAATAGTCCTGCCCCTTGCCTGCACGTGTGTGCTCCTGAAGCTGCTAGTGTATCAGAATCACTAGCAGTCTCAGTGGAGCAGACCCTGTACAGATAGTGACAACCAATTATAAGAGGTTCTTATAGGAAAGAATTTCAGAGGTGGCCGGGAACGGGAGCTAATGTGCATGCGTGCGGTCCCGTGCGCACTTGCTCCATCAATTTCCGGTCGGCTTTTTTTCTTGCTGTGCACAATCTCTGCCATCGCTGCTGCATTGCAGCGGTGCCCGTAACCCCTAGAAACGAGCAGTGTATAAAGAGGAAGAAGAAAGAAGATAGTGGGGACCAGAGCTATTACTGCTAATGCATCTACATTAGTAAGTTACTTATATCAATGTTATAAAGATAATAAATATAACTTGGAGGTGACAACCTCCTTAAAGAGGTTTTCCAGGCTCCTAATAGTGGTTAACTCTCCTCAGGATAGGCAGTTGAAATTTTCCCTCACTAGGAATTAAACCAGGGCAGCAGTGGTGGGAGCACAGAACCTTGCCACTAGACCAGGAGGGTTTAGCAGATGATTTTGTGGAGGACTTTTATTCTTTACTGATTGTGCCTAGCAACAGCAAAGTAGGGAGCGGACAGTCGGCTAAACCCGCTAGGTGACATCACCTGTGCCTGCATTTACTGTTGTGCAGTAAGAGCTTCTAGTTTTCCCTCTAGTTAAATTGCCAGCAGTCTGCAGTAAAGGTCCAGCTGGGCATTACCATTTGGTCTGTCCCTGCACAGTCTGACAATGTCCATTCGGTGCTGCCAGTGTCAGACTATACAGGGACCCACCCCCAACTGGTAATGCCCATCTGTACCATTATTGCAGACTGCTGGCAAATTCATTCATAAACCTCTATTAGAAATAATAAAGGAATGGCAGAACATTAGATGCGCCAGGATTGTAACATAGAGAATGCAAGTAGTTACTAGAGCAGACATGTCAGGAGAGGTGAAAAGCCCTCTTTAACTTTTGACTAAGCCTCGGTATACAAGGGTTTTTGCATTTGCACTTTATTCATGGTTATGTTCATTTTTCAGCATATGGAAGGTATCTATTGTGTTATACGGTCAGCTTAAATTGACGGTTACATAGTGTCAAGAGTCTTATTTGTATAGGTAATGTTTGTGCTGTGTACTGCTTCAATATATATAATATATATTTTAATCTTATTTCACCACCATCCTGATCTGTGGTTGTTTTAGATGGATTTAATAAAATGTTTTATATATATATATATATATATATATATATATATATATATATAATTTTTTTTTTTTTATTTGAGGTGTGCTGTATTGCTTCATATGTGACTTTTTAACTCTTTGTGCAGTCATATTCCTTCACACATGTAGCACCTAGGTTTAGTTTTCTATTTTGTGGTTCCCTCTCTTTTTTGCTTTTTTATACTATCCTTAGGGTAGGTCATCAGTATCTGGATTGTTGGGGCGTCAGACCCTCCACCAAATGGGTATTGATGACCTAGCTTAAGAATAGGTCAACAATATTGGGAGTCTGTGAAATCCCTTAAACCAAAATGAATGAGCAAAATTTTTTTTTAATAAAGACAATTTATAATATTTTTCCAACAGCCAAACTCTCGAGCACACTTAGCCCTAATAAGAGAAGCTTCAAACTTCAAATTAAAACATGGACGAAAGAAGGAGGCCATCACCGACCTGGAACAACTATGGAAGTGAGTTCCTCCGGATCTTCATGTTTTCTAGGCTATTAGGTGAAGGAACAATGCAGTAATCAATTTTCTCATTTTATTACAGACAGAACCCCAAAGACATTCATACGTTGGCGCAGCTTATATCTGCATACTCCCTTGTGGATGCTAATAAAGCAAAAGTGTATCTTTTTCTAACGGTTTTCCATATGTAACATTGTGGTCAGATAGGTTTTATGTTTGTATGCAATTATGGTTTTTAAAGGGGTTTTCTGAGACTTATCCTTTTTCACAGGTCATCAGTATCTGATCGGTGGAGGTTGACACCCTGGACCCACGCCAATCAGCTGCCTCCCTGCAACTGTGTCTAGACCATGTGACGTCATGTTCATCGGTCACATGGCCTAGGCACAACTCAGCCCGATTGAATTGAATGGGGGCTGAGCTGTGATACAATGTACGGCACTATGCTTGTAAGCTGCAAGGAGGCTAAGGCACTACTGCGAGCGCCGCTGCCTTCTCAAACAGCTGATCAGTGGTATTCTAACTACTAAGCTTCATGGCTGTACATCTTCCTTACATCACACATTCAGTCTTAGCGAGCATCTGCCTTCATCTGACTCTATGCACTTAAAAGTGGATGTCGATGCCTTAGAAAATTCCACTGGGGCTACATTCATCCGGAAAAAAGCTGCTAAAGTGGCTGGAGAGCAGGCGAAAGTGCAAGGGTATGTTATTTGTATACTTTAGAAATAGATTGCCCTGAATAAATGAAACAATACATTATCATAAGTTCTTCAGATCATACTGTAAAAAGGACATATATTCAAATTACAGAGCATGAGCAGGCAGACTTTAAAACATTAGACCCAATTAAAATAATGATTTCCCCGCTATGTTACTAGGGAGAAAAGCTCTGTACATGTGGCTTCTGATGGGACATGACTATTTAGTACAGAGAATGATTGATTATAATAAACAAAAACTATACGGTAGAGACCCCATGCACCTCTGTCGGATCCCGATCACTTCCTCAGGCCTGTAAATTGCAGCCACACTCTGTTTTCTTTACTGAACACTTACTATTAGACACACATTATATGACATCCCCTATGGTAGCCACATGTGATCCATATGGCAATAAACCATAGGTTTATCTCTGAATCTATATGTATCCTTTACCAATTTCCTTTGGTTTGGAATCAGAAACATGGTGCATATGTGTATCTGTGTTAGAAGTGAAACCCACAAGAATAACCTCTTGGTTATGTAGCCGAGAAGAGCTATTTCCTGTAGTTGGTTTTCTGGCAGACAGGCATTCACATGGCGGGATGTTCAGTGTAATTTATTGCACCTCTTTTTAACCTTTTTTTTTTCCCTATCCAAAACAGGCAAGTGGAGATTAAGAAAAAGAAGAAGAAAAAGAAAGGTATTTTCTTATTTTTTTTTAATAAAAAATATTTAAAAAAAAATATTATGCATCCGTTGTAAAGTCAGGTTCACACAGGGGAGGGAGGCTAAAGAGTGGAAAAGTGTAAAGGAAAGACCTCACTTTTTCCAATTCTTTTTACCTAACAAAAACTGGATAGTGTGAAACTGGCCTTAATTTCTGTTTGCTGCAAATATAATTATTAAAAAATTGTTAATTCCCTCCACAGAGTGTTTGCTAGGTCCACACTCTTCTTGCAGTTTGCCTTCTTGGTGAAGGAATGGGTACTGTCAGCCAGTGCAAATTATCACTTGCTAGCCACTTCCCATGACAACTGGTAACCTAAACATACAGGGTGGAATCTATTAAGATAGAAATTTGTTGGCTTAGCCTCATTGGATCATCAGATAGGATTCCTGATCAGTTGCAAATGTTTCTCCTAACCCATAGAGAGGAACCGAATCCTGCCCTCCTGCATTGGGATACTCTTAAAGAGCATCTGTCGCCTCTGCTGACTTGTCTGTTTTAGGAACTACTTGAATTCCCCATGTAATGGCAGTTCTGGAGCATCTGTTCCTATTACTCTGTTATCCCGTTCCTTTATTATTCCTGCTAGAAGATATGAATGAACTGCCAGTATTTTGCAGTCAAGGTTCAGTTGGGGTGTCCCCGCACAGTCTTACACTATCCAGCCAGTGCCTCCAGTATCTGATCAACAACAGGTAACGCCTATCTGGACCTTCATTGCAAACTGCTAGCAAATTCATTCATAACTTCTAGAAGGAAAAATAAATGAATGGTATAACCTGGAGTCTTAATAATAGATCTAGAATTACATGGGGGATGCAAGTAGTTACTAAAACAGACATGTCAGGAGAGGTGACAGGCCCTCTGTAAAGGTGTAGTCCGGGCTTTTAATATTGATGACCTATCCTCAGGTCATAAATATCAGATTGGCAGGGGTCCGACACCCCTGCCGATCCATCTGTATGAGGAGACGGTGCGCGCAGTGTGAATGTGCCGTCTCTTCCTGCTCACGGTTGCGGTCTATGGCAAAGCAGCAGGAAGAGAGAAGGGAGACTGCACGTGCACACCGTCTCCTCATACAGCTGATCGCCGGTGTCTGACACCCGGCGATCTGATATTGATGAATCGTCAATATTAAAAGCTCGGACAACCCCTTTAAGAGATTTAAGGGGCTGTCTACAATCTTGTATAACAAAGAAAAAAAAAAGTAGAGGCGAAGCTCTAAGTTTATATGCAGCGATCGCCTCCACAGTATGAGGACGAGGGATCGCTATTGCTATCCCTTGTACTCATACAGCTGCAGTGTTTCTGGGCAGCAGATTGCTGTTTAGACAGCACGCTTTGCAGTCCAGAAACATTTATTTGCAAGCACTAATGACAGTTTCACCCGATGAACAAGCAAATTGGCTGCAAATTGTCGGGAATGAGCATTCGCAGGAATATTTGTCCCTGATGATCTGCCTGCATAGCCCATCTAAAGCAACCTTTAGTCAGAATTCCGGAAAATGATTCTTATCTGGATGATATTTCTCTCATTGTCAGACATGCAGTGCCCCCTATTACTTGAGATCAGCATAGAAGAGGTTGTTCCAACCACTGTTGTCTTAAATAATGGGAAATCTCTGGGGCCTGATGGCCTTCCTAAAGAGGTCTATGATAGATACCTGTTGACTCTGACATTACTATCTACTTACCTGATTGCATTACAAGAGGGTGCACGTCCTACCTTCGTTATGGAGGCTACAGTGGTTCTTCTGTTAAAACCACATAGAGATCCGTTAGTGTGCATCTTGTAGACCTACCACTCTTAGGACATGCTATTGAGATAATTAATGAGTTTGGCACTTATTCAAGTTTACAGGTGAATTGGGATATATGCCACTCAGGAGATTCGGATGGGAGGGTCCATCTCACTTAATAAGATTAAAAGTGGTGGACTTCTTTTAAAGGGGGTTATCTCACTCTATGTAACCAATGATCTGTCCTCTGGCTAGGTCATCAGTATATAATCAGTGGGGGACCCCCCGCGGATCAGCTGTTTGAGAAAGCTACAGCACTCCTGTGAGCTCCACAGCTTACCTTAGGCCAGTGACGTTGTGACCATCGGTCACGTCATCTAGGCACAGCTCAGCTCCATTCACTTAAAGGGAACCTGTCACCAGTTTTATGGTGTCTTAAACAAGGGCAACATAAATAAGTGACTGATTCTCTTAGCAAAATGCTGGGTCACTTTCTTTAATTGACCCAGTCAATCTGCCAACATCTTGTATTGAAAAGCTCCAGCTGATAATGAAGAGTTATAAATATTCATGAGCTCATGACTCTCCCCGCCCACCTGCTGCTGAATGACAGTTTTTCCATATGAATCAGCAGCAGGTGGGCAGGGGAGTGGCTATAGCTCTGAATTAAATATACGCTGGACTCAATGACATCACGCCGGACTCAAATCAGCTCATTAGCATGTGGCATCTTTGTGTGTATATTAGCAGGTAACCATCTGTCACACCAGTAAGTGAATACATCTAAGGCACTTTTTAGTAGTTAATGATTGTATATAATTAGTTAGATTATAATCAAATATCCACATGACAGGTTCCCTTTAAGTAGCTCTGATACATCATAAGTGCCCACATCAGGGTTTGAGGGGTTTGGTGTAACTCACCTCTGGTACAGTATTCACCTCAGAGGTTTTGTCAAGCCTTATTCAGACGTCGCCAAGATGCTATACTGAATGTTCCTCCCACACAACACTAAACACTTTGTATTAATGTGATGGCCTTCGCCCAGAGTAAGATTTCTGAATGCAACTAATTGGAATATATGTTGCTACTGGCCCTGTGTGACCGTGTGCTTAAAGGTGTATTCCCATCACAGACTATGGGGGCATATCGCTAGGATATGCCCCCATTGTCTGATAGGTACGGGTCCCACCTCCGCCCTCCATTCATTTCTATGGGGCCGCTCAGCTATTTCAGTCTGTCCCATAGAAATGAATGGGAGCAGGAGACGGGCATGCTCGGTGCGCTCCCATTCACTTTGAGCGCTTGGTGCTGGATTGACCCTGGGAAATCTGGGGTCCTCCAGACACAGTTCTCCCCGTTCTTTTCTTCTTGTAGGTGCGGGTCCCAGAGGTGGGACCTGCACCTATCAGACAATGGGGGTATATCCTAGCGATATGCCTCCATTGTCTGTGATGGGAATACCCCTTTAATCCTCCTGATACCTCTACTATACTATTATGTATGTTTATGTACACTGGTGGCCAGGATCATTATTATATATTTTGTTTTTGTGCAAATATCAGTAAGACATGTGTATGTAAAGGTTTTATTCTCTTATATTGCATTTACTTTTCAATAAAATCAAGTATAAAATATTTTGGTATGCCACTCTAAAAGGGATTCCGTCACCACAAAATATACTGTTAAACCAGGTACAATGCCTTGTAGGACCAGCTCAGCTGAATGTAATGATACATTTCACTTAGTGATCCCTTGCTTCATTTTACTTTTTATTCCCTATTCAAATAACCCTTTAAGTGCAACGAGGGCAGGGTCAAGCCACTCTGTGCACCCTTGCTCCACTGCCAGCCCCTATATCTTCTTTAGTGACAAGACCAAGTTCCTGCATAGTCATCTCACCTGGACCAGTCAGTCGTGAAAGGAGAGGGAGGCTGGCATAGAAAGCAGGAGGAGCAGGGGGTGCACAGAGGAACTTGGGCCCGCCATTTGTGCCCTTCACTCTTCATGTGTGTATTTCTCCAGAATAAAGCAATGGTCCACTAAGTGAAAGGTATGTGTATATTCAGCTTTCCTGGTAACAGACTCCATTTAATAAAAAAATAATAATTGCCTCCTGCCTTTCTAATGTTTAATGCGCCTCTTCAAGAGGTCCATGCGCAGTAAATTTAAATCCATGCCATCAAGGAGCAAGCAAAGATTTCTGGTGTGATTATGTATATTATCATATAAATTGAAACCTACCATATAAACATGATATAAATGTCTCCACTGTTTTTATGTCCATAAAATAGGAAAGTTACCCAAGAATTATGACCCCAAGGTTACCCCAGATCCAGAGCGATGGTTACCTATGCGAGAGAGATCCTATTATCGTGGCAAAAAGAAGGGGAAGAAGAAGGAACAGATTGGAAAGGGAACTCAGGGAGCCACATCTGCTGCAACTGCTGAACTGTAAGTGAGACTTTGCTCATCTAACAGTGTTGTCTTCCATTCACATGATGGGCAAGTCAGGTGATAAAAAGAATGTTAACTAGCTGCTATTGTTCTGTACTGTTGGATCACCTACCACTTAGGGGGGTTCACATCACGTTTTATGCCTCCGTTTGACGTAAACATTCCAATAAAAAGGATACAAAAAACGCAGCACACCACGTTCTTGTATCCTGCACAGTCCGGTGAAAAAAACGTATACGTATTTTTTACAATGGTAAAAAAAGTATACTTTTTTTTTCTTTTTCTTTTTACAATGGAACTCTATGGTGACTGGATGCCACTGTATGGCATGAGGCAACTTTCACACTAGCGTTTTTGCGGAATCCAGTAGGGCTCAGCAAAAACGCTTCTGTTACTGATAATGCAACCATCTGCATCCGTTATGAATGGATCCGATTGTATTATCTTTAACATAGCCAAGACGGATCCGTCATGGACTCCATTGAAAGTCAAAGGGAGATGGGTCCGTTTTTATGTTGTCAGAGAAAACTGATTCGTCCCCATTGACTTGCATTGTGGGTCATGATGGATCCGTTTTGCTCTGCATCCCATGATGGAAAGAAAACCGCAGCATACGGTTCGCTATCTGGTATGGGGACTCAACCAAACGGAACGAAATGCATTTTGTAGAATTCCGTTCTGTTCAGTTACGTTTTGTCCCCATTGACAATGAATGGGGACAAAACAGAAGTATTTTTCTCCAATATTAAAGGGTTTCTATCACTTTGTATCACATAATTAGCTGTCAGACACTAGCGATCTGCTAGTGTCTGCTCTGGCCAACCATCCTACTATAATCGCTTGTGGGGCAGCGGTTTTGCTAAAAAACGAACTTTTATAAATATGCTAATGAGCCTCTAGGTGCTATGTGGGCGTCATTAGCACCTAGAGGCTCCGTCTACCTTCATAAACAGTCGCCGCCCAGCGCGTCCCTGCAGCCCGCCCATGTCCTGCTGAATGCGATCCTCCGTGTGACGCAGCGGACGAATTCTCGCGCACACGGCGCATGCGAATACAGCCGCGCACGGCGCATGCGGGAGAATTCGTCCGCTAGCTGACATCTCAAATGGGCCGAATACAGCCGCGCACGGCGCATGCGCGAGAATTCGTCCGCTGCGTCGCACGGAGGATCGCATTCAGCAGGACATGGGCGGGCTGGAGGGACGCGCTGGGCGGCGACTGTTTATGAAGGTAGACGGAGCCTCTAGGTGCTAATGACGCCCACATAGCACCTAGAGGCTCATTAGCATATTTATAAAAGTTCGTTTTTTAGCAAAACCGCTGCCCCACAAGCGATTATAGTAGAATGGTTGGCCAGAGCAGACACTAGCAGATCGCTAGTGTCTGACAGCTAATTATGTGATACAAAGTGATAGAAACCCTTTAAGATCCTATGACTGATCTCAATACCGGAAAATAGAAACGCTAGTGTGAAAGTAGCCCGAGTCTGAGGCATCCTTTTAATGTAAAAGGATGGGAAAATCGTGATGTGAACCCAGCCTTACATAACTGTTAGGCCTCATGCACACAGCCGTTGTGTGCCCGTGGTCGTATTGCGGCCCGCATTCGGCTTGTCTGCAATACACTGGCATCGGCCCATGTGCACTCCGCATCACTGATGCGGAACCCCATCACTTGAATGGGTTCCCAATCACGGAGATGCGGAACAGAAGCACGGATCGGAACCCCACAGACCTGTTCAAGTTGAATGGGTCTCGATCCGTCCCAGCTGCCACACGGATGTTGCCCGTGCATTGGGGACCGCAAATTGCGGTCCTCAATGCATGGAACGGACCCAAAACAGCCGTGTGCATGATGCCTTAAAGGGATTGTGCTGTAAGACAGCTTTCAGTTGAAGTTTGAAGAGGACGCAGTGCTCACACTAGCGCCTCATCCTCTTCTAACAGCTGATCTGATATTGATAACCTATCCTGAGGATAGGTCATCAGTATTGGGGTCCATTCACACGTCCGTAGAATGGGTCCGGATCCGTTCAGCAACATTGCAGAACAAATCCAGACCCGTTTATTCTCTATGGGGCCGGAAGAGATGCGGACAGCACACAGTGTGCTGTCCACATCCGCATTTCCGGAGCACGGCCCCCAATCTTCCGGTCCGCGTCTCCCAAAAAAAATAGAACATGTTCTATTCTTGTCCGCAATTGTAAACAAGAATAGGCAGTTTATATGGGGGTGCTGGCCGGGTGTATTGCAGATCCGCAATACACTACGGATGTGTAAATGGACCCTTATGCCACTCCACAACCCCTTTAAGTACTACAAAAATTGGTTGTTAGTAGTTTTTTATGCAGTTGTACTTGGGTGGTTTCTCTTCAGTATTATTTTTTATTTTATTTAGTATGATCCTGTATATATTTTCAATGAGTCACATGGTAATGAGGGGTTTGACCTGCACGATGAAATAATGGGCCTCCATATGATGTGGGAGGTACTGTCTCTTCTTACAGAGCGCCTTAATTGGCATGAGGAGGCTTATAGGCCATACATGCTCCTCTGGATTTCTGGGAAGAAGGGATGCAAATGACAAACCTGACATTAGCTGCTTTTTTATATATATTAGCAGAAGGACCCGGCTTCGCAAGGGTATATTTCATGTAATGTTTTTAATGTTTCTGTGTGTCGTTAAGATATCGACGGTATCCCCCATAACAGTGACCTCTAAAGCACCCCACCCCTTTAACAGTGAACTCCCCAGTTCCCCACCCCTTAACACTGACCCCCCCCACTTTAAAATGGGACCTCCACAGCAGCCCATCCCCTTAACTTTGACCTTCACAGCAGCCCGTCCCTTTAACAGTGAGTTTCACAGCACCCTACTCTTTTGACAGTGACCTCCTCAGGGTACCGCTCCTTTAATAGTGGCCCCCGCCCCTTTAGCGCTGACCTCCACGTTTTTTTTTTGTTTTTTGCGTTCACACCTTTTATACAGACAACTCCTCCAAATTTTACATTTTCAAACCACTGCCTCTATAAACAGGCCAATCTATCTCTCTGCTCAACATACTGGGGGGAATTTATCATCGATTCTATGCCAGTTTTCTGCCGTGGCAAAAAAAATTGACTTCCTTTTAATGCTAGGGCTACACGATGACGTGTCACGTGACATATATATATTTTTTTCTCAACAGTTTTTATAATAGGCTATGGTGTCGCACTGCGACATGACAGTCGCAAAAAATCCATCCAAGATGGATGCATGTAGCAGTGTAGTTGTGCCCTATGTGTCTTGCCACTTATTGTCGTCTTGTAGCCCTAGCCTAAAGCTGACCTACAGCAGTGAAGAAAAATGGCTGCGTTTTTATGGAAACCTGGAGTAAAACTGTGTGTATGTGGAGACTAAGGGCCTCTAAGCCTCTTTTGGCTTCTAAAGGGACATGTGACCGTGTGTATGGCAGTTCGGATTTAAGTGAAAGGCTTGCTGGCTTCTATTGGCTAATGCAGGTCATTTTTGGGGAATATCTCAGGAACGTACGTCCTAGAGGGCTGAGACCTGGTCTAAAACCTTCCGGGACACCTGATGTACCTGTGTGCCAAATTTGGTGAAGATCGGTTCAGTTGTTCATAAAGAACAGACAGACAGAAACTTGTGCACAAATTTGAGTTTTATGTCATTTATTTTATTATCCTCATAATTCATAAATTTATTTATTTTTAGGGATGCAAGCAAAACAGCCAGCAGTCCACCAACATCTCCAAGGCCTGGAGCTGGAGTGACAACGGCAAATGTGCCAAACAGCAATGTTGTTCCACCAAGACATCAAAAGCCAGTAGGTGCTGCTGGCACAAAGAAAAAACAGCAACAAAAGAAAAAGAAAGGCGGAAGAAGTAATTGGTGATGATGCCTCCTGGGAGTATGGTGTCTCCAAGTTTCACCCACCAACTGTAGTCCATGTCTTACCATGTGCTGTTTAATGCACGCGCATTTTTTTAGGAAATCTAAAAGGTTGATTTTGGAAGCAATTTTTTATTTAAATTTGGGTTCTGACTAACGATTGCAAATCCTGCTCCCTTTTTATTTCCCTAAATACAACATTTTTTTTTTGTTTTACCTTGACACTATTCCTGAAATCATGACAGTTGTTAGGACCACCTTCCACCTGGAAGGCTTTTAGTTGTATAAAACTATGGTCTTTAAGTTGTGCATTAAAGCGATATCAGCAACAGCCATATGAGTTTTTTGCGTTCACACCTTTTTATACAGACAACTCCTCCAAATTTTACATTTTCAAACCACTGCCTCTATAAACAGGCCAATTTATCTCTCTGCTTAACATACTGGGGGGGAATTTATCATCGCTTCTATGACTTCTTCCCTGCTTACACTCCCACTCGCCACTTTTCTAAAAAAGTGAGAGCTGTTATGCCCATCATGTCTCAAAAGATATTACGGGCACTGGAAAACTGGTATAAAGTCCACCAGAAATCTGTTCCCATAAACTTCTGTTTTTGGCACACAAACAACCTATGATGCACCCCTGAATAAATTTTGTGCATTTTACACTGGTGTTATTGTCTCCCCATAGAGTTGATGTTAAACCTAGAGATTCTGTGGGGAGATTCAAGTACCCTACCATCATTGTTTGATCTGGCACTCTGCCTTGCAGGCTTCAGGCGGAGTGCACATGCGCAGTAGTGACAGGCTAACTGCCTGGCACAGTAGTCAGTGTGTGTGACCATATATCACATTTCTGGTCATTTGGATTACTACTGCCAGGATCATAAATGGAGTGTTATGGTCTCGGTAAATTGTTATTCTTTGCATATTGAAGTACTGATACTGTTCTGCATCAGTTCTTCACATTTTGTAAGAGCTCTGCTTACTGTCATTCAATAGGAACCTTTGTTTATTTCCAGTGAAGATAAATCTGTCCTGGTCATATGATGGACACACAGGTCTGATATCTATACAGTCACTGGTCTAGCACGTGGTTGCATATCACATGACCCGGACAGATTTGTATTCACAAATTAGAAAATGTCAATTTCTTGCAACATTTCTGGGACTCTCCTTTCTTCTACGATGCACCACTGTTTCCTTTCCACGGTGCAAGCGTTGATGCAATGCCAGTCCGGTATCTCACGGACCGTGTTCCACAGACGTCTGCATGAGGCTTAATCGGTAGTGATCCGACACCCTGCACTCCTACCGATCAGCTGTTTTGCAGTAGCTACAGCACTGTTGATATAGTAAATGGAGCAGGTTACAGCACAAAGGACAGAGCTGTGTACTTCTGGTGCTGTAGCTACTGCGGAACAGCTGATTAGTGTTGGCAGAGAGGTGGGTCATGTTTGAAATTTTCGTCCAATAATTGGCAAAAATATCTTTGGAAGAACATTCACAGAAAAAATATTCATTCTTCGCTCATTGTCGCTAAACATGTATGAACAGCTGCAGCAAGCAATATGGAATAAAAATGTATATGAGAAACAGATCAGACCATCGGACAATTGTTCGTTCAACTGTTCAAACATCAGCCTACTTCCATCTGTAGCTGCAGCGCCCTTAACTCAGAATAAAGGCACTTCAGTGTTTACACATTTGCATTTTTGTTGCACAAATTTATGTAACAGACAGTTCCATACATCTTAGGCCCCATTCACACAACCATATTTTTGGTCTGCCTCCGCTCCATACTTTTTGCGGATTGCATGCGGATGGACCCATTCATTTCAAAGAGGCTGCAAAAAAATGTCCACATCTGTAGTCCCACAAAAAAGATAAAACATGTCCTACTCGTATCTGTTTTCCGGACAAGAATAGATGTAGTTACAATGGGTCCATAGACATGTGAATGCACCCTAAATGGGATTCTTTGTTGCAAAATGTGCATGGATTTCCGTCACAGCCATTTCTCCAATTTGCTGTGTGAATGCACTCCTATCAAAATATCCATGTCAAAATAATAATAAATAAATAATAAAAATAATATAAAATATCTATGTCAAAATAATATTGCTGAATTGGTGATTTTTGGCCATTGGGGAGGGAGCGTTGTACACAGAAAGCAGTAGATTGACACATGAAATATTGGATTGCTTCTCACCCTATGTGGTCACGCAACTAGATGCGATTATGCATACAACCTTATGAACAGGTCTTTGAGCACAGTTACCGTAGTGTTCTATGGTGATCTACGTTTGGCAGAGGCATCCACTTGTTATTGCTGTGGTATGGATAATAAAAAGTGAAAATGGGTGAAATTAGCAGGGGAATATGGCCTAATATGACATGTTCCTTTTTCTGGACAGACCACATACCGTATCTAACAAAAGGGAGTACACCCCTCACGTTTTTGAAAATATTTTATTTTGTCTTTTCATGGGACAACGCTGAAGATATGACACTTTGATACAATGTAAAGTAGTCAGTGTACAGCTTGTATAACAGTGTAAATTTGGTGTGCCCTCAAAATAACTCCACACACAACCATTAATGTCTAAACTGCTGGCAACAAAAGTGAGTACATCCTAAGTAAAAATGGCCAAATTGTGCACTCTATCTAGAGGTTATAGGAGTGCTGCCAGAATTGCTGTAGAGGTTAAAGGGGGGGGGGGGGTGCACAAGAAAGCCCACAAACAGTTTGCTAAAGACAAGCAGACTAAGGACATGGATTACTGGAACCATGTCCTGTGGTCTGATGAGACCCAGATAAACTTATTTGGTTCAGTTGGTGTCAAGTGTGTGCGGCGGCAACCAGGTGAGGAGTACAAAGACAAGTGTGTCCAGCATGGGGCGTGGGAGAGTCGTGGTTTGGGGCTGCATGAGTGCTGCCAGCTGTGAGGAGCTACAGTTCATTGAAGGAACCATGAATGCAAACATGTACTGTGACATACTGAAGCAGAGCATGATCCCCTCCCTTCGGAAACTTGGCCGCAGGGCAGTATTCCAACATGATAAGGACCACAAACGCACCTCCAAGACGACCACTGACTTGCTTAAGAAACTAAGGGCAAAGCCTCATGCACACGACTGTATTTTGCGATCCGCAAAAAATACGGATGATGTCCGTGTGCATTCCGTACTTTGCGGAATGGAAGAGCTGGCCCCTAATAAAACTACTATCCTTGTCTGTAATGCGGACAATAATAGGACATGTTCTATTTTTTTTGCAAAACGGATATATGGGAATGGAATGCACACAGAGTAATTTCCAAAAAAAAACGGAACGGACACTGAAAGAAAATACGTTCGTGTGCATGAGGCCTAAGCCTACTGTCACACGAGCGTGATGGATTGGCTCAAGATGCGTTCAGTTAAAAACACGTGATTTTGCAAGCAAATGATGTCAGTTTTGTCTGCGATTGCGTTCAGTGTTTGCTTTTTCCCCCACATGGATGACATCCGGATGGCATGCGGTTTTAACGAGTGTGGAAAAAAAACCACATCCATCCTCTATAGTCACATGTTTACTTCAAACACAGATGGAAAAAAAAACAGCATGCTCTTCTGTTTGAGAAACAGAACAAGTACAGATTGCAGGTGCAGTGTATTTGAATGGAGAAGGCATCACATAGAGGTTATTTGCCTGGTCAAATGACCCTCCATCAGCAGCCATCTCATGGACAGGATCTCTATTCAGACAGCACAAAACTTTTTGTAAACAAGGGGATATACCTTATGAAATATTAGAAATGGTGCCATATTTTGACAAAGAACCAGAAAGTGACCAACCCCTTTACCTGCCATTGGCAGCACTGACTTAGATCACACCATGTGAAGAAGGAAGCAGACCAGAAGCACTAAGCATGATCATCATCATGCTTGGCTTTCCTGGACTGCCTACTTCTTCATGTGGTCCGTTACATACTGCTGATCCTAAAGGTGTAGTGGCTGGCGTAGAAGCCAAGAACAGTACCCTTTCAAAACGTGAATTCAAAATTCAAGCCACTTCTGGACTTGTTTTTCCTTTTTTAAAACATCTTAGGGGTCCAAAGGATCTTGCTACTCTTCTAGTTATGACTGAAAAGTTTGATGTGCCCAAAAATCATCAGATGCAATGGTGGATGTTTTATCCAAGCTGGTGTAAAAGAAAAATGAGCAACCAATGGCTGTTACCCATAGCAACCAAACAGATTTCAGCTCTGATCTTCCCAAAGCCCCTTTGACAATAAAAGTAGTAATTTGATCTGATGCTATGGGCAAACACCAGAGGCGGACTGGCCATAGACCCTTCAGGGAATTTTCCTGGTGGGCTAATGCCCATAGGGCCACCCGAGCCCTCCTCACTGCTGCTGTCCAGGTTCTAACTACTGGGGGAACTATAGAGGTCATTATTATTGGAAGTCTAGGAAGCATGCTGAAGGTAGGGGTAGCTTGGTGTTGTAGCCCACATCTCACCTCCTAAGCTCCCTGCTCCATATCCATATTAGAGACAATTGTAGGAGGAGAACAGAAGATGGGAGCTTTTGAAGGCCACCAGAAAGGGGTAGCTTCTGGGGGGGTATTTTGTGCTGCACTTTGGTATTTGGTTCTATGGGATGGTATTCTGTGCTGCACTATGGTGTTACTGTTCTTGGCAACTTGTACTAGCCCCATCTACTTGTGTTGCCCCCACCTTCAGTTTGGATCCACCTACAACATTGGGACCACTTTTAGTTTCTTTTTCCAGGGCCACTTAAAGTTCCCTATCCGCCCCTGGCAACCGCTCCACTGTATGTACCCATCTTGACATATAAAATAAAGTGCACTACCTGCTGTTGGCAGATAAAACGTAAAAACTAAAAACCGTCAAATCCTGGAGACTGCACCAGACAAAGGCTGATTTTACACTGGTGTAATATGGGCCACTTTTTGTGCCTGTACTATGGTCACAGATTCTTCAACCTGATGACCTGAACTAACTTTATATCACTACCTGACCAATCACTGTTTTTGGTAGAAATGTATTTCTACATGGCAAATAATATACTAGCAGGTGTAGTATAGTAATAGAAATCCAACAGACCCAACAGTCATGACATGCATGCTCCTGATTCTGTGTAATTGAATCACTAATTGAAAGGGGCATGTTCAAAATAATAGCCGTGTGGAGTTCAATTAGTGAGGTCATTCATTCTTTGAAAAGCAGGTGGCAATTATTGCCCTTATTTATGGAAGGAAGGCAGCAAATGTTGTACATGCTGGTTACAGTGCATTTCTCTCAGAAATTCTGAGGAAAATTGGTCATTCCAGACATTGTTCAGAAGAACAGCGTACCTTGATTAAAAAGTTGATTTGAAGAGGAGAAAACATATAAAGAAGTGCATAAAATGATAGGCTGCCCAGCTAAAATGATCGCAAATGCTTTAAAATGGCAACCAAAACCTGAAAGACGTGGAAGAAAGCGAACAACTACCATTCAAATGGATAGAAGAATAGCCAAAATGGCAAGGACTCAGCCAACAATCAGCTCCAGGAATATCAAAGAAGGTCTAAAGTTATCTGTGAGTACTGTTACAATTAGAAGACGCCTATGTGAAGCCAAGCTAACTGCAAGAAGCCCCCGCAAAGTCCCACTGTTGAAAATAAGACATATGCTGAAGAGGTTACAATTTGCAAAGAGCACATTGACTGGCCTAAAGAGAAATGGCGCAACATTTTGTGGACTGATGAAAGTAAGATTGTTCTTTGGGGTTCGTCTGATAAACAGTCTCCGGCCACTAGACCCAAAAACACTGAATTCAAGCCACAGTACACTGTGAAGACAGTGAAGCATGGTGGCGCAAGCATCATGATATGGGGATGTTTCTCATACTACGGTGTTGGGCCTATTTATCGCATACCAGGGATTATGGATCAGTTTGAATACATCAGAATACTTGAAGAGGTCATGCTGCCTTATGCTGAAGAGGAAATGCTCTTGAAATGGGTGTTCCAACAAGACAACGACCCCAAACACACCAGTAAATGTGAAACATCTTGGTTCCAGACCAACAAGATTGACATTATGGAGTGGCCAGCCCAATCCCCGGATCATAATCCAATAGAAAACTTGTGGGATGACATCACAAATGCAGTTTCTGAGGCAAAACCAAGAAATAGAGAAGAACTATGGAATGTAGTCCAATCATCCTGGGCTGGAATACCTGTTCACAGGTGCCAGAAGTTGGTTGACTCCATGCAACACAGATGTACAGCAGTTCTCAGAAACAGTGGTTATACAACTAAATATTAGTTAAGTGATTCAAAGGAAAGCAAAATCTTCAAACATTTTTCAGTTTATATCGTGAATGTTTGAGTTCGTAAAGAAGAATACAAACACTACTATTTTTTTGAACAGTCTAATATTCACTTTTCTTCAATTTTTTTAGAGGAACAACACAAATTTGATATATTTTTCTTCATGTTTTGATTTGGAATATAATGTGTAGTGTTCCCAATGCATTTGTGCATATGGAAATAAAAGCTATTAGAAGGATTTTGAGCTTCATTCACTTTTTTAAACACACTGCTATTATTTTGAACACAACTGTATGTATACTATAGTGCTATATACACTCACCTAAAGAATTATTAGGAACACCATACTAATACGGTGTTGGATACCTCCTTTTGCCTTCAGAACTGCCTTAATTCTACGTGGAATTGATTCAACAAGGTGCTGATAGCATTCTTTAGAAATGTTGGCCCATATTGATAGGATAGCATCTTGCAGTTGATGGAGATTTGAGGGATGCACATCCAGGGCACAAAGCTCCCGTTCCACCACATCCCAAAGATGCTCTATCGGGTTGAGATCTGGTGACTGTGGGGGCCATTTTAGTACAGTGAACTCATTGTCATGTTCAAGAAACCAATTTGAAATGATTCGAGCTTTGTGACATGGTGCATTATCCTGCTGGAAATAGCCATCAGAGGATGGATACATGTTCTCATTCTGTTTACGCCAAATTCGCCATTTGAATGTCTCATCAGAAATCGAGACTCATCAGACCAGGCAACATTTTTCCAGTCTTCAACAGTCCAATTTTGGTGAGCTCGTGCAAATTGTAGCCTCTTTTTCCTATTTGTAGTGGAGATGAGTGGTACCCGGTGGGGTCTTCTGCTGTTGTAGCCCATCCGCCTCAAGGTTGTGCGTGTTGTGGCTTCACAAAGGCTTTGCTGCATACCTCGGTTGTAACGAGTGGTTATTTCAGTCAACGTTGCTCTTCTATCAGCTTGAATCGGTCGGCCCATTCTCCTCTGACCTCTAGCATCCACAAGGCATTTTTGCCCACAGGACTGCCGCATACTGGATGTTTTTCCCTTTTCACACCATTCTTTGTAAACCCTAGCAATGGTTGTGCATGAAAATCCCAGTAACTGAGCAGATTGTGAAATACTCAGACCGGCCCGTCTGGCACCAACAACCATGCCACGCTCAAAATTGCTTAAATCACCTTTCTTTCCCATTCTGACATTCAGTTTGGAGTTCAGGAGATTGTCTTGACCAGGACCACACCCCTAAATGCATTGAAGCAACTGCCATGTGATTGGTTGACTAGATAATTGCATTAATGAGAAATAGAACAGGTGTTCCTAATAATTCTTTAGGTGAGTGTATATATATATATATATATATATATATGTGTATATATATATATATATATATATTTGTGGTCACGGCTACGAAAGAGAGCTAGTACCCTGAAGAACCGGGACCTAACTGATTAATGGCTTGCTGACCTATCTAAATGGCTGGCGGGGTGCCCTTAGCCATGCAGTGGGTAGGCCTATAAGGGGGCATACCCTGAGGAATATGGAAAGAAAAGGGGAGGAAGGGTGGTGCACCGGAAACGCACGCAAGTAAGGTGAGGGCGTGCCTCTGTTTTATAGGTGCCTGCGCCTCTCCCACAAATGCAGGCTGACTTGTCAGCCTTACCTATTTGTGGTTACGGCTACGGAAGACAGCTAGTACCCTGAAGAACCGGGACCTAACTGATCTAACTAAATGGCTGGCGGGGTGCCCTTAGCCATGCCGTGGGTAGGCCTATAAGGAGGCAAAAAACAAACCAAGTAGAGTAGAGAGTAACTTTATTGAAGCTGAACAACTCACAAAGCCAAACTGCGAAAGGCCTTGGATATCTCGGCCTGGGGGTTCGGGATAAAACCACGCAAAGCACGAGGAGTGCCAGCGGCCCATTTTACGAATAACATGGCCGGGGACATTATGCTTTGAAGCTGCGGATGCCGCCCCAATGCGGAAGGTGTGCCCTGAAATTGCCTTGGGGTCGAAGTCCAAACCAGATGCCTGGATACGAATGTGTGAGATGAACGGGGAAGCCGTGATGGCCCTGACTTTAAACGGGAGCAAAGGACTGTCCAGGGCGGAGTCTCCCAAAACTGACAGCAAACTCCTGAGAACTTGAACTGGGCACCATGCGTTGAAAGCTTGAAAGTACTTCACCTCCACTGGTGGCCCTACCTGAAAGGTTTTGGAAGTAAGAAGGTATAGGGAGAAATGGCCGCCTCGCCATACCAGCTGATCCCTAGTTAAACCCTTGGCCTTGGCCGAAACGCTGGTAAATTCGCTCGGACTTAAGAACCCGTAGAAGCTAAGGTACATGGCCGCCTTGATGACTGTGCTGGAATGTAGCCCAAAAGGAAGACCATCTAGGGAGGTGGAAAGCTTCCTGAAGAGTTCCCCTGACACCGGCTGTCTGCTCGGAACGGCCCCTTTGCTACTCTTCTGAACGCCTCTGAGTGTCGCTCTAACTGCCTGGGACAAGAAAACCGACATACTCTCTGGATCTTCCAACATGGAAAAATGCTGGACCCCGGCCAAGTACAACTTGATAGTGTTATAGGACAGTTTGAGGTCAGTATGACAGTAAGCTATGAAGGCTGTGATGTATGTGGTCCTGTCAGTATCCTTTCTTGGATGAAGGAGTGTGAAACTGTTGAAAGTGTTCCAAGCGGTTTTGTAATTCCTGGCTGTGTTAACAGGCAGCGACTTCTGCAACAGAGACTTGGCTGAGGAAATGAATGATTTTAATCCATTATTAGTGTTTGATAAATCGGAGGGGGGAGCCCCACTCGTTCTGCCTCCGGCATGATCTGGAAGAAAGTATTGAAATTAAAACGAGACAAAGTATCTGCGGCGACATTACGTATGCCCTGAATGTGCCTGCATGACACGTGGAAATTAAACTGCAGGAAGAGCCAAAGCAGCCTGCGGACAAAAGACATGATCTGGGGTGACTGGGATCTGCCCCTAGCAATGATATCTACCACTGTATGGTTGTCGGTGATGAACGCCATGGAAGAATTGGCCCATTGCCTGCCCCAGACTTGGGCGGCCACCACAATTGGGTAGAACTCCAACAATGGAGAAGATTTCAAAGCGACTCTGGCTGACGAAATCTCTGATGGCCAAGCGCCCGCAAACCACTGATTCCCGCAGATTGCCGCGAAACCCCCGGAGACGGCAGCGTCCGAGAAAATCAAAGTGGATGCTGGCTCCAGTTGCGGAACGAACAGGGAGACTCCGTTCCATTCGGCCAGAAAGTCCCTCCACATGGCCAGGGCATCTAAACTAATGAGGCTGTCTTGCTCGGGAGCTGAGGGGACTAGCTGCAGGAGCCTGGACATGAAGGCTCTATCTTGGGGCATGACTCTAGTGGCAAAATTAAGCATTCCTAGCATGGACTGCAACTCTACTTTGACACACGTCCTACTGCCCACTGCCTTGGAGATGGCCTCCTTAATTTTTGCGAGCTTCTCAGCTGGTAACCTGGCCTCCATTTTGACTGTGTCCAAGACTATGCCCAGGAAGGTGATTACCGTCGCGGGGTCTTCTATTTTTGAGGGTGCCACCGGTAAAAAAAAAAGCTGGAGAAGAGCCTGGAGCTTGCTTGGCTTTCAGTCTGGCCTTTCTATCAAAAGAAAATCACCCAGGTAATGGATGACCAGCGGACAGTCGCATTGGTTGACCAAGATCCAGTTCAAGGCCTGCGCAAACTGGTCAAACAGCCAGGGGCTGCTTTTGGACCCGAAAGTCAGATGGTTCGCAAAGTAGTATTGGTCCTGCCACTTGATTCCATAGAACTTCCAAAGCTGCGGCTGGAGAGGTGCAGACAGGTCATAAATCAAACGTTTTTTATTGGAAAATTGTTTCGACACGATGCCTATAGGGTTGATTCTCCAAAGGTCGAAGGGGACAACGGAAAATAGACCGATGAGTAACCCCTTCTCTAATTCAGACTTGATTAGAGTCCCCACCGGCTCAGGATCCCCGGCTGCTGACAAGAGGTTGGGACCCTCCCAAGTGGACTGGGGAAGAGCTACTAGGCCTGTGTGAAAGCCTGTAGCGAACCCAGAAACCAAAAATTGGACAAACTGCGAGTTGTGGTGGCCCTGCAGAAGGGCTGCCAGTAAATCCACGTTGACCCCGGTTAGTCAGGAAGGCCTGGAGGATCTTTGAGGACAAGCCATTTGGGGGTGTGCCCTGAAACATACGGAACATACGTGGAGGGCCCTACATTTATTGTAGTAACAGGCGTTCTGGTTGAAATTGTTACAGACCTGGCTGTTACCCAGGAAAACTATGGGATGCCCCAACTTATCCGTGGTTGGGCCAGACCATTGTTGGGACCTGAAGCTACTGGAAAGGGATCTGCCCTGGGACATGGAGGGTCCTGCATTGGGGCACCAATCTGAGGAGTGGGCAATTGACTGGCAGGAGGCACACGCCGGGGCCTTGAGCCCTGCGAAGTGCCGGCAAAAAAGCTCCATGTCCATGAAAGCCCAGTTTGTGACGTGCTGGAAGTGGGCCCGAGCGGCGGCAGCTTTGGCCGAAAACGAGGGGTGGTAGTCGTAGAAAGCATGCCCACCGTACTTATGGCCCAAGTCCGTGACCCGGTAAAGGTAAGTATCCAACTCCTCCCGCCTCTCAGGGTAGACTGAGCTAAGGACATTCCTGAATAGACTGAACACCAGGACGAACTCGATGATGGACAGCTTTTTGTTTAGGCGGGGATCCCTGGCCTTGAGGACGATGGACACGTCGCGGCACGCGATAGTTTTGCTTTCTATTGTGTAATGCGTAGCTATTAGAATGGATGCTAGGTTGATGTCTTTACCCTCTAGGATATCTTTTTTTATGTTGCTAGGGATGAAATGTGAGGGAGCTACTTCTGGCGCGCTTAGGACCCTACCTGGGGGAATGGGCCCTGTAGTGAATGCTACTAGCAAGGGTGGAGCAGACTGGGTAGCTGCCAACCCTTGGTAGGATTCGACTGCCAGGAGTCTAGTCTGCACGTCCGAGACTGAGGAGGCAATGTTGTTCATAATAGAATGAAGTTGAGTCAGTGATAGTTGGAGAGTAGACATGGAGACTTGCTCCAAGTCTGGGGGCTGCCGGTTCAGCCATCAGAAGTCTAAATAATTCTGCCTTCCGGGCGGAAGCAGGGTGTTGAATCCCTCTCCTGTTTAGTTCTGTGATTAACTTTGGAATTGTCCAATTCCTTAAAGATGAAAAGCTGGCCCGCTCGGATGCGGGGGTTTCAGGAACCGACAAGGCCTCCTCGATGTTGGAAGTGTGCGACATACTGCAGCTGCGAGATGACAAACAGAAATTAATTGCGGAGCTGGAGGCCCTGCAGTTCGGAAGAGAGATCCGAGCCGTGAATGGTGGTCGAAGAAAACTAGTGAGTTGGGCGAGAACATAGTGCTTTGAAAAAAAAAACGGGCGCTACTGTGGAGGACCTGGGCGGACTAGAGGGTGAAATGGCGTAGGGAAGCTAAAGTGACGTGGCAACAAAACAGGAAGGATACAGAAAAGGATGAAAATGAACACCAAACCTGAAATCGTACCGGAGGAAAAGAAAATGGAAGCGAGTCTGAAACATGACAGGCGACAGATATGGTAATTAATAAACGTAAACCTGAAACGTAACCGGCAACAGACCTGGCAATCAATAAGGTAAGCCTGAAACGTAACAGGCAACAGATATAGTAATTAATGAATGTAAGCCTGAACCGTAACAGGCAACAGACATGGTAACTGCTAAACGTAAGGCTGAAGCGTAACAAGCAACAGATAAGGTAGTTACTAAACGTAAGCCTGAAGCGTAACAGGCAACAGATATGGTAATTAATAAACGTAAGCCTGAAACATAACAGACAACAGACATGGTAATTGCTAAACTTAAGCCTGCAGCATAACAGGCAACAGATAAGGTAAATAATAAACGTAAGCCTGCAGCGTAACAGGCAACAGATAAGGTAAATAATAAACGTAAGCCTGAAGCGTAACAGGCAACAGATATGGTAATTAATAAACGTAACAGGCAACAGATATGGTAATTCATAAACGTAAGCCTGAAACGTAACAGGCAACAAACATGGTGATGTGAAAACGTGAGCCTGCAACGTGACAGGCGACAGACATGGTGACTGAAAAGTGAGCCTGAAACGGCCGGCAATAGAAATGGTAGCTACCAAACCCTAGGGGGCCAACCGTGACTGGTAGCGACATTCGTAACTAACGTGGGACTGAGTGACGGAATGAGTGTGTGGTGGGAATAGAAATGTAGTTACCGAAACAGATGTAGCAGAGTGGAATAGGCGGCGGTTGGCTCAGACAGAACGCCTGACAGACTATTAGAGAGAACCTCGGCTGATGGTATGCAGCTAGAACAGGGGAGCACCCAGGGTCTGCAAAACAATCAGTATCGTGACGAGCAGGCCAAAAAAATGTTTAATATATATATATATTTTTTATTTATTTATTTTTTAGACACATGAGGGTTTTTTTTTTCTTTTTTTTGAGGGGTCCGGATTTATTATTATTATTATTATTTTTATTTTTTAAGAAGGGCCAATAAATGCAGGGTAAATAACCATTAAATAATTTTATGTAATAAGTGTGGATACATGCTCATTAGTGACTTCTTTAATTAAATCATCCCCACACATAGAAATGACGTACTGCTGTGATTTCTGCTGTGCCTGCTTGTCTTTGATATACATCGTATGCTGTAACTAAGCACATGCTATCTCTGACGGCCCCCCCTAACCGGAAAGCAGCCCCAGGCCCTGTGGAGGCAGCCGGAGACTAACAGGCACAGCCGCACCGAAAACTGCGAACCACTCTCACTCTCATCGTGGCACAAGATCTTACAGGAGGCAGGAAGGAAGCACAGTTATATGAATAGCACCACCCCACGACCGTTTGTGCCAAACCATACAGAGAGTAGGAAGGAGCACCATTATATCAGCAGCACCACTCCCAGCCCCTTGTGACACTAAACCCTACAGAGAGTAGTAAAGAGCACCGTTATATGAACAGCACCATTCCTATTCCCTGGTGACACTGTACCTCACAGGGAAAAGTAAGGAAGCACTGTTCTATGAACAGTACCACCCCCTTCCCCAGTTGTACCAAACCCTATAGAGTGGGGGGAGAAGCAACTGTTGTGGAAATTTTATTATGCAGACATTTTACTTTAGGATGTGTGTGTGTTTTTATAGTTTGTCATCTGTCTCCCTGTGTCTGATTTAGCCAAGGAGCGCTCTAGCAGAGGGTACTTTGGCTGAATCGGGACCAGTGGCAAAACCGTCAGTATGAAAACCTTCTCATTGGCTTGGAGACATATCTGCTTTTAAGACATGCATATCTGCCTTGTCGGTATACTAGTACCGTATACTGACAATAGCCGTAGCAATGTCTCACAGATAATTTCAAACCTATGGGAACCAGTAGAATGATCTTTATTAGATACTGATCACCTTTGAGCAGTATTGAATGAGGTCCATGCTGACAGTGATGGGGGGTGGGCGGCCATCTGGCTGATCAGACAATGGACATGACTCATCCTTCCTTATACAGGGATGGGGCGTGTGCATTGTCTGCCCAGCCACATTGATTGCCCCGCCCTGTCCTTTGACATCACTTCCTGTATCCTTGTCTTGGGCCAGCCCCTTTTACACCTTTTGTTAGTAAATAAAGGTGAGCAGACTGAGAAGGGGGGAAGGAGCTGCTCAGAATTTTCAATCAAGATGGTAACGCCTGGGTTTGTCTTTGACTGGGGCTGAGAGAAGGGATTCACCTTTTTCCTTACACAAACTTTGATGCGAGCGGATTACAACTATTAATATTTACCACAACAGTTGGCGACCACGAATTAGAAAGCTAATTTTTTTCCCCGTTATTAGCAGAACTTAAAGGAGACACAGCTTAATTTTCAAAAAGCAAAAAAGGCCGGAATAAGGTAATATCCTTTTCCTTACTCTCATTTTTGAGAAAGTTTTGCTCTATGTGAATTTAAATCTGTGTACTCCAATCTGCTGATATCGGGAAAGAAATCTACTTAAAAGAACCTTTTGGTGTATATGGTTGTTGTCTGCTGCGTCAAGGGGTGTGAGGATAAGGTAGGTTGATTGTACAGAAGTTGTATGATGAGATTGTATGATGAGTAGTACAGGGTATTGTGTTTTTTGTAACTTCTTAACTTTTATGTTACTTTGATTTTGTAAGAGGCAATTTTATAGAGGTTTATAGAGGCAGCAATTGGTTTTAGTGTTTGTACATTAGAGACAGCATTTAGAGAGTATTTTTATATTGTTAACCTGTAAATCAACCACAGAGTGGAGGTTTAGCTCTGGTTTCAAGGGGTAGGGAACAGGAAATATAGAAACTGTTTTTATTGCTGGATTTTGTAGACACTATCTTGATTTCCTCTGTGTGATGACCATGTGCTTGTCGGCCATCTTGATGACCAGGTGCTTGTCGGCCATCTTTATGACCATGTGCTTGTCGGCCATCTTTACCGTGTGCTTGTCGGCCATCTTAGTCAGTTTACTATGGAAAGCGATCTGATTGTTTTTGCCTGAAATGTTAGTTTTGTCGAATAGTTATCTTGTCTTTTTGTAACCTTTCTATGTACAGTTTTATTTTGTGTTGATAAGTTTTGTGCGGGATATCAGTTGAGTGTTCGGTTATGGTATAGTGCAGTGACCAGTATAATACAGGAATCATTGTGTGAACATTAGTGGCAGTTTAGTGGTGAAATCGTCCTATAGTTGATGATTCTTCTTAATGTTTGTATATCTGTGGCTGTTACACTGAATTGTAGACTTGTTTGGCATAATTAATACGGGTACTACAGTGTAGAAAGGTTCTGTGCCAAAAGTATTGGGACAACTCCTAGAAATTGGTACTAGTGTTTTGTTTTTTGTAGCAACCATTGTGGTGTTTGTTTTCTTGTGCAATTGAAAGTATTTTTAAAGAAGTTGCAAAATTGAAGGACACGGCGGCCATTCTTCAGGCTATGCAGGGATCTACTGATCCATGGCTGCAGGCCCAGAATTGTGTAGCAAACCTGATCGGTGCCAAAAAATGGCGCAAAAGGAAAGGCAAGTATGCTCTGATTTTTGCTGCTGGGTGGATAGCGGATAAATATCAGGAGTCTTGTAGGCTGAAGCTGAGTTTGGAAGGAGAAGTGGAAGATTTAAAAGTGGAAATTGTTAAATTGAGAACTCTTGTCCAGCAGGCAGCTGAAGCTAGCGCTGATTATGAATGTACTGTGAGGTATAATACTGAGCTGCGCAAGGAAAATGAATGTTTATCTGAAAGCCTGACGCACGCACAGGGTGCTGTAAGGGAATTGTCAGAGTCATTGAAACAACCGTTAGAGAGTAATGTGTCTGGGATTAGAGACAATGTATGCACTGTAAGCATGGGGAAGTCTGAGGATTGTGGTTCAGATAGTGGAACCGACTCAGGAATGGAGATGGACAATGTGTCTGACCCTGGAGTTGGAAGCATTAACACAAGGCCAGAAGATTCCTCAGATGAGTCCGTGGTAAGTGGACTCAATACAGATAGTAGTGTGGGGTCTAGTCATGCTAGGATGGTTGATGTTGTGCGCCAAATCAAATCGCCATGTGCCCAGACTAGGTATTATGCAAGGAGGCGAGCTATCCTTTGTTTTCCATGCAGGGAATACGGGCACATTGCACAATATTGTAACGTTGCTAATGGCAACAGACACAGGTATGTTAAGTACCCCAGAACCACACCTAGAAGTGAAGTGGTTTATTCAGCAAGGTGGTGTAATGGTCCCAGACATGCTTCTTTGCAAAGGCAGAGAACCCAGGGACAACCAAGGTCCTTGAAAAACCGGTTTTGGGACATTGAAATGTTAAATCCTGCTTCTCTGGTAGGAATCTGAAGCTGTTTAGGGCTGGGCAAATTAACATTTCAATGACTGGGTGGGTAGAAATTCTCCTGTACGGTTTCAGGGGAACCCTCCAAGACATTGATTTGTTAATTTAGTCCTATACAATTGTATGTGTCCCTAAGGGTTTAGTTCTTGTATGAGTTTTGGGTTTTAAGTTAAAATTAACTTTTTACTGAATCTCAATGTATGTAGCAGGACTGTGTGTAACTGAAGTTTGTTATGTTTGTTTTTCTCTCCTGTTTACAGGTCTTAATCCATTTTTTTTTTTTAGGTTTTTATTGAAGTTTCTTTCATTTTTTCCTTATTTACCAAACCATTATTTTTTTTTAGCCTATTATTAATTTTTTCCTTTTTATTAATTTTTTAGGTTTTTCATATTTTGGCGCTTTTCTCTTTTTCTTTTTTCTCTTTCTTTCCCTCTCTTTTCTCTGTAGATTTGGTTAGGAGTACTGGGGGTCTCATGATATTGTGTGGGAACTACTGTCTGAATTCAAGGGTTGCTGCTGAGTGAGAGGTTTTTGATCAGTCACTGCAAAAAGGGCTTTGTGTGCCGTTCAGATTGACTATATAGAATCATATCGGCAAAGGAAAGTGAGTTGATGAGCATTTTTTTAAGGAGACAAGGTGATATATATCACCTGGGCATACCAATAGCTGTGTGAGTAACCCCATTCCCCACAGGAGTACTGTGTGTTTGTTTCCTGTGCACCTCTCGTCCCCACAGAAGGTACTGTGTGTTCTCTGTGCACCCCTTTTTCCACTCCAGGTCAATTGGAAGCCCTATCCTGTGGTCAGGTCACTATTCAGAGCCAAAACCGAGGCTGGTATATCTCATTAGGAGACTCAGAGGGCCGCCGTGTGTCGGCGAGAGCCCTTTTCCTCACACTGTTACTCCTTTTCCTGAGGTCTAACTAGGGTGAACGGAGTCCGTGTGTCGGTGCCAGAAACCCTAGGGCAACTCAGAGGCGAACGAAGCGGAGTAGCAGCCGTCCAGGCGTTTGTCGGGGGACACTGGAGGTGGACGCACCTACTTTTAGAAAAATTCCTTGCGTAGGTCGCGGGAAACTGTAGCTCAAGCAGGAGTTTAGGGAACAGAAGGGTACCACTTCTGACTATAGTACAGCCAAGCAGTACATTAAATCCATCTATGGAGGAGGAGTTGTTAAGCCCCTCAAAGATTGGCACCAATGGACTGTAGGTTCAGAGTGGACCATCCCCAAAGAAGCGACCTTTGAGGTCTGGATTTGGGAAAAGTTTGTCCGTGAATTCCCCACTAGACTCCAAAGCCATGGTTCCCTCCAGAAGGCAGAACTGTGGCTGCACGAATCCATCGAGCTCCAGCAACAGGGCATTCAAAAGTCCCAGACAGTGCGAACTAACACTGTCATGTACTCCCGTCCCGCAAAGACTGCAGAGTCCAAGAGAAGCACCCTATCTCTTTCTCCTTTTCTCTTTCTCTATCTCTCTCATCCCTTCGTCATCTCTCCATCTAACCTTGAGATGATGCACCATGTTTAATCCAGCTTCTCTTCGTCCTGGTTTTAAGGACGATGAGAAGGGGGGAAAGTGGTGCAGAAAACAACGATCTTCAAACTTTCTAACCTCTCAAATGTCAATCCTTTTCTTTGCTGGTACTTGGGTCCGATTTTTGCAAAGAAGGTAAAAATCACGGCCGATCCATGGCCTGAATGTTCCACTGTAACCCTTTTATTCCATCATGCCCCCAGGCAGCCCCACGGGTTATCACCCGTGGTCCACCACCGGGTTCGGGGGTTTTTATCCGGACCCAGACTCAATAACCAGTGTTCATTCTAGTCAACCAGGTGATTGGGTCGTGCTAAAGAAACATCCAAGGACGGGACTAGAGCCAAGATATCTTGGGCCATTCCAGGTGCTGCTGATGACGCCAACCTCTCTGAAGTTCGAGGGACGAGACAACTGGATCTACACCGGTCACTGCAAGAAGCTGCTCAACTAAGTCAAAGAATGCAGAGTATCACTTTTGTTTATTTGTTACAAGAAGGCATTTGTTGATAACGATACATTCCTAGAGGGTAATATTAATATTAGCTCTGGCTCCTGCTCCTTGCTTATTAATCCTGTATAGGTGTCCGGGCAGCTAGGCGACCCGTAGATGTGGGATCCTCCGGTTGTGAGGAAGGTTATGCCTGGCTAGCAGACACCATTGACAAGGGTCAGGCCCATACTGACAGGAGCAGGACAGAGGCGGAGCTATGACTAGTGAGGGTCAGAATCCTTTTTAAAGCTTTGGGAGGTCTTGGGGCTCACTGGTTTTCCATTGGATCCGGGTGAAAGGAAATGGGATATGTACTTATGTTTTTTGTTTCCATTCCTTCTATACGCCGGAGTGAGATGTTCCTGATGTCTAATCGACTGAGTTACCGAAGACCGAACAGACAAGACGCCCTGAAGACCAAACCATGGACCAGATGCAGAGGATCCCAAACCAGCCGGCGACCAACGCGAAACGCCACCTCCTAAGTCACCTCCCGAAGAAAAGTAGACGTGTCAAGATTGACTTTCTGTTTTCCATCATCTGTTATGTTTTACAAAGACTGTTTTTTTCAAAGAAGAAGATCGAGATCCGTCGAGGGACATTGGCGAGCATATGACAAAGAGGAGGGACTGTTGTGGAAATTTTATTATACGGACATTTTACTTTAGGATGTGTGTTTTTATAGTTTGTCATCTGTCTCCCTGTGTCTGATTTAGCCAAGGAGCGCTCTAGCAGAGGGTACTTTGGCTGAATCGGGACCAGTGGCAAAACCGTCAGTATGAAAACCTTCTCATTGGCTTGGAGACATATCTGCTTTTAAGACATGCATATCTGCCTTGTCGGTATACTAGTACCGTATACTGACAATAGCTGTAGCAATGTCTCGCAGATAATTTCAAACCTATGGGAACCAGTAGAATGATCTTTATTAGATACTGTTTCCCTTCAGGGACCCTTGGACCCGGGATTTAAATTATTTCGATTCAGATAGCCAGATGGCTAATGGATTCCCGTTTGCGGTCTATTTTAAAATATAACATTTATTTACTATTCTTTAAAAATGTATACGGGAAGACAAAGAAAAAGAGAAAAGGAAATGTCTTACAATTAAAGTGCACTTGTGCTTGGCAACAATCAGTATTTGTTTGCTGATAATTTACTGCTTATATTTGCAGTCACTTTTTCTTCTTATAGCTACCACTCTATCCTAAGGAATAGTTCCTGATCTACTTTCCTCCTCCGGGTTGGTGGAAATATAACCAAATGACAGCTCCCTGTCAATCCTGCACCGGAGAGACTCTAATATATATAGCTATAGCTATGTTCCCTTGTTAAACTTAAGTGGATAGATGGTTGCTATTTGTATCGGCTACAGCCGGTGTCTGCAGCTCACCGGGAGCCGAACACCAAGCACACACACTCGCTTAAAACCTAACTTGCAGCTCCCCCGACATGTTTCGCCACAGATGTGGCGTCTTCAGGGGCAATGGAGCTACTATCAACAAGATCGCCAGGTGATTTAACATTTACAGTCAGGTCCATAAATATTGGGACATTGACACAATTCTAACATTTTTGGCTCTATACACCCCCACAATGGATATAAAATGAAACGAACAAGATGTGCTTTAACTGCAGACTGTCAGCTTAAATTTGAGGGTATTTACATCCAAATCAGGTGAACGGTGCAGGAATTACAACAGTTTGCATATGTGCCTCCCACTTGTTAAGGGACCAAAAGTAATGGGACAGAATAATAATCATAAATCAAACTTTTACTTTTTAATACTTGGTTGCAAATATTTTGCAGTCAATTACAGCCTGAAGTCTGGAACGCATAGACATCACCAGACGCTGGGTTTCATCCCTGGTGATGCTCTGCCAGGCCTCTACTGCAACTGTCTCCAGTTTCTGCTTGTTCTTGGGGCATTTTCCCTTCAGTTTTGTCTTTAGCAAGTGAAATTCATGCTCAATCGGATTCAGGTCAGGAGATTGGCTTGGCCATTGCATAAAATTCCACTTCTTTCTCTTAAAAAACTCTTTGGTTGCTTTTGCAGTATGCTTTGGGTCATTGTCCATCTGCACTGTGAAGAGCCGTCCAATGAGTTCTGAAGCATTTGGCTGAATACGAGCAGATAATATTGCCAGAAACACTTCAGAATTCATCCTGCTGCTTTTGTCAGCAGTCACATCATCAATAAATACAAGAGAACCAGTTCCATTAGCAGCCATACATGCCCATGCCATGACACTACCACCACCATGCTTCACTGATGAGGTGGCATGCTTAGGATCATGAGCAGTTCCTTTCCTTCTCCATACTCTTCTCTTCCCATCACTCTGGTACAAGTTGATCTTGGTCTCATCTGTCCATAGGATGTTGTTCCAGAACTGTGAAGGCTTTTTTAGATGTCGTTTGACAAACTTTAATCTGGCCTTCCTGTTTTTGAGGCTCACTAATGGTTTACATCTTGTGGTGAACCCTCTGTATTCGCTCTGGTGAAGTCTTCTCTTGATTGTTGACTTTGACACACATACACCTACCTCCTGGAGAGTGTTCTTGACCTAGCCAACTGTTGTGAAGGGTGTTTTCTTCACCAGGGAAAGAATTCTTTGGTCATCCACCACAGTTGTTTTCTGTGGTCTTCCGGGTCTTTTGGTGTTGCTGAGCTCACCGGTGTGTTCCTTCTTTTCAAGAATGTTCCAAACAGTTGTTTTGGCCACGCCTAATGTTTTTGCTATCTCTCTGATGGGTTTGTTTTGTTTTTTTCAGCCTAATGATGGCTTGCTTCACTGCTAGTGACAGCTCTTTGGATCTCATCTTGAGAGTTGACAGCAACAGATTCCAAATGCAAATAGCACACTTGAAATGAACTCTGGACCTTTTATCTGCTCATTGTAATTGGGATAATGAGGGAATAACACACACCTGGCCATGGAACAGCTGAGAAGACAATTGTCCTATTACTTTTGGTTCCTTAACAAGTGGGAGGCACATATGCAAACTGTTGTAATTCCTACACCGTTCACCTGATTTGGATGTAAATACCCTCAAATTAAAGCTGACAGTCTGCAGTTAAAGCACATCATCTTCGTTTCATTTCAAATCCATTGTGGTGGTGCATAGAGCAAAAAATGTTAAAATTGTGTTGATGTCCCAATATTTATGGACCTGACTGTATATATCCGGTGGGTGTTATATATCCGGTGGGTGGGTCCCTCCCTCCCCACTCTCCAATGAATTAGCGGCGATCCTGTGATAGTCATATAGTTAGGCCAATAAAATCCATCTCTGCGTCTGGTCCGGCACCGGACTAATCAGTATTATTGTCAGGTATGCACCTGCGTACAGAATCTTCCCCATATATACTGCCTACCTGTTCCGACTGTAGTATGTCTCCTGCCAGAAGGATTCTCCTTACAAGCGTTAAGTATGTGCACATGCGCACCACACTCCATCTCGCTTGCCCGTCCTTTGTCCCCACTGCGCATGCCCACACACTTAGACCATGAGGCCATACAGAGCCACGATCCAAGTTACCTCTGCGCATGCGTCCATACTCTATGAATCCTGAGATCTTCCGATTCTGCTCTCCACTTCTTCTGCCAATTATAAGTCGGTGCGCATGCGTTCTAGACTCTATTAATATTTCATTCGTTGTTACTCCTGCGCATGCCCACAGACATAGTCTCAGAGTGCATGATTCCCCCAAAGGTGCATGCATCTATGCTTTATTGATGTTTCATTCATTTTTACTCCTGCGCATGCCCTTAGACTTAGTCTCAATTCTCCCATGATCAAACCTTTAAACATTTTATGTCCCTATTAGTTGGAAATTGCTGATATATAACTTCCACTACATGTGTTCTTTTTTGAAAGGATTTTTTTCCCACCCTTTATATTTATCTTCCTGTTACATTTATGGGACTCCAGGCTTGGTTTACTTATTCTCCTTTTATTCTCCTAAGAGATGGGGATAAATCCATCGTATAGATGGTGAATCATGTAATATTCCTGAGGGATGGTAAAAAGAGGAAAGAAGGGAGAAAGAGTAAAAGAGGAGGGGACAGAAGGAATATTGGATGTTTTATATTCCATAAGGGATTACAAATCCATCCTGTTCTCAAGGGAGTTATCTACATAGCTGCTTGCCCATGCCCAAAACTGTATGTGGGTAAAACTATACAAGAGTTGAGACGTCGGATCTCAGGACATCTAAGCACAATTGAAACAGACAAAGATACCCCTCTAGCTAGACATGTCAAATATATACATGGTAACCAAAGCTCGATCCTGAGGTTTTGGGGAATAGAAAAGTTATCCATGGGACCAAGAGGAGGTAATCTAGATAAAAAACTGTTACAATGTGAAGCCCGCTGGATTGATAGATTAAATACCATGAGTCCGTTTGGACTGAATGAAGGATTTTCATTCGCAGCATTCATCTAGTAGAAAATTATATATTTATATAAAAAGGAAACCTAATATGTCAAATAAAAAATATAATATCAGAAATTACAGTAGTAGTGTCCCTTGAGAACAGGATGGATTTGTAATCCCTTATGGAATATAAAACATCCAATATTCCTTCTGTCCCCTCCTCTTTTACTCTTTCTCCCTTCTTTCCTCTTTTTACCATCCCTGTCTGTCACTCAGGAATATTACATGATTCACCATCTATACGATGGATTTATCCCCATCTCTTAGGAGAATAAAAGGAGAATAAGTAAACCAAGCCTGGAGTCCCATAAATGTAACAGGAAGATAAATATAAAGGGTGGGAAAAAAATCCTTTCAAAAAAGAACACATGTAGTGGAAGTTATATATCAGCAATTTCCAACTAATAGGGACATAAAATGTTTAAAGGTTTGATCATGGGAGAATTGAGACTAAGTCTAAGGGCATGCGCAGGAGTAAAAATGAATGAAACATCAATAAAGCATAGATGCATGCACCTTTGGGGGAATCATGCACTCTGAGACTATGTCTGTGGGCATGCGCAGGAGTAACAACGAATGAAATATTAATAGAGTCTAGAACACATGCGCACCGACTTATAATTGGCAGAAGAAGTGGAGAGCAGAATCGGAAGATCTCAGGATTCATAGAGTATGGACGCATGCGCAGAGGTAACTTGGATCGTGGCTCTGTATGGCCTCATGGTCTAAGTGTGTGGGCATGCGCAGTGGGGACAAAGGACGGGCAAGCGAGATGGAGTGTGGTGCGCATGTGCACATACTTAACGCTTGTAAGGAGAATCCTTCTGGCAGGAGACATACTACAGTCGGAACAGGTAGGCAGTATATATGGGGAAGATTCTGTACGCAGGTGAATACCTGACAATAATACTGATTAGTCCGGTGCCGGACCAGACGCAGAGATGGATTTTATTGGCCTAACTATATGACTATCACAGGATCGCCGCTAATTCATTGGAGAGTGGGGAGGGAGGGACCCACCCACCGGATATATAAATGTTAAATCACCTGGCGATCTTGTTGATAGTAGCTCCATTGCCCCTGAAGACGCCACATCTGTGGCGAAACATGTCGGGGGAGCTGCAAGTTAGGTTTTAAGCGAGTGTGTGTGCTTGGTGTTCGGCTCCCGGTGAGCTGCAGACACCGGCTGTAGCCGATACAAATAGCAACCATCTATCCACTTAAGTTTAACAAGGGAACATAGCTATAGCTATATATATTAGAGTCTCTCCGGTGCAGGATTGACAGGGAGCTGTCATTTGGTTATATTTCCACCAACCCGGAGGAGGAAAGTAGATCAGGAACTATTCCTTAGGATAGAGTGGTAGCTATAAGAAGAAAAAGTGACTGCAAATATAAGCAGTAAATTATCAGCAAACAAATACTGATTGTTGCCAAGCACAAGTGCACTTTAATTTTAAGACATTTCCTTTTCTCTTTTTCTTTGTCTTCCCGTATACATTTTTAAAGAATAGTAAATAAATGTTATATTTTAAAATAGACCGCAAACGGGAATCCATTAGCCATCTGGCTATCTGAATCGAAATTATTAGATACTGATCACCTTTGAGCAGTGTTAAATGAGGTCCATGCTGACAGTGATGGGGGGTGGGCGGCCATCTGGCTGATCAGACAATGGACATGACTCATCCTTCCTTATACAGGGATGGGGCGTGTGCATTGTCTGCCCAGCCACATTGATTGCCCCGCCCTGTCCTTTGACATCACTTCCTGTATCCTTGTCTTGGGCCAGCCCCTTTTACACCTTTTGTTAGTAAATAAAGGTGAGCAGACTGAGAAGGGGGGAAGGAGTTGCTCAGAATTTTCAATCAAGATGGTAACGCCTGGATTTGTCTCTGACTGGGGCTGAGAGAAGGGATTCACCTTTTCCTTACACAAACTTTGATGCGAGGGGATTACAACTATTAATATTTACCACAACACAACGTTATATGAACAGCACCACTCCCGGTCCCTCATGGCACTGACCCTTACAGGGGGAAGGAAAGAAGTACCGTTATATGAACAGCACCACCCCCGTAACCGGTTGTGCCAAACCCTTCAGAGGGTGGGAAGGACCACTATTATATGACCAGCACCATTCCCACCGCCTCGTGGCAATAAAATTACAGGGGGTAGGAAGGAAGCACCGTTATATAAAAAGCACCACCCCCACCACTAATTGTGCCAAACCCTGCAGACAGTGGGAAGGAGCGCCTTTATATAAACAAAACCAATTGTGCCAAACTCTACAGAGAGTGGAATGGCGCACCGTTATATGAACAGCACCACTCCCACCCCTTAATGGCACTAGACCTTACAGGGGATAGGAGGAAAGCACCGTTATATGAACAGCATCACTCCCACCCCCTGATGCGCCAAACCCTATGGAGATTGGAAAGGAGCACCGTTATATGAACAGGACCATTCCCAACCACTCGTGGCGCTAAAACTTACAGGGGGTAGGAAGGAAGCACCGTTATTTGAAAAGCACCACCCCCACCACCAATTGTACCAAACTCTACAGAGAGTGGGAGGGAGCACCGTTATATGAACAACACCACTCCCACCCCCTCATGGCACTAGACCTTACAGGGGGAAGGAAGGAAGCACTGTTATATGAATAGCAGCACTCCCATCCCAGATGTGCCAAATCCTATAAAGAGTGGGAAGGAGCACCATTATATGAACAGCACTATTCCCACCCACTCGTGGCACTAAACCTTACAGGTCGTAGAAAGGAAGTACCGTTATATCAACAGCACAACTCCCAGAACCGGTTGTGCCAAACCCTACAGAGAGTAGGAAGAAGCACTGGTATATGAACAGCACCACTCCCACCCCCTCGTGGCACTGAACCTTACAGGGGGTAGGAAGGAAGCACCATTATATGAACAGCAGAAGAAGAAAGAAGATGAACCTTTGGATGGCGCTGTCAGCAGGAGTCAGAAGCAGGTAGGTATTGATAACACAATACTTTTTTTATTTTCAGTCAACGCGTTTCAGGGGCGGAGAGCCCCCTTCATCAGGACAATATACAATTGTATATTGTCCTGATGAAGGGGGCTCTCCGCCCCTGAAACGCGTTGACTGAAAATAAAAAAAGTATTGTGTTATCAATACCTACCTGCTTCTGACTCCTGCTGACAGCGCCATCCAAAGGTTCATCTTCTTTCTTCTTCTGCAACTCACTTCTCCCCGACGAATGCTTCCAAGGCACGGGGCTGGAACCTAGGCAGCAGCGCAGGCACCCCGCACGCTGATCGGGAAAATCAGCACATGCTCCATATAGGTGTTGTGACTCTTCACAACATCTTCTGGTAAGAGTTTTTTTATTTATCTCTTGCACCTACTATTAGACAATACCACACATGAGGCGCTGCCTCCTATCTCGCTTTTATCTTCATTATATGAACAGCACCACAGGTTGTGCCAAACCCTACAGAGGGTGGGAAGGAGTACCATTATATGAACAGCACCACTCCCACCCCCTCGTAGCAATGAACCTTACAGGGGGTAGGAAGGAAGCACCATTATATGAACAGCACCACGCCTACCACCGTTGTGCCATACCCTACAGAGTGTGGGAAGGAGCACTATTATATGACCAGCACCATTCCCACCGCCTCGTGGCACTAAAACTTACAGGGGGTAGGAAGGAAGCACCGTTATATAAAAAGCACCACCCCCACCACTAATTGTGCCAAACCCTACAGAGAGTGGGAGGGAGTTCCGTTATATAAACACCACTCCCACCCCCTTATATCACTAAACCTTACAGGGGGTAGGAAGGAAGCACTGTTATATGAACAGCACTACTCCCAATTCCTCGTGGCACTAAACCTTACAGGGGGTAGGAAGGAAGAAACGTTATATGAACAGCAGCAATCCCACCCCCGGATGTGCCAAATCATACAGAGAGTAGGAAGGAGCAGCATTATATGAACAGCACCATTCCCACCCCCTTGTGTTACTAAACCTTACAGGGGATAGGAAGGAAGTACCATTATATCAACAGCACCACTCCCATTTCCGGTTGTGCCGAACCCTACAGAGAGTGGGAAATAGCATTGTTATATGAACAGCACCATTCCCACCCCATTGTGGCACTGAACCTAAAAGGAGGAAGGGAGGAAGCACCTTTATATGAATAGTACCACCCCCACCACCAATTGTGCCAAACCCTACAGAGAGTGGGAAGGAGCACCGTTATAAGAACAGAACCACTCTCACACCTTAGTGGCACTAAACCTTACAAGGGATAGGAAGGAAGCACCGTTATATGGACAGCACCACTCCCACACCTTCGTGGCACTGAACCTTACAGAGGGGAGGAAGAAAGCACCGTTATATAAACAGCGTTACCCCCACCACCGATTGTGCCAAACCCTATAGAGAGTGGGAGAGAGCACCGTTAAATGAACAGCACCACTCCCACCCCCTCGTGGCACTGAACCTTACAGGGGGAAGGAAGGAAGCACCGTTATATGAACAGCATTACCCCCACCACCAAATGTGCCAAACCCTACAGAGAGTGGGAAGAAGCACCGTTATATGAACAGCACTACTCCCACCCCCTCGTGGCACTAAACCTTACAAGAAGTAGGAAGGAAGCACTGTTATATGAACAGCACCACTCCCACCCCCTCATGGCACTGAACCTTACAAGTGGTAGGAAGGAAGCACTGTTATATGAACAGCACCACTCCCACCACCGATTGTGCCATTCCCTACAGAGAGTGGGAGGGAGCACCATTATATGAACAGCACCACTCCAACCCCTTCATGGCACTAAACGTTACACGGAGTAGGAAGGAAGCACCGTTATATGAACAGCGCTACTCCCACCCCCGGATGTGCCAAACCCTACAGAGAGTGTGAAAGAGCACCATTATATGAACAGCACCATTCCACCCAGTGATGGCACTGATCCTTACAGGGGGAAGGGAGGAAGCACTGTTAAATGAACTGCACCACTCCCACCCCCTCGTGGCACTGAACCTTACAGGGGGAAGGAAGGAAGCACCGTTATATGAACAGCATTACCCCCACCACCAAATGTGCCAAACCCTACAGAGAGTGGGAAGAAGCACCGTTATATGAACAGCACTACTCCCACCCCCTCGTGGCACTAAACCTTACAAGAAGTAGGAAGGAAGCACTGTTATATGAACAGCACCACTCCCACCCCCTCATGGCACTGAACCTTACAGGTGGTAGGAAGGAAGCACTGTTATATGAACAGCACCACTCCCACCACCGATTGTGCCATTCCCTACAGAGAGTGGGAGGGAGCACCATTATATGAACAGCACCACTCCAACCCCTTCATGGCACTAAACGTTACACGGAGTAGGAAGGAAGCACCGTTATATGAACAGCGCTACTCCCACCCCCGGATGTGCCAAACCCTACAGAGAGTGTGAAAGAGCACCATTATATGAACAGCACCATTCCACCCAGTGATGGCACTGATCCTTACAGGGGGAAGGGAGGAAGCACTGTTATATGAACAGCAGCACTCCCACCCCCTTCGGGGCACTGAACATTACAGGGGGGTAGGAAGGAAGCACCATTATATGAACAGCACCACCCCGACCACTGGTTGTGCCAAACCCTACAGAGAGTGGGAAGGAGAACAGTAATATGAACAGCACCACTCCCATCCCCTCATGGCACTAAACCTTACAGGGGGGAGGAAGGAAGCACCATTATATGAACAGCACCACCCCCACCACCGGTTGTGCCAAACCCTACAGAGAGTGGGAGGGAGTACCATTATATGAACATCACCACTCCCATCCCCTCGTGTCACTAAACCTTACAGGGAGTAGGAAGGAAGCACTGTTATATGAACAGCATTACCCCCACCACCAATTGTGCCAAACCCTACAGAGAGTGGGAAGGAACACTGTTATATGAACAGCACGACTCCCACCCCCTCATGGAACTAAACCTTACAGGGGGTAGGAAGGAAGCACTGTTATATGAACAGCACCACCCCCACCACTGGTTGTACCAAACCCTACAGAGAGTGGGAGGGAGCACAGCTAAATGAACAGCACCACTCCCACCCCCTCGTGGCACTGAACCGTACAGGGGGAAGGAAGGAAGCACCGTTATATGAACAGCATTACCCCCACCACCAATTGTGCCAAACCCTACAGAGAGTGGGAAGGAGCACCGTTATATGAACAGCACCACTCCCATCCCTTCGTGGCACTAAACCTTACAGGGGGTAGGAAGGAAGCACTGTTATATGTACAGTACCACCCCCACCACCATTTCTGCCAAACCCTACAGAGAGTGGGAGGGAGCACCATTAAATGTACAGCACCACTCCCACCCCCTCGTAGCACTGAACCTTACAGGGGGTAGGAAGGAAGCACTGTTATATAAACAGCACCACCCCCACCACCGGTTGTGCCAAACCCTACAGAGAGTGGGAGGGAGCACCGTTAAATGAACAGCACCACTCCCACCACCGGTTGTGCCAAACCCTACAGAGAGTGGGAGGGAGCACCGTTAAATGAACAGCCCCACTCCCACCCCCTCGTGGCACTAACCCTTACAGGGGGAAGGAAGGAAGCACCGTTATATGAACAGCATTACCCCCACCACCAATTGTGCCAAACCCTACAGAGAGTGGGAAGGAACACTGTTATATGAACAGCACCACTCCGACCCACTCATGAAACTAAACCTTACAGGGGGTAGGAAGGAAGCACTGTTACATGAACAGCACCACCCCCACCACCGGTTGTGCCAAACCCTACAGAGAGTGGGAGGGAGCACCGTTAAATGAACAGCACCACTCCCACCCCCTCGCAGCACTGAACCTTACAGGGGGGAGGAAGGAAGCACCGCTATATGAACAGCATTACCCCCACCACCAATTGTGCCAAACCCTACAGAGAGTGGGAAGGAACACCGTTATATGAACAGCACCACTCCGACCCACTCATGGTACTAAACCTTACAGGGGTTAGGAAGGAAGCACCGTTATATGAACAGCACCACCTCCACCACCGTTTGTGCCAAACCCTACAGAGAGTGGGAAGGAGAACTGTTATATGGACAGCACCATTCCCAACCACTCGTGGCGCTAAAACTTACAGGGGGTAGGAAGGAAGCACCGTTATTTGAAAAGCACCACCCCCACCACCAATTGTGCCAAACTCTACAGAGAGTGGGAGGGAGCACCGTTATATGAACAGCACCACTCCCACCCCCTCATGGCACTAGACCTTACAGGGGGAAGGAAGGAAGCACTGTTAAATGAATAGCAGCACTCCTACCCCAGATGTGCCAAATCCTATAAAGAGTGGGAAGGAGCACCATTATATGAACAGCACCATTCCCACCCACTCGTGGCACTAAACCTTACAAGTCGTAGAAAGGAAGTACCGTTATATCAACAGCACAACTCCCAGAATCGGTTATGCCAAACCCTACAGAGAGTAGGAAGAAACACAGTAATATAAACAGAACCACTCCCATCCCCTCATGGCACTAAACCTTACAGGGGGGAGGAAGCACCATTATATGAACAGCACCACCCCTACCACTGGTTGTGCCAAACCCTACAGAGAGTGGGAAGGAGCACAGTAATATGAACAGCACCACTCCCATCCCCTCATGGCACTAAACCTTACAGGGGGGAGGAAGGAAGCACCATTATATGAACAGCAGTACTCCCACCCCCCAGATATGCCAAACCCTACAGAGAGTGGGAAGGAACACCGTTATATGAACAGCACCACTCCGACCCACTCATGGAACTAAACCTTACAGGGGGTAGGAAGGAAGCACTGTTATATGAACAGCACCACCCCCACCACCGGTTGTGCCAAACCTTACAGAGAGTGGGAGGGAGCACAGTTAAATGAACAGCACCACTCCCACCCCCTCGTGGCACTGAACCTTACAGGGGGAAGGAAGGAAGCACCGTTATATGAACAGTATTACCCCCACCAGAGTAGGAAGGAGCACCTTTATATTAACAGCACCACTCCCAGCCCCTCATGGCACTAAATCTTACAGGGGTTAGGAAGGAAGCACCGTTATATGAACAGCAGCACTCCCACCCCTAGATGTTCCAAACCCTACAGAGAGTGGGAAGGAGCACCATTATATGAACAGCACCATTCCCACTCCCTTGTGGCACTAAACCTTACAGGGGTTAGGAAGGAAGCACCGTTATTTGAAAAGCACCACCCCCACCACCAATTGTGCCAAACTCTACAGAGAGTGGGAGGGAGCACCGTTATATGAACAGCACCACTCCCACCCCCTCATGGCACTAGACCTTACAGGGGGAAGGAAGCACTGTTATATGAATAGCAGCACTCCTACCCCAGATGTGCCAAATCCTATAAAGAGTGGGAAGGAGCACCATTATATGAACAGCACCATTCCCACCCACTCGTGGCACTAAACCTTACAAGTCGTAGAAAGGAAGTACCGTTATATCAACAGCACAACTCCCAGAATCGGTTATGCCAAACCCTACAGAGAGTAGGAAGAAACACAGTAATATGAACAGAACCACTCCCATCCCTTCATGGCACTAAACCTTACAGGGGGGAGGAAGCACCATTAGATGAACAGCACCACCCCTACCACTGGTTGTGCCAAACCCTACAGAGAGTGGGAAGGAGCACAGTAATATGAACAGCACCACTCCCATCCCCTCATGGCACTAAACCTTACAGGGGGGAGGAAGGAAGCACCATTATATGAACAGCAGTACTCCCACCCCCCAGATATGCCAAACCCTACAGAGAGTGGGAAGGAACACCGTTATATGAACAGCACCACTCCGACCGACTCATGGAACTAAACCTTACAGGGGGTAGGAAGGAAGCACTGTTATATGAACAGCACCACCCCAACCACCGGTTGTGCCAAACCTTACAGAGAGTGGGAGGGAGCACCGTTAAATGAACAGCACCACTCCCACCCCCTCGTGGCACTGAACCTTACAGGGGGAAGGAAGGAAGCACCGTTATTTGAACAGTATTACCCCCACCAGAGTAGGAAGGAGCACCTTTATATTAACAGCACCACTCCCAGCCCCTCATGGCACTAAACCTTACAGGGGTTAGGAAGGAAGCACCATTATATGAACAGCAGCACTCCCACCCCTAGATGTTCCAAACCCTACAGAGAGTGGGAAGGAGCACCATTATATGAACAGCACCATTCCCACTCCCTTGTGGCACTAAACCTTACAGGGGTTAGGAAGGAAGCACCGTTATATGAACAGCACCACCTCCAACACCGTTTGTGCCAAACCCTACAGAGAGTGGGAAGGAGCACTGTTATATGGACAGCACCACTCCGACCCCCTCGTGGCACTGAACCTTACAGGGAGTAGAAGGAAGCACCGTTATATGAACAGAACCATACTTAAAAAATGGCCCTTTACTGCTCTGGACTCACTAGATTTTAAGCTATGAGTAGAATTATATTTACTGCCTGACTTCATATATGGTTTTAAGCTTCTAAAAATAAAGAATAAGGGTACTTTCACACTTTCACGCGTTTTTCTTTTCCGGCATAGAGTTCCGTCCTAGTGGCTCTATTCCGGAAAAGAACTGATCAGTTTTATCCCCATGCATTCTGAATGGAGAGCATATCATTCAGGATGCATCAGGATGTCTTTGGTTCAGTCTTTATGACTGATCAGGCAAAAGATAAAACCACAGCATGCTACGGTTTTATCTCCGGACAAAAAAACTGAAGACTTGCCTGAATCCGGCATTTTTTCCATAGGAATGTATTAGTGCCCAAAAAAAAAGCTAAAAAAAATAAATGCCGGATCCGGCATTTCAATGTATTTTTCTGACCGATCAGGCATTTTTAAGACTGATCAGGATCCTGATCAGTCTTAGAAATGCCATCAGTTGGCATACACTTTGCCAGATCCGGCAGGCAGTTCCGGCGACGGAACTGCTTGCCGGATCACTCTCCGCAAGTGTGAAAGTAGCCTTATATCTGTTGTCTGGTTGGTTTCTTTCTGATATCTAAAATTTAATACATGGAAATCAGATACAAATCACTGCATCGATCAGTCATGAAAGCTATCCCTTGCTAAACAATGTACAGATCACTTTTCTGTCTATATACAATATACATCACAAACAAGAAGCCTGACACCCTCCAATAGATCAGATTGGACCAATAGTCAAGATTTGCTCCTTTAAGGCCTCTTTCGTAGTGGCATTTCAAATGTCTACCTAATAATAACATGTCTTAATAAAGTAGAATTGATAAATGATTAATTGTCTTATTCTCTTCTGGACTCACTAAAACCACATATGGAGCATTTCTGTTGCTAATTACTAATTCTCTCCACAGTTCTTATTATTTTCTGGAGCCACCACTAATGGTCCGTTAATATGGGCACAAATAGTCAACTAATGACATACAAGCTCTCTTCTCACTGTATGGTCAGGGGTTCACACAGCAGAATTTAGCAGGTTGCTGGACAAGGTCATCTTGAAGGCGTTGGTCATCCTCATATTTCTAGAGTTTGCTGGAGTCTTCTAGCTGCTAGCACCTTCAAGGTGTTGCTTGGTCTTTCTTCTCAGTGTAGCTTTGATCTTCTTGGTATAAAATTAGGGTCTTCTTCTAGGTGTAGCTTGGATCTTCTAGAAGTAGGTTGATTTTCTTCTTCTAGGTATAGTTTGGTTTCTTCCTTTAGGCGTTCAGCACTCATTGACAGTTGATAACCCCATCCGAGGCTCACAGATTTAGACAATGATCTAAAAAACACAAGAATTATTTTTTTTTTAGAGAAAACACTTTATGATCTGCAGGATTTTTGACTTATAGAAAAAGGACACAGAATCAGTAGTAACAAAAGCTGTATAAAAGGGCAAATAATTCCTGGATTATATAATTGTCCTCATACTTTGAGGTCTCTACACACATGCAGTATACATCACATGTCCTTATTTTTATATGGGGGCCCCCCTTTCACAGAAAGGATGAGGTATCCCCACTATTGTGTCAAGGACTGTCTGCTGAAGTTGAAGCCCATACACCAGGCCAGCCATCTGGGGTGTAATTATCTATATCTATAGATCTTGGTTTTGGCTTTGATTATAACATATTAGGGAATTTTTCTCCATAAAAAGTGTTTCCATATGTGAAGCATCGCTCTGAGTGACTTGCCATTGTAACTATACAGAAATAACACTGATATATGACCTTTTTTAGGAATAATTTTTTTACAGGGTTTCCTGCTGTAGACTGTCCCTGTGTTAACCACCTCAGCCCCCAGAGCTTAAACACCCTTAATGACCAGGCCACTTTTTACACTTCTGACCTACACTACTTTCACCGTTTATTGCTCGGTCATGCAACTTACCACCCAAATGAACTTTACCTCCTTTTCTTCTCACTAATAGAGCTTTCATTTGGTGGTATTTCATTGCTGCTGACATTTTTACTTTTTTTGTTATTAATCGAAATTTAACGATTTTTTTGCAAAAAAATGAAATTTTTCACTTTCAGGTGTAAAATTTTGCAAAAAAAACGACATCCATATATAAATTTTTCTCTAAATTTATTGTTCTACATGTCTTTGATAAAAAAAAAAATGTTTGGGTAAAAGTTATAGCGTTTACAAACTATGGTACAAAAATGTGAATTTCCGCTTTTTGAAGCAGCTCTGACTTTCTGAGCACCTGTCATGTTTCCTGAGGTTCTACAATGCCCAGACAGTACAAATACCCCACAAATGACCCCATTTCGGAAAGTAGACACCCTAAGGTATTCGCTGATGGGCATAGTGAGTTCATAGAACTTTTTATTTTTTGTCACAAGTTAGTGGAAAATTATGATTTTTTTTTTTTCTTACAAAGTCTCATATTCCACTAACTTGTGACAAAAAATAAAAACTTCCATGAACTCACTATGCCCATCAGAGAATACCTTGGGGTGTCTTCTTTCCAAAATGGGGTCACTTGTGGGGTAGTTATACTGCCCTGGCATTCTAGGGGCCCAAATGTGTGGTAAGTTGTTTGAAATCAAAATCTGTAAAAATTGGCCGGTGAAATCCGAAAGGTGCTCTTTGGAATATGGGCCCCTTTGCCCACCTAGGCTGCAAAAAAGTGTCACACATGTGGTATCTCCGTACTCAGGAGAAGTTGGGGAATGTGTATTGGGGTGTCATTTTACATATATCCATGCTGGGTGAGATAAATATCTTGGTCAAATGCCAACTAAGTATAAAAAAATGGGAAAAGTTGTCTTTTGCCAAAATATTTCTCTCACCCAGCATGGGTATATGTAAAAAGACACCCCAAAACACATTGCCCAACTTCTCCTGAGTACGGAGATACCAAATGTGTGACACTTTTTTGCAGCCTAGGTGGGCAAAGGGGCCCATATTCCAAAGAGCACCTTTCGGATTTCACCGGCCAATTTTTACAGATTTTGATTTCAAACAACTTACCACACATTTGGGCCCCTAGAATGCCAGGGCAGTATAACTACCCCACAAGTGACCCCATTTTAGAAAGAAGACACCCCAAGGTATTCCGTGAGGGGCATGGCGAGTTCCTAGAACTTTTTATTTTTTGTCACAAGTTAGCGGAAAATTATGATTTATTTTTTTTTTTCTTACAAAGTCTCATATTCCACTATCTTGTGACAAAAAATAAAAACTTCCATGAACTCACTATGCCCATCAGCGAATACCTTGGGGTGTCTTCTTTCCAAAATGGGGTCACTTGTGGGGTAGTTATACTGCCCTGGCATTCTAGGGGCCCAAATGTGTGGTAAGTTGTTTGAAATCAAAATCTGTAAAAATTGGCCGGTGAAATCCGAAAGGTGCTCTTTGGAATATGGGCCCCTTTGCCCACCTAGGCTGCAAAAAAGTGTCACACATGTGGTATCTCCGTACTCAGGAGAAGTTGGGGAATGTGTTTTGGGGTGTCATTTTACATATACCCATGCTGGGTGAGATAAATATCTTGGTCAAATGCCAACTTTGTATAAAAAAAATGGGAAAAGTTGTCTTTTGCCAAGATATTTCTCTCACCCAGCATGGGTATATGTAAAAAGACACCCCAAAACACATTCCCCAACTTCTCCTGAGTACGGAGATACCACATGTGTGACACTTTTTTGCAGCCTAGGTGGGCAAAGGGGCCCATATTCCAAAGAGCACCTTTCGGATTTCACCGGCCATTTTTTACAGATTTTGATTTCAAACCACTTCTCACGCATTCGGGCCCCTAAAATGCCAGGGCAGTATAACTACCCCACAAGTGACCCCATTTTGGAAAGAAGACACCCCAAGGTATTTCGTGATGGGCATAGTGAGTTCATGAAAGTTTTTATTTTTTGTCACAAGTTAGTGGAATATGAGACTTTGTAAGAAAAAAAAAACAAAAAAAAACAACATAATTTTCCGCTAACTTGTGACAAAAAATATCAAATTCTAGGAACTCGCCATGCCCCTCACGGAATACCTTGGGGTGTCTTCTTTCCAAAATGGGGTCACTTGTGGGGTAGTTATACTGCCCTGGCATTTTCCAGGGGCCCTAATGTGTGGTAAGTAGGTAAATGACCTGTGAAATCCTAAAGGTGCTCTTTGGAATGTGGGCCCCTTTGCCCACCTAGGCTGCAAAAAAGTGTCACACATGTGGTATCGCCGTATTCAGGAGAAGTTGGGCAATGTGTTTTGGGGTGTCTTTTTACATATACTCATGCTGGGTGAGAGAAATATCTCGGCAAAAGACAACTTTTCCCATTTTTTATACAAAGTTGGCATTTGACCAAGATATTTATCTCACCCAGCATGGGTATATGTAAAATGACACCCCAAAACACATTGCCCAACTTCTCCTGAGTACGGCGATACCACATGTGTGACACTTTTTTGCAGCCTAGATGCGCAAAGGGGCCCACATTCATTTTATGAGGGCATTTTTAGACATTTGGATCCCAGACTTCTTCTCACACTTTGGGGCCCCTAGAATGCCAGGGCAGTATAAATACCCCACATGTGACCCCATTTTGGAAAGAAGACACCCCAAGGTATTCAATGAGGGGCATGGCGAGTTCATAGAATTTTTTTTTTTTTTGGCACAAGTTAGCGGAAACTGATATTTTATTTTTTTTCTCACAAAGTCTCCCTTTCCGCTAACTTGGGACAAAAATTTCAATCTTTCATGGACTCAATATGCCCCTCACGGAATACCTTGGGGTGTCTTCTTTCCGAAATGGGGTCACATGTGGGGTATTTATACTGCCCTAGCATTCTAGGGGCCCTAAAGCGTGAGAAGAAGTCTGGAATATAAATGTCTAAAAAATTTTACGCATTTGGATTCCGTGAGGGGTATGGTGAGTTCATGTGAGATTTTATTTTTTGACACAAGTTAGTGGAATATGAGACTTTGTAAGAAAAAAAAAATAATTTCCGCTAACTTGGGCCAAAAAAATGTCTGAATGGAGCCTTACAGGGGGGTGATCAATGACAGGGGGGTGATCAGGGAGTCTATATGGGGTGATCACCCCCCCTGTCATTGATCACCCCCCTATAAGGCTCCATTCAGATGTCCGTATGTGTTTTGCGGATCCGATCCATGTATCAGTGGATCCGTAAAAATCATACGGACATCTGAATGCAGCCTTACAGGGGGGTGATCAATGACAGGGGGGTGATCAATGACAGGGGGGTGATCAGGGAGTCTATATGGGGTGATCACCCCCCTGTCATTGATCACCCCCCTATAAGGCTCCATTCAGATGTCCGTATGTGTTTTGCGGATCCGATCCATGTATCAGTGAATCCGTAAAAATCATACGGACATCTGAATGCAGCCTTACAGAGGGGTGATCAATGACAGGGGGGTGATCAATGACAGGGGGGTGATCAGGGAGTCTATATGGGGTGATCACCCCCCTGTCATTGATCACCCCCCTATAAGGCTCCATTCAGATGTCCGTATGTGTTTTGCGGATCCGATCCATGTATCAGTGGATCCGTAAAAATCATACGGACATCTGAATGCAGCCTTACAGGGGGGTGATCAATGACAGGGGGGTGATCAATGACAGGGGGGTGATCAGGGAGTCTATATGGGGTGATCACCCCCCTGTAAGGCTCCATTCAGATGTCCGTATGTGTTTTGCGGATCCGATCCCTGTATCAGTGGATCCGTAAAAATCATACGGACATCTGAATGCAGCCTTACAGGGGGGTGATCAATGACAGGGGGGTGATCAATGACAGGGGGGTGATCAATGACAGGGGGGTGATCAGGGAGTCTATATGGGGTGATCACTCCCCTGTAAGGCTCCATTCAGATGTCCGTATGCGTTTTGCGGATCCGATCCATGTATCAGTGGATCCGTAAAAATCATACGGACATCTGAATGCAGCCTTACAGGGGAGTGATCAATGACAGGGGGGTGATCAGGGAGTCTATATGGGGTGATCACTCCCCTGTAAGCCTCCATTCAGATGTCCGTATGTGTTTTGCAGATCCGATCCATGTATCAGTGGATCCGTAAAAATCATACGGACATCTGAATGCAGCCTTACAGGGGGGTGATCAATGACAGGGGGGTGATCAGGGAGTCTATATGGGGTGATCACCTCCGTCATTGATCACTCCCCTGTAAGGCTCCATTCAGACGTCCGTATGATTTTTACGGATCCGATCCATCTATCAGTGGATCCGTGAAATTCATACGGACCTCTGAATGGAGCCTTACAGGGGGGTGATCAATGACAGGGGGGTGATCAGGGAGTCTATATAGGGTGATCAGGGGTGATCAAGGGTGATCAAGGGTGATCAAGGGTGATCAAGGGGTTAATAAGTGACAGGGGGGGGGTGTAGTGTAGTGGTGCTTGGTGCAACATATTACTGAGCTACCTGTGTCCTCTGGTGGTCGATCCAAACAAAGGGGACCACCAGAGGACCAGGTAGCAGGTATATTAGACGCTGTTATCAAAACAGCGTCCAATATACCTGTTAGGGGTTAAAAAAATCGCATCTCCAGCCTGCCAGCGAACGATCGCCGCTGGCAGGCTGGAGATCCACTCGCTTACCTTCCGTTCCTGTGAACGCGCGCGCCTTTGTGCGCGCGTTCACAGGAAATCTCGCGTCTCGCGAGATGACGCGTATATGCGTCCACCCAGAAGAGCAGGGCTGCCGCCAGGACGCGATCCTGCGTACGGCGGTCCTGAGGAGGTTAAAGGGGTTTCCCGATACTTTTATACTGATGACTAGGGATGAGTGAAGCGAGCTTCGGATCCTAGATCCAAAATTGCTTCGCTCAAAACAGTTTTAATCCGTCTCTGTGCAGCATTAAAATGTACAGGGAGTGCAGAATTATTAGGCAAGTTGTATTTTTGAGGATTAATTTTATTATTGAACAACAACAATGTTCTCAATGAACCAAAAAAACTCATTAATATCAAAGCTGAATATTTTTGGAAGTAGTTTTTAGTTTGTTTTTAGTTTTAGCTATTTTAGGGGGATATCTGTGTGTGCAGGTGACTATTACTGTGCATAATTATTAGGCAACTTAACAAAAAACTAATATATACCCATTTCAATTATTTATTTTTACCAGTGAAACCAATATAACATCTCAACATTCACAAATATACATTTCTGACATTCAAAAACAAAACAAAAACAAATCAGTGACCAATATAGCCACCTTTCTTTGCAAGGACACTCAAAAGCCTGCCATCCATGGATTCTGTCAGTGTTTTGATCTGTTCACCATCAACATTGCGTGCAGCAGCAACCACAGCCTCCCAGACACTGTTCAGAGAGGTGTACTGTTTTCCCTCCTTGTAAATCTCACATTTGACGATGGACCACAGGTTCTCAATGGGGTTCAGATCAGGTGAACAAGGAGGCCATGTCATTAGATTTTCTTCTTTTATACCCTTTCTTGCAAGCCACGCTGTGGAGTACTTGGACGCGTGTGATGGAGCATTGTCCTGCATGAAAATCATGTTTTTCTTGAAGGATGCAGACTTCTTCCTGTACCACTGCTTGAAGAAGGTGTCTTCCAGAAACTGGCAGTAGGACTGGGAGTTGAGCTTGACTCCATCCTCAACCCGAAAAGGCCCCACAAGCTCATCTTTGATGATACCAGCCCAAACCAGTACTCCACCTCCACCTTGCTGGCGTCTGAGTCGGACTGGAGCTCTCTGCCCTTTACCAATCCAGCCACGGGCCCATCCATCTGGCCCATCAAGACTCACTCTCATTTCATCAGTCCATAAAACCTTAGAAAAATCAGTCTTGAGATATTTCTTGGCCCAGTCTTGACGTTTCAGCTTGTGTGTCTTGTTCAGTGGTGGTCGTCTTTCAGCCTTTCTTACCTTGGCCATGTCTCTGAGTATTGCACACCTTGTGCTTTTGGGCACTCCAGTGATGTTGCAGCTCTGAAATATGGCCAAACTGGTGGCAAGTGGCATCTCAGTTATTTTGCGCCTTGGTTTTTCCACACGCTTCTTGCGACCCTGTTGACTATTTTGAATGAAACGCTTGATTGTTCGATGATCACGCTTCAGAAGCTTTGCAATTTTAAAAATGCTGCATCCCTCTGCAAGATATCTCACTATTTTTGACTTTTCTGAGCCTGTCAAGTCCTTCTTTTGACCCATTTTGCCAAAGGAAAGGAAGTTGCCTAATAATTATGCACACCTAATATAGGGTGTTGATGTCATTAGACCACACCCCTTCTCATTACAGAGATGCACATCACCTAATATGCTTAATTGGTAGTAGGCTTTCGAGCCTATACAGCTTGGAGTAAGACAACATGCATAAAGAGGATGATGTGGTCAAAATACTCATTTGCCTAATAATTCTGCACGCTTCGGTGAGGCAAAATTAGTTACCGGTAACTTTGGCATTTGATTATTAAACTGGAAAAACATTTTGAAACAGGTATCCGAAGTCAGCTTCAATACCGACTGGTATCTCGGTACCGAAGACGACTTCAGAACCAAGTTTTAAAATGGTTTTCAAGTTGAAAAATGAAATCCCGAAGTTATTCACCGAAGTCCCGCAAAACTTCAATGATAACGAATTTGCCTCGCTGGAGCCCATACATTTTAATGCTGTACTGAGACAAAGCTCCGCACAGCATTAAAACAAAGTTCTGAGCGACGCGAATTTGGATCTAGGATCTGAAGCTCACTTCGCTCATCCAGGGTTTGGGGAGAAGAGATATAGGCGGCACTGCCAGACGTCACATATACAGTTGCAAGAAAAAGTATGTGAACCCTTTGGAATGAAATGGATTTCTGCACAAATTGGTCATAAAATGTGATCTGATCTTCATCTAAGTCACAACAATCGACAATTACAGTCTGTTTAAACTAATAACACACAAAGAATTAAATGTTACCCGGTCCCCAGCAAAGAGATGTTACCCGGTCCCCAGCACCTGTCACTTTAACACTGTCGGTGGTGCACAATCTCAATAGTATGAGTATACAAATGTGGAAGATGATAGAACAGGCGGCACTCACCAGCGTTGATAGACGGTTCTTTATTCTTACAAAAGTTAAAAGAAAGGCACTTCGGGCTGGAGCGTGTGGTGCGGTAAGACACAGCTGAAGTCAGCGGCGACGGCCGTTTCGCGCTAACTTGCGCATCGTCAGGCCAGTGACTGAGTAGCGCTCACGGGATGCGAAACCCCCCCCCCCCAAAAGACAAATACTTTTTTTGACTGTTATAATTAAAGAAGAAGCAATTCCCACACTTGAAATTGCCCTTGGGTCTCCTTGATGACAGCTAATTTCCGGTTACCTTATTCTTGAACCTACTCCTTACAATTTTCGTCTTTTATTGTGTGACATTTTTGGAAGGCTATGAGTGGCCTATTATTTGCCACTATCTCCAGACCCTCTTCATTTTTCAAAATGTCCCAATCATTGCAGATGGCCCGTTTTATGAGATTTGCTGCGGGGCTATATTTGAAAGTAAAGACGAATCTCTCCATCTCTTTAGGGGTGTGTTTCTTTTTGTCACCTAATAACTCTTGTTGGGTATGGGAGCCTGATTTTTTTCTTTCTATATCTACATCTCTTTCCTTGTATCCCCTGTCTAGTAATCTACCTCTTAGTTCTTCTGACTGTCTGCTATATGCCTCCTCAGTGTTGTTTATTCGTTTCAGCCGCATGAACTGACCGTAGGGTATGGATTTTTTGATGTTAGTCAGGTGAAAACTCCTGTGATGCAAGAGGGAATTTGTGGCCGTAGGCTTGCAATAGCCGCTAGTGTGAATGCCGTCCTCCCCAGCCTCTATGAGCACATCCAAGAATTCAAGTGAATGGCCCCCAGAATTGAGGGTAAACCTCATATTTATATTGTTGCTGTTATTTAGATAGGACACGAATTCCCTGCATTGCATCTCAGTACCTGACCATATCATAAAGATGTCATCGACATATCTTAAAAATGACTGTATGTATTGCAAATATGGATTCGCCGTGGTGAAGACATATCTGTCCTCAAACACGGCTAAAAATAGATTAGCATAGGTGCATGATACAGGCGTACCCATGGCAGTTCCTACCCTCTGTCTATACCATTTGTCATCAAACGTAAATACATTATTAGAGAGGATGAAACTGATCGCCTCCGCTATGAACTGGCAGTATATCGACTTTTTATCAGTTTTTCCCAAAACCTGGTTGATAGCCTGGATCCCCACGCCATGCGGTATCCTAGTGTAAAGGCTCTCCACATCCAGTGACACCAAAGCGAGCCCATCACGCCAGTCAAATGAATTGATGGCCCGAAGAAAATCGCCTGTGTCACTAAGATACGTGGGGGCCCTTGACAAAAGGGGTCTGAGCAACCAGTCCACGTATTGGGAAAGGGGTTCAGTAAGCGACCCTATACCTGCCACAATGGGGCGGCCCGGTGGGGCTGTGATAGACTTGTGTATTTTGGGAACAAAATAACAGGCCGGCTTGCTGGGGTATTGTGGTACTTCTGTATTGTAAAGCATTGGCTGTAAGTGTATTTCAGTGTAATACACTTACAGCCTGCTTGCCTGTGAAATCCAAGGGGCTGGATCTCACAGGCTCTGCCGGAAGGCAGCCACAATGCCGAAGTAAGGCATCGGGCTGCCTTCCATGCCATCGGGTCCCTGTCACAGCAGTGCGGGGACCTGATGGCAGCTTCGATCCCCGCATGGACAGCGCATGTGCCGCGGTCAGCGTGGACCACAGCACATCAAGGGTTAATGCGCCGGCATCTGTGTTTTCACCGATGCCGGCGCATGCAGCAGGGGTCTGACTATCAGTGACTGCCGGACCCCTGCCGCAGCGCTGGTCCTTAAGTACATGTACGGCATGGGTCCTCTACGGGTTAAATGAATCTGGATGTTAGTACAACGTTAAAATAAAAATTCAAATGGGCTTTCTTTTTCATTTGACTTTTGGCAGGGAAAATGCATGCAAGAGATGAAATTGAAATCTCAATCTACCATTTTCAGCTTCTACATGGTGTTTTCATTTGATTTATAAGGCTACTTTCACACCTGCGTTCGGGTGTCCGCTCGTGAGCTCCGTTTGAAGGGGCTCACAAGCGGCCCCGAACGCAACCGTCCAGCCCTAATGCATTCTCAGTGGACGCGGATCCGCTGAGAATGCATCAGTCTGCCAGCGTTCAGCCTCCGCTCAGCGAGCGGACACCTGAACGCTGCTTGCATATGACTATGACTGGCCGTGCGGAGGCAAGCGGATCCGTCCAGACTTACAATGTAAGTCAATGGGGATGGATCCGTTTTAAGATGACACAATATGGCTCAATCTTCAAACGGATCCGTCCCCATTGACTTTCAATGTAAAGTCTGGACGGATCCGTTCAGGCTACTTTCACACTTAGAAATTTTTCTAAGTTATAATGCAGACGGATCCGTTCTGAACGGATACAAACGTCTGCATTATAGGAGCGGATCCGTCTGATGCTCTGAACGCTAGTGTGAAAGTAGCCTAATTTTGACATGAAAAACCCACTATAGGAAGAGGAGAATTAGTTGACTAAGTGGAAATTTAAAATGAAAAAGGCTATTTATTTTGACATTTATTTTTGGCACTTATGACCCAAACTGGAGTTGGAAAAAAAATTCAAATTGAGAAATTGAATTTTCTTTTTCATGAAATTACAATGTTAAAACATTATTTTAATTATAATTTTAGGTTTTTCAATTTCATTTTAATTTTGGCAAGTTTTACCTCCCACAAAATGTATCATTACCACCTTAATTCCTGTTTACAGAGCTGTGCCGTAGCTATAGACAACAGAACACTGAACATTATGGGGGAGATTTATCAAAACTGGTGTAAAGGAAAAACTGGCTTAGTTGCTGATAGCAACCAATCAGATGCTACCTTTCATTTTTCAGAGCTCCTTTGACAAATGAAAGGATCAATCTGATTGGTTGTTATGGGCAACTAAGCCAGTTTTCCTTTACGCCAGTTTTGATAAATCTCCCTCTATGTTCTAATATTTAAGGGGGAACTCCACCTCCTGCAATATTGGCTGCCAAAGGATACAGTTAAAGGGAATCTGTCACTAGCATATTAGCAAAAAAAAATTTTTATGAATCCATGTGTAATAAAGTACCTTATTTCCATATGTCTTGTTCTTTTTATTCTGTGTCTTGTCATTTCTTCAAAAAAAACGCTTTTTATGATATTCAAATGAAGCTGTAAGGAGCCCAGAGGGGCGTTATTCTTTGTCCACGGTGCCCAGGAACGCCCCTCTGAAGTGCCGTGCCCGCCTAAATTTGAAAACTAAGAACTCCTCCAAGATCGCCTCCCAGAGGCGAGGCTAAGTGCTCCCCCCCCCCAGCGCCGCGCTCTGCGGCAAACACCCCCGATCCTCCTCTCGCCCACATCCGAAATCCCACGCAAGCGCAGTGCCGGCGATTGCCTGCGCCTGCACGATGATAAGACGACTGAGGGCAACAGCTTCAACAGCGTCACTGGGCATGCGCCGATCCCAGCTGGCTGAGGAAACAGCGAACACGTCACTGGGATCGGCGCATGCCCAGTGACGCTGTTGAAGCTGTTGCCCTCAGTCGTCTGGGGGGGGAGCACTTAGCCTCGCCTCTGGGAGGCGATTTAGGAGGAGTTCTTAGTTTTCAAATTTAGGCGGGCACGGCACTTCAGAGGGGCGTTCCTGGGCACCGTGGACAAAGAATGACGCCCCTCTGGGCTCCTTACAGCTTCATTTGAATATCATAAAAAGCGTTTTTTTTTTAAGAAATGACAAGACACAGAATAAAAAGAACAAGACATATGGAAATAAGGTACTTTATTACACATGGATTCATTAAAAAAAAATTTTTGCTAATATGCTAGTGACAGATTCCCTTTAATGGGGCTCATGAACCAAGACTTCCCACTGATTCTCATAATGAAGAGGACACAGTACCAAAATCCCTTTAGCATGGCCAAGAAATATGGACATTTCAGAACAGCACCAATGGGGAACCAGGGCTTCACTGAGAGCAGCTGCCAGGAGATAGAGATTTCCTAAGGTGTAATTCCCCTGTAAGTTACTGACATATGACAACCCAGCTCTTCCATGTGACCAGGCAGGTGACCAGTAACTGCCACCGTCCAGTGCCAACTGCCATCCTATGCCCAGCAGATGTACCTGCACCCTGCAGTGTCTCCTTCTCACACCAGTGACTGGATCTATAGGAACATCATATCTGGTGAGATCAATAAGTAGGAAAATAAAGAACTATACAGTTCCTGATAATGAATATTGTGCCATTGATTTTCTTCCCCGAGCACAGGTCTATCGACCCCCTGCTGTGAAGAGCCAGCCATGATATAGTCATCAGGGTGATAATCGCTGGGTCTAGGGTTATAATTGGATTGTTTCAGACCAATGAAAATTGGTCTGTAAATTCAATAACTGATGGGAATATTGTCTGCTGGGAGTTATGATCATAAATCTTAACACTAATGACAAATTAGATAATAATGAATGACCACCTGAATCAGACAAGAGAAACATGTAATGAGTGGTCAAAATTAAAACTTAACATTTAATTTGAAAATTTTAGAAAATAGGTCCCATGGGAGTAAATTACAATATATAAACATATAAACAAGAAGCAACGCGGCGGTTTGCCACACAGGTGGTAATAGTGCACAAAACCAAGTCATACAATGAAAAAAGATGCTCGGCGGCACCAGAAAATAACCAGGTGGTCCTACCGCTCTGATGAGATGCTCCTAAGACAACAATTGTCTAGCCGGTGTTGATAGATGAGCACACCGTTGCTAGCGGCAATTGTGTGATACAGGGTAGGATGTAGTACTGGCTGGCCCTAATGATACCCTAGAGCCCTACAATGGCCTATGTGACCGGATAATGGTGACCCGCTACCAGTCACCTACAGGAACCTCAACCTGGAATTAGTGCGCCCTAGAAAGCCCTCGCTTATCTGGTCCCTACACGCATGTTTCGCTGGAGGAGATGAGTAACAAGCTCATCAGGGGAAACACGGGAGCTTGGGCTGGACCTGTGCAGGGTGCACTGACAATGGTGTCAGATGTGCGCTCTGCACAGAGACAAAGTTTCACCACGATCCAGATATGGATCAACGTGGGCAGACTAGCTATAAGGGAAGAGGGGAATCAGGATATAAAGCCCCTCTCCTAATAACCAACTCAGACGCATGGGCTGATGTAGCCTAGGTAGCACATGAAAACCACTACCTTTTAAAGAAGGAGCCAGCCTCAGAATGAGGCTTGGCTAAGACACTCCTACCTCATTCGAAGAGAGCGGTGCACGCCCGCGCATGCGCGGAGCGGTAAATCGCATAGAGAGAGGGAGGTAAGTGGGCGGACGTGAATGATAGAGGTGACGTCACCGCGTCCTATCTCGTTGATACACGCGAGATCACGCGACGGTTGCCAAGCAAACGGGACGCTGTTTCCAGGCACCGTCGGACCGCGCAGCTCCAGATATGTGGCTGTGCTCAATATAGATATGGTATTTAATGGCAAAAAATGAAGCAATATTAGAATCAAGAATATGTTGGCAGTATGAACACATATGAAGAGGAGAAGGGATGATGGTATCAAAGGAAGGGGCAGGAAGGCAGGGGGGGGGGAATAGGAATTAAAGGAGACAAAAAGGGGGACAGCATGGAGACAAATAATGAATTAAGAAGTATACAGGCAAACACTGGTTGACTAAATGAAACAGCTATAATTGAGCTGTTCATTAAGTCCCGTGGGTGAGACTGTACCTAGTGTGTAGATCCAGCGGGATTCTCTCTGGAGTAACACACGGTCCCAGTCTCCACCACGGGTTGAACGCACAACTTTCTCAATTCCCATTGCCTTAAGGCAATTTGGATTCCCCTGATGGTGGTCATGAACATGCTTCGACACTGCTGTGTCCCTGTTATTGGCAATATCGCCAAGATGCTCGCCAAGCCGCCTGCGCAGCTCACGTCTAGTTTTTCCCACATATTCCAAACCGCAATCGCAGGTGAGCTTGTAAATAACGCCCTGCGTCTTGCAATTAATAAAATCCTTAATGGGAAACGTTTTTGACAGATTAGAGCTGAAGAAGGTTTTGCCTGTTTGAATAAAACCACAGGCTACACAACCACTGCACCTAAAACAGCCCGTGGGCCTACGGTCAAGCCAGGTGCCCTGTCTAGGCACTGGTGTAAAATGGCTGTGCACGAGGAGATCCTTCAGATTGCTACCCCTTCTAAACGTTATCTGGGGGTAGTCATGTATGGCTTCCTTAATATCTGGATCCAACATCAAGATGGGCCAGTGCTTACTGAGGATCCCTCGTATTCTGTCGGCACAGCCATCAAAGGTGCCTAGCAATCGGATCTTCTGGTCCTGAGGTATTCTCACCCTAGGCACCAGGAGGTCGAAACGGGCCGTGTCGGCTGCCCTGTGGTAGGCCTGCCTGAGTACATTGTCAGGGTACCCCCTATTGAGAAACCTAGTCCTTAGATCATTTGCCCTTTTCTTAAATTCTGGTCCCTTTGAGCAGTTGCGCCTGAGGCGTAGGTATTGACCACACGGAATACCCCTCTTCAGGGGGGTAGGGGGGCTACTGCTCCAATGAAGGACCGAATTAGTAGAAGTGGGCTTTCTAAAGATAGTTGTTGAAAGTTCATCAATGCATTTCTTAGAGATGGAAATATCGAGGAAAGGGAGGCTTACTGGATCAGATTCATGTGTGAACCTCAGACCTATGTCGTTACAGTTCAATTTGTCGACAAAGTCAGAGAAGGATGATTTGGAATCGTTCCAGATGATGAAGATGTCGTCGATGTAACGGGCCCACAATCCTATGGGCCCGGTACTCGACGACAGCTCCTCAGAGAACACACAAGTAGACTCCCACCAGCCCAGGAGCAAATTTGCGTACGCCGGCGCACAGGAGCAACCCATCGCCGTGCCCCTGAGCTGGTGGTAGAGCCTCGTGCCGAAATAGAAGAAATTGTGCGTCAACAGATACTCAAGGAGTCTCAGCACAAAGGTGTTGTGCTGAGAAAACTGACAGCCCCTCATACTCAGATAATGTCCTACTGCCTTAAGACCGGCTAGATGGGGAATAGACGAGTATAAAGCCTCGACGTCGATACTACCCAAAATAGCCTGTGGTTCGACGTTCACGCCATCAAGTCTTTTAAGCAGGTCCATAGTGTCCCTGACATAAGATGGCAGGGACACTACGAAGGGCATAAGGACTTTATCAATGTATATACCCAGATTCTGGCTAATACAGCCAACACCCGAGACAATGGGCCTCCCTTTAAGGGGAGTTGTCCCCTTATGGACCTTCGGTAGGCTGTAAAAAGTGGCGATTACCGGGTGTTTGGGATACAGAAAGTCCAGTTCTTCCACGGAGATTAATTTCTTTGTTTTAGCATCCTGCAGGATATCCATGAGTTCAACTAGATATGAGTCTGTTGGATTATATGACAAGACTTCATAGCTTTTTTTATCCCGAAGGATCTGTTCACACATGACCCTGATGAACTTTCAACAACTATCTTTAGAAAGCCCACTTCTACTAATTCGGTCCTTCATTGGAGCAGTAGCCACCCTACCCCCCTGAAGAGGGGTATTCCGTGTGGTCAATACCTATGCCTAAGGCGCAACTGCTCCGAGGGACCAGAATTTAAGAAAAGGGCAAATGATCTAAGGACTAGGTTTCTCAAAAGGGGATACCCTGACAATGTACTCAGGCAGGCCTACCACAGGGCGGCCGACACGGCCCGTTCGGACCTCCTGGTGCCTAGGGTGAGAATACCTCAGGACCAGAAGATCCGATTGCTAGGCACCTTTGATGGCTGTGCCGACAGAATACGAGGGATCCTCAGTAAGCACTGGCCCATCTTGATGATGGATCCAGATATTAAGGAAGCCATACATGACTACCCCCAGATAACGTTTAGAAGGGGTAGCAATCTGAAGGATCTCCTCGTGCACAGCCATTTTACACCAGTGCCTAGACAGGGCACCTGGCTTGACCGTAGGCCCACGGGCTGTTTTAGGTGCAGTGGTTGTGTAGCCTGTGGTTTTATTCAAACAGGCAAAACCTTCTTCAGCTCTAATCTGTCAAAAACGTTTTCCATTAAGGATTATATTAATTGCAAGACGCAGGGCGTTATTTACAAGACCTGCGATTGCGGTTTGGAATATGTGGGAAAAACTAGACGTGAGCTGCGCAGGCGCCTTGGCAAGCATCTTGGCGATATTGCCAATAACAGGGACACAGCAGTGTCGAAGCATGTTCATGACCACCATCAGGGGAATCCAAATTGCCTTAAGGCAATGGGAATTGAGAAAGTTGTGCGTTCAACCCGTGGTGGAGACTGGGACCGTGTGTTACTCCAGAGAGAATCCCGCTGGATCTACACACTAGGTACAGTCTCACCCACGGGACTTAATGAACAGCTCAATTATAGCTGTTTCATTTAGTCAACCAGTGTTTGCCTGTATACTTCTTAATTCATTATTTGTCTCCATGCTGTCCCCCTTTTTGTCTCCTTTAATTCCTATTCCCCCCCCCTGCCTTCCTGCCCCTTCCTTTGATACCATCATCCCTTCTCCTCTTCATATGTGTTCATACTGCCAACATATTCTTGATTCTAATATTGCTTCATTTTTTGCCATTAAATACCATATCTATATTGAGCACAGCCACATATCTGGAGCTGCGCGGTCCGACGGTGCCTGAAAACAGCGTCCCGTTTGCTTGGCAACCGTCGCGTGATCTCGCGTGTATCAACGAGATAGGACGCGGTGACGTCACCTCTATCATTCACGTCCGCCCACTTACCTCCCTCTCTCTATGCGATTTACCGCTCCGCGCATGCGCGGGCGTGCACCGCTCTCTGCGAATGAGGTAGGAGTGTCTTAGCCAAGCCTCATTCTGAGGCTGGCTCCTTCTTTAAAAGGTAGTGGTTTTCATGTGCTACCTAGACTACATCAGCCCATGCGTCTGAGTTGGTTATTAGGAGAGGGGCTTTATATCCTAATCCCCCTCTTCCCTTATAGCTAGTCTGCCCACGTTGATCCATATCTGGATCGTGGTGAAACTTTGTCTCTGTGCAGAGCGCACATCTGACACCATTGTCAGTGCACCCTGCACAGGTCCAGCCCAAGCTCCCGTGTTTCCCCTGATGAGCTTGTTACTCATCTCCTCCAGCGAAACATGCGTGTAGGGACCAGGTAAGCGAGGGCTTTCTAGGGCGCACTAATTCCAGGTTGAGGTTCCTGTAGGTGACTGGTAGCGGGTCACCATTATCCGGTCACATAGGCCATTGTAGGGCTCTAGGGTATCATTAGGGCCAGCCAGTACTACATACTACCCTGTATCACACAATTGCCGCTAGCAACGGTGTGCTCATCTATCAACACCGGCTAGACAATTGTTGTCTTAGGAGCATCTCATCAGAGCGGTAGGACCACCTGGTTATTTTCTGGTGCCGCCGAGCATCTTTTTTCATTGTATGACTTGGTTTTGTGCACTATTACCACCTGTGTGGCAAACCGCCGCGTTGCTTCTTGTTTATATGTTTATATATTGTAATTTACTATCATGGGACCTATTTTCTAAAATTTTCAAATTAAATGTTAAGTTTTAATTTTGACCACTCATTACATATTTCTCATAAATCTTAACAGCCATAATGGAGGGATGATGGGGAAATACTGGAGATAAGATGGAGATAAGGAGAGCCCCTCTGGAGATGCTTCCTGCTGCTGGTTGGTTGGAGATACTATAGTTGTATACTATAGATCAGAGATGGCCAACCTGAGGCTCTCCAGCTGTTGCAAAACTACAACTCCCAGCATGCCCACACTCCTACAGCTATTAGCCTACAGCAGGGCATGGTGGGAGTTGTAGTTTTACAGCAGCTGGAGAGCCGCAGGTTGGCCATCCCTGCTATAGATACTTGATACTATAGATGATGATTGTAACAAAGGAACCCAACAGTCACTATGGTGATGAGCAGAAATTAAAGGGCCAGCTACTCATCCTACGCAGGGTTCTGTGTAGAAGAAGTAAAATTCATGTTGATTCTTCTTTTTTTATATAGTGCGAACATATCCTGTGGCGTTGTACAGGGAAGTCCCTCAGCATAGCACTCGCACCCCATACTAAGGACCATTTTATAGGAGACCAATTCATTTACCAGGATGTTTTAGGTCTAACTGGATTTTAAAAATATGGAAATATGTTTTATTTCCAAGCATTTTATAATCCTCTGTGGTTTATTGTATATATGAGAATAAATTTCATATATGTTCCAAACGTTAGACTGCCTGGACACCACCACACAACGCCCCCCTAATGCGCATTTATCTACAGAACCATAACTACATTTACCTAACCAGGGTCTAACTGGCTTCTAAATTTAAGATCTGTGTGGTCTGCCATATGACAAAAGGAAGGCTGCAAGAGACATACTGTAGGCTGCAGATCAAAAACATCTGTTATTTGAATAGAGGGGAAGTAAGCCAAAGACTTCTTCTTCTGCTAAGAAAATCCCAGCCACAAATAGGGACGGGGGGTTGTTCAGGGCAAATTATCCACCCCCCCAAATACAAAGGACACCCCTGTGCCACAAGTCATAAACCCAACCTAATGTCACTGTATTACAAGGCTTCATGGGCCAATAGTTGCGTTTTTTTCTGTTTGCAGGGGTTAAATACACTTACACCTGGTAAATGAATTGGTCGTCTAAAAAATTGTTCCTTGTATGGGGTGCGATTGTGAGCGTAATGATGAGAGACTATATTCCCTGTACAATGGCTGTACAATGCTGTAGTATATGTTGGCCTCTCCTCGGTGGGATCAGCTGAATACACTAATGTATTAACTTGTATTAATGTATTTGGCTCAAGGACCTGTATAACTGGATTCATTGACTAAAAGTTCTTGCGCATGTAACATTATCCAATAGCAATAACACAATTATTCACTAGGTGGCAGCATAACCCTAGAACGAAAACAGTATTAGGGCTCACGCATACGGTAGTTAGTGTTTTGCACCTCACAAATTTCAGATGCGCAAAACACAGATCCCAGCTATGAGCAAAAAAATCTTGTCTGAAAAACGGACAAGAATAGGACATTATTTTTTTGTGGTGCCGCGGAACGGACTTACAGATGCGGGCAGCACACGGGTGTGCAGTCCCATTGAGAAGATGTCATCTTAGCCACGACCGAAACTAAGGCCGCGTGCGTGAGGCCTAACATCCTTCATGAGGGAATACGATTGAGTTTAGTGTTTCCTCCGATATGTAGCTCATTAGCAATGTCACTATTCTTTAGTATGCCACATACATGTGTCCTCTGTGCGCTGGGTGTTTATGCAGTAACCCAGAGCAGAGAGTATCTGCAAATGGTTTATGTAATGTATTGTATTGTATTGTTATGCATTTTCATGTTTTGTACAGGGTGGCCCACAAAAAAGTAGCCGGCCTCCAATATCTCCAAATCAAACTGTCTAATAGTAAATCTGTCTTAGGCTACTTTCACACTAGCCAGGGTTCAGCAAAAACGCTTCCATTACTGATAATACAACTGTCTGCATCCGTTATGAACGGATCCGGTTGTATTACCCTTAACATAGCCAAGACAGATCCGTCATGAACTCCACTGAAAGTCAATGGAGGACAGATCCGTTTTCTATTGTGGCAGATTGTGTTAGAGAAAACGGATCCGTCCCCATTGACTTGCATTGGGGGTCATGCCGGACCTGTCTTTCTCCGCATCCCAAGACGGAAAGCAAACTACAACATGTTGCCGTTTGTTCTCCAGTATGGGAACGCAACTAAATAGAACGGAAGACATTTTGGAGCATTCCGTTCTGTTCAGTTCAATGAATGGGGACAAAACGTAAATGTTTTTTTCCGGTATTGAGCCCCTATGACGGATCTCAATACCGGAAAACTAAAACGCTAGTGTGAAAGTAGCCTTAGTTGTCCATAGCAACCAATCAGAGCTCAGCTTTCAGTTTCTACAGAGCTCTGAAAAAAATGAAAGCTGAGCTCTGATTAGTTGCTAAGACAGATTTACTATTAGGCAGTTTGACTTGGAGATATTGGAGGCGGTCTATTTTTCATGGGCCACCTTGTATTATAACCAGCATAGTTGTGTAAGGATCAGTGCAGTTTCTAGGTAAAATTTCTCTCAGGGCAAGTGTCAACCCCCCAATCAAAACTGCTCGATGAAATCATATCAGAAGAGTACTTGCAACCGTCTCACCATATATATATATATTTTTTTTTTTCATGCTTAACACAAAATTTATTGAGAGCAAAAGAAAATCATAAATTACTGCTTAACCACTTAACCACCTCAGCTCCCCTAGCTTAAACCCCCTTAATGACCAAACCACTTTTTACAATTCTGCACTACACTACTTTCACGGTTTATTGCTCGGTCATACAACTTACCACCCAAATGAATTTTACCTCCTTTTCTTCTCAATAATATAGCTTTAATTTGGTATTTGGTGGAGCTTTCATCATTGGTGCTGACATTTTTACTTTTTTTGATATTAATCTAAACTGACCAAAATCTTTGCAAAAAAAATGAAATTTTTCACATTCTGTTGTAAAATTTTTCAAATATAACTACATTTCTATATAATTTTTTCTCTAAATTTATTGTTCTACATGTCTTTGATAAAAAAAAATGCAATAAGTGTATATTTATTGGTTTGCGCAAAAGTTATAGCGTTTACAAACTATGGTACAAAAATTAGAATTTCCGCATTTTGAAGCAGCTCTGACTTTCTGAGCACCTGTCATGTTTCCTGAGGTTCTACAATGCCCAGACAGTAGAAACACCCCACAAATGACCCCATTTTGGAAAGTAGACACCGTAAGGTATTCGCTGATGGGCATAGTGAGTTCATGGAAGTTTTTATTTTTTGTCACAAGTTAGCAGAAAATGTTTTTTTTTTTTTATATATATTTTTTTTTTTTTCTTACAAAGTCTCATATTCCACTAACTTGTGACAAAAAATTAAATTTTACATGAACTCACCATACCCCTCACGGAATACCTTGGGGTGTCTTCTTTCCAAAATGGGGTCACTTGTGGGGTATTTATACTGCCCTGGCATTTTAGGGGCCCTAAAGCGTGAGAAGTAGTTTGGAATCCAAATGCGTAAAAAATGCCCTGTGAAATAGTAAAGATACTCTTTGGAATTTGGGCCCCTTTGCGCACCTAGGCTGCAAAAAAGTGTCACACAAGTGGTATCGCCGTACTCAGGAGAAGTAGGGCAATGTGTTTTGGGGTGTCTTTTTACATATACCCATGCTGGGTGAGATAAATATCTCTGTAAAAGACAACTTTTCCCATTTTTTTATACAAAGTTGTTATTTTACAGAGATATTTCTCTCACCCTGCATGGGTATATGTAAAAAGACACCCCAAAACACATTGCCCTACTTCTCTTGAGTACGGCGATACCACATGTGTGACACTTTTTTGCAGCCTAGGTGCGCAAAGGGGCCCAAATTCCAATGAGAATCTTAACGATTTCACGGGGCATTTTTTACGCATTTGGATTCCAGACTTCTTTTCACGCTTTAGGGCCCCTAAAATGCCAGGGCAGTATAAATACCCCACAAGTGACCCCATTTTGGAAAGAAGACACCCCAAGGTATTCCGTGAGGGGTATGGTGAGTTCATGTAAAATTTTATTTTTTGTCACAAGTTAGTGGAATATGAGACTTTGTAAGAAAAATAATAATAAAAAAATAATAATCATTTTCCGCTAACTTGTGCCAAAAAACAAAATAGTCTAGGAACTCGCCATGCCCCTCACAGAATACCTTGGGGTGTCTTCTTTCCAAAATGGGGTCACATGTGGGGTATTTATACTGCCCTGGCATTTTAGGGGCCATAAAGCGTGAGAAGAAGTCTGGAATATAAATGTCTAAAAAAATTTACGCATTTGGATTCCGTGAGGGGTATGGTGAGGTCATGTGAGATTTTATTTTTTGTCACAAGTTAGTGGAATATGAGACTTTGTAAGAAAAACAAACAAAAAAAAATAAAAAAAATTTCCGCTAACTTGTGCCAAAAAATAAAAAATCTTCTATGAACTCGCCATGCCCCTCAAAAGTGATCTTTATAGCGCCGCAGCGATTTTACGGTGTTTTTGCAGTGATCAGAAAAAAAAATATTCTATCACTGCGGTGGGGCGGACTGAACGCAAGTGTGCGCACAAGATCAGGCCTGATCGGGCGAACACTGCGATTTTTGTAGAGCCTATAGAACATGTCGTATTCTTGTCCGCAATTGCGGACAAGAAAAGGCATTTTCTATATAGTTCTGGCAATGTGCGGATCCGCAAAATGCGGAAAGCACATTGCCGGTGTCCGTGTTTTGCGGATCCGCGGTGTCCGTGTTTTGCGAATCCTCGGATCCGCAAAACACATACGGACGTCTGAATGGAGCCTTACAGGGGGGTGATCAATGACAGGGGGGTGATCAGGGAGACTATATGGGGTGATCACCCCCCTGTAAGGCTTCATTCAGACGTCCGTATGTGTTTTGCGGATCCGCGGATTCGCAAAACACGGACACCGCGGATTCGCAAAACACGGACACCGGCAATGTGCTTTCCGCATTTTGCGGATCCGCACATTGCCAGAACTATATAGAAAATGCCTTTTCTTGTCCGCAATTGCGGACAAGAATACGACATGTTCTATAGGCTCTACAAAAAACGCAGGTGTCCGTGTTTTGCGGATCCGCGGTGTCCGTGTTTTGCGAATCCTCGGATCCGCAAAACACATACGGACGTCTGAATGGAGCCTTACAGGGGGGTGATCAATGACAGGGGGGTGATCAGGGAGACTATATGGGGTGATCACCCCCCTGTAAGGCTCCATTCAGACGTCCGTATGTGTTTTGCGGATCCTCGGTGTGAACCCAGCCTAAAAGTACTCGTTGGACTTTAGGCCCCTTTACACACCTAGGCTGCAAAAAAGTGTCACACATGTGGTATCGCCGTACTCAGAAGAAGTAGGGCAATGTGTTTTGGGGTGTATTTTTACATATACCCATTCTGGGTGAGAGAAATATCTCTGTAAATTGACAACTTTGTATAATTTTTTTTTAAAAGTTGTCATTTACAGAGATATTTCTCACACACAGTATGGGTATATGTAAAAATACACCCCAAAACACATTGCCCTACTTCTTCTGAGTACTGCGATACCACATGTGTGACACTTTTTTGCAGCCTAGGTGCACAAAGGGGCCCAAATTCCAATGAGTACCTTTAGGATTTCATAGGGCATTTTTACGCATTTGGATTCCAAACTACTTCTCACGCTTTAGGGCCCCTAAAATGCCAGGGCAGTATAAATACCCCACAAGTGACCCCATTTTGGAAAGAAGACACCCCAAGGTATTCCGTGAGGGGCATGGTGAGTTCATAGAAGATTTTTTTTTTTGCCACAAGTTAGCGTAAATTGATTTTTTTCTTTTTTTTCTTACAAAGTCCCATTTTCCACTAACTTGTGACAAAAAATAATATTTTACATGAACTCACCATACCCCTCACGGAATACCTTGGGGTGTCTTCTTTCTAAAATGGGGTGCCCCCGTAGATGACCCCATAGTGCTCCTCTCCCCCCTTCCCCATAGTACCCACCATAATGTGTCCCAGTATAAAATGCCCCTATACAGAGCCCCCCATATAAAATACCCCTTCTTTTTAGCCTCAGTAGATGCCCCAATAATTTGCCAGTAATAAGTTCCCCAATAGATGCCCCCCAATCATGTGCCAGTAAGATGTGCCCCCATAGATGCCCCCTAATTATGTGCCAGTAAGATGTTCCCCCATAGATGCCCCCAATCATGTGCCAGTAATAAGAGCCCTCATAGATGCCCCCCAATCATGTGCCAGTAATAAGAGCCCCCACCATCATGTGCCAGTAGCCAGAGTGCCCCCCCTATCATGTGCCAGTAGCCCCCTTATGTGCCAGTCGCCCCCCTATCATGTGCCAGTAGCCCCCCTATCAAGTGCAAGTAGCCTCCCTTATGTGCCAGTAGTCCCCCTTATGTGCCAGTAGCCTCCTATCATGTGCCAGTAGCCCCTCTTATGTGCCAGTAGCCTACCTTATGTGCCAGTAGTCCCCCTTATGTGCCAGTAGCCTCCTATCATGTGCCAGTAGCCCCTCTTATGTGCCAGTAGTCCCCCTTATGTGCCAGTAGCCTCCTATCATGTGCCAATAACCCCCCTTATGTGCCAATAGCCCCCCCTTATGTGCCAGTAGCCTCCTATCATGTGCCAGTAGCCCCCCTTATGTGCCATAGCGAAGAAAGAGAAATGGAGCTCAAAGTACCAAAGAATAAATATTTTATTGAGTTATATCAAAACATTATTAAAAATACATGAAAATAATGCCATGGACAAGGTGGATCGGAGCAGGGAAAGGGAAAGAACAAGCGCCACCCTGGGAGAACACACAGGTCACAGAATCAGTAATACATGTTAATGAAGGTCATAGGAAAATGCTAGGTACAATGACCAGCCCATAAACCAAATAATCAGAGAAAATAAGAAATGAGAGAAAGGTCAGCTGGAGACCAACCACGGCAGTGATACATAGTATGCTGAAGCAAAAAGCTAAGGGTAAAGGATGGTGAATAACCAGCAACTAGAATAAAGAGCCAGATGTGGGGTTCCAACACCGGCGACAAGAAGCCATGGGGGTAAATGCTGCGACCTAAGCTCACCTGAAATGGACCGTGTGTAGGAAACAACCCAGGATGGCGCTACCCCAACGCACGTTTCGGGGTAGCGCCATTTACCCCCATGGCTTCTTGTCGCCGGTGTTGGAACCCCACACCTGGATCTTTATTCTAGTTGCTGGTTATTCACCATCCTTTACCCTTAGCTTTTTGCTTCAGCATACTACACTGCGTGCAGAATTATTAGGCAAATGAGTATTTTGACCACATCATCCTCTTTATGCATGTTGTCTTACTCCAAGCTGTATAGGCTCGAAAGCCTACTACCAATTAAGCATATTAGGTGATGTGCATCTCTGTAATGAGAAGGGGTGTGGCTAATGACATCAACACCCTATATTAGGTGTGCATAATTATTAGGCAACTTCCTTTCCTTTGGCAAAATGGGTCAAAAGAAGGACTTGACAGGCTCAGAAAAGTCAAAAATAGTGAGATATCTTGCAGAGGGATGCAGCACTCTTAAAATTGCAAAGCTTCTGAAGCGTGATCATCGAACAATCAAGCGTTTCATTCAAAATAGTCAACAGGGTCGCAAGAAGCGTGTGGAGAAACCAAGGCGCAAAAGAACTGCCCATGAACTGAGAAAAGTCAAGCGTGCAGCTGCCAAGATGCCACTTGCCACCAGTTTGGCCATATTTCAGAGCTGCAACATCACTGGAGTGCCCAAAAGCACAAGGTGTGCAATACTCAGAGACATGGTCAAGGTAAGAAAGGCTGAAAGACGACCACCACTGAACAAGACACACAAGCTGAAACGTCAAGACTGGGCCAAGAAATATCTCAAGACTGATTTTTCTAAGGTTTTATGGACTGATGAAATGAAAGTGAGTCTTGATGGGCCAGATGGATGGGCCCATGGCTGGATTGGTAAAGGGCAGAGAGCTCCAGTCCGACTCAGACGCCAGCAAGGTGGAGGTGGAGTACTGGTTTGGGCTGGTATCATCAAAGATGAGCTTGTGGGGCCTTTTCGGGTTGAGGATGGAGTCAAGCTCAACTCCCAGTCCTACTGCCAGTTTCTGGAAGACACCTTCTTCAAGCAGTGGTACAGGAAGAAGTCTGCATCCTTCAAGAAAAACATGATTTTCATGCAGGACAATGCTCTATCACACGCGTCCAAGTACTCCACAGCGTGGCTGGCAAGAGAGGGTATAAAAGAAGAAAATCTAATGACATGGCCTCCTTGTTCACCTGATCTGAACCCCATTGAGAACCTGTGGTCCATCATCAAATGTGAGATTTACAAGGAGGGAAAACAGTACACCTCTCTGAACAGTGTCTGGGAGGCTGTGGTTGCTGCTGCACGCAATGTTGATGGTGAACAGATCAAAACACTGACAGAATCCATGGATGGCAGGCTTTTGAGTGTCCTTGCAAAGAAAGGTGGCTATATTGGTCACTGATTTGTTTTTGTTTTGTTTTTGAATGTCAGAAATGTATATTTGTGAATGTTGAGATGTTATATTGGTTTCACTGGTAAAAATAAATAATTGAAATGGGTATATATTTGTTTTTTGTTAAGTTGCCTAATAATTATGCACAGTAATAGTCACCTGCACACACAGATATCCCCCTAAAATAGCTAAAACTAAAAACAAACTAAAAACTACTTCCAAAAATATTCAGCTTTGATATTAATGAGTTTTTTGGGTTCATTGAGAACATGGTTGTTGTTCAATAATAAAATTAATCCTCAAAAATACAACTTGCCTAATAATTCTGCACTCCCTGTATGTATCACTGCCGTGGTTGGTTTATGGGCTGGTCATTGTACCTAGCATTTTCCTATGACCTTCATTAACATGTATTACTGATTCTGTGACCTGTGTGTTCTCCCAGGGTGGCGCTTGTTCTTTCCCTTTCCCTGGTCCCTTCCACCTTGTCCATGGCATTATTTGCATGCATTTTTAATCATGTTTTGATATAACTCAATAAAATATTTATTCTTTGGTACTTTGAGCTCCATTTCTCTTTCTTCGTTATTGTACTCAGAGCTTGTACCGAGTTACTTCCCACGGGTGCCCTTTGTGGTTACATTGGGTAGGCACTGTCCTCCTCCCCTTTGGGACACCCAGGGTCTCCCTCTTTTTGTTTTCCCCCTTATGTGCCAGTAGCCCCATTTATGTGCCAGTAATCCCCCTTATGTGCCAATCGCCTCCTATCATGTGCCAGTAGCCCCCCTTATGTGCCAGTAGCTCCCCTTATGTGCCAGTAGCCCCCCTTATGTGCCAGTAGCCCCCCTTATGTGCCAGTAGTCCCCCTTATGTGCCAGTAGCCCCCCTTATGTGCCAGTAGTTCTCCTTATGTGCCAGTAGCCCCCCTATCATGTGCCAGTAGTCCCCCTTATGTGCCAGTAGTCCCCCTTATGTGCCAATAGCCCCCCCTATCATGTGCCAGTAGTCCCCCTTCTGTGCCAGTAGTCCCTCCTTATGTGCCAGTAGTCCCCCTTATGTCTGTGCCAGTAGCCCCCCTTATGTGCCAGCAGCCCCCCTTATGTGACAGTATTGTAATTTGTACATATATATAAAAAAAACGTATACTTACCTCCTCCAGCGATGCGATGCAGGCCTCTTCCGGCCTGTGTCCCTCGCTGGCTCAGGCGGCCGCCTGCACCGGCCTTTGATAGGCTGCCGGTCTAGTGCTGGCAGCCTATCAGAGGAACAGGGAGGGAAGACACCTCTCCCTCCCCTGCTGCAGCACAGACATTTGTATCGCCGTCCTGAGGATGGCGATACAGATGACTATGGAGATGAGTGAGCGCTTCCACAATGGAAGCACAGTGCTCATCTCCTGCTGTGCCCTGCCGGCGCCCTCCTTCTGACAGCGCCCCGGGGTGGCCACCCGGCCCGCCCGGTCCAAGAAACTGCCCTGGTAAGGATAACACAGCCAGGGTTAACAATCCTGGCTCAGACCTTGTAGGAAGCTATGTGGTGGCTGGCTCAACCCGGAGCTTGAGATTGTTCTAGGGCAGGCATGCTCAACCTGCGGCCCTCCAGCTGTTGTAAAAACTACAACTCCCACAATGCCCTGCTGTAGGCTGATAACTATAGGCTGTTCGAGCATGCTGGGAGTTGTAGTTTTGCAACAGCTGGAGGGGCGCAGGTTGAGTATGCCAGTTTTAGGGATAGTTCAGAGAAAGAGAGGATACAAAGTCCATGTGCTCCCTCTTCTCAGGCCTAGAGAACTTCAGAGACTAATCTCTTCAAGATATAGAGACAGAAAAGGAGAGAAAAAAAGGAGAGAATTGGAGAATTTGGAATCTGCATGTCCAAGCATAGGAGTCATTAAGTTAACCTGCTACTATAGCTATTCAGACTTTGCTGCAGTGAAGAACACCGTTAAGACACCCATCACGCTTGGACACGTCCTGGCCAGATGTGCCTTCAAAACCCTGTATCCCACAGTGGACATTACAGCCATTCTTGCAAGAGTACTATTGCCCGCTATAGATTCTACTGAGAGATACTTTAGCAAAATAGTTTACAAAAAGTGCCATACATCCCATCCGTGCCTTAATTCATACTGTACATCGCTATCTGGGACAGAATTGCACTGTGTACATTGTTAGAACCGTGTAACTGAGACCATTGCACACTCTACACTCCCTGCCTTGCACCCATACAGACATTTAACATCATAGACACCTCAACTACCATCAGGCAGGAGCCCTCAGAAACAGAGTGTGCCCCGGGGGGAGAGAAGGTGCATCTTTCTTTCACTGCATGGCCCTAGGGCGCAGCGGTGTGAAGAAAGCCACTGTAATACATAGTGATATGACAGCCAGAGCCACTACCACGCCACACCTCTGTTCCAGCTCCCGTGGGTCACTGCATTTTTACCCACAGTAGTGCATATATGCAGTATCCCAGAGAAGAGAGTATCTGCAAATGGTTTATTATTTAATGTAATGTTATGTTATATTTTCTGCCCTATATAGCTATATATGGATGGCACAGCCAGTGTTAACAAAACTGGCTCTGCCCTTGTAGGATGTTTGTATGTGGGCTAACCTTAGGGGAGTGTAGACTGGAGTTTAGAGAGAGAGAGAAGTGGCAAAGCCCATGCGCTAAGGCCTATTTCACACGAGCAAGTTTTCCGCGTGGGTGCAATGCGTGACGTGAAAGCATAGCACCTGCACTTAATCCTGAAACATTCATTTCAATAGGTCTGTGTACATGAGCGTTTTTTTTCACGTTCAGTTCTGCATTGCGTGAAAAACGCAGCATGTTCTATATTCTATAGTTTTTCATACAGCCCTGGCCCCATAGAAGTGAATGGGTCTTCAGTGAAAAACGCATTGCATCCGCAAGCAGGTGCGGATGCAATGCGTTTTTTACTGATAGTTGCTAAGGGGTGTTGTTTGTAAACCTTCAGTTTTTTATCACTTGTGTGAAAAACGCATCAAAACGCATTGCACCCAAGCAGAAAAAACTGAACAACTGAACGCAATCACAGACAAAACTTACTGAGCTTGCTTGCAAAATGGTGCGAGTTTCACTGAACGCACCTGGAACACATCCGGACCTTATCCGTATCATTTTTGTGAAAGAGGCCTAACTCTTCTTAGGCCCAGACAGCTACAGAAATTAACAGATTTCTGCATGATCAACCGAAGGAGAAAGACAAAAAGGAGAGAATTCGAAAACTTGCGTTGTTGAGTATATGAGTCAGTAAGGTAACCTGCTACAAAAAGCTGCCAAAACTTTACTGCTGTGTGAGACACTGTTAAAACACCCTTCACACTTAGACACGTCCTGGCCAGACGTGCCATCAAAACCCTGTATCCTGCAGCAGGGGCGTAGCTACCATGAAAGCAGGGGAAGAGGATGCTACGGTGCCTGAACTCAGTAAGGGGCCCTGATGCAGTGTTTTCTTTAAGCCGCATGGCCACACAGCGTCCATAGTGCCCCTGTTCAGAGCCGCTGAAGGCCCTCTCACCCCCGAAGCCCACAGGCCTGCCCCTGAACTTTAGGTTACACAGTGCCTGCAGTGAGGGACCTGTACAGAATTTTTTTTTTAAAAAGAATGCCCAGTCACCACACCCGGCAGTGTTTGGGCCCATATGATTTTAATATGGTAAAAGGCAGGGGCCTGTTTTTTCACCACATTAAAACCATCAGGCTCTCCCTGAAAGCTTGCCCAGCCCCCTGCCACCAAACACACACAGGAATATCCCACCCCCTTTTCTATTCTCCTCCTTCAACCTCATAGGCCTCAGGCCGCTTTAAAATTTTAATACTAAACCTTAGCACTACTGGCGGCATTATATTTAACTGGCACTACTGGGGGCACCAAGGAAGAAGGGGACCATTATAAATTCCTGGCAATACGGGGGCACCTAGGAAGGGGGGAGCAATATAATATATAGACCTGGCACTACTGGGGGCACCAAGGAAGGGGGGAGCATTATATAGAACTGGCACTACTGGGGCCACCAAGAAAGGGGGTCATTATATATACCTGGCACTACTAGGGGCACCAAGAAAGGGGGGTCATTATATATACCTGGCAATACTGGGGGCACCAAGGAAGGGGGGGGGGGGTCATTATACAGTCCTGATCAAAAGTTTAAGACCACTTGAAAAATGGCAAAAAATCATATTTTACATTGTTGGATCTTAACAAGGTTCCAAGTAGAGCTTCAACATGCAACAAGAAGAAATGGGAGTGAGACAAAACATTTTTTGAGCATTCAATTAATTGAAAATAACGATTAAACTGAAACAGGCTGTTTTTCAGCTGATCGAAATTTTCATAGCCAGGCTATGAGCTGAGCGCTGCGATTGGCCAGCGGTACAGCATAGGAGAAGAAGACCACGGCAGGATCAAGTGGGTGGAGCCTAACTACGAACATACTGGAGGCTATAACCGGAGAACGGAGCGGCGCCTGGGGATAACAGTAAGTGCAGCGGGATCCCTGGGCGCCGCTCTACACTTCTGTATAGTCAGTTTAGAGGCTTTCTTCTGGTGAAAGGTCCTCTTTAAAAGGGCAAATCTGTGCAAAGATGTGGATTCATTGTCATTTTCTGTCAGGTAGTCACACGTTGTGATGGCAAAGGCAAAAAAACTCTCCCTTTTTGAACGTGGTCGGGTTGTTAAACTGCATAAGCAGGGTCTCTCACAGCGCGCTATCGCTGCTGAGGTGGGACGCAGTAAGAAGTTCTTAAATGATCCTGAGGGTTATGGAACAAAAAAGTCAAGTGGAAGACCCCAAAAAAAAATGTCATCAGCACTGAGCCGGAGGATCCAATTGGCTGTCCGTCAAGCCACTGGACGATCCTCGACCCAAATTAAGGCCCTTACTGGTGCCGACTGCAGCCCCATAACCATCAGACGGAATCTGAGACTGAAGGGCTTCAAAAACAAAAAACGTCTTCAAAGACCTCATCTCCTTGAACGCCACAGAACTACTCGTTTGGACTTTGCAAGAGAGAACCAAACATGGGACATTCAAAGGTGGAAGAAAGTTTTATTCTCTGATGAGAAAAAATGTAACCTTGATGCTCCTGATGGTTTCCAACGTTACTGGCATGACAAGCAGATCCCACCTGAGATGTTTTCTACGCACCACAGTGGAGGGGGCGCCATAATGGTCTGGGGTGCTTTTTCCTTCAGTGGAACAATGGAGCTTCAGGAAGTGCAGGGGCGTCAAACGGCCGCTGGCTATGTCCAGATGTTGCAGAGAGCATTCCTCATGACTGAGGGCCCTCGTCTGTGTGGTAACGACTGGGGTTTTCAACAGGACAACGCTACAGTACACAATGCCCGCAGGACAAGGGACTTCTTCCAGGAGAATAACATCACTCTTTTGGCCCATCCTGCGTGTTCCCCTGATCTAAATCCAATTGAGAACCTTTGGGGATGGATGGCAAGGGAAGTTTACAAAAATGGACAACAGTTCCAGACAGTAGATGGCCTTCGTGCGGCCGTCTTCACCACTTGGAGAAATGTTCCCACTCACCTCAAGGAAACGCTTGCATCAAGCATGCCGAAACGAATTTTTGAAGTGATAAACAATAACGGCGGAGCTACTCATTACTGAGTTTATGTTTGGAAGTTGGATTTCTGTGTTGGGGGGGTTTAATTTTTTTTTGGAGGTGTGGTCCTAAACTTTTGATCAGCTGAAAAACAGCCTGTTTCAGTTTATTTGTTGTTTTCATTAACCACCTCAGCCCCCAGTGCTTAAACACCCTGAAAGACCAGGCCACTTTTTACACTTCTGACCTACACTACTTTCACCGTTTATTGCTCGGTCATGCAACTTACCACCCAAATGAATTTTACCTCCTTTTCTTCTCACTAATAGAGCTTTCATTTGGTGGTATTTCATTGCTGCTGACATTTTTACTTTTTTTGTTATTAATCGAAATTTAACAATTTTTTTGCAATAAAATGACATTTTTCACTTTCAGTTGTAAAATTTTGCAAAAAAAACGACATCCATATATAAATTTTGCTCTAAATTTATTGTTCTACATGTCTTTGATAAAAAAAAATGTTTGGGTAAAAAAAAAATGGTTTGGGTAAAAGTTATAGCGTTTACAAACTATGGTACAAAAATGTGAATTTCCGCTTTTTGAAGCAGCTCTGACTTTCTGAGCACCTGTCATGTTTCCTGAGGTTCTACAATGCCCAGACAGTACAAACACCCCACAAATGACCCCATTTCGGAAAGTAGACATCCTAAGGTATTCACTGATGGGCATAGTGAGTTCATAGAACTTTTTATTTTTTGTCACAAGTTAGCGGAAAATGATGATTTTTTTTTTTTTTCTTACAAAGTCTCATATTCCACTAACTTGTGACAAAAAATAAAAACTTCCATGAACTCACTATGCCCATCAGAGAATACCTTGGGGTGTCTTCTTTCCAAAATGGGGTCACTTGTGGGGTAGTTATACTGCCCTGGCATTCTAGGGGCCCAAATGTGTGGTAAGGAGTTTGAAATCAAATTCTGTAAAAAAATGACCAGTGAAATCCGAAAGGTGCTCTTTGGAATATGGGCCCCTTTGCCCACCTAGGCTGCAAAAAAGTGTCACACATCTGGTATCTCCGTATTCAGGAGAAGTTGGGGAATGTGTTTTGGGGTGTCATTTTACATATACCCATGCTGGGTGAGATAAATATCTTGGTCAAATGCCAACTTTGTATAAAAAAAATGGGAAAAGTTGTCTTTTGCCAAGATATTTCTCTCACCCAGCATGGGTATATGTAAAATGACACCCCAAAACACATTCCCCAACTTCTCCTGAATACGGAGATACCAGATGTGTGACACTTTTTTGCAGCCTAGGTGGGCAAAGGGGCCCATATTCCAAAGAGCACCTTTCGGATTTCACTGGTCATTTTTTACAGAATTTGATTTCAAACTCCTTACCACACATTTGGGCCCCTAGAATGCCAGGGCAGTATAACTACCCTACAAGTGACCCCATTTTGGAAAGAAGACACCCCAAGGTATTCGCTGATGGGCATAGTGAGTTCATGGAAGTTTTTATTTTTTGTCACAAGTTAGTGGAATATGAGACTTTGTAAGAAAAAAAAATCATCATTTTCCACTAACTTGTGACAAAATATAAAAAATTCTAGGAACTCGCAATGCCCCTCATGGAATACCTTGGGGTGTCTTCTTTCCAAAATGGGGTCACTTGTGCGGTAGTTATACTGCCCTGGCATTCTAGGGGCCCAAATGTGTGGTAAGGAGTTTGAAATCAAATTCTGTAAAAAATGACCAGTGAAATCCGAAAGGTGCTCTTTGGAATATGGGCCCCTTTGCCCACCTAGGCTGCAAAAAAGTGTCACACATCTGGTATCTCCATATTCAGGAGAAGTTGGGGAATGTGTTTTGGGGTGTCATTTTACATATACCCATGCAGGGTGAGAGAAATATCTTGGCAAAAGACAACTTTTCCCATTTTTTTATACAAAGTTGGCATTTGACCAAGATATTTATCTCACCCAGCATGGGTATATGTAAAATGACACACCAAAACACATTCCCCAACTTCTCCTGAATACGGAGATACCAGATGTGTGACACTTTTTTGCAGCCTAGGTGGGCAAAGGGGCCCATATTCCAAAGAGCACCTTTCGGATTTCACTGGTCATTTTTTACAGAATTTGATTTCAAACTCCTTACAACACATTTGGGCCCCTAGAATGCCAGGGCAGTATAACTACCCCACAAGTGACCCCATTTTGGAAAGAAGACACCCCAAGGTATTCGCTGATGGGCATAGTGAGTTCATGGAAGTTTTTATTTTTTGTCACAAGTTAGTGGAATATGAGACTTTGTAAGGAAAAAAAAAATCATCATTTTCCACTAACTTGTGACAAAAAATAAAAAATTCTAGGAACTTGCCATGCCCCTCACGGAGTACCTTGGGGTGTCTCCTTTCCAAAATGGGGTCACTTGTGGGTTAGTTATACTGCCCTGGCATTTTCCAGGGGCCCTAATGTGTTGTAAGTAGGTAAATGACCTGTGAAATCCGAAAGGTGCTCTTTGGAATGTGGGCCCCTTTGCCCACCTAGGCTGCAAAAAAGTGTCACACATCTGGTATCGCCGTATTCAGGAGAAGTTGGGCAATGTGTTTTGGGGTGTCATTTTACATATACCCATGCTGGGTGAGATAAATATCTTGGTCAAATGCCAACTTTGTATAAAAAAATGGGAAAAGTTGTCTTTTGCCAAGATATTTCTCTCACCCAGCATGGGTATATGTAAAATGACACCCCAAAACACATTCCCCAACTTCTCTTTAGTATGGAGATACCACAAGTGTGGCACTTTTTTGCAGCCTAGATGCGCAAAGGGGCCCACATTCCTTTTATGAGGGCATTTTTAGACATTTGGATCCCAGACTTCTTCTCACGCTTTAGGGCCCCTAGAATGCCAGGGCAGTATAAATACCCCACATGTGACCCCATTTTGGAAAGAAGACACCCCAAGGTATTCAATGAGGGGCATGGCGAGTTCATAGAAATTTTTTTTTTTTGGCACAAGTTAGCGGAAATTGATTTTATTTATTTTTTTCTCACAAAGTCTCCCTTTCCGCTAACTTGGGACAAAAATTTCAATCTTTCATGGACTCAATATGCCCCTCACGGAATACCTTGGGGTGTCTTCTTTCCGAAATGGGGTCACATGTGGGGTATTTAAACTGCCCTGGCATTCTAGGGGCCCTAAAGCGTGAGAAGAAGTCTGGAATATAAATGTCTAAAAAATTTTACGCATTTGGATTCCGTGAGGGGTATGGTGAGTTCATGTGAGATTTTATTTTTTGACACAAGTTAGTGGAATATGAGACTTTGTAAGAAAAAATAAATAATTTCCGCTAACTTGGGCCAAAAAAATGTCTGAATGGAGCCTTACAGGGGGGTGATCAATGACAGGGGGGTGATCAATGACAGGGGGTGATCAATGACAGGGGGGTGATCAGGGAGTCTATATGGGGTGATCACCCCCCTGTCATTGATCACCCCCCTATAAGGCTCCATTCAGATGTCCGTATGTGTTTTGCGGATCCGATCCATGTATCCGTGGATCCGTAAAAATCATACGGACATCTGAATGCAGCCTGACAGGGGGGGTGATCAATGACAGGGGGGGTGATCAATGACAGGGGGGGTGATCAATGACAGGGGGGGTAATCAATGACAGGGGGGTGATCAGGGAGTCTATATGGGGTGATCACCACAGTCATTGATCACGCCCTGTAAGGCTCCATTCAGATGTCCGTATGCGTTTTGCGGATCCGATCCATCTATCAGTGGATCCGTAAAAATCATGCGGACATCTGAATGGAGCTTTACAGGGGTGTGATCAATGACAGGGGGGTAATCAATGACAGGGGGGTGATCAGGGAGTCTATATGGGGTGATCAGCACAGTCATTGATCACGCCCCTGTAAGGCTTTATTCAGACGTCCGTATGCGTTTTGCGGATCCGATCAGTCTATCAGTGGATCCGTAAAAATCATGCGGACATCTGAATGGATCTTACAGGGGGGTAATCAATGACAGGGGGGTGATCAGGGAGTCTATATGGGGTGATCACCACAGTCATTGATCACGCCCCTGTAAGGCTCCATTCAGATGTCCGTATGCGTTTTGCGGATCCGATCCATCTATCAGTGGATCCGTAAAAATCATGCGGACATCTGAATGGATCTTACAGGGGGGTAATCAATGACAGGGGGGTGATCAGGGAGTCTATATGGGGTGATCACCACAGTCATTGATCACGCCCCTGTAAGGCTCCATTCAGATGTCCGTATGCGTTTTGCGGATCCGATCAGTCTATCAGTGGATCCGTAAAAATCATGCAGACATCTGAATGGAGCTTTACAGGGGTGTGATCAATGACAGGGGGGTAATCAATGACAGGGGGGTGATCAGGGAGTCTATATGGGGTGATCACCACAGTCATTGATCACGCCCCTGTAAGGCTTTATTCAGACGTCTGTATGCGTTTTGCGGATCCGATCCATCTATCAGTGGATCCGTAAAAATCATGCGGACATCTGAATGGATCTTACAGGGGGGTAATCAATGACAGGGGGGTGATCAGGGAGTCTATATGGGGTGATCACCACAGTCATTGATCACGCCCCTGTAAGGCTCCATTCAGATGTCCGTATGCGTTTTGCGGATCCGATCAGTCTATCAGTGGATCCGTAAAAATCATGCGGACATCTGAATGGAGCTTTACAGGGGTGTGATCAATGACAGGGGGGTGATCAGGGAGTCTATATGGGGTGATCACCACAGTCATTGATCACGCCCCTGTAAGGCTTTATTCAGACGTCCGTATGCGTTTTGCGGATCCGATCCATCTATTAGTGGATCCGTAAAAATCATGCGGACATCTGAATGGATCTTACAGGGGGGTAATCAATGACAGGGGGGTGATCAGGGAGTCTATATGGGGTGATCACCACAGTCATTGATCACGCCCCTGTAAGGCTCCATTCAGATGTCCGTATGCGTTTTGCGGATCCGATCCATCTATCAGTGGATCCGTAAAAATCATGCGGACATCTGAATGGAGCTTTACAGGGGTGTGATCAATGACAGGGGGGTAATCAATGACAGGGGGGTGATCAGGGAGTCTATATGGGGTGATCACCACAGTCATTGATCACGCCCCTGTAAGGCTTTATTCAGACGTCCGTATGCGTTTTGCGGATCCGATCAGTCTATCAGTGGATCCGTAAAAATCATGCGGACATCTGAATGGATCTTACAGGGGGGTAATCAATGACAGGGGGGTGATCAGGGAGTCTATATGGGGTGATCACCACAGTCATTGATCACGCCCCTGTAAGGCTCCATTCAGATGTCCGTATGCGTTTTGCGGATCCGATCCATCTATCAGTGGATCCGTAAAAATCATGCGGACATCTTAATGGAGCTTTACAGGGGTGTGATCAATGACAGGGGGGTAATCAATGACAGGGGGGTAATCAGGGAGTCTATATGGGGTGATCACCACAGTCATTGATCACGCCCCTGTAAGGCTTTATTCAGACGTCCGTATGCGTTTTGCGGATCCGATCAGTCTATCAGTGGATCCGTAAAAATCATGCGGACATCTGAATGGAGCTTTACAGGGGTGTGATCAATGACAGGGGGGTAATCAATGACAGGGGGGTGATCAGGGAGTCTATATGGGGTGATCAGGGGCTAATAAGGGGTTAATAAGTGACGGGGGGGGGGGGTGTAGTGTTGTGTAGTGGTGCTTGGTGCTACTTTACTGAGCTACCTGTGTCCTCTGGTGGTCGATCCAAACAAAGGGGACCACCAGAGGACCAGGTAGCAGGTATATTAGACGCTGTTATTAAAACAGCGTCTAATATACCTGTTAGGGGTTAAAAAAAACACATCTCCAGCCTGCCAGCGAACGATCGCCGCTGGCAGGCTGGAGATCATCTCTCTTACCTTCCGTTCCTGTGAGCGCGCGCGCCTGTGTGCGCGCGTTCACAGGAAATCTCGGCCATCGCGAGATGACGCATATATGCGTGACTCTGCGCAGGGCTGCCACCTCCGGAACGCGAATCTGCGTTAGGCGGTCCGGAGGTGGTTAAATTGAATGCTCAAAAAATGTTTTGTCTCACTTCCATTTCTTCTTGTTGCATGTTGAAGCTCTACTTGGAACCTTGTTAAGATCCAGCCATGCTAAATATGATTTTTTTTGTCATTTTTCAAGTGGTCTTAAACTTTTGATCAGGACTGTACAGGTCCTTCTAAAAAAATTTGCATATTGTGATAAAGTTCATTATTTTCTGTAATGTACTGATAAACATTAGACTTTCATATATTTTAGATTCATTACACACAACTGAAGTAGTTCAAGCCTTTTCTTGTTTTAATATTGATGATTTTGGCATACAGCTCATGAAAACCCCAAATTCCTATCTCAAAAAATTAGCATATCATGAAAAGGTTCTCTAAACGAGCTGTTAACCTAATCATCTGAATCAACTAATTAACTCTAAACACCTGCAAAAGATTCCTGAGGCTTTTAAAAACTCCCAGCCTGGTTCATTACTCAAAACCGCAATCATGGGTAAGACTGCCGACCTGACTGCTGTCCAGAAGGCCATCATTGACACCCTCAAGCAAGAGGGTAAGACACAGAAAGAAATTTCTGAACGAATAGGCTGTTCCCAGAGTGCTGTATCAAGGCACCTCAGTGGGAAGTCTGTGGGAAGGAAAAAGTGTGGCAGAAAACGCTGCACAACGAGAAGAGGTGACCGGACTCTGAGGAAGATTGTGAAGAAGGACCGATTCCAGACCTTGGAGTAGAAACATCCAGAGCCACCGTGTACAGGCGTGTGCAGGAAATGGGCTACAGGTGCCGCATTTCCCAGGTCAAGCCACTTTTGAACCAGAAACAGCGGCAGAAGCGCCTGACCTGGGCTACAGAGAAGCAGCACTGGACTGTTGCTCAGTGGTCCAAAGTACTTTTTTTGGATGAAAGCAAATTTTGCATGTCATTCGGAAATCAAGGTGCCAGAGTCTGGAGGAAGACTGGGGAGAGGGAAATGCCAAAATGCCTGAAGTCCAGTGTCAAGTACCCACAGTCAGTCCACATGAAATCTAGCCCAGAACAACATCTAGACAAAACTGTCTCAGCAAACTACACTTTGCTGAAACCACTGCAGCTTTCTGGATTTCAGTTCTCTCACCCAGCTGAGGTATCTGGGTGGGATATACACGCCTCCCAGCACTTATACTGTACACATCACCACTATATATATAGGGAACGTATGGCAGCACCAATTCTCAAAATAAACAACGGGTGCTATGTCCAGGGAATTCACTGCTTACATTCACTGCTTACCCTCAGATATAGAGGGAAAAGGACAGCACATCCAATAGCACAAAAAATAAATTTATTGGGCCACAGTGGCACAGTGAGGCGACGTTTCGGCTCAAATTACAGAGCCTTTCTCAAGCGCTTGAGAAAGGCTCTGTAATTTGAGCCGAAACGTCGCCTCACTGTGCCACTGTGGCCGAATAAATTTATTTTTTGTGCTATTGGATGTGCTGTCCTTTTCCGTCTATATATATATATATATATATCTACTGGCACTATGGGGGTATTATATATATACTGGCACTACAGGGAGGAATTTTATATATACTGGCACTACAGTGGCCATGGAGGAGTATTATATGCTGGCTCTACAGGGGGCATTATAATATAGGGGGCACTACAGGGGAGTTTTAACTCCATGGGGGACAGTAGAACTACAGGCGACACTGCAGGAGGGGCTTTATAAAATACTGTGGTCACTATATTATATTATTACTACTGGGATAACTGTAGGGGCACTATTATTATTGTGCACATTATTGAGGGCATTGATACTAATGGGGGCACTCTTGGGGAGTATTATTACTACTGGGGGGGCACTATTACTAATGAGGGCAGTCAGGGCGCACTATTATTATGGCGGGACTATCTGTTTGGCACTGTTATTTCTGACAGTATAGCTTTTGTGGACATGGGTGAGCACAGCGGGCACTGTATTGGGAGTAGCAGCAGGATGACAGTGGTCTGTATGAATTTGGGGGCTTATCTGAAGTTTGTATAAGGCTAGTTTCACACTTGCGGCAGGACGGATCCGACATGCTGTTTACCATGTCGGATCCGTCCTGTGGCTGTTCGCCGTGCCCCCGCTCCGTCCCCATTGACTATAATGGGGATGGGGGCGGAGCTCCGGCGCAGCACGGCGGTGCACGGAGAAAGCCGCCGGACTAAAAAACCTGACATGCAGTAATTTTAGTCCGGCGGCCTTAAGCCGTGCACCGCCGTGCTGCGCCGGAGCTCCGCCCCCATCCCCATTATAGTCAATGGGGACGGAGCGGCGGCCCGGGGGCACGGCGAAACAGCCGCAGGACGGATCCGACATGGTGAACAGCCTGTCGGATCCGTCCTGCCGCAAGTGTGAAAATACCCTAAATTTGGGATTGCAAAATCTGTAATAGTCCCCCATGTATGTACTATATAGTAATACTGGTGTCTTCTTATGTGGCAGAGAGGGCTGCACACCCCTGACCAAAGACATCCATCCATGGATTCGGCCACACAATCAGGTTTCTGCATGTGGTTTTGGTAGCAAAAACCAGGACTGAATAAAAAAAGAAGCGATGTCATATCTGTCCTGTATACCTTCTCTCCTATTATGATCCACTTCTGATTTTTGCTTCCAAAACTGCATGCAGAAACCTGTCCATGTCGCTGTACCCTTAGAAAGTAGGGTCACTTTAAATTGATTCAGGAGAGAGGAGGGAGGAGAAGGGTGGCGCACTTTGCCTGCTCCGCCTAGAGCACTGAAATACCTTGTCCCGGCCCTGGCACTACCCTGTCATAGCTCTTGTGTGCGTGTTGTGTGACACACCCTTGCTGTGAGGAGGTTACACATACAACACACAGCTCTGCTGAAGAGACTGTATCTGCCATAGGGCTAATTCACATGATCAGTCTGGGAAACACAATCCATGTGTCGGCCGCATCTCCCGGACCAGAACTGACTGCAGCATAGTGATTTATGACAACATCGGTTCCTATCTGATATGGGGTCTATTGTACTGTACTCACATCATCATGTAGACCCACAATCAGATACGAACTGACTGTACCATAAATCACTATGATAGCTCAGGTCAGAGGAGATGCGGCTGACACACAGGGAGCGTTTCCAGGACCGGTCATGTGAATCAGCCCATACACAGACAACTTTTTAAAGTGGCCTTTGTTACCTGGGCAGATTTATCAACTGCAACTTTGTAAAAAAAAAAAAAAATACCCTAAAAATTGTCTTAAAGGGATGGCATAGAAGGCGGAGTAACATATCAAGAAGATGCACCACATTTATAAAAAAAATCATGACATTTGATCCATCTGGCGCACGACATTACATGTGATGCATTACAATGGTGTCGCAATGCGACATGCTGCGATGTGACAGTCACATAATCCACCCAAGCCACATTTTTCTGCGACTTTCACTTCACAGTCGCAACATGTTGCACTGCGACCAGACATTATTTCAGTTGTAGCCATACCCCTTGATGTCACCGTGGAGCTGGACCCTAAACTGTATAAGGGTATATTCACACCTGACAGACTTTTCTCACAGTGCCCCATTTATTTGAATCATTGCTGCAGAAACAAACCCATTCAGAGTTATGGAATGAAGTTTCACTCCAAGGCATTCCTGCAACCAGCCCGGTGACTCCTCCCACACATGTGACTGGTCACATGATCATGACATCATCAAAGGTCCTTCAGCCGTCACATTGTCTTCCCTCAGTTATAGCACTCCAATGTAGACCTGTCTATTCCGCTGGATTTCTCCTCAGGCTGAGGGAAGATGTCGGTCCTCCGGAGCATGGGTCTGCCGGCTGCTTTGCTAGCTGCTACAGGAGGGGTGGCCCTGGCGACCTGGAGGTATCTGTCTACTAGGAGGCAACAGAGTGCAGAGCACGGGGAGACTCTGCGGGTGGAGGAGGAAGGAAATGTGGAGGTTGGGTCACCTCAGGGTGAAGAAGCAGGTGCCTTCAGAATAGGTGGGCAGCATGAGGACGGAAGGCAAGAGTTCAGGGCAGGCACAGCTGAAGAAGTATCTCCCCTGCATAATGTAGAGGGCGGAACGAGCTCACTAGGGAGTGATGGGCAGGCACCTCCGGGCACCTCACCTGTGTGTCAGAAGGAGAAGAGCGCAGCACCTCCGGGCACCTCACCTGTGTGTCAGAAGGAGAAGAGCGCAGCACCTCCGGGCACCTCACCTGTGTGTCAGAAGGAGAAGAGCGCAGCACCTCCGGGCACCTCACCTGTGTGTCAGAAGGAGAAGAGCGCAGCACCTCCGGGCACCTCACCTGTGTGTCAGAAGGAGAAGAGCGCAGCACCTCCGGGCACCTCACCTGTGTGTCAGAAGGAGAAGAGCGCAGCAGCTCCAGTCACTTCTAAGGCTGCGGAAGAGAAGAGCGCAGCACCTCCAGTCACTTCTAAGGCTGCGGAAGAGAAGAGCGCAGCACCTCCAGTACCTTCTAAGGCTGCGGAAGAGAAGAGCGCAGCACCTCCAGTCACTTCTAAGGCTGCGGAAGAGAAGAGCGCAGCACCTCCAGTCACTTCTAAGGCTGCGGAAGAGAAGAGCGCAGCACCTCCAGTCACTTCTAAGGCTGCGGAAGAGAAGAGCGCAGCACCTCCAGTCACTTCTAAGGCTGCGGAAGAGAAGAGCGCAGCACCTCCAGTCACTTCTAAGGCTGCGGAAGAGAAGAGCGCAGCACCTCCAGTCACTTCTAAGGCTGCAGAAGAGAAGAGCGCAGCAGCTCCAGTCACTTCTAAGGCTGCGGAAGAGAAGAGCGCAGCACCTCCAGTCACTTCTAAGGCTGCGGAAGAGAAGAGCGCAGCACCTCCAGTCACTTCTAAGGCTGCGGAAGAGAAGAGCGCAGCAGCTCCCGTCACTTCTAAGGCTGCGGAAGAGAAGAGCGCAGCAGCTCCAGTCACTTCTAAGGCTGCGGAAGAGAAGAGCGCAGCAGCTCCAGTCACTTCTAAGGCTGCGGAAGAGAAGAGCGCAGCAGCTCCAGTCACTTCTAAGGCTGCGGAAGAGAAGAGCGCAGCACCTCCAGTCACTTCTAAGGCTGCGGAAGAGAAGAGCGCAGCAGCTCCAGTCACTTCTAAGGCTGCGGAAGAGAAGAGCGCAGCAGCTCCAGTCACTTCTAAGGCTGCGGAAGAGAAGAGCGCAGCACCTCCAGTCACTTCTAAGGCTGCGGAAGAGAAGAGCGCAGCACCTCCAGTCACTTCTAAGGCTGCGGAAGAGAAGAGCGCAGCACCTCCAGTCACTTCTAAGGCTGCGGAAGAGAAGAGCGCAGCAGCTCCCGTCACTTCTATGTCTGTGAAAGAGAAGAGCGCAGCAGCTCCAGTCACTTCTATGTCTGTGGAAGAGAAGAGCGCAGCAGCTCCAGTCACTTCTATGTCTGTGGAAGAGAAGAGCGCAGCACCTCCAGTCACTTCAAAGGCTGCGGAAGAGAAGAGCGCAGCACCTCCAGTCACTTCAAAGGCTGCGGAAGAGAAGAGCGCAGCAGCTCCCGTCACTTCTGTGGCTGCGGAAGAGAAGAGCGCAGCAGCTCCCGTCACTTCTGTGGCTGCGGAAGAGAAGAGCGCAGCAGCTCCCGTCACTTCTGTGGCTGCGGAAGAGAAGAGCGCAGCAGCTCCCGTCACTTCTGTGGCTGCGGAAGAGAAGAGCGCAGCAGCTCCCGTCACTTCTGTGGCTGCGGAAGAGAAGAGCGCAGCAGCTCCCGTCACTTCTGTGGCTGCGGAAGAGAAGAGCGCAGCAGCTCCCGTCACTTCTGTGGCTGCGGAAGAGAAGAGCGCAGCAGCTCCCGTCACTTCTGTGGCTGCGGAAGAGCATGCACCCAGATCATCTGTAGATCCTCCTGTGGAAAAGGGAATCGGCGACTCCTTGTCATCTGCTGAAATAGAGCATAAGGTAAGAAGAAACTGATACTTAAGCCTCATGCACACGACTGGATAGCGTCCGTATGCGTTTCGCAATTTGCGGAACGGTGCGTACAGCCATTAATATAACTGCCTATTCTTGTCCACAAAAGGAACAAGAATAGGACAGGTTATATATTTTTTTTTTTGCGGACCACAGAACGAGCAACGGATCTTTTGCGGCCCCCTTGAAGCGAATGGGTCTGCATCCAAGCCGCAAATACTGCGGCTCGGATGCGGACCAAAACAACGGTTGTATGCTTGAGGCCTTACACTAAGCGACCTGCACACGAGTGCAGGTGAGCGCACATAAGATCCACACAATTTTCCGTGTGGATTTATGTTAGTTTCTGCACCAAAATCCACAATTTCTAGCAGCTGATTTTGTTACGGATTAGATGCGGTTTTGCAGCAGATCTGACCCTTCACTGGAAAAGGGTGAAATCCACAGCTAATGCTGCAGTCACATGTCAGTGTTCGGTCAGTGATTTTCATCAGTGATTATAAGCCAATAGCAGGTGCGGCTCTACACACAGAACAGGTGCAGATCTTTCCCTTATACCTTATCTCTGTGGAGGCTCCACTCCTGGTTTTGGCTCACAGTCACTGATGGAAATCACTGACCAAAATACTGACGTGTGAATGAGGCTTAAAACCGCAAACATAAGTGACATGCTGAGGATCTGGACATAAGCTTACATGACATTTGTGTATTCTTATGCACTTTGCTGGTACTGTACTACGCTGCTGTTTTTCCACACAGGAATTTGCACTAAAAAAACTGCACGTATTCTACAACATGTGCAGGTAGCCTTTCTGGTAGCCCTACTTGACTAGATCTGGAAGGCAGTGTTCTGAAAGCTAAAAAATAGGAACTAGTGTTGAGCGAACTTGTGTTGGAAGTTGGGCGTACAAGGTTGGGGTTATCTAAGAATTCAAGTTATAGTCCGTGGTAGTGGAATTCTTAGGCCCCTTTCACACGAGCGAGTTTTCCGCGCGGATGCGTTGCGGGAGGTGAACGCATTGCATCCGCACGGAATCCTGACCCATTCATTTCTATGGGGCTGTTCACATGAGAGGTGATTTTCACGCATCACTTGTGCGTTGCGTGAAAATCGCAGCATGCTCCTCTTTGTGCGTTTTTCACGTAACGCAAGCCCCATAGAAATGAATGGGGTTGCGTGAAAATCGCAAGCATCCGCAAGCAAGTGCGGATGCGGTACGATTTTCACGCATGGTTGCTAGGAGACGATCAGGATGGAGACCCGATCATTATTATTTTCCCTTATAACATGGTTATAAGGGAAAATAATAGCATTCTGAATACAGAATGCATAGTAAAACAGCGCTTGAGGGGTTAAAAAAAAAATAAAAAAATCATTTAACTCCCCTTAATCCACTTGATCGCGTAGCCCGGTATCACTTCTGTCCCCTTTACTGAATAGGACCTGTGGTGAGCATTAATTATAGGTCAAGGACCTTTGATGACGTCACTCCGGTCATCACATGGTCCGTCACATGATCTTTTACCATGGTGAATCACCATGGTAAAAGATCATGTGACGGACCATGTGATGACCGGAATGACGTCACCACAGGTCCTGTTGCTGCACAGAGATCAGATGGAGACAGAAGAAGATGCCGGGCCGCGAACAAGTGGACTAAGGTGAGTTAAATTATTTTTTTATTTTTTTTTAACCCCTCCAGCGATGTTTTACTTTGCATTCTGTATTTAGAATGCTATTATTTTCCCTTATAACCATGTTATAAGGGGAAATAATACAATCTACACAACCCCGATCCCAAGCCCGAACTTCTGTGAAGAAGTTCGGGTTTGGGTACCAAACACGCGCGATTTTTCTCACGCGAGTGCAAAACGCATTGCAATGTTTTGCACTCGCGCGGAAAAATCGCGGGTGTTCCCGGAACGCACCCGCACATTCTTCCGCAACGCCCGTGTGAAAGAGGCCTTAGAGAACCTGAACATTGTACGCTGAACTTGCAGGAGTTTTCCAAGGGTGGATACCAAGTTTTGAAAGTTACTGAGAGTGCAGCTCTTCACTATCCTACTTTTAAGCGCACTCAACTTCTTTTAAACCAATGACCTATCCTCTAGATAGATCATCAGCATCTGATCGGCGGGGGTCCGACACCCAGGACCTCCGCCGATCAGCTGTTTGAGAAGGCAGCGGTGCTGGCAGTAGTGCCGCGGCCTTCTCGCTGTATACCGCAGGCCCAGTGACGTCACGACTAGTATCACTGGCCTGGGCGCGGCTAAGCTCCATTCAAGTGAACAGAGCATAGCCGTGCCCAGGCCAGTGATACTAGTCGTGACATCACTGAGCCCGAGGGAAACTGAGAGAAGGTCACGGAGCTACTGCCAGCGCTGCTGCCTTCTCAAACAGCTGATCGGCGGGGGTCCCGGGTGTCGGACCCCCGCCGATCAGATGCTGATGATCTATCCAGAGGATAGGTCATCAGTTTAAACAAAGTGCAGAACCCCTTTAACCTCTTAGTGACCAGCCTGTTGTGGCCCTTAGTGACCAAGCGTTTTTCTTCCTTTTTTCATCGTCTTGCTCCAAGACCTATAACTTTTTTATTTTTCCGTCTATATGGCTTTATGAGGGCTTGTTTTTTGCAGGACAAGTTGTAGTTGTATTTTGGGGTACACATAACTTTCTGATTAATTTTTATTAACTCTTTCTGAGAGGGAAATAGGAAAAACAGCAATACTGCCACTGCGTTTTTCATAATATCTTTATTCTCTGGGTCAGTACGATTACAGTGATACCAAATACATATAGTTTTTTTTAGGTTTTACTACTTTTTTGCAATAAAACCCCTTTTTTTAAAAGAAAAATATGTTCTTACATTGCAGCTTCCCAAGACCCATAACTTTTTTATTTTTCTTTCTATGGAGTTGCGTGAGGGCTTGATTTTTGCCGGACGACTTGTATCTTTCATTGGTATCATTTTGGAATAAATAGCTCTTTTTGATCGCTTGTTATTACGTTTTTTCGGTGGCAACTAAGAATAAATTAGAGATTCTGTCTTTATTTTTATTTTTTTATTTTTTTACAGCGTTCACCGTAGGGGATAATTTATGTGATATTTATGTAGTCCGGGTTGTTACGGACGCGGCAATACTAAATATACGGGAGAGATTTTTTTTTTCCACTATTTTTTTCATTGAAAAGCGTATTTGCAATGAAAAAAAATGTGTAATTTTTTTAATGGAATATTTTTATTTTATGTTTTTTTTTCTTTTTTTTTACCACTTAATAGTCCCACAAGGGGACTATAACAGATAGTATTTTGATTGCTTTTAAAATGCAATGCACTATCCCTATAATGTATTGCATTTTAATTGCAATGCTATTTTAACATTGACCAGCAGGCTGCGCCAGAGAGACGCAGCCTGCTGGAAATTACTACAGCCGGGACCAGGGCCTACATCGGCACCCCGTGATAGCATTTGCGGGGTGTCGATGGGAGAGAGAGGGAGTCCGCTCCCTCTGTCACCACTTTACATGCGGCGGGCGCCCGCGGCATATTAGAGCAGGGCCGCGGCTCTCATGCCCAGCCTAAGGCCCCTTAGTGACCGCCATAAAAACACATATCTGTGGTCACTAAGGGGTTAACTAAGGAGTTCAGGACATACATTTGTACTTCTGCACACACCGTTGTAAGATTTATCAAACTGGGGTAAAGTAGAACTGGCTTAGTTGACCATAGCAACCAATCAGATTTCACCAGTTTGATAAATTTCCCCCCAAATGCTCAAAGTGTACCTAAACTTTAGAAAAACTTTATTAAGAACTATTGACAGGTAATTATTTTTTGAAATTTACTTAAATTTTTTGTGTGTTTTCCATGTGAAATAGACAACTGAAGTCCGGGTGTCTATCACATTTTTTAATCCGTACCCACTACAGATTCCACCAGAGCCGCAGTGAGCGCATATCTCTGCACCTAACTGTACCAGCTGGGCTCGGCTAAAGCCTGGCATAGATGTGCTGTACCAGGCTGGAGCGGGCACAGGCAGGAGTAGCAATGTACTATGCAGCGCTCCTGCTGTGCCTGCTCTGCTAAATCATGGCAAAACAAATCATGCCCGGGTGAAATCTGCTGTGGACATCTATGGTAATTCTGCAATAAGTTGTGGATTTGAAAATTCTGTTATGGTATGTTCACACGGCTGTGTTGAAAATTTAAGCACAGAATCCGCATCCAAATTCCTAGAATTTTCTTAAATGCAGATTTCTGTTTGAAGCATGTTTTGGTGTAGATTTTGATGTGGTTTTTGACATTTTATTGATTTCAATGGGAATTTCTATGCGGAATCCCCCCAATCTCTCCAGGGTGCTGAAGAGGGGATTTTTGTCTCTTGGAAATAGGAGATTTATGTATATCTCCGTTTTCCATCCCTTCTATTCTATTCCTAGCAAATTGCCTTTGTTTCCCATACAACCCAAATATCCTGTGTAAAATTACACCTCTTCCAGTCCTTCATATATCTCAGGAACAACACACAACCCTTGCAGATACTTATATATAAATATAGTTTACTGATAACATAGAGATGACAAAGCAATGGACATTATACATAAAGATACAGATAACACAATACATAGAGGACACCACCACACACAGCCACCTCAGTTCCTGCCCACCCTGGATGCTAAGCAAATGTGGCTAATAATGTGTGTGTGTATATATATATATATATATATATATATATATATATATATATATATATATATATATATATATATATACAGTATATCCAGAGTCCACTAATATACAGTCTACTGGATCTACTCTTCACTTCCAGTACCTGACCATTAGTACATGTACATATAGAGACTCATGCATAAACAGCATATATAATCTAACTGGTAATACAATTGCAGACTGCAAATATCTATATGTACACATATAAAGTCTACTGGGATATTATACCTATATACATACCCACATACGCCCACATAACTTAGCTTGCTCCTGCATCCATCGGTGTCCAGGAAGAGAAGCCTCTGCCTCACTCCTAACTTTCACCTATATCTTGCTGTGTCCCAGCCCCCCACCATCGACTCCACCCTGTGACCACCCAAATATCTCCCCCCATCTCTTGGTCAAGAGGATGTTGTTCAACTGCCTAGGATATGCTAACAAGGGACACAATGCTACGGGCCATACTGAATGGGTGAATACCACTGGGTCCAATTATTAGGCATATTTGTGTGGTCATCAGGATGAGGTTCTGGCTGAAAGCCATATTTCCCTTAACAGGTGCCCACGCTCCCCAGCTCTTGGAGGGCCAGCATACGGACACTTTTTAATCTTCTCCAGCCTATAGTACTTAAGACCTCTTCCTGTAGGTAATTCTAGTTTACTGGTTCCTGCAAAGATTTTCTTTTCCATTTGTCTGCCTCTGTACAATTTGTAGAAATAATCAGTCTGGGAGAAGGTGGTGCTCGCTCGTATCATGGGTTGCAGGCCCATACATCCAAGTATTAGTGGATCAGCACTCACTTTTTGATGCTAATAAATCTTCACTTTATTGCCATAAGAAGAATGCAGGCGGATGTGACGCGTTTTGGCTTGTTTCATAAAGGCTGTTTAGCCAAAATGTGTCATTTGCTTTTATTCTGTTTATGGAAATAAAGTGAAGATTTGTTAGCATCAAAAAGTGAGTGCTAATCCACTTTATCTATTCTGCCTGGGTACAGATCCCTCCCTATTTCCTGACTCTGACCCTCCAACTGCCTGACCCTATCTGTAAAGAAAATAAAAGTAGGAGTCACTCAGCACATCCCAGTGCACAGGAGCACATCAACATGGCTGAAAGCACAAAAGCAAAAAAAAACAATGCAACAGCACTCTGCAAACATAAATAACAAGGTATATACAATCGTGCCATACATGTGAGTACTGTTACAATTAGAAGACGCCTATGTGAAGCCAAGCTATCTGTAAGAAGCCCCCGCAAAGTCCCACTGTTGAAAAAAAGACATGCTGAAGAGGTTACAATTTGCCAAAGAGCACATTGACTGGCCTAAAGAGACATTTTGTGGACTGATGAAAGTAAGATTTTTCTTTTGGGTCTAGTGGCCGGAGACAGTTTGTCAGACGACCCCCAAAGTGAATTTAAGCCAACAGTACACTGAAGACAGTGAAGCATGGTGGCGCAAGCATCATCATATGGGGATGTTTCTCATACTAAGGTGTTGGGCCTATTTATCGCATACCAGGGATCATGGATCAGTTTGAATACATCAGAATACTTGAAGAGGTCATGCTGCCTTATGCTAAAGAGGAAATGCCCTTGAAATGGGTGTTCCAACAAGACAACGACCCCAAACACACCAGTAAACGTGCAACATCTTGGTTCCAGACCAACAAGATTGATCTCCGGATCAATCCCCGGATCTTAATCCAATAGAAAACTTGTGGGGTGACATCACAAATGCAGTTTCTGAGACAAAACCAAGAAATAGAGAAGAACTGTGGAATGTAGTCCAATCATCCTGGGCTGGAATACCGGTTCACAGGGGCCAGAAGTTGGTTGACTCCATGCAACACAGATGTACAGCAGTTCTCAGAAACAGTGCTTATACAACTAAATATTAGAAGTGATTCAAAGGAAAGCAAAATCCTCAAACATTTTTCAGTTTATATAGTGAATGTTTGAGTTTGTAAAGAAGAATACAAACACCACTATTTTTTTTGAACAGTCTAATATTCACTTTTCTTCAATTTTTTTTTTTTTGAGGAACAACACAAATTTGATATATTTGTCTTCATGTTTTGATTTGGAATAGAATGTGTAGTGTTCCCAATGCATTTGTGTGTATGGAAATACAAGCTATTAGAAGGATTTTGAGCTTTATTCACTTTTTTAAGCACACTGCTATTATTTTGAACACAACTGTATAATTTAGATAAATGGAGCTGATTTCCTGAAGATCTTCAGCGGATCTCCCAGAATTCCACAACAGCAAAATCCCCACAAAATGGTTTCACCCTCTGCATTTCAAAGGGTGATATCCGCAACATAAGTTGCTGCAGATTTAAAATCCGCAGTGTGTCTGTTGAGGAACGGTTGAGATGTATGCATATATATCCATGCATGCCTGCAAACACGTGCGGGCATGTATGGTATATATGTGCATACATGAGACATAGCATCATGGGACGATGTGCACAGATGTGCCCAGCATCTGTGCACGTCTGCCCATGGTGATCCCCAGGGGCTCATGCTGGCCCCTGTGGGAAATATGTGTCCCCTGATAATGTAGGGGCTTGTGTCCCCTGATAATGTAGGGGCTTGTGTCCCCTGATAATGTAGGGGCTTGTGTCCCCTGATAATGTAGGGGCTTGTGCCCCCTGATAGTGTAGGGGCTTGTGCCCCCTTATAGTGTAGGGGCTCCCCTTATATAATCCCCCTTAGATATGATTAATGTATACATGTGTATGGATGTGCCCCAAGCATCAATACGCATGTATATTATATATATCCCCCCCCCTCCTACAACTGAAACCAGGTGCATCGGTGTGAATGTGCCCCAAGAATTCACACCGATGCAATCTGGCTAATTACATCAGAATGACCAGACAAGGGTCCGGTCATCCTGATGGATACAAAGAGCTCAGATTCAACAGAATCTGAGCCCTTTGTTGTAATCATCCTCAGCGCTGCTGGAGATAATTACACATGATAGAAGAAGGGGAGAAGCCTCTCCTCCTTCTATTATGTGCATTCCGACAGTGCGATTACTATCGCACTGTCCGGAATGCGAGGTGCAGCAGGCGGGAGATCAAAGGCTTCTCCCGCCTGTCTGCAGCACGTCCCCGATGTGCTGGCCGGCGCAGTGACGTCATATCACTGCGCCGGCCCACGTGGATGATGGGGGCGCGCGTGCGCCCCCTGGTGGCGCGGGAGTGCGGGCCGCCGGGGGATAAATATCCGGCGGCCCCGGCACTCCGGGTTCTTCATCTGGCCCCCACCTGGAAGAGGAGCGCGTCCTGCGCTCCGGGAGTCAGGGCCTCCCACGTGGCAGCTGACCTGACCCCCCCCTTCATCTAGGAGAGCGCAATCGGCGCTCATGGCCGCAGTTAGGATCGGGGCCCCCACCCCCTGAAAGGGCAGCGCATCCTGCGCTCCACCGGACCCGACCCCTGCAGCCTTTCCTGCGCTCAGAGCAGAGCGCCCGACCGGACCTCCCCCCTGGACGAACGAGCAACAAAACCTTAAGTATCACCCCCTTTATCCTAACCCCTGGTCACCCCTGGTCTCCCCTGGTTACCCCTGGTCTCCCCTGGTTACCCCTGGTCCCTGTGTGAACCCCTGATCCACCCCTATCCACACCACCTCCCCTGATTAACCCTTTATTACCCTGATCACTGGTTAACCCTATATCCCCTGATCCCCTACTGACCCCTGGAACCCTAACCCTGATTAACCCCTAGTGGTTACCCTGGTCCTGTAGAGCATGCTTCTGCTCTGCAAACAAATCCTTTTAACCCTTCGTCATACCCCGTAGGGATAGTGAATAGTCAGGTGGGGTGGGTTCATATATTAGAATGTGTGAATTGTATAGTTAGTTGATGGGTAGAATTGGGAATGGGTAGTGTAGTTTAGGATGGTATATTTAGTGCTGTATTGTAGTGCACTGCGTGCGTAGTGTATTGTAGTGTACTGCGTACATAGTGTATTGTTAGTGTATTGCTTGGTGTAATAAATACTGTTATATTTATACCCTTTCGTGTAGCGTGTACTTGTTAGCGGTAGCGAGTTAGTAAGGCGCATGCAGTTAGCATAAGTGATCAGTGTAGAGCATAGCGAAAGTATTGTTATTATTATATAAAGGCATAAATGGGCGGAGTTATCACTAGATGGCTCCTCCTATTTATGAATATTAATTACCGATATTTGCATAAATATTGGTGATTAATACTCCCCCTTTACAGTGTCGTTATATGTGCATTTTCTTTCAGAAAGTACAGCGTGTGGATGAGATTTGTGAAAATCTCATCTACTTTCCTACTACTTTAATCCACTGCAGATTTTTCAACACTCAATTCTGTGGTGGAAAATCTGCAGATCTGCCACGTGTAGGCATACCTTAAAGCAAGCATCCTCAAACTGTGGCCCTCCAGCTGTTGCAAAACTACAACTCCCAGCATGCCCGAACAGCCTACAGGTATCAGCCTACAGCAGGGCATTGTGGGAGTTGTAGTTTTACAACAGCTGGAGGGCCGCAGTTTGAGGATGCCTGCCTTAAAGGGTCATACCCATATCAGACATCGATGGCATATCGCCAATATACGCCATCAATATCTCACCCCTGGACCTTCTCCCCCTCCTATCTCCAGAATGGGGCCCCCAAAGTGAATGAGTGCATGGAAGCGAGTGCGCTTGGCTATTTTCGTAAGTCCCGAATAGTGATTGGAGAGTACGCAGTGCATACACGGCCACCTCTCCATACACCACTATACGGCTGCCGGTGCTTGGCTATTTTGGAACTCAAATAGCTATGAATGGAGGTTGGCCGCGCTTGCACTGTGCACTCTTTTACTTTGGGGGGGCCTATTCTGGAGACAGGAGCGGGGACCCTCACCTATCTGACATTGATGGTATAAACCCTAGCAATAGGACATCAACGTCTGAGATGGGATTACCCCTTTAAGGTTGGATTCGCATGCGACAGATTTTGTTTCAGAAATTTCTGCGACTGAAGATCCATTTCATTCATCTGAATAGGGTTGTTTTGGCAGCAAGCAGTAGTCTGCCTCTCACGGAGGCTGACCACTTGACTGCTATGGGTTGTGAGGTAGAAGGGGGTTCAACACTGAGCTGCTTCTATTGTTTTCTGAGACAGTCAAATGTTTTTCTGCAGCTGCCACTAGGGCAGTGCTTCTCAATTATTTTCTGTCATGCCCCCCCTAGGAAGAAGAAAACATTTTGCGCCCCCCGCGCGACTGTAAATAGTATCATTTGTCTATAAAATTGTAATAAGTACACCTCTGCATAACACTGTATCCTTATTAACGTATAAGAGAATAAAAAAATAAGTTTGTAAAATACAAAGATTAAAAGCATAAAAATGAGCCACACTTACATCAGTTGTGGAGCAATGGCAATAAGGCATAGATGGATGAATGCCCCCTACAGGTCGCGTTGACGCGTTTCAAAGCATAATTAAAGCCTTTTCATCAGAACACTGACCTTTTTTGGCTGAATCGGCGGTGTCCCCTTTTATGTGTGTTCAACTCCTTTCTTTCAGGCGTTTTTCTGTACAGAGGACCGATTTCCGGGTCTAAAAGTCACACGGGCGGGTTTGGCCAATCAGGATAGAGCATCATCCAGGGTACTGCCTTCTAGTTTGTATACTTTTTCCTCCTCCATCCCCTGGTTACTATTTCTTTTCCCCTTTTCAGTTTTATTATCAGATTTTGTGTTTGTCCTACCTCCTCTCCTCGACCCCTGCTCTTTATGTTCTTTCTGTGCTTCAGCTCTTGTTTTCCCACCTGGTGATGCTGCGGATGTATCTTTGCGACTCTGCCTTGATGACATGCCGGCGTCCTGCTCTTTCTCCTCTGTGAGTGGCACTAGGAACCGGCGTATTGATTCCTGTATGTCTCCACGGGTCCTCTGCATGTGTCACGTGCGTTGGCGGTCACGTGGTCCTCCGCGTCGGGCTGCTACTGGGGCTGCGCTGGGACAATCTCCAGTGATCGCGCCGCGCTGCTCCCTCTTTCCAGCCGTAGAGTTGCTAGGCAACCGACGCCGTGTGGGACGCCGCTTGCGAGTGAGTCGGATAATCCGATCTGGACATCCAATATGACAGTGTTTGCCGAGGTCAAACAAGCCCCCCTTTACGGAGCCTCGCGCCCCACTATTTGAGAGGCACTGCACTAGGGGGAGCTTGACGCATAAGAATTTATAGAACTATTTAGTTCTATTGTAGATGTATTTCATATATACTTAGCTGCCCCTAGTGGTGGCTGCAGGTACGGCTGTAGCAGGGTTAACACTCATGCTTTACAGGTAAAACTCGAAAAAATTAGAATATTGTGCAAAGTTCATTTATTTCAGTAATGCAACCTAAGGTGAAACTAACATATGAGATAGACTCATTACATGCAAAGCGAGATATTACAAGCCTTTATTTGGTATAATTTGGATGACTATGGCTTACAGCTTATGAAACCCCAAAGTCACTATTTTGAGGTCCCCTATGCTCAGGGGATATGGATTATTTAGTTGACTAGAGTGTGACACTTTGAGCCTAGAATATTGAACCTTTTCACAAAATTCTAATTTTAAGCTGCATTAATGCACTTCCTTTTAATTTGCATTACTGAAATAAATGGCCTTTTGAACGATATTCTAATTTTTCGAGTTTCACCTGTATGTGTATCCACAGTTTTACCAGTTTGGCTTCATTTGCATAACTGCATTTGACATAGATACACGTCTGATTTGCACTTTTTGTGGGTCAGACACTTTTCCCAATACATTTTGTCACACTGCAAAACATCGCTGTGAGGTTGCTGTCCATAGTGAATGCAATGAGCAGCGGGAAAATCTTTTCCAAATCACAGCAGCCAAGTATTGCCAGTGTGAGACATGAGCTCTATGATGCTGTATGGCACCAGAGGCATGATCGTATTCTTCCTAAGGGCTTATACACCTGACCGTTGGATGTTTTGCAGTCCGCAAAATACGGATACCAGCCGTGTGCATTCCGCATTTTGCGGAACGTCCGGCCCATAATATAACAGTCCTATCATAGTCCGCAATACGGACAATAATAGAACATGTTTTTTGGGCAACGGCCATACGGTCACGGAATGCACACTTGAGTAATTTTAGTTTTTTTTACAGCCCCATTAAAGTGAATAGTTCTGCATACGGGCCGCCAAAAAACCCGGAATGGAGATGGAAAAAAATAGGTTTATGAGCTCTAACCCAGAAATTCGGACCAATGTTCTGAACGGAGTCGGGTTATTTACATACAGTGCACATGCCATTTTAAATGTTTTTGTATTATTTTTTTTTTATTTTTTATTATTATTACTTTTATTTCTTTTCTGAAATAATAAATTGATGGTAGGCCCTCTTTAATGACCAGCTAATTTTTTATTTTTTTTGTTTGCCTCTGCATTTCAGCAGCCATTTATTTTCTTGTTGCCATTTCTGTAAGGCCAAGTTCACATCACCATTATTTTTCCATTCTTCTGGTCTGTCAGAAAAAGAAAAAAAAGCAGATCCTGAGCATCAGTTTTGCACATTTGGCATCCGTTTGAGCCATATCCGTCTGAGATCCACTATATTTTAGAAGGAAAAAAAAGTGTTGCATGCAGGACTTTTTTATTCTGTCTAAAAAACAGATCTCAGAGATACGGCTCAAACGAATGCCAAATGTGCATAACTGATGATATTCTTTTTTTTTTTTTACAGGATTTTTTTTTATTATTTTTTTTTTATTCTTCTGATGGATCAGAAGAATGGAAAGCTAAACGGTGATGTCAACGCTCCCTGAGAGGTATTTCTTTTCACTTCTGATTATTTTGGTTTACATATAAATGACTGCGGAATTAAAATTTTTTTTTTGTGAATAGGGAAATAAGTTTTATTTTTTTATACTGTTCCAGTTTCACACTGAACAACTTGATAATTTAAACAGGGTTGTCCAGGAAAAACTGACTTGGGGTCCATTCACACGTCTTTAGAATGGGTCCGCATCCGTTCCGCAAATTGTGCAACAGGTGCAGACCTATTCATTCTCTATGGGGCAGGAATGGATGTGGACAGCACACAGTGTGCTGTCCGCTTCTGCATTTCCGGAGAGCGCCCCTGATTTCCGGGTCCGTGGCTCCGGAAAAAAATAGAACATGTCCTGTTCTTGTCTGCAATTGCGGACAAGAATAGGCAGTTCTATGGGGGTGCCGGCCGGGTGTATTGCGGATCCGCAATACACTACGGATGTGTGAATTGACCCTTTGATCCATCAAACCCACTTTGCCCTCAGGCGTATCGCAAGATGCAAACTCGGATCACATGTCCCTGTCCACCAGCATCACTTCCATCACTAAGCTCTTTTCTGTTCTGGTCTAGAGAAATACCCTGAGCATGTCACTGCTTAAAGGGATATTTGAGTTATTTGACGTTATCCCTAACCATTAGGCCAGTGGGGGTCCTACCACTGGGACCAGCACCAATTACAAGAATGGGGACCCTATACCCTGTGGAGCCCCACGAAAAGAATGAAGCAGCAGGTTGGGCATGTGCGCAGCCTCTCCATTCATTTGCCGAGATAGCTGAGCGCTGTACTCTCCATGCGCTATGGGGTCCCGTTCTCGTGGTCAGTGAGGATTCCAGGGGTAGGACCCCAAATAATCTAATAGTTATCTCCTATGTCTTGTGGTTAGAGGATAACTTCACATAACGAGAACACACCGTTGTCCAGTTTCTCATATCTATTTATCTATCTTATCTAATATTACTATTTACCTTTCTATCCATCTCCTATCTTATCCAAAATCAGAAAAACAAGGCAGCACTCCAAAGAACAGTGAATAGGGTGTTGGACCAGATTTATTCCTCAGCAATGTATCAGCCCAGCACAATGAGGTCTTTGTTGAGCCTTGACTAAGCCCTCATTGTGCTGGGCTGATACATTGCTGGGGGATAATGTGGGTCCAACACCCTATTCACCGTTCTTTGGAGTGCTGCCTTGTTTTTCTGATTTTTGGATCATACAGTGGACCATGATAGCACCCACTACACCTGTATGACCATGCTGCTGCCTTTGTCTTGTTTAGTCATATCTATCTGCCTGCCTATAGCTAACTGCCTGTCTATCTGTCATCTTTGATAATTCACCAACCATGCTTTTACCTGTTGTTTTCTTTTGCTAACATGATGCACAGTGTATACCAAGGTAGGTAAAGATGTGTTTGCTTTTAGGTCACAGTTGGATTAGATTTAACTGCATTAACTGCCAAATCTTATTAATGACGGCTCCCATTAGCCACGTCACCACATTTGCTTTCTACCTCTTGTTTCCACTTGAGCCTTGCTATTGTTGTGGACATGAGAGCCAGTAATTTGGGCATGAACTCACACGAGAAGGAATGAAGAAAAGTATGGTAATGTCTTGTCTGTTTCTCAATATTGATGGTGCTCCTTATGTTTTGGTCTCCTGAATGGATTTATTTTACGAATGTGTGCAGACCTGGTGTTAACCATTCTTACTTACATTACATATGCATTTATTATGACTTTTATTTATGTATTTCATACCAGTAAATTGTGTAACCTGTTACACTATTCACGAATTTGTGGAGGTCTCAGTGATCAGACCCCAATGACAATATATTTATTTAACATGTCATAAAGGTTGGTGGTAGGAACCAATTTAATGAATGCTTGTGGGATGAGTAGCTGAAGTCTATATGGAATTTATGACAGGTAATTCTGTAAATCTGACCCCAGAGGTGAACATACACAGATTTATTAATATATTGTTATTATTGAAACTGCGTGTTCAGGGATTTTGGAAGACCACTCAGAGGTTGAAGTGCTCAGTATCACATTGCAGTATCCTCCAGCAGTAGTCAATATTTTGTCTTTCAGGTGCCATGGTGTCCATCTCGGGCTTCCATTCTGTTGTTCTGTTAGTGGAACAGAACAGAAATATGCAATGTCCGATGCAGATGTGCACAGTGCCTTATGAAATTGTCCCAGGGTAACAAGGCTCAGCAATACAGATGAGCACATTTCTTGAAATTCGTTTGACTCCGATTCAAACAAATAGGTTGTAAGATTGGATTCAGCTACAAATAATTTGATCCAAATTAAAAGTGCTTAGATTGCCCAGAAAAGTCATGTATAGACACTGTGAGGTCTCCTAGGACTTTATCTAAACCCCTTTCAAGGTCTTTAACGCGAGGACAGCATTAGTAATGTCAAAGTGACAATGACATACACTCACCTAAAGAATTATTAGGAACACCTGTTCTATTTCTCATTAATGCAATTATCTAGTCAACCAATCACATGGCAGTTGCTTCAATGCATTTAGGGATGTGGTCCTGGTCAAGACAATCTCCTGAACTCCAAACTGAATGTCAGAATGGGAAAGAAAGGTGATTTAAGCAATTTTGAACGTGGCATGGTTGTTGGTGCCAGACGGGCCAGTCTGAGTATTTCACAATCTGCTCAGTTACTGGGATTTTCACGCACAACCATTTCTAGGGTTTACAAAGAATGGTGTGAAAAGGGAAAAACATCCAGAATGCGGCAGTCCTGTGGGCAAAAATGCCTTGTGGATGCTAGAGGTCAGAGGAGAATGGGCCGACTGATTCAAGCTGATAAAAGAGCAACGTTGACTGAAATAACCACTCGTTACAACCGAGGTATGCAGCAAAGCATTTGTGAAGCCACAACACGCACAACCTTGAGGCGGATGGGCTACAACAGCAGAAGACCCCACCGGTTACCACTCCTCTCCACTACAAATAGGAAAAAGAGGCTACAATTTGCACAAGCTCACCAAAATTGGACTGTTGAAGACTGGAAAAAATGTTGCCTGGTCTGATGAGTCTCGATTTCTGTTGAGACATTCAAATGGTAGAGTCCGAATTTGGCGTAAACAGAATGAGAACATGTATCCATCCTCTGATGGCTACTTCCAGCAGGATAATGCACCATGTCACAAAGCTCGAATCATTTCAAATTGGTTTCTTGAACATGACAATGAGTTCACTGTACTAAAATGGCCCCACAGTCACCAGATCTCAACCCAGTAGAGCATCTTTGGGATGTGGTGGAACGGGAGCTTCGTGCCCTGGATGTGCATCCCTCAAATCTCCATCAACTGATAGATGCTATCCTATCAATATGGGCCAACATTTCTAAAGAATGCTATCAGCACCTTGTTGAATCAATGCCACGTAGAATTAAGGCTAATTAATTGGCATCAAGTGGAGTTGTATGCAAATACTCACAGATCAATGCCTCATTCATTTTCACAAATGTAATGTTTTCCACACTTGTGGAACATAATTCTGTCTGGTAAATCAAATATTTCAGGTCAGGTACACTAGTCTGTGAGCAACTGAGATTGATTGTTTTTTTTTTTAAAGAAACGTTGCAATATGTTTTATTTTATTTTAAATTTAGAATAGTCCTGTGCAACTATGATGCAGAAAAATATATCAACCAGTACACTGTTGGCACCAGGATTAATGTACTTGAAGATTTGTGTCTTTGATTGTGATTCTTTTTTATTTATTTTATTTTTTTTAAATTGGGCTGGCAGATGGCAAATGCACATTAAGACAAGATGAGTACTGTAGCTTTAAATGTTGATGTGCAGTACAGAGTCTCACGGAATGACTGCAGCCCAATGACACCAACTAGTATACTGCTATACATTGACTCTATCCTCTCTGTTGTTTAAAGGGGTTATCCAGTATCTACAACAGCCCCCCCATGTGCAGGGCCCCTCAGTGGGAATATACTTACCCCGCTCCCTGCGCTGCTGCTGGTCTCCTACAGGGATGAAAACATCCGGTGGGGGTCGCAGAACAGACTTCTATTGAAATATTGGGTTCGCATCCAATCCGCAAAAAATCTGGATCGTATGCGGACCAAACACATGACATCATAATATGGGCAGTCCAGAATTTGTTTATAGGCATAGTAATCTTAGTGTATGTAAACTTTTGACATTGCAGAAAGTAATAAAAATGCCTTAAAATATTCTCTCTCTCTCTCTCATATTTTCTCTCTCTCTCTCATATTCTCTCTCTCTCATATTCTCTCTCTCTCTCATTCTCTCATTCTCTCTCTCATTCTCTCTCTCATTCTCTCTCTCATTCTCTCTCTCATTCTCTCTCTCATTCTCTCTCTCATTCTCTCTCTCATTCTCTCTCTCATTCTCTCTCTCATTCTCTCTCTCATTCTCTCTCTCTCTCTCTCTTTCTCTCTCTCTCTCTCTCTCTCTCATATTATTCTGGCATTTGGAAAATAATAATAAGGGTAATCCTAATTGACCAAATGGTATCCCTGTATTAATACTGTTAGAACTGTTATTGTGTTGTGTTATTTATGCTGAAAAATGAAAACTCAGTGGGGTTTTTTCCCCATTCACCTGAGAAAGAGTTAAAAGGATCTTCTGACTTTTTACTTAAAGGGCTTCTGTCTCCCCACTAAACAACATTTTTTTTTTTTTTTGTGTGTACTTATAATCCCTATACTGCGATTTATCCATACATAATGTGATTAATCATTTTGGTTCAGTAGATTCTGCTAAAAACGTACTTTTATAATATGTAAATTACCCGTCTACCAGCAAGTAGGGTGGCTACTTGCTGGTAGCAGCCGCATCCTCCTATCATAAAAACGCCCCCTCCTCATGTTGATTGACAGGGCCAGCGGACAGGATCTTTCTCTGCTGGCCCTGTTTGCATTCAAAATCTGGCGCCTGCGCCGTACCTGTCTTCAGTTGGCGCAGGCGCACTGAGAGGAGGACGCTCGCTTGCTACTTGCTGGTAGACGGGTAATTTACATATTATAAAAGTACGTTTTTAGCAGAATCTACTGAACCAAAATGATTACATTATGTATGGATAAATCGCAGTATAGGGATTATAAGTACACAAAAAACAGTTTAGTGGGGTGACAGAAGCCCTTTAAGATAGGTCATCAGTATCTGATCAGTGGGGGTCCAACACCCAGAACCCCCGCCAATCAGCTGTTTGAACAGGCAGCAGCACGGCCTTTTCCATGTTTGCAACCACATAGCCATACACTGTATAGCGGTTGTGCTTGGTAATGAGCTCAGCCCCATTCACTTTAATGGAGCTGAGCTGCACCTAGGCCATGTGACCAAAGAAACGCGTCATCACTGACCTAGGAAAAGCTGAGAGAAGGACGCGGTGCTACTGCGAGCACCTCTGCCTTCTTCAACAGCCGATTGGTGGGAGTCCGGGGTGTCGGACCCGAACTGATCAGATACTGATGACCGATCGTGAGGATAGGTCATCAGTAGTAAAATGTCGAAAAGCCCCTTTAATAATAGTTAGTAAGTGTGTGTACCACAAAATGGCACCAATAAAAACTACAACTTGTCCTGCAAAAAACAAGCACTCATACGGCTACACAGACGAAAAATAAGGCAACGATGGATAAAATTGCTTGTTCACTAAAGCCCAAAATGCGTAGAGGGAGAAGGGGTTAAAAAGCATAGAGTAAGGCTGGGGTACACCTAGTGAGTTTGATTTATTTTAGTGACAGCTGCAGTGCACAAGATAGCATACAAGTCAACTTACAGCTTTAGACTACAGCTGTCACTCGATGGTTAAAATCCATTAAAAGTGCGATGGAAGTTCATCCCCATCCCACAGATGCAGTTACGTATACTGACATGTAGGTAGTGGTAAGATGATGATGTCGCAGGTCGATATGTGTTTTATTTCATGTTTTAGTTCTCTGACGGTGGACGGATTGTTAAATGGTCACACACAGGGTACTGTAAACCTACTCCAGGTTGCGCCTGACCATCATTAAGAGAGAATCTGCAGTATTGGCGTAGGGGCTCAGCAGTTCACTTTACATTCTAGGTGCAGGTTTGTGTAATTGCTACAATGCCCAATCTGTACATTGATGTGATTTAAAGGGGTTTTCCAGGCTCCTTATATAGGTCATACTATCCAATCAGTGACAGCCCGACACCCTGCACCCCCATCAATCTGCATTTCCCTGCAGCCTCTGGTGCTGGAACTAGCACTCTGAATAGAGCAGACAGCAAATCTCTGTTCTAGTAGCAGTGCCAGATTACTGCAGCTCAGCTACCATTAAAGTGAAAGGGAGATGATCTGCAGTAATCTGGCATGGCCACTACACCTTGAATAGAGCTCAGCTTCTTGCTCCATTCAGAGTGCTAGTTCCAGCTTCAAACGCTGCAGGGAACAGCTGATCGGCGGGGGTGCCGGGTGTGGGACCCTCAATGATCCTGAGAATAGGTCATCAATATGAGCAGCAGTATCTGTTACATGTGTTGTAAGAGCTTTCTCTATGCTGACTACAATCTGCTTTGCTTCTTTGTTAGGAAAAGCATGCACCATGCAAGCAGGTTTTAGTGCTCGGTCTGGATGGAGCCGGGAAGACAAGCATCTTGAACTCTATTGCCGCCAATAAAGGAAAACGTATTACAACACCCACAGAAGGAGTAAATGCGATGTGTGTCAGCAACGGCAATTCCAAAATGGACTATTTGGAAAGTAAGTTTTAAGATTTAGTTGATTCTGTAGCCAAAGCTACAGTATGCTCCCCTTCAGCTTGGGCAACTATTCAGTTTCCTGCTTAGGCTACTTTCACACTAGCGGCAGGACGGATCCGACAGGCTGTTCACCCTGTCGGATCCGTCCTGCCGCTATTTCGCCGTGCCGCCGCTCCGTCCCCATTGACTATAATTGGGACGGGGGCGGAGCTCCGGCGCAGCACAGCAGTGCACGGCGAAAAGCCGCCGGACTAAAAGTACTGCATGTCCAACTTTTTAGTCCTGTGGCCTCTCGCCGTGCTGCACCGGAGCTCCACCCCCGTCACAATTATCGTCAATGGGGACGGAGCGGCGGCACGGCGAAATAGCGGCAGGACGCATCCGACAGGGTGAACAGCCTGTCGGATACGTCCTGCCGCTAGTTTGAAAGTAGCCTAAGACAGAGTGGCTTCACACTAAAGCAGGGATGGCCAACCTGAGGCTCTCAAGATGTTGCAAAACTACAACTTCCAACATGCCCAGACGGCCAACAGCTATCAGCCTACAGCAGGGCATGGTGAGAATTGTAGTTTTACAACAGCTGGTGAGCCACAGGTTGGCCATGCCTGCACTAAAGGCTCATTCAGATGGCTGTATGTTTTTTGCGGTCTGCAAAATTACGGATCTCTTTTCTTGCGGTTAGTTCAGCATGTCGGCAAAAAAGCGGATTGCATTCCACATTTTTGCTGACCTATAGACTTCAATAGGACCACATCCCGATTTTCACTGACAAGTATAGGACGTGTTTTTATTTGCTTTGCGGGGCCGTGGAAGTGAATGGGTCCACATCTAATCCATAAAAAAAGCGGATCAGATGCGGAAAGCAACATATGGCCGTCTGAATGAGTCCTAACAGAGAGGGCTTTTTTAATAGTTAAATCAATTCCTCTTAACAGCCCTTAAATTCATAATGACCTCAATAGCTAACTATATACAGTATCCCCTACATAGGGATTATACAGTTCCCACTCCTTCCTTTGACGTCAGTCTAACTAAATCATTAGACTTATATTTGCTCTATAGATCCGTTATATCGGCTAGCACCTCAGTGCATTTATTTCCCGTTGTTTAATGGTGCCAACATATTCCACCATATTTGTCAGCACTCACAGTGTAATATTCCGGTCTCTGGTGGACACATATTACAGTTTTTCTGATGGAAGCACAGGATACATAGGCTGACTTTGTATGGGAATTTTGGGGGCAGTCTTCATTAACATTTGCACTCCAAGCCAAGGGATTTTCTTTTTCATCTACAGTTGGGGGAAGTGAGCAGCTTCGTCCTTACTGGAAAATGTACCTCGCTAGAGCCTTTGCTGTTATTTTTGTGGTGGATTCTGCTGATCATGGTCGTCTTCCACTCGCCAAAAGACATCTTCATCAATTAATCCAACAAGACTCTGTACTTCCTCTTCTGGTACTTGCTAATAAACAGGTATTGATTGATGGTGCATGCTGTTATAAATGTGCCCGTTTATTTTAAATATTTGATATAACTAGCTCATAGTATGGAGAATTATAAGAGAAACCTGTCACATTGAACTTGGGGTCCGATCTGCCAGCGGTATGTTAGGGAGCAGAAGGAGCGGAGCAGATTGATTCAGAGTTTTGTGGCAAATGACAGTATAATTTTTGTAATTTATGAATCTGAATCTCTGCTCGTTCTGCGTTTAGGAGCCGTGTGGGTAGACCTGCTTGGTGATTGACAGCTCTATATGCACAGTCATACACAGATGGCTGTTGCTTCTGGGTCCGTGTGGTTGCGCCACAAAAGATAGGACAAGTCCAATCTTTGGCCGCAACATGCGGATCACAGACCCTTTGAAGTCAATGGGTGGACATTGCAATGCGGGGTGCACGTGGCCAGTGTCTGTTTTGCAGATTCACTGTCATGTGAATATTTTTTTCCCACAAAACTATATATTGATTTGCTCAGCTCCTCATGCTCTATAATACACCGTGCATAGATTTCAAAGCATTTCCAATGTGGCAGGTTCCCTTTAAGTGGGAAAAATGAATTGTCAGTACGTCAGAGGTATAATGGTGACATGTGGCCTTAGACACTATGAGACCTCAGTTTCTTATCCTCTCTTAATATTTAGACAGTGTAATCTTAGACTAGACAGTCTAAAGATGCAACAAATGTATCAAAGTGGCTCACACTGGATGATAAATCTGGATTAGGCTACTTTCACATCTGCGTTTTCAAAGCCAGAATTAAACTATTCAGTTTTGTCCCCATTCATTGTCAATGGGGAAAAAACTGATCATGATGCAGGACACAAAATTGCTGCAAGCTGCTGTTTTGTGTCCGGTTGGCGAAGAAAACAGGTCAGGCGCCCGTTGACTTACAATGATTTTCATACCAGATCCGGTTTGTTTAGTTTTGATTTAATACAACTGGATCCTGTCGATACACATGGATCTGTTTGATTCCAGTTTTGAGATCCTCTGCGGGATCTTAAAACCAGAATTAACAATGCAGATGTGAATGTAGCCTAAGGGCTCATGCACACAAACATATTCTCTTTCAGTGTCTCTTCCATTTTGTTTTTTTTGTGGACCGTATGCGGAACTATTCATTTCAATGGGTCCGCAAAAAAAAACGGAAGGTACTCTGTATGCATTCCGTTTCTGTATGTCCGTATTTTCGTTCCGCAAAAAATAGAACCTGTCCTATTATTGTCCGCATTGCGTACAAGGATAGGACTGTTCTATTAGGGGCCAGATGTTCTGTTCCGCAAAATACGGAATGCACATTGACGACATACGGTCGTGTGCATGAGGCCTAAGATTGAGACACTTTTGTGTCAGTACTGTATACACCACCTACAGGTTAACGTTTTTCTATAGACATTATTAAGCAATTAGGAAATGCCGCTTACTAGCCACAAACAACCATCTTATTTGCATAATCTGGCAATTTATTATGTCCAGGATTCTTTGATATTGAGACATTTTATGCAGTAATACATTGCAGCATTTTGCTATATTGAAGGCTCTGTGTTGGCGGTTGATAACTGTAATATCCAAACACCTTTTCTGTTTTCTCTGTAGGATTTGGAAACTGCACATCACATCCCCGAGATTCACGATGCCCTGGCACTGTCAGAGATCTGTGAAAAGAGGAAGTTATTTCTAATTGGAACATACGTGACAAAGGAGGGCTCTGAGGTTTCCTCTGGGATTCAGGACACCAAAGAATTTCTTGCACATCTGCTCTTAGAAAACTCTGAAATCCAATAACTCTATTTGTCCGACACCAGTACTATCACTCAGTATAAACTGGGGTGTCCTGTTTGGATACCTACGTTTTAAATTTAAAGGTCCCTGCCAAAGATGATGGAACCGAGGTCAGATGATGTCCATAATGTAAATGCTCATTACCCCTGCACCAGTGCTGGAGGGAAAATGAAACATTACATTGATATGAGCATCCATTCATTTTCACTGAATGCTTGCGATCCCCCAGAATACATAGCAACACTGCTGGGAGTCCTCAATAGGGCTGGACTGACCATTAGGGCGAAGCCCAAGGTGTCATAGCCAGAAGGGGCCCTGCGATTGATTCTTTAAAATTTAAAGGTAAAGTCTGCAGAAAACATGGGCTACATGAGATAAATACTGCCCAAATGTATTATGTTAACCTGACAGTAGTGCATTTTTAACTATGGTGGCTGGTCAGGGGCCATGACTGTTAGTGCCCAAGGGTGCAGACCTCTCAATTTTCTGGTTCTCACTAATGCGAGAGAATATTTCGAGAGGTTGTCTTGACTAAATAGCTTCTTTTTAATAATGGGTCAGAACACAATGTGTTATAATTAAGGGTGGTGGATATTGTATACTGAAGGTGATCACATATTGCAGCAGTCCATTTTCTGGTTCTCCTTCTCCTGCATCACTGCCAGTTCATAGTTCTCAATGATGTCACTGGTTTCTGGAGAACTAATAGACTGCAGTTAATGTCTAGCGGACTGATAATTTCTGTATCTTTAAACAGGTCTCAGGAGTCTTGGGTACTGCAAATAATGGCTTGATTGCTGAGATGTTCAAGACAAGCCATAATCTACTATGTTGTACAATACAGTCTAGGATTGCGGTGGTGGTATGGGATATGGAGTAGGACAGAAAAAATGGCAGCAGAAAATCTATGCTTTCCACTTGCCCTTTTGTTTATTAAACCATCAAAATCTGATAATTTGGTTTCCTACTTTGAATATCACAAAGCAGCAGCTGCAGTCTGTAGAAAGGCAGAGAGGGTTACTATGCAGTGATGTTTAAAAACGCTACCCTAAACCTCACGTGCTTGACTATATTACAATTTTTGCACAACATCTGTCGTATGATATTGTAATAGGGCATCCACTTTATACAGACGTCATACTTTTTTTTTTTTCTGTAGTGTTCAAAAACATGTTCCACTGGATGCTGTATTAAAGGGGTTCTCCAGGAATTAATGAAAATACTTAAATATTATTTGATTATAAATATATTCCCAAATACCTTTCATTAGTTATAATGGCTTGTTTTGTCTGAGGAGCAATCATTAGCAGAAATAAAATGTCCGCCATCCTATTACACTCAAACTGTCCTAATTACACAGGAGGACAAGTTACTTCAGGACACTGAGGTAAAGAGCTGCCTCAGCCTCCTCTCTGCTCTACTTGTCAGGGATTATGATCACGAATACAGTTTAATATGATCTTCAGCTGAATCTCTGTGGGAATGGAGTTGATGAGGAGACATGAAGTACAGAGAGGGTGTGGGGATGTGGCCAATGAGCAGCAGCACTTGTATGCAGTCTCCATTACCACAGTCTGTCCTGTCCATTCTCTCTGTACTTCATGTCTCCTCATGAACTCCATTCCTACAGAGATCCAGCTGAGGATCACATTAAGCTGTATTCAGGATCATAATCCCTGACAAGCAGAGCAGAGAGGTGGTAAAGGCATCTCTTTAGCTTAGTGGTCTCCTGTGTGATTAGAACATGTTTTGTCTGTACTACTAGGACGGTGGCCATTTTATTTCTCCTAATGATTGCTCCCTAGCCAAAACGAGCCATTCTAACTAATGAAATGTATTTGGGAATATATTTATAATAAAGTAATATTTAAGTATTTTCACTTTCCTAATTCCCGGAGAACCCCTTTAAGTAGCTGTTCTTCTGTAAAAGCATTAGGGGAATAAAACGATAATCCAGTTGAATGTGGAGCATCATGAGGTGGCACACAGAATTCCTGTGGATCTCTAGTATGAAGCTCTGGGGAATCGCCGTACAGCTTCCTGCACATGGCTCTGCCATGTACAAGAGGCCTTATCCAAAAAAGCCAAACCACAGGATCAGCCTCTGCATGCCTAGATTTACAGTTCATTACCAACTAAAGGGCCCTTTTACATGGGCCTAAAGAGCAGGCAGGGATCAGAAATGAGTAATGTTAACTCCTGATCATTGCCCACCAGTTAGCTGCATTTGCATGTGGTAATGATCTCTGCTGTATGGGGATGAACAACAAGGATTTTTGGTGCCACATTATAGACTCAATCACCTGACAAACAAGCTGGTTTGTCAGATGGTCAGCAGCAAAATAATCAGCACCTCTTATCTTGTGTAACTGGGCCGAAACACTCAATTCTGGATATAGACTGTTTATTAATAACTCAGGGTCAGACATAAGATATGACCTCACCAAAGAGACATAATGCACTGAAAGTAACGAAGACGCACTTTTTTCATAAGTTTTTATTTCCAGTCTGGTTAGCTGATAACTCTTCTTCTTAATAAATATATATATATATAATTTGTTTGTGTGTCCTAATGTTCAATATTATCTTTGTCAGCTGTTAAATAAAAAAATATTTTCTAGTGCACTGCAGTATTGTCGATGTGACGTTTGTTTGCAATGCATTCATTGGGTAGCGGTGTATTGTATGGTAATCACAGACTGATCACTAAGGGCCCCTTTACATCGACTGACGCAGCAGGCAATTGTCGGGAACGATCTGTTTGTTCCTGACAATTGCCTGCTCGGCAGAGAAGGTGAGGGCTACATCTCCGCTGTATGGGGATGAGGGACCACTGCTGATAAAGAATCCATAGAGAATCTAGTTTCTGGTCAGGAGATCCCTGATTACACAGGATGATTTTCTGCACAAAAAACAATGATTTAGGTAAGTGATGGCTAACCTCTGGCACTCCAGTTGTGGTGAAACTATGACTCCCAGCATGCTCCATTCATTTCTATGGAGTTCTGAGAACAGCCAAGCAAGTATACATCTTGGGAGTCGTAGTTTTACCACAGCTGGAGTGCCGGAGGTTAGCCATCACAGATTTAGGTGAACGTACCAGCTATGGCAACTTTAGACAGGGCAGTTATCAGGAATGAGCATTCCTAGTAACACTCCTTTCTGAAATTTGCCCCGATCATTGTCCTGTATAAAGGGGCCTAAACACAGTTGGGTATCTCAAGTCATATCCTGGATTCCAGGTTGTATAAGTTCCCAAGTTTTGTTCACTAAAAGGGGTTGTCTCACTTCAGCAAATGGTATTTATCATGTAGAGAAAGTTAATAGAAGCCACTTACTAATGTATTTTTATTAGCCATATTGTTTCCTTTGCTGGCTTCATTCATTTTTCCATCACAATGTACACTAGTCGTTTCCATGGTTACGGCCACCGTACAATCCATCAGAGGTAACCATGCTTACACAATATAGGAAACAGCCTATGTGTACTTCCAGGACCATGGAAGTACACATAGGCTGTTTTGTTTTCTATAATATGCAAGCACGGCAAACGCTGATGGATTGCAGGGCATGGAAAAAGGGCATGTGTAATGTGATGGAAAAATGAATGACGCCAGCAATATGGACAATCACAATACATTAGTAAGTGCTTTGTATTAATTTAGTCTACATGATAAATGCGATTTGCTGAAGTGAGACAACCCCTTTATAATCACTTTACTTTCGCCAATGATTGGGACAATTATCATGAAAGAACACTTGTTCCTGATCATTGCCCTGTGTAATGATGCTGGCAATCAAACAAAGAACGAATAAACAAGCTTATTCATCAGGTGAAAGCATCGCCTGTGTTGTCACTCAATTCATCATTTCTAGGCAGCAGCGCATGCTGTCCAAACAACGATCTGCTGCCCAGAAACAATAAATTTGTATGGGGGAAGAGTGATCTCGATACAGTGGAGGTGATCACTGCATGTAAATGCAGCTCTCCCCTCCTGTGTGTTTGCTCATGAAAAGGGGCATTTATAGAAGAGTAAGGCCAGGCACACACGAGCAGGTTCAATGCGATAAACTCTCAGCATGTGTCAGTGAGAGGTCCTGTTCTGACCTCCCCTTGATGCTGTGTGAACATGCAGAACCGGTATATACTGAATTAAACTGAGCGTTATGTCGGTGTAATAAAATAGATTCCAGGACTCTCAGGGTCACACAGCATTATAAATCAGTATAATGCCCTGCGATCCTGTCAGAGGAGGGGAGGTCAGAACGGGACCTCTCACTGACACATGCTGCGAGTTTATCGCATTAAACTCGCTTGTCACTCAGCATCACGCTTTTTTTTTTTTTTTTTTTATTATACCTATTTTTGAAAGATCAGCAAATGAGACCATGTGTATCCATTTACAGTGGCCAATTATTGTAATGATTTACTAGTTTCTGAGCATATGTAATATTTGACCAGTATGAATGCATGAAAGTGTGTATTCCACAAACTGATATTCATTTATTCTTAATAGATTCTTTTTTTCATTTTAAAACAACAAATACATTATATTTCATCACTCTATCAATTCATTTCATATCTAGACTGCAGCATCCACGTGGATTCAAGTCCATGTGCACTCCCTCAGTGTCCCAGTGAGCACAATTCAGAAGCATCGGAGCAGCATTCAGCTTTGCAGCGTTTCGGGGGACATGCCCTCTTTGTCAAGCATGTCCCGCTGCCTTATAAGGCCCATATTTAACTAATCAACTTTCGCATAAATTAACATATGGTAGAAATATCTAAGTAAGATATAAAATAAAATAAAACAATACCTCCGCAACAACAAAGATGATGATTACTAGAGATGAGCGAATCGAAGTTGACGAAGTGAAATTCGATCCGAATTTCATATCCGAATTTCCTTAAGCTTTGTGGTAACGAATCACATTTTTTCCGAAAAATGGCTGCCGCACGTGTTAGGACATGGAGCAAGGAACGAGGGATCACCCACAATGCCATGCATGCAGCTAATCAGCAGCCAGCAAGCCCCTTTGATGTCACAGCCCTATAAATAGCCTTAGCCATCTTGGATTCAGCCATTTTCCAGTGTACTTAGTGCAGGGAGAGACGTCAGCAGGCGCTAGGGACAGTGGTGGAAAAGACTTTCAAACTTTTATTTTGCTGAATAGAAGCTCAGGGAAAGGATAGGCAGGAATCATTCCACAGTATTGAAGCAGAACAGGGTTCAGTAGGGGAGTTTACAGCCTGGGTAATAGGAACAATCCTATTACACCTTGCTGCACTGACTGGGTATCCAAATTGCCATTATACAGCTCTGTAATTCCAGCAGACCGTTCTTGTTATTGGGGTGCAAGTGCTGTTTGATACAGCCATTAACAGGGTTTATTACAAGGAAATATTTCTACGTCTTATTTGCCCTTGTGCGGTGCAGTTACATGTTCTAAAGCATTTTTTGGCTTGTATTAGTGGGGAGTGGGGGGGTGGGCTTATTAATAGAGTTGAGCGAACACCTGAACTTCCCGGAAATGTTCGGGATCCGAACCCGACCCGAACTTCGTCCCGAACCCAGCAAAATGTAGTTAAATCCCCTGCAAACAAATGTGGATAGGGAAATGAATTAAAATTAAAATAAAATAAATAAAAATTAACCAATATCAATTGGAGAGAGGTCCCATAGCAGAGAATCAGGCTTCATGTCAGCAGAGAATCAGGCTTCATGTCACCCAAAACTGGAACAGTCCATTGTCAGATATATAGGCCCCGGCACCCAGGCAGAGGAGAGAGGTCCCATAATATAGAATCAGTCTTCATGTCATAGCAGAGAATCAGTCTTCATGTCATAGCAGAGAATCAGGCTTCACGTCACCCACCACTGGAACAGTCCATTGTCAGATATTTAGGCCCCAGCACCCAGACAGAGGAGAGAGGTCCCATAGCAGAGAATCTGGCTTCATGTCAGCAGAGAATCAGTCTTCACGTAACCCACCACTGGAACAGTCCATTGTCAGATATTTAGACCCAGGCAGAGGAGAGAGGTCCCATAATATAAAATCTGGCTTCATGTCATAGCAGAGAATCAGGCTTCATGTCATAGAAGAGAATCAGGCTTCACGTCACCCACCACTGGAACAGTTCATTGTCAGATATTTAGACCCAGGCAGAGGAGAGAGGTCCCATAGCAGAGAATCTGGCTTCATGTCAGCAGAGAATCAGTCTTCATGTCATAGCAGAGAATCATGCTTCACGTCACCCAACATTGGAACAGTCCATTGTCATATAATTTAGGCCCCGGCACCCAGACAGAGGAGAGAGGTCCCATAACAGAGATTCAGGCTTCATGTCAGCGACTCAGCAGAGAATCAGTCTTCATGTCATAGCAGAGAATCAGGCTTCATGTCACCCACCACTGGAACAGGCCACTGTCAGATATTTTTAGGCCCCGGCACCCAGACAGAGGAGAGGTTCATTCAACTTTGGGTTGCCCCGCAATATAATGGTAAAATGAAAATAAAAATAGGATTGAATGAGGAAGTGCCCTGGAGTACAATAATATATGGTTAAGGGGAGGTAGTTAATGTCTAATCTGCACAAGGGATGGACAGGTCCTGTGGGATCCATGCCTGGTTCATTTTTATGAACGTCAGCTTGTCCACATTGGCTGTAGACAGGCGGCTGCGTTTGTCTGTAATGACGCCCCCTGCCATGCTGAATACATGTTCAGACAAAACGCTGGCCGCCGGGCAGGCCAGCACCTCCAAGGCATAAAAGGCTAGCTCTGGCCACGTGGACAATTTGGAGACCCAGAAGTTGAATGGGGCCGAACCATCAGTCAGTACGTGGAGGGGTGTGCACACGTACTGTTCCACCATGTTAGTGAAATGTTGCCTCCTGCTAACACGTTCCGTATCAGGTGGTGGTGCAGTTAGCTGTGGCGTGGTGACAAAACTTTTCCACATCTCTGCCATGCTAACCCTGCCCTCAGAGGAGCTGGCCGTGACACAGCTGCGTTGGCGACCTCTTGCTCCTCCTCTGCCTTCGCCTTGGGCTTCCACTTGTTCCCCTGTGACATTTGGGAATGCTCTCAGTAGCGTGTCTACCAACGTGCGCTTGTGCTCGCGCATCTTCCTATCACGCTCCAGTGCAGGAAGTAAGGTGGGCACATTGTCTTTGTACCGTGGATCCAGCAGGGTGGCAACCCAGTAGTCCGCACACGTTAAAATGTGGGCAACTCTGCTGTCGTTGCGCAGGCACTGCAGCATGTAGTCGCTCATGTGTGCCAGGCTGCCCAGAGGTAAGGACAAGCTGTCCTCTGTAGGAGGCGTATCGTCATCGTCCTGCATTTCCCCCCAGCCACGCACCAGTGATGGGCCCGAGCTGCGTTGGGTGCCACCCCGCTGTGAACATGCTTCATCCTCATCCTCCTCCACCTCCTCCTCATCCTCGTCCTCCAGTAGTGGGCCCTGTCTGGCCACATTTGTACCTGGCCTCTGCTGTTGCAAAAAACCTCCCTCTGAGTCACTTCGAAGAGACTGGCCTGAAAGTGCTAAAAATGACAGCAAATGACCCCTCTTCCTCCTCCTCCTCCTGGGCCACCTCCTCTTCCATCATCGCCCTAAGTGTTTTCTCAAGGAGACATAGAAGTGGTATTGTAACGCTGATAACGGCGTCATCGCCACTGGCCATGTTGGTGGAGTACCCGAAACAGCTCAACAGGGCACACAGGTCTCGCATGGAGGCCCAGTCATTGGTGGTGAAGTGGTGCTGTTCCCACTATGGCCTGCTGCTGCTCGCACAGTCTCTCCAGCATGTGCAAGGTGGAGTTCCACCTGGTGGGCACGTCGCATATGAGGCGGTGAGCGGGAAGGCCGAAGTTACGCTGTAGCGCAGACAGGCGAGCAGTGGCAGGATGTGAACGCCGGAAGCGCGAACAGACGGCCCGCACTTTATGCAGCAGCTCTGACATGTCGGGGTAGTTGCGAATGAACTTCTGCACCACCAAATTCAGCACATGCGCCAGGCAAGGGATGTGCGTCAAATCGGCTAGTCCCAGAGCTGCAACGAGATTTCGCCTATTATCGCACACCACCAGGCCGGGCTTGAGGCTCACCGGCAGCAACCACTCGTTGGTCTGTTGTTCTATACCCGCCACAACTCCTGTGCGGTGTGGGGCCTGTCCCCCAAACATATGAGTTTCAGAATGGCCTGCTGACGTTTACCCCGGGCTGTGCTGAAGTTGGTGGTGAAGGTGTGTGGCTGACTGGATGAGCAGGTGGAAGAAGAGGAGGAGGAAGCTGAGTAGGAGGAGGAGGAGACAGGAGGCAAAGAATGTTGCCCTGCAATCCTTGGCGGCGGAAGGACGTGCGCCAAACAACTCTCCGCCACTACATTTACCCAGTGTGCAGTTAGGGAGATATAGCGTCCCTGGCCGTGCTTACTGGTCCACGTATCTGTGGTTAGGTGGACCTTGCCACAGATGGCGTTGCGCAGTGCACACTTGATTTTATCGGATACTTGGTTGTGCAGGGAAGGCACGGCTCTCTTGGAGAAGTAGTGCCGGCTGGGAACAACATACTGTGGGACAGCAAGTGACATTAGATGTTTGAAGCTGTCTTTGTCCACCAGCCTAAATGACAGCATTTCATAGGCCAGTACTTTAGAAATGCTGGCATTCAGGGCCAGGGATCGAGGGTGGCTAGGTGGGAATTTACGCTTTCTCTCAAATGTTTGTGAGATGGAGAGCTGAACGCTGCCGTGTGACATGGTTGAGATGCTTGGTGGTACATCCCATGTTTGCTGGGCGGCAGGTGCCAACGTTCCTCCAGAGGCGGAGGAAGAGGCCGAGGCGGCAGCAGCAGAAGAGGTAGCAGGGGGAGCCTGAGTGACTTCCTTGTTTTTAAGGTGTTTACTCCACTGCAGTTCATGCTTTGCATGCAGGTGCCTGGTCATGCAGGTTGTGCTAAGGTTCAGAACGTTAATGCCTCGCTTCAGGCTCTGATGGCACAGCGTGCAAACCACTCGGGTCTTGTCGTCAGCACATTGTTTGAAGAAGTGCCATGCCAGGGAACTCCTTGAAGCTGCCTTTGGGGTGCTCGGTCCCAGATGGCGGCGGTCAGTAGCAGGCGGAGTCTCTTGGCGGCGGGTGTTCTGCTTTTGCCCACTGCTCCCTCTTTGTCTTTTGCTACGCTGTTGGCTCGGTCTCACCACTGCCTCTTCCTCCGAACTGTGAAAGTCAGTGGCACGACCATTATTCCATGTGGGGTCTAGGACCTCATCGTCCCCTGCATCGTCTTCATCCCTGACCTCCTGTTCAGTCTGCACACTGCAGAAAGACGCAGCAGTTGGAACCTGTGTTTCATCATCATCAGAGACGTGCTGAAGTGGTATTCCCATGTCCTCATCATCAGAAAACATAAGTGGTTGTGCGTTAGTGCATTCTATGTCTTCCACCGCTGGGGAAGGGCTAGGTGGATGCCCTTGGGAAACCCTGCCAGCAGAGTCTTCAAACCGCATAAGAGACTGCTGCATAACTTGATATGCATGGGGGTGATGTGACAGACTGATGGGCTTGGTTTTCGTGCGCCATCTGTGCGCTTTCTGCAGAAGACTGGGTGGGAGATAATGTGAACGTGCTGGATCCACTGTCGGCCACCCAATTGACTAATGCCTGTACCTGCTCAGGCCTTACCATCCTTAGAACGGCATTGGGCCCCACCAAATATGGCTGTAAATTCTGGCGGCTCCTGGGACCTGAGGTAGTTGGTACACTAGGACGTGTGGCTGTGGCAGAACGGCCACGTCCTCTCCCAGCACCAGAGGGTCCACTAACACCACCACGACCATGTCCGCGTCCCTTACTAGATGTTTTCCTCATTGTTACCGTTCACCACAATAAGAAAAATATTATTTGGCCCAATGTATTGAATTCAAATTCAGGCCTTTTTTTACAGACACCTAACACTATCTGGCTATCTATTTAGGTACCGTATTACACTAATACAGGCACAGCAGTTATGACAGATTTAGCTGAATATAAATTTGAGGCCTATTATTTAGGCGCTGGGTGACAGGTATACGTTTACGGACAGAATTAGACTTGGATATGCACAGTAGCGTGTGTGTGAAGTTATTGAGAATGACCCTATCAGCACCTTGAATCTAATATACCCTTTTAGGGATAGATTTAAAGTAGGCCTGATACAGCAGAAACCACTAATTTAGAAAATTGCTAGGTTGGGAATTGTATTTAAACCCAGAACAAAAACTGTGCTTTGACGGACACAAAATAACTTGAGCAGCTACAGCAATAGCCACAGATTTAGCTGAATATAAATTTGAGGCCTATTATTTAGGCGCTGGGTGACAGGTATACGTTTACGGACAGAATTAGACTTGGATATGCACAGTAGCGTGTGTGTGAATTTATTGAGAATGACCCTATCAGCACCTTGAATCTAATATACCCTTTTAGGGATAGATTTAAATAACCACACTATTGATGGTTAAATGGACTTGGTGGCAGCTTGTGCTGGCGCACCACAAGCCACAAAATGGCCGCCGATCACCCCAGAAAAAAGTGACTGAAAAACGCTCTGGGCAGCCTAAAAACAGTGAGCAATTGAATAGCAGCAGTTCAATGATCCACAGCTGTAGATCGATCACTGTCTTAAGTGTTTTGGAGGAGTTAATCACTGCCTAATCTCGCCCTAACGTCGCAGCTGCAACCTCTCCCTACACTTGTAACAGCAGAGTGACGTGCAGCGCTACGTGACCCAAGCTTATATAGAGGCTGGGTCACATGCTGCACTGGCCAATCACAGCCATGCCAATAGTAGGCATGGCTGTGATGGCCTCTTGGGGCAAGTAGTATGACGCTTGTTGATTGGCTGCTTTGCAGCCTTTAAAAAAGCGCCAAGAAAGCGCCGAACACCGAACCCGAACCCGACTTTTACGAAAATGTTCGGGTCTGTGTCACGGACACCCCAAAATTCCGTACAAACCCGAACTATACAGTTCGGGTTCGCTCATCCCTACTTATAAGCCATTGTGTGGTTAAGTGCTAAAATTACAGCCCTTTTTGGCGTGTATTTGTGGCAAAATAATATATATTATTTGCCGTTCAGCAGTGCAGTTACATGTTCTAAAGCTTTTTGTGGGGTGTATAAATGAAAAAAAGTAAGGGCCTATTTGCCATTCAGCGGTGCAGTTATATGTTCTAAAGCCTTTTGTTGTGTGTATTAGTGGAAAAAGTAAGGGCCTATTTGCCGTTCAGCGGTGCACTTTTTTGCATTTATTAGTGGCACAAAAAAAGTATTTGCCGTTGTGTGGTGAAGTGAGAAAATTACAGCCCTTTTTGGCGTGTATTAGTGGCAAAAAAATATATATTTGCTGTTCAGCGGTGCAGTCATATGTTCTAAAGCACTTTTTTGCGTGTATTAGTGGCACAAAAAAAGTATTTGCCGTTTGTCATATATCTTCTATATAAAAAGAATCTTTATATAAAAGAAAGGATAAAAAAAATAATATGTATAAAACAAAATTATATGATCCTTCAGGCGGGCATAAACGCCTCTAAGTTCTTTTATCGAGTATCTTAATTTGATTTGTGCAAGTAGTGAAACAAAGGGACAACTGTATATGCAAAACATATACACTGCTCAAAAAAATAAAGGGAACACAAAAATAACACATCCTAGATCTGAATTAATTAAATATTCTTCTGAAATACTTTGTTCTTTACATAGTTGAATGTGCTGACAACAAAATCACACAAAAATAAAAAAAATGGAAATCAAATTTTTCAACCCATGGAGGTCTGGATTTGGAGTCACACTCAAAATTAAAGTGGAAAAACACACTACAGGCTGATCCAACTTTGATGTAATGTCCTTAAAACAAGTCAAAATGAGGCTCAGTAGTGTGTGTGGCCTCCACGTGCCTGTATGACCTCCCTACAACGCCTGTGCATGCTCCTGATGAGGTGGCGGAAAGCATCTGCCAACTCCTGGACAGTCTGTGGTGCAATGTGACGTTGGTGGATAGAGCGAGACATGATGTCCCAGATGTGCTCAATTGGATTCAGGGGAACGGGCGGGCCAGTCTATTGCATCAATGCCTTCATCTTGCAGGAACTGCTGACACACTCCAGCCACATGAGGTCTAGCATTGTCTTGCATTAGGAGGAACCCAGGGCCAACCGCACCAGCATATGGTCTCACAAGGGGTCTGAGGATCTCATCTCGGTACCTAATGGTAGTCAGGCTACCTCTGGCGAGCACATGGAGGGCTGTGCGGCCCTCCAAAGAAATGCCACCCCACACCATTACTGACCCAATGCCAAACCGGTCATGCTGGAGGATGTTGCAGGCAGCAGAACGTTTTCCACGGCGTCTCCAGACTCTGTCACGTCTGTCACATGTGGTCAGTGTGAACCTGCTTTCCTCTGTGAAGAGCACAGGGCGCCAGTGGCGAATTTGCCAATCTTGGTGTTCTCTGGCAAATGCCAAACGTCCTGCACGGTGTTGGGCTGTAAGCACAACCCCCACCTGTGGACGTCGGGCCCTCATATCACCCTCATGGAGTCTGTTTCTGACCGTTTGAGCAGACACATACACATTTGTGGCCTGCTGGAGGTCATTTTGCAGGGCTCTGGCAGTGCTCCTCCTGTTCCTCCTTGCAGAAAGGCGGAGGTAGAGGTCCTGCTGCTGGGTTGTTGCCCTCCTACGGCCTCCTCCGCGTCTCCTGATGTACTGGCCTGTCTCCTGGTAGCGCCTCCATGCTCTGGACACTACGCTGACAGACAGCAAACCTTCTTGCCACAGCTCGCATTGATGTGCCATCCTGGATAAGCTGCACTACCTGAGCCATTTGTGTGGGTTGTAGACTCCATCTCATGCTACCACTAGAGTGAAAGCACCGCCAGCATTCAAAAGTGACCAAAACATCAGCCAGGAAGCATAGGAACTGAGAAGTGGTCTGTGGTCGCCACCTGCAGAACCACTCCTTTATTGGGGGTGTCTTGCTAATTGCCTATAATTTCCACCTGTTGTCTATCCCATTTGCACAACAGCATGTGAAATTGATTGTCACTCAGTGTTGCTTCCTAAGTGGACTGTTTGATTTCATAGAAGTCTGATTGACTTGGAGTTACATTGTGTTGCTGACACACCCCTATCTCATTAGCACAGTGTGACTTAGTGATTTATGACAACCAGTGTCATACTTTTCACAAACAGACTCATATACCAAGAGAAACTTAGGATCTTCTGTTTATCAAACAGGCTATAGCAATAAAACACAGATACACAGGAAAATAACTTATTCCTTGACTCTGTTTTCCTATGACCAATCAAAAATATATGATATTAATATGATAAAATATTCAGCTCGGCAATCAGACTATGGAAAAAAACTTTCTAAGAGTTTTAGTCCTCTTTTCAAATAATGTCAGATCTTCCATTAACAATATGCATCTTTGCTAAGAGAATAATCAGCATTATGGAGTCGCCTAACACTATATATTTCCACAGAATGGGAACTCTTGGCTATATACCGAGAGAAATATCTTATTAATATTACGAGCAGTAAACACAAATATACGTTACCGGGTCAAAGGTAGACAGAGTTCAGATGGGACCAGTTCTCAAGAACTTTCCTAGTAATCCAAAAAATAATCCAAGTTTCTTCTGGTAAAGTTTTCTTTTTGAGTTTCTTTTGGTCTTGATTGAATGAATGGATGGATCAATGGATCTATGGATCTCCCCTGCTGCTCTGCACACGAGTAATTATTCCCCCCTTATCTAAGAATCATCCCCTTCAGATTAGGGATTTCCAATCAGGTAAGGTGGGCGTATTCGCATGCTAATAATACAATGATGTCATATTAACTCCTAACATGGCATAAAACAAATGATAAAATAATATAATATTGTCCATCTGCCTCCAGATGGCACAGTGGTACTGCAGATGAACATCACAACTTTAAACATTAAAACTAAATATCTAATAATATGTTCACATGACCTCAACCTTTTTAATATACAGGGTGGGCCATTTATATGGATACACCTTAATAAAATGGGAATAGTTGGTGATATTAACTTCCTGTTTGTGGCACATTAGTATATGTGAGGAGGGAAACTTTTCAAGATGGGTGGTGACCATGGCGGCCATTTTGAAGTCGGCCATTTTGAATCCAACTTTTGTTTTTTCAATAGGAAGAGGGTCATGTGACACATCAAACTTATTGGGAATTTCACAAGAAAAACAATGGTTTCTCTTTGTTTACAGCCATTGACATGTCGCCGAGGTTAACACGTGAGGAGCGGATAGAAATTGTGTTGATGTCTGGTGAACGCAGTAACCGGGTCATTGCAGCAGATTTCAATGCAAGACACCCTACGAGACCACCCATCTCCCATGCTACAGTTAGCAAACTGCTTGCTAAGTTTCGTGAAACTGGTTCAGTGTTGGATTTGCCAAAATGTGGACGCATGAAATCTGTCTCTAATGAAGAAACATCAGTGGCTGTCCTAGCTTCATTCAGCAAGAGCCCACAGCGTAGCACTCGCCACATGTCACTGGAGAGTGGCATTAGTCGAACATCCCTTCGGCGGATATTAGCTACTCACAAATGGCACCCTTACAAACTCCAGCTACTGCAGCATCTCAATGTCACGACCATGGTCATGGTCGTGACTCCTAAACCGCATGCTGTTGCCTGCGGTCTCGTGTGGTTGTTTCAACCACAGGTGAGGGCCGCTTGTATGTTGCCTCACTTGTGGTTGCCGTTGGCAACATGTTCTTATAATGTATGTGGCAGTATAGCAGCCTGAGCTGGTGTTAGGCAGCTAGCTGTAAAGTGCATGCGGTTTCACCAGGCTCGCTGTCCATGCATGCGGTTGTCTTTGGCAACGTGTAGTTTTGTGTATGCACTTTGTCTGTTTGTTGTGCACGAGGTTATGTTTGTATACACTGTGACACCTCCCTTCACTTGCAGTTGTCCGCGGCAACGTCTGGTGTTGTGTGCATGTGGTGGCAGTGTCTCGGCCTGCTGGCTGTTCCTCAGGACATGGTTGCCACGCATGCCATTGCCGGCGGTAACAGGTTAGTGTGTTTATGTGCTTTTCCCTTTAAGTGGCTTCACTACCCTGCCTGGTGTAGGAAGGGTTAACTCCCTTCTTTCTGTGTGAACACTGGGTGTGTCTGAGTGTGGGTGTGGCTACATGGGCTATAAAGCCTCAGTGGAGACCTGAAGCTGAGGGGTACTCCAGCCTTCTTTGTAAGCTGGAGGGACCCTCCTGGTCCCTTATACCATCTGCCAGTGAGGGCCACCCTTGTGGTCATAAATGTTTATATGTGATGTTAAGTTGATGTGGTCTTCCTTTCATGTTTAATGCAGCTATGGATCTGGGTTTCTGTGTGTGTAGGTGTCTTTGCTGTGTCCATTTATTTATAGTGTGGACATCAGCTGTGAGCACGGGATCCAGTCAGCAAGGCTGTGGCAGGTAGGTGTGAACTAGTGTAGTTCTCCTGCCATATCCATAGGCTGTTCTTGTTCCTATCCCCTTGCAGCTTGGCCACTTTAGACTCCTGTTTCTCCGCGTCCAGGAGGAACGGGCTGTCTACCCAGCTCCTAGCTCAGGGTTCTGCGGGGGGTTAGTTGGGATCCGAGGTTCCAGAGCATGAGCCCTCCTACCATCAAGGTCGGCTCATGCAGCTAGGAGTCAGGGTCAGATTAGGGATGCGATAGGAGGTGACCTGCTCCCTAATTCTGTGGTCCTGGCCAAGTAGCGACCTACCATCTCCTGGCATCGCACGGCTGAGGGTTTCCCCCATCCTCAGCCGTGACACTCAACAAGGATGACCCAGATCGGCGCACTGAATTTGCAGAATGGGCATAACAAAAATTGGAACAGGACCCTCAGTTTACACAGAAGATTTGTTCAGTGATGAGGCAAACTTTTATGTGAATGGTGAAGTTAACAAACAAAACCACCGCTATTGGTCTGACACGAACTCACATTGGATAGATCCCTCCAAGACTGTTGGAACAAAAAAATTTATGGTATGGTGTGGTATATGGGGTACAAAGATAGTGGGGCCATTCTTCATCAATGGAAACCTCAAGGCCACTGGATATGCGAAATTGCTACATGATGATGTGTTTCCCTCTTTATGCACTGAAGCTGGCACGTTCCCTGAGTTTTTCCAGCAAAATGGTGCACCACCACATTATGGGTGTCAGGTCCGAGCATTCCTAGATGAACAGTTTCCTGGAAAGTGGATTGGTCGTCGTGGGCCAGTTGAATGGCCCCCAAGGTCTCCCGATCTGACCCCCTTAGACTTTTATCTTTGGGGTCATCTGAAGGCAATTGTCTATGCTGTGAAGATACGAGATGTGCAGCACCTGAAACTACGGATACTGGAAGCCTGTGCTAGCATTTCTCCTGCAGTGTTGCTATCAGTGTGTGAAGAGTGGAAGAAGAGGGTTGCATTGACAATCCAACACAATGGGCAGCACATTGAACACATTTTATAAGTGGTCAGAAACTTGTAAATAACTCATGAAAGAATAAAGTTACGTTAAAAGCACACCATTGTTTTTCTTGTGAAATTCCCAATAAGTTTGATGTGTCACATGACCCTCTTCCTATTGAAAAAACAAAGTTGGATTCAAAATGGCCACCATGGTCACCACCCATCTTGAAAAGTTTCCCCCCTCACATATACTAATGTGCCACAAACAGGAAGTTAATATCACCAACTATTCCCATGTTTATTAAGGTGTATCCATATAAATGGCCCACCCTGTACATAATTGAGGAAGGTCTTTTCCTGACACTTTTAATTACCTATATCGTGGACTTGTTGGAGTCACTGTCTTATTCTATCTTTTTAAAATATATGTTAACTTGATAAAAAAAATGATATGACGGCCTTGATACTTGGCATCGGAACTTGTATATTTCACTTATCTACATCCATGAATAACTATTGTTTTGAAATAACTTTTAACTCTTCTCAGAAATCCAATTAACAGAAACTTACTTCAATGTTTCTGTACCTTCTACAGGATACATCCTAATTGATAAATATATGGTATAATATATATATATATATATATATATATATATATAAATCGATACATTGGTACACATAGACAACACATTATATAAATCATTAGTTAAAATATGTTATAAACTGAATATACCATACAGAGATATATACATTTTTGGTTATAATGTCATTAGATAATATTGTATACGTATGAAAATGCACAACACGTTGTGGGGTGAAGTGAGAAAATTACAGCCTTTTTTGCCGTGTATTAGTGGCAAAAAAATATATATTTGCTGTTTAGCGGTGCAGTCATATGTTCTAAAGCCCTTTTTATCATGTATTAGTGGCAAAAAAATACCATATTTTTCGCCCCAAAAGACGCATCCCCCAAAGTGGGGGACTGGGGGCTGAATTATATATGACTGGGGGCTGATTATATACAGTCAGGTCCATAAATATTGGGACATCAACACAATTCTAACATTTTTGGCTCTATACACCAACACAATGGATTTGAAATGAAACGAACAAGATATGCTTTAACTGCAGGCTGTCAGCTTTAATTTGAGGGTATTTACATCCAAATCAGGTGAACGGTGTAGGAATTGCAACAGTTTGCATATGTGCCTCCCACTTGTTAAGGGCCAAAAAGTAATAGGACAATTGGCTTCTCAGCTGTTCCATGGCCAGGTGTGTGTTATTCCCTCATTATCCCAATTACAATGAGCAGATAAAAGGTCCAGAGTCCAGTGTGCTATTTGCATTTGGAATCTGTTGCTGTCAACTCTCAAGATCAGTGAAGCAAGCCATCATTAGGCTGAAAAAAACAAAACAAACCCATCAGAGAGATAGCAAAAACATTAGGCGTGGCCAAAACAACTTTTCGGAACATCCTTAAAAAGAAGGAACGCACCGGTGAGCTCAGCAACACCAAAAGACCCGGAAGATTACAGAAATGGATGACCGAAGAATTCTTTCCCTGGTGAAGAAAACACCCTTCACAACAGTGGGCCAGATCAAGAACACTCTCCAGGAGGTAGGTGTATGTGTGTCAAAGTCAACAATCAAGAGAAGACTTCACCAGAGTGAATACAGAGGGTTCACCACAAGATGTAAACCATTGGTGAGCCTCAAAAACAGGAAGGCCAGATTAGAGTTTGCCAAACGATATTTAAAAAAGCATTCACAGTTCTGGAACAACATCCTATGGACAGATGAGACCAAGATCAACTTGTACCAGAGTGATGGGAAGAGAAGAGTATGGAGAAGGAAAGGAACTGCTCATGATCCTAAGCATACCACCTCATCAGTGAAGCATGGTGGTGGTAGTGTCATGGCGTGGGCATGTATGACTGCCAATGGAACTGGTTCTCTTGTATTTATTGATGATGTGACTTCTGACAAAAGCAGCAGGATGAATTCTGAAGTGTTTCGGGCAATATTATCAGCTCATATTCAGCCAAATGCTTCAGAACTCATTGGACGGCGCTTCACAGTGCAGATGGACAATGACCCAAAGCATACTGCAAAAGCAACCAAAGATTTTTTTTAAGAGAAAGAAGTGGAATGTTATGCAATGGCCAAGTCAATCACCTGACCTGAATCCGATTGAGCATGCATTTCACTTGCTGAAGACAAAACTGAAGGGAAAATGCCCCAAGAACAAGCAGGAACTGAAGACAGTTGCAGTAGAGGCCTGGCAGAGCATCACCAGGGATTAAACCCAGTGTCTGGTGATGTCTATGTGTTCCAGACTTCAGGCTGTAATTGACTGCAAAGGATTTGCAACAAGTATTAAAAAGTGAAAGTTTGATTTATGAGTATCATTATGTCCCATTACTTTTGGTCCCTTAATAAGTGGGAGGCACATATGCAAACTGTTGTAATTCCTACACCGTTCACCTGATTTGGATGTAAATACCCTCAAATTAAAGCTGACAGTCTGCAATTAAAGCACGTCTTGTTTGTTTCATTTCAAATCCATTGTGGTGGTGTATAGAGCCAAAAATGTTAGAATTGTGTCGATGTCCCAATATTTATGGACCTGACTGTATGATTATATGTTCTAAAGCCCTTTTTGGCGTGTATTAGTGGCAAAAAAATATATATTATTTGCCGTTCAGCGGTGCAGTTATATGTTCTAAAGCTTTTTGTGGCGTGTATTAGTGGGGAAAAAAGGGCTTATTAGTCGTTGTGTGGTGAAGTGAGAAGATTACAGACTTTTTTTGTGGTGTTTTAATTTCCTTTTTATTTATTTAGTAAATCTAACAGTTTATCAGACAGATAGGTGCCAGGCCCTGCACAGGGGAGTGGCAGAGGCCTAAATGTTTCTGGTGCAGACACAGGTCGCAGCAGAGTAAGGGGACGTGGCAGCAGGAGTCGCAGCGAGAGGCCTGAGCTCCCAGTGTCATCTAGCGTTCGTGTCTTGACCAGCAACCCAGCGGTTCTTGAATGCTTGACTCAGTCATCTACTAAGTGACATCAGACGCCCCCAGCCAAGAGTCGGTGGGTTCGTCAGACACAACCCTTAGTTGGCATGGCCCGGGAGCAGGCCCTGTGCCCTCACCTGTCCTCAACTTGCCTCTGTCCTTTTCTGTTCCCTTTTCTGACCGTTGAGGAGGACATCAGTGACGTGCGGACAGTACTTGAAGATGATGATGATGATGATGATGTAGCTGATCGCACTTGGGAGCTGGGTGAATTAGGGGCTTCATCATCATCATCGGGAGAAGATGGTGGCAGCTTGCCTGTGAGGCAGCGGCGGAGCCAGCAACTCACTAGCGTGGCCGGGAGTCAGCAGGGTGGCAGCAGTGGAAGGTGGGAGCCAAACGTGCCCAGGTAGACCACCCACTTTGCAGGAGTCTACCTGCCCGGAAAGTTGTGGTGCAGGGGTTCACGGAAGCAGCGGCTGTAGCAGTCAGTCAGTGCGGAGTGTTGAGGGTAAAATCACCTACTCGGAGGTGTGGCAGTTTTTTGTTAAGCCACCAGAGGAGGTGAACATGGCCATTTGTACAATCTGTGGCCTGAAGGTGAAGCGTGGCCAGGGTGCCAATGTTGGCACCACGGCCCTGCATCAACATATGCAGCGTCACCATAAAGTGGCAGTCAAGGCTCCACCACCTCAGCCGAAAGGAAGCTGTCTGTCCTTCCCATCATCTGCTGGTCCTGATGCTCCTGCTCCTCCTCCTACTCCTCATCAGTCATTCCGTCAGCAATCGATCACCGAAGCGGTTGCCAAGAGACAACAGTGTGCACTTATTCAACGGCGCAGAAGCTGAATGTGCTCCTGTCCAAGTTGCTGGTGCTGCAGTCCCTCCCTTTCCAAGTCGTGGACCCTGCACCTTTCAGAGAACGGATGGCTTGTGCTGAGCCGAAATGGAGAGTCCCAAGCTGTCATTTCTTTGCCAAAAAGGCAGTACCAGCCCTGCACATGTATGTAGAACAGAAGGCGGGCCAGTCCTTGAGCCTGTCGGTGTCTGCCAAAGTGCACGGCAGCACTGATGTGTGGACCTGTAACCATGGTCAGGGACAATACATGTAATTTACGGCCCACTGGGTGAATCTGCACAGCCACACCAGCAACTTGGCCAGGTGACGCCGCTTCTGCCTCCACGTTCTCACGCTGTTGGTCCTGCGACAATGTCCGCCTCTGCCTCCTCATCCTCCACTGTGTCCTCAGCCTCCACTGCAAGGACAATTCAGGGCAGGGCACGGCGGTGTCACGCTGTTCTGCACCTCGTTTGCCTTCATCAAGAAATTGAATCCTGGCTTTCTCCGCGACAACTCAAAATCGGAACCATAGTGACCGACAACAGTGTGGGCGCTGCGTCCAGGAGGGCTAAGCCATGCGCTCTGCATGGCACACGTATTCAATCTGGTTGTCAAGCTATTCCTGAAGTCTTCCACCCTTCTGCAAGACATCCTAAAAATGTCCAGGAAACTTTGCATGCACTTCAGCCACTCGTACACCGCAAAGTACACCCACCTTGAGCTGCAGCGGCAGAACGGCATCCCCCAACATAGGCTGATATGCGACGTTTCCACCTGTTGGAATTCCATCCTCCATATGTTGGACAGATTATGCGAACAGAGAGGCCATAAATGATTTCTTGATGATCCAAGCGGACAGGAGTACTCCCCTGTCTAACTTTGATGTCAGCCAGTGGCAGCTCATGCGTGACACCTGCCGTTGGCTCAGGCCCTTTGAGGAGGCTACGTTATTTGTCAGTCGCCAGGACTACAAGATGAATAACATCATTCCACTGCTTCATCACCTGGAACAGATACTGGTAAATCTGGCTGGTCAGGGGACTTGAGACGTGGAGCCTAGATCTCACGGTCATATGAGCCCTGTGGGGGCTGAACTGGAGGAGGAGGAGGACATTGGAGCACAAGCAATGTGTAGAGAAATGGGTGGTTTGTATACACAGGTGATTGGATAGGTGATAGGAGAGGAGGAGCAGGAGCAGCCAGACGAGTTACAGGGTGATGAGGAAGACCAGGCAGAAGACCTAGACACACCGTGGCAGTATGCAGTGGAGATGAAGGCAGGGAGTCCCTCCAAGTCACTTGCACAAATGGCCCGATGCATGCTCACTTGCTTGCGTAGTGACAGCTAAATTGTCAGCATTTGGCAGAGGGATGACTTCTGTCTCTCCACCTTGTTGGACCCTCGCTACCGGTCCAAAATGGGGGCTTTTTTTTACACCTGCTTAGAGGGAGGACAAACTGAACTTCTATAGAGACATCCTATGTAGTCAGTTGGCCGCTGCCTATCTGCGCCATCGTCCATCCTCTCGCAGGTCTGACTGGGGGGGCCGTCTGTGCCCACGTTTCTCTGCCATGGCTGCTATGGCAAGGTTGGGGGGGGGTAGGAGCAGTTCCAGCTCCATCAGCAGCAACTTGAGTCTAGAGTCGCTGATGAGCAGCTTTCTTTACCCGCCTAGTGAAGAAACTACTCCCCAGCAGCAGCTAGACCTGGAGCAGGACCTGAACCAGCAGATGGTGGCATACTTGGACAGCACCCTGCCACCCCACATTGAAGATCCGCTGGACTACTGGGCAGCCAAACTGGATTTGTGGCCGCAACTGGCAGACTTTGCCCTCGAAAAGCTGTCCTGCCCGGCAAGTAGTGTGGCATCAGAGCGTGTGTTTAGTGCGGCGGGGGCCATAGTTACCCCAAGAAGAACTCACCTGCCCAAAATGTGGAGAGACTGACCTTTGTCAAGATGAATCAGGCGGGGATAAGCCAGGATTTCCACCCACCAATGCCTGATGCATCAGACTAGATCATCAATGGTGCCACACCAACACTTTGACAACAGAGACCAGTTTCTTCTGGCTACCTGCCTCAGCTACTATTATGACGCTGCCACGCGCCTGATGCCACACATCTGATGCCAAGTGCTCCTTTTTTTTACCCACCATCTTCAGCTGGTACTGGCATTGGCACCCACTAGGGGTCACTCTGTGGTCTCCTGATGCTGCTGCCACCTCACCAGTCAGGTCTCCTGATGCTGCTGCCACCTCCACAATGTCATTGTGCCACCCTGTGGCTTCCTCCTTATGCTGCTGCTGCCACTTCCACACTGTCATTGTGCCACCCTGTGGCCTCCTGATACTGCTGCTGCCACCACCACACTGTCATTGTGACACCCTGTGGCCTCCTTCTGATGCTGCTGCAGTCACCACCTCCACACTCTGTCATTGTGCCACTCTGTGGCCTCCTGATGCTGCTGCCACCTTTACGCTGTCATTGTGCCACCCTGTGGCCTCCTCCTGATGCTGCTGCAGTCACCTCCAAACTCTGTCATTGTGCCATTCTGTGGCCTCCTGATGCTGCTACCACCTCGACACTGTCATTGTGCCACTCTGTGGCCTTCTCCTGATGCTCCTGCCACCTCCAGACTCTGTCATTGGGCAACTCTGTGGTCTCCTCATGCTGTTTCCACCTCACCACTATGTCATAGGGCCACTCTGTGGACTTCTCATGCTGTTCCCACTCTCCTCACTTCATGACTGGGCCACTATTTTGCCTTTCGGCCTGGCTGACATCATCATTTATTTGACCCTTCTTCTGCTCTGTCAGAAGGAAGGAAAAATTAAACGCACAATGGATCCTGTCTGTGTAGCAGCTGTAAGGCCTGTATGGCCCCATCAGAATTGGCTTGTGATTTGGTAGCCAAAAGCAGGAGTGGGTACAAAACACAGAAGACATGCAAATATTCCATTCACGTGTCATCTCTGTTTTGGATCTGCTCCTGTATTTTTGGCTTTAGCAATACTGATGGATTACTGACCAAATACTGAACGAGTGAAGGCGGATGCTCCACAGACAGGATCCGTTTTTTCTTTTGTGGGTTATTGTTCTGACGGATCAGGGGAAGGGCAAAATAATCAGTGACGTCAACACAAACTTACTGCTGACACCCTCTCCACTCTGTCGGGGGAGGGGGGGCTCTACTTGTATAAGCGTTTAATAGAACAGGTTCTGTAGAAATCTATGTGGAATCAGTGAATTGGTGTAAAAGGAGTGCGCTCTTTCACTTTATAGTAGGATCTTGGGCCTCTGCACGGTTCTTTATACCTGGCGCTAACATTAACCTGTAAGGCTGAGTTCACTCTTGAGTTATTTGGTCAGTTTTGGCCCCGCAACTGCCCAAATAAGTGAAGTGTGAAGTGATTGTAAGAGTGACACCTGTCATCTACATGTCATACTGACTTACAGTATTATTTCACTACCACAGCAGACCCCCTATGCATGTTACTGTAAGGCACAGTGTTCTACACCACTATAAAGGCTCTCTGCAGCCAGGAAATAGCCGTTTGGTAGTGAGGTGGATGTCAGACCCTGAGCGCGAGACCTCGAGGTCTCGCGCTCAGGGTCTGACATCCACCTCACTACCATGTCTTCAGGTACGTTCTGTCATTAGTACAGCCTCACATTTCCTATAGGGTACCTCCGTATATATCCATAGTGGGTCCCTTAGATCTAGGTGCATGTTATCTTTGAGACTTAGATATTGATTCCTATTCAGGATTTATCATTATATTGGTCAGTCTCGGCACCTATGCATTTTGGTATGTGTGTGACAGCTCACGGTTCACCAGGTATGGTCACTTGTACCTTGTGTACATAGTCCTATTGTGGCGACCCTCTTGTGTCATGCTATCCTGGTTATCCTTGAGCTAAAAGCTTTGATTTATTTTGTTGTACTTACCTGTGTTTTACACTGCACAGGTTGACTGGTAGTTTTTTGGTGTCATTGCCATCCTGTTGTCTCCCCATACTTTATATTTTATAATAAATGATATTTTGATACAGTACTTCCACTTGTTTGTTTGTCTAATTGCCAAATGGGGCTGCTGCTCTAACATCCATCTTAGGGCTCATGCACACGACCGTTGTTTTGCGGTCTTTTTTTTACGAATCCGTTGTTCCGCATCTGAGTTTTTTTTCCTCTGATTTAAGTCCTCTTCCATTCTGTTATTGCACAAAACATATCCATATGGTTTCCGTATTTGATCCGTTTTTTGCGGATCGGAAACAGTAACTTATTAATCCCCAAACACATGAGCAATATGGGCTGGGCATAGCATTTCTACAGTATGGATCTGCAAAATACAGATGACATACGGATGTGTTCTGTGTGCGTTCCATATTTTTTGCGGACCCATTGACTTGAATAGGGCCTAGGACCGTGATGCACTACTTTTTTGCGGAACGGAAATACGGAAACTGAATGCACACGGAGTACATTCCATTGTTTTTGCGGACCAATTAAAGTGAATGGTTTTGCATACAGTCTGCAAAAAAACTGAACGGAAGCGTAAAGAAAATACGTTCGTGTACATGAGCCCTTAGACTGAGTTTTTATTTACGTTCTTGGATCAAGTACTGTTTTTTCTTTTTAAAACTTCACTTTTATTTTATTATTCTAATAAATTCTGACCTTTTATTCAATTATTCATATTGTTACTATGCTAAAGACGTTTTTAAAACTATCAGTGATGCGGAATGGCTCTATATTCTTTGCTCTTAGTGATATATATTCTTATAGTAGTAAATAGCAATTTCTGCAACCTTCTTAATATGTGGCTCTTTTTTTCTTTTTATTCGTGTGTAACGACTATTAAGAACAGGGGGGAGGGCAGGGGGAGGGGAGGGAGGGTGAGGGAAAGTTGTTATGTTATATATTACCCTCTCTAGGGAGACGATATGTTTGAGGAGCGTCACAATCTATTATCTATTACCATTCCCTTTCTATATAGGGACATGTATTGTGCATGTGCACTGGTAGTAACACCTATTATTTATCTTGTTGATGCGTTCCTCCTCTCGCTTCATATCAGTCTCTCTCCATCTCCTATACACTCCTTATAGCCACTGCCTTCTATGCTGACTGCATCTATTCAGATCTAAGCCCTATGGTTCGCTGCTGCTATAGAGGTATCTTTATTAGCACTGTTATTAGAGCTTCTCCCGCATATCACTGCCTAAAAACTAGCTCTCACACACCCTGCATCCCGACATGTTTCGCTGTTACACAGCGTCTTCAGTGGATGATGCACCCTCCCTCCCCCTGCCATCCCCCCTGTTCTTAATAGTCGTTACACACGAATAAAAAGAAAAAAAGAGCCACATATTAAGAAGGTTGCAGAAATTGCTATTTACTACTATAAGAATATATATCACTAAGAGCAAAGAATATAGAGCCATTCCGCATCACTGATAGTTTTAAAAACGTCTTTAGCATAGTAACAATATGAATAATTGAATAAAAGGTCAGAATTTATTAGAATAATAAAATAAAAGTGAAGTTTTAAAAAGAAAAAACAGTACTTGATCCAAGAACGTAAATAGGTCCTTAGGGACCACCAGCTAGCAAATGTAAAGTCTAAAACGTTGACAAGCACTGTGAGGTCAAAAGCTATAAAAATTTGTAAATTCTTAGGCTGAGTTCACACTTCAGTTTTTTAGTCAGTTATGTCGATCAGTTATTGTGAGCCAAAACCAGGTGCGGATCATAAAATCTGCGTTTCGGATGTATATAACATCCTTAGTCGTAGCTACGACTAAGGGTTTTATATATATCCGAAAAACACGTCACAGGAGGTGCGTTTTTCTGTGCATACCTGGATTTTATGACTATTTTTCAATAAAGGATTCCATTGTTTTATCCGGAGGCTGGAATGATCTTTTTATTCAGTTTGCATTTGTTGGAGTGCCACGCTTTTCCGTGCCCTGGACCTCTGCATTGGATCTGGCCGTGATTATCTTTTGCTTGTTCTGTGGATATCATATACTTACAGTATATATATCTGATGATAAAGAAAGTGTATCCCTTGAGGTCGCGGAAAGGAGAGATTGACGAGTCTGATTGTAAGAGAGAGAAGCTAGCCTCCATATACATCCTTTGGGAATTACTTGAGTCGACTGTAAAGCCTGCATTTCATATGAATAGTGCTGGTGTGGATCACCTGCTGACCAGTTTCAGTAAAGTACCGTGAATTCGTTATACCAAAACCGGTTTCCTCACCACATGCAGAGGAGGCTATAGCCATATACAGTCCTGATCAAAAGTTTAAGACCACTTGAAAAATGGCAAAAAATCATATTTTACATTGTTGGATCTTAACAAGGTTCCAAGTAGAGCTTCAACATGCAACAAGAAGAAATGGGAGTGAGACAAAACATTTTTTGAGCATTCAATTATTTGCAAGTAACGATTAAACTGAAACAGACTGTTTTTCAGCTGATCCAAATTTTAGGACCACATGCCTTTAAAAGGGCAAATCTGTGCAAAGATGTGGATTCATTGTCATTTTCTGTCAGGTAGTCACACGTTGTGATGGCAAAGGTAAAAAGACTCTTCCTTTTTGAACGTGGTCGGGTTGTTGAACTGCATGAGCAGGGTCTCTCACATCGCGCCATCGCTACTGAGGTGGGACGCAGTAAGACAGTCATTTGGAATTTCTTAAATGATGCTGAGGGTTATGGAACAAAAAAAAATTCATCAGCACTGAGCCGGAGGATCCAATTGGCTGTCCGTCAAGACACTGGATGATCCTCGACCCAAATTAAGGCCCTTACTAGTGCTGACTGCAGCCCCATAACCATCAGATGGCATCTGAGACTGAAGGGCTTCAAAAACAAAAAACGTCTTCAAAGACCTCGTCTCCTTGAACGCCACAGAACTGCTCGTTTGGACTTTGCAAGAGAACACCAAACATGGGACATTCAAAGGTGGAAGAAAGTTTTATTCTCTGATGAGATTTTTTTTTATCTTGATGATCCTGATGGTTTCCAATGTTACTGGCATGACAAGCAGATCCCACCTGAGATGTTTTCTACGCACCACAGTGGAGGGGGCGCCATAATGGTCTGGGGTGCTTTTTCCTTCAGTGGAACAATGGAGCTTCAGGAAGTGCAGGGGAGTCAAACGGCCGCTGGCTATGTCCAGATGTTGCAGAGAGCATTCTTCATGATTGAGGGCCCTCATCTGTGTGGTAACGACTGGGTTTTTCAACAGGACAACGCTACAGTACACAATGCCCGCAGGACAAGGGACTTCTTCCAGGAGAATAACATCACTCTTTTGGCCCATCCTGCGTGTTCCCCTGATCTAAATCCAATTGAGAACCTTTGGGGATGGATGGCAAGGGAAGTTTACAAAAATGGACAACAGTTCCAGACAGTAGATGGCCTTCGTGCGGCCGTCTTCACCACTTGGAGAAATGTTCCCACACACCTCATGGAAACGCTTGCATCAAGCATGCTGAAAGGAATTTTGGAAGTGATAAACAATAACGGCGGAGCTACTTATTACTAAGTTCATGTTTGGAAGTTGGATTTCTGTTTTGGGGGGTTTAGTTTTTTTTTTGGAGGTGTGGTCCTGAACTTTTGATCAGCTGAAAAACAGCTTGTTTCAGTTTATTCGTTGTTTTCATTAAATTGAATGCTCAAAAAATGTTTTGTCTCACTCCCATTTCTTGTTGTTGCATGTTGAAGCTCTACTTGGAACCTTGTTAAGATCCAGCCATGCTAAATATGATTTTTTTGCAATTTTTCAAGTGGTCTTAAACTTTTGATCAGGACTGTAAGTGGCGATTGCCTTCACCACACTATAATTTACTCCATCACTATCACCGCAATGGACGCCTGGGAGCAACGGCCTGAGGTAGGACAACAAGACCATTATAACTCCCATTCGCACTGCGACTCCCATCCTCCACACCGACTCCCACAAGTGCCCGCTGCAAGAGAAGGTATGCCATGTTATACTGCCCGAAAGTATGCCAAAGGGACATTCTTTTTGCATATGTCAAGCATTTCCTCAAGTAAACCAGGAACATAAGGAAAATGAGGGGTGGGCATAGCCATTAAAGATTTCTCCAGCTTTTTCTGTTAAATTCTGTACCCATTGGATAATTAATACTTATCCCACTTCTCTGTTAAGGCTCCTTCGCTCTCCTCCCTGGTCTTCCAGTCCCCATCTGTTAACTTCCGAATGGACAAAGAAAGACAAATCCCAGCGGCATGTCATCCAGTAGTGGCATGCTGCATGGGGACAGGTCACCACAGAGGCCAGTCATTGGCTGCAGTGGTGCCTTTGGTCCGTTGGGAAGTTGACAGACGAGGACTGGAAGACCAGTGAAAGGAGCCGGAAAGGAGCGGTGGGGAGCAGGTAAGTATTGAAGTATCGAGCTAGTTGGGGTACAGATTTAAAAAAAGCTGAACAATCCCTTCAATCCCTTTAGATTACTGTCCGCTGAATTTGTCAATTTTGGTAGGACTGGATAACCATCTAACATATATAGCCAGCTTAAGTTGTATCAAACAATAAAACTAAGAAATAGAAAAGTTTCCTACATGGCAAAATTCCCAACATGGCTGACTGACTTAAAGAGGACCTTTCACTTGTAAAAACTATGTGAACTAAGTATTCTGCCATGTAGAGCGACGCCCGGGGATCTCACTGCACTTACTATTATCCCTGGGCGCCGCTCCGTTCTCCCGTTATGCCCTCCGGTACCTTTGCTCCTTAAGTTATAGTAGGCGGGTCTTCCCTTGTCCTGTGGGCGTATCCTTCTCCTAGGCTGTAGCGCTGGCCAATTGCAGCGCACAGCTCACAGCCTGGGAGAAAAAAACCTCCCAGGCTGTGAGCTGTGCGCTGCGATTGGCCAGCGCTGCAGCCTAGGAGAAGGAGACGCCCACAGGACAAGGGAAGACCCGCCTACTATAACGGGAGAACGGAGCGGCGCCCGGGGATAATAGTAAGTGCAGTGAGATCCCCGGGCGCTGCTCTACATGGCAGCATACTTAGTTCACATAGTTTTTACAAGTGAAAGGTCCTCTTTAAGGGCAAAACATGCAGAATATATTTAAATGGTTTCAGTGGTACAAGAAAACTGCTGTACAAAACTGTGTGACTGTCTTTATTTTGTAGCATTAGCTTGTAATATGTTTGGAATGACGATTGACAAACAGCCAAAAAAACAATAAAATATGTAGCAATATTTTTTGTATTATTGCTTGTGGCGAAACTAACCTCGCCACTGGGTTTTGGAGGGGCCGGGTTGCCAGCCTCTTGCCCCAGGATTATGGGCCCTCTCATCAGCCATGCTTCCTTTGTTCACAAAGGACTTTTACTAACTTTTGAACCCCTGGTCTAATTCGTGCCATTTTGGGATATGTTAAATGTCTATGTTACTGTAATGGGTGGGACATTGTATGTTTGAGTGGTGATGTCTATCCTATTGTCTCCACATGTGTATTGGCGATTTCCCTTTGTCCTGAGAGATAATTGACTTACTCCTCGGTTGTCTCCAGGACAGAGGACATTGTGTATTCTCCTGCCTGTGATAATTACATCAACCCATTGTACCATAATTATATCACAGGCAGAGGGGAGGATTTTGTGTGGGAGTCTTTTACTGTATTGTACGTGGTTATTGGTTGTTTTTTACAAAAGCCTGTGGGTGGTACTGATGTGTACCAGTGTTATATAAGATCAATAAAACGCACAGCTCTGGGTGACCGCTGCTTGACCCTCAACACGGAGCCTCGTCTCGTTCTTGGGGGGATTCACTGTATGCTGTTAGAGACTGATTGCTAGGAGTGTAAGCCGCTTGGGTGTGTTTCCTATTCGTCTGCTAGCAGCTATTCGTGAGGTTCCGTTCGGAGTTTGGAGCATTGCCTTGTATGCCGTTACATTGCTGTTCACTAGTTTAGAGATGCTTCTTCTGTACACATGTGACTTTACATAATTACGCCTGCACCGCGTCCTTCTTGTTCTACCTCATCTTGTTCTTCTTCATCACTGCGGCATAGTGTCTGAGGAAGGCCTGCGGGCCGAAACGTTACACACTTGAATATTGCCATATGTAAAATAAAAATCTCTACTATCAGGACTCAAATCCTGATGCTGTAGTTGTATTCATTACTGTTCATTAGTTTAACCAGCAGGTGGCATTATGACTCCACATAAAGGTTTTAGCCACAAGACTGCAGCTTTGGTAGTGTGCTGTCTCTCCTTAAAGAAGCACTCCCACAAAAAGTTTTACTCTCTGACTAAAGCTACATGCACACGACCGTATGTGTTTTGCGGTCCGCAAATTGTGGATCCGCAAAAAAAAACTGATGACATCCGTATGCCATCCGTTTTTTTTTGGTGGATCCATCGTAACAATGCCTAAAACGGACAAGAAAAAGACATTCTATTTTTTTTGCGGGGATACGTAACGGACATACTGATGCGGACAGCACACAGTGTGCTGTCCGCATTTTTTGCGGACCCATTGAAATGAATGGGTCTGCATCCTATCCACAAAAAAATGGAACGAACACGGAAACAAAATACGTTCGTGTGCATGAGGCCTAAATCTACATTCACACGACTGTATGAAGGAGTCTGCATCTGTTGCAATTTTGCAGAACAGGTCGGACCCATTCATTTTAATGGGGCCATAAAAGTAGTTCTGTTCCATGGCCCTGCAAAAGAATAGAGCATGTCCTATTCTTGACCGCAATTGCGGACACGAATAGGCATTTTCTATGATAGCGGCAGCATGTGCGGTCCGCAAATTGCAGAACGCACACAGGCCAGTATCCGTGTTTTTCGGATCCACAAAACACTATGGTCGTGTGGATGTAGCCTTAGAGAGGTACATGCTGTAAACTGTAGTGAATGTAATCTTCTTACTAGTGACTGTATTTGTGAGTTATCGCCTTTCCTTCTGATACTCAGCTGTGTCATGTGACCAGCACTCTGACTTTCCAAATAACCCAATATCTTAATTTATCATTTAAATTCCTGATTATTCTGAGTTTTGAAGTCAAGGAGGCAGTCCTATCAGTGATTGACAGCTAAATGTACAGTATATACACAGTCATAGAGGGAAGGCTGTCAGTCACTGATAGGGATGAGCGAATTGACTTCAGATGAAACATCCAAAGTTGATTCACATAAAACTTTGTTAGAATACTGTACGGAGCAAAGTTATTGCTTCGCGAAGTCTCGTGAGACCTCGCATAATAACTCCATAAATTGATTTCTACTGTAAAAAAACATGTAAGTGGTACTTTGGAACCAAACCTTTCCTTCGGGAAATGTTTTTTTACAGTAGAAATCAATTTATGAAGTTATTACGCGAAGTCTCGCGAGACTACGCAAAGTAATAACTTCAGCTCATTGGAGCCAATTCTAATACTGTACAGAACGCTCACTCCATACAGTATTGAAACTAAGTTTTCTGCGAATCGATTTTGGATGTTTCATCCGAAGTCGATTCGCTCATCCCTAGTCACTGATAGGATCGCCTCGTTGACTTCAAAGCCCAGAATGAACAGTTATTTTGTAGTGTTAATGAACATTAGTACCTGACTGTGTGATTAGGTGTTTTTATGTTCCTCATCTATGGAACATATGATATACATATTTAAGGTAGTAATGAGAGGGTGTGACCATTTTTCTTCCCCACCTAGTTATGTTTCTGGATCCACTCTGAGTACATTATAATTCTGGGTAAATGCCAGGGCCCATCCTAAAATTATACAAAATGTAGGCACTTTAATTGCAAGATAAAATGAAGGATCTAGTTACCTTGGAAAGGGAGTTTGGGATCCATCAAAAGGATAGTTATAAATATCTACAGCTTAAAAATGCCGTTAGGTCATCAGTGAATTCGGATATATATAGAAAAGAACATTCAGATAGAATATATAAATTTACTAATGGAGTGGAAAAAAGTGGAATTACGGCAAAAAGATATAGAATTTTGACGAATCTAAAGAAAGAACAGATCATAATACCAGCCAGAGGAAAGTGGGAAAAAGAGCTTTTTTCTTTCACAGAAGAAAAATGGATGGATGCCCTTAGAAGTTATATCTAAGGAGTTTAAGAGACGAAAGGGGCTTCCTATGTCAGCACGTTGCAACAAAATTGTGTAGTGCCATTAACAAAGGCCTCCAGGTCAGACATGTGCAGAAGTGTAATAGCACCTATGGCAGAGTCTAATAGTATACTTTTTTCTTTGTATTTCCCGGCCTGACCACGGTCATCTTAAAGGGGTTGTCTCACTTCAGCAAATAGCATTTATTATGTAGAGGAAGTTAGTACAAACCACTTACTAATTTATTGTCATTATTCATATTGCTTCGTTTGGCTGGACTCATTTTTCCACATTTCACATTATACACTGCTCTGTTCCATGGTTATGACCACCCTGAAATCCATCAGTGGTGGCCGTGCTTGCACACTATAGGGAAAAGTGCTGACCTACATATTTGGTGGTTGGTACCGTAAGACCTAACATAGGCTAGTGCTTTTTCCTATAGTGTGCGAGCACGACCACCACCACTGATGGATTGTAGGGTGGTCGTAACCATGAAAACTAGCAGTGTATAATGTAATGGAAAAATGAATCTAGCCAGCAAAGGAGGTAATATGGTGAATCACACTACATTAGTAAGTGCCTTGTATTTACTTTCTCTACATAAGAAATGCCACTTGCTGAAGTGAGACAACCCCTTTAAGCCTAATTCACGTGTCAGCATACCTCTCAACTTTTTGGACTTGGTCTGGCTGGTTAGGCGATAGGGCTGATCTGGCTGGCTAGGCGGGCATCCCCTCCCTCCCTCTACAGATGGTGAAGCTCCAGGTCTCCAGACACATCAAGCATTGCTCGGCAAATGCCCTTTTTTCCTTCTGTTATGGGACCTTCATCTGTGGGTTCTTTATGTCATAGACCTATGCATCTATGACATCAGCAGCACAGTTGCCATAGTTACTACAGGGGCTTATTATTGATACCTACCTCATGCACTTTAACTGTGAAGACAGCCACAGTGGTCCCAAGTATTAACCCTTTCTTGACTGACTGGAGACTCTACAATATACTTGTCACTAGAAAGGCCCCTAATCACTATGGCATTTAAAAGCTGCCCTATCAATAGTAAGTTAGGGAGTGTAATGACAGATTTGAGGTGTAATATGCACACCCATGCCCTCAGGTCCATTTGCTACATCTGAATTTACACAGATTCCAGTGGACTTTTCTTTTGGTGGCAATAAGTAGCGATCGACCAAACTATCACATTAACAAGATTTTAGTATAACCAGTTTCTTATACATTGTCTTTGAAATGACCAATACCTCATCTAAAAAAAATCATCATGGAAGCTTCCACAAAGAGTATACATTTAAAACGAATAGGAATCAGGATTGGTACAGAGAAGAATTAAGGGGGTCATTTATCAAACTGGTGTAAAGTAGAACTGGCTTAGTTGCCCATAGCAACCAATCAGATTCCTCATTTCATTTTCCAAAGGGGCTGTCCAAAATAAAAGATAGAATCTGATTGGTTCAATTTATGCTACAGATTTCCACTGTATATTTCACCGTTTGCAATGCGTAGGGTTAGATCTTTGGTAAATCCGCACCGAAATCCACTGTGAAATGTCAGCAAAATCTGCAGTAAAATTTCCAAAATTTCCAAGAAAGGGACCCTGTCACACACAGCCAGGAAAGGGGGAAGTGGCCGACGTTGGGCTGCTCTCTCCTTTCACTTTAGTAGGCGAGCTCCGCTCTTTTCGGATGTGACATTTTTTATATGGATATGCCGTTAATGGGCAGATATTTTACCCAGCAGGGCAGGTTTTGTCTATCAATCTGAAACAGTTGGTTTCCAACCACATATTTACTATGCTTTTCTGTGCTTCTATAGGAACTCGACTTTATGGATTAAACACACAGTAGCCATAGCATCACCAAAATTTATGATGCAGCGACCAAGCAGGTTCAATCACCAACCACACAGAGACGGTTACAACAGTCTTACTATCTGCGTGGCATGCTGGTGGACGCCAGGCTGATAGTTAAGGCAAGAGGCTTTCAGGATACAAGCCCCAGACCAGCGTCCCAGATGGAGAAACCAAGAGTCAACAGAATCAGCTGAATCTGGGAGGCTGTGTGGTGATAGGAACATCTATTTTTTGATCCAATTCAATTATGCTAATACCAGATGTTGGGTCAACTGGGCCATTGTGGTATTGTTTAATAAGATAAGCACCAATCTTCACACAAGCAAATCACTTAATCCCATGGAAATGTATGGAGGTCTAGAGATAAAGGGCCAGATTTATCATTAGCTCAAGTCAGAATAATGGAGTGAAAAAGTCGCAAATTTTTGCGCAATCGCTTAAACTGCGCAAAAATTTGTGACTTTTATTGGCTCTTCGTTCATCACTACACCCGGGACCCCCGCCGATCATCTGTTTGAGAAGGCAGTAGTGCCACAGCTTTCTCTCAGCTTTCCCTAGGCCATGTGACATCACATTCATTGGTCACATGGCCTAGGCGCAGCTCTATACAATGTACAGCGCTCTGATTGATAAACTGTGAGAAGGTCTGTTGCATTCTCAAACAGCTGATCAGCGAGGGTCCCGGATGTCAGACCACCACTGATCAGATATTGATGACCTATCCAGAGGATAGGACATCAGTATAAAACTCCCAGAAAACCACTTTAACCACCTCCGGACCGCCTAACGCAGATTCGCGTTCCGGAGGTGGCAGCTCTGCGCACAATCACGCATATACGCGTCATCTCGCGAGACGCGAGATTTCGCTCCGAGCCGGCCCGCGCATGCGCATCGCGGGCCAGCAAAAGTTAAAGAACAATTTCGTCACCAGCCTGCCAGCAACGATCATTGGCTGGCAGGCTGGCGATTTTCAAAAAATCCAATCACAAGTCATATAACAGATCATATTAATAAATATGATCTGTTATATGGCTTCTCTGCTGGTCCTTTTCGTCGGTTGGATCCAGCAGAGAAGCAGACTGAACTGTAAGTACACCAAACACTACACCTTAGCCCCAGATCACCCACCTGCACCCCAATTAACCCTTTGATCACCCCTTTGATCGCCGCTGTCAATCACCAGTGAAAGGAAAAAAAGTGATCAGTGTAAACTGTCACTTTTTTTTTTTCACTAGTATTGGCTGTTAGGTTTTAGGGATAGTTTAGGCCCCTTGGTTAGGTAGTTTAGCGTGAGTTAGCGCCCAGCCCACCGCACCGCAGTCACTTATTCGCTGTTTAGCGTATCGCTAATCAGCATTTGTACTTTTATAGTATCTGTAAGTGATCAAAACTGATCACGGTCAGATCTATAATTGTATTAGTGTCACCTTAGCTTGCCCTCCACCCAAAACGCAGTGTTTGCCCGATCAGGCCTGATCGGTCGCCCACACGTGCGTTCACCCACGCCCTCCCCACCGCAGTGACAAAAAATATATATTTTTTTGATCACTGCACATTCATTTTACACGCACTGCGGCGATAAAAAAATCAGTTTTGATATTTTTTATCAACCGCAGCGGCCTCCGGTACTTCGCTAGCCTCCCCTTTGTAAGACAGGCTTGCTTTTTTTCTTGGGTAGTCTCAGGGAATACCCCTAAATTTAGTAGTCCAAAATGTCAAACAGAGGGTATTCTTCTGAAGAGGCCTACAGGATTCTGACCCAGTCGGATGAGGAGTGGGAACCCTCATCTGACGAATCTAGCGGGTCAGAATATGAACCTGTGGAAAGCAGTGGCTCTCTGACCCAAAGTTCGGACGAGGAGGTTGAGGTCCCTGGCAGCACCAGGCGTACCCGGCCCCGTGTCGCTAGACCACAGGTTATGCAGGATCCGCTTCAAGAGCAGCAGAGTGGGGCTGTCGCTGCCGGATCACGTGGTGAGGCATACACCAGCAGCGCAGCCCTCCCTGGACCTAGTACCAGCACTGCCGTACAACATGGTGACGTGGCGAGCACCAGAAGGGCAGTTGAAGCTGGTACGGTGGCACGTGCACTAGTTACCCCGTCGCAGCCACCGCACAGACAGGCCCGTAGAGCCCCTAGAGGTGCTGGCAAGCCCTGATTGGCAGTCACCAACTTCAGCCGCACCTGTAGTTCCCCCTTTCACCGCCCAGTCTGGAGTTCGGGTTGAGACGGCTCAAATCGGTTCGGCCCTGGGATTTTTTGAGCTGTTCTTGACTGCGGAGCTCTTGGACTTAGTCGTGGCAGAGACCAACCAGTATGCCACACAATTTATATCCGCCAACCCGGGAAGCTTTTATGCCCAGCCTTTCCGGTGGAAACCAGTCCAAGTTTCCGAACTTAAAATTTTTTTGGGCCTTCTCCTCAACATGGGCCTGACAAAAAAGCATGAATTGCGGTCATATTGGTCCACGAACCCGATTCATCACATGCCCATGTTCTCTGCTGCTATGTCCAGGGCACGATTTGAGGCCATCCTCCGTTTCCTGCATTTTAGCGACAACACCACCTCCCGTCCCAGAGGCCACCCAGCTTTTGACCGGCTCCACAAAATTCGGCCCCTCATAGACCATTTCAACCAGAAATTTGCAGATTTGTATACCCCCGAGCAAAACATCTGCGTAGACGAGTCCCTAATACATTTTACCGGGCGCCTTGGCTTCAAACAATACATCCCAAGCAAGCGTGCCCGGTATGGGGTCAAATTGTATAAGCTCTGTGAAAGGGCCACAGGCTATACCCACAAATTTCGGATCTATGAGGGAAAAGATCAGACCCTGGAGCCGGTCGGTTGCCCTGACTACCTGGGGAGCAGTGGGAAGACAGTCTGGGACTTGGTGTCACCCTTATTCGGCAAGGGGTACTATCTTTATGTGGACAATTTTTACACAAGTGTGGCCCTCTTTTACGCATTTGTTTCTAGAACGGATTTGCGCCTGTGGCACCGCGCGAACTAGTCGCGTGGGCTTCCCCCAACGGCTTGTAACCACCCGTCTTGCAAGGGGGGAGAGGGCTGCCTTGTGTAACGAAGAACTGCTCGCGGTGAAATGGAGAGACAAGCGTGACGTTTACATGCTCTCCTCCATTCACGCAGACACGACAATCCAAATTGAGCGAGCAACCCGTGTCATTGAAAAGCCCCTCTGTGTCCACGACTATAATGCGCTCATGGGAGGGGTGGACTTCAATGACCAGATGTTGTCTCCGTATTTAGTTTCCCGCAGAATCAGACGCTGGTATAAGAAGGTGTCTGTATATTTAATTCAATTGGCGCTCTACAATAGTTTTGTTCTCTACATTAAGGCTGGGAGAACAGGATCCTTCCTCAAATTCCAGGAAGAGATCATCGAGAACCTCCTATATCCAGGAGGTTCCGTGGCCCCATCCACCAGTGTAGTTAGCCGTCTACACGAGCGACATTTCCCCAGTGTCGTTCCTGGTACCTCAACCCAACCGTCACCCCGAAAAAGATGTCGTGTCTGTAGCAGGAGTGGAATAAGGCGTGACACCCGCTATTTCTGTCCTGACTGTGCTGACCACCCTGCCCTATGCTTTGGTGAGTGTTTCCGGAAGTACCACACACAGGTACACCTAGCATAGGGATTGCATCTAACAGGACAGGCACACAGGGCTATTAGGGCCCTTTTACTCTCAGCTGCTGCAAACCTCTCCTTTCACCTGGGATAAAGTGCATAACGTACTTCGCCACATCTTTGGGCGATTTGCGCTTTGCACATTGTCCCATGGGGAAGGAGAGGTTTGCTCTATAAAGGTAAAAAAAACTAAACAAAAAAAAAATTACCGGTAAGTAAAAAAGTTAAAAAAGTTTAAAAAAGTTAATATGTTCTGTTCTAAAGTTAATAAAGTTATTGCTTTGCGGCCTGGTTTTTTCTTTTTTGTTTTGTTTTTTTTTACCTTCCAGGTGGACCAACCGATCAACTAGCTGCAGCACTGATGTGCATTCTGACAGAAGCATTGCGCTGCTGTCAGATTACACGCAAGTCGGTGTATGCGGCGCTGCAAGACGAGATTTCTCCTCTGCAGTAAAAGATACGTTTGCCGAGGCATATGAGCTGAGGAGGTGGCGGTGTTCATATACTTTGGCAAACACTTTGTATATATAAAAAAAAAAATCCCGGCAATGATTTATTCATCCACATCGATTGATGTGAATGGAGAAATCTGGTTTGCCAGGGCATACGAGCTGAAGTGGGTATGGATGTTGGGCGGAGCTCCTATGTCCTGGCAGACGCCTTTCCCCTCCTTTTTCTTTTTTTGGCAGAGATTTTTTCATCCACATTGATCGATGCGAATGAAGAAATCTGTGCCGTTCATTTTTTTCTTTCAGCCCAGAGGTTGAACGGAAAAAAAAAATCTCATTACCCGTATGCTCAATATAAGGAGAATAGCAGAAAATCCTAATGCTGGGCATACATGTAATGATTGCGGAGACCCTCAAATGCCAGGGCAGTACAAACACCCCACAAATAACACCATTTTGGAAAGAAGACACCCCAAGGTATTCGCTGAGGGGCATATTGAGTCCATGAAAGATTGAAATTTTTGTCCCAAGTTAGCGGAAAGGGAGACTTTGTGAGAAAAAAATCAAAAAAATCAATTTCCGCTAACTTGTGCCAAAATTTTTTTTTTTCAATGAACTCGCCATGCCCCTCATTGAATACCTTGGGATGTCTTCTTTCCAAAATGGGGTCACATGTGGGGTATTTATACTGCCCTGGCATTTTAGGGGCCCCAAAGCGTGAGAAGAAGTCTGGTATCCAAATGTCTAAAAATGCCCTCCTAAAAGGAATTTGGGCACCTTTGCCCACCTAGGCTGCAAAAAAGTGTCACACATGTGGTATCTCCGTATTCAGCAGAAGTTGGGGAATATGTTTTGGGGTGTCATTTTACATATACCCATGCTGGGTGAGATAAATCTCTTGGTCAAATGCCAACTTTGCCTTTTCCCATTTTTTTTATACAAAGTTGGCATTTGACCAAGATATTTCTCTCACCCAGCATTGGTATATGTAAAAAGACACCCCAAAACACATTCCTCAACTTCTCCTGAATACAGAGATACCAGATGTGTGACACTTTTTTGCAGCCTAGGTGGGCAAAGGGGCCCATATTCCAAAGAGCACCTTTCGAAATTCACTGGTCAGTTTTTACAGAATTTGATTTCAAACTCCTTACCACACATTTGGGCCCCTAGAATGCCAGGGCAGTATAACTACCCCACAAGTGACCCCATTTTGGAAAGAAGACACCCCAAGGTATTCCGTGAGGGGCATGGCAAGTTCCTAGAATTTTTTATTTTTTGTCACAAGTTAGTGGAAAATGATGATTTTTTTTTGATTTTTTTTTCATACAAAGTCTCATATTCCACTAACTTGTGACAAAAAATAAAAACTTCCATGAACTCACTATGCCCATCAGCGAATACCTTGGGGTCTCTTCTTTCCAAAATGGGGTCACTTGTGGGGTAGTTATACTGCCCTGGCATTCTAGGGGCCCAAATGTGTGGTAAGGAGTTTGAAATCAAATTCTGTAAAAAATGACCAGTGAAATCCGAAAGGTGCTCTTTGGAATATGGGCCCCTTTGCCCACCTAGGCTGCAAAAAAGTGTCACACATCTGGTATCTCTGTATTCAGGAGAAGTTGAGGAATGTGTTTTGGGGTGTCTTTTTACATATACCCATGCTGGGTGAGATAAATATCTTGGTCAAATGCCAACTTTGTATAAAAAAAATGGGAAAAGTTGTCTTTTGCCAAGATATTTCTCTCACCCAGCATGGGTATATGTAAAATGACACCCCAAAACACATTCCCCAACTTCTCCTGAGTACGGAGATACCAGATGTGTGACACTTTTTTGCAGCCTAGGTGGGCAAAGGGGCCCATATTCAAAAGAGCACCTTTCGGATTTCACTGGTCAGTTTTTACAGAATTTGATTTCAAACTCCTTACCACACATTTGGGCCCCTAGAATGCCAGGGCAGTATAACTACCCCACAAGTGACCCCATTTTGGAAAGAAGACACCCCAAGGTATTCCGTGAGGGGCATGGCAAGTTCCTAGAATTTTTTATTTTTTGTCACAAGTTAGTGGAAAATGATGATTTTTTTTTGATTTTTTTTTCATACAAAGTCTCATATTCCACTAACTTGTGACAAAAAATAGAAACTTCCATGAACTCACTATGCCCATCAGCGAATACCTTGGGGTCTCTTCTTTCCAAAATGGGGTCACTTGTGGGGTAGTTATACTGCCCTGGCATTCTAGGGGCCCAAATGTGTGGTAAGGAGTTTCTGTAAAAAATGACCAGTGAAATCCAAAAGGTGCTCTTTGGAATATGGGCCCCTTTGCCCACCTAGGCTGCAAAAAAGTGTCACACATCTGGTATCTCTGTATTCAGGAGAAGGTGAGGAATGTGTATTGGGGTGTCTTTTTACATATACCCATGCTGGGTGAGATAAATATCTTGGTCAAATGCCAACTTTGTATAAAAAAATTGGAAAAGTTGTCTTTTGCCAAGATATTTCTCTCACCCAGCATGGGTATATGTAAAATGACACCTCAAAACACATTCCCTAACTTCTCCTGAGTACGGAGATACCAGATGTGTGACACTTTTTTGCAGCCTAGGTGGGCAAAGGGGCCCATATTACAAAGAGCACCTTTCGAATTTCACTGGTCAGTTTTTACAGAATTTGATTTCAAACTCCTTACCACACATTTGGTCCCCTAGAATGCCAGGGCAGTATAACTACCCCACAAGTGACCCCATTTTGGAAAGAAGAGACCCCAAGGTATTTCGTGATGGGCATAGTGAGTTCATAGAACTTTTTATTTTTTGTCACAAGTTAGTGGAATATGAGACTTTGTAAGAAAAAAAAAGAAAAAATCATCATTTTCCGCTAACTTGTGACAAAAAATAAAAAGTTCTATGAACTCACTATGCCCATCAGCGAATACCTTAGGGTGTGTACTTTCCGAAATGGGGTCATTTGTGGGGTGTTTGTACTGTCTGGGCATTGTAGAACCTCAGGAAACATGACAGGTGCTCAGAAAGTCAGAGCTGCTTCAAAAAGCGGAAATTCACATTTTTGTACCATAGTTTGTAAACGCTATAACTTTTACCCAAACCATTTTTTTTTTACCCAAACATTTTTTTTTTATCAAAGACATGTAGAACAATAAATGTAGAGCAAAATTTATATATGGATGTCGTTTTTTTTGCAAAATTTTACAACTGAAAGTGAAAAATGTTATTTGTTTGCAAAAAAATCGTTAAATTTCGATTAATAACAAAAAAAGTAAAAATGTCAGCAGCAAAGAAATACCACCAAATGAAAGCTCTATTAGTGAGAAGAAAAGGAGGTAAAATTCATTTGGGTGGTAAGTTGCATGACCGAGCAATAAACGGTGAAAGTAGTGTAGGTCAGAAGTGTAAAAAGTGGCCTGGTCTTTCAGGGTGTTTAAGCACTGGGGGCTGAGGTGGTTAATGTGTAGACGCTGACTCAAGGAGGAAGATGTTGAGCCAGACTGGAATTATCAGATATACAACTACATTAGGCATATTAATCCTAATGTAGTGTACGGGGACTGTAATGCCCGTCACTACAGAAGGGTCACTTGTGTGCTGTCGTCCCCCTTATTTATGGGGAAGTTGGTATAAGTCATCTTTATAAACTGTAATGCTATGTATTTCCCTGTTACTGTGAAACTTGCATGTACAGGCCTGCTAGGGGTGTCATTCCAGCTCTTAGTCACTAGAGGGAGCTAGGGAGCCCTAGGTTATATAAGGCCCAGTCAGGGAAAGGAGAGGCAGTCTGGAGTTTGGAGTCTAAAGTCAGTCTAGTCTAAAGCCAGTCTACAGCAGTTGGAGTTTAGACTATGTCAGAGTCAAGTCCAGGCCGGAAGCCTGCAGACCAGGAGAGGGTGTTGCAGTCCCTGTAACCGGGTTCCAGATTCAAAGAGAAGGTTCCCCTCCTGAGTTCACCTATGCAGAAGCAGGAACACCTCAATTAAAGAGCCTGAGGAAGCTGAGAGAGAGACAGAGGCAAAGCTCAGAAAAGCAAGAGGTACTCAATACAACAGAGGAGGTACTTGATAAAGATAAAACCAAGGATATAAGCCAGAGCTAGGGCATTGGGCCTTGGAGAAGAGTTTCTATGTTCCAGGATCAGTCAGGAATAGAGTGCAAGCCGCCTGTACTACAAATCCTGTGTCTAACACTCTGAATGTCACCTTGCTATATATATTGCCTGCATCAACTGTATTGAAAATCAACTGTCTGCAAAGGAACTGCATTTCCGTTAATGTCCCTATATGATGACTACTAAAGTTTGAGTTCTGCTTTAAAATCACGTGGTTCCTCAGTTATTCCTGCTATCAGCAAATGGCGTGCCACCGTTTAATTGGCACTGGCGTCACGAACATTTCTCATCATCACCTGCCCTTGCAGAGAGTCAGCCGTCTCAGGTTAGTGTCTATTGCACTACAACACCCAGGAACATTTCTACACCTAACTTGAGTACGCTGCACTAACATCTCCTTTTAGAGATGGATTGCACAAGGTATTAAATCATTAGTTGATATACAGTATGTACTAATTTAGTTATATACCTTTAAAAGGGTATTGCGGTAGGAAAAAGTTATCAGATCAGGTTGGTGGGGGTACTACCGGTGGGACCCCCACCAATCACAAGAACAGGGCCCTGTACCCCCGGCTAGTGATGTCGCGAACATAAAATTTTCAGTTCGCGAACAGCGAACGCGAACTTCCGCAAATGTTCGCGAACTGGCGAACCGGGCGAACCGCCATAGACTTCAATAGACAGGCGAATTTTAAAACCCACAGGGACTCTTTCTGGCCACAATAGTGATGAGAAAGTTGTTTCAAGGGGTCTAACACCTGGACTGTGGCATGCCGGAGGGGGATCTATGGCAAAACTCCCATGGAAAATTACGTAGTGGACGCAGAGTCGGGTTTTAATCCATAAAGGGCATAAATCAACTAACATTCCTAAATTGTTTGGAATAACGTGCTTTAAAACATCCAGTGTGTGTATACGATCAGGTATGATGTTGTATCGATCAGGTAGTGTAAGGGTTACGCCCGCATCACAGACATTGACAGACCAAACTCCCCTTTTAATGCACCGCAAACAGTTCATTTGCACAACCGCAAACTCCCCATTTGCACAAGGTTGGATACCAAGCTAGCCACGTCCCGGTGATGTCATTGAAGGTTTCTTCCTCCACCCAGCCACGTACAACACCAAGGGTCCCCGAAAGGTCAATTGAATTGATTTTTCGAACGGGGAGATGGTTAAAAAAACGCTGGCTCCCTCCCCTTTGTTTTTATCCACGGTGACTGCGTCTGCGCCGTGCAATTTACTGTCACACCCGATATGAGTGGTATTTTCTGTAGTACTATTCTCATCAGTTTAATCCCTCTAACGTCCCCGACTCCCCAATCTGGGGGCCATTTATTAAACAGATTTTTCGGACGGGGAGATGGTTAAAAAAACGCTGGCTCCCTCCACTCTGTTTTAATCCACGGTGACTGCGTCTGCGCCGTGCAATTTACTGTCACACCCGATATGAGTGGTATTTTCTGTAGTACTATTCTCATCAGTTTAATCCCTCTAACGTCCCCAATCTGGGTGCCATTTATTGAATAGATTTTTCGAACGGGGAGATGGTTAAAAAAACGCTGGCTCCCTCCCCTTTGTTTTTATCCACGGTGACTGCGTCTGCGCCGTGCAATTTACTGTCACACCCGATATGAGTGGTATTTTCTGTAGTACTATTCTCATCAGTTTAATCCCTCTAACGTCCCCGACTCCCCAATCTGGGGGCCATTTATTAAACAGATTTTTCGGACGGGGAGATGGTTAAAAAAACGCTGGCTCCCTCCACTCTGTTTTAATCCACGGTGACTGCGTCTGCGCCGTGCAATTTACTGTCACACCCGATATGAGTGGTATTTTCTGTAGTACTATTCTCATCAGTTTAATCCCTCTAACGTCCCCAATCTGGGTGCCATTTATTGAATAGATTTTTCGAACGGGGAGATGGTTAAAAAAAACCTGGCTCCCTCCACTCTGTTTTAAACCACGGTGACTGCGTCTGCGCCGTGCAATTTACTGTCACACCCGATATGAGTGGTATTTTCTGTAGTACTATTCTCATCAGTTTAATCCCTCTAACGTCCCCAATCTGGGTGCCATTTATTGAATAGATTTTTCGAACGGGGAGATGGTTAAAAAAACGCTGGCTCCCTCCACTCTGTTTTAAACCACGGTGACTGCATCTGCGCCGTGCAATTTACTGTCACACCCGATATGAGTGGTATTTTCTGTAGTACTATTCTCATCAGTTTAATCCCTCTAACATCCCCAATCTGGGGGCCATTTATTAAATAGATTTTTTGAACGGGGAGATGGTTAAAAAAACGCTGGCTCCCTCCACCGATATGAGTGGTATTTTCTGTAGTATTATTCTCATCAGTTTAATCCCTGTTACGTCCCATATCAGGAATTGCCTTTTATGAAAAAAAATTTAGGCCGGGTACCTTCGACTGCCTTCACAGTGACAGACCAAACTCTCATACACTAAACTGAATTGATTTCAGGAACCGGGAGATGGAAAAAGCAGCTTGGTCGGTCCTCTTACTCCCAAATTGGGGCACTGCGCGTGCACAGAGCAATGTGCTGTGACACCCTATATGAGTGGTGTCTTAACTAGTACTATTGCTATCAGTTTAATCCCTGTTACGGACCCTATCCGGTCGAATTGATTAACCATTGTCGAATCCCCCATTGACATCCCCCTTATAAGCTGTGTAAAGCATATTTTTTAGTTTGGTTTTGAACTGCTGCATCCTTTCCGACTTTTGGTAATTTGGTAACATTTCTGCCACTTTCTGCTTATACCGGGGGTCTAGTAGCGTGGCCACCCGATCGCTTTTGGTCTGACCATAATGAAGCAACGGCCTTATCATCTGGGGTGTGGCAACATTGCCAACACACTTTTATAGAGGTGATGATGATTGCTTCATTGTGATACGCAAGCCCCTTCACCACAACAAGGTAACGATCACGAAGGGGAATTGACACTTGTATGTGCCTTTTTTTTTTGGTTTGTTTTTGCAGCCACAGTGCTGCACCATAGGACAGAAAAATTAGGCATGTACACATGCCTGAAAAATAATGGCACTGTTGCAGACGCTATTGTAGCAGCGGCCGGAAAAATTTATGTTTTCCAGGCAGAAAAGTGACTAAAACATTACGGCTTGAACCCTAGTTGGTGGTGGAGAATTCACGAAAGTCATCCGGTATGCAGACATTAAATACAGCAGCGTGGGGACCATTTTGAGGCCAAGGCATGTAATCAGGCCTTTTGTTAGTCAAACGTATCCCCCACTGTCAGTCCCTTCGGGATCCATGCCTCATTCATCTTTATGAAGGTGAGGTAATCAACACTTTTTTGACCGAGGCGACTTCTCTTGTCAGTGACAATGCCTCCTGCTGCACTGAAGCTCCTTTCTGACAGGACACTTGAAGCAGGGCAGGCCAGAAGTTCTATCGCAAACTGGGATAGCTCAGGCCACAGGTCAAGCCTGCACACCCAGTAGTGAAGGGGTTCATTGCTCCTCAGAGTGTCGATATCTGCTGTTAAGGCGAGGTAGTCTGCTACCTGTCGGTCGAGTCGTTCTCTAAGGCTGGATCCCGAAGGGCTGTGGCGATGAGTAGGACTGAAAAAGCTCCGCATGTCCTCCATCAACAACACATCTGTAAATCGTCCAGTCCTTGCCGCCGTGGTAGGAGGAGGATTACACTCACCTCTTCCCCTGTTAGATTCCCGTTGTGCTGTGACATCTCCCTTATAAGCTGTGTAAAGCATATTTTTTAGTTTGGTTTTGAACTGCTGCATCCTTTCCGACTTTCGGTAATTTGGTAACATTTCTGCCACTTTCTGCTTATACCGGGGGTCTAGTAGCGTGGTCACCCAGTACAGATCGTTCTCCTTTATCCTTTTTATACGTGGGTCCCTCAACAGACATGACAGCATGAAAGACCCCATTTGAACAAGGTTGGATGCAGAGCTTCTCATTTCCCGTTCCTCGTCCTCACTGATGTCATTGACGGTCTGTTCTTCCCCCCAGCCACGTACAACACCATGGGTCCCAGATAGGTGACAACAACGAGCACCCTGGGGTGCCTGCTGTGGTTGGTCTTCCTCCTCCTCAAAGCCGCCACATTCCTCCTCTGACTCCTCTTCCTCATACTCCTCTTCCAGCGTTGCTGCAGGTCCGGCAAGCGATGATGACAAGGCTGTTTCTGGTGGTGATGGTGACCACAACTCTTCCTCTTCCTCTTCACGCTCATCTACAGCCTGATCCAGAACTCTTCGCAGGGCACGCTCCAGGAAGAAAACAAATGGGATGAGGTCGCTGATGGTGCCTTCGGTGCGACTGACTAGGTTTGTCACCTCCTCAAAAGGACGCATAAGCCTACAGGCATTGCGCATGAGTGTCCAGTAACGTGGCAAAAAGATTCCCAGCTCCGCAGAGGCTGTCCTAGCACCCCGGTCATACAAATACTCGTTGACGGCTTTTTCTTGTTGGAGCAGGCGGTCGAACATTAGGAGTGTTGAATTCCAACGTGTCGGGCTGTCGCATATCAAGCGCCTCACTGGCATGTTGTTTCGCCGCTGAATATCGGAAAAGTGCGCCATGGCCGTGTAGGAACGCCTGAAATGGCCACACACCTTCCTGGCCTGCTTGAGGACGTCCTGTAAGCCTGGGTACTTAGACACAAAACGTTGTACGATGAGATTCAACACATGTGCCATGCACGGCACATGTGACAACTTGCCCAAATTTAATGCCGCCAACAGATTGCTTCCATTGTCACACACCACTTTGCCGATCTCCAGTTGGTGCGGGGTCAGCCACTGATCCACCTGTGCGTTCAGGGCGGACAGGAGTGCTGGTCCTGTGTGGCTCTCTGCTTTCAGGCAAGTCAACCCCAAGATAGCGTTACACTGTCGTATCCGGGATGTGGAATAGCCCCTGGGGAGCTGGGGGGAATCAGTTGATGTGCAGCCAGACGCCGCAGCAGAAGAGGACTCAGCCGAGGAGGAAATTAAAGAGGATGGAGTAGGAGTAGAGGAGGTGGCAGTAGGTCTGCCTGCAAGTCGTGGTGGTGTCACCAACTCCGCTGCAGAGCCACGCATTCCATGCTTGTCAGCCGTCAGCAGGTTGACCCAATGCGCAGTATACGTGATATACCTGCCCTGACCGTGCTTTGCAGACCAGGTATCAGTGGTCAGATGGACCCTTGCCCCAACACTGTATGCCAGAGATGCCATGACTTCCTTTTCAATGACATGGTAGAGGTTTGGGATTGCCTTTTTTGAAAAAAAAATTCGTCCGGGTACCTTCCACTGTGGTGTCCCAATAGCGACAAATTTTTTGAAGGCCTCAGACTCTACCAGCTGGTATGGTAAAAGCTGGCGGGCTAAGAGTTCCGTCAAGCCAGCTGTCAGTCGCCGGGCAAGGGGGTGACTTTGTGACATTGGCTTCTTATGCTCAAACATGTCCTTGACAGACACCTGACTGTGGGCAGATGAGCAGGAACTGCTGAAGGTGAGAGATGGAGTGGCGGGTGGTTGAGAGGGGGCAGGGAGGACAGCAGTGGTTGACGTGGCTGAAGATGCAGGACCAGGAGGAGCATGGTGGCTTTGAGTTTGTGTGCTGCTTGTACTCATGTGTTGATCCCATAGGCGTTTGTGATGTGAGATCATGTGCCTTCGCAAAGCAGTTGTACCAAGGTGGGTGTTGGACTTCCCACGACTCAGTTTCTTTTGGCACAGGTTGCAAATGGCATTGCTTTTATCAGAGGCAGACACACAAAAAAAATGCCACACTGCTGAGCTTTGCAATGACGGCATTCTAGTGGTGGCAACAGCATGCGTTGACTGGCGTGCTGTCTGGCTGACCCCAGGTGCCGATACATGCTGTCTGACTGTGCCACTAACTCCTTGCGACGACCTCCCCCTGCTTCCAACTCGTCTCCTCATTCTCTCTGTCTCCCCTTCAGAACTTTCCCCCTCTTCTTCTCTTCGAGCAGGCACCCACGTGGCATCCGTGGACACATCGTCATCATCAACCGCTTCACTTGTATCTGACACCTCAGCAAAGGAAGCAGCAGCGGGTACAACATCATCATCATCACACTGTACGTCCATGTGTGTAATCCTGCCTGACTGAGACATATCCCCGTAATCTACATCATCTGGCAATAATGGTTGCGCATCACTAATTGCATCCAACTGATGTGTAAATAACTCCTCTGACGGATCAAGTGAAGCGGCTGTGGTGGCTGTGGTGGTAGTGGCGACGGGCGGGTGCGTGGTAACTTGAGAGCAGGTGACCGAAGCTGAGTTGGAGGAGGATGGTGCGTCAAGGTTCTTAGCGGAAGCTGTTGAAGATTGGGTGTCCTGTCTAAGCCAGTCAACTACGTCCTCTGAATTTTTCGGGTTCAGGGTACGTGGCCTCTGAAAACTGGGCATTATTCCAGGGACAGTGGAAATCACAGCACCACGACCACGACGGCCCCTGCGGGGTGGCCTGCCTCTGCCTGTCATTTTTTTTTTAGATAAGTGGTACTACGCGTGCTAGGTACTGTGCCACCCGGTATGAGTGGTTGGCACTGGCAGTGGGCACACTACAGTCTGTGGAAGTGGGCCTGACACACACTGGCAGCAGGCAAGCAACTGAATTTAGACTACTGTCTAAAAATTAAATGCCTTATTTATCGGCAAGCTACTGTGCCACCCGGTATCAGTGGTTGGCACTGGCAGTGGGCACACTACAGTCAGTGGAAGAGGGCCTGACACACACTGGCAGCAGGCAAGCAACTGAAATTACACTAAAGTGTAAAAATTAAATGCCTTATTTATCGGCAAGCTACTGTGCCACCCGGTATGAATGGTTGGCACTGGCAGTGGGCACACTACAGTCAGTGGAAGAGGGCCTGACACACACTGGCAGCAGGCAAGCAACTGAATTTAGACTACTGTCTAAAAATTAAATGCCTTATTTATCGGCAAGCTACTGTGCCACCCGGTATCAGTGGTTGGCACTGGCAGTGGGCACACTACAGTCAGTGGAAGCGGGCCTGACACACACTGGCAGCAGGCAAGCAACTGAAATTACACTAAAGTGTAAAAATTAAATGCCTTATTTATCGACAAGCTACTGTGCCACCCGGTATCAGTGGTTGGCACTGGCAGTGGGCACACTACAGTCAGTGGAAGCGGGCCTGACACACACTGGCAGCAGGCAAGCAACTGAATTTAGACTACTGTCTAAAAATTAAATGCCTTATTTATCGGCAAGCTACTGTGCCACCCGGTATCAGTGGTTGGCACTGGCAGTGGGCACACTACAGTCAGTAGAAGCGGGCCTGACACACACTGGCAGCAGGCAAGCAACTGAAATTGTGGTCAGGACCTAAACGAGTGGAAGATGCCCAACCACCACCCCCCTACCTAATTGGCCTGAGGTGTGCCTTGGCCTCACTAGGTCGGTATGCCTGAAAAAGGGGGCATACCCTGAATGTGATGGTTGAATGACTGAATGAAGAATGGGAATGGGTGGGCAGGGGACGTCCGAATGCCGACGTGCTGCCTGGGAGAGCCAGACTGCTTAAGACAGGTACCGGCCCCTCCCACAAATCCAGGCTGCCTGGGAGAGCCAGACTGCTTAAGACAGGTACCGGCCCCTCCCACAAATCCAGGCTAGCCTGAGGCCAGCCTTAACACTTGTGGTCAGGACCTAAACGAGTGGAAGATGCCCAACCACCACCCCCCTACCTAATTGGCCTGAGGTGTGCCTTGGCCTCACTAGGTCGGTATGCCTGAAAAAGGGGGCAAAACCCACCAGTGAGGGAAGGATAGGCCTGAGGTGCTAGGTGCTGAATGCTTGGACCAGCTCCGCTTGTGGCTCCGGGATATACCGTACAAAGCACCCCGAGCGCCAGCGCCCCAAGTGTTTAATGATATGCACAGGGACTCCATGCTTGGACGCTGCGGATGCCGCACCGATGCGGAAAGAATGCCCCGAGAATTGAGCCGGATTCAATCCTACACTGGTCAACAGGATGCGAATATGTTTGATGAACTGGCTGGACGTCAGTGGACCAACAGGGAATGGAAGTAATGGGTCGGTGGGGCTGTGAAGACTAAGGGCCAGCAAGAGGTTGTCCAAGACTGTCACTGGACACCATGCGTTTGTGGTCTGGAAGAACTTAACTACATGGCCGGGACCTACCTGCCTTGTTTTGTTGTGAGGCAACTGCAATGAGTTACTGCCCATCCTGACTAAATCTCCCTTGCGGAGAGCCACCGCCCCTTGTCTGGCCTGTGTCACTTCACCTGGTCTTAAAACCCGTAAAACGCCAAGTACATCGCCGCCTTGATCACCAGGCTGGGAAGGACTCTGAATGGTGAGAATGTGAGAACTTCCGACAGGCTAAGAAACGTGTCCCCCTTAATAGGTCGACGGACCGACTTGACCGTGACCTGGCTCTTTAGAATGCCTCTGAGGATGGCCTTGATCGGGTGAGCTGAAAATATAGAGGGTCTGTCTGGCTCTTGAAGTGCCAAAAAATGCAGCACCCCAGCCAAATATAGCCTAATGGTGTTGTAGGATAAAGCCAATACCGAATGACAATAAGGCACGAAAGCCACCATATACTTGACCTGACCTGTGTCACCTCTAGGATATGCCAACTTAAAGTTCGAAAAAAAAACACCCACGCTCGGCGGTACGACCGCAACGTACTGGCCGACAAAGACTTGGTAATGAGTGAACTGGCGACCACCATCAGAGAGTCTAATCCAAGACCAGCAGCCGCCAGTCCGGTACCGGGGTGCCCACTGAGTCTGCTTCTGGGTTCTGTAAGAAAAAGCGAGAAAAATCAAAACGAGATAAAGCATCAGCTGCAGCGTTGCTGACCCCGTCCAAAAACCGGGCATGAAAATGAAACCCCCGTTCCAGAGCTATCCAGGTCAATCTACGCATGAAAGACATGATAAGTAACGATTTAGATCTGCCCTTGTTAATGATCTCTGCGGTCGCCATGTTGTCAGTGTGGAAACCACCGTGTGACCCGACCACCTATGCCCCCAGACTATAGCAGCTGCTACGATAGGATAGATCTCGAACAATGCCGACATCTGAGAAAACCCCGGCAACTGTAGCACGTGTGTGGGCTCATGAGCCGGCGAACCAATGTGAGCAGATATGGCCGCGAAACCTACCGAGGCAGCTGCGTCTGAAAATACGTGTGGAGAATCAGAAGTGGCCCTCGGAATAAACATGGAAATGCCGTTCCACCCACTGAGAAATCTGTCCCACATGAACCGATCTTCTCGGGCGTTAGCATTAAGATGCACTGATGCGTCCAAATCACTGGTCTGTTGTAATAGACTAGCAATCTTGAAATGAATGATCTACCCTGAGGAATGATCCTCATGGCAAAGTATAACATGCCCAACAGAGACTGCAATTCTCTCTTGGTGCAAACCTGAGACATGAGCAAGGAACGGACACCTGATTTGATTCTGTCGCGTTTGACTTGTGGCAGACTGGCTGACATGGCACGTGAATCCAGAGAGATCCCCAAGAACGTGACAACCTGCGCAGGCCCTTCTGTTTTGTGTTCGGCCACTGGAATGTTTAACTCCTTGAAGACCTGCAAGAGAACCTGCAAGTCAACAGGTGCCTGAGAGGGTTCTTCGATCAACAGAAAATCATCCAGGTAGTGAATGACACTCTGGCAACCCTGTTCCAACAAAATCCATTCCAGTGCCTGCGCTAACCTGTCAAACAGACTGGGGCTGCTCTAGGAACCAAACGTCAACTTGGTGGTGAAATAGTACGCATCTCTCCATTTGATGCCATGCCACTGCCAGAGATATGGGCTAATGGGCAGCAGTTTGAACGCATCAGAGACATCTGCTTTGGACAGCCAAGCCCCATGCCTGTCTTGAAGAATGACCTGGATAGCCTGGTCTACGGAAGTATACTTCAAGGAAAATTCCTCGGACGGAATCAACGAGTTGAGACTAGGAACGTGGGAAGAATGTGGAGCAGACAAATCATAAATCAAACGAAATTTATTGGAATGTTTTCCCTGCACCACCAGGGCCGTCTTTTCGAATGGGCACGCTGGGCAGTTGCCCGGGGGCCCCACTTGCCTGGGGGCCCGCCTGCCCAGTGAACCCACCAGCCAACTTCCCAACCGTCATTTAGCAGCGTTGCCGCCAGGGCCGTCTTTACCAAGGGGCAAAAGGGGCAGCCGCCCCGGGCCCAGTTGCTCCCGGGGGGGCCCAAGGCAGCTGCCTCCCGAGCCCTGCCAGCTACTGCCCCGGGTGTCAGGCTGTCGGCCACACAGGCACCACGATCGCACCGTGTCAACGATCCCAATTCCAGGACCTCAAAAAAAACAACCTGTTAACCCTACGACCTGCTGCCCGTAAGCTGACAAACAAGATGACGGAATCTAAGCCCCTCCCCTTCCCCCCCCCAGCAGCGTGAAACGATTGAACGAAAAGCCTTCGAGGCTGACAGGGAGTATGATAGTCGTTTCCACTGACGTATGAAGCGAGCCCGAGTTTGTGTGAATCTGTGACGTGGCAGATTAATTAAAAACGAATACTGCGGGCTAAAGAACCTACAGACGTGGTAGGTGATGTATGTAAGTATAGGATTTGTGGAAAACAGACCGTATGACGTATGACACTAGTCTACGAGATGAAACGGGGTGTGTATGTCGTGCGAGCGTGTAGCTGTATTGGCGGATGAACCTGTGCTAGAGGTGTATGGATGCAGCTTGGTGGATAAAGTTTTTTTTTTTTTTTCTTTATTTGAACAACCCACTTTTTTTTTTTTTTTTTTACTTTATTTAACAATCCACTTGTACCCTTTTTTTTTTTTTTTTTTTTTCGTCAAACTGCCTGATGTGCGAACTATGTGTCTAAGGTATGTATGTAGTGTATGTGATGAGTGTCAAACATGTGCACAAGCAGCAACCTTGTAAGTAATCAACTCAGTAATGGCACCAGCACCCAGCTGCCAGAGTTTAACCTGCTGAGCCCAGATGACTCGCAGCCCCTGTATGAACTTAGATACAGGTTATGCTGAGACAGGCAATGAGCTCCAACTATGTGACAATGCTGCCCATTGGTGCCAAAACTTGAATTGCATGTGCCTGAACGCAGTGAGGAGAAGCGATCCTCCGGCACACTTCCCCCTCTCTACACACCCTCCTACCCTCCTCCACGTTGCCACGCTCCCCAAACAAAGCAGTTATCATGGAAAACGACCTGAACAGCTTGCAGACTGAAGTGAAAGGTACACCCGGCTTCTCTGAGATCCGACTCGTGCAGGACGCTTGCTGATGACGTCACACCCGGAAGTAGCAGACGTCCGAATGCCGACGTGCTGCCTGGGAGAGCCAGACTGCTTAAGACAGGTACCGGCCCCTCCCACAAATCCAGGCTGCCTGGGAGAGCCAGACTGCTTAAGACAGGTACCGGCCCCTCCCACAAATCCAGGCTAGCCTGAGGCCAGCCTTAACACTTACACTAAAGTGTAAAAATTAAATGCCTTATTTATCGGCAAGCTACTGTGCCACCCGGTATGAGTGGTTGGCACTGGCAGTGGGCACACTACAGTCAGTGGAAGAGGGCCTGACACACTGACTGGCAGCAGGCAAGCAACTGAATTTAGACTACTGTCTAAAAATTAAATGCCTTATTTATCGGCAAGCTACTGTGCCACCCGGTATCAGTGGTTGGCACTGGCAGTGGGCACACTACAGTCAGTGGAAGCGGGCCTGACACACACTGGCAGCAGGCAAGCAACTGAAATTACACTAAAGTGTAAAAATTAAATGCCTTATTTATCGACAAGCTACTGTGCCACCCGGTATCAGTGGTTGGCACTGGCAGTGGGCACACTACAGTCAGTGGAAGCGGGCCTGACACACACTGGCAGCAGGCAAGCAACTGAATTTAGACTACTGTCTAAAAATTAAATGCCTTATTTATCGGCAAGCTACTGTGCCACCCGGTATCAGTGGTTGGCACTGGCAGTGGGCACACTACAGTCAGTAGAAGCGGGCCTGACACACACTGGCAGCAGGCAAGCAACTGAAATTACACTAAAGTGTAAAAATTAAATGCCTTATTTATCGGCAAGCTACTGTGCCACCCGGTATGAGTGGTTGGCACTGGCAGTGGGCACACTACAGTCAGTGGAAGAGGGCCTGACACACTGACTGGCAGCAGGCAAGCAACTGAATTTAGACTACTGTCTAAAAATTAAATGCCTTATTTATCGGCAAGCTACTGTGCCACCCGGTATCAGTGGTTGGCACTGGCAGTGGGCACACTACAGTCAGTGGAAGCGGGCCTGACACACACTGGCAGCAGGCAAGCAACTGAAATTACACTAAAGTGTAAAAATTAAATGCCTTATTTATCGGCAAGCTACTGTGCCACCCGGTATCAGTGGTTGGCACTGGCAGTGGGCACACTACAGTCAGTAGAAGCGGGCCTGACACACACTGGCAGCAGGCAAGCAACTGAAATTACACTAAAGTGTAAAAATTAAATGCCTTATTTATCGGCAAGCTACTGTGCCACCCGGTATGAGTGGTTGGCACTGGCAGTGGGCACACTACAGTCAGTGGAAGAGGGCCTGACACACACTGGCAGCAGGCAAGCAACTGAATTTAGACTACTGTCTAAAAATTAAATGCCTTATTTATCGGCAAGCTACTGTGCCACCCGGTATCAGTGGTTGGCACTGGCAGTGGGCACACTACAGTCAGTGGAAGCGGGCCTGACACACACTGGCAGCAGGCAAGCAACTGAATTTAGACTACTGTCTAAAAATTAAATGCCTTATTTATCGGCAAGCTACTGTGCCACCCGGTATCAGTGGTTGGCACTGGCAGTGGGCACACTACAGTCAGTTGAAGTCGGCCTGACACACACTAGCAGCAGGCAAGCAGCTGAAATTACATTAAAGTGTAAAAATTAAATGCCTTTTTTAAGCAAAGTCCTGTGCCAGCCGGTATGAGTGGTGGGCACTGGCAGTGGGCACACTACAGTCAGTGGAAGTCAGCCTGACACACACTGGCAGGCAACTAACCTTAGATTAAAGTGTAAAAATTAAGTGCCTATTTTTTAAGCAAAGTCCTGTGCCACTCGGTATGACAGGGGTGGGCACTGGCAGTGGGCACACTACAGTCAGTTGAAGTCGGCCTGACACACACTAGCAGCAGGCAAGCAGCTGAAATTACACTAAAGTGTAAAAATTAAATGCCTTTTTTATGCAAAGTCCTGTGCCAGCCGGTATGAGTGGTGGGCACTGGCAGTGGGCACACTACAGTCAGTGGAAGTCAGCCTGACACACACTGGCAGGCAACTAACCTTAGATTAAAGTGTAAAAATTAAGTGCCTATTTTTTAAGCAAAGTCCTGTGCCACTCGGTATGACAGGGGTGGGCACTGGCAGTGGGCACACTACAGTCAGTTGAAGTCGGCCTGACACACACTAGCAGCAGGCAAGCAGCTGAAATTACATTAAAGTGTAAAAATTAAATGCCTTTTTTAAGCAAAGTCCTGTGCCAGCCGGTATGAGTGGTGGGCACTGGCAGTGGGCACACTACAGTCAGTGGAAGTCAGCCTGACACACACTGGCAGGCAACTAACCTTAGATTAAAGTGTAAAAATTAAGTGCCTATTTTTTAAGCAAAGTCCTGTGCCACTCGGTATGACAGGGGTGGGCACTGGCAGTGGGCACACTACAGTCAGTTGAAGTCGGCCTGACACACACTAGCAGCAGGCAAGCAGCTGAAATTACACTAAAGTGTAAAAATTAAATGCCTTTTTTATGCAAAGTCCTGTGCCAGCCGGTATGAGTGGTGGGCACTGGCAGTGGGCACACTACAGTCAGTGGAAGTCAGCCTGACACACACTGGCAGGCAACTAACCTTAGATTAAAGTGTAAAAATTAAGTGCCTATTTTTTAAGCAAAGTCCTGTGCCACTCGGTATGACAGGGGTGGGCACTGGCAGTGGGCACACTACAGTCAGTTGAAGTCGGCCTGACACACACTAGCAGCAGGCAAGCAGCTGAAATTACATTAAAGTGTAAAAATTAAATGCCTTTTTTAAGCAAAGTCCTGTGCCAGCCGGTATGAGTGGTGGGCACTGGCAGTGGGCACACTACAGTCAGTGGAAGTCAGCCTGACACACACTGGCAGGCAACTAACCTTAGATTAAAGTGTAAAAATTAAGTGCCTATTTTTTAAGCAAAGTCCTGTGCCACTCGGTATGACAGGGGTGGGCACTGGCAGTGGGCACACTACAGTCAGTTGAAGTCGGCCTGACACACACTAGCAGCAGGCAAGCAGCTGAAATTACACTAAAGTGTAAAAATTAAATGCCTTTTTTATGCAAAGTCCTGTGCCAGCCGGTATGAGTGGTGGGCACTGGCAGTGGGCACACTACAGTCAGTGGAAGTCAGCCTGACACACACTGGCAGGCAACTAACCTTAGATTAAAGTGTAAAAATTAAGTGCCTATTTTTTAAGCAAAGTCCTGTGCCACTCGGTATGACAGGGGTGGGCACTGGCAGTGGGCACACTACAGTCAGTTGAAGTCGGCCTGACACACACTAGCAGCAGGCAAGCAGCTGAAATTACATTAAAGTGTAAAAATTAAATGCCTTTTTTAAGCAAAGTCCTGTGCCAGCCGGTATGAGTGGTGGGCACTGGCAGTGGGCACACTACAGTCAGTGGAAGTCAGCCTGACACACACTGGCAGGCAACTAACCTTAGATTAAAGTGTAAAAATTAAGTGCCTATTTTTTAAGCAAAGTCCTGTGCCACTCGGTATGACAGGGGTGGGCACTGGCAGTGGGCACACTACAGTCAGTTGAAGTCGGCCTGACACACACTAGCAGCAGGCAAGCAGCTGAAATTACACTAAAGTGTAAAAATTAAATGCCTTTTTTATGCAAAGTCCTGTGCCAGCCGGTATGAGTGGTGGGCACTGGCAGTGGGCACACTACAGTCAGTGGAAGTCAGCCTGACACACACTGGCAGGCAACTAACCTTAGATTAAAGTGTAAAAATTAAGTGCCTATTTTTTAAGCAAAGTCCTGTGCCACTCGGTATGACAGGGGTGGGCACTGGCAGTGGGCACACTACAGTCAGTTGAAGTCGGCCTGACACACACTAGCAGCAGGCAAGCAGCTGAAATTACATTAAAGTGTAAAAATTAAATGCCTTTTTTAAGCAAAGTCCTGTGCCAGCCGGTATGAGTGGTGGGCACTGGCAGTGGGCACACTACAGTCAGTGGAAGTCAGCCTGACACACACTGGCAGGCAACTAACCTTAGATTAAAGTGTAAAAATTAAGTGCCTATTTTTTAAGCAAAGTCCTGTGCCACTCGGTATGACAGGGGTGGGCACTGGCAGTGGGCACACTACAGTCAGTTGAAGTCGGCCTGACACACACTAGCAGCAGGCAAGCAGCTGAAATTACATTAAAGTGTAAAAATTAAATGCCTTTTTTAAGCAAAGTCCTGTGCCAGCCGGTATGAGTGGTGGGCACTGGCAGTGGGCACACTACAGTCAGTGGAAGTCAGCCTGACACACACTGGCAGGCAACTAACCTTAGATTAGAGTGTAAAAATTAAGTGCCTATTTTTTAAGCAAAGTCCTGTGCCACTCGGGATGACAGGGGTGGGCACTGGCAGTGGGCACACTACAGTCAGTTGAAGTCGGCCTGACACACACTGGCAGGCAACTAACCTTAGATTAAAGTGTAAAAATGAAGTGCCTTTTTTTTAAGCAAAGTCCTGTGCCACACGGGATGACAGGGGTGGGCACTGGCAGTGGGCACACTACAGTCAGTTGAAGTCGGCCTGACACACACTAGCAGCAGGCAAGCAGCTGAAATTACACTAAAGTGTAAAAATTAAATGCCTTTTTTATGCAAAGTCCTGTGCCAGCCGGTATGAGTGGTGGGCACTGGCAGTGGGCACACTACAGTCAGTGGAAGTCAGCCTGACACACACTGGCAGGCAACTAACCTTAGATTAAAGTGTAAAAATTAAGTGCCTTTTTTTAAGCAAAGTCCTGTGCCACACGGAATGACAGGGGTGAGCACTGGCAGTGGGCACACTACAGTCTGTGGGCCTGCAGCTCCTCACACACAGGCAGGCCAGGCAACTGCAATATGTATATAAAGGAAAAAAAAAAAGCAGACTAATGTTGCAGCCCTAAAAAGGGCTTTTTGGGGTGCTGTCAGGACGCTGTCCTTACAGCAGAGATCAGATGAGTCTTTCAGGACTGGAGTGGACACTGAATTCACTAGCCTAGCTATCGATTTCCCAATTAAATCAGCAGCAGTTACAGTCTCCCTCCTCTCACTAAGACTGCAGCTTCAGAATGAATCTAAAATGGATGCTGTGCAGGAGGTGGGAGGGTCTGGGAGGGAGGGTATGCTGCTGATTGGCTGGAATGTGTCTGCTGACTGTGAGGTACAGGGTCAAAGTTTGCTCAATGATGATGTATAGGGGGCGGACCGAACATCGCATGTGTTCGCCCGGCAGAGGCGAACGCGAACAAGCTATGTTCGCCGGGAACTGTTCGCCGTCGGATAGTTCGGGCCATCTCTACCCCCGGCAAGCCCCCTGCTGCTCCCCTGAAATTACCTGCGCGGCCGGTCGCACAAGCGCACGGCCGCTCCATTCATTTCTGTGGGTGTTCCGGAGATAGCCAAGAACTGTACTCGCCTATCTCCGGAACTTCCATAGAAATGGATAGAGCAGGATAACTTTCACCTACCGGAATACCCCTTTGAGAAGTTTAAGCCAAAGGCCTCTGATTTGTTAGCATATCTTCAGATAAAGGGTTTGTTCACACAAACGTGCCGTGTTTTGCGGTCCTCAAATTGCGGATCCGCAAAACACGGTTGGTCCTTTATAGAAATGCCTATTCTTGTCAGCAAAACGGACAAGAATAGGACATGATATATAATTTTTGCAGGTCTACGGAACGGAGCAACGGACGCGGACAGCACACGGAGTGTCTTGGCGCTAACATCGACCTGTAAGGCTGAGTTCATACTTGAGTTATTTGGTCAGTTTTGGCCCAGTAACTGCCCAAATAAGTGAAGTGTGCAGTGATTCTAAGAGTGACGCCTGTCATCTGCATGTCATACGAACTCACAGTATTATTTCACTACCAAAGCAGACTCAATATGTGTGTAACTGCAAGGCACAGTGTTCTACACCACTAAAAAGGCTCTCTGCAGCCAGGAAATAGCAGTTTTTTTTACGTAATGCGCAAATATTTTCAAACAAGTTTGGCGAAACGGCAAATCGATTTTTTGAAAAATTCACTCATCTCTAGTTGCCAGGGGAGAAAGGTCAGCCTTTCAAATAGGAGACTATTTTGTTGCTTTCCAGTCTTCTGGACTCACAAAGGAGTGTCTTCGACTCCTATACACTGGGCATTCCATGGCTGGTTTCATGATCCTCCCATCAATTGGTCCAGCTATTTCATTAATTCCCCTTATTAAAAATGTGATATAGCAATATATATGTTAAATTAAAAATATCAATGTTTAATACCCTGAAGCACAAAAACACTTTTATATTGATTCATCCAAACAAAACTAAATTTAAAAAAATAAAAAAAAAGGAGGACAAAATTTTCTTTGGGCAAAAACACTTGTCTCACTTCAGCAAATGGCATTTATCATGTAGAGAAATTTAATACAAGGCAATTACTAATGTATTGTTATTGTCCATATTGCCTCCTTTGCTGTCTTGATTCATTTTTCAGTCACATTGTACACTGCTCATTTCCATGGTTACGACCACCCTGTAATCCAGCAGCGGTGGTCGTGCTTACACAATATAGGAAAAGGCACTGGCCTATGTGCACTCCCACAGTCCTGGCCACCAGGTGGTGAGGTGACAGGTTCTCTTTAGGTTCTGTTGAAATTAAGGGGCACATTTATTAGGACCGGTGTTTTAGACGCCGGTCATAATAAAAGCCTGTAGCTAGCGGGGTATCCGTCGAAGTTATGAAGAGGCGCATGCCTCTGCATAACTTCAGCGCATCCACTTTCTACGCCTAAAACAGCAACTAAGCATTGACCCGCCATCTGCGCCTGAAATAAGCCTAATTTAGGAGTATTTCAGTGTAGTAAATGACCCCCTAAATCTGTGCAGCAGCTCTAGCCATTCTGACAGCTCCCTGACCGAATGTAGCTGCTTGCAGAATCTTTATATGTAATGTACATTCCAGGGGCATAGCAATTAACTGTGGGGCTTCATGGCAAAATTGACTTGGGCCCCACTCTATCATGACCACCTTCTGCAGCAATTCCAGTACATTAATTTTATGATTATTATAATCTCCCTGATGCACAAGGATAATGTAAAAGTTTAAGTGACTTTATTGTACATATTGTAGATAATTTACACAGTTATGTCATAAAATAGCAATAATGCACACAGTGATGTCACTAGTAGGAGAATATACGCAAATAGGTCATTGCATAGGAATGACACATATAGAAAGGCCATCATGTATCCCTTCTCTATGTTGAGAAGGGGCAATACAGGGTGGCCCACAAAAAAGTAGACAGTCTCCAGCAATAGTAGGATAAAATGAATGAGCAAGTGGATTGTTTTTTTAATACCCCACATGCCACACGATGCAGAAAGTGGTCCCCATTCATATCTATGCATTTTTGGGCACGTCGGATTATGTCGGCTGATACTACTTGTAATGTTGCGGATAGTGTTTGTGATATTTTCCTTCAGTTCATCCAGGGATGTGGATTGTTAGCAGACATTTTCAGTTTTGAATTTCCCAACAGATAAAAATTGCATATGGACAAGTCTAAGGAACGTGGAGGCCATAAACCCTTGCTCACAGTTTGCTCCTACATCAACAGTTCATGAATCCGTGCCAGTGAGGTGTGGCATGTTGTCCCATCTTGTTGGAAAGAGCAGGACATTTTTGTTTCTGCAGCATCACTGCTGTAGAGCTGCAAGCAGTATCGGCCAACATAATCCCATGTGCCCAAAGATGCATAGACCGGAACAGGGACCACTTTCAGTATCTTTTGTGACTTGTGGGTAATTAAAAAAATATCAATCCACTTGCTCATTCATCTTGTCATACTATCGCTGGAGGTGGGCTACTTTTTCATGGGCCACCCTGTATATAAGATAGGGGTAAACGTGGAGCCCAACAGTCATTATTTGCTGCACCTTATGTCTGAATGAAATTGCATTTCTGGTATTTTACAGTAGAAACCCATACTCCAGACCAAGGTGTCCAGACCAAATTTATTTATTTATTTTATGCATTTATATAGCGCTGCTATATACCGCAGCTCTTTACAGACATTAGCATCCAACTGTCCTTAATGGGGCTCACAATCTAAGTTCCCTATCAGTATGTCTTTGGAGTGTAGGAGGAAACTGGAGGAAACCCACACAAGCACAGGGAGAACATACAAACTCCATGCAGATGTTGTTATTGGTCAGATTCGAACCTAGGACCCCAGCACTGCAAGGCACCAGTGCCAACCAGTGAGCCACCGTGCTGCCCACTCATGGTGTAGCCTTAATAAAAATAAATGATGCCATCTATCTCTATGAACGTATCTATGCTTCAAGAGGGACAACTGATTAATTCCTTAAGATATGGAAGCTCAAAAACTCTCAGAAGAATCTTGTCACCCACACTTTTAAAAATATGAGGTTCTTAGCACACAATCTGATGACATTGTGTGAGCCCATCTGCCACGTCAAGGCGACCTCATTCAGATAGGTCCCTACACTAAGACTCTTTTTTTTTTTTTAATAACATGATTTACACTATTCATTTGAAAAGCCAAACTGATAAGCAGTATATTGGTCTTTCTCTATAACAACTGACTACTGTATATAAAATAATGTAAAAGCACACTGCAAGTGATAACACCAGTTACACTCAATATATTCTGTTATATGTATAACGTGTTAGTGTAGGGACCCACCTAAACAAGGAGGGATTAAGCACTGCAAAAGGGCTAACAAAACAGATGTGAATTTAATATATGAAATAGAATTCAACCCATGTAATGTTATAACAATATTGATTGCAACTGGTACACCATGCAATGTTTGTATAGTCAGTCACTGCAGAAGAAAAGCTTTTTTGTTTTTGGTGCATTATGTGGCGGAGGTCAAGCTTTGATTTTTCTAAAATGTAAAATTTAGAACAGAACTTTTCTCCTATTACTGTGTAACATTTTATGGATATCACGCAGGAAGTGATATCATACACTATATACACTACACTTAACCTATATACAGACACTATAAAAATTACACTGATCCTATATACACACTGCATACATTTACCTTATACATATACTACACTTACCTTTCACATACACTATATACACCACACTTACCCTGTGTATGCACAGTATATATATATACTACATTACACTTAGCTGATATACATACTATATAGACTACACTTACCGTAAATATACACTAGACTATTATTACTCTATATATACATTACATAGAGTACATGTACCCTAAATATACACTATATACAATATACTTGCCTTATACATACACTATATACTGTACACATACCCTATACACACAATATTGACGACACTCACCCTATACAAGCACTATATACACAATATATACACTATATACTCTACACATACTCAAAATACAGACTAAGTATAAAGATTACACCTATATACACACTACAGAGACTACACTATACATATACTATATACAGTACATTAATCCTATATGCTGACACTATATAGATTACTTATCCTATATACACACTATATACACTACACTTACCTTTTTTACAGACATTAAATAGATTACATTTATCCTATAAGCACACTATATAGATTACACCTATCCTACACTAGACTACACTTACCTTACACATAAACTGTATACACTACACTTACCCGATACACACACTATATACACTATATATACACTTAATATACTACACTCACCCTATATACAGGCACTTTATTAATTATCCTATATATACACACAGACACACACTATATAAACTACACATACTGTATGTAACACTATAATGACTACACATGTTATATACATACACTATATACACTAATTTTACCCCATATACAGAAACTATATAAATTACACTTATCCTATACATACAATATATACATTACACTTACCCCACATAATAAATATATATATATATACACACACTACACATACCCTATATACAGATAATATATAAATTAAACAACACTTACCCTGTGCAAACACTATATACACTATACATTTACTATATACTCTACACATACACTATGTAGATTAATTATCATATATACACATTATATGCACTACACTTACCGTATGCTCACATTATATTAACTACACATATCATATACATACACTATACACACTACACTTACCGCATATACAGACACTATAAAAATTACACTTATCCTATACATACACATACACTATATAGACTACACATATCCTGTGTATGCAAAGTATATATATATATTACATTACACTTACCTGATATATATACTATATAGATTACACTTACCGTAAATATACACTAGACTATTATTACTCTATATATACATTACATAGAGTACATGTACCCTAAATGTACACTATATACATTATACCTTCCTTATACATACACTATATACTGTACACAAACCCTATACACACAATATTGACAGCACTTACCCTATACAAGCACTACATACACTATATATACACTATATACTCTACACATACTCAATATACAGACTAACTATAAAGATTACACTTGTATACACACTACAAAGACTGCTATATACAGTACATGAATCCTATATGCTGACACTATATAGATTACACCTTACACATTCACTTTATACACTACACTTACCTTATACACACACTATATAGACTATACAAACACTATATATACTACACTTACCCTATATACAGGCACTTTATAGATTAATTATCCTATATACACACTATATACACTACACTTACCATATGTAACGCTATAATGACTACACATCATATACATACACTATACACACTAAACTTACAGAAACTATATAAATTACACATATCCTATACATACAATATATACATTGCACTTACCCCACATATAATATATATATATATATATACTACACATACCCTATATACAGATAATATATAAATTAAACAACACTTACCCTGTACAAACACTATATACACTATACATTTACTATATACTCTACACATACCTAATATACAGACTAGTTATAAAGATTACACTTATCATATATACAAAACATAAATACTACATTTATGCTATATACATACTACATAGACTACACTATGCAGATATACTATATACAATACACTTACCCTATACATAAACTATATACACTATGTTTATCCTATATGCAGACACTATATAAATTGTTTATCCTATATAAACACTATATATACTACACTTACCTTATATACAGACATTAAATAGATTACGCTTATCCTATAAGCACACTATATAGAATATACCTATCCTATGTACACACTATGTAGAGTACACTTACCTTACACATTCACTATATACACTACACTTACCCTAAACACACACTATATACACTATACATACACTATATATACTACCCTATATACAGGCAATATATAGATTACTTATCCTATATATACACACTAAATGCACTACACTTACCGTATATACACACTGCATTGATGAGACATATCATATGCATACACTATATACACTAAACTTACCCAATATACAGAACCTATATAAATTACACTTATTCTATACATACAATATATACATTACATTTACCCTACATATATAACATATATACACTACACTTACCCTATATACAGACACTATATAGAATAACTATCATATATGCACACTATATGCACTACACTTACCGTATGTACACACCATATAGACTACATATACCATATACATACAATATATATATTACACTTAGCCTATATACAGGCACTGTATAAATTACACAACACTTAGCTTATAAAAACACTATATATACTATACATACACTATATACTCTACACATACCCAATATACAGACTAACTATAAAGATTACACTTATCTTATATATAAAACTTAAAGACTACAGTTATCCTATATATACACTACATAGACTACACTATATATATGCTATATACAGTACACTTACCCTATATATAAACTATATACACTACATTTATCCTATATGCAGACACTATATAGATTGCTTACTCTATATAAACGCTAAATATACTACACTTACCTTATATGCAGACATTAAATATATTACGCTTATCCTATAAGCACACTATATAGATTACACCTATCCTATGTACACAGTATGTAGACTACACTTACATTACAAATACACTCTATTCACTACACTTACCGTGTGTACACACTATATTAACTACACATACCCTATACATACACTACATACACTACACTTACACTATATACAGACACTATATAGATTACACTTATCCTACACACATGCGCTATATACACTACGGTTATCCTATATACACACTATTACACTACACCTTATTCATACGCTATATACACTTACCCTATATACAGACTAACTATAAAGATTATACCTGTCCTATATACACAACATAAAGGCAACACTTATGCTATCCTGTGGTCCGTGAGAAGGTTCTCTGTGAAGACTGCGGAGACTGAAGATTGTGTCTGAATTAAAAAGAAAACATGACATAAATATTGGCGCAGTTGTTGGACTTTTTAACACATACTGTCTATCAGGATGGACCCCGTGTCTCAATCTTGTATCAAACAACGAGTGACCCCGATGTCCATTGTAATTAGTCACACCTCACCTTTCATTTGCTAAGTGAACTGGACTACTGCAACTTCTGATACTCACTCATTTCCAACATTCTGTCATTTTCTGTGAGTTTGTTGATGTCGTCACATAAAAAATGTACATGTAGTCTCAGCCCAATGGAGATTCTTAAAGGGTTGCAAAAAGAAGTATAAAAAGTATTCCCAAATCGTGCACCGAGACCCTAATTAGCATATTCATTAAGATATCTCTGCAACAGCAATTTGGGCAATTTGGGTAATAAAAGTATCGAGCATATTTATATTTTTTATGCACATAGCCGTATCAGGGCTTGTCTTTTGCAGTACAAGATGTACTTTCTAATGGCGCCATTTATAGTTGCATACAATGTGAATGGGAAGCGGAAACAAATTTCAAATGGGGTGGAATTATAAAAAAATAAACAATTCTGCAACATTTATATTAGTATTTTTTTAACACCGTTACCTATGCATTAAAACTGACCTATTATTTTTATTCTTGGTCATTACGATTACATTAGTCCCAGGTGCCTGCAGTTTAAAACAGAAGGCACCTGGCGGATATCGCGCCCGCTCTGCTCATGCGGTTTTTGTTGCAGAAGCGCACAGAAATCCGTACAGAAGTTTGTGCTGATTTTCTGCACCTTACCCTACACCTGTGTACAGGCACCCTAAGGCTTAGAGGGGAGAATGCAAATTAACTCATACCAGCCCAACCAACTATCTGAATAAAAAATTACCCTTTTTTGGGAGGGTTTTTCCGATATTTATATGACTGTGCCTGTAGTAATAGAGCAAGATTTGCATTTAAGGGTTCAATCCAAAAAAGCTGGTTTCACAAGCTAAGGCCTCATGCACACGACCGTGCCGTTTTTTGCGGTCCTCAAACCGCGGATCCGCAAAAAACGGAAGCCGCCCGTGTTGCCTTCCGCAATTTGCGGAACGGAACGGGCGCCGGCAATATAAATGCCTATAACAAATGTCGTGTGCATGAGGCCTAAAGCCGCAATGCATATGAAGAACCTAACTTACAGGCAACTACATGAGATGAGTTTAAAGACGCCAAGAATTTTCACATTTTAAGTCTTCATTCATACAGTCAGTGTTTGGTCAGTGATTTCCATCAGTGATTGTGAGCCAAAACCAGGAGTGGATCCTACACAGACATAAGGTAGAAGGGAAAGATCTGCGCCTGTTCTGTGTTTTGGACCCGCACTTGGTTTTGGCTCAAAATCACTGATGGAAATCACTGACCAAACACTGACTGTGCCAATAAGGCCCTAATGCAATCATCTGCAGTGTCTGCCATTCTTTATACTTCACCGTTCTTTAGGTAACTTCACCACAAGTGTTGTAGACCTGACCAAAAGTCCTATTTTCCCTAAAAACATAATAAACCGTTCAAATTTAGGGAAAACGCTAAACATCTTTCCCTGTTTTATTGTATTTATTGTAGCTTACTAAAAACACACCAGTTTTATACAGAGATATCCCGCACCTGAATATAACAGTTAGATATATCTCAGTATCTTACCCCAGAAATCCCACCTTGAACAGTGGGCGTAAAAGCAGCTCCTCCGGGTGTCTCCGAAATTCATCACTAACCATAAAATCAGTTTCATCTCCCAAGGAGCCAACTGATGATTTTTAGATTCAAGCCGACCAACAGTTGTCTGTTTACTGCAGTTGCCATGGTGATGTCAACATCAGAGTTAAAGGGGACATTACCTTCCTGATCACTTTTTCTTTTCAAATACTAATCTTGATGAATTCCTGCACTTATGTCAAGTGTGAATGAAATCCAATAATCCAGTGGCAATCTCCAAAGGGATTTTAGTGCTGGAGTGCCTGTTAGGCCAGGTTCACATCACCGTTTAGCTTTCCGTTCTTCTGTATTTTAAGCATCCGTTATGCTCAGTTATGCATGTGTTGCATCCTTTTTAGCCATTTCCGTCTGGGATCCGTTATTTTAGAGGGAAAAAATTCCTACATTTTTTGAAGTCTAAAATAACGGATCGTAGACAGAAATGGCTAAAACGAAGGCAACATGTACATAACAGATGCTTAAAATACATGTGAACTCAGCCTTAGGCCTCATGCACACGGCCATTGTGCGGTCGTTCCGTGCATTGGGGACTGCAATTTGCGGTCCCTAATGCACGGGCAATGCCCGTGCGGTGGCCATGACGAATCGAGACCTATTCAACTTCAATTCCTTTGCTGTCTGGATTCATTTTTCCATCACATTATACACTGCTTTTTCCCATGGTTACGACCACCCTGTAAACCATCAGTGGTGGCCCTGCTTGCACACTATAGGAGAAAGCACCAGCCTATGTGAGTTTCCACAGTCCTGGTCACCAGAGAGGATTACAGGGTGGTCATAACCATGGTAACGAGCAGTGTATATGTAACGACCCAGAGTGGCATTACCACTTCTTCACGCCGCTACTATCTCTAATGTGCTAATATCATGTCATCTTGTGTATTTATTTCAGGTCCACTACACTGTGCATTTCTAATATTTGCAACTGTTGTGTTTAAGAGCTATAGTTAGGTAGAATGGAGCTTTCCATTCCATTCTATACCCCCTCGGTGGAGGAGTGGGCCAGTCTCACTTCCTGCAGGAAGGGTGGGGATTAGTGAGAGTCAGTTCCAGCTTACCCCCTGCCAAGGGAGGGTGTGCTGGGCACGTCTCTCCTGAACATGCCCAAGCCAAGCCACCCAGAGCACCCTTAGCTCTGCTGGACATGGAGGCCAAAGCTTGAAGCCTCAGGAGCCAGGAGGAGTATTTCCTTGCCAAACATAGAGTCAGACTACTAAGTGTTGTGCAGCATAAAGAAGAAGCAAAGTTATACAGCCAGCCTGATAGTACAGCAGAGCCAGAGAGCAACAAATGTAGCAGTGATGAGCTTGCCTGCCAGACTCTTAATGCTAAAGCCTGCTGGGACCAAGGCAAAGTTGGAACTGCATCTCAAGATCTGGACTCAAGTTATTCTTTTATCCCTCAACTATTCCCCCTATTTGTTTGCTTCGTAGCCAACGCCTTTGGCCCAGCCGTATCCAGGTAGGAGCACCGTGACACTCACACCTCATATAAAGGGACATTTTAGGCCACCCTATACCACTCGGCCGTTCCTACACCTGGGACGCGACATAGAGGGCCCTGTAGCGCGGCCGCCCATTGCATATATTGTGATACTCACCTCATCCACTTACACACAAAGAGACAGTAACTCCTCTTTTGATTAAAGAGGATCTGTCGCGCTGGGAGCGTGCGATGACATCATCACGCTGAGCGCCGGTCCTTCGGCAGGTCCTTTTCATTCAATAGAGGAGCAAGAGGATGAGGTGAGTATATATATTTTTTCTTCTTTTTTTTGCTGAAATGAAACATTACAGCAGGGAGCCACTATGGGGCATTATTACTGCAGGGGTCACTATGGCAAACATTATGGGCCACCATGGGGAACATTAGTACTGCTAATGGTCACTATGGGAGACATTATTTCTGCCGGGGGGCACTATGGGGGATATTATTACTGCTGGGGGCCACTATAGGGGACATTATTACTGCTGGGGGGTATCATGTACACTGAGGGCACTGCAGCGGTTGGGATCTTTGTTTAAAAGAAAAAAGCCATTTTTAACAGCTGTGAATAACAGATGCAAAACGGGCATTAAAAACGGACAGACAGACAAAAAATGGATGCACAAATGGTTGGAAAATGGCCATGAAAAACTGACAGTGTGCCTTAAGCCTCATTTACACATCCGTGCTTAAATCTGTGAAAAGGAGGTCAGTGATGCCTCCATGAAGATATCTGTGAAGGATCCATGTGTGGTCCGTGTGCATATTTTGCTGTCCGTGTGTCATCCGTGTTTCACTGACACTGCACAGCTGAAAAATAATTTTCAAAGCATCTCTTCCTAATGATCCCTGAAACCCTGTTGGATCTGTGTCGCATTCGTGGTTTTCACGGATACATAGACTATAATGGGCATGATGGATCCGTAAACACGGACAAAGTAGAGCATTTATCCGTGCTGAAAACACAGACCCACGGACCGTGCTAAAACTCTGATGTGTGAATACACACATTAAAATGAATGAGGACGTGAGCTGTCCGTGGAGAACATGTACAGCGCACATACGTGGAACACTGAGGTGTGAATGAGGTTTTATAGAGCTTAGAGCGTTTAGGATTGTACGGTAACAGAATTCAGACATGTCGGTTCAGCATGTTATGGATCAGCTCCCTGAAAAGATTGCACTGAAAGGCTCAATAGCCTTGTGTAATTTCCACTAATTAGTAGCCACAGTAGATGCATTTCTCCAGTGTGGAAATGGGGCAGTTTTTTCCTTTGTAACTAAAATGTATTTCACACCTCCACTAGGTGGCAGCAATGTACTGGTTACCTTTTCATATGACAGAAAACACAACACAGGTGTGAATACAGCCTTAGGCCTAGTTCACACGAACGTATGGCTTTTATAGTTTTTTGCGGTCCGTTTTTCACGGATCCGTTGTTCCGTTTTTGAGTTCCGTTGTGTTTTTGTTTCCTTTCCGTTTTTACGTTCCGTTTTTCCGTATGCCATGTACAGTATACAGTAATTACATAGAAAAAATTGGGCTGGGCATAACATTTTCAATAGATGGTTCAGCAAAAACGGAACGGATACGGAAGACATACGGATGCATTTCCGTATGTGTTCAGTTTTTTTTTTGCGGACCCATTGACTTGAATGGAGCCACGGAACATGATTTGTGGCCAAATATAGGACATGTTCTATCTTTGAAAGGAACGGAAAAACTGAAATACGTAAAAAACTGAATGCTTACGGAACACATTCCGTTTTTAATGCGGAACCATTGAAATTAATGGTTCCGTATACGGACCGTATACGGAACACAAAAAAACGGCCCGTACACTCGCAAAAAAAACGTTCGTGTGAACTAGACCTTACCATAACTTGTTAACCCCTTTTCACCCTGTGACATTTTAATACATCATGGGAACTATGTAGTTCCAGCCAATTGACATAATAGCAGAAGTTGTTCCTGTGTGGTCGCTGTGGGAGGCCAGTTTTGACTGAAAACCAGGCTCCAGGCCTGGTTGTTTAATGCCTTGGAAGCTGCAAACAATAGCAACCGTAGCATCTAAGGATTTTTTTTAATTTTTTTTTATTAATCTTTTTATTTGTTATACCAAACACATACATAAAACACAGCATCGGACCATCCAAAGGGTCCATCACAATAATCATTCATGTATTAACATATTATACCGACTACCCTCCCACCCACCCTGTTGAGAAGAGAGAGAGGGGAAAATCCCCCCCCCCCCTCCATTTGAAGAGAAAGAGCCAAGGGGGGGAGAGAGAGGAAAAAAAAAAAAGGTATTTATCATTCAAGCACCGTGGCCCTGGTTCAACCATTTCCTCCATATTTTGTCAATTTTTTCATCTCTATCCCTATATCTCTCAGCCGCCTGTTCCAATTTAATCAAATTGAGCACTGCTGCCTGCCACTGTCCCACTGTGGGGGGATCTTTATTTATCCATTTTCGAAGTATAAGCAATCTAGCCTGAAATAATATTTTACACAATACCCCTTGTATCTCTCTTCTAAGTTTGAGATGTGCCAAAGCCCCCAGGATACAAACAACGGGGTCTTCCTGAACTTGAATGCCCAAGGATAATGATGTTATCTCTACAATGTCTTTCCAATACCTTAATAATTTAGGACATCTCCAGAAGCAATGCATAAGATCAGCCTTCTCAGCCCTGCATTTTGGACACTTATCTGAGTCTCTAACCCCCATTTTCTTTAACGCCCAAGGAGAACGATGTAACCTGTGGATGACAAAGAACTGGGAGATTTTATGTGAGGCCCTTTCTGAAACCTTAATATAACTTCAGAGACAGAATGTCTAGCGGAGGGGGAAGAATACAAAACGTAGATTTGTCTAAAATGGCCCTGGAGTTTAACTGGATTGACGTTTGGCGTTACTTAAATCCAGAAGAAACAATGTATTCTTGTTACTCTAAAACACACCAAACGTGGTCAAGAATAGATATGGTTTTAGGAAATAAAAATCTAATGATTCAGAGCCGGATTAAGATAAAGTATATGCCTATGGTCTTATCCGATCACAGTGCTGTGGTAATGGATTTGGACCTGAACAAGAAGCAATATCCGCCACTGTTCAAATTCAATCCCAATTGGTTATCGATTATCCCTGATAAAGAGAGTATAGCGCTGGAGTTAAAAAACTTTTTTGAGGAGAATAATGGTTCTGCTACTAGAAGTATAGTATGGGACACCGCTAAGGCATATCTAAGAGGATGCCTGTTTAAAAAAGTGAATCACTGTAAAAGAATTACTAAAGGAAAAGAGGAACTATTGGAAAAAAAGGTAGAAGAGGCAAGATTAAAATGTATAATGAACCCCACTGGGAACAATAAGAAGAAATGGGAGGAGGAACACGAAAGTTTAAAAATACACTATATGGATAAAACAAGGAAGGAACTATTTTTCCAAGGGTTTCAGTTAGCATCAGAGGGAGAAAAGGTCGGAAAAATTTTAGCAGGTATAGTGAAAAATCAGAGAGGGAAATCGTGGATAGGGGCAATCAGGGATAACAGAGGCGAAATAATTTGCTCACCGGATGGAATTAAAAAGGTCTTCGGGGATTACTTTGAGGAACTTTATAAGTCTAGGGTGCAATACACAAAAAAAGACCTTGATGATTTTTTAGATCATATTACATTTTTAGAGATAACTAAAGCACAAAAGGTTTATTTAGATAAAGAAATATCCAGTTCAGAAATATTAGAGGTTTTGGGTCAGGTTAAACCAGTAAAATCACCAGGGAGTGATGGACTCCCCTTTGAAATATATAAGTGCTTTTCGCAGGTTTTAATACCAGAATTAAGTACAACATTGCGTGAGGCCCAAAAAATAGGTGATCTACCAGAGTCAATGAAAGAGGCAATTATTACGTTGATTCCAAAAAAGGGCAAAGATCAGTTAGATCCCGCCTCATACAGACCAATATCCTTGCTGAATACGGATGTTAAGATTTTAGCCAAGGTTTTGGCAGGCAGGCTGTCTAAAGTGATTAAAGGTATAATTCAAGAAGATCAGACAGGTTTTATACCAGGAAGAACAATATACTCAAATATTAGGAGACTTTATCTCAATATTGAAGCTAATAAAACAGAGGTTGGTGAAAAAGCTATACTCTCATTGGATGCGCAAAAGGCATTTGATTGTATCGAATGGGAGTATCTGTGGGCAGTTCTAAAAAGGTTTGGTATAGGGGAGGGATTTATAGGATGGATCTGACTTATATATTCTAGACCAACGTCCCGGGTGATGGTGGATGGGAGTTTGTTCCTTCCTTTTGCCCTTTATAGGGGCACCAGGCAGGGATGCCCTCTCTCCCCATTATTATTCGCCATAGCAATAAAACCTCTGGCATGTATGATAAGAAATAGTGGGGACTGTAAGGGGTTCCAATATAGAGACGGAAATGAGAAATTAATAATGTATGCCTACGATATCTTATTGTTTTTGCACAATACCGGGGATGAGTTTAATAGAGTAATAGATATAATAGCTAAGTTTTTTTTTTTTTCAGGTTTAAAGATAAATTGGGGGAAATCTCATATGATGTTATTAGGGAAAGGGGTATCACCGAATGCCTCAAGGGTGCATGTGCTTGGGCATCACAAGAGTTTTAAATATTTAGGCATACAGATTTCTAGAAATATACAAGATTATGAAAAATTAAATGTACTCCCTTTAATAAAAGAACTTAGAACTAAAATACACATTTGGAAAAAATTGCCAATGTCAATTCAAGGCCGGGTGAATTTAATAAAAATTATTTTCTCCCAAAAATACTGTATGTGGTACAAAATGCCCCAGTGTGGTTGCCTAAAATTTTTTTCAGGTTGTTGGATAGTTTAATGGGTGAATTCGTTTGGAAAGGCGATACTCCCAGGCTAAGGAGAGAGGTTCTCCAGCTCCCAGTGAAAGAAGGTGGATTAGCAGTGCCTGATTGTTTTTTTTATTACTTAATAAAACAATATAATCAAATAAGAGGAAGTTTAAAGGGTGTAGTGGGGAGGGAGGAATTATCAAAAATGGGGTGGACTGGGGACACAAATTATTTAGAGGTGTTGGAGTCAGGAACACTGGGGAAAAATAACACAGGAAATAGGATAATGAACTTAATGGAATTTATATGGGTGGAACTTAAAATAATAATGGATATTAAAGGGTACTTGCAGTATACACCTATTTGGAAGAATATCAATCTAAAGGAAATTCAAAGGATCAGGCCTTATATAGATTGGGAAAAAAAAGGGGGTAAAATATCTAGCTCAAATATTCGAGGAAGATAAAAAAAGTAATGGGTGGGACATTGTATGTTTGAGTGGTGATGTCTGTCCTATTGTCTCCACATGTGTATTGGCAATTTCCCTTTGTCCTGAGAGTTAATTGACTACTCCTCCCCTCTGCCTGTGATATAATTATGGTACAATGGGTTGATGTAATTATCACAGGCAGAGGGGAGGATTTTGTGTGGGAGTCTTTTACTGTATTGTACGTGGTTATTGGTTGTTTTTACAAAAGCCTGTGGGTGGTACTGATGTGTACCAATGTTATATAAGATCAATAAAATGCACAGCTCTGGGTGACCACTGCTTGACCCTCAACACGGAGCCTCGTCTCGTTCTTGGGGGGATTCACTGTATGCTGTTAGAGACTGATTGCTAGGAGTGTAAGCCGCTTGGGTGTGTTTCCTATTCGTCTGCTAGCAGGTTCCGTTCGGAGTTTGGAGCATTGCCTTGTATACCGTTACATTGCTGTTCACTAGTTTAGAGATGCTTCTTCTGTACACATGTGACTTTACATAATTACGCCTGCACCGCATCCTTCTTGTTCTACCTCATCTTGTTCTTCTTCATCACTGCCGTATAGTGTCTGAGGAAGGCCTGCGGGCTACACACTTGAATATTGCCATATGTAAAATAAAAATCTCTACTATCAGGACTCAAATCCTGATGCTGTAGTTGTATTCATTACTGTTCATTAGTTTAACCAGCAGGTGGCATTATGACTCCACATAAAGGTTTTAGCCACAAGACTGCAGCTTTGGTAGTGTGCTGTCTCTCCTTAAAGAAGCACTCCCACAAAAAGTTTTACTCTCTGACTAAAGCTACATGCACACGACCGTATGTGTTTTGCGGTCCGCAAATTGTGGATCCGCAAAAAAAAACAGATGACATTCGTATGCCATCCGTTTTTTTTTTGGTGGATCAATCGTAACAATGCCTAAAACGGACAAGAATAAGACATTCTATTTTTTTTGCGGGGATACGGAACGGACATACTGATGCGGACAGCACACAGTGTGCTGTCCGCATATTTTGCGGACCCATTGAAATGAATGGGTCTGCATCCTATCCACAAAAAAATGGATAGGACACGGAAACAAAATACGTTCGTGTGCATGAGGCCTAAATCTACATTCACACGACTGTATGAAGGAGTCTGCATCTGTTGCAATTTTGCAGAACAGGTCAGACCCATTCATTTTAATGGGGCAGTAAAAGTAGTTCTGTTCCACGGCCCTGCAAAAGAATAGAGCATGTCCTATTCTTAACCGCAATTGCGGACACGAATAGGCATTTTCTATGATAGCGGCAGCATGTGCGGTCCGCAAATTGCAGAACGCAGACAGGCCGGTATCAGTGTTTTTCGGATCCACGAAACACTATGGTCGTGTGGATGTAGCCTTAGAGAGGTACATGCTGTAAACTGTAGTGAATGTAATCTTCTTACTAGTGACTGTATTTGTGAGTTATCGCCTTTCCTTCTGATACTCAGCTGTGTCATGTGACCAGCACTCTGACTTTCCAAATAACCCAATATCTTAATTTATTCATTTAAATTCCTGATTATTCTGAGTTTTGAAGTCAAGGAGGCAGTCCTATCAGTGATTGACAGCTAAATGTACAGTATATACACAGTCATAGAGGGAAGGCTGTCAGTCACTGATAGGGATGAGCAAATTGACTTCAGATGAAACATCCAAAGTTGATTCACATAAAACTTTGTTAGAATACTGTACGGAGCAAAGTTATTGCTTCGCGAAGTCTCGTGAGACCTCGCATAATAACTCCATAAATTGATTTCTACTGTAAAAAACATGCAAGTGGTACTTTGGAACCAAACCTTTCCTTCGGGAAATGTTTTTTTACAGTAGAAATCAATTTATGAAGTTATTACGCGAAGTCTCGCGAGACTACGCAAAGTAATAACTTCGGCTCATTGGAGCCAATTCTAATACTGTACAGAACGCTCACTCCATACAGTATTGAAACTAAGTTTTCTGCGAATCGATTTTGGATGTTTCATCCGAAGTCGATTCGCTCATCCCTAGTCACTGATAGGATCGCCTCGTTGACTTCAAAGCCCAGAATGAACAGTTGCAGAGCAGAGAGTCATTGCTCCACCATTTACTTATTTTGTAGTGTTAATGAACATTAGTACCTGACTGTGTGATTAGGTGTTTTTATGTTCTATGGAACATATGATATACATATTTAAGGTAGTAATGAGAGGGTGTGACTATTTTTCTTCCCCACCTAGTTATGTTTCTGGATCCACTCTGAGTACATTATTATTCTGGGTAAATGCCAGGGCCCATCCTAAAATTATACAAAATGTAGGCACTTTAATTGCAAGCTATATATCTTTTTATTTTATTTGCTTATATAGCACTGACATATTCCACAGCACTTTACAGATATTATCATTGCTTACTGTCCCCAGTGGAGCTCACAATTGAATGATTTTCTTAAATTATGACGTAAAGTCCAGATTTTATGAAAGACACGGAGGCTCCTATTGCTTAACCCTTTCTTTACTGTACCACACAGCAGCAAAGAAATTTCAATAACATAATCATCCAATGGGCGAATAGCCCCTCCTCCTAGCCACAGTATAAAGGGAACTCCTCTCAAGTCCTTCTTCCTCTTTCTTTGTCTTCACAACATCTCCATCAGAAATAAACTGGAACAACCGGAACCGATCAACTCCAACGTAGAGCCAAACTCATTTTCAACAACCGAAATGTAGAAACTGACGGCAAACACCATCCGCAGAAGCAGGGGCCAACCTTCCATCTGAATCCTAACGGAATCAACCTTGAAAAGAAACAAAACAGCTAATAGCAAATATAACGCAATATAAGCGTCTATCTTTTCATATCATTCTTGGAACAGACATAACTATAAATATACAAATAAATAATTAAATAATCATAAAATATCAGAACAAAACAACTAATGTTCAATCATAATACTTGGGGGGGACAAATAAAAAATGGGAGGGGCAATACTCGCCTCCGTGTTTCTCATAAAATCACGACTTTACGTCATAATTTAGGAAAATCATTCCATTTTATCTCAAGACACAGAGGCTCCTATTGCTAGTTTAAAGCCGATTTACAATAGAAGCGAAAACATGAGGGTCTGGCCTGAAATAGAATTCCTTAAAAGTGGAGACTCGCGACCAGTCTGCCAACTTCATGACATCCTCCAAACGCGCACCAGACATAGCCAAAGAAGTGGCGGAAGCCCCACAAACGGAATGCGCAGTAAAAATAGAAGTGTCTATACCAGAGAGAGACAAAATCCATTTTACCCATCGTGACAGAGTGACTGAAGAAACCGGAGCATAGGGTCTACGGAAAGAGATAAACAACTGTGAGGCCGAAGGAGATCGTAACGACCGAGTTCTGGACTCATACTCCTTCAGACATGTGACCGGACAGAGCGCCACAGATGAAGGAAACGTAGGATAAGACACTGAAGGGATATTGGTCTTTGTACGTCGAGAAATGTTAAATGTCACCCCATCCAGAGTAAATGACCGGGCGTCATGATCCAAAGCTCGGACATCCGAAACCCTCTTACAGGAAACAAGGCAAAAGAGAGTAACCAACTTGGCAGACAACTGGCGAAGTGACAATTCCTCATTGGTCTGCCAAGCTGAAAGGAAGGACAAAACCGTGGAGACGTCCCAAGAGCTAGTAAAGCGAGGTCTAGGAGGCCGAGTGAGTCGGGAACCTTTAAGCAACCTACACACCAGAGGGTGACGTCCAGCAGGACAACCCTCAAATCCCCTATGTCCGGAGGAAATAGCCGACCTAAACACATTTATAGTGCGATAGGCCTTACCTTCCTCGTAAAGAGAAGTGAGGAATTGAACTACATCGTTCACAGCTGCCGTAGTGGAATCCAGGTTCTGAAGGAGGCACCAACCAGACCAAGATTGCCAAGCTGTACGATAGGCTCTTCTGGTTCCCGGGGCCCACGCACTCTCCAACAGGAATTTAGCTGTTTCCAAAAGTCATTCGGTCTGCCAGGACACCCCGACACTCTGCAGGCCAGTAGACGCAACAAACCCTCTAGCACCAGCGGATGTGGCTGATTCAGTGGATCCAGTAGGAGAGATGTCCGGATAGGAAGTAATAGGGGAACTTCCACCAGTAACTCCAACAGCTGTGGGAACCACGACTGAGTGCTCCAAAAAGGAAGTACCAGAACAAGCTCCGAGGCTTGGAGACGTATCTTGGCTAAAATCAGAGGAATAAGTGAGAACGGAGGGAAAGCATACATCACGTCTTCCGCCCATTGTTAAAAAAAAGCATCCACCGCCTCCGCGGCCGGGTCCGGTCTCCAACTGAAATACCTGGGGAGTTGGGCGTTCCAGCAAGATGCAAATAGGTCGATCGAAAACGGGCCCCAACATGACGCGATGGTGGAGAAGATTTCCACATCTAACCTCCAGTCGCTGGCGTCGGAAATGTAGCGTGAGTTCCAGTCGGCCAACGTGTTGTGTAGACCAGGCAGGTATTCTGCCACCACCGATATGTTGTTGGTCAGGCAATAATCCCAGAAGTCCTTCGCCAAGTGTGTCAACATAGTGGAACGGGTACCTCCCATGGAGTTGATGTAACGGACAGCAGAGACATTGTCCATCCGAAGACGAATACATGCCCTGGCTCTCCCACTGGTGAAGCTGCGAATCGCAAAGGAACCTGCCAGGAGCTCCAGAGCGTTGATGTGTAAGTGGGACTCTACTGCAGACCAAGGGCCTCCTGTGGAAACACCCTCGCAGTGGGCGCCCCAGCCGTGAAGGCTGGAGTCCGATTCCACCACGATATCCGGACGAGGATCAAACAGGGCTCTGCCGTTCCGCGCGGAAAGGTTGCCAATCCACCACTCCAACTCATCCCTCGTTTCCGAATCCAAGGAGATCAGATCCGCATAAGACGCACCGGCTTGCAGGTGAGCGATCTTGAGACGCTGAAGGGCTCGATAGTGCAATGGTGCCGGGAATATAGCTTGAATGGAAGATGACAGAAGACCTATCACTCGGGCCAGATGTCGTATCGAAATCTGCGATAAAGTCAGGGTGCATCGCAATTCCTTGCGGATCGACCGCACCTTCGCTGGAGGGAGGCTGAGTGTCAGGGAGACGGAGTCCACCATGAACCCGAGGAACTCCATGGTTTGGGAAGGAGCAAGACAGGATTTCTCGTGGTTGACTATGAAGCCCAGGGCGGATATGAGCTGAAGCGACATCTGAAGGTGGGATTGGAGGGAAGCACGGTCCTCGGCCATGATCAGAATGTCATCCAGATAAATTATAAGTCTCACCCCCCGATAGCGGAGCCATGCCACCACCGGACGCATAAGTTTGGTAAAACACCAGGGGGCGGACGAGAGTCCGAAAGGAAGGCACGTGAAGCGCCAAACGGCCACCTGCCAGCAAAACCGAAGCAGATCCCTGGAAGAAGATGCTATCGGGACCGTCAAGTACGCATCCTTGAGGTCCAACTTGGCCATCCAGTCGCCCGGAAGAAGCATGTCCCTTAGCAAGTGGATGCCCTCCATCTTGAAGTGTCGATACCTGAAAAAGGCATTGAGAGCCTTGAGGTTGATGACGGGACGGAGTTGGCCTCCTTTTTTCTCCACTAGAAAAATGTTGCTGATCACCCCGTCGTGATCGTGAGGGGCCGACTCTACGGCCCCCTTGAGAAATAAAGCCTGTAACTCTGCGTCTATGAGACGCTGCGACTCCTGGGACCTGACTACGGGATGAAGTGGAGACGCGACCAACGGGGGTCCCACCAGCTCTATGTGAAAGCCCTGAATCGTGGATAACACCCAGGGGTCACTGGTTATGGATGCCCAAACATGAGTAAAATGTTGGAGTCTGCCCCCGACATAATTGTCCGAAAAAAGGAGATGAGATGGGAGACTTACCAAAGGGGCGTCTGAGGTTTGGATTTCCTCTGTATGGTCTCCCCCGTCCGGTAGCGCCACGGGATGGGAAAAAGTACGGTTGGTATCTTTGGTTCTGAGCCGGTGAACAGTAGGATGTGAAGAAGCCTCGACCTGCGCCCCGGGTCTGAAAAGAGGAGCGGCCGGACAGGCGGCCCCTTGTACTGCCGGCCCTGGAGGAAACCCTACCGCTGAAAACCCTGCGCATAGAAGCCTGTGCTTTATCCAGGGCGGTAAATGTACCTACAAACTTCCCAAGCTCTTTGATGAACGGATCCCCAAAGAGGAAACCTTGGGCTTCTTTCCCTGACTCTGACAGAGCCATATTGGTCAGCTTAGGCTCAATCTTCATTAAAATGGCCTTGCGTAGTTCAATAGCTAAAGACGTGTTTGCATTTCCTGCCATGCAAATGGCTCTTTGGGCCCAACCACAGTTCTTCCGGGTCGACCTGCTGACCTTCCGCTTTGGCAGATTCTGCCATATCAAAATTTTTTGCAAGGGGCCCCATAATATCTAGTAGTCTGTCCTGGCAAGCTCGAAGAGCCGAGTCTAGGCCTCTCCGGGGGCTAAACCCCGATTTGGACAAAAATTGAACCATCTTTGGGTCCACAACCGGTGTTTCGCATACCTTATTAGGTATAGCCGGACACGGGCATTCGGCCCGGAGTTTGTTCCGCGCCTCCTTACTAAGGGGCTTACGGACCATGGACTCTAAATAACTGGTCACATGAGGGGCCGGTAGCGATTCTGCGGACCTAGGGTGATGAAGGGAGTCCAGATCGAATAACGGGTCTACCGTAGGGTCCATAAGGGAAACGGTCTGACCATGGTTCGTTGCTGGTTTGACCTGAGACGGTCGCAGAGACACAGGCGTAAAAGACACAGATGGTCCCTGGGTAGGTGACATATAAATGTCTAATTCCTCGGAATCGTGATGAGATTCCATCAAAGCCTCCTCCTCAGACTCTCTCAGCGAGTCAGAATCGGACTTGGGTTGGGACCGGGCCGACTTCCAATGCCGTGCTCTTTCTGCCTGGCGCGGACAGGCTCGTTTGCGCGGCCTAAGCGCGCCATCATTGGATGGGACTAAGCCATCGTTAACATCACTTCTGGAGGCAGTTGGGGCTGGTACAGGATTTGGGTTAGAGGCCAAACTAGATGATGGATTGGCAATCAGAACTTGAGAGATAGAGTGTGTCAACACTGAAGACATGGATCCCATGGCTGAGATTATGGCATCAGAAATTGACTTTTGAAGAGCCAGAGCCTGTGTCTCAGAAGACATAGGTAATATATCCCCTGATAATGGCACAATCCCCTGATTTGGTGATGGAGAGGGGGTGTCCCCTTGATAAGGGGTCACCTGGGCCGGAAGTGGTGCCTTCTGAGAGGACATGATGTAGAATAGGTAAAATTGAGGCTAAAGGGGTTTGAACACAGAACCACTGGTTATGAGGCAATTACTTACTACTGAGCAATCAGCTATGCAATCTGTGTATGATATGTATAGAACTAAACTGAGGCGAAAAACTCTGTCCCTAAATCTAATATAAGGGCTAACACTAAAGCAGGGTTAGTAACCCCGCTTCACCTGAGGAGCCGCCAGAGCAGTGCTTATGCTGAAGAGGCCGCCCGCCGAATGAAAGCAGCGGTGCGGCGCTCCTAAGATGGTGCCCGAAATCCAGCGAGATTACGAGCGCCGGCGGGAACAAGCGGCACCAGCAGGCAAGATGGCGCCCGAGATCCCGCGATTAACCACGAGATCTCAGGCGCGACGGAGAAGAGGCGAACGGGGACGGTAAGACCGTGGAAAACAGTAATATATAGAGGACAGGGAACGGACCGCAAGCGGGGAAAGGGACAAAACCAGAAGGTAAGGTGTACCTAAAAGGAAAAAAGGTAAACTGATCCCAATAGACAAGAACAATAATAAAACTACAATAGTAGGTTTTAAGGCAATAACACCACAATAGTAGGTTTTAAGGCAATAACACAGCTCAATGGGAAAAAAGCTTTTTAAATATATACACAAAGGGGGCTGAAAATGCTGAAAAACAACACCACCAACACCTGCAGGCAGGTGGGTGAGATACTTAACTGAGTGGCAGCAGCAAAGAAAGAGGAAGAAGGACTTGAGAGGAGTTCCCTTTATACTGTGGCTAGGAGGAGGGGCTATTTGCCCATTGGATGATTATGTTATTGAAATTTCTTTGCTGCTGTGTGGTACAGTAAAGAAAGGGTTAAGCAATAGGAGCCTTCGTGTCTTGAGATAAAATCTAAGTTCCCTCTCAGTATGTCTTTGAAGTGTGGGAGGAAGCCAGAGTACCCATGGGGAGAACATACAAACTCAATGCAGATGTTGTCCTTGGTTAGCTTCGAACCTAGGAACTCAGTGCTGCAAGGCACCAGTGCTAACCACTGAGTCACCATGCTGACTGTATGAATCATAATTAATATTAGGTAGGGTTGACATCTGTTGTGGCAGCCTCTTTTGCACTAACATGATTGTCTGGCCACGAGAACCTTCTTTATAGCAAACCAATAGAACAGAATCACACACCATAGAAGGTAGACAAGGTGCCACCAGGATGGTTCTTTAACCACATAATGTTGACAAGTGAAATCCAGGGCATACTTGTATGGATGAGTAATCTTTATTTTGTATATGTTTTTTTTTTTTTTTTTTACTTTCTCAAGTAATGAAAATAAATTCAAATGTAAAATAAATTCTCTATATTGTATAGTAAGTCCAGATGAAATCGCAGCCAACGTTTTAGTCAGAGTTACCTTTATCAAGTCGGATCTGTGTGAAGAAATATGGAAAAAGGCATATTCATAAATACAGTCAGGTCCATAAATATTGGGACATCGACACAATTCTAACATTTTTGGCTCTATACACCACTGCAATGGATTTGAAATGAAACAAACAAGATGTGCTTTAACTGCAGACTGTCAGCTTTAATTTGAGGGTATTTACATCCAAATCAGGTGAACTGTGTAGGAATTACAACAGTTTGCATATGTGCCTCCCACTTATTAAGGGACCAAAAGTAATGGGGCAATTGGCTATTCAGCTGTTGCATGGCCAGGTGTGTGTTATTCCCTCAGTATCCCAATTACAATGAGCAGATAAAAGGTCCAGAGTTAATTTCAAGTGTGCTATTTGCATTTGGAATCTGTTGCTGTCAACTCTCAAGATGAGATCCAAAGAGCTGTCACTATCAGTGAAGCAAGCCATCATTAGGCTGAAAAAACAAAACAAACCCATCAGAGAGATAGCAAAAACATTAGGCGTGGCCAAAACAACTGTTTGGAACATTCTTAAAAAGAAGGAACGCACCGGTGAGCTCAGCAACACCAAAAGACCCAGAAGACCACAGAAAACAACTGTGGTGGATGACCGAAGAATTCTTTCCCTAGTGAAGAAAACACCCTTCACAACAGTTGGCCAGATCAAGAACACTTTCCAGTCAAGAACACTCTCCAGGATGTAGGTGTATGTGTGTCAAAGTCAACAATCAAGAGAAGACTTCACCAGAGTGAATACAGAGGGTTCACCACAAGATGTAAACAATTGGTGAGCCTAAAAAACAGGAAGGCCAGATTAGAGTTTGCCAAACTACATCTAAAAAAGCCTTCACAGTTCTGGAACAACATCCTATGGACAGATGAGAACAAGATCAACTTGTACCAGAGTGATGGGAAGAGAAGAGTATGGAGACGGAAAGGAACTTCTCATGATCCTAAGCATAGGCATGTATGGCTGCCAATGGAACTGGTTCTCTTGTATTTATTGATGATGTGCCTGCTGACAAAAGCAGCAGGATGAATTCTGAAGTGTTTCGGGCAATATTATCTGCATATATTCAGCCGAATGCTTCAGAACTCATTGGACGGCGCTTCACAGTGCAGATGGACAATGACCCAAAGCATACTGCAAAAGCAACCAAAGAGTTTTTTGAGGGAAAGAAGTGGAATGTTATGCAATGGCCAAGTCAATCACCTGACCTGAATCCGATTGAGCATGCATTTCACTTGCTGAAGACATAACTGAAGGGAAAATGCCCCAAGAACAAGCAGGAACTAAAGACAGTTGCAGTAGAGGCCTGGCAGAGCATCACCAGGGATGAAACCCAGCGTCTGGTGATGTCTATGCGTTCCAGACTTCAGGCTGTAATTGACTGCAAAGGATTTACAACCAAGCATTAAAAAGTGAAAGTTTGATTTATGATTATTAATTTGTCCCATTACTTTTGGCCCCTTAACAAGTGGGAGGCACATATGCAAACTATTGTAATTCCTACACCGTTCACCTGATTTGGATGTAAATACCCTCAAATTTGTCGGGGGGTAATAATTCAATTAAGAATTATTAATTATGGTCATAAAAATAATTAATCATAAAAAAATAAAATTCTTAAAATCATGACCTGGTGAATTGTAGACAACCTAATTGATATAATTCACAACTGAGTCCGACTATTTCCTCAGATAAATAAGTTCTTTTTGACGTGAGATGACGTTAATGATAAAATGTAGTTCTGCATTATATAATAATACACAGGTATTATAAAAATATGCAGATTTATTGGTTACAAGGTTATAAACATATAAAAGTAAATAAACACAATGATACATGCAAATGAATATATATAGCGTTAATATAAAGCATTACAAGCTTAACAATACATGTGAGTGGAAATAACTTGTCACATTATACACAAGCTATTAATAGGTTAGGATATCAAAATATGAACATAAGTTATATATATCACTTCTGTTCAGAGAAAACCTCATGATATCAGGATGGGCATGTCTAATCCTAGACATCATTATAGAATGCTAAATACATTCTGCCCCCCCTAACCAACTACACATCACATGACCTCAAGATGGGCAAATCCATTCAAGGATATAACTTAGAAGAGATAACTGTATCCTTCCGCCCCATCCTGGACTATTTTCACACATATAACTTTGGTAAGACTATTAAGACAAATAACAGGGATCTAGGATTTTGCTAGACCATATCTTAAATGGAAGGACTTGAAATAAGTCCTTCCTGTGGGAATCCATCACTTAGCTTGGCGAAGAATGTTCTATCAATATAATATATATATATATATGCATATATAAAAGCAATCATTTAATGCTTTGCTAGATTATGAGTCTTGATTCTTCTGCAGGTAGAATGAAGCCTCACAATATCCTAAGACTACATCTCAATATGGAGATGATCAATTAATTTAATCATTTATTTATTCGCCAATCTAGATGGTATAATTTCACCCACACTATCAAATTAGTCTTAATAAAATGAAATATCATTTTCTGTGTCTCTTACCAAGTCCTAGTAGGAATCTCACTTCTGCTCCTAGGAAAGCTGGGTGGTCCATCATAGCACATCTCACCATGGCTTTCATCTTGATAGCCCTCAACTTCTCCTCTCCTTCCTCCTTCCTCCTTCTCTTTTCTCTCTACCTCCTGTGTATGGCTTATGATCCCAAACTTATCAGTTAGACACCCCTTCCTAGTTCGAAACTTTCCAATCATTGTCGGATGGGCGTGACCATTGATAAAAAATGTGACATCATAACCCTACCCATAATGCACTTTTGCTACTGTTGTAATGTCACCTACTGATACCTAGGTGGCACTGCTGTATAAGCTGTCTGCATCGTAGTATAAAGGGTTAATTTATGTAAGTTTGAAAATACATTTTGACCTTAGAAGCTTTAATTCAAAGCCATAGGGATTAATTCTGACACTTGTAGCAATTAGAGACAGACCTCTAGGCGTCTCTCTGACAGTTTCTCACACTGCTAATTTATGGATCGTAAATAGCCTTGTTTTCTCACAGAGATATCAGTACCTCCTCTGTCATACCAAAGATGTGATTAATTGTTACAAAACACACATCTTTACAGACACTCTTTTAGAGACAGATATTCCTAATGAGAAATATATATATAAATACTGGATACATGTTGTCTTCGTAACATATAACAATATAATATAAACAAATATATATATGTCCTACTGATCTGATCTACTGATACTGTCTTATGCTAAGGACTAACTAAGGCTCATTAAATGAATACATACATATTATATATTTTGCTTCATTAATAAATGCCTAATTGTATAGGTAATTATCACCAGCTGCTTCTTATCTTATCTCGGGTCATAAATTTATAAGTAGACAAGGAGGCATCTTCTCAGACTGGTACATTCATGAGAAAAATAACACTAAAACTTTGTGTGACCTTAAATTGGCCTACTCAAGACATACAAAATTGCAACTATAGTCGAGCATGGCTCTTAAAGGAAATGAACATCCATTTTGACAATAATGAATTGGATATGAACGTATTTACCTATGAAAAGGCACAACAAATTAAAGCTGACAGTCTGCAGTTAAAGCACATTTTGTTCTTTTCATTTCAAATCCATTGTGGTGGTGTATAGAGCCAAAAATGTTAGAATTGTGTCGATGTCCCAATATTTATGGACCTGACTGTATATAGCTGTATATGAGGGTATGGCCAGTAGTAGTAGGTAGAAGGACATATACTAGTGGCAGGCTATAGATGTTATGATGATAAACGTATGATCACATATAAATACTAAAGAATACTATGTCAAATAAAGAGTGGTGGAATGGAGCATAAATATATGTGGTGGTATAGGCCCACACTGTAAAGAGATAGAGTGGGCAAGCAGGTAACTGTATAAGCACAGATGAATGGTGAGATAGCATAGGCAAACAAGGAAGGTAAACAGGTGAACTAGAATGAAGGGAAGATGTTGGTAATACTGGCAAATTGAATAAAGACTACAGAGTAACAGCAAATACAATGTGAAACAACGTGAAGGATGTCACACGTGATGATGCGGATAACATGAGAATTTACGACTGCTCGTGTGATTACACGGATGATGATGTTATTCCGGGCGGGGGCATGCAATTAATATCTACAGTGTATTGGGGAAGAGGGGGGCAGTAAGAGAGAATGATGTGTAGCCAGGGGGACAAGCTTGGAACAGTGGAAGGAAGAGGGACGATGGGGAGGTGGGACTGAAAGGTGAATATGTATGAGGAGAATGTCAGTAATATAGATGTATGTGAAGTATATTGGACAGGGATCAGCAGCTTCCAGCACTCCAGCTGCGGTAAAACGACGACTCCCAGCATGCACAATTGCTTGTCTGTTCTCAGATCTCCCATAGAAGTGAATGGAGTATGCTGGGAGTTGTAGTTTCACAACACCTGGAGTGCCGGAGGTTGCTGATCCCTGATATAGTAGATTAAAATATCGAGAGTGAGATACATGAGATCAATAAAAGATGGGAAAGAATGAATGTAAGTGACATGGATGTATGTGAGGTAAATAAAGCATGACATTACAGAGAGTATGAGCAGTAGGATATAGGAGACCAATGAAAGATGGGTTAAAACATGTAAGTATGATAGAGGAAGTAGGAAGAGATGAAAAGGGGGGATAATAGGGAGCAGATCAGAAAAAGGACTAATGGCATTAATTACATTTATATATATCTCATACGGCCTCAAACCGTATTTTACACGTTCTTATTCTTCATTAAGTCCAAATGGTCCCAAAGTTAATAAGGTGTGTATCCAGTAGGTTTAGCGTTTTCTCAAGATGGACAAGTCGAGGCCATGTAACACGTTCAATAATTTAAAATCTCAGTTGTGAGATTCTGTGGTCCTTGGTCCTTTTCCATCAGGTTCCACACTGTACTGATGCCGCTGTAGATACTACTGCCCCTGCTTACAATACTATTACCTGTACAGAGCCACAACTACTACCGCTACGCAGCCACACATCACCTGCCTTGTTTATCAGGTACCTCACCAACAGAACCTTCAGCGTTTCCCATTCATACACTACCTCCTCGTCACGCCCCCCTCTCTGTTGGTGTTCTGCCTCTGTCCTCGGACCCCTACTATTCTCCATTTATGCATTCGGCCTGGAAAAACCGAGTCCCATCGCTTCGAATATCACCTCCATAGAATTAATGGCGCTTTAAAATAAATAATAATAATTATACTATGAAATGTTAGAAATGGACCTAAAATGCATTTCAAGAAATTTGCTGATCTCTACATATTGCCCATAAATTCACATCTGACATTATTTAGTTTAATTGACTTCATACTGTTGCAGTTAGATGACTCTCGTTCAGAATTAATTAGATGGTTGGTTTCTATACACTATTAAAACATTCTTCATGTGTGAAGAAATTACACTTTCCAGAGGATGTGATGCTGTGGCTTGCTTTTGTATTTGTCAGGATATGACAGCAATGTAGCACGCGCAAACAGGGATAGTATAGCCCTGAAACACCACAGACCCACTATATCTGCCTACTTGAACGTTCACCCTATGTGGTGACCCCACAACTGATCGATGGTCACTATTACGTATGTGAGGAAGCGACTCACAAACAGGGAATAAACAAACAGACACATTAAGAGTAGTCGTACGGTGCCAGAGTCAAAATCCAGTCAGTCAACAAAGTGCCAAGAACGCCAGAAGCAATCGAGAGAGCCTGACACGGCAGAAATCAAATACCAGGAAAGCAAGAAGCCAGAAAACGTATTCACAATACCAGATCCAGAAGTCACAGCCAAAGTAAGTGCAATACCACCAAGAAACAGCAGGGGAGCCAGCTGGCTTCCCTACACGCTGAGCGGAGCTGTGAGCTGAACGAGCTGACACTTGAATACTCTGACGTGCTTCTACATTGGCCCCAGCCTGAGCTGAGAGGGCTGCATCACAATGTTGTTTCCCCTTGCAACCGGATACCGCTGCTGCATTTAGGGGAACTGTGAGCCGTTGTAGCTTTGGCAGTTCTGTCATTTCCCCTTACAAATTCTTGAAATGAAAGGGCTTAAAGGGGTTGTCTGAGTTATGTGAAAATCTCCCCTAAATGTGATAAAATATTAAAAGAACACTCACAACTTAGTCCCCCGTCGTTCCAGCGCTGCCACTCTGGTCATCACCTCTGGTTTCTGCAGCTGCAGCAGTGATGTAGCTTTATATGGCATATGACTGCTGGAGCCAAATGCTGGCATCCGTGGTATATGACATGAGACTGCTGAGGCCTGTGATTGGCTGCAGCTGTCATATGCCATATGCAGCTGTCACCACTGCAGCTTGTAAACAGGAACCAGAGGTGAGGACCAGCAGTGCTGGAAACAGTGGTGAACTAAATGGTCAGTATATGTTCTTGTTCTTTTATTATTTTATCACATTTAGGGGCACTTGGGAGATTTTCCTAGAACAACCCATTTAGCATATATTTTACAGTTAATATTTCATGATGGAAATATTACTCTCCCAGAGTGAGAAAAGGGCAACATTAGGGCAACCTGCCATCTAGTTATCTTCCTCCAGTAAGGTTGGGATATGACCAATAAGACTTCTCACTTTCATCAATGTGTAGAAGTACCAGGGTAATTGGTTGGCCAAGGACAGTCAGGACCCTGTACTAAGAAGGGAGATTTTTCTAGCTTTGAAGTTATTTTTAGTGCTTACTTACATAGTAAACCTAAAAATGGAGGTGCTATGAAGTAGTATGTAGTTATATTATTATTCTCATCATTCCAATTATTATGTTCTCACCCAGTAAAGTGGATCTGCTAAACCTCTGGTTGGATAAGCAGGTCTAAAAGATGTTATGTCATAATTGATGTAAAAATCAAAAGGTATGACTTCATGGCTGCAATTCTTCCATGAAGATCACTTCTGTCCAGACTTCTCCTAACAATAAATTGGTATACCTGGGTTCTACTGGTTTCTGACAATTCTGAGCTAAAAGCACAGCCCGACATCTTCTTATTTTGAAGGAAAATAAGCATGATCTATCTTTCATCTGCTGCACTACGTTTTCAGGACTTGGGGATTTGGTCAGTATTAATGGTGTCCTCGATGCTGAACAATACAGACAGATACTTATCCATCATGCAGTAGCCATTAGGAATGATCAGCATCTGATTAGCTCCAAATGTATTCTGCAGCAGGACAACAACCTCCAACTATACAAAATTATCTTATTATCTTCAGCATAAGGAAGAACAAGGACCTCTGGAAGTAAAGGTATGTCTTACAGAGCCCTAATGTCAACAACATTGAGTCAAGAGACCGAAGGATTCAAGTAAGCCCACATTCACAGAAGATGTGAGGTTAGTTCTCAAAGTTGTTTAGATTAGAACAACCTTCGTGTGGAGTTCCTTCAAAACTGTGTGCAAGTGTTTCTAGAAGAATTGATGCTGGTTTGAAGGAAAATCGTGGTTACACCAATACTGATTTGATTTAGTTTTCTCTTGTTCATTCACTTTGTATTTTGTACAGTGATAAAAATGTAACTATTAACACCTCTATTTTGAAAGCATTCTTACTTTGTGGCACAGTACTGTATATATAAGCAGTACAAAACATAAACTAGTTAAGTTACCAATAAATATTGCTGCCAAATGTTTTATATAGAAGTTTCTTTATTTGTCAAAAATGAAGCAATATTTAAGAATATGCATTTAAAATATATTACATTAGTATATATACATAATATTTAGATAAGTATTATTTATTATATCCGCTTTCAAGATTACTTTATCTTTATATAATGTGGTAGAAAAAATAAAGTGTGTTTATATTAAAGAATTCTCCTTTAGTCCATGACTGAGCCAGACTCTGAAGGTAGACCCTCAGATCTTCTCCATTTAGATAACCGGACTTTGAACCATTTCTAGAGCAAAAAGAAAAAGGAAAGAATGATTAGTTTGTTTAATTGATTATTAATTAAATTAATTATTATATATATTGATATGACATGTCAAACCATCTGCAGCTGCATTACAAGGATTATTCAAACATAATACTTGGTTATTGTTTGAATTTTCGGGCTAACAAAAAATACCGAAATGAGGCAGAATGAATGTATTATTCCATACTGTTATTCTATACATCGTGCACTCATCACAACAAGAAGTACAATCTATATTTAGACAGCTGTACACATGATAATAGGTCAATAATCCCAGAAGCCACATATAAACCCTGCTGTGTGGCTCACCATTATAGCCTTGCGTTATAACCATATGCACTGAAACCTACATTAACAATATTACAGACATATCTTATAACTAGAACAGTGTGGTATAAAACTAGTGTGTTGAATTTCAAAAACTGTGACCCCCCCCCCCCCCCCCGACACATAAGAAGACACCACTATTTTAAATGAGACATGGAAGGTGGAAGACTCTAGTGCAGTGACCTAGTGTAATCACTGCAAATAGTTGATTGATTGCTAAAAGTTAAAAGTTATGATCTAATGTTAAAAGCATTTATCTCTCTGTGCACAATGTATTCCAAACAGTTGTGTATGGACATCAAACAGTTAACACTGGCAATCTTGGTTAGGTTGCCGTGGAGTCTGGCTTGGCCCACCTCCTCTGGTTATTGAGTTAGGAGTCAGAGAAGCTATAGACAAGACCAATGTGTAAGAGCTCCTGTTAAGTAAGCCCAAAGAGAAGCCTAATCTAGGAACACCCATTCCTGAGACTAAAAAGCTACCAAAGAACAATCTAACGGAGAAACTAGCCCTGAGGGAAAGAGAACATCAACAGAAGGTATAAAACTACATTTCAAGGTCTTGCACTGGATTCAGGCAGTAAAGTACTGCTCATTTATGCCATTAAGACTTTACTGCTTGTGGAAAGCTTTAATTGCCTCCGGCACCCACCTCTACACTATAATGGACTGGCCGTCCGGATATAAAATCTGTACCCTGGGAATTGCAGAAAAAGTCAATGATAACAGAATTCCACACCTGAGGTTATTTAGAAAGCTTGTAAACTGAACTTAGAGTGAGACCTAGGGAAGATTACTACCATTATTGCTGCTGCCTATAGACAACTATTGGGAGAATTCTACTGTGTAACACACCACTGAACACTGCTTTTTGTTGCTGTATGAACTACTACTCCCATTAACTACTTAGTAAAGAAGGGATTTATTTTTTGCATTGAAACAGGCCTGGTCATGGACCCTCACTTTACCTGACCCCCTGCCTTGCACCCAGTCAAAAACATCCAAGGGCACCCAAACTAAAACCAGACAGGAGTCCCATAAGGTCAAGGGTGTGCCCCGATGGTAGAAAGGATGCACCTCCATTCATTGCACAGCCCCAGGAAAGCCAGAGGGACGATAACCACCGTAAAATGTGAGAGCTACTACTACTCCTTCCATCTTCCTCTCGAGGTTGCTGCACTATTAAAGTTTTTCCAATGTATATGTCTGACTGTTACAAATTTTGTTCCTAACCTGTACTGTTACTGTTTTTTTCCATCCCACTGCACTGCACTGCTTGTGCACATGCTAGATTCTACTGTGTGGACGAGCTCTCATGCTGTGAAGTTTGCCCCCACTTTCTTGCAGCTGCCCTAACGTCCCATGGTGTCAGGCACAGCGCCCTGAGCAATGACATAACGGCCACGTTTCCTGCTCCCTTCCTTCTTCACTCATGCTGCTGCTCATAGGTGCTGTAGATATACTCATTTGACATAACATGCAGACTAGGGCTCCATGCATAGGGTCTTATGTCCCCAAGTATAGGATTAGGCAGGTAAAATGTAGACTGTCCAATCCAGGATTCTCTGTGGCAGCTTCCATTGACATTTAGTATTAAGATATTCATATGTAATGTAATTGATACTAGATATACAGTACAGACCAAAAGTTTGGACACACCTTCTCATTCAAAGAGTTTTCTTTATTTTCATGACTATGAAAATTGTAGATTCACACTGAAGGCATCAAAACTATGAATTAACATATGTGGAATTATATACATAACAAACAAGTGTGAAACAACTGAAAATATGTCATATTCTAGGTTCTTCAAAGTAGCCACCTTTTTCTTTGATTACTGCTTTGCACACTCTTGGCATTCTCTTGATGAGCTTCAAGAGGTAGACCCCTGAAATGGTTTTCACTTCACAGGTGTGCCCTGTCATGTTTAATAAGTGGGATTTCTTGCCTTATAAATGGGGTTGGGACCATCAGTTGCGTTGAGGAGAAGTCAAGTGGATACACAGCTGATAGTCCTACTGAATAGACTGTTAGAATTTGTATTATGGCAAGAAAAAAGCAGCTAAGTAAAGAAAAACGAGTGGCCATCATTACTTTAAGAAATGAAGGTCAGTCAGTCAGCCGAAAAATTGGGAAAACTTTGAAAGTAAGGGCTATTTGACCATGAAGGAGAGTGATGGGGTGCTGCGCCAGATGACCTGGCCTCCACAGTCACCGGACCTGAACCCAATCGAGATGGTTTGGGGTGAGCTGGACCGCAGAGTGAAGGCAAAAGGGCCAACAAGTGCTAAGTATTTCTGGGAACTCCTTTAAGACTGTTGGAAGACCATTTCAGGGGACTACCTCTTGAAGCTCATCAAGAGAATGCCAAGAGTGTGCAAAGCAGTAATCAAAGCAAAAGGTGGCTACTTTGAAGAACCTAGAATATTACATATTTTCAGTTGTTTCACACTTGTTTGTTATGTATATAATTCCACAATGTGTTAATTTATAGTTTTGATGCCTTCATAGTCATGAAAATAAAGAAAACTCTTTGAATGAGAAGGTGTGTCCAAACTTTTGGTCTGTACTGTATATTGATCACCACCAAACTTGATGTCATTTCCAGCGCCCTTATTAATATGTTGTAATATCAAGTATTGCTGCTTGACGACTAAATAATAATCATAGGGACAATTCTTATATTAGTTAGGTCACACAATGTAACTAAATTTCAAATATAGCCTTAGCAAAACTGGTGTAAAGGAAAACTGGCTTAGTTGCCCAATCAGATTCCACCTTTCATTTTTCACAGCTCCTTTGAAAAATGAAAGGTGAATCTGATTGGTTGCTATGGGCAACTAAGACATTTTTCCTTTACACCAGTTTCGATAAATCTCCCCTATTGTATGAATATGGCCATAGCTGCTAAACAGTTTTAGCCTCACAGACTTTTTTTTTCACTTGGAGCTCATCTAAAGAAGATTTACACCACTATATATAGTAAATCAGTAAAAAGTGATTATAGCTACTGAGTTATTCACTGCAGTCTATCTGTATAGCGCCACCTGCTGTTTGCTCTTTTTCTAATTTCTTTGTCCTGCTCACTGAGATGGAAGCACATGTTCAGTTAAGAAAGAAAGGAAATCCAGCAACTGGAGGCTTCTTTTATTGAAAAATCCATAAAATAGTCCATAAACCAAGCAGTCACATGTTCAGTTCTATCCTTCAACCGCCACCAGCTGTAGCAGACAGGGCACGCCCTCTGAGATAGGGCAAGCCCCCTGAGCTACCGACCTGAAATAAATCTAGCAGAGCAATTGGAGCAAGGAATGGGGAGATCTCTGGATCCATGTGAGGTACAGGGCTGGTTCTAGCTTTGTTAGAAAGAGCTTGTCATGTACCAGACTATATATGATGTTCATTTTTTACATTAATTATGGGATAACTCCTTTAACCACCTCAGCTCCCGTAGCTTAAACCCCCTTAATGACCAGACCACTTTTTACAATTCTGCACTACACTACTTTCACGGTTTATTGCTCGGTCATACAACTTACCACCCAAATGAATTTTACCTCCTTTTCTTCTCACTAATAGAGATTTCATTTGGTGGTATTTCATTGCTGCTGACATTTTTACTTTTTTTGATATTAATCAAAATTGACAGAAATTTTTGCAAAAAAATGACATTTTTCACTTTCTGTTGTAAAATTTTTCAAAGAAAACTACATTTCTATATAAATTTTTCTCTAAATTTATTGTTCTACATGTCTTTGATTAAAAAAAAATGCAATAAGTGTATATTTATTGGTTTGGGTAAAAGTTATAGCGTTTACAAACTATGGTGCAAAAATTTGAATTTACGCACTTTGACTTTCTGAGCAACTGTCATGTTTCCTGAGGTTCTACAATGCCCAGACAGTAGAAACACCCCACAAATGACCCCATTTCGGAAAGTAGACACCCTAAGGTATTCGCTGATGGGCATAGTGAGTTTTTCTTTTTTGTCACAAGTTAGCGGAAAATTATTTTTTTATTTTTTTTCTTACAAAGTCTCATATTCCACTAGCTTGTGACAAAAAATAAAATTTTATATGAACTCACCATACCCCTCACGGAATTCCAAAATGGGGTCACTTGTGGGGTATTTATACTGCCCTGGCATTTTAGGGGCCCTAAAGCGTGAGAAGTAGTTTGGAATCCAAATGCGTAAAAAATGCCCTGTGAAATTCTAAAGCTACTCATTGGAATTTAGGCCCCTTTGCGCACCTAGGCTGCAAAAAAGTTCACACATGTGGTATCGCCGTACTCAGAAGAAGTAGGGCAATGTGTTTTGGGGTGTATTTTTACATATACCCATGCTGGGTGAGATAAATATCTCTGTAAATGACAACTTTTCCCATTTTTTTATACAAAGTTATCATTTTACAGAGATATTTCTCACACACAGTATGGGTATATGTAAAAATACACCCCAAAACACATTGCCCTACTTCTCCTGAGTACGGCGATACCACATGTGTGACACTTTTTTGCAGCCTAGGTGCACAAAGGGGCCCAAATTCCAATGAGTATCTTTAGGATTTCACAGGGCATTTTTTACGCATTTGGATTCCAAACTACTTCTCACGCTTTAGGACCCCTAAAATGCCAGGGCAGTATAAATACCCAACATGTGACCCCATTTTGGAAAGAAGACACCCCAAGGTATTCCGTGAGGGGCATGGCGAGTTCATAGAAGTTTTTTTGTTTTGGCACAAGTTAGCGGAAATTGATTTTTTTTTGTTTTTTCTCACAAAGTCTCCCTTTCCGCTAACTTGTGACAAAAAGTTCAATCTTTCATGGACTCAATATTCCCATCAGCGAATACCTTGGGGTGTCTACTTTCCGAAATGGGGTCATTTGTGGGGTGTGTTTACTGTTCTGGCATTTTGGGCGGGGCTAAATTATGAGCAACCCCGTAAAGCCTAAAGGTACTCGTTGGACTTTCGGCCCCTTTACGCATCTAGGCTGCAAAAAAGTGTCACACATGTGGTATCGCCGTACTCAGGAGAAGTAGGGAAATATGTTTTGGGGTGTTTTTTTTACATATACCCATGCTGGGTGAGAGAAATATCTCTGTAAATTGACAACTTTGTATAAAAATTAAAAAAAAGTTGTCATTTACAGAGATATTTCTCACACACAGCATGGGTATATGTAAAAATACACCCCAAAACACATTGCCCTACTTCTCCTGAGTACGGCGATACCACATGTGTGACACTTTTTTGCAGCCTAGGTGCGCAAAGGGGCCCAAATTCCAATGAGTACTTATAGGATTTCACAGGGCATTTTTTACACATTTGGATTCCAAACTTCTTCTCACGCTTTGGGGCCCCTAAAATACCAGGGCAGTATAGATACCCCACAAGTGACCCCATTTTGGAAAGAAGACACCCCAAGGTATTCCGTGAGGGGCATGGCGAGTTCCTAGAATTTTATTTTTTTGCACAAGTTAGCGGAAAATGATATATATATATTTTTTTCTCTTACAAAGTCTCATATTACACTAACTTGTGACAAAAAATAAAATTTTACATGAACTCGCCATGCCCCTCACGAAATACCTTGGGGTGTCTTCTTTCCAAAATGGGGTCACATGTGCGGTATTTATACTGCCCTGGCTTTTTAGGGGTCCTAAAGCGTGAGAAGAAGTCTGGAATATAAATGTCTAAAAATTTTTACGCATTTGGATTCCGTGAGGGGTATGGTGAGTTCATGTGAGATTTTATTTTTTGTCACAAGTTAGTGGAATATGAGACTTTGTAAGAAAAAAAACAAAAGAAAACAATTTCAGCTAACTTGTGCCAAAAAAAAAAAATCTTCTATGAACTCGCCATGCCCCTCAAAAGTGATCTTTATAGCGCCGCAGCGATTTTACTGTGTTTTTGCAGTGATCAGAAAAAAAAAAATTCTGTCACTGCGGTGGGGCGGACTGAACGCAAGTGTGCGCACAAGATCAGGCCTGATCAGGCGAACACAGCGTTTTTTGTTGAGCCTATAGAACATGTCCTATTCTTGTCCGCAATTGCGGACAAGAAAAGGCATTTTCTATATAGTTCTGGCAATGTGCGGATCCGCAAAAAGCGGAAAGCACATTGCCGGTGTCCGTGTTTTGCGGATCCGCGGATCCGTGGATCCGCAAAACACATACGGACATCTGAATGGAGCCTTACAGGGGGGTGATCAATGACAGGGGGGTGATCAGGGAGTCTATATGGGGTGATCAGGGGTTAATAAGTGACAGGGGGGGGGTGTAGTGTAGTGTGGTGCTTGGTGCTACTTACAGAGCTGCCTGTGTCCTCTGGTGGTCGATCCAAGCAAAAGGGACAAAACAGCGTCTGATATACCTTTCAGGTGGTAAAAAAATCGCATCTACAGCCTGCCAGCGAATGATCGCCGCTGGCAGGCTGTAGATGAACTCGTTTACCTTCCGATCCTGTGAACGCGCGCTCCTGTGTGCGCGCGTTCACAGGAAATCTCGCGTTTCGCGAAAGGACGCGCCGATGCGTCCAGGAGGAATAATTCCTGCGTTAGGCGGTCTGGAGCTGGTTAAGGAAATGATTGAGTAAATATCTCATTAAGAAGGTCCATATACTAACAATGATCCATCATATTCTTTATGTCATCTGTGATGGTAGGGAGATGTAGAGCTAGACACCAATTTCCTAAAAGAGAGGATTCCAATACAAGAACAAGCATCTCAGTGTGATGACAGAGGCCGGGTGATGTCCACCGCTACCCATTAATGTATCAGTTTCTCTCCTTACTGAAAGGAGAGACACAATTGATGCCTTTCTGTACCCACAAGGTCAGCCAGACGAACAAACTGCCGCTGATAGTATAGCTAAACAAAGAACATCTAGGGCCTGCACATTAACCATTTGTGACAATGTGTGATCTGTTTATGTCTTATGTGTACCCTATTGTTCAATGAGCAGGACAAGTGGGTCATATGACAAACCAAGGCAAGTGCATATAGCTATTTTTAAAAGCGATGAATGTTAGTACCACCCGGGTTACTGTGGAAGAGATAAAACAGCAGCCTGCTCTTTAAGCCAGACACATTTTATCTTGTAACATTTTATGAGACAAGATTTATCAAAAGTGGTGCAAAGGAAAACAGGCTTAGTTGCCAATCAGATTCCACCTTTCATTTTCCAAAGGAGCCCTGAAAAATGAAAGGTGGAATCTAAAAGGATCCTATAGGCTAATGAGTCCGTTTTCCTTTTCATCACTTATTTAACAAATCTCCTCCAATGGATATGTAGATATACACAGGGAAATGTACCTAATAATATAAAAAAATAAGATAATGCAACTGAGTGCTAACTAGATGTAATAATCAGTATTAGTATGCAAGTTATGCTACGTGCACACGACTGTTGTTTTTTGTGGCCCGCAAATAGCAGATTCGTGTTCTTGTTTTCTTTACATCCACATCCGTTCCGTTTGTCCGCAAATAGCAGATTCGTGTTCTTGTTTTTTTTACATCCACATCCGTTCCGTTTGTCCGCAAATTTTGTAGGTTGTGTTTCTGTGTGTCTTGAGTTGTTTTTTTTGGCGGTCCGCAAAAAAAACCTGAAGGCTGTAATTCTTATAATTTAATATATACAGGTTTCCCAGCAACCATCCGCAAAAAAAAAACGGATGCGGATGACATACGGATGGCTTCCGTTGGTCATCCGCATTTTTGTGCAGGCCCATTGACTTCAATGGGTCCGCAAAACGTTTATTGCGGACAAGAATAGGACATGCAATACTTTTTTTGCGGATGGGAAACACGGACAGCAGACGCGGTAAAGAAATGGATGAGTCCACCGCATTTTTAACGGATCTATAGAAATGAATGGGAAACCATCCGATCCGCAAAAAAATGGAACGGAGGCCGCAAAAAAAACACTGCCGTGTGCATGTAGCCTTAGGCCTCTTTCATACAACAGTGAATCACTTACATGTGCTGTCTGTACTCTCCATATATCCATTCACTTTAGGCCTCATGCACACGACCATTTCGTTTTTTGCGGTCCGCAAACCGCGGATCCGGAAAAAACAGAAGCGGCCCGTGTGCCTTCCGCAATTTGTGGAATGGAACGTGCAGCCCATTGCAGAAATTCCTATTCTTGTCTGCAAAACGGACAAGAATAGGACATGTTCTATTTTTTTTGCGCGGTGCTGTCCGCATCTTTTGCGGCCCCATTGAAGTATATGGGTCTGCAGCCGAGCCGCAAAAACAGCGGCTTGGATGCAGACCCAAACAACGGCCGTGTGCATGATGCCTTAATGTGTTGACACATCAGTGGTTTTCCACTGAAAAAAACAAGGGACATATACACTACTTTGGTCCATGTTGTAGACCAAACACGCCCATTGAAGTCTATGGGTTCTGTCAGTTGCATATATGGAGTATAAATGACACGAAAGAGGGCAGAAGACAGACATACGACCCTTAAAGGACAGCTGGAAACAAAATGGCCCTGGAAAAAAAAACTAAAATTGAACCTTTCTCATAGGCAGGTCCAAATTGACAGAAGGTGGGGCAACAGAAGTAAGTGTAGTGCAGCACAAAATGCCATCCAGCAGAACTAAATAGCACAATGAAGCACGAAATACTGAGAACGGTGATACATTTGAGTTCAAGAGGGCACCTGTAGATGCTGGCCAGGTGCATTAAAGAGGACCTGTCACCATTCCTGACATGCCTGTTTTAATAGCTTCATCCGTTCCCCATGTAATAACAATTCTGGAGAATCCATTCTTATATCTGTATAATGTACCATTCCTTTATTATTTCTACTAGAAGTTATGAATGAATTGCTAGCAGTCTGCAGTAAGGGTACAGAGGGGTGGTAACAAGTTGGGGGGATGTACCTGAACAGTCTGAAAATGGCAGCACTGATTGGATAGAGTGACACTGTGCAGGCACACACCCCCAACTTGTTACCACCCCTCTGTACCCTTACTAATAGCAATTCATTCATAACTTCTAGTAGAAACAATAAAGGAATGGCACAACATAGAGCCATAAGACTAGATGTTCCAGAACTGTTATTACATGGGAAATGCATGAAACTATTGAAACAGGCATGTCAGGAGAGGGGACAGGTCCTCTTTAATGCTTATAGCATCCAATTGTTATGTACCCAGCCGGTGGCCATAAGGATGGCTCAGGCAGCCCTCCGGGAAAATTCCCTATAAGGTCTATGGCCAGTCCACCCCTGGACAGCGTCGTGAATGAAACACTGATATGGTTGTGTGAAAGAGTCCTTACTAGCTTTAGAGTGGCCAGGTTGCTACGTCATGGAGGTCCTATATGTGACTACATAAATGTTTCATGAATGTCCAACTATAAATCTATTTATCTCTTTAATATATATGGTTGGGATAGATTCAAAGATACCTGTAAAAGGGGGTCATGTCTAGCTATTATGCAGCTGCCATATCTTTTGTGTAAACTTATGGCCTTTTACTGGAAATCAAGGAGCCACCTGTTTTGGGTGAGTACATAATTAGCTAAACTAAATTTACATTTACTCCTTGAAAAGTTTGTGTATTTGAAAAAAGTAGTATTTAAAAAATGTGAGGCTATAATGGGAGCTGTGGTTAGACTCACTCTAGTTCTTTTACCCTGGTTAGGAAACAGATCTTAGGGGTCTTGTTAGGAGGGATCCAGTAGAAGAATGGTGTAAGACTCTCCTCTTTTAAGTCTCCCCGTGTGGGGTACTGAGTCTGTTTATGACACGCATTGTACTTTGGCACGTGTATTACATTGTTATAAACCTACAACAACCACCAATGGTCCCCAATGAAATATGCAAGAATAATATAAAAATCTATATTTTATTAAACATAAAGATACAAAATAAACTGGTGAAGACGAGGGCAAGATGGAATAGCATCACGTTACTGCTACAAAATAGGAAGCAAACCAATTGGACATAGGACTATATAAATAATAATCTCTACCGGGACAATTTAAATATAGTATCACTCAAGTCATGAAATAGAAATGAGAGCCCGGAGAAACTCCTACAAAGATCAAACTGTAGATAAGATATCTGTTAGTGCCATTTGGCATACATAGCAGTGCTGGAGTTTATGCGGGCCCTCAAAAATCAGTAACAATCTTACTGGGTTATGAGGAACCAGTAAAAAATATCATTATGTGGCAATGGTACAAATAAATGTGAACCAATATAGATAGAAAAATTAAAATTATACCCATGGTAAAATATGTTCGGTCCAATTGGTACAGACACCGAAAACCTCGACGCTCGTCAGGTGTATTACATTGTACTGTATTGCTGCTATATAAGTGTAAGTATTAGTGTTGATCGAGCACCGTAGTGCTCGGGGGCTCGGGCCGAACACATCGAGATGTTCGGGTGCTCGACTGAGCACCCGAGTATAATGGAAGTCAATGGGAGAACCCGAGCATTAAACCAGGTACCCCCTGCTCTGAAGAGAGGAGGGTGCCTGGTTCATAGGAAAATGTCAGAAATTTATGGAAACACCACCGAAATGGTTCTGTAACAGCATGGGAAGGATGCCTGGATGCATCTTGGACTCGCAGGTTGCTGCTGGGAACGATAGACTGGCAATAATACGCACAAAACCAAATAAAAAATCGATTTTAGAGGAAAAATTGATAGGAATCATTCTTTCCTGTATATTTACTTGTATATAAAGTGCAAGTGCTGGCAAAAATTACAAGGAAGAGGCACTCCGATACAACCTGTATATCACATAAAGGAGGGCCTCATTCACATTGTGGTGCAATTGTTCATGTAGTGGGACTCCTACACTCATAAAGCATATGCACTAAGTGAAAGGGATGCCAAAAATTACAAGGAACCGGCATTCCAATACACCCTTTATTACATATAAAGGAGGGCATCATACACACCCTTGAAAAATTATGATTGATGGCCTGCTGGTGACCCTCAAAAACATTTGGATCAAGGGCCTGCTGATCTGACCATCTAAAACATTATGGATGAGGGCCTGCTGCTGCTTTGGTGACTGTAGTTAACCTGGGGGCGATCGCACATCCCCGTGACGGCGACGATCCATTCGGATGTCTGGCCTATCAACTTTCGATGTTATTGTCAGCGCAAACAATTGTAACTACGGGTAATGGGGAATCAGTGTTTGATTCAGGAGAGGGAGCCTGAGAAACGGCTACGGCTACCACATCCAAGCAAGGCAGCATGTGCGCAAATTACCTATTTAGTATAATTAGGTGAGGGCCTGCAGTTGAGCTGACCCAGTAAAAGATTTTAGGTGCGGGCCTGCAGGTGAGCTGACCCTGTAAAAGATTTTAGGTGCGGGCTTGCTTGTGAGCTGACCCTGTAAAAAATTATATGCGAGCGCCTGCTGGTGAGCTGACCCTGTAAAACATTATATGCAAGGGCCTTCAGGTGAGCTGACCCTCTAAATAAAAATATGCGAGGGCCTTCAGGTGAGCTGACCCTCTAAAAGATTTGAGGTGCGGGCCTGCAGCTGAGCTGACCCTTTAAAACATTACATATGAGGGCCTTCAGGTGAGCTGAGCCTGTAAAAGCTTTGAGTTGCGGGCCTGCTGGTGAGCTGACCCTGTAAAAGATTTGAAGTGCGGGCCTGCTGGTGAGCTGACCCTGCAAAAAATTTGAGGTGCGGGCCTGCAGCTGAGCTGACCCAGTAAAAGATTTTAGGTGAAGGCCTGCTGGTAAGCTGACCCTCTAAAAAATTATATGTGAGGGCATATATGCAAGGGCATTATATGTGACGAATAAGCATGTTCATATGATGGAAGAGGAGGAGGAGGATAAGAAAAGGAAGATTTAACCATATACCATTGTTTGTGGTGGAAGGGGCGCATGGGAATACAGTGTATTCAGTACACTATAAACAACACATTTAAAGTGCCTTTATGTTCAGCCGCTTTCCTCTGGTGGAGTCGAGAAGTCATGGTCATTCCAGGCCTTGTTCATTTTTATAAGAGTCAACCTGCCAGCATTTTCAGTTGACAGGCGGATACGATTATCTGTTATAATGCCTCCAGCAGCACTAAATACCCGCAGGCCAGCACCTCCAAAGCATAGAGCGCCAGTTCGTGCCACGTGTCCAGCTTGGACACCCAGTAGATGTAAGGCACTGAGGGATCATTGAGGACGCTGACACGGTCTGCTATGTACTCCTTCACCATCTTCCAAACTTTCTCTTTCCTTGTGACAGTAGGCCGCGCATCAGGGGTGCTGGTGGGGTGTCATGAAACTGTCCCAGGCTTTGGAGAGTGTTGCCCTGCCTCTGTTGGAACTGCTGTGTGTTCCCCTTGTCTCCCCTCCTCGGTTGGCCAAGGAACTACGGACTCTGCCGCCAGCTTTGTCAGATGGAAATTTTTGGAGCAATTTTTCAACAAGAATCTTCTGGTATTGCACCGTTTTGCTCATCCTCTCTACCAGAGGAATAAGAGGTAAGAATTTCTCTTTGTAGCAAGGGTCGAAAAGGGTGAACAACCAGTAATCCGTGTTGTCTAAAATGTGTATAACGCGCGGGTCGCGGGAAAGGCAGCCTAACATGAAGTCAGCCATGTGTGCCAGAGTACCAACAGACAAGACTTCGCTGTCGTCATCAGGAGGATCACTCTCAATCTCCTCATCCTCTTCCTCCTCTTCTGCCCACCCACGCTGAACAGATAGAATTAAACTTCCATGGGTACTACCCTCCGTAGCGGAGGCAACCGTCTCCTGCTCCTCCTCCTCTTCATCGTCCAATTGGCGCTGAGAAGACGAACTGAGGGTGGTCTGGCTATCACCCATTGTAATGTCTTTCCCTATTTCCACCTCTTCCACATGCAAAGCGTCGTCCTTAATTGTGAGCAGCGAGCTTTTGAGTAGACACAGAAGTGGGATGGTTACGCTGATAATAGCGTTATCGCCGCTCACCATCTGTGTTGATTCCTTAAAGTTTCTTAAAACCTCACAGAGGTCAGACATCCATGCCCACTCCTCGCTTGTGAATAGAGGAAGCGGACTGGAAAAATGACGACCATGTTGCAGCTGGTATTCCACTACTGCCCTCTGCTGCTCACAAAGCCTGGCCAACATGTGGAACGTGGAGTTCTAGCGCGTGCTCACATTGCACAACAGCCGGTGTGCTGGCAATTTCAAGAGCTGCTGAAGCGTTGACAGACCGGCTGAAGCTGTTGACTTGTTGAAATGTGCACACACGTGGCGCACCTTCACTAGTAGCTCAGGCAAATTGGGGTAGGTTTTGAGAAACCGCTGAACCACAAGGTTGAAGACGTTGGCAAGCATGGGATGTGTCTAAGCTTGCTGAGCTCCAAAGCCGCCACCAAGTTACGGCCATTATCAGACACAACCATGCCTGGTTCTATGTTGAGTGGCGAGAGCCACAGCTCAGCCTGGTCTCTTATCCCCTGCCACAGCTCTCCGGCGGTATGCTGTTTGTCCCCTAAGCATATCAGCTTCAGCGCGGCCTGTTGCCACTTCCCCACTGCAGTGCTACACTGCTTCCAGCTACCGACTGATGACTGACTGGTGCTGCACGTGGATAATTCGGAGGTGGAAGTGGAGGAGGAGAAGGAGAAGTAGTGCTTAAAGCCACTAATGTAGGTGCTGGCGGAAACCCTGATCGATGTAGGGCCCGCAGTCCTTGGCGTCAGTAGCACCTGTGCCATCCCAGGGTACGACTCGCTCCCAGCCTCCACAACATTCACCCAGTGTGCCGTCAGGGAAATGTAGCATCCCTGGCTGAATGCTCTTGTCCATATGTCCGTGGAAATGGACCTTCCCAGTAACTGCGTTGGTCAGGGTACTTGTGATGTTACGGGACACATGTTGGGGTAAGGCGGGCACGGCACACCTTTAAAATAGTGCCTGCTAGGGACTGCGTAACACTGGATGGCCGCCGACATCAGGCTGCGGAAGCCCTCAGTGTCTACTAGCCTAAATGGCAACATTTCCAGGGCCAGTAATTTGGAAAGCTGCGCATTTAGTGCTATGGCCTGTGGGTGGGTGGCTGGGTATTTTCGCTTGCGTTCAAAGGTCTGGGGTAGGGACATTTGGACGCTGCACTGGGACACGGAAGTGGATGTGGTCGCTGATGGTTCTTGCGAAGGTGCAGGGCGGGAGGCATTCGGGCATGCGCCTTTGACAGGGGATTGGCCAGCATGTAACATAGGGGAAGAGGAGGCAGTGGTGTGACCTGCAGACACAGATTTTGGAACCAGCCGTTCGTCCCACTTATTACGGTGCTTGGATGCCATGTGGCAGATCATGCTGGTGGTGGTGAGGTTGCTAGTGTTCACGCCCCGGCTCATTTTTGTATGGAACAGGTTGCAAACTACTATTCTTTTGTCATTCGCACTTTCTTCAAAAAAGCGCCAGACTGTAGAACATCTACCCCTTGGCAAGAGAGATTTCCGCAAGGGGGTGCTCTAACAGTTGTGGGCCTGTTTGGTGTGGCCCGCCTTCTCCCTTTTGCCATCCCACTGCCTCTTCCAGCCTGTTGCAGTGCTGCAGATCCTTCCCCCTCTTAACTGTTGTCCTCGCTCGGCTTGCCACCTTCCCAGGTTGGGTCAGTGACCTCATCGTCCACCACCTCCTCTTCCACTTCCTCACTCTGATCATCCTCCTGATTTGTTGACCTAACAACAACCTCAGTGATTGCCAACTGCATCTCATACTCTTCATCAACCTATTGAGACAGTAATTGCGGTTGACTCATTGGCAACTGTGTCTCATCATCACCCACCTCATTAAACTCTAATTGCCGTTCACCACCATCATGTTCTTGTGACTGTGGATGCTCAAGAGGTTGGGAATCAGGGCACAAGATCTCATGTCCCGATTCAAGCGTGCTTGGCGAGAGGGCCAAATCAAGTAATGGCGCTGAAAAGAGCTCCTCGGAATATCCGAGTGTGGGATCACTTGTTTGGCCACACTGTAAATGGTGGGAGGAAGGAGGATCAGGGTGAGGATTGTGTGGACCAGACTCCTGGCTACTGAGACTGGACTTGGTGGAAGACAGGGTTGTGCTTAACCGACTGGAAGCATTATCTGCTGAAATCCAACCGACCACCTGCTCGCACTGGGCTGACTTCAAGAGTGGTGTCCTGGGACACCCTGCAAACTGGGACATGAAGCTAGGTATCTTAGATGATTGTTTTTCTTGTGCTCTGGCAGCAGGCACAGTTTCTCCGCGCCCAGGGCCACGGCCTCTGTGTGCACCATCAGCATCACGACCACTTCCCCGTCCCCTACTGCTCTTCTTCTTCATTTTAAATGTGATATATTCTTGAAAGTATGTCACACGTACAGTAGCGTAGGATTTAGAAGTGTATGTGCAAAAAAATTTACAAAAATATTTGTGATGAGGAAACGTTATACAGGACAGGTACCACAGATAATGTCACAGTTCGTAGTGTCTACAGAAAAACTGCACTGTATGTCACTGATATTTTAGGAATGCGCACACTTTAAACAGGAGATGTTGCGCAGATAATTTAACAATCCACAGCGGACACCGTCTATAGAAAAAAGTACACTGGATGTTACTAATATTTTAGGGATGCGCACACTTTAACAGAAGATGTGGCGCGGATAATTTAACTGTCCGCAGGGGACACCGTCTACGGAAAAACTGCACTGGATGTCACTGATATTTTAGGGATGCGCACACTTTAAACAGGAGATGTGGCGCGGATAATTTAACAGTCCGCAGCGGACACCGTCTACGGAAAAACTGCACTGGATGTCACTGATATTTTAGGGATGCGCACACTTTAGACAGGAGATGTGGCGCGGATAATTTAACAGTCCGCAGCGGACACTGTCTACAGAAAAACTGCACTGGATGTCACTGATATTTTAGGGATGCGCACACTTTAGACAGGAGATGTGGCGCGGATAATTTAACTGTCCGCAGGGAACACCGTCTATGGAAAAACTGCACTGGATGTCACTGATATTTTAGGGATGCGCACACTATAAACAGGACATGTGGCGCGGATAATTTAACTGTCCACAGCGGACACATTCTACAGAAAAACTGCACTGGATGTCATTGATATTTTATGGATGCACACACTTTAAACAGGAGATGTGGCGTGAATAATTTAACAGTCCCCAGCGGACACCGTCTACGGAAAAAGTACACTGGATGTCACTGATATTTTAGGGATGCGCACAATTTACACAGGAGATGTGGCGCGCATAATGTAACTGTACCCAGCGACCTATTACACTGTATTTAGCGCAGTATGCGCTAAAAATGTATATTGCTGCTGTCACACACAATAGTCTTTAAAAGGATTTTTGGGTCTCTGAAAAGTTTTTTGCATAAAAATCTTTCTATTACACTCCCTACACTATCTTTCCCTTCCTATGCACAGCCCTTGCTAACACTGAGCAATTTAGTGCAGGTTGCGCTACAAAAATATATTGCTGCTGTCACACACAATATTCCTTACAAGGACTTTTGGGTCTCTGAAAAGTTTTTGTACACTTATAATATTCAATTACACTCTCTACACTCTCTGTCCCTTCCTATCCTCAGCTCTCCCTGACTTAGAATAAGCCGAACATGCATCATCGGGTGCTATATAGCACCCGATGACGTGTTCTGGCCAGCCAATCACTGTAATGCCAGTATCCAACATGGCTACTGGCATTACAGTGAGGGCAGTACTTACCTGCATGTTTATTGGCTGCTTAGCAGCCACGAAACGTGCGGTGAGGAGACTTGAGCATTGCGCTCGAGCACATGCGGTACTCGGCTGAGTACCGCCATGTGCCGAGCATAGAGATGCTCGAGCTGAACTGGTATTCGGCCGAGCATGCTCGCTCAACACTAGTAAGTATATAAGCTTTTAAGGAGACAGTAAACTTCTACATGTCAGATGGTGAAAACAAGTCAGTCCTTCATTTAAAAGAAACTATTAGAAGAGTCATTCTAAGGCTTAATGTCAAGTTGGGGTGAAGTTTACATTTACCACCTCTTTTGTAAAGCTACAAAACACATATTCAGTAAACATCAGAATTATTAGATATTTTTTTAAATCAAGTCCCCAATGTTTTACCTGAATGAATATCCATTAGTTAGAGCCAACGTTTTAGCAGAATACACATAGATAATGAACATTATTCTTTGGCATGATAGTTGTTGGACTATGTGTATTCATTATTTCTTTCCATGCTTATCCCTGCAATTCAAGTGCTGTCACCCAACTCCTCAATTGACTTCGTTCGTCACCCAAACTGTGCTCTCTTCTCCTACCCCCTAGCCAACCACTTACTCCACTTGTATCACCATCGGTGATAAATCTGTGATCACTAGAGGCCCCACTGATGGGACCCCCCAAACACACACACACCGTGCACTAGAACAGAGTCCCAAGTTCCCTGTTGCTCCTCACCACATGAGTCTCAGTGGAGTAGCAGTCGAGCATTCACTCTGCCACTATATTTAACATCTATGGGACTGAAGGAAATAGCTGAGCTCATTGCATCACATGTCATTGGTGTTTTGCTCTTCTTATACCATGGTAGACTCTTGGATCTTGGCACCGGGGATTTGCACAAGGCAGACCATAATGCAATCTGGCATTTATTATCCACTGCACAAGAACGATATAGCAGTTGTGGTCTTTCATAACCTCCAACTGTCATAATAATCATGACATGAGCAACACACAGCCAATTTTCATTAGGAATGATGATATCTTCAGTTGCCTAGTGCTATCCGTTATATATTGTTCTACTGTGCATGTGAATAAATACTTTAAAATTACATGTAATAGAGTTATCCCATAAACAACATTGATCACCTATCCACAACATAGGTGTAAATGTAGAATTACTGGTGGTCCATCTGCTGGAACTCCAGCAATCCTGAGAATGAGGGTCCCCAGTTGAATGGAGCAGTAGTGCAAACATTGGTCCACAGATCCATTTACTTCTATGGGACTGATGGAGTGCTGTCTAAGTAAAGCTCTGTTCTGCAGCACACGTACAATTATCAGTTATCCTTTGGATAGGTGATAAAAACTTTCATGGGACAAGCCCTTTAAAGCTACCCTCTAGTTCAAGAAAAAAATAAATCACATGAACTGAAGAACGAAACAACACTTAGATGATGCCCTCCATTTCATCTTTTTAGTCACAGATTCACTAATTCTTGGGCTTATCTGCTATTCAAGATGGCCGCACCACTTCTCAGACTAATACACACTGTTCATTGTTAGCCCAAAACACTTTCTACTTGTCCAGCCATGCTCTTTGAATGGCCATGACTGGTCAAGTGAGCAGTGCTGGCCAATCCAAGGGCAGCAGGAAGTGTCTTGGGCTACCAAACGCAAAGCATGCATCACGCAGTCTGAGAAGTGGTGCAGCCATCATGGATGGCAGAAGGGGAGCCTGAGAATTAGAGGATCTGTAACTAAAAGATGAAAAAGCGGACACTAGGTGAGTGTTCTGTTTATTCCCCAGTTAAGGTGAAATTTTTTCTAGAACAGGAGGGTTGCTTTAAGGTGCCTGCATTAGTAACGCCTTATATACCTTTGTCTCCTGCTCTGTCAGTCCGGCTTCAGCGGCTATCAGCATCAAGGTTGTATGTTCTGGGTGCTTGCACACTTTATTGAAATTATATTCAAGTATCTCAATCTGCTCCTTGCTCAGGCCGTTGTCTTGATTTTCACAGGTTTCTTTTTGATGGGTGCTCATCTTTAGTAGTAATGTTCATGTACCGGTCAGGACTATAATTACAAAAAAATATATTTACATAATATATCTTATTGGTCTATAATTCTATAGTGTCGAAATTGAAGCATCTTTGGTGGAATTTTTTTTTAGTAATGCCTGCTACCAGAAATCTTGAAGTCACAGTCTCTCTAATACTTAAGCTATGTGATCTTGATAATAAGGACAAGAAACAATATTGGGTTGTCAGAAACACAGACATGTCCCATTACGTCTTGTCTTGGAACTACATATGTATGTAAAGTATCTATGCAGCAAGCATGACCAATTTATATATATATATATATATATATATATATATATATATATATAGTGGTAATGTGTACTGTATAACCATGGAGGGTGTGTATATCCCACCCAGATACTTCAGCTGCGTGAGGTAAATGAAGTCCAGAAATGGTGTTGATTTTATTTGGACTGAGAGGTAGGTTTGGCAGTGGGACCTTTCAGTCCACACACCCTTCCACTGCACATATTCCCTTTAACCTGAGGTGATTGCAGGTGAGGTGGTCGGTAATATTCAATGAGGGATGAAACTACCCTCTGTGTATGAGTCAGGGGAGAATTTGAAAAGGAAGCCTGCAGAGGCTCTATGTAGTCCCAGCCAGGAGGGCTGGGGGGCCACGAGGCTGAGTGAAGCCGGATTTCTCCCCTGGTGTGGGACTTAAGCCTGGTGAAGATTACCTGCTGAGTGTCGGAGCCGGATACCCCGTGTGTGTACGGCGCTTTAGAGGTGAGATAGGGAGACCTATGTATTAGGTTTGTGTTTATTTTGCTGTGTTTGTGTTTTGGGGTGCTGGAACCTCACCTCACCCGGTGTTAAAGATAATACAACCGGATCTGTTCATAACGGATGCAGACGGATGTATTATCAGTAACGGAAGCGTTTTTGCTGATCCATGATGGATCCAACAAAAATGCAAGTGTAAAAGTAGCCTTATGCTATGTGCTCTCTATATACGTAGCTGAATGGGTGAAATAGCCACCGGTATTGCTTTTGACATAACTTGAAATATTATTAAATGGGTTTTACAGGAGTAGAATGTTGATCCATACATCCTCTTAATGCTGATCACATGCATGTAAATGATTATGCATTAGAGGGTTAAACAATCCCTTTTTATTAAAATAGTCTTTTGGAAATAAACTGCAGGGTGTCTTACTGCTGGAACCACCAGCAATCGGATTTAAACTCCAGGGCCATTTCCTTGCAGCGCCTCCTTCTGGAAAGCATTTCTTAGTTCACTTGGAACCAGTGGACTGTCTGTGTAATGAATGGACACTCTCGGTCTTCCAAAGCGAAAAAGGCTTTTTGTAACCAGTGTCTGCCTTTAGGGGAATGGAGGACCTGTTGTGTTAACTTAAAATACTGTTACAGGGTATTTTAAAAGAGGACTTTTAAACCGGACAACCCATTTAATCCAAGATTACTGCACCCTTTCCCCTACTACTTATTAACCAAGTTATTTCTAAAAATAAATTGAGCTTAGTAACAGCTGTCTATATAATTATGTGTGTCATATAGAAAACAGATTATGTAATTGTGTCTCTTGCAGGTGAATGCACTGCTTCATCCCAGTGGACTTTAATTTGAAGTGTCCCATGTTCTGTGCATTTTCCCAGACTGACAGACGGTGAGTTTTAGAGCAATCACAAGGAATGGCTTGTTAAAAATACTTTCCATGTACACCCAAGTGTTGTAGGGCTAATTGTATGTCCAATATTTGTAGGGTAGTATTACGTATTCTGTCATTATAGCAAAAACTTCACTTTGGAGACGGTTACATTGTTGTATTAGAGAATTAGATTGCCCATTATGTATTATAATGATTAGAGAAGTGATAAAAACCCTGAAGGGCTGTGGATGCCTAAATCCCCTTTAGAGATTTCAGCAGGAGTTAGGGTATATTCACACATAGCAGATCTGACGCAGAAATTTCTGTGACTGTTCCATTCATCTGTTTTTTTATTTATTTTTTGTTTCTATGGTAAAATCTCTAGTTTTTGACTATAGTTTTCATGCTTAGGAAACATGTCCCACTGTAGCCACCAAGTGTAGGTGTTCACTATAGTAGCCCCCACCCCTTCCCAGCTTAACCATTTGCCAGCTGTATGTGAAACTTACAGGGAACCTATCAGCAGTATTTTACCCACCTAAAGCATCACCATCACCTAATGTGTTCCTGTATGTATAATCAGTACCAGGAATGAAATGAACTTTCATCATTGCATGAGCTGTAGGCAATTTAGCTCATTGAAGCCATGGAAGAGGAAGCGCTTGGCGGAATAGTTATGGAGGCCAGTGCTTTAAAATGCCCATTCTGGCTTGATTGACATCCCTGAGGCAGGGGTGCATTATTATAAGCTGTTCACTATCCTGTGCATGCAGTGTTTATTTCCAGGTTTTGGCCATGCACAATGAGACAGCTCACTAGTACATCCATTGGCTTCACTAGTACACCCTCCAGGGCCTATTTCGAGTGAGGGTAACTAATATTTCTCAGTTAAAATAATTTAGGGCAAGTTCACTCTTCAGTTACAGTATATGGTCAGTTATTTCCATTAGTTATTGTGAGCCAAACATAGGTACAGGTCAAAAACACAGAACAGGTGAAGATCCTTATGTTACACCTGGTCTCTGAAGGCTTCACCACGGGTTTTGGTTCACAATAAATGATGGAAATTACTGATCAAATAACTGAAGTGTGAACTTGGCCTTAGTTGTATATTGTACTTATTTGAGATGTTTACTTTTATTATTAGACTTGAAATAGGAACATCCTTCTATGTTTTATGTATGATGCCCAACGCAGAACAAAGCATAAATCTGTCAGGTTTAGTAAGGCGGCTCCGGTTACCAGTACTTGAGCATGGTATGAGTCATAAACCATATTTAGTCTTATGCTTAATGCACAAAGCAAGCAATCATTACCACCCTTGTGTTCTTGATGAAACCTGTCTTTACATGTTGCATTATGGAGAGTACATTGATGATCATTTTGGTTGGGCGGAGTGTTAAGAATTGCCTCCAATAAATGTGGCTGCCATGTAAATGCTTTCTAACCCTTACTAAATCTTTTCTGATTGTAAATGACCATTCACCACACTACTACTACCTTGCTTAGCACTGCAATCTACTAAGCACTCTTTCACACTTGTGTATTATGTTGCTCTGTTAATTCCATATATATTTTTTTATATTGTCAATACATTTAAAGGGAGTCTCTCACCAGATAATTCATGGTTAAACCAGGTACAATGCCTTGTGGGGCTAGCTTAACTGAATGCAATGATACATTTCACTTAGGGATCTGTTGCTTCATTCTGGAGAAAAAGTACTTTTAATCCATATGCAAATGAGCAGTTAAAGAAGAGCCCTAGTCACTGTGCACCGTTTCCCCTTCTGCTTCCTTTACCAGCCCCTCTTTCTTGATAGACAGGGCCAGGTTCCTGCATAGCCATCTCACATTGACCTGTCCATCAAGAATGGGAGGGAGGGGCTGACATAGAAGGAAGTAGGAGGAGCAAGGGTGCACAGACTGGCTCATTTGCATATGGATTAAAAGTACTTTTTCTCCAGAATGAAGCAACAGATCACTAAGTGAAATGTATCATTACAGTCAGCTCAGTTAGGGTCCATTCACACGTCCGCAATTCTGTTCCGCATTTTGCGGAATGGAATTGCGGACCCATTCATTTCTATGGGGCCGCACGATGTGCTGCCCAGATCCGGAATTGCGGATCCGCACTTCCGGGTCCGCAATTCCGTTCCTGAAAAAAATAGAACATGTCCTATTCTTGTCCGCAATTGCGGAGACAAGATTAGGCATTTTCTATTAAGTGCCGGCGATGTGCGGTCTGCAAAATGCAGAACGCACATCGCCGATGTCTGTGTTTTGTGGATCCACAAAACACACACGGATGTGTGAATGGACCCTTAGTCCTACAAGGCAATGTGCCTGGTTTCACCGTGTATTTCCCGGGGTCTGACTCCCTTTAATTAGTTCTATTCACATTTCTATAATTATTTATTACATGTATGTTTTTTTTTTATGCACATGCCATTTTTTCAATGTGCACAATAGTCCAATTAATCTGCATGGGTAACAGTTTTAGCCCAGAGAAGTCATGGGGTTGGACCTGGAATTTACATAGTTTGCAGCATATTTGTTTCATTTTGTATCACCCATATTTCTGCAACATTACAAAAACATAAAAAAGTACATCCTTTAACAATAAAAAAGAAACAACTATGGATAAATAAGGACAACTCAGAACATAATACAGAACAAAAATGGATACCATACGAAACCAAAAGTAGAACAAACTGTGAAGAATACAAACAACATTATACAAATTGCAAATCCATCTTTCATCTTTGATTTAATTTTCATGCACAAGTGTGAATAAACCCTAATGAGAAGTGCAATGTGTTCCTTGTCAATACAGATTTTTGGGCATTTATGTGGGCATAAAAACCATCATTTGTCTGCAGAGAGTATGCAGACTGTATGAGGATGAAGAATCGTATTAGCGATCGTTCATCACCATAGAGTGAGATCATTTCTACATTTAAATGTACTAAGTGAGTGCCTATTGAGATGCTGCATTGTTGAACAGCACTTGTTTACAGGCAGGATATCTGCCCATGTGAACAGACCTCTACCTATACACTAGGGCCAAGTTCATAGAAAGCCCACTAAACTATCCAGTATGTTTTAAAAATGTGAGAGGAAACCCATGCAGACACATGCTTGGTGAGTTCCAAACCCAGCACCCCTGTACTGAAAGGCAAAAGTGCTCACTACTGAGCTACTGTGCTGCCTATAGTAACAGTGGGCATCATGTGGGCAGCATAGTGTCTTAGTGATTAGCACCTTGTAGTCCTGGGTTTGAATCTGACCAAGGGCAACATGTGCCATGGAGTTTGTATTTTCTCCCCAGACCAAAAACCATACTAATAGGCAGGGACAGACGGATCCTACAGGGAAATTTCCCAGGGGGCCAACGGTCAGGTACATAGCAATCTGATGCTTTCAGCATTAATTACTGCTAGGAGCATCTGGTAGAAGTAGAAGTACCCTCCTGCATTCAACCGCCTATTTATATTGGCTCTGCTTTCTGTCAATTTGGACCCACCTACAATATGGGGCCACTTTTTTTTTTTTTTTTTCAGGGCCACTTTACATTCCCAGTCCGTCCTTGATAATAGGTTCATTTAGAATTGAGCTTGTGATCCCTTGATGGGGACAAGGACCCTGTGGACTGCATAATAAGGTTGTGTCCCTTTGTTAAATGATCACTGTGTAGCATCTACTTCAATCACTTATCTGCAGTCAAAAGACACAAAGAAGAACTCTAAACCCCATGGTCTCTTTAGATCAACAGAACAAGAAAGCAACTGTAATCATGACAAGACATCAATTTAACAAATCAATCCTACTAAATACATACAAAAATCTGAATGCCAAATATATCAAATGAGTCTATTATTATTATTATTATGAATACACTGAACTGTACTGTTCCCATAACTGCGAAAAATGCAAAAATAAAGTCAAATTCCTAAGAGATTACAGAAATGTTCATTTGAAAAAGTAACGTGAGAAACAATGTCAAACGTTTATGTGTCTAATAGAAAAGAATGGATTTAGGGATCGGATCACTGTGCTGCAGAGACTGAAGGAGAATTTCATCTGACACTCTTTCATGTGGTCTACTGCCAAATCCCGCCACACTCCCCAGTCTTTTCTGCTTGAGCCTACGACTTGCCTTACATGCAGAAGAAGCATCTACTTACATATTGAGAGAATATGTTGCTTGGCAAAGCTCTCTCAGCCAGCACGTCTTGAGTTCATAAAGAGCAGCGGCGTACTGAGAGGCTTTTTAGCTGTCTCGCTGGCTTGTGAGATGACGCCTACTTGTTTGTCGCACATTGTTGTGTAAAAAGTGAGCAAACACAGGTACCTGAAAAACCTGCCGTACAGGCCCAGCCAAGAGGGATGCTGACAATTCCTGAGATCACTTGTCAGCTGGGCGATCAAACACTGCTGCTTCCACTGGCCGACGCTGCCTCGGTTTTCCATATGCTGCTCAATGGGTGTTTCATATTTCACATGCAGCACACGCCTATTGAGCCCAGCACAAGGTTATGTAAGCTATGAAAGAGCTGATACAATCTCTTTTCATTTAAGTGACAAAACGTGCTTGTAAATGGTGTTAAGTGGCATGTGTAAAAGGATGAGCTCATGCCAAAACCTGCGCTTTTCTGTGAATCCGTTTTTTCTACTGTGCTAATCACATTCTTGGGAGGGGTTTTCCAGGATTTGTATATTGATGGCCTATCCCCAGCATACGTTACCAATACCTGATCGGTGGGGGGGCCAACTCCCAGTACCCTCACCTGTCAGCTATTTGAAGAGGCTGTGAGCGCTGCGTCCTCTTCCTAGGACAGTGACGTCACGTTCATCAGTTGCATGACCCAGGCGCAGCTCAGTCCCATTCCAGTGAAAGGACCTGGGTACACATACAATGTATACAATGTACGACGCTGCGCTTGGTAAACTGAGAGGAGGCCACAGATCTCATTGAAGCGCCGTGACTTTTTTTAAACAGCTGATCAGCAAGAGTGCTGGGAGTTGCACCCCACCGATGAGTTATTGATGACCTAGGTCATCAATGTTCTACTCACGGACAAGCCCGTTAAAGGGGTTATGCCACGAAAAACATTCTATGTGTTTTTCAAACCAGATCCTGGATCTGAATACTTTTGTAATTGCATGTAATTATTTATTTAGTATAGCCAGTGAGCTATTCAATAAAATGTATCTGTATAGCGCCACCTGCTGTTTGTTCTTTTCCTTATTTCTTGACCATCTCACTGAGGTGGTCGTACCCACTGAGTTTAAATCTTCAACTGCCACCAGCTGTATCTTCTGTTAGAAGCTGCAGCAAAATGGACAAACTCTATCAGAAAGGACATGCTCCCTCAGCTTGAAACAAATCTAACAGAACAATTGGACCAATTAATGGGGATATCTCTGGATCCATGTGAGGTACAGGGCTGGTTTTAGCTTTGTTAGAGAGAGATTGTCATGTACTATATGATGTTTGATTTTCATTTTTTACATCTATCATGGCAAAACCTCTTTAAGTGTGGATTTATCTTAACTAGAAGGTTTGCAAGACAGGTTATATATGCTACAATCATGGGATCTAGAGACAGTATCAGTACCAGGAGATCCTCTGGTGTGGCAAGTGTCTAGCAGAAAACAACCCCATTTGGAGTTGACTTTAGGGCCAATCACTTTTGACTCTATAAGGTACTAGTAGAAGGACCCGGCTTCGCACGGGTATATTTAATCTATTTCATTTAAAGTTTCTGTGTGTCGTTAAAAGATATCGACAGTATCCCCCATAACAGTGACATCTACAGCACCCTGCCCCACTGTCTGCTGAGCTGTGTATCTAATCTTATCCTGTGTGATACTGTCTGCTGACCTGTGTATCTAATCCTATCCTGTGTGATACTATCTGCTGAGCTGTGTATCTAATCCTATCCTGTGTGATACTGTCTACTGAGCTGTGTTTCTAATCCTATCCTGTGTGATACTGCCTGCTGAGCTGTGTATCTAATCCTATCCTGTGTGATACTGTCTGCTGAGCTGTGTATCTAATCCTATCCTGTGTGATACTGTCTGCTGAGCTGTGTATCTAATCCTATCCTGTGTGATACTGTCTGCTGAGCTGTGTATCTAATCCTATCCTGTGTGATACTGTCTGCTGAGCTGTGTATCTAATCATATCCTGTGTGATACTGCCTGCTGAGCTGTGTATCTAATCCTATCCTGTGTGATACTGCCTGCTGAGCTGTGTTTCTAATCCTATCCTGTGTGATACTGCCTGCTGAGCTGTGTATCTAATCCTATTCTGTGTGATACTGTCTGCTAAACTGTGTATCTAATCTTATGTTGTGTGATACTCCCTGCTGAGCTGTGTATCTAATCCTATCCTGTGTGATACTGTCTGCTGAGCTGTGTATCTAATCCTTGCTGAACTGTGTATCTAATTCTATTGTGTGTGATACTGTCTGCTGAGCTGTGAATCTAATCCTATCCTGTGTGATACTGTCTGCTGAGCTGTGTATCTAATCTTATGTTGTGTGATACTGTCTGCTGAGCTGTATATCTAATCCTGTGTAATACTATCTGCTGAGCTATGTATCTAATCCTATCTTGTGTGATACTGTCAGCTGAGCTGTATATATAATCCTATCATGTATGATACTGTCTGCTGTGTATCTAAGGCTATTGTGTGATACTGTCTGCTGAGCTGTGCATATCGTTGTGTAGTCCTAGCCTAAAGCTGACTTATAGCAGTAAATAAAAATGGCTGGGTTGTTATGGAAACCTGGAAAAAAACTGTATGTGTGTGTGGAGACTATGGCAGTTGGGGGCTTGAATTGGCTAATGCAGGTCATTTTTTGGGAGACCTGGTCTAAAACCTTCCCGAACACCTGATGTAACTGTGTGCCAAATTTGGTGAAGATCGGTAAAGTCATTTGGTTGCGTATAAAGAACGTCCAGACAGACAGACAGAAACTCATTTTATAATATAAGAGACTAGCAGAAGGACCCGGCTTCGCACGGGTATATTTCATCTATTTCATTTTATGTTTCCGCGTGTATAACAGTGACCTCTACAGTACCCGCCCCTTTAACAATGACCTCCACAGTGCCCGCCCCTTTAACATTGACCTCCACAGTGCCCGCCCCTTTAACAATGACCTTCAGAGTGCCCAACCCTTTAACAGTGCCTGCTCCTTTAACAGTGACATCCACAGTGCCGGCCCCTTTAACAGTGACCACCCCTTTAGCATTGACCACCCCTTTAACAGTGACCTTCATAATGGCTGCCCCTTTAACAGTGACCTTCACAGTACCCGTCCCTTTAACAGTGACTTACACAGTGCCCGCCCCTTTAACAGAGACCTCCACAGTGCCCGCCCCTTTAAAAGTGACTTTCACAGTGCCCGCCCCTTTAACAGTGACTTTCACAGTGACGGCCCCTTTAACAGTGACTTTCACAGTGGCCGCCCCTTTAACAGCACAAACAAAAGTGGAAGAGCAGCACAACCAAACCTTTAGACCCAAAACCAGAATGCGACAGCCGCGATGGGACCGCAGATCCACAGCAGTCCAGGAACAGCGATGAAAAATGGAAGTCACAGCAGCATATCCAGTGCGTCTTTTATTGGAAGCCTTGAGTGCACACACAGACAAAATACGACGTTTCGGCTACGAAGTAGCCTTTGTCAAGTATACAAAAGGTAAAAACTGGCAATGTTAAATACATATATGCGACCACTTCCACAACATGTTGGAGCCAATCGTTATTAGGCTCAGCCCACTCAATACATCAGTGTAATTAAAAGCAGCCTCTTAAGTAATCAGGCCGTCTGAAACATATAATAATATAAATGTGTACCTGAAACATATAGAACATCGTCCAATAGCGCTAGACATATTCACATCCACCTCGGCGTCTGGTTAATCGCAGTGCGCGTGTCCATGACGTCATCGCGCTATCACGCGACGCGCTGCCGTCAGTCACGTGCATAATGTGTCATCAAGTCACATGATGATCACATGTTAAGCGCAAGGTCCTTTGCACACATGTAGCTACAACCACATGGAAGGTCCTATTAACGGACCTCACTGCTTAGCCTATGTATGTCAATGGAGACAAAATCATGTCTCACACACAGACTACAACACAGGGACAAAGCGATATATCCACTTTATATAAAAATAGATATTCCATGGGGTCAGACATATGTAGAGCATGGCCATCTAGCGATTAATGGATATGGGAAGAAAAGTTTGACCCCAATGGAATCGGACGAAACAATGTATCAGATAAACAACACATAAATAAATATTGTGAATAAACATGTGACCATAGTGACCAAACAAAATAATCCAAATAAACCATAATCTACCGTTAAAAACATTGTCTATACTGAGTCAGACATGAATAGAACTGTACCTATCTATACGGTTTACATTAAATTCAATGTTGAGTCCCTGGGGTTGCAACGATTGTAATGTAAAGATCCATTTCAGCTCTTTTTTTCTCAACAAGCGCTCCCTATCACCACCCCTCTTGGGGACATCAACAGAGTCGATGACTCTAAATCTCAATTGGCTGACAGAGTGTCCACAGTCAATAAAGTGCTTAGCCACCGGTTTGTCCACCATTTTTTTCCTAATGGTACTTTTGTGTTTGTTAATACGCTCCCTAATTTCCATGGTTGTTTCTCCCACATAGATCAAACTGCAGGGACAAACAATCATGTAGACTACAAATTTGGACCGACATGTATAATATCCTGCAGTTGTATTTCTTGCCACTATAAAGGTGTACAAAGGTGTTCCCCTTTAACATATTCCCACTGTTGCAGCAACCCAGACATGGGAAGTTCCCCATCTTTCTGGGTTTAAGGTAAGTTTGACCCCCTTTAATGACACCTCCTAAGTCAGTTTTAATCAATTTGTCACGGAAATTGGTGCCCTGGCGGACTGTCAAATTTGTGTATATCTATTTTTATATAAAGTGGATATATCGCTTTGTCCCTGTGTTGTAGTCTGTGTGTGAGACATGATTTTGTCCCCATTGACATACATAGGCTGAGCAGTGAGGTCCGTTAATAGGACCTTCCATGTGGTTGTTGCTACATGTGTGCAAAGGACCTTGCGCTTAACATGTGATCATCATGTGACTTGATGACACATTATGCACGTGACTGACGGCAGCGCGTCGCGTGATAGCGCGATGACGTCATGGACATGCGCACTGCGATTAACCAGACGCCGAGGTGGATGTGAATATGTCTAGCGCTATTGGACGATGTTCTATATGTTTCAGGTACACATTTATATTATTATATGTTTCAGACGGCTTAATTACTTAAGAGGCTGCTTTTAATTACACTGATGCATTGAGTGGGCTGAGCCTAAAAATGATTGGCTCCAACATGTTGTGGAAGTGGTCGCATATATGTATTTAACATTGCCAGTTTTTACCTTTTGGTAAAGGTAAGATGCACTGGATATGCTGCTGTGACTTCCATTTTTCATTGCCCCTTTAACAGTGACTTTCACAGTGACCGACCCTTTAACAGTGACTTTCACAGTGACCGCCCTTTTAACTATGACTTTCACAGTGACCGCCCCTTTAACAGTGACCCCCCTTTAACAGTGACTTTCACAGTGACCACCCCCTTAACAGTGACTTTCGCAGTGACCGCCCCTTTAACAGTGACTTTTACAGTGACCGCCCCTTTAACAGTGACTTTCACAGTGACCGCCCCTTTAACAGTGACTTTTACAGTGATCACCCCTTTAACAAGGACTTTCACAGTGACCGCCCCTTTAACAGTGACTTCACAGTGACCACCCCTTTAACAGTGACTTTCACAGTGACCGCCCTTTTAACAGTGACTTTCACAGTGACCGCTCCTTTAACAGTGATCACCCCTTTAACAGTGACTTTTACAGTGGCCGCCCCTTTAACAGTGTCCGCCCTTTTAACAGTGACTTTCACAGTGGCCGCCCCTTTAACAGTGACTTTCACAGTGGCCGCCCCTTTAACAGTGACTTTCACAGTGACCGCCCCTTTAGGCCTCATGCACACGACCGTTTTTTTTTTTGCGGTCCGCAAAAACAGTTTCCGTTGTTCCGTGATCCGTGTCCGTTTTTTCATCCGTGGGTCTTCCTTGATTTTTGGAGGATCCACGGACATGAAAAGTGAAAAAATAAACTAAGTCAAGTTTGCATTGAAAATGATAGGAAAAATGGACACGGATCACGGACACGGATCACAGACGCGGATGACTATCTTGTGTGCATCCGTGATTTTTCACGGACCCATTGACTTGAATGGGTCCGTGAACTGTTGTCCGTGAAAAAAATAGGGCAGGTCATATTTTTCACGGACGCGGAAACCAAACGGTGCATTTTCCGATTTTTACACGGACCCATTGACCCATTGAACAACGGCCGCGGATGCACACAACGGTCGTGTGCAGGAGGCCTTAACAGTGACTTTCACAGTTCCGCCCCTTTAACATTGACTTTCACAGTGACTGCCCCTTTAACAGTGACTTTCACAGTGACCGCCCCTTTAACAGTGACTTTCACAATGACTGCCCCTTTAACAATGACTTTCACAGGGACTGCCTCTTTAACAGTAATCGCCCCTTTAACAGTGACTTTCACAGTGACCACCCCTTCAACAGTGACTTTCATAGGGCCCGCCCCTTTAACAGTGACCTCCACAGTGCTCACCCATTTAATAACATTGATCTCCACAGTGCCTGCCCCTTTAATAACAGTGACCTCCACAGTGCCCGCCCCTTTAAGCAGTAAAGAAAAATGGCTGGGTTGTTATGGAAACCTGGAGTAAAACTGTGTTTATGGCAATTGGGATTTGAAGAGATAGACTTGCAGGCTTGTATTTGCTAATTTGGGTTATTTTTTGAGAATATCTCAGGAACGGTATGTCCTAGAGAGCTGAGTTCCGGTCTAAAACCTTCTCGGACACCTGATGTACCTGTGTGCGAAATTTGGTGAAGATCGGTCTAGTCGTTTGGTCGCACATAAAGAACGTCCAGACAGACAGACAGAAATTAATTTTTATATATATAAAAGACTAGCAGAAGGACCTGGCTTCGCACGGGTAAATTTCATCTATTTAATTTTATGTTTCCGTGTGTCGTAAAAAGATATCGACAGTATCCCCCATAACAGTGACCTCTACAGTACCCGCCCCTTTAACAATGATCTCCACAGTGCCCGCCCCTTTAACATTGACCTACACAGTGGCCGCCCCTTAAACATTGACCTCCACAGTGCCTGCCCCTTTAACAGTGACCTCCACAGTGCACGCCTCTTTAACAGTGACCGCCCCTTTAGCATTGACCACCCCTTTAACAGTGACCTCCACAGTGCCCACCCCTTTAACAGTGACCACCCCTTTAGCATTGACCACCCCTTTCACAATGACCTTTTTAGTGGCCGCCCCTTTAACAGTGACCTTCACAGTGCCCACCCCTTTAACAGTGACTTTCACAGTGCCCGCCCCTTTAACAGTGACTTTAACAGTGACTACCCCTTTAGCAGTGACTTTCACAGTGACCACACCTTTAACAGTGACTTTCACAGTGACCGCCCTTTAACAGTGACTTTCACAGTGACCGCCCCTTTAACATTGACTTTCACAGTAACTGCCCATTTAAACAGTGACTTTCACAGTGACCGCCCCTTTAACAGTGACTTTCACAGTGACCGCCCCTTTACCAGTGACTTTCACAGTAACTGCCCCTTTAACAGTGGCTTTCACAGTGACCGCCTCTTTAACAGTGACCGCCCCTTTAGAATTGACCACCCGTTTAACAGTGACCTCCACAGTGCCCACCCCTTTAACAGTGACCACACCTTTAGCATCGACCACCCCTTTCACAGTGACCTTTTTAGTGGCCGCCCCTTTAACAGTGACCTTCACAGTGCCCACCCCTTTAACAGTGACTTTAACAGTGCCCATCCCTTTAACAGTGACTTTAACAGTGACCGCCCCTTTAACAGTGACTTTCACAGTGACTTCCTTTTTAACAATGGCCGCCCCTTTAACAGTGACTTTCACAGTGGCCGCCCCTTTAACAGTGACTTTCACAGTAACCGCCCCTTTAACAGTGACTTTCACAGTGACCGCCCCTTTAACAGTGACTTTCACAGTGACCGCCCCTTTACCAGTGACTTTCACAGTAACTGCCCCTTTAACAGTGATTTTCACAGTGACCGCCTCTTTAACAGTGCCCGCCCCTTTAACAGTGACTTTTACAGTGACCGCCCATTTAACAGTGACTTTCACAGTGACCGCCCCTTTAACAGTGACTTTCACAGTGACCGACCCTTTAACAGTGACTTTCACAGTGGCCGCCCCTTTAACAGTGACTTTCACAGTCGCCGCCCCTTTAACAGTGACCGCCCCTTTAACAGTGACTTTCACAGTGACCGCCCCCTTAACAGTGACTTTCAAAGTGACCGCCCCTTTAACAGTGACTTTCACAGTGACCGCCCCTTTAACAGTGACTTTCACAGTCGCCGCCCCTTTAACAGTGAATTTCACAGTGACCACCCCTTTAACAGTGACTTTCACAGTGACAGCCCCTTTAACAGTGACTTTCACAGTGACCGCCACTTTAACAGTGACTTTTACAGTGACCGCCCCTTTAACAGTGACTTTTTTTTCAGTGACCGCCCTTTTAACAGTGACTTTCACAGTGACCGCCCCTTTAACAGTGACTTTCACAGTGACCGCCCCTTTAACAGGGACCTTCATAACGGCCGCCCCTTTAATAACAGTGAAATCCACAGTGCCCGCCCATTCAATAACAGTGACCTCCACAGTGCCCGCCCCTTTAATAGTGACCTCCACTGTGCCCGCCCCTTTTAAAACAGTGACCTCCACATTGCCCGCCCCTTTAAGCAGTAAAGAAAAATGGCTGGGTTGTTATGGAAACCTGGAGTATAACTGTGTTTATAGCATTTGGGATTTGAAGAGAAAGACTTGCAGGCTTGTATTGGGGGGAAAGTCATTTTTTGGGAATATCTCAGGAACGGTACGAGCTGAGACCCGGTCTAAAACCTTCCCGGACACCTGATGTACCTGTGTGCCAAATTTAGTGAAGATCGGTCCAGTCGTTTGGTCGCGCATAAAGAACGTCTAGACAGACAGACAGAAACTCATTTTTATATATATATATAAGAGACTAGCAGAAGGACCCGGCTTCGCACGGATATATTTCATCTATTTCATTTTATGTTTCCGTGTGTCGTAAAAAAATATCAACAGTTTCCCCCATAAACATAACAGTGACCTCTACAGTGCCCGCCCCTTTAACTGTGACTTTCACAGTGGCCGCCCCTTTAACAGTGACTTTCACAGAGACCGCCCCTTTAACAGTGACCGCCCGTTTAACAGTGACTGTCACAGTGACCGCCCTTTAACAGTGACTTTCACAGTGACCGCCCCCTTAACAGTGACTTTCACAGTGGCCGCCCCTTTTAACTGTGACTTTTACTGTGTCCGCCCCTTTAACTGTGACCGCCCCTTTAACTGTGACTTTCATTGTGACCGCCACTTTAACTGTGACTTTCACTGTGACCGCCACTTTAACTGTGAGTTTCACTGTGACCGCCCCTTTAACTGTGAGTTTCACTGTGACCGCCCCTTTAACTGTGACTTTCACTGTGACCGCCCCTTTAACTGTGACTTTCACTGTGACTGCCCCTTTAACTGTGACCGCCCCTTTAACTGTGACTTTCACTGTGACCGCCCCTTTAACTGTGACTTTCACTGTGATTGCCCCTTTAACTGTGACTTTCACTGTGACCGCCCCTTTAAGCAGTAAAGAAATATGGCTGGGTTGTTATGGAAACCTGGAGTAAAACTGTGTTTATGGCAGTTGTGCTTTGAAGAGAAAGAATTGCAGGCTTGTATTTGGGGGGGGGGGGGGTAATTTTTTGGGAATATCTCAGTAACGGTACGTCCTAGACAGTTGAGACCCAGTCTAAAACCTTCCCGGACAGTCGTTTGGTCACGCATAAAGAACGTCTAGACAGACAGACAGACAGACAGATAGACAGACAGAAACTCATTTTTATATATATAAGAGATATGCAATGGTCACATATAAAACCACTTCTTGCTTGCTTTTCTCAGCGCCCAGAGTGAAAGGATGCCCGGCCAGGGATCTTATGTCATTGTGTTACTTTGCCCAATGAGCGCCTCCCTCCTCAGACTGATGGGAACACTCATTGACTGATAAGCACTTCCATCAGTCTCAGTGATGAAGTCATTGGTACAGGTGGACTGGGGAGCAGTTTTCATCCGTGCACAGGGAGAAGCAGCAGGAGCGGCGCAGGGGGCAGTTTATGATATTGGATAACCCCTTTAATATTTGACCAAAACGGCTGGTAAATTAAAGATAATGAAGGGAATCTATAAATCGCTTATGATAATTAATGCATGGATATGGTATGTGGTCAGAATAACTTTATGAGTCTAGTCTGGGGCCTGGATTAATTTTAGGATCTTATCTTAAGGTCTAGTCTAGGGTCTGAATAAATTAAGGGATCTGGAGTCTGAATAATTTAGGGGTCTGGATAATTTTAGGGTCTGGTTAAGAATCTGAATCTATTTAGGGATGTGGAGTCTAAATGTATAAGGAGGTCTGGATTAATTTTGAGGTCTGAACCAAGGTCTGAATTTATTTAGTTGTCTGTTGTGTGTGTGTGAATGGCATGTATGAGCTGCGTTTGTGTGTTTTATGTGTCTCCTGATTAAATGGCATGTATGAATAAAGCTTACAAAAGAAAAAAGAACAAAATATTGGGCTCCACGTAGAAATCACCACATTGTAGCAGTAGAACTAAAGCAGAAAAAGCGGGGTGCTAGCCTCAAAAGGTTGGATTCCAAACTATTCCTTCACAATAACCACTTGGAAAAGAAGAAACAATGATAAAGCTGTACAATCACATTTATATATACCCAGACTTACAATTTCATTATCATTTCATTATAATATAGATCAGTGATGCCCAACCTACGGCCCGCAAACCCATGTCATGCGGCCCGCGCAGTGACCTGGACTTTATCAGCGCAGGGAGCGCTGCGAACGGCGCAGGCAGCAAAGCGATGCTGCCTGTTCCTGCAATCTCCCCGCCCAGCCTTGCTTCCTAGCTAATTTATTCACTGCACTTGCCTTTGTGAAATTGAAGAGAAGCGCAGTAATCTCGCACAGGCGCACTGGCAGAGGCATTGAAGTGCGCATGCACCGTCTTCCTGGCCTCTGCCAGTGCGCCTGTGCGAGATTATGGCGCTTCTCTTCAATTTCACAAAGGCAAGTGCAGTGAATAATTTAGCTAGGAAGCGGCTCTGGGTGGGGGGGATATCTGTGGATGACACTGAGGGGGGGATATCTGTGGATGACACTGAGGGGGGGATATCTGTGGACGGCACTGAGGGGGGATATCTGTGGACGGCACTGAGGGGGGATATCTGTGGATGACACTGAGGGGGGGAGATATCTGTGGATGACACTGAGGGGGGGATATCTGTGGATGACACTGAGGGGGATATCTGTGGATGACACTGAGGGGGGATATCTGTGGATGACACTGAGGGGGGTGTATCTGTGGATGACACTGAGGGGGGTGTATCTGTGGACGACACTGAGGGGGGATAACTGTGGATGACACTGAGGGGGGGATATCTGTGGATGACACTGAGGGGGGATATCTGTGGACGACACTGAGGGGGGGATATCTGTGGATGACACTGAGGGGGGATATCTGTGGATGACACTGAGGGGAGATATCTGTGGATGACACTGAGGGGAGATATCTGTGGATGACACTGGGGGGGTTGTATCTGTGGATGACACTGAAGGGGGGGATATCTGTGGATGACACTGAGGGGGGATATCTGTGGATGACACTGAGGGGGGGATATCTGTGGATGACACTGGGGGGGTTGTATCTGTGGATGACACTGAAGTCCCCCCCTCAGATATCCCCCCCTCAGTGTCATCCACAGATATCCCCCCCTCAGTGTCATCCACAGATATCCCCCCTCAGTGTCATCCACAGATACACATCTGTAGATGACACTGAGGGGGGATATCTGTGGATGACACTGAGGGGGGATATCTGTGGATGACACTGAGGGGGGATATCTGTGGATGACACTGAGGGGGGGATATCTGTGGATGACACTGAGGGGGGGATATCTGTGGATGACACTGAGGGGGGATATCTGTGGATGACACTGAGGGTGGGATATCTGTGGATGACACTGAGGGGGAGATATCTGTGGATGACACTGAGGGGGGGTTATCTGTGGATGACACTGAGGGGGGGTTATCTGTGGAAGGAGTCTGTGTTAACTCCGAAACGCGTCTGGTGTATACAAGTCTCAAATGAAGAAAAAAAACGCAGCATATAATTTGCGGATCATCTACGGATTTTCGGAGCGCTCCCGAATAAGAAACAGTCTTCCCGTGTCTAGAACAAATAGAAACAAGGTAACGCCGATCACCAAAGAGGGCCTAATTATCTACAGACCCCGGCGTAGGGCCGGATATCTGTGGATGACACTGGGGGGGTTGTATCTGTGGATGACACTGAAGTCCCCCCCTCAGATATCCCCCCCTCAGTGTCATCCACAGATATCCCCCCCTCAGTGTCATCCACAGATATCCCCCCTCAGTGTCATCCACAGATACACATCTGTAGATGACACTGAGGGGGGATATCTGTGGATGACACTGAGGGGGGATATCTGTGGATGACACTGAGGGGGGGGATATCTGTGGATGACACTGAGGGGGGGATATCTGTGGATGACACTGAGGGGGGGATATCTGTGGATGACACTGAGGGGGGGTGTATCTGTGGATGACACTGAGGGGGTGTATCTGTGGATGACACTGAGGGGGGATATCTGTGGATGACACTGAGGGGGGATATCTGTGGATGACACTGAGGGGGGGTGTATCTGTGGATGACACTGAGGGGGATATCTGTGGATGACACTGAGGGGGGATATCTGTGGATGACACTGAGGGTGGGATATCTGTGGATGACACTGAGGGGGAGATATCTGTGGATGACACTGAGGGGGGGGTTATCTGTGGATGACACTGAGGGGGGGTTATCTGTGGAAGGAGTCTGTGTTAACTCCGAAACGCGTCTGGTGTATACAAGTCTCAAATGAAGCAAAAAAACGCAGCATATAATTTGCGGATCATCTACGGATTTTCGGAGCGCTCCCGAATAAGAAACAGTCTTCCCGTGTCTAGAACAAATAGAAACAAGGTAACGCCGATCACCAAAGAGGGCCTAATTATCTACAGACCCCGGCGTCTAGCAGACTGTTCACAACCTTGAAAGCTTTTCACTCACCTCATAACAAACCGGAGGTAAGATTTTCTGTGACGCAACACGTGGGACGACACGCTACGCACGAAAACCCGGAATACTATTGCCTTAAACAGTGAGTAATACAGCTTGAACTAATAATGGTGTAGTAGCAGATGGTCACGATATAGCTACGAAGACACATCCAACAAACTGAGAGGAAATTATCCTCATTTGTAAAGCATTGTCTATACCGGAACTTTCAACATCTATAAATCGATGTAAAAATCGTCGACATAAAGGGGAACCACGCACACTACAAGTGCACCAAAGTCGGATATTTATTAAAACAGCATATTGGTTACAATCCAGCAGCAACCTACAAGACTGTTGGTATCCATAACCAACCACTGCATTACAATTGTGCACTCATCTAATTCCTTAGATTGGTTACATCAATTTTAGTAATCTACTACCCTACATATACAGCGGTATTTTATTGTTATTTTATAGAAGTATTGTCAATTTAGATATTTTATGTTTATATGTAATAAATAATATTAGCAGTATCAATGATCAGCGCTCTGTGTTAATTCCGGATGCAGGTGTGCCCCACTAATTCTATTCATAAATGAAATATATGTTCACATCAGGCAGACACGTATGCACTTTATAAGCGCTTATCACTTGGATTATTGTACAAGGATAATAAATTGTTATTATACGCTTATATTATATTAGCAGAAGGACCCGGCTTCGCACGGGTATATTTCATCTATTTCATTTCACGTTTGTGTGTGTCGTTAAAAGATATCAACAGTATCCACTATAACAGTGACATCTACAGTATCCCGCCACTTTAACAGTGACCTCCACAGCAGCGTGCCCCATTATCAGTAACATCCACAGCCCTCCCCTTTAAAAGTGACCTCCACAGTGGCCGCCCCTTTATTATTGACCTCCACAGTACCATGTCTTGTTAACAGAGATTTCCACAATAACCTTCCCCCCCGACAGTGACCTTCACAGAGATCCATTCCCTTAAAATGTGACCTCCACAATACCCCGCCCTCTTAACAGTGACCTCTACAGCACCCCGCCCCTTAACACTGATCTCCATAGTGGACCGTCCCCTTAACAGTGACCTCCACCGTTCCCTGCCCCTTAACAGTTCCCTGCACCCTCCACAGCGGCTGCCCCTTTATTAGTGACGTCCACAGTATCCCGTCTCCCTAATAGTGATTTCCACAACACCCCGTCCCCTTCACAGTGGCCTCTACAGCAATCTGCCCCTTAACATTGACCTTCATAGCGGACCGTCCCCTTAACTGTGACCTCCACAGCAGTCTGCCCCTAGGGTGGCCAGAGGTCCAGTTTTAGGCTGGACAGACCGGCTTTCAGACTCCCTGTCCTCCGTCCGGAGCAGGGCCTGGACAGACACAGGGATGTCCTTTTAAATAGCTCACTCTCAGACAGCAGCACTGTGCTGTCTGAGCGCGAGCTGCAGGGAGAAAGTCACCCTCCCTCCTACCCCAGTAGCTAACAGAAGTTGATTTTTACCTTCATTTTTTCAATCCCCATCGGCTGCGGATTGGGAGGGGGCGTGGCTTAGCGGGACCTGGGGGCAGGGTTTTTAAGTCCATCTTTTGAGGGTGGCCTGAATGATCACCCTACCTGCCCCCTTAACTGTGACCTGCACAGCACTCCGCTCTCTTAACAGTGTCATCCACAGCGCCCTGCCCCTTCAAAGCTTACGTACAGCAGTGAAGAAAAATGGCTGGGTTGTTATGGAAACCGGGTGTAAAACTGTGTGTATATGGAGTCTATGGGCCTGTGAGCTTCTATTGGCTGATAAGGGTCATGTGACCAGGCTTCTATTGGCTAATGCTTTTTTTGGGAATATCTCAGGAACGGTACGTCCTAGAGAGCTGAGACCTGCCCAGACACCTGATATAGGGTGACCACGTGTCCCGGTTTGCCCGGGATCGTCCCGTAATTTACATTTTTGTCCCGTGTCCCGGGAGCCTTCAAACCGGGACAATAGAGAGTCCCGGAATCAACTGCCTGCCAGACTTCAGTGGCGTCGCCAGGGGGGGGCCACGGCCCCCCCTACATCATGCTGTGCCCCCCCAACTAAAATGCCCCCCCAAGTGAGCCGCCGCCGCCGCCGCTGCCGGGCACAGGGAGATGAGCGCTTCCATTGCGCTCATCTCCTTAGTAATCTGCCTGTGCCAGCGGAGGTGCAGGGGAGGGAGAGGCGTGTCCCTTCCCCTTCCTCTGATAGGCTGCAGGCACTAGGCCGGCAGCCTATCAGAGGCCGGCGAAGGCGGGGCGATGACGTCATCGCACCGCCCGAGCCTTACAGCGCGGGACACAGGAAGAGTCTGCATCGCATCGCTGACACTGAGGTAAGTATAAGTGGGTTTTTTTGTTGTTTTTTTTTTTTACAATAGAGTTACTGGCATTGGGGGGGCTTATTACAATGGGGGGACTTATTACAATGGGGGGGCTTATTACAATGGGGGGGCTTATTACAATGGGGGGGCTTAATACTGGCACATGATGGGGGGGCTTAATACTGGCACATGATGATGGGGGGGCTTAATACTGGCACATGATGATGGGGGGACTTAATACTGGCACATCATGGGGGGCTTAATACTGGCAAGTGATGGGGGGGCTTAATACTGGCACGTAATGGGGGGCTTATTACAAGCACGTAATGGGGGGCTTATTACTGGCACGTAATGGGGGGGCTTATTACTGGCACGTAATGGGGGGGCCTATTACTGGCACGTGATGGGGGGCTTATTACTGGCACGTGATGGGGGGCTTATTACTGGCACGTGATGGGGGGCTTATTACTGGCACGTGATGGGGGGCTTATTACTGGCACGTGATGGGGGGCTTATTACTGGCACGTGATGGGGCTCTTGTTACTGGCACGTGATGGGGGGCTTATTACTGGCACGTGATGGGGGGCTTATTACTGGCACGTAATGGGGGGCTTATTACTGGCACGTAATGGGGGGCTTATTACTGGCACGTAATGGGGGGCTTATTACTGGCACGTAATGGGGGGGCTTATTACTGGCACGTAATGGGGGGGCCTATTACTGGCACGTGATGGGGGGCTTATTACTGGCACGTGATGGGGGGTTTATTACTGGCATGTGATGGGGGGCTTATTACTGGCACGTAATGGGGGGCTTATTACTGGCACGTGATGGGGCTCTTGTTACTGGCACGTGATGGGGGGCTTATTACTGGCACGTAATGGGGGGCTTATTACTGGCACGTGATGGGGGGCTTATTACTGGCACGTGATGGGGGGCTTATTACTGGCACGTGATGGGGGGCTTATTACTGGCACGTGATGGGGCTCTTGTTACTGGCACGTGATGGGGGGCTTATTACTGGCACGTGATGGGGGGCTTATTACTGGCACGTGATGGGGGGCTTATTACTGGCACGTGATGGGGGGCTTATTACTGGCACGTGATGGGGGGCTTATTACTGGCACGTGATGGGGGGCTTATTACTGGCACGTGATGGGGCTCTTGTTACTGGCACATTGGGGGGCTCTTGTTACTGGCAGTGGCACGTTATTGAGGGCACTTATTACTGGCACATTATTGGTGGGCACTATAGGGGCATCTACTGAGGCCACAAAGAAGGGGTGTTTTATATGGGGGGCTCTGTACAGTAGCATTTTATACTGGGACACATTATGGTGGGTACTATGGAGAAGGGGAGACAGGAGTACTATGGAGTCATCTACGGGGGGCACTAAGAAGGGGTATTTTATACTTGCAAATTATGGGGGACACTGAGGGCATCTACTGGGGCACGATATATGGGGCATTTTATACTGGTACATTATTGGGGGCACTAGCAGGAAGGGGGGAGAGGAGCACTATGGAGCCATTTACTGGGGCACTATATAGGGGTATTTTATACTGGCACATTATGGGGGACATTAGCTCAACTGGGGGCATTACAAGGGGGTATGTTTTGCACATTATAAAGAGAATTCTTTCTACTGGGGGGCATTATGGTGGGTTTTATTACTCCCCCATGGTATGACCCCCTAGTAGCAGCACCAGCCTCTCCCTGCTCTGCTATCCCTCTGCCCCTTCTCCAAATCCTTATTATGAAATCTTTCTCATTAGGATAAAACACAACATCAGCTCCGCCGAGCCCCCGGCCAAAGTGTTGAAGTGGCGTCCGAGATCCCCAAGGGCCAAGCCAAGTAACTGTAAGTGTTCATGTGAAATATGCTTTTTTTATATATGTACACTCCTGTGAGAGGCGGGGAGGGAGATCTGTGGATGACACTGTTATAGGGAGGGAGATCTGTGGATGACACTGTTATAGGGAGGGAGATCTGTGGATGACACTGTTATAGGGAGGGAGATCTGTGGATGACACTGTTATGGAGGGGGAAATGGGGATGACACTGTCATGGGGTGGATCTGGGGATGACACATATAGCATAAGATGCTATATACGGTATGTGGCATCCACAGATCCCCCCCATAGCAGTGTCATCCACAGATCCCCCTCTCTATAAAAGGGGATTAAGAGATGTCTAACACATTAAAAATATGACCTGTTTTAGGTAGCCAGTGATTGTGTGCAGGGCACAATCACAAATTACTGAACAATGCACAGGCAGTTATGTTTATAGCAATCTCAAGCATAACTTCGATGCAATGAACTTGCCAGCGTAAGTACAAAGTACGCCGCTGTCACTAAGTGACTTAATTTTTTTAAAAAAGTATCAAAAATCATATTTTTTGGGGAGTGGACATGGGTGCAGGGGGGCCGGGGCGGGTGTCCCTGAATGGCAGTTTGGAAATGTGGTCACCCTACTGATGTACCTGTGTGCCAAATTTCTTGATTGTAAATGCGACGGTGCGGATTCCTTTAGCGGACATACATACACACATATACACTCAGCTTTATATATTAGATTAAATATTGTAATACTGTACTGTTAATTTTACATTTATGTGTTTTATGATTAAATGATAATGTACCGTAATTTGAATTCTGGGTATATATATATATATATATAGTGATGAAAAAACGGACAGCACTCCAGGTAAACAGCAATGGTGTTTAATCACCCATGTGGATGGCAACGTTTCAGCTCATACAAGAGCCTTTTTCAAGGCTTGAAAAAGGCTCTTGTATGAGCTGAAACGTTGCCATCCACATGGGTGATTAAACACCATTGCTTTTTACCTGGAGTGCTGTCCGTTTTTTCATCACTGTTCATTTGGGGTAAGCAGCTACATCCCTGGACTTAGCACCCACATTGCTTGTTTCCAGTGCCGCCACTATTTTCTCTTTTATATATATATATATATGTATTAAGGCCGATTAATTGGCCTGTATTTGTGGGAGGGGCGCCCTGCCCTATATCTGGCACGCACCTTTCTCCAGAGGGGACGGACGGCAGCAGTGTTCCTGTTACAGCCGGCGGCGTCAGCATCTCCTAGGCGACAGAGCGTCACTTCCGGTCGGCGCTTCCTCCTGCAGTCCGGCGTCCTGTTCCTCCTCGTGCGGCGCGTAAGTAGCTGCTGCCTCAGCGCAGTATCGGCTCCTTAGTCCGGTCGGTGGGGTCGGTCCCTCTAAGGTATGAGAGGGACATCCCCACACCGGAACGGCAGTCTGGCAGCACGCCCCGCTCCCACGTGACTTGCACGCAGGTAGCAGGAGTCAGCGGGACTCCGTTCGTATATTTGCTGGGGCTACTCGCATTAGGCTCTATCTTTCTGCATTGGGGGAGGCTTGTAAGGGAGTAAGGACGGGGGGAGGGGGGGGAATGTCAATGAGAAGGCTAGTCTTTGAGGGCGGAGTTTCAATCTGCCTGATTAATCACAGCCTAGCTGTTTTTAACTTTTCTGTCAAGACGTATTTTGTATAATCACCATGACTGTTATATGGGGGGCAAAGTCTGGCACGGGCCGCCGTGCTGTCAGTTAGGTAGGGGGTTAATGCCATACAGCGTGATGGTGATGAGTTCTTGGGGGTAGTACCCCCAGTAACAGGCGCCCCTAGACGTAGGCCTGCAGGGGCACGCCAGACCCTTCACATTGTATGGCATTTTATTTCATTGTTCTGTTTCAGATGGGCAGGTTTCTCATTTGCCTGTCTTCATATACTTGTCGCAATTTGCTTGCTACATAGATAGCTGTGTTTTTATTTTTGCATATGCACGCCAGCCGTTCAACCAACTCCGTGAGAACCCCGGCAATCTGACAATCGTGTCTCGTCACCCAGCTTCGGACTACTTGAACGCAGGCGCAAGCGTTGTTAAAAAATAAAATAAAAAATTTATTCTGCTTAATTCATGCGGATAGGTCTATTTCCACGGTTGGTTCCTTGTGTTCTTCTCATATCAGCATCGTGTCCTGTTTCCAGTAAGGTCCTCCTTCTTTGTCTCCAATTTATTTTCCACTGTCACACGTCTCCTCTTTCTCCGTACCTCAGCTGTCAGGTGGTCACCAGGGTCAGTTACCTTTGCATGATGGTTTCTGCAGTGGCGGTGGTGGTGTCAAGGCACGGGTGGTAGTCAAATTGTTGCTAAACAGTGGTAGTGACGGTCCGTCTTTTGCTTGTTTTACAGTCACAGAGAGCATGTCAGCTAGGTTGCCGGAAGACAAGTTGGTTAGGGTCCGCGCAGTCATTCACAGTTTCGTCACTGGTAGGGTCACCACCAAGGTGGAACTGCAGTCGTTGTTAGGCATGTAAATTTTGCGTTGCGCGTCATTCCTCAGGGTAGGTTTTCGTAGCCAGATTGTTACCACTCCTCTCAGCAGCCCCCTGTCAGGATAGTCCAGTGTTCCTGGACAGTCAAGCGCAAGCGGATTTGAGCATGTGGGGCCACTTCTTGAGTCATTGGAATGGCGTGTCCATGTTTGTCCCGGCGGTCTCGCACAACTCCCCCGTCATATTCTCCAACAGCGGGGTCAGCACTGGATTCGCTGCTATTTTTGGCCCCCATTGGCTGAATGGGGCGTGGCCGGAGGAGATTTGCGAGGCCACGGGAATTTCCAGTCAACGGAGGCTAGGGACCTGTATCCCGTGGTGGCAGCAGCGCATGTTTGGGGTAACCATTGGACAGGCCGTACTGTGGTCTAAATGACCAAGACCTCCCAGTCAGGTCCCCCTACCCAGGTCAAATTCTTCCCCCACGTCTCACAAATGGGGTCCGGTCCACGTCCTGCAGGAATTGTCAGGGGCACTAACACCCCACTGTTACCCTTCGGGACAGCAGCGTTGTCCACCTCCCAATTCATAGCGCATGCGCGTATACTGGCGGTCAATCTAGGTTTTGACCCCCTCACGGTGTCAGGGCATTCGTTCAGGATTGGGGCAGCCTCGGCCGCTTCAGGAATCAGGTGCCAGCACACATTATCCGTAAGTTGGGCCGGTGGCGCTCGTCTTGTTACAGCCGTTATGTTCCGAACCCCGTTAGCGAGATTTCTTGTGCCTTTCAGAATTTGGCGTTGTAATACGTCAATGAACACGCTTTGTATTTTCATGCTGGGTTTTTGGCCTCTTTCAGGTGTACTCTCGACGGAAGCGGTTATGGCACAACTCAAGCCGCTAGTTCTGTTGGGGTGTACATTAGGGGGTAGGTTCTTTCACACATAGCCCCGACCACAAGTATTAAGGCCGATTAATTGGCCTGTATTTGTGGGAGGGGCTCCCTGCCCTATATCTGGCACGCACCTTTCTCCAGAGGGGACGGACGGCAGCAGTGTTCCCCTCCCAGCCCGCCCTTTTCCTTTCACTCTCCTACAGGGTATGCCCTCTTTCAGGTGTACTCTCGACGGAAGCGGTTATGGCACAACTCAAGCCGCTAGTTCTGTTGGGGTGTACATTAGGGGGTAGGTTCTTTCACACATAGCCCCGACCACAAATATATATATATATATATATATAGATTACTGCACTGTCATTGCTTGAAACTGGTTTCATTAAGGAACTGAAACGTCACTGTTGCACTGGGTGAATAAATTCACAGTTCTCGCTTGAAGTCCACTGGAGTGCTGCTTCTTCCTTTTCAAAGGACTACATGTAGCGGTATTATTTGACTAATGGTGTCCGTTATTATTTTGGAAATACATGTTGGTTTTAAGTACATACATAGCAATAATAAATTTTAGGTTACCATATGAACACATTTTGTATGTATACAGTGGGGTACCATTATTTATGTGCACAATAGAGCAGCATTGTTTAGATGCATGTGTTTGTTATAGATTTGCTTTTATGTTAAGGCACTGACTGTATGTGTCCATCCATGTGAATTTCTGATGAGTGAAACCATGAACTCCCCCACTGTATGTATACCATGAGGTGCCATTATTTATGTGCATAACAGAGTGGCATTGTTTAGATGTATGGGTTTCTTATAGATTTGCTTTTATGTGAAGGCACTGACTGTATGTTTCCATCCATGTGAAACTTCTGATCCGTGATTCCATGAATAATCCCCATCTTGACAAAATCCTGTGTACACCCATGAGCACTAGAAAATATTTCTTATGGTCTGATTCATAAAAAAACCTCTTAGAATGTTAATGATATGTTCTGTGTGACTATAATGCAATTAAAACTGGATATGAACAAGAGGGCCAAGGAAATCTGTTTGGAGATTATGATGATGAAGGATTTGATTCTACAGGGTTTGCACACAGTCAAGTCAATCCTTTATTACATTGATCACTGCTCATTCACTGATGTGTATAAATGGTGATCACAAATTTGCTTGTCTGACAACATATATGACAGTTAGCCATGGTCACAATTTAAAAAATATTGCTTCATATCATCTGTGGTGAAAACACAACCAAAAGACTTGTAGGAACCTCACTGTAAGGCCTAGTTCACATGAACGTGTGTGATCCGTGGCCGTATTGCGGGCCGCAATACACGGCCACAGTTCCGTGTGCATTCCGCATCACGGATGTGGACCCATTCACTTCAGTGGGTCCGCAAATCCGGAATTGCGGAACGGCCGCATGGAACGGGACCCCTCGGAAGCACTATGGAGTGCTTCCGTAGGGTTGCGTCCCGTACTTCCGTTCCGCAAAAAGATAGAACATGTCCTATCTTTTGGCGGAACGGGCGGATCGCGGACCCATTAAAGTGAATGGGTCCGCGATCCAATGTGGCTGACCTACGGCTGGCGATCGTGCATTACGGCCCGCAATTTGTGGGCCGCAGCACGGGCACGGGTCACACACGTTCGTGTGAACTCGGCCTAAGATATGGAAAAATATACTGCTCATTAATGTAGCATTAAAGAGTAGGGATGAGTGAACTTACTTTTTGCAAGTTCGTGTTCGGCGTTCGGGTTCTGGGTGAATTCCGTTATGGATTCTGTTATCACGGAATATAACGGAATTCTATGACAGCATGCACCATGGAAGCCTTTAAGAGGCATTCCATCATAATAGAAGTGTATGGGCAGCATAACAGATTCCCGTCTGGGTTCCGTTGTGCAGGAGTCCAGAGAAAAGATAAAAAACAAAGATAAAAACATCCTGCATGATATGATAAAAAAAATCACAGAAAACAGATAAAAATGCACTAACACAATAGATGCAAGTATTATATATGGACTAAGCCCACCTTCAAGTGTGAGTGCGCCTCTATTTTATCCTGGGAGCAGTATTCTTTTGCCCTTCCTATCAAACAGGTCGTGTTGATTAGGTGGTACATATAGGTGTGCATGCTCCTGCTCTCATCGGTTGCTGGATGCACATAGATGTAACTAGGAGCAGCTCACTATATGTGCAGGGTCTGCTTTCCTGAACTTAGATGCCCAATGGCACAGGTAGGTTTAGAGTAGGACCTGACTGATTGAGACCACCTTGGTGCGGGTAGGCGGGCACAGATGTGTTTTGAGTCTCAGATTTTATTATATCAGAATGAGGGCTTAGTCTATATATAATGCTTGCATCTATTGTGTTACTGCCTTATTATCTGTTTTCTGTGATTTTTTCCCCTATAAATGTAGCCATGGACATCCGCATATTTATTTATTATATTGTGCAGGATGTATTTATCTTCGTTTTTTATCTTTTCTCTGTGACTTTTCTAAAGCAAGAAATTAACCTAAACTCACAGAATTCTTATACTTCTTAGTGTGCGCTTAGGATAATCATAGACATAGAACCACAGATCAATCCCACAGGAGAAATCACTTTTTAATTTTAAATACTAGCATTACCTCCCAACGGAAAGTCAAAACCACAAAATAATGCAAATGTGGACATTATGGCCTTTAATTCAATTCAATAAATGTAGGTATGCCCAGTTATTTTTCTTACTACTTCAGATTTTGCTGGGTTGGAAAAAATATTTTTTGTTAAACTAATTTTGGTGAATTACTATGAAAATGCTCCATAATTCTGCCACAAATTGCATCAAAACAGTATAATCCATGACATTTATATTTATTACAAGTTTTCAACGCCTACCTAAACAGCTTTTAAAAAGTGACTAGAAAAAGAGAAGTGGTGAAGATCGGACACATAATATTGATCTGGATGTACACCATTTATAAAGTAGCAAAAGGAAGACAAAACTGTCTAATATGACTAGTGAGTTGCAGCAAATATATTATGCTACATAAGGCTAGGTTCTAGGACACTACACATGAAACAGCAGTAATGCGGGTGGTATGTGTGGCAGAATGCCCACCCACTCGTGGCAGCTGGAGGCTACACAAATTTATGGGTTAACGAGTTTACTATTAGCTGACATGGGTGAGGTTTTGACTGCATCACAGCTACTATATGGTGACCCAGCCTTAGCCATTTTGATCTAATAATGTTCATATGAGGCAGATGTCCTTGACTTAATAAACCCAATTGACTAGTATGAATCACTGACATTGACTTGCGCTGGGTTTTTAACAAGCAGGAAGGTTTTAAGAATTGCAGAGCACTGGAATGGAAAAGAAATACCACCAAGAAGAACATTGTTATGTTTTATTCACATCACACCAAAGTATAACTGCGGCAGTATGCATACATTGCCTGTTGACTCATACATAGAAACATAGAAACATAGAATGTGTCGGCAGATAAGAACCACTTGGCCCATCTAGTCTGCCCAATATACTGAGTACTATGGATAGCCCCGGCCCTATCTTATATGAAGGATGGCCTTATGCCTATCCCATGCATGCTTAAACCCCTTCACTGTATTTGCAGCTACCACTTCTGCAGGAAGGCTATTCCATGCATCCACTACTCTCTCAGTAAAGTAATACTTCCTTATATTACTTTTAAACCTTTGCCCCTCTAATTTAAAACTGTGTCCTCTTGTGGTAGTTTTTCTTCTTTTAAATATGCTCTCTTCCTTTACCGAGTTGATTCCCTTTATGTATTTAAAAGTTTCTATCATATCCCCTCTGTCTCTTCTTTCTTCCAAGCTATACATATTAAGGTCCTTTAACCTTTCCTGGTAAGTTTTATCCTGCAATCCATGTACTAGTTTAGTAGCTCTTCTCTGAACTCTCTCTAGAGTATCTATATCCTTCTGGAGATATGGCCTCCAGTACTGCGCACAATACTCCAAGTGAGGTCTCACCAGTGTTCTGTACAGCGGCATAAGCACTTCACTCTTTCTACTGCTTATACCTCTCCCTATACATCCAAGCATTCTGCTGGCATTTCGTGCTGCTCTATTACATTGTCTTCCCACCTTTAAGTCTTCTGAAATAATTACTCCTAAATCCCTTTCCTCAGATACTGAGGTCAGGACTGTGTCAAATATTCTATATTCTGCCCTTGGGTTTTTACGCCCCAGGTGCATTATCTTGCACTTATCCACATTAAATTTCAGTTTCCAGAGTTCTGACCATTCTTCTAATTTTCCTAAATCCTTTTCCATTTGGCGTTTCCCTCCAGGAACATCAACCCTGTTACATATCTTTGTGTCATCAGCAAAAAGACAAACCTTACCAGCGAGGCCTTTTGCAATATCACTTATGAAGATATTAAACAAAATCGGTCCCAGTACAGATCCCTGTGGAACCCCACTGGTAACATTACCTTGTTTTGAATGTTCTCCATTGACTACAACCCTCTGTTGTCTGTCACTCAGCCACTGCCTAATCCACTCAACAATATGGGAGTCCATGCTCAATGACTGCAGTTTATTGATAAGTCTTCTATGTGGGACAGTGTCAAAAGCCTTACTAAAATCTAGATATGCGATGTCTACTGCACCTCCACCGTCTATTATTTTATTCACCCAGTCAAAAAAATCTATAAGATTTGTTTGACATGATCTCCCTGAAGTAAACCCATGTTGTTTTTCATCTTGCAATCCATGGGATTTTAGATGTTCCACAATCCTATCCTTTAATAGGGTTTCCATTAATTTGCCTACTATTGATGTCAGACTCACTGGTCTATAGTTGCTCGATTCCTCCCTACTACCTTTCTTGTGAATGGGCACGACATTTGCCAATTTCCAATCTTCCCGGACGACTCCTGTTACTAATGATTGGTTAAATAAATCTGTTAACGGTTTTGCCAGCTCACCACTAAGCTCTTTTAATAATTTTGGGTGTATCTCATCAGGCCCCTGTGACTTATCTGTCTTCACCTTAGACAGCAAACTTAGAAGATCTTCCTCTGTAAAGATACATGCATCAAACGATTTATTAGTCATCCTTTCTAGTGGAGGTCCTTCTCCTTTTTCTTTTGTAAAAACTGAACAGAAGTATTCATTAAGGCAGTCGGCTAGCCCTTTATTCTCTTCTACATACCTTCCGTCCTTTGTTTTTAATTTAGTTATTCCTTGTTTTAATTTCCTTTTTTCATTTATATATCTGAAGAATGTCTTATCCCCTTTTTTCATAGACTGAGCTAGTTTTTCTTCTGCCTGCGCTTTAGAAGTTCTTATAACTTGCTTGGCCTCTCTCTGCCTAATCTTGTAGATTTCCTTATCTTCATTGCTCTGGGTTTTTTTATAATTACAAAATGCTAGCTTTTTATTTTTAATGATTTGGGCCACTTCTGCTGAGTACCACATTGGTCTCCTCCTTTTTTTGCTTTTACTGACGAGTCTAATGCAATTTTCTGTTGCCTTCAATAATGCACCTTTTAAGTAGTCCCATTTCTCCTGGACTCCATGTAATCCGTTCCAGTCTGATAAGGACTCATTTATGACTAATTTCATTTTTGAAAAGTCTGTTTTTCTAAAATCTAAAACTTTTGTTTTTGTGTGGTGGGACTCTTTCACAGTTCTTATATTAAACCACACTGACTGGTGATCACTAGATCCCAAGGTTTCGCCTACAATGACATCATATACCGAATCCCCGTTTGTGAATACCAAATCCAAAATGGCCTCCCTCCGGGTTGGCTCCTCAACCACTTGTTGTAGAGATAACCCCAGTAGGGAATTTAGAATATCTGTACTCCTGGTAGAACTTGCTATTTTGGTTTTCCAGTTTATATCTGGAAGATTGAAATCTCCCATAATGATAACTTCTCCTTTCATTGTCATTTTAGCTATTTCTTCAACTAGTAGATCATCTAGTTCTTTAACTTGACCAGGTGGTCTATATATCACACCTACACGAGTTACTGCATGGTTAGCAAACTGCAACGTAACCCAAACTGACTCTATGTTGGCCTCACCAACTTGTATTAGGTTAGATTTAATGCTATCTTTCACATACAGGGCCACTCCTCCTCCTTTCTTGCCTTCTCTGTCTCTTCTGTATAAAGAGTACCCTGGTATGGTTATGTCCCAGTCATTTCTTTCATTAAACCATGTCTCCGTAACAGCCACTAAATCTACATTCTCAGATGCCATTATTGACCCAAGTTCATAGATTTTTTTACCTAAACTGCGAGCATTTGTAGACAGGACTCTGAGCTTATCATTTCTTAACCTCAGTGCTTCTGGCCTGTTCTGGCATTGTTTCGGGGGGCAATTGGACTCTTTTATTTTCACTCTTTTTCCCCCCCTTCCTAGTTTAAATACTCTTTCGCAAATTCTTGGAGTTGTTCACTAAGTACATTTGTTCCTTTGAGAGAAAGATGCAAACCATCTTTTTTGTACAGTTCCTTTCTATTCCAAGTAGAGCTATCATGAGAAACAAAGCCAAATCCTTGCTCTTGACACCATTTACCAAGCCATATGTTGAACTCCTTTATGCGCCTCTGCCTATCATTCTGAACATTATGCACAGGCAGAACTTCAGAAAATGAAATGGTGGATGCAAAATCCTGTACGTCATTACCAAGTGTGATAAAAGATACTAGTGTATTACTGTACTGCGGCGGCGGCACAAAGCGCTAAGCAGGATGCCAGTCCGGTATCTCACGGACCGTGTTCCACGGACGTCTGCATGAGGCTTAAGATTCATTCATACATGTTTAATCCACGAGGCACCATTAATTAGATCATGAAATAAAACAACTATTAAAAGGGTAGAGATCAGAGTCTTAATGCAGGTAAAGTGAGGAAGAGAAAGTCTTTTTAAATAATTGCCAGCATTAATAGTGATACTCTTCCATGGTCTGGAATATCATTATCTATCATTTCTCAGGGTGCCTCAGGAGAGACATTGCTAGAACAAAGTATCAACAGCACCAGGGTAGTAACTGTCTCCTAACAGTTCTGCTAGGCCTATGATAGATAGATGATAGATAGATAGATAGATAGATAGATATGAGATAAGTAGATAGATAGATATGAGAGAAGTAGATAGATAGATAGATAGATAGATAGATAGATAGATATGAGATAAGTAGATAGATAGATATGAGATAAGCAAATAGATATGAGATCAGTAGATAGATAGATAGATAGATAGATAGATAGATAGATAGATAGATAGATAGATAGGAGATAGATAGATAGATATGAGATAGATAGATAGATAGATAGATAGATAGATAGATAGATAGATAGATAGAAGAAAAAATAGCGGTTTATTGACCCAAAGTCAGACAAGCGACGTTTCGACAGCTTATTGCTGTCTTTGTCAAGCATAGTGCACATGTGACTCCAACAAAATATAAATAGGAGTGTCAATCCAAAAACTTATTAACATCAATCATAATTGTTATGGTATAAAAAGACATCTTATATTCTGAAGATGATTACACAATATACATGTATTGAAGTGCCAATATCCGGCAGACATAGTGCATACATCAAAATAAAATACAACTGTAATGTGTCCTGTAAAAAGTGAAGGAGAACATAATTAGTGCAGGTGGCAGTGTTGATTAGGTAAATTAAAAAACTCACTGTCCGGTGGGGAGCTGTATTATGCATGGATCGTATGCAGTGGCGTCCCGATTCTCGCAATGCGCATGCGCGAGAGCGATAAATCTCGCGATAGCCGCGGTGGTCAAAGGCCGGGAGACAGCCTTTTCCAAAATGGCCACAGCGGTCTCGTATGAATGTGCGCATGTCCGGTGTATGTTTGCTACCACCCAGGTAAATGCTGGGTACCGCCCAGCAATCTCATAAAGATAAATAGCAAATGAATAATAAACGCTAACAGGGGATAAAGCGAACAGAGAAAGGAATCGGCGATACTGCCCAGAGGTCCACCAAATAAAGTCAGTGTGATCACTGGGCAGACGCCGACCCATAATGCGATCGCAAAAGATAGAGAGAATGTGTCCTCAAATAATGATGGATCATGATGGGGGCCATCAGTATAGGGGAGAGAGATGAACGTCACTGGGTGATACCCACGGACTATCATCTAACCCTCCTCAAGGGGCACTATGATCTCTCAACAAAAAATATATGATGAATATCACAAAAGTGAAAGATATAAATGTATTAACTGGGTAGGTAGACTTCCAATACTCAATGTAAAACAATATGTCTAGGTGCTGTATAGAGAATAGATTACATTATATATAACAAAAAATAGGCGGAACAGGGATGATCCATTGCACTGACGATACATGACGTGTCATACAGAACCCCAATCACGGCAGTGTAGTTGAAATGAACCTAAAAACAAAAGAGAATATTTTAATATATATCTCATAAAGAAAAACTTGATTAAACATATGTATAAATATATACATGTGCATTAGACCCACAGTAGGAAAAAGGATTACAGCAATCTCAAGACGGAGACATTAATTGTGAACAGTGAAAAAACTGTCACACCTTAAAGTCCACATTAAGCCCATTCGGTCTCAACGTATTTAACGTATAAATCCAATATAATTCTCGTTTTTTAAGAAGGGCCTGTCGGTCTCCCCCCCGTCTCCCTAATTCAATTTGCTCCAAAATGGCGATACATTTTTTAATCCGGCTTCTAACAGGATGATGAAAATCACGCAATTTTTGACCTGTGATTCATCCTACGTGGTCTACCAGCTTGCCTGCCCCTGTGGTAAGTGGTATGTTGGTGAGACCACGTGGGATGTAAAAACACGGCTAAACCAACACCGTTATTCCATTAGGAAAGAAAAATTAGATCTACCCGTGTCCAAACATTTTAAGGAAGCGGGACATACCCAGAATGATTTGAGGTTCCGCATTTTGGAGCAAATTGAATTAGGGAGACGGGGGGGAGACCGACAGGCCCTTCTTAAAAAACGAGAATTATATTGGATTTATACGTTAAATAATGTAATCTATTCTCTATACAGCACCTAGACATATTGTTTTACATTGAGTATTGGAAGTCTACCTACCCAGTTAATACATTTATATCTTTCACTTTTGTGATATTCATCATATATTTTTTGTTGAGAGATCATAGTGCCCCTTGAGGAGGGTGGGATGATAGTCCGTGGGTATCACCCAGTGACGTTCATCTCTCTCCCCTATACTGATGGCCCCCATCATGATCCATCATTATTTGAGGACACATTCTCTCTATCTTTTGCGATCGCATTATGGGTCGGCGTCTGCCCAGTGATCACACTGACTTTATTTGGTGGACCTCTGGGCAGTATCGCCGATTCCTTTCTCTGTTCGCTTTATCCCCTGTTAGCGTTTATTATTCATTTGCTATTTATCTTTATGAGATTGCTGGGCGGTACCCAGCATTTACCTGGGTGGTAGCAAACATACACCGGACATGCGCACATTCATACGAGACCGCTGTGGCCATTTTGGAAAAGGCTGTCTCCCGGCCTTTGACCACCGCGGCTATCACGAGATTTATCGCTCTCGCGCATGCGCATTGCGAGAATCAGGACGCCACTGCATACGATCCATGCATAATACAGCTCCCCACCGGACAGTGAGTTTTTTAATTTACTTAATCAACACTGCCACCTGCACTAATTATGTTCTCCTTCACTTTTTACAGGACACATTACAGTTGTATTTTATTTTGATGTATGCACTATGTCTGCCGGATATTGGCACTTCAATACATGTATATTGTGTAATCATCTTCAGAATATAAGATGTCTTTTTATACCATAACAATTATGATTGATGTTAATAAGTTTTTGGATTGACACTCCTATTTATATTTTGTTGGAGTCACATGTGCACTATGCTTGACAAAGACAGCAATAAGCTGTCGAAACGTCGCTTGTCTGACTTTGGGTCAATAAACCACCGTTTGCCTTTATCTCCTGGAGTGCTGCTGGCTATTTTTTCTTCTAGCTTATTGGACCTAGGTGCGGGTCCATATTTGCCGGACGTGCACCCCGCGTTCACACAGTGTGCTGCCTCCTCATTTTCTCAAATTAGATAGATAGATAGATAGATATGAGATAAGTAGATAGATAGATATGAGATAAGTAGATAGATAGATATGAGATAAGTAGATAGATAGATAGATAGATAGATAGATAGATAGATAGATAGGAGATATATAGATAGATAGATAGATAGATAGATAGATAGATATGAGATAGATAGATAGATAGATAGATAGATAGATAGATAGATAGGAGATAGATAGATAGATAGATAGATAGATAGATAGATAGATAGATATGAGATAAGTAGATAGATAGATAGATAGATAGATAGGAGATAGATAGATAGATAGATAGATAGATAGATATGAGATAAGTAGATAGATAGATATGAGATAAGTAGATAGATAGATATGAGATAAGTAGATAGATAGATAGATAGATATGAAATAAGTAGATAGATAGATAGATAGATAGATAGATAGATATGAGATAAGTAGATAGATAGATATGAGATAAGTAGATAGATAGATAGATAGATATGAGATAAGTCGATAGATAGATAGATAGATAGATAGATAGATATGAGATAAGCAAATAGATATGAGATAAGTAGATAGATAGATCGATAGATATGAGATAAGTAGATAGATAGATATGAGATAAGCAAATAGATATGAGATAAGTAGATAGATAGATATGAGATAAGCAAATAGATATGAGATAAGTAGATAGATAGATAGATAGATAGATAGATATGAGATAAGTAGATAGATAGATAGATAGATAGATAGATATGAGATAAGTCGATAGATAGATAGATAGATAGATAGATAGATAGATATGAGATAAGTAGATAGATATGAGATAAGTAGATAGATAGATCGATAGATATGAGATAAGTAGATAGATAGATATGAGATAAGCAAATAGATATGAGATAAGTAGATAGATAGATTGTCACGGCTGTATGTGAGCAACAATAGTATACACAGTAAAAGAGCTACTGACCGGACCCAAACTAGGGAGGATAAAGGGTGACCCCTGTCAGATCCTCAAAGCTCTGCCTATGCTGCTAAAGCACATGCCCGGATCCAAATGGCGGAACGAGGCATGCCCACGTGCCTAAGACTGATGACCACTGTAACCCCTACAATAGTGGAAGGGGCACGGCCACCGGTGCCCTACTCAGTATATGGAGGGAACCGTGGCCACCTCAGATCCAGTCAGAAAATAATCAGGTACACAACAATGTCTGTACACTTAGCTGAAGGTGTTGCAGCCGCAGAGAAGACGGATCCAAGGACAGCTGGCAATATCCGGAGTGCTTGCTGCAGCAGTACACAGGTCTGGTGAACTGATAGCTACAAGTGAAGATACTAAAGCAAGAGCTACAACTGAAATGAGAACTATAATCCACGCCCTACAATAGGAGGAGGGGTGATATAAAGAGAGGGAAATCAAACGCATGAGGAACAGCTGGGAGGAAGGAAACCAAAAGTAAACAGAGCAGTGAGAACTCCTCCCAGCTCTAGTAGTGACATCATCACAGGGGTGGAGAAACAGAGCTGTGAGAACGTCCCAAAGCTCTGGTAGTGACAGTACCCCCCCCCCCCCCCCCTCTACGATAGATAGATAGATAGATAGGAGATATATAGATAGATAGATAGATATGAGATAGATAGATAGATAGATATGAGATAAGTAGATAGATAGATAGATAGATAGATAGATAGATAGATATGAGATAAGTCGATAGATAGATAGATAGATAGATAGATAGATATGAGATAAGTAGATAGATATGAGATAAGTAGATAGATAGATCGATAGATATGAGATAAGTAGATAGATAGATATGAGATAAGCAAATAGATATGAGATAAGTAGATAGATAGATTGTCACGGCTGTATGTGAGCAACAATAGTATACACAGTAAAAGAGCTACTGACCGGACCCAAACTAGGGAGGATAAAGGGTGACCCCTGTCAGACCCTCAAAGCTCTCCCTATGCTGCTAAAGCACATGCCCGGATCCAAATGGCGGAACGAGGCATGCCCACGTGCCTAAGACTGATGACCACTGTAACCCCTACAATAGTGGAAGGGGCACGGCCACCGGTGCCCTACTCAGTATATGGAGGGAACCGTGGCCACCTCAGATCCAGTCAGAAAATAATCAGGTACACAACAATGTCTGTACACTTAGCTGAAGGTGTTGCAGCCGCAGAGAAGACGGATCCAAGGACAGCTGGCAATATCCGGAGTGCTTGCTGCAGCAGTACACAGGTCTGGTGAACTGATAGCTACAAGTGAAGATACTAAAGCAAGAGCTACAACTGAAATGAGAACTATAATCCACGCCCTACAATAGGAGGAGGGGTGATATAAAGAGAGGGAAATCAAACGCATGAGGAACAGCTGGGAGGAAGGAAACCAAAAGTAAACAGAGCAGTGAGAACTCCTCCCAGCTCTAGTAGTGACATCATCACAGGAGTGGAGAAACAGAGCTGTGAGAACGTCCCAAAGCTCTGGTAGTGACAGTACCCCCCCCCCCCCCCCCCCCCCCCCCTCTACGATAGATAGATAGATAGATAGATAGATAGGAGATATATAGATAGATAGATAGATATGAGATAGATAGATAGATAGATATGAGATAAGTAGATAGATAGATAGATAGATAGATAGATAGATATGAGATAAGTCGATAGATAGATAGATAGATAGATAGATAGATATGAGATAAGTAGATAGATATGAGATAAGTAGATAGATAGATCGATAGATATGAGATAAGTAGATAGATAGATATGAGATAAGCAAATAGATATGAGATAAGTAGATAGATAGATTGTCACGGCTGTATGTGAGCAACAATAGTATACACAGTAAAAGAGCTACTGACCGGACCCAAACTAGGGAGGATAAAGGGTGACCCCTGTCAGACCCTCAAAGCTCTCCCTATGCTGCTAAAGCACATGCCCGGATCCAAATGGCAGAACGAGGCATGCCCACGTGCCTAAGACTGATGACCACTGTAACCCCTACAATAGTGGAAGGGGCACGGCCACCGGTGCCCTACTCAGTATATGGAGGGAACCGTGGCCACCTCAGATCCAGTCAGAAAATAATCAGGTACACAACAATGTCTGTACACTTAGCTGAAGGTGTTGCAGCCGCAGAGAAGATGGATCCAAGGACAGCTGGCAATATCCGGAGTGCTTGCTGCAGCAGTACACAGGTCCGGTGAACTGATAGCTACAAGTGAAGATACTAAAGCAAGAGCTACAACTGAAATGAGAACTATAATCCACGCCCTACAATAGGAGGAGGGGTGATATAAAGAGAGGGAAATCAAACGCATGAGGAACAGCTGGGAGGAAGGAAACCAAAAGTAAACAGAGCAGTGAGAACTCCTCCCAGCTCTAGTAGTGACATCATCACAGGGGTGGAGAAACAGAGCTGTGAGAACGTCCCAAAGCTCTGGTAGTGACAGTACCCCCCCCCCCCCCCTCTACGGGTGGACTCCGGACACCCAGGACCCACCTTATCAGGATGAGCCCTATGAAATGCCCTGATGAGGCGAGTGGCTTTAATGTCCGACACCGGAACCCACATCCTCTCCTCAGGACCATAACCCTTCCAATGAACGAGGTACTGAAGAGAACCGCGGACAATGCGAGAGTCCACAATTCTGGAAACCTCAAACTCCAGATTGCCATCAACCAAAATCGGAGGAGGAGGCAAAGAGGAGGGTACCGTGGGCTGGACATATGGTTTTAAGAGAGATCTGTGAAATACATTATGTATCTTCCAAACCCGTGGAAGATCAAGACGGAAGGCAACAGGATTGATGACTGACAAGATTTTATAAGGCCCAATAAACTTGGGACCCAATTTCCAGGAGGGAACCTTCAGTTTAATATTTCTTGTAGACAACCACACCAGATCACCCACATTCAGGTCCGGACCAGGCACACGTCTCTTATCAGCCACACGCCTATACCTCTCACTCATCTTTTTAAGATTACTCTGAATCTTTTGCCAAATGGTAGACAAAGACGAGGAAAATCTCTCCTCCTCAGGTAAACCAGAAAGAGCCCCTCCCGAGAATGTCCCAAACTGCGGATGGAACCCATATGCACCAAAGAATGGTGACTTATCAGAAGATTCCTGACGACGGTTGTTCAGAGCAAACTCAGCAAGAGGGGGAAATGAACACCAATCCTCCTAGTTCTCTGCCACAAAACAGCGCAAATATGTCTCCAGATTCTGATTGAGGCGCTCAGTCTGACCATTCGACTGCGGGTGAAAAGCAGAAGAGAAGGACAGCCGAACCCCCAGGCGAGAACAGAAAGCCTTCCAGAACACAAACTGCGTGCCTCTATCGGAAACAATATCAGAGGGAATGCCGTGCAATTTAACAATATGGTCGACAAAAGCTTGCGCCAACGTTTTAGCATTGGGTAAACCAGGGAAATATACGAAATGAGCCATCTTGCTAAAACGGTCCACCACCACCAGGATCACCGACTTCCCCGAGGAACGAGGAAGATCCGTGATAAAGTCCATGGACAGGTGTGTCCAAGGACGGGAAGGTATGGGTAACGGGAGAAGGGAACCTGAAGGCCGTGAACGAGGGACCTTAGCGCGAGCGCACGTCTCACAAGCAGCCACAAAACCCTCCACCGACTTACGAAGAGCCGGCCACCAAAATCTCCGAGCAATGAGATCTACCGTGGCTCTACTCCCGGGGTGACCAGCAAGAACCGTATCATGATGCTCCTTAAAGAGTTTGTGACGTAGCTCAGGAGGCACGAACAACTTCCCAGAAGGACAACGGGCAGGTGCCTCAGTCTGGGCAGCCTGGACCTCGGCCTCCAAATCGGAATATAGAGCAGAAACAACTACCCCCTCCGCCAAAATGGGACCCGGGTCCTCGGAGTTTCCTCCTCCCGGAAAACAGCGAGAGAGAGCATCAGCCTTCACATTTTTTATCCCAGGTCGGAATGTAACAACAAAATTGAATCTGGAGAAGAACAGAGACCATCTGGCCTGTCTCGGATTCATACGCCTGGCCGACTCCAAGTATGCCAGATTCTTATGGTCGGTAAAAACGGTGATAGGGTGCCTGGCCCCCTCCAACCAATGGCGCCATTCCTCGAAAGCCAACTTGATGGCCAACAACTCCCTATCTCCCACATCATAGTTTCTCTCTGCCGGGGAGAGTTTTTTAGAGAAAAAGGCACAGGGTCGCCATTTGGCAGGAGAAGGGCCCTGGGACAAAACCGCACCCACACCCACCTCGGAAGCATCCACCTCAACAATAAAAGGTAAGGAAACATCGGGATGCACCAAGACGGGAGCAGACGCAAAACTCTCTTTAATCTTAGAAAAGGCTGCAAGCGCCTCCTCCGACCAAGAGGAAAAATCCGCCCCCTTTTTTGTCATGTCAGTAAGGGGTTTGACAACAGAGGAATAATTCAAAATGAACTTTCTGTAATAGTTCGCAAAACCCAGAAAGCGCATCAATGCCTTCTGATTCTCAGGAAGCTCCCACTCAAGTATAGCATGGACCTTCTCCGGATCCATGCGAAAACCAGAAGCAGAGAGGAGAAAACCCAGAAATTGAATCTCCGATACCATAAAAAGACATTTCTCCAGCTTGGCGTACAATTTATTTTCCTGCAGAATCTGCAGAACCTGAAAAAGATGATCCTGATGGGTCTGAACATCAGGGGAAAAAATCAAAATATCATCAAGATACACCAATACAAATTTCCCCATTAAATGGTAGAAAATACTATTAACAAAATGCTGAAAGACGGCCGGAGCATTCATCAGGCCGAAAGGCATAACGAGATTCTCGAAATGCCCGTTAGGGGTATTAAAGGCTGTTTTCCATTCATCCCCCTCTCTGACCCTGACCAGGTTGTACGCGCCTCTCAAATCCAATTTGGAAAACACCTTGGCCCCAACAATTTGGTTAAAGAGGTCCGGGATCAGAGGAAGGGGATAGGGATCGCGAATCGTGATACGGTTCAGCTCCCTAAAATCTAGGCAAGGTCTCAGAGAGCCATCTTTTTTTTTAACAAAAAAAAAAACCCGCGGCCACAGGTGACTTTGAGGGACGAATATGCCCCTTCTCGAGACTCTCGGAGATATAAGTTCGCATTGCGATTCTTTCCGGTTGTGAGAGATTGTAGAGGCGTGCTTTTGGCAGCTTGGCGCCGGGAATGAGGTTAATGGGACAGTCAAACTCCCGGTGAGGAGGTAGCTCCTGAACACCGCTCTCGGAAAACACGTCCGAGAAATCAGAGAGAAATGATGGCACAGTTTTAGTAGACACCTCTGCAAAAGTCGCTGTGAGACAATTCTCTCTACAAAAGTCACTCCACTCATTTATTTGCCTTCCTTGCCAATCAATAGTGGGGTTATGTCTAGTGAGCCAGGGTAACCCCAAAACTAGAGGAGAAGGCAATCCGTTAAGGACAAAACAAGATATATCCTCCACATGAGTGTCACCTACAGCTAGCCGGATATTGTGAACAATGCCCTTCAGAGATCTCTGTGAGAGTGGAGCAGAGTCAATAGCAAAAACAGGTATATCCTTTTCTAATGTGCAAACCTGAAAACCATGCATGGCTACAAATTGAGTGTCAATAAGATTGACGGCCGCTCCACTATCGACAAAAATCTCACAAGAAATGACTTTGCTCTCTAGCGCCACCCTGGCAGACAGGAGAAAACGGGAACTGCAGGTCAGAGGAAAAGCATCAATTCCTACATCAACTTTGCCCAAAGTAGCAGATGAAGCAGAATTTGATGATTTACCTTTTGAGGTTTTTCTCTTATTATTGCTCTTAGTACAGTTCAAGAATCTCCTAGACGGACAAACATTTGCCAAATGACCTATGCCCCCACAACAAAAACACACCATACTCTGAGGACTAAATCCTCTTTTATCAGGGGCAAGTCGACCTAGCTGCATGGGCTCCTCCTCAGAGGGGAGCGAGACAGGATGAGGCCCCTGCACACTGAATGAGTCCGCACCACTGCCCCTAGACTGACAATGGCTGGACAGAGAGGTCTCGTTTCTTTCTCTTAGACGCCTGTCAAGGCGTACCGCCAATGACATGGCAGACTCTAAGGACGTTGGTCTCTCATGGAAAGCAAACGCATCTTTCAATCTCTCTGAGAGACCATGACAGAACTGACTCCGGAGTGCAGCATCATTCCAACCCGAATCAGCTGCCTATCTCCGAAATTCAGAACAATAAATCTCCGCAGACAGTTTGTTCTGGCATAAAACACGTAAGTTAGATTCGGCCAGAGCAACACGATCCGGGTCATCATAAATCTGCCCCAGGGCCACAAAAAATCTTTCCACGGATCGAAGGGAGGGATCCCCTGATGGCAGCGAAAAAGCCCAAGCCTGAGCAGGGAGATGACAATCCTCACCCTCTGCTCCTCCTTACCAGAGGAGTGGGGACACAAGCAAAAATGGAGTTTGCATGCCTCTCTGAAGCGAACAAAATTCTCACTGCCCCCGGAGAATGTTTCCGGAAGTGAGACCTTTGGCTCGCAACAGACTCCATGAGCCGGAGCAGAGCCCAATGCTTGAAGCTGAGTCATAGATTGACGGAGATCCGCTACTTCCAAAGAAAGATTCTGCATGCGGTCAACCAGGCCAGAAAGCGGATCCATGTCAAAAAAGGACGGTTTTGGTGGATTATAATGTCACGGCTGTATGTGAGCAACAATAGTATACACAGTAAAAGAGCTACTGACCGGACCCAAACTAGGGAGGATAAAGGGTGACCCCTGTCAGACCCTCAAAGCTCTCCCTATGCTGCTAAAGCACATGCCCGGATCCAAATGGCGGAACGAGGCATGCCCATGTGCCTAAGACTGATGACCACTGTAACCCCTACAATAGTGGAAGGGGCACGGCCACCGGTGCCCTACTCAGTATATGGAGGGAACCGTGGCCACCTCAGATCCAGTCAGAAAATAATCAGGTACACAACAATGTCTGTACACTTAGCTGAAGGTGTTGCAGCCGCAGAGAAGATGGATCCAAGGACAGCTGGCAATATCCGGAGTGCTTGCTGCAGCAGTACACAGGTCCGGTGAACTGATAGCTACAAGTGAAGATACTAAAGCAAGAGCTACAACTGAAATGAGAACTATAATCCACGCCCTACAATAGGAGGAGGGGTGATATAAAGAGAGGGAAATCAAACGCATGAGGAACAGCTGGGAGGAAGGAAACCAAAAGTAAACAGAGCAGTGAGAACTCCTCCCAGCTCTAGTAGTGACATCATCACAGGGGTGGAGAAACAGAGCTGTGAGAACGTCCCAAAGCTCTGGTAGTGACATAGATATGAGATAAGCAAATAGATATGAGATAAGTAGATAAATAGATAGATAGATAGATAGATAGGTAGATATGAGATAAGTAGATAGATAGATAGATAGATAGATAGATATGAGATAAGGACATAGATAGATAGATAGATAGATAGATAGATAATAGATAGATAGATAGATATGAGATAAGTAGATAGATAGATATGAGATAGATAGATAGATAGATAGATAGATAGATAGATAGATAGATAGATAGATAAATAGATATGAGATAGATGGATAGATAGATATGAGATAAGTAGATAGATAGATAGATAGATAGATAGATATGAGATAAGGACATAGATAGATAGATAGATAGATAGATATGAGATAAGTAGATAGATAGATATGAGATAGATAGATAGATATGAGATAAGTAGATAGATAGATATGAGATAGATAGATAGATAGATAGATAGATAGATAGATAGATAGATAGATGGATAGATAGATATGAGATAAGTAGATAGATAGATAGATAGATAGATAGATAAATAGATATAAGTAGATAGATAGATATTCTCCAAAAGACAAATGATGAGGCAGCACTCCAACATGAATAAAGGGTGTCAGACCCGTTTATTACCCCTGTGGCAACGTTTCAGCCCAGCTCAATGGGGCATTTGTCAGGCAAACAAATGTCAAGTACATACTTAAATACTCATAGTGCTTAATGAAGACATGATTACAGAATTAAATACCAGTGCTCTAAATAAAGTGTAAAACTATACAAAACATGATTATAAGTTCATAAAAGTGTTACTGTAGTGTTATATAATGATTGGTTTAACCCACATTTCATTCAAAATCATCTACAGTAATAAAATACATAAAGAAAAGTCCCAAGTGCATTAGTAGTAAAATGTCCATACAAGAAAAAGGGCCGGCACTGCTGAGTGTGCCAAATGTCCAACTGTATTCACACCTGCACTCTCAACATGCAATATATGGTGGTGCTCTGCTTGATAGCCATGCAAAAATCAACGAAGCAACAGCCGTTTCGCGCTACCTGCACTTTGTCAGGCTTGACACCTGTACTAGTTAAAATAAACTCCAAACACCTACTACATGGTTGGTGGTTCCAGTGTGAGTCATAGCATCCCCGACCCGCTACTGCGCATGTCCAGGCGTCCGTGTTGTATCAATCCAACACTCAGCGGGAAGTGCGTCACGTGACTCAGGAGCGTTATCACATAGATCACGTGAATGCTCCCAAAGTAACGCGGCCGCATCCGGGGGAGGGAGGAAAGAAACCCACACAAGATCACCTGACTGACACAGTCACATGATCAGGGCACGCATACATGTCTCGTTAGCAATGAAAATCAAGATATACTTGGAAATGGTATGGCACCAATAGGACACAAAAGAATGGGAGAAAAACTGGATATCAAACAGAAAAATTATAAAAATAAATAAAAATATATTAAGTAGATTTAGTAATATAAGTGGCTCCTTAAGTATATAAATATAAAGGTTCCATTATATGTGCATAATTCAATCCCCCCCAAAAAAGGAGGAACAATGTTTTAGATAGATAGATTTTTTAGATAGATTTGAGATAGGTAGATAGATAGATAGATAGATAGATAGATAGATAGATAGATAAATAGATATAAGTAGATAGATAGACAATAGAGACATCATAGATAGATAGACAGACAGACAGATGATAGATAGATAAAAGATAGATGATAGATATGAGATAAATACCGTATTTTTCGCCCTATAAGACGCACCGGCCCATAAGACGCACCTAGGTTTTTGGGGAGGAAAATAAGAAAAATTATATTTTTAACCAAAAGGTTTGCTTTTGGTGGGTTTGGATGGTACTATTACTGGGGATCTGTGGATGACGGACACTGTTATGGGGGGATCTGTGGATGACGGACACTGTTATGGGGGGATCTGTGGATGACGGACACTGTTATGAGGGGATCTGTGGATGACGGACACTGTTATGGGGGGATCTGTGGATGACGGACACTGTTATGGGGGGATCTGTGGATGACAGACACTGTTACAGGGGGATCTGTGGATGACGGACACTGTTATGGGGGGATCTGTGGATGACAGACACTGTTACAGGGGGATCTGTGGATGACGGACACTGTTACAGGGGGGATCTGTGGATGACGGACACTGTTACAGGGGGGATCTGTGGATGACGGACACTGTTATGGGGGGATCTGTGGATGACGGACACTGTTACAGGGGGGGATCTGTGGATGACGGACACTGTTATGGGGGGATCTGTGGATGTTGGACACTGTTACTGGGGGATCTGTGGCTGGCACTGTTACAGGGGGATCTGTGGATGGCACTGTTATATATGTGCCATCCACAGACCCCCCACCCCATAACAGTGCCATCCACAGACATCCCAGCCCATAACAGTGCCATCCACAGACCCCCCCCACCCCTTAACTGTGCCATCCACGGATGTTATCCACAGATCAGCCCCCCCCGCCGCCGCCCCCCCAGTATACAAATATAAAATGTCTTATTCAATTAAAAATTATTACACATGCCCCCTCACTCCTAATAGTACCGTACATCCTAATAGCTTCTGTACAATGCCGGCAGGCAGGCTGGGCGGCCGGCGCGTCACTCACTGACGTCACTTGCCTGCGCCGCCTGCTTCATTCATAAAGTAGGCGGCGCAGGCACGTGACATCAGGGAGTTACGCTGCCGCCCGCCCGGCCTGCCTGCCGGCATTGTACAGAAGCTGTTAGGATGTAAGGTACTATTAGGAGTGAGGGGGCATGTTTAATAACTATTAATTGAATAAGACATCTTATATTAGTATACCGGAGTGGCGGGGCTATAGTACACTGACTGCACCGTCCCGCCGCTATTGCCGGCCCCCAGCTCCTCCTCCCAATCCCTCCCCCGGTCCCCAGCTTCATAGCTGTCTTACATTTAGACCAATTTCTATGCCTAAAACAGGACCCGTCCCCTTCCCCGCCCACTTTTTTAGACTTGGCGTGAGCGGGGAAATGTCACAGATTGCAGTGAAAGTAACTGTTGCGCCGCAATCTGCACCTGAAATACGACTAATATATGCATATTTCAGCTTCATAAATGACCCCCACAGTGTTTATTTTACAGTAAATATGAACATAGCACTGGTTTACTGATTTTTTAAGGCAATTATATAAAATGACAGAGTGATAAAGGAAGCCCCAGATGAATGTTTTCTTCATCCATGTGCCATTAAGTCAATTATGACATCTGTTTCGTATTTTATAAGATAATGGATCTGAAAGAAGCTCACCAGCAGTCATAGGGTGTGCCCACAAAGAAAATAAAGCAATGTCATTTCAGCAGCTTCCACACTAATAATTTGACAACCCACCCCCACAAAGACAGGATATTGTATGTACTGTACATATAATGACCCTATTACACCTGAAGATAATCATAAAGATCATCGTTTGTATGAACGCTCGTTAGCGATGATCTGGTAGTGTAATACTGATTACCCTCTGAACGAGCAACCACTCGGGTAATCGGAATCTTTTAGCAAGTTTAAAAATCCTCAATTGTCAACGGCAGATCCTGCCGTGTAATCACGATCTGCTGCCGGCTAACAGTGATTCAGAAAGGGGATGAGTGATGGCTTTAGTGATCGCTTGTCCCCATACTGAGGAGGAGATTGCTGCATATAATAGTAGCGTTCTCCTACACTAGCGAGCAGGCGATTGCCTGGAAGGAACGATTCCCTCCCGACAATTGCCTGCTTCATCTGCAGGTGTAATAGGACCCTCATTGCAGAAACATAGATATCAAGATGTGTCCATTGACATCTGTACCCCTCTATCTGTTTAATGATATCGCCTGTAAGTGGATTATTTCTCTGATTATATCAGATACAAATGACATCTAAAATATTTTAGAAATGTCCACAACAGCATGGAAGAGGGATTGTGGTGGTGGTGGGGGGAAAGGGGGATTTTGTCCTTTAAAGAGCACATAAATGCCAGTTAGGCTGGTTTCACACAGCCGTTGCGGAAAAAGATGCGGGTGCGTTGCGGGAACATGCGAAAAATCGGCATGTTTGGTACCTAAACTTCTTCACAGAAGTTCGGGTTTGGGTTACGTGTTGTGTAGATTGTATTATTTTCCCTTATAACATGGTTATAAGGGAAAATAATAGCATTCTTAATACAGAATGCATAGTACAATAGGGCTGGAGGGGTTAAAAAATAATAATAATAATAATTTAACTCACCTTAATCCACTTGTTTGCGCAGCTCGGCTTCTCTTCTGTCTTCATCTTTGAGGAATAGGACCTTCGATGACGTCACTGCGCTCATCACATGGTCCATCACATGATCTTTTACCATGGTGATGGATCATGTGACGGACCATGTGATGACGTTATCACAGGGCCTTTTCCTGTGCACAGCAAAAATGAAGACAGAAGAGAAGCCGGGTTGCCCGAACAAGTGGATTAAGGTGAGTTAAATTATTTTTTATTTATTTTTAACCCCTCCAGCCCTATTGTACTATGCATTCTGTATTCAAAATGCTATTATTTTCCCTTATAACCATGTTATAAGGGAAAATAATAATGATCGGGTCTCCATACCGATCGTCTCCTAGCAGCTGTGCGTGAAAATTGCACCGCATCCGCACTTGCTTGCGGATGCTTGCGATTTTCACGCAGCCCCATTCACTTCTATGGGGCCTGCGTTGTGTGGAAAACGCACAATATAGAGCATGCTGCGATTTTCACGCAACGCACAAGTGATGCGTGAAAATCACTGCTCATATGCACAGCCCCATTGAAGTGAATGGGTCCGGATTCAGTGCGGGTCCAATGCGTTCACCTCACGGGGCCTTATAGTCTATACTATTCAATGCATTATTATTGATATTATGTATCATTTTAAATAAAGTGCAGATTGCTCAAATGAATTGAAATGAATTCAGAAAGTGTCCTCGTGACTATACACATAATCAGGATTTTCAATATACTCTTTTTAGGGCTTGTTTAGATTTGCGTTGGAGGCTCTGTTCTGGGCCTCTGTCGCAGATTCCTTTAAAACCAGTGGAGAGGAAACTTATACTCTATTTTTAAACTTCTTCCCAACTTTTGTCACACATGTACATCATAATGGCAGAAGGGGTTTATGGAGCAGGCTCCAGAGCTGTAACTGATATCTTAGACAACTCTTATCCTAGTCACTTAAATTAGAAATAACACGCCTGTAGACAAAAGTTTGGAATATACTTACCCCTCCAAGGATGTGTGGATCGGCCTCTCAAGCACCATAGACTGCAATAGTAAAGTATTCTATGGTGCAAGCAATCCAAAGCTCACATGTTAAAGTCACTTAATAGGAATAAAAGTAAAGAGTAAAAATTGTTTGTGAAAAACAAAGTGCAGCGAGCCCACGTTGGGAGGTGGAAAGGATACGAGTGGTAACTGTGGCACTGATAGGAATTGTAGTGGCTCATGGTGACGGTCCTCACTCCAACATTCCCTGCGGGAAGGGTGCACCCTTTCTCCATCTAGGCAAACCCTAGCATTGGGGCTCTTGTCTGGTGATAATTGGGTTCCCTTGATGGTGGCAGGGTGCAAGGCAGGAGTACAGGTGCAGGGGGGGCGGATAGATGAGGGAGTTAATAATTAGGCCTATCTTTACTAAATCTAAATTCTCTCTCTTCTAAATTGATAATGGGAGTAGTAGTACAGATGGAAGCGAAGTTCCTAAGTATCTCACAGTGCAGTCTTTTCCCAATAGCTATGTATAGGCAGTTACAATTATGGTGTTTGTAATACTCCCTGACTCTCTCTAAATACACTTTGCAGTCCTTCCAAAAATTCACAGCTATTCTGTTGTTCATAATTTTTTCTGCCATTCCCAGGCTGAGCTGAGTTTAGATCCGGATGGCCAGTTACCTTACTGACATTATCTTGCACTTCCTTATTGGTTCTTGACCTTCTAAGATGGCTGTTCTCTTTCCTTCAGGTGTACTCTGATAAATAATGTATTTTCTCTGGCAGATGTAGCCTAAGAAATAAAGGTTTTCTGGACACGGGTCTAGTTTGCTCTGCTAACACTCTCTGACAAATAAGGGGGAAGAACTGGTCCATCATCCTGGTAACCTAGCCCGGTCTGTCAGTGTAAACTGTATGTTGCCCATACATTGCTATTAGATATACACAGTACATAAAGAAATAAGTGTTTTATCAAGCAAAATCACAATATTTAACTTAGCTGCATTAAATTAACCCTTTTAGCAATAATTAAAATTTGCTGTAGTCCACTGGGTCACTGCAATAGTAAAAGATAGAAAAATTCAAATCATTCCCTTTCCCAACCTTGTATCTAAATTTTTGCATAATTGGTATTGCCAAGTCCAAATATTAAAATATAAAACAATGTATCCTGCCCAGTGAATTAAGTAATAAATAAAATTGCCCTAATGACCTTTTTTTATCAACAATAATGGTACAAATAAAAACTACAGCTTACTGAGCAAATAAAAAGCCAGGCAAAAAACAAGCCCTAAAACAGCTCTGTAGAGTAAAAAAAAAAAAAAAAAAAAAAAAATTATATATATATATATATATATATTTGTGCCAGGATCGGCTGGCTGAGAACGATGTACCTGTACCTACCTGAAGCAGTAGAGTTATGCCGGAACTGCTGTATAGAGGGTAGCCTGAAGGGGGCTACCCCAGTGTGGATTATGTGCTGAAAAAGGGGGGGGTTGGGTGGGCAGACGTGCCGGCGAACGTGCGGCAGCAGGTACCTTCGGCTGCCTTTTTAACCCTGTGTGGCCCCGCCTCCCCTAGCACAAACCCAGCAATGCCTTCATTGCTTAACACTTGTGCCAGGATCGGCTGGCTGAGAACGATGTACCTGTACCTACCTGAAGCAGTAGAGTTATGCCAGAACTGCTGTATAGAGGGTAGCCTGAAGGGGCCAAAAACCACACGGATGCAGGAAAGGTTAGGATCTGTGTATTCTGAGTGAAATTACAACAACAAATAATTGAATGCAAGTGACATTTCCTGTTGAGGATCAGGAACATAACGAGCGTAGCATGCAGATTTCCACCTGCCCAATTTCTGAATGACGTGTGCCGGTACATTATTTTTGGAGGCAGCGGAGGCGGCACCTATACGAAATGAATGCCTGGTGATGGCTGACGGGTTGCCCCCTGACGAGGAGACCAAAAGGCGAACATATCTGAGGAAGGTCTGAATGTTCAAGGGCAACCCATCCAGCAGGAACAGGGGGGCCTCCGCGGGCATGTTCCCGGTATACCGCAACCACTCGCGTAGGACCGTCACCGGGCACCACTTGTTGTTGGTGACGAAGTACCTGACCTGCACGGATTCCCCAGGTCGGCCCGTCTTGCTGGAGTCCAAGCTGAGGATGAGGTGCGTACCATCCCAAACCAGTTGGTTCCTCCGCAAGAATTTGTTTGAAGATCGTGCACAAGTGAACTCACCTGGCCTGAGGAACCCGTAGAAGGCCAGATACAATGCCACCCTGACGAGTGAGGAGTGAGCTAATATATCGGCCGAAGGGGTCATTGGCCAGAGCGTCCGAAACTGTCCTAACCATGTTGCCGGTGAAAGGTTGCCTGGCAGGCTTTCTCCTGATAGCCTGTTTCTGGATGCCCCTCAGCAAGGATTTGATTGGATGGGCCGTGAACAGTGATGGTTGATCCGGGAACTGTACATACCAATGATGCTGTATGCCCGCGAGGTACAGCTTAATGGTGCTATAAGATAGATTTAGCCGTGAGTGGCAAAAAGCTATAAACGCCAGCAGGTAAGTGATAGGACCTTCCCCGGCCGGAGGGTAAGAGAATTTGAACCTGTTAAACAAACGCCAGGCCGTCCTGTACGCCTTTCGTGTATTGCTGGACAGAGAATCGGACATGAGGTTCTTAGCCATCTGGAGAAAAGGTGCTACTCCAACAATAGCTGGCCATGAGGCGGGGTTGGTGTTTGGGAGAGATCTGCCTCTGGAAAGACCTGAAAGAAGAGGGAAAAGTTAAACCGAGATAGAGCATCGGCTGCAACATTACGTTGGCCACTAATGTGTGTGCATATGAAATTGAAATTGTTTTGCAGAGCCAGCCACACCAGCTTTCGCACAAACGCCATGATGTGCCTGGAGGCTGACCTGCCCTTCATTAGGATGTCAGCGAGAGCCTCATTGTCGGTCAAAAACAGGACTGTTTGGTTGCTCCGCTGTGCCCCCCAGGTGACGGCCGCCGCTACTATGGGATAAATCTCAAAGAGTGAGGAACTCCTTGAAAACTCTGAGATGCTGGAGACCTCCACCGGCCATGATTGGGCGAACCAGTGAGTGCCATGAATGGCTGCAAAGCCGGCAGCGGGCGAGGCGTCTGTATGGATCACTGGGGAATTACTGGATGCCACCGGGATGAAGAGGGAAACCCCATTCCATTGGGAGAGGAAGTTGTCCCACATTAACAAGTCAGCAATGGCGTTTTGGTCCAGCTGGACTGGGCTGTCTTGGCAGGGTGCTAGCGGGAGGAGTGCCAAGAGCCTTGAAATGAAGGACCTGCCCTGCGGCATGATGCGCATGGCAAAATTCAACATTCCAAGGAGTGACTGAAGATCTGCCCTGGTGGTTACCCTCACTTGTGCTAGTCTGTGAACGACAGTCTTGATTCTGGCCAGCTTATCCGGAGGAAGATTGGCCTTCATGTCCACTGTGTTCAAGCGGATGCCTAGAAAAGTGATCTCTGTGCTGGGACCCTCCACCTTGTGTGGGGCCAATGGAATACTCAGGTCTGAAAACGCAGTGCGCAGGACTTGTAAATCTTGCGGTACTTGATCTGGGGATTCTATCAGGAGAAAATCATCTAGGTAGTGGATGACGTGGTTCGCCCTGAAGGTGTTGGTCAACACCCAATGCAGCGCACTGGCCAGCTAGTCGGACAAACAGGGGCTGGACTTTGACCCGAATGTCAGTTTGCTGGCGAAATAATAAACACCCTGCCATTTCATGCCATGCCACTGCCATAGCTCAGGATGGATTGGAAGTAACTTGAAGGCATCGGTGATGTCTGCTTTTGACAGCCAGGTGCCTCTGCCTAATTTGATTATGACCTGTATGGCTTTGTCTATAGATGCGTATCTCATAGTAAATTCCTCGGATGGAATCAGAGAGTTCAAGCTTGGTATGTGTAAAGAATGTGGGGCGGACAAGTCATAGATTAGGCGTTTTTTATTATTGAATTTGCCGGACACGATGCCTACTGGATTAACTCTCCAGCATGCGAAGGGAGGTTGGTTGAATGGCCCTATCAAGTACCCCCGGTCTAGCTCAGTGTGGATCAACTGAGTGACCGCCTCTGGGTCTCTGGCTGCGGACTGCAAATTGTCACATTCGAATGTGGTTTGAGGGAGCGCCAGAAGCCCTGTATGGAACCCGTGTGTCAAGCCGTGGATGACGAACTGGACCCAGACCGGGTGTGGATGTTCAGCCAAGAATATTGCCAGCAGACCCACGTTGACCACGCTTAGTCACGATGGGCTTTGATTCCTTTGAGGGCACGCTGAGCGTGGATGGGCCCTAAAACAAGTCGCACACAGGTGCAGCAACCTGCACTGGTTGTAGTGACAAATGGCGTAGTTATAATTGTTACATATCTGGCTCCTGCCAAGGTATTTAATGGGACGACCTAACTTATCAACCCCGAAAGCTGGCTTGGTATTTGATGGACCTGGGGCTGAATAAGGTGGTGCTGGATCTGCTATGTGGCCCGTCTGAGAACACCAACCCGTAGTATGGGAATACGAGTTGCAGACCGTGCAGGTTGGAGCTTTGAGCCCTGCAAAATGGCGGCAGAACAATTCTGTGTCTATGTCAGACCAATCCAGCACGCTCTGACACTGAATGAGGGCAGCTGCTGCTTTGGCTGAGAATGACCGGTGATATTCGAAGAATGCTGTGCCGCCATATTTGTAACCAAATTCCACCACCTTATACATATACAGATCTAGCTCGGCCCTCCTATGCGGGTTGACTGTACAAATCACGTCCCGATATAAACTGAACGCTAGAACGAATTCCATGACGTTCAATTTCCTGTTAAGCCTAGCGTCCTTAGACTTCAGGATTACCGAGACTTCCCCACATGCAATGGTTCTATTGTCCGGGGCCTCATGTGTCGCAATGAGCAGGGACGCCAGGTTGACGTCTTTGCCCTCCAATATGTCCTGCCTGATACTGGCCTGAATGAAGTGGGATGGGGCGATTGAGGGAAAGTGGAATGACCCACCCGAAGCGCCGGATGGCTCTGCCACAGGTTCCGCAGGTGTTGGTGTCGCTAATGCTGCCGCCGAAGCCCTGGCTTCCACCGATTCCATTCTGGCCTGAAGGTCTGACATGGATGACGCCATACTGTTGATCACGGCGTGTAGTTGGGTGAGCGACGTCTGAATGGAACCCATGGAAACCTCGTCCTGACTCACTGGTGGTACATCTGACATCAGAAGACGATACAACTCGGCTTTTCTTGCTGATGCTGGAAAGGGGATGCCCCTTCTGCGCAGCTCGGCGGACAATTTCGGGATGGTCCAGGAACGTAATGAGGGTCCCACGCTTCGCTCCGACTGGGTGTCCTCACTATCCCGCGATGCGGAAGATCCTCCAGGTGTGAATTCTTGCGACATCTTCCTATTGGTTATTAATTGAGAGCTATTAGAACCCCCCTTTTTACCCAGGCTGCGAAGTATGACCTCGTGTCCGTGTGCCTGGCCAGTGAGGGGCCTGTCCGCCCTGCGGGTGCCGTGGCTGACAAGCGCGCGACTGCCACCTGCATTATAGCACGCAGTGGTCTCACGGCTGTGAGGCCTGAAGACGGGACAGGCCCTGGCCAGTGTCGGAATACCCCAGGTGGCACCTGTGGAGTGACCATGACTGAGAAGACGTCCCGGTACGTGTGCCTGTGGTCGTGACAGGACTTTGTGCTGATGTTTGGATGAGCAGTGGTGTGCCTGTAGGCGTGACAGGACTTTGACCAGCCTGTGGACGTGTGCGTTGTGTGTGACAAGACTGCCTGTGGACGTGACAGGACTTTATAGCGAGTCTGTGGACGTGACAGACGTTGTAACACGAACACCTGTAGTCGTGACAGGGTTTGTTTTTTTTGTTTGTTTTTTATATATCGAATGCCTGTAGTCGTGACAGTTTTTTTTTTTTTTCTTTCTTTCTTTATCGAATGCCTGTAGTCGTGACAGGGTTTTTTTTTTTTTTTTTTTCCTTTATCGAATGCCTGTAGTCGTGACAGGATTGTATCGCAAGTCTGAAGACGTGACAGACGCGTTTGACTGCCCGTGGTCGTGACAGGACTTATGTGAGTCTGAGGTCGTGACAGACTTTTTTTTTTTTTTTTTTAAGCGTGGGCAAACCCTCCACCGTGGACTTAACGCCATGGATGACTGACTGCCTGTGCTACGTCAGAACCTAATACATACCTTGTCTTCTGTAAATGCCAATGGTGGCACACAATGTTACCCGAACTGTGAAAACATGAACATGGGTTGTTTTATTTTTATTTATTTTATTTATTTATTTATTTATTTTTATTATTAAACCCGCACCTAGACTCTGACCCCCCCGCCCAGAAGGAATGGCTGGTGACCGGGACTGCCACGGAACGCACCCCAGGCCGCTGCCTAGTAAGGCCATGGTAAGTTGTATAGGACCTGATTGTGCGGTCGTGGATGCGACGGCCTGGGAATGATGAGGCTGCTAGATTTATCAGATGAATAATTTTCCGTCTTTGAGAACCACCTACGGCAGAACACCTCCTAAATGACATTCATGGCGCGCAGGTGCCGACAAAGTGCAGGGAAAAACAATGAACCGGGCGCAGCCCCTAACCTTTGTTATGCCAATGTCTCTTACATTTAATGTACCAAATTTATTTATTTTTTTATAACCTGGCCCACACACGTAATGAGATACGGCTCTGAAGAGGGTGGGTAACACAGTGTAGTTATTAGTGGTGCGGTCGTGAACTCATGGAGTGCGACAGCCACCTGTGGACCACACTGCCTGACCCAGAATGCTATTGTAGGACTGATTATGAGCAGCAATAGGGCTATGATCACCTTGGACGTAGAAATACAGTAATTTTTTAGACCGGAGCGAGCCTGCCGGTCTCTGCCACCCCCCTCGCGCCTTCTGCGTCCCAGGAGAGTGCCGCCGCCCTTGTCTTACTTGGAGTCGGGATGACGCGACCTGCATGCGCTGCCCGACCCGAACCTGAATGACCCGGAAGTGCTCTGCCTCAGACGTGCCGGCGAACGTGCGGCAGCAGGTACCTTCAGCTGCCTTTTTAACCCTGTGTGGCCCCGCCTCCCCTAGCACAAACCCAGCAATGCCTTCATTGCTTAACACATATATAAATCATGGGTGTCAGAGAGAGGTGACAAAAAGCAAATTTTAGTAAGCATAACAAACACTATATAAATTGGTTATCTCTTTAATTTTACTGACCCACAAAATAAAGGTAACATTTCAATTTTAGTGCACAGAGAACTGTGTTGTTATTATTTTTATTATTATTCAAACAAAACCTAAAATACTATGGCAACATTATATTTTTTTATTTCACCCCACATTGTTTTTCCCATTTCTCAATACATGCTATGGTATGATAAATTAAATGGTGCCATAAAAAAAAAAAATACTTGATCCACGAAGCCCTCATATGGCTATGTGAATAGAAAAGTAAAACAGTTATGGCCTTTCAAAGGTGGGGGATGAAAAAAATGAAAAATGTTTCCAGCGTACATTTGTTCATAAATATGATATTTCAGAGTCTCTTGAAAGAAGTGATTGGGTTCAATCCACAATATTTTCCAAAGTGCTGATATCCTCGGTGGACTGTTTTGGACTGTTTTGCTTAATATTGTTTTTGGAATAAGTTGAAACAGTAAAGTTGAGACTTCCTGAGAAAACATTAACAGTTTTCCACTTTCTCGACATAAGACTACTTCTTAAAATATATTGTATAGTGTGATACTTTTTATTTACCTTGATTTTCTAAAATCTGTTAGAGTTAACAGTCTTGTTAAAGTTTACATGACTTGACCATGACTTGACCATGCCCCTCCCACCTAACGCCGCACATACTTCTCACCAGAATTTTCTTCCCACTAATAGGAATAATTCTGGGCTAGAGCACACATCGCAGTAATAGTGCTCCTACATTGCCCTCAACATATTCCCACTGTGCCCCAGAAGTAATAATGCTCCCATAGTGCCCATACTAGTAATCATGTTCCCCCCTAGACCCCCAGTAGTAATAAAGCCCACCATAATGCCCCCAGTAGTAATAATTCTACTTATAATGTGACAGTGCAAAAAATACCCCCTTTTAATTCCCCCAGTTGAGCTAATGTCCCCAGTAAATGCCCACATAGTGCTCCTCTCCCCCCTTCCTCCTAGTGCCCCCCATAATGTACCAGTATAAAATGCCCCATATATAGTGCCCCAGTAGATCCCCTCAGTTTCCCCTATAATTTGCAAATATAAAATACCCCTTCTTAGTGCCCCTGTAGATGGCCCCATAACACTCCTCTCCCCCTTCTTCATAGTACCCACCATTATGTGTTCCAGTATAAAATGCCCCTATACAGAGCCCCCCATATAAAATACTCCTTCTTTGTGGCCTCAGTAGATACCCCCAATAATGTGCCAGTAAGAAGTGCCCCCATAGTGCCGCCCAATAATGTGCCAGTAAGAAGCGCCCCCAATAATGTGCCAGTAAGAAGTGCCCCCATAGATGCCCACACAGTGCCCCCAATAATGTGCCAGTAAGATGTTTCCCCATAGATGCTCCCACAGTGCCCCCCAATAATGTGCAAGTAAGATGTGCCCCATAGATGCCCCCAATAATGTTACAGTAAGTGCCCCCATAGATGCCCCCCAATCATGTGCCAGTAACAAGTGCCACCCATAGATGGCCCCCCAATCATGTGCCAGTAGCCAGTATTGTACTATATAAAAAAATAAACACTTATACTTACCTCCATGGCAGCAATGCGATGCAGGCCTCTTCCTGCCTGTGTCCCACGCTGTACGGCTCAGGCGGCGCGATGACGTCATCGCGCCACCTGCACCGGCCTCTGATAGGCTGCAGGCACTAGGCCTGCAGCCTATCAGAGGAACGGGAAGGGAGACGCCTCTCCCCTGCCCCCCAGCACATCCATCTGCATTGCTGTCCTGAGGACGGCGATACAGATGACTATGGGGATGAGCTCTTCCACAATGGAAGCGCTCATCTCCCTGTGCCCTGCCGCCGACCCCCACTTGTGACTAAGGCAGCGCCGCCTGGGGCAATCGCCTCACTTTGCCTAATTGGCAGTGCGGCCCTGCTGGCGCCCCCCCCCCCCCCCCCCCACACTACGCCACTGATTATGGCTTACAGCGAATGAAAACCCAAAAGTCAGTATCTCAGAAAAATATAATATAATATCAATTAAAAAAAGATTTTTATACAGAAATGACAGCCTACTAAAAACTATGTCCAGTATATGCACTCAGTACTTGGTCAGGGCTTCTTTTGCATGAATTACTGCATCAATGGGGCATGTCATGGAGGAGATCAGCCTGTGGCACTGCTGAGGTGTTATGGAAGCCCAGGTTGCTTTGATAGCAGCCTTGAGCTTGTCTGCATTGTTGGGTCTGGTGTCTCATCTTCCTCTTGACAATAACCCATAGATTCTCTATGGGGTTTAGGTCAAACGAGTTTGCTGTCCAATCAAGCACAGTAATACTGAAGCTATTAAACCAGGTATTGGTACTCTGCCATTGTGGGCAGGCACCAAGTCCTTCTGGAAAATAAAATCAACATTTCCATAAAGCTTGTCAGCAGAGGGAAGTACGAAGTGCTAAAATATCCTGGTAGACAACTGCCTTGACTTTGGACTTGAAATAACACAGTGCGCCAACATCAGCAGATGACATGGCTCCCCAAAACATTACTGACTGTGGAAACCACACACTGGACCTCAAACAACTTGGACTGTGTGTCTCTCTACCCTTTCTCCAGACTCTGGGACCTTGATTTCCAAATGAAATGCAAATTTTACTTGAGAACAGGACTTTGGACCACTGAGCAATAGTCCAGTCCTTTTTCTCCTTTGCCCAGGTAAGACGCATCTGATGTTGTTCCTGAGTGGTCAAGAGTGTCTTGACACAAGGAATGTGACTAGTGTTGATCGAACTTCTGTTTTCACGTTCGGCGTACAAGGTTCAGCTTATCTAAGAATTCCGTTATGTATTCCGCTAACACAGACCATAAGTTATGGTCCGTGGTAGCGGAATCCATAACGGAATTTTTATATAACCCGAACCTGAACCTTGTACGCCGAACTTGAAAACAGAAGTTCGCTTATCCCTAAATGTGACAGTTGTAACCCATGTCCTGGATATGTCTGTGTGTCGAGACTGTTGAAACACTGACTCCAGCTGCAGTCCCCAGATTCTTGAATTGACTTTTCTTGACAATCCCTACAAGGCTGTGGTTATCCCTGTTGCTTGTGACTTTTTCTCAACCACTCTTTTTCCTTCCACTCAACTTCCCATTAATATGCTTGAATACAGCACTCTGACTTGGCAACTGTCAAGTCAGCAATCTTCCCCATGATTGTGTAGCCTACTGACCCAGACTGTGGGTCCATTTAAAGGCTTAGGAAACCTTTGTAGATGTTTTCTGTTAATTAGCTGATTCGAGTGTGACTTCATGAGTTTACAATATTGAACTTTTCACAATATTCAAATTTTCTGAGATACTGACTTTTGGGTTTTCATTAGCTGTAAGCCATAATCATCAACATTAAAAGAAATAAAAGCTTGAAGTACATCACTCTCTGTGTAATGAATATACTATGAGTTTCACTTTTTGAATTGAATTACTGAAATAAATTAACTTTTTCTGATATTCTAATTTATTGAGGTGCACCTGTATGTTTTTGTTGATTCTTTTCTGTGTATGCATGATCAAAGGTATTTTAGCATAATTTTCTGTTATAAACATCATGTTTTTATATCATATAGCTATATGTGTATTGCTCGATTCCCACTAGTGTCAGGGGTCTCTAATTTTACATTTCTTCACAAATCCTAATGATTCACTATGATGTGTGAATATTCAATTTCTTTTTTCTTTTCTGTACTATTCTGCCTATAAAATCAACAGAATGATCCTGACCCTCTGGTGATCAATCAGAGCCTTAGACTTCACTGGAGGTTTTTTTTAAAACATCCTTTGCTGAAGTGAGACAACCCCTTTAAAGATCCATTGCCATTTTATAATGTTAGGGCATATCACTAGGATATGCCATAACATGACAATTGGGCGGTCAGACCTCTAGGTTCCCCACCATTTACAGCTAAGCACCCATCCACCTGCTGTGCAAGGGAAGGGAATGCAGCCATATTCTAGTGTATGGAGCCGTGTTGTAGCACAGCATGTTAATGGTAATGCTGTTGTACACAGAAATAATTAGCACTACTGTTCCTTCATTCTGAGGGTCCCAGCCATTGGACCCCCACTGATAAGGGTACTTTCACACTAGCGGCAGGACAGATCCGACAGGCTGTTCACCCTGTCAGATCCGTCCTGCCGCTATTTTGCCTTGCCGCCGGAATGCCGCTCCGTCCCCATTGACTATAATGGGGACAGAGGCAGAGCAACGGCGCAGCACGGCAGTGCATAGAGAGAGGCCACCAGACTAAAAAGTCGGACATGCAGTCCTTTAGTCCGGCGGCCTTTCGCTCTGCACTGCCGTGCTGTACCGGAGCTCCGCCCCCCATCCCCATTATAGTCAATGGGGACAGAGCGGCAGTCCGGCGGCACGGCGAAATAGTGGCAGGACAGGGTGAACAGCCCTGTCGGATCCATCCTGCTGCTAGTGTGAAAGTACCCTAAGTAGGTGTTGGCATATGGCAAAATTGCCTTCAGTTGCCCTCATTGGAATAGCCCTTTAACTATTATATGTATTTAGTCTATATAAATGATACCTATAAATGTTAATTTTTAATTTGTGATCATCACATAGAGAAAACATGGCTGTACTTTTAATAGAGTATTTCAATGCACCACTGAATGATTGTCCTCTCGTAAAATGCCTCAGTCCCCCTCATGAAGAAAAGTTTTGCCTTTTGTCTTCTTCATTTGAGGAATGCAAAGATATTAAAATAATTGCTTCTGTGACACTCAAAGGATTGTAGTTTTCATTCCGCACATCTGCTCCATCCTGTTGTGTTTTAGGCTTGTAAAGACACAATACACATAATCCTACTATTTTCTGTAAGTATTCAAAGCAAAAGTATGGCAGCCATCAACCGGAACGTAGTCCAGAAAACACAACTAAGAAATAGACGCTGCCTTGTACTAACAGACACACCTATTTCAAGACTTCAGATCCTGCATTTTCAAATGTATCATGCTCCACACAACAAGTACGGTAACTAGTTCATGAAGAAAGATAGTGTCAGTAACATTATTACGATGGTTTATCCTAATTACATGCCTTTTAGTGTAAAGTACAAGGAGTGGTAAATAAGTACATGTGACACAATGAAAGGTGTGCAGTCTATATTAAATTATATACCATGTGTCATTTCAGAATAATGCATCATACACACATACTGTATTATGCATATTACTGTACATACACAATACAGGGTGATTCAAAAAGAATGGTGCTGAATGATTGCCTCGATACCTATAACTGAGAGAACATAACACAATCTATCTAATCTTCATCTATACACTACAAATGTTCAATCTGAACTCCACTGGTGACACGACAGATGTCTAGGCGGTAGTCCAGTTCTGTCTAGCCTTAGATATGGACTCAACTTTTTCAGTGATGTGTCATCTCAGGTCATTCATATCCTGTGACAGGGAGGAAAATACATTGAGTTCTTGTTGTAGTCCCACAGAAAGTAGTCACACAGTGTTAGATCTGGTCCTTGTGGAGGCGCAAATTTGTGAATCGTTTATTGTGGAACAGCCAATCCAACATTTTGGTAGAGTTTCATTCAGGTATAGGCGAACATCCAGCTGGAAATAAGGAGGAGCACTATCCTGGTGATAGACTATGTTTGAGATAAGCCATTCCCTTAACATTTCCAGGTAGGATTGACCAGTGAAAGTATCCTTGGCAAAAAAGAAGGGGCTGTAGACTTTATGCCTGCTCATTGCACACAACACATTTACCTTGGGTGAGTTCCTCATGTGCTCGATAAGGACATCTACGTTTTTTTAGCCCCAGATTCTAACGTTGTAGCTGAAATGTAGCCTTATTACTGAACACCAAGCTGTTAGTGTCACACTTCGGTGTGGGAGGGAAACACCACACTGAGCATAAGAGGGAAGGGGGGAACAGAGAATTAAGCCTGAGAACTAGGGAAGAAAGATGGACACCTCCTAGTAAAACCCTAACCAAAACACTGACTTGACTACCTGTATGAACAGACCCCAGAGGTACGGAAGTAGCAGGGTTAACACACATGCTTTATGAGACATGTTATCTAAACTAAATGCAACTAAATGCGTTAAGCAATTGCTTTTCAATGGGTTTTGTTTAAAAATAACGCGATGAGTTAAGAAATTTGAGTTAAGAGTGTGTGTCTTACCCCTGCTACATCTGTAGGTGTGTTCATACACAGGAATACCTTGAGTCCTATCTAGCCCTTTAGGACCCTGTTATTAATGGCAGGGACGAGATTACATGTTCCTCCAAAAGGAAGAACGAACAGGAGTCTCCTTCAGGCCTGATATAAACAATAGGGAAATGCAACACACAGAACCCAAAGAAAAAATACAAAAAGGCAAAGGAAAGACTTAACTTCAAAGGAGCAGTGGAAGCACCAGGAACTCTGCCGAGATCCACACTAGCAATCCACAACTGAGACTGAAGCTATAAACCGCACAGCATTGTGGAAGAGGCAACAATAAATAAGTAAGGTTAAATGCCCACATTAGCAACACCTGAGGCAAGGGGTGTGGCCATTACCAGAAACAACACATACGCCTATTGATCCACAAGGAAAACCTGTCAGATCAATCCACGTGTTGACAGTCTCACCGATCTCCTGTCACCTGTCGCGGGAACGTCCGTGACAGTTAGTGAATTCGTCCTCTTCCAATCAACCCTCCAAGTCAATGCAAAAGTCACTGCATTTTGGTTTGCCTGCTGGTTTCAGCTCCTGAAGAATTTGTTACTGTATGGCTTACAACAAAGACATAAGATAGGATAAGATATGCCATAGCATGGTTTGTGGCACTTGTTGTCCATACTAGTCAGCCTGGCCGACTTTCTGGGCCTATGCCCGTACACAGCTTGGATCCTGTTTACTGTTTCTTCCAAAGTCTTAGGGAGGCCCAAACTTTTCTCATTACATGAACACCTAGTGGTTTCATATTGCTTCACCCATCAAAAAAAGCAATTTACATGTGGTACACATTTACTAAATTTATTTTGAAAATTTCACTGTACTGCCACAATAGACTTCGTTCTTACAAATTCCAGCACATAAAAACTTTTTTCTTGCTGCGATATTGCCATCTTAAACCTGCCCCTTTGTGTACAGGTTAAGACTAACCTAAAGTGGCAGATTCATGAAAAGTATCTAAAAAAACTGACTTTATTACCCATAGCAACCAATCACTGCACAGCTTTCAAGAGCAAAGTATGTTTACTTTAACGACAGCCTAATACTTTTGCACCACCCTTTTTTCCTTTTTGAATCACCCTGTAAATTAAAGTGTGTGGGGCAATGTTGGACCTCTGTATGCCTCTCTCATTTTTTGTACTAGAAGATTTTGTAGGATCATTGCTTCTAGGCAGGAATAATTCCATACCATCGCTCTTAATGCTCATGAGAACTATTGGCTCTAGTGTTTTAAATTACTAAAATCTACACATCCATAGAAAAATCACATTCTAGAGTTAGTTTTGTCTACAAGTTCTAATTTAACCAGAGATAGAATCCATCGATGAAACAAATGGCCATACATGTTGGATTAATGGGAATCCACAGATTTCAGTCAGACTGGCCAACCATGTATTCTGTATGACTGACTCTCTCCCCATGGCAGATGTCAGGGGACTGGTCAGCTGGATTTCAACATGCCTGATGCTTTGGTTCTTGGGAGATATGTAAGTAGACGCCAGAGGAGTCTGACAGCAGCTTTCTCCTCTCTGTCCATTCAGAAAACATGCATGGCCAAGGTGGGGGGTAACAAAAGACAGCTATCTAAAGGAGCTTTAGAGTTCCTTCACATAGTTTTGTCCCTGGCTTTTTTGCCAATCACCTCTCCGCCTTCCCCCCCCCAAAAAAAAATAAAATAAAGAATATATATATATATATATATATATATATATATGAAACTTATTTATTTATTTTTGGTAATGTTTTTGAGACACTTTTGCTCATATATAGTGTTTTAGCATCTGGCATTTTTAAATGCCATTTTTGCACATCTGACTTTTTTTTTTTAGATTAAATTAAGTACCCCCTGTATTGTCACTTCCTCTGTAGAGTTGTCGGGGAAAAAAACATTGATAAAAAAAAAAAAGACATGCGAAAACAGTTTTACAAAACACAAACACACGTTACACATGCATTTTCTGAGGTCTAAGAAGAAAATCAACAGGTAATAAAGGAAAAAAATGCTAGACCCTGCACCACAAAGGGCGAAAAAATACCACTACAAAAAAAAATGCCTGTTTGCCCTGTGTTTAATAATTCCCATAGACTTTCAAGTAGCTAGAGTTTTCTGCCTAAGGCCTCATGCACACGACAGTGTTTTTTCACTGTCAGTGATTTGGCTTCAGTGGTCCGTGTCCGATTTTGCTTCAGTTGTGTTTCCTTGTGTCTTCCTTTTCTTTTGTCTGACAGGGGGGAAAAAAGGAAGGTTAATGAAAAGTGTAATTTTATTGCACCAAAGTCTTGTAGAAAAAAACGGACACGGACGCAGACACAGATGACATACCAGTTGTGCATCCGTTTTTTTTGACGGACCCATTGACTTGAATGGGTCCATCCTCTGTTTTCCACCGACAAGAATAGGACAGGTTATATTTTTTGGACCGACTGGAATCACAGATCACGGAGGCGGAGAAAAAAACGGAGGACTATAATTTTTTTTTCACAGCTCCATAGAAATGAATGGGACCTCCGCTAAACTGTGAAAAATGACAGAATAGACGCGGATGCACACAACGGTCGAGTGCATGAGGCCTTAAAAAAGCAGAAAAACACCATAAAAAAATGTGTGACATCAGGCGAACACTGAGGAAGTCAAAGTACTGCTCAAATTAGTAGCCAGTAAGAGTTGGTGGAAAAACAAACAGAACTTCTCCACCCAAAGTGTGTATATGATGTCACTGTAATAATCTCACATTACCTGAAAGATGTCAGGACACCCTATAATTAAAATGTTTAAAGTTAAAGAAATGTAACACTCTTTTCTAAGACGAACATAAAAGCATTAGAGAGGGTTGCACGAAAAGTATATAAAAAACATTTATTGTATTTGCATTGACATTCTTTAAACAGATATGAAAACAATATTGTGAAGTGTTCAATGGTTAGCACTCTTGTCTTGCAGTGCCAAGGTCCTGGGCTTGAATCAGACAAGGGGCCACATTTGCATGCAGTTTGTATGTTCTCCTTATGTTTGCGTGGGTTTTCTCCAGTTTCCTCCCACACTCCAAACACATACTGATAGGTCAATTATGTTGCCCATGCCAACCCCTATTCACTGTGAATGATACTCTGACATGTACTACTGACCTAAATTTAAATGTATGAAAATATACATACATATACTGACATACACTCACCTAAAGAATTATTAGGAACACCTGTTCTATTTCTCATTAATGCAATTATCTAGTCAACCAATCACATGGCAGTTGCTTCAATGCATTTAGGGGGGTGGTCCTGGTCAAGACAATCTCCTGAACTCCAAACTGAATGTCAGAATGGGAAAGAAAGGTGATTTAAGCAATTTTGAGCGTGGCATGGTTGTTGGTGCCAGACGGGCCGGTCTGAGTATTTCACAATCTGCTCAGTTACTGGGATTTTCACGCACAACCATTTCTAGGGTTTACAAAGAATGGTGTGAAAAGGGAAAAACATCCAGTATGCGGCAGTCCCGTGGGCAAAAATGCCTTGTGGATGCTAGAGGTCAGAGGAGAATGGGCCGACTGATTCAAGCTGATAGAAGAGCAACGTTGACTGAAATAACCACTCGTTACAACCGAGGTATGCAGCAAAGCATTTGTGAAGCCACAACACGCACAACCTTGAGGCGGATGGGCTACAACAGCAGAAGACCCCACCGGGTACCACTCATCTCTACTACAAATAGGAAAAAGAGGCTACAATTTGCACGAGCTCACCAAAATTGGACTGTTGAAGACTGGAAAAATGTTGCCTGGTCTGATGAGTCTCGATTTCTGTTGAGACATTCAAATGGTAGAGTCCGAATTTGGCGTAAACAGAATGAGAACATGTATCCATCCTCTGATGGCTACTTCCAGCAGGATAATGCACCATGTCACAAAGCTCGAATCATTTCAAATTGGTTTCTTGAACATGACAATGAGTTCACTGTACTAAAATGGCCCCCACAGTCACCAGATCTCAACCCAATAGAGCATCTTTGGGATGTGGTGGAACGGGAGCTTCGTGCCCTGGATGTGCATCCCTCAAATCTCCATCAACTGCAAGATGCTATCCTATCAATATGGGCCAACATTTCTAAAGAATGCTATCAGCACCTTGTTGAATCAATGCCACGTAGAATTAAGGCAGTTCTGAAGGCAAAAGGGGGTCCAACACCGTATTAGTATGGTGTTCCTAATAATTCTTTAGGTGAGTGTATAAGATGGCTACCTATCGATTCCTGCCTGAGTAGGGTGTCTAACCGCGGTTTTCCCTCGCAGCGAATCAGCCAAAAATACTGCATAAAGCGCTCGATACTCCACGACGTGGCCATAGTCGTATATGTGTGGGGGTGTCATGTACTGTAATCCCTCCACATGCTGTGATACGCCCGCAAACAGAAGGGTGGCTTCATGCTGTATTCCTTTCCTAGCACCAATGCCTAGTCATGCTTTACGCATTGTCACCTTGATGTCTGACCAGGTAGCTTTTCACATTTTCCTATGCTTGGCAAAGCACAAGACTTGGGGATATGAATAACATTGGCTAAGCACAAGGCCTTAAAAAATATAACAATTAGGAGGATGAGGCCGAGCTCTCTAATCTTTCCAGACACATAATAGCAGCGGGTTACCCTTGATGGTGTTAGATCTGCTTGTGACTTACCACTTGATTCCTCCTGTGTAGCAATACAATAAAATGTATACCTAGGCTATCTAGCTAACACAAGGTCACATAAGAACCATTAGTATTTAATGTCCTCAGAGGAAGTCCAAATGAGCAATAGTGATGTAAGACTCGCTTGTGACATACCAGATGTCCTCAGAGGCAGTCCATAAAAGCTAAGAAGTAAGGTGCTGACTATCTGGCTAACAATATTATTTTACCAAAGTCCATACAAAAAGTGCATAATATCACATTGTGGCACCTGCAAAAATACACACAATGGGTACAATACTTGAAACATTGCTGGAACAGAAAAGATTAGTGCAAATCACAGTGCAAAATAGATAAGGCATATACATAGTGCAATAATGCAATAAAATCACATTTGCAATAAAATCACATTTGAGTCCTTACTTCAGTACTTGGAGATAAAGTGCACTGAATGGGAACTTTAAATTCAACAAAATCCTTTGTAATCCATGGGAAATAACGTAATGTCATTATTTGTAATCCACATGAGGTAGCAATGGAATATTTGTAATCCACATAAGTCAATGATGTCATTTGTAATCCACATGGGTACAAGAATAGCAGCACAGGTTATAAGAACCTTTTTAACAAAAGGGGTCCCCAATCAACCTGAGAAGGGGGAAAAAAAGGGAATGGGCACTGTTGGACGCAACCTGTAGGTATTTTTTGGTAACTTGGGGAGTCCTTACTAACATGGCCATCTGGGTAAGGACTAAAAACAAGGGCAACACAAATGTAAAAACAATGCCAACAGGCCCTCACCCTTCAGGTCCAGTCCACGAAGTGGCTCCCATAAGTCCTGGTTTCTTTAAAGCTGACAGAGGCTCCTTAGAGGAAGGACCTCAGATCCTCCTCGCTACTACTGCTGCTGAGTTGAATGAGAGGTCTGTCCTGCCTCTGATAGTCCATTCTTGCAGTAACCGTGGTGTTCTGGCGACACCTGCTGTCGACTCTTGGTATGGTCCTGGTGGTTTCGCTTCTCATCGGCACTGTGACCTTCAGCTTCACAGGGGCGGTTGCTCTTGCTATCACAAAGGGGTCCAGGATCTCAGGCTGCACAGGAGCTGGTAGATAGTTTTCTTCTCTGGGAGGTCTTAGAGATAGCTCTGGGGCGACTCTCCTCAACAGTGGCTCCGACTTCCACGGCAGCTGGTATGCCACCACTGTGGGACTAAATACAAAGGAAGTGCCTGACATACTCCCCAACTGCTGACCGATTGTTGGGAGTGCAGGCAGTCCCGGTATAAGGGGCTCCGGTTGGGGTTTTATCTCCAAAGCGCAGCACTCCATCTTCTGCTTCATGCAAGCATCCGACACGTCCTCGGGCAGCTGGGTCCTCCTGCCAGTGCTCTGGTGTGGACACTGGTAAAAAGGGCTTCTTCAGAAGACAGCCCCACAGCAAAGGGGCCTTTAGAGGACCACATAGGGATATATTCCACTTGCTCCCCTTTGTACAAACTGTGTCTGGCCTGCGGCAGGTAAGGCCATTTAACAGAGCGCCGTTTGACAAACAACTCGGTCCCGAACTCATAATCCTGTAGGAACCCTGTGCTTTGTTCCACATTGAACCAGACGACGGTCCCGGTTCTTCTCTCCAGTACTGGGTCATGAGGCAGAGGCCGGTCCAGCAACCAAATCACCCAGTTTTCAATAGCTCTACGATAGTCCTAAGTATTTGTCGCATATAAACTGTAACTGCGAGCGGCACAATGGGATTAAGGCTGTCATAAGTCCCGCTTTCGGGGTGGAGCTTCCACTTCCTCTTTCTGTGCTGCGATGTTGTTCCCTGTTGGCAGGGCTGGATTTTCACGCTCTTCATTGGGGCCTTTACTTTCCCACGCTGCCTGGGCATGAAGCTGTGTCATCAAAGTTAAAGATGTCTGATTAACCCATTGGACGCCAGCGCGCACAGTTTTGCGCCTGTCGTTCCGCAACAAATTCAGTAAAGTAATTTTTTTTAAAAAAAATTGTAAATTCCATAGGCAGTATAATCCAAGGGCACACAGATTTATCCTGTTTGGATCCTGTTCTTTAGGCTTTGTGGTACAAGGACACACACGTAAATCCTGTTCGTGATGATAAAATTAGTACTTGTTTTTTGTGACGCCAGTTGCGGTGAAGCAGCAAGGGCACAGGGCCCCTTTTAGTGATACTGTGGATGGTATCCAGGTGTAGGAATGCCAGAGTGGTGTAGGGTAGCCTATAATGTCCCTTAAAGTGTTGTACACGTGTCACGGTGCTCCTACCTGGATAGGCTGAACCCCTGGCATTGGCTCTGCAGCAATGAAAAGGGGGATTGTTGATAAGGGGGATGATTAAATAAATTGAGTCCAGACTTTGCGATGAAGTTCATTACAGCTTTACTTTCAATGAACGTTCTTCCAAACAATTTTAGGCTTTATCTTGGTTCCAGCAGGCTTCGGCATTAACTGTGGCAGGCAAACTCCTCTCTGCTACATCTGTTTCTCTCTGGCTCTGCTGTGCTGACAGGAAAGCTGTATAACTTAGCTTTATCTGGGTGCTGCAACTTAACTTAGGAGTCTGACTCTAAACTGTCCAGGGAACTTTACTCCTGGCTTCAGAGGCTTCCAGCTATGAACATAACATCCAGCAGAGCTGAAGGTGCTCTAGCTGGCCTAAACAAGTCATGTCCAACAGGGACAAGCTTCTGCTCCCTTCCCCTAGCAGGGGGTAAACTCTAACTTCCCCTAGAAGGGGGTAAGCTGAACTGATCCTAACTAGAACTCCCTGCAATAAGTGGGACACACCGACCATACCAGAGAGGGGGGTGTTAGAATAGAAGGGAAAGCTCCATTCTCTGTGAGATAACTCTGCAGTGTTTGCTGCCACCTGTTGGTGAACCAGGCATATTACACTTGAACAGTTAAATAACAAGATTATGAATGCACATGGTACAGGACCTGGAATTAAATACATAGAATGACATTACACTAGCCCAGTAGAAATAGTAGCAGGGTGCAGAAGTTGTAATGCACCTCTGGGCATTGCATACCCCCTTACTTAAAAACCAAGCCGCCCTCGGCTTGTGCTTAGGGTATACATATATATATGCTCTAAGGGTATCAGGGAAAATATAAGTGCTGCATGAAAATATACATACATATACTGACATATATCTGGGTCATTACACATGCAGCTCTTTACTATTTCCTGTGATATTATGTCCATAGATGTGTCAAAAAAAGCAACTGGGGCAATAATTGTCACGGTGGGGAGTGGGGAAAAAACCCCACCGTACAATGTCATAGATATGAAGTAGCAATTAAGCCAGGATGCTGGGATCAGGGAGCAGGTCACCTCCTAAAGCATCCCTAAATCTGGCCCTAGTCTCCTTTCTGTATGAGCCGACCCTGATGGTAGGAGGGCCCATACGCCGGAACCTAAGAACCCTGAAATCCCTGAATTACCCGGAGGTAAGGAGAAAGGGACAAGAGACCACCTGGTTCATCCACGACACATATGAACCAGAGTCTCCCACAGGCCTAACAACAAAGGACAACAACACCAAGGAAAGGACATTGCTAAGAGACCTTGATGTCCAACAAGGTGGCCCTCAATGACTGGGCAGATGGAATAGCCACAGAATGGAGCATAGCTTCCAGCCCAAAGCAAGTCTAGAGCACAACAAACCTCCAAGCTACAAGCAAAGGCTAAATAGCTAGAAGAGACCATACCCTGATCTAACCAAGTAAGTATATTACAATACAATCGTGTTCAGCGGCTCACCTTGCCTCTTCACAAGGACCCGGTGCTCACTCCACGGATTCACCCAAATCCGGTACAAAAAGTGCAAAGTAATATAGTAACTGGAGGGCACTCAATTACCAGAGAAGATCAAGGCAGGATGTCAGTGATCCCAATTTATTACCTAAAATAGTGACATAGAACTAAAACCGTACTCACATAAATCTAAAAACATGCAACTAAAAACATGCACATATAGCAAAATCGACCGCACAATGAAATGTCCACACAATCTAGGGCTGCAGTGTCCGTATGCAACTCAGGTCAGGTGTATGACGGCATGTATGCAGATTCAATTTGTGTTCAAACTCAGCAACCAGTATAGGTCAAATGTTCAACCAATATAGTCTTGTCAGAAACTTCATACAAGCCCCATAGGGCAAAGTACATTACCCCTCCTGCGCCCCCTTGATCTTGCTCCAGCCACTTGGACTTACACGGCATCCCGTATGGTCTCAGGTCTATGATGCGGCGTCCCACGTGACCTGGCTGCGTCCCACGTGATGCACGTAGCTGTTGTAAGGCTGGTCAGTGCGCTGGGTCCTAAGGTCCGGACCGTATGGTTGTATCCGCACTGGAGATCACTTCCTGGGGGTCCGAGGGGTATGGTGACTTTTGGTAATGTCACCTCAGAGTTCCAGTGAAAAGTCCTGTGCTGTCATGAACCAAACCGGACGCGTTTCGGGGATCAAGCCCTTTCCTCAGCGGTAATGACAGCTTCCATAGACATTTTCCCTTTTATACCCTCCTTTCTTAAGCAGAGCATTCTGGGACCTCGACATTTTCCCTTTTATATATCTCAATGTGATCGAGGTCCCAGAATGCTCTGCTTAAGAAAGGAGGGTATAAAAGGGAAAATGTCTATGGAAGCTGTCATTACCGCTGAGGAAGGGGCTTGATCCCCGAAACGCGTCCGGTTTGGTTCATGACAGCACAGGACTTTTCATTGGAACTCTGAGGTGACATTACCAAAAGTCACCATACCCCTCGGACCCCCAGGGAGTGATCTCCAGTGCGGATACAACCATACGGTCCGGACCTTAGGACCCAGCGCACTGACCAGCCTTACAACAGCTACGTGCATCACGTGGGACGCAGTCAGGTCACGTGGGATGCCGCGTCATAGACCTGAGACCATACGGGACGCCGTGTGAGTCCAAGTGGCTGGAGCAAGATCAAGGGGATGCAGGAGGGGTAATGTACTTTGCCCTATGGGGCTTGTATGAAGTTTCTGACAAGACTATATTGGTTGAACATTTGACCCTATACTGCTTGCTGAGTTTGCACACAAATTGAACCTGCATACATGCCGTCATACACCTGACCTGAGTTGCATACGGACACTGCAGCCCTACATGGATTGTGTGGACATTTCATTGTGCGGTCGATTTTGCTATATGTGCATGTTTTTAGTTGCATGTTTTTAGATTTATGTGAGTACGGTTTTAGTTCTATGTCACTATTTTAGGTAATAAATTGGGATTACTGACATCCTGCCTTGATGTTCTCTGGTAATTGAGTGCCCTCCAGTTACTATATTACTTTGCAAGTAAGTATATTAACCCCACGTACACCACACAGCAGGGAGACACAACTTAAAGGGGAACCACATCACGGTCAAACAACAATATGACTGTGACAATAATAGGGGAGTGTCTATGTAACAAGCTGGTGGGAGGAGCTATAAATTAGCTGAGTGTTGTTAGGGGCAGTAATAGGGCAGTGTCTATGTAACTAGCTGGGTGGGAGGAGCTATAAACTAGTTGGGTGTTGTTAGGGGCAGTGTGGCAGAGAAAGAATTGCATTATGGGTGTGGTTGGATAGAGAAACAGGAATTGCTACATACAGGATGGAGACAAACCAGAGGGATTTGTTTACATGGTGAAAATGGGTCAGGAGAGTCCAAATTTAAAAATAAAAAACATGGGGAAGATGTACATAAGGTAAGTAACTACATAAGCATATCTGTTAAAAACCATAATGATCCCATTAAACCCCTTTAAGGGTTGGAGTGGCTCTAAGAATACTGTGAATGGTAAGGCTTTTGCTTTGGATGCTAACAGATCATGTTTTGCCACAGCCTAGGAATGAAAACACATTGACATTGAATATTCAGCATTTTAACTCAGCCAGAGGTCATGATGTTGGGAAAGCTCCAGCTGTGTTACACTTTTTTTTTTCTGGATGATACAGAACTATATTTTATATTTCACATTTCAAGGACCCTTGTGTGGCGGCTGGTACATTACAGGCTATCTTATGTATTTTTCATACATATAATAGATATTTCTGACGTGGTATAGTTGTGTTACTGACTGTTTGGCAGGGGTGCGCAAACAAGAGAAGGAGGATCGTTCAGCGATGTAAGCTGTATCAGCGAAAGTCCTCCCATGGCGTGCTACACATGTTGTTCCTCTCTAGCTCGTAGGAACTCCAGTCCCGATGGAAATCCGGCAAACACTCAGGTGCCGGATTGCAGCAAATTGCAGAATCAGATTACCAAGCACTGTCGTTGGAACAATTTTCTGTTATTTCCAATAGTTACCAAATGCATTTCGGAGTTACAAACTCCTTCATAAGTGGCATCTTTAGTGGCAATTTGCTACTGAATAAGTGGTGAATTTGAGTTGATGTGTTTTACTTTTATGTATAAAAAATTGCAAAATTTACAGAAAATGTTGAATTTTTTTTGCAATTTTCTAAATTTGAATTTTTATGATTATAATACAAATAGTCATTCCTTGCAAAATAGTTATTAGTTAACATTCCCCATACGTCTACTTTATGTTGGCATCATTTTGTAAATTTTATTTTATTTTATTTTTTTACGATGCTAGAAGGCTTAGAATTTTCAAGAAAATTTTCAAAACCATTTTAAGGACCAATTCAATAATAGAAACCACCCAAAAATTACTGCACTTTAGAAACTACACCCCTCAATTTATAAAAAAAATGATTTTACAAACTTTGTTAACCCTTCAGGTGTTTCACATGAATTAAAGCAAAATGAAGGTGGAATTTCAAAATGTCATTTTTTGGGCGGGTGGCGGGCAGCGCATGGAGTGAGACGTGCTTCACCTCGGCTCCAGCATCTGGTAAATTGACAGAGTTCTTCCTGGAGGTATGCACGACTCAAGATGGCGGCGGCAGCATGCAGCGGCTCCCAAAGGAACAAGTGAGGGCACTACAATCCCCTGCAGGTACTTCAGCGCAAATAGCACCCATGCAGGGCCCTGCCAGAGCAGATATACAGTACAGACCAAAAGTTTGGACACACCTTCTCATTCAAAGAGTTTTCTTTATTTTCATGACTATGAAGGCATCAAAACTATGAATTAACACATGTGGAATTATATACATAACAAACAAGTGTGAAACAACTGAAAATATGTCATATTCTAGGTTCTTCAAAGTAGCCACCTTTTGCTTTGATTACTTCTTTGCACACTCTTGGCATTCTCTTGATGAGCTTCAAGAGGTAGTCCCCTGAAATGGTCTTCAAACAGTCTTGAAGGAGTTCCCAGAGATGCTTAGCACTTGTTGGCCCTTTTGCCTTCACTCTGCGGTCCAGCTCACCCCAAAACATCTCGATTGGGTTCAAGTCCGGTGACTGTGGAGGCCAGGTCATCTGGCGCAGCACCCCATCACTCTCCTTCATGGTCAAATAGCCCTTACTTTCAAAGTTTTCCCAATTTTTCAGCTGACTGACTGACCTTCATTTCTTAAAGTAATGATGGCCACTCGTTTTTCTTTACTTAGCTGCTTTTTTCTTGCCATAATACAAATTCTAACAGTCTATTCAGTAGGACTATCAGCTGTGTATCCACCTGACTTCTCCTCAACGCAACTGATGGTCCCAACCCCATTTATAAGGCAAAAATCCCACTTATTAAACCTGACAGGGCACACCTGTGAAGTGAAAACCATTTCAGGGGACTACCTCTTGAAGCTCATCAAGAGAATGCCAAGAGTGTGCAAAGCAGTAATCAAAGCAAAAGGTGGCTACTTTGAAGAACCTAGAATACCACATATTTTCAGTTGTTTCACACTTGTTTGTTATGTATATAATTCCACATGTTCATAGTTCATAGTTTTGATGCCTTCAGTGTGAATCTACAATTTTCATAGTCATGAAAATAAAGAAAACTCTTTGAATGAGAAGGTGTGTCCAAACTTTTGGTCTGTACTGTATGTAACCGTGGGAAGCACTCCAGGAGAACCCATGGCACAGCACTATGGAGATCGCTCAAACACAATATATCACCAGCCTTACCCCACTGATAATAATCCAGGTCCTGACAGACCGATTACAGAATCCTTCCTGAAGGCCTTGATGGGGGATCTTCGGGCCTCACTACAAGCGGATTTTCGCGCCATGTTGGCACCCTTACAGTCCTAAGTGAGGGAAGTAGGGAGCCGCAGTTCCCATTTAGAAAACAAGATGTCTGAGTTTGCAAAAGCGCACAATGAGTTAGTGGACACTACAAATGAAAAAGAAGAGGAATTAGCGGCACTACGTGCTAGAGTGATAGATCTAGAAGACCGTTCCTGCTGCAATAACATTCGGTTCCGTGAGATACCAGAAACTGTAAAGCCAGATTAACTACATGAATCCTGATTGACTTCTTCACCATCTTGCTTCCTAGTGCTCCCCTAACAGAGCTTTTTATTGATAGAGCCCATAGTTTACCAAAACCTAAAAGACTGCCAACGGAAGTGCCTAGGGACGTTTTGGCGCGTATCACCTTTTTCCACATTAAATAGGATCTAATGGCGGCTGCTAGGAACAACCCAGAGGTCCCGGAGAGATTCCGGTCTATTTCTCTCTATACTGACCTCTCAGCTGCTACCCCTGCCAAGTGAAGGGAATTTCAGGAAGCAACGAAGATTTTGAGACATCATAAGATTCCTTAAAGGTGGGGTTTTCCAGCTAAACTGCTCATTTCAAGAGATGGAGGTAAAACAGAGGCTCTCAATCCAGCGGGCGCTATGCAGCTGATCTCCAAATGGAACTTGTCCGTCACCTCTGATTCCATCTTGCCATCTAAACTTACATCACCTGCACATCTAGATGAAGAATGGTCTACAGTCCAACAGCGGAGGTCCCCGGATGACTTAAAGTACTGTAAGCACAGTTGTCCTTTCTTTTTCTCTCTTTTGTAATAGTACAATCTCATTGTCTCAGGTCTGAATGGCCGAAAATGGAATATTGCTGTATTAGCCCCTCTTCATTTTCGCCATTTACCATCAGCAACGGGCGATAGTAGTTCAGAGTTATGAGTCCCATGTTACTGAGATTTTGGTTCATTCCATTTGTTCTTGTTTTTTATTTGTGTTCTTTCCCCTTTTCTTGTGCCAAAGCTTCTGTCTTATGTAAAATAGACCATATCTGGTTCTGGAAACTTTGCTTACATCTAGCATTATGGGTGTGTGAAAGTCAATCATTAGCAGATCTACTGTCCCTTTATAATGGTATTTAAAATTACCACAATCAATGCCAAGGGGTTAAACAATCCATTTAAGAGATCCCAACTATGGCGAGAAGCAATTCAGAGTCACTCTGATATTTTATGTACACAAGAGACCCATCTGCTTAAAGGGTTTCTGTCACCCCACAAAACTCATTTTTTTTTTTTGGATAGTTAGATTCCTTATAGGGCGATATAGGAGAATATAATAGTCTTACTTACTTTCATGCGGCCGATTCTTTATAAAACGAACTTTTATAATATGTAAATGAGGGCTCTACCAGCAAGTAGGGCGTCTACTTGCTGGTAGCCGCAGCAGCAATCCGCCCCCTCGCCGTGTTGATTGACAGGGCCAGCCGTGATCTCCTCCTCCGGCCGGCCCTGTAAGTAATTCAAAAATCGCGCGCCTCTGGTCATTCGGCGCAGGCGCTCTGAGATGAGGAGGCTCGTCTCCTCAGTGCGCCTGCGCCGATGCCATCACCGAAAGAGAAGACGTCATCGGCGCAGGCGCACTGAGGGAGTTCTGAGGAGACGAGCCTCCTCATCTCAGAGCGCCTGCGCCGAATGACCAGAGGCGCGCGATTTTTGAATTACTGACAGGGCCGGCCGGAGGAGGAGATCCCGGCTGGCCCTGTCAATCAACACGGCGAGGGGGCGGTTTTCTGCTGCGGCTACCAGCAAGTAGACGCCCTACTTGCTGGTAGAGCCCTCATTTACATATTATAAAAGTTCGTTTTATAAAGAATCGGCCGCATGAAAGTAAGTAAGACTATTATATTCTCCTATATCGCCCTATAAGGAATCTAACTATCCAAAAAAAAAAAAAATGAGTTTTGTGGGGTGACAGAAACCCTTTAAAGGAGACTTTCACAGACTCAAACATAGACGCTTCCCTACTGTCATATCAGCCTCCATGGATGCAAAAAAAGGGGAGTTTCTTTAGCTATCAAAGATACAATTGCCTTCAACTTGTTAAACTCCCACATCGATGATGGGGGCAGATATGTTATTCTAATTTGTGAGATTAATAATGCTGTATTCACTTTGGTGGCTGTGTACGCCCCGAATAGAAAACAGCTTAGATTTCTTAAGAAGCTTTTTGCTTTAGTGGAGTCAGTTAGAAGGGGGTCTCTTCTATATATGGTGGATTTTAATTCACTTATGTGGCCTGAGATGGATTCCTCAGCTACAGCTAAATCCCCGCACCCATCTAAGTTATACCATCTTACTCAAAAAGATGGTTTACTAGATGTGTGGCGACTGCAACACTCTACGGAAAGGGACTATAGTTTATTTTTATTGGCCCATAAAACCTATTCTAGGATCGACCTCTTTCTGACCGACTATAAGGCCCCTTTCACACGGGTTGTGATTTTGACACTAAAACAAGTCAGTTTTCACAGCGATTGCGTTCCATGTTTGCGTTTTTTCCACGCGGGTGCAAAACATTGTAATGCGTTTTGCACGCGCGTGAGAAAAATTGGCATGTTTGGTACCCAGACCCGAACTTCTTCACAGAAGTTCGGGTTTGGGTTAGGTGTTGTGTAGATTTTATTATTTTCCCTTATAACATGGTTATAAGGGAAAATAATATCATTCTTAATACAGAATGCATAGTACAATAGGGCTGGAGGGGGTTAAAAAAATAAAATAAAAAATTTAACTCACCTTAATCCACTTGATCGCGCAGCCCGTCTTCCTCTTTAAGGAATAGGACCTTTGATGACATCACTGCGCTCATCACATGGTCCATTACATGATCTTTTACCATGGTGATGGATCATGTGACGGACCATGTGATGAGCGCAGTGACGTCATCAAAGGTACTTTTCCTGTGCACAGCAAAGAAGAAGACAGAAGAGAAGCCGGGCTGCGCGATCAAGTGGATTAAGGTGAGTTATATATATTTTTTTTAATCCCTCCAGCCCTATTGTACTATGCATTCTGTGTTAAGAATGCTATTGTTTCCCCTTATAACCATGTTATAAGGGAAAATAATAATGAGGTCCCCATCCCGATCGTCTCCTAGCAACCATGCGTGAAAATCGCATCTGCACTTTCTTGCGGATGCTTGCGATTTTCACGCAGCCCCATTCACTTCTATGGGGCCTGCGTTGCGTAAAAAACTCTAAATATAGAACATGCTGCGATTTTCACGCAACGCACAAGTGATGCGTAAAAATCACTGCTCGTGTGCACAGTCCCATAGACATAAATGGGTCCGGATTCAGTGCGGGTGCAATGCGTTCACGTCACTCATTGCACCCGCGCGAAAAATTTGCTCGTTTGAAAGGGGCCTAACACTTTTTTTAAAATGTCGTCCTGCACAATTGGTCATATAGAATGGTCGGACTATGCCCCTGTATCAGTAATGATCTCTGAACAGTTTAATTCTCCTCCCAGAACTCTCTGGAGAATTAATGGTAGGATATTGCATTCCCCCAAATACCTCCCCCAATCACAGGAAACTCTCAAGGAATTTTTTACTTTTAACAACAATGGTGAGACCAATATTGCACCTATTTGGTGTGCACATAAGGCTTTTATACGGGGCCATTATATTAGTATGGCTTCCAGGGATAAAAAGGAGAGGGAAGCTCAATGCATGCAAATTACAGATTCAATTATCAAACTTAGCCAACTGAACAAACAATCTTATGATTCAAACAGAGAGCAGGAGCTCAAAGATTTGCATCATAAGCTACATTTACTTCAGCTACACAAATATGAACTTGCATTAAGGAGACTAAAAGCAAAATACTATGGGCACGAAAATAAGGTGTCCGCTCTACTGGCCTCTAGATTGAAAACACTTCAACCTAAAGCTAAGATATAATTTATTCGGGACCCAAATGGAAAAAAATAAAATTCAACTCCAAAGACATAACAGAATCTATAGTGCGATTCTACTCTGACCTTTATAACTTAAAAAATGATAAATCCACCCCACAACCCGAACAGTGTGATATAGATAGATTTCTTGACTCTGTGCATCAACATTGGAAACCCTTTCAGCTGAATTCACTCTTTAAGAGATCTCAGCGGCAAGTAGATCCTTGAAGCCTAGCAAAACCCCCGGCCCAGATGGTGTAACTAATGACTACTACAAGCAGTTCTCCCCCCTTTTGACACCATTCTTACTTAGACTGTTTAACTCTGTACGTAGTACTGGATGTTTTCCGAGGGAAATGCTAGCGGCCACAATAGTTGCCCTACCTAAACCAGGGAAATCGCCGGACAAACCTGAAAACTTTTGTCCAATATATCTTTTAAATACGGATCTAAAACTGTACGCAAAGATTTTAGCCACCAGATTGGCAGATATACTTCCCACGCTGATTCATAATGATCAGGTGGGATTTATACAAGGTAGATAATTAGTAGACGGAACAAGGAGGTTTCTGGACCTGGTGGGGGAGATGGAGGCCTGCAGAACGCCTTCTCTGCTCCTCTCTTTGGACGCGGAGAAGGCGTTCGATTGGGTTCATTGAGAATTCTTAGGTGCAGTTCTACCTAAATTTGGGATTGTAAGAGTGGCTCAACAAGCTATACTAGCGCTGTATACCACCCTCTCTGCAAGGGTACTGGCCTCGGGACATCTTTCAGAACCTTTCCCTATTACTAATGGAACCAGACAGGGGTGTACCCTGTCCCCCTTGATATTCACTATGGTAATGGAGCCCCTAGCAGAAGCAATAAGGTCCTCAAAGGATATAACAGGTATTCCTATAAAAGATGGGGAACACAAAATAGGACAATTTGCGGACGATGTTATAATAGCTGTGAACAACCCTCTGAAATCTTTGCCAGCAGTCAGGAACCTCTTGTCACAATTTGGGGGGGTGTCATATTATAAACTCAATGCTAATAAATCTCTCATTTTAAATATGGGGCTTTCAGCTTTAGACACTTCTAAACTAGCATCCCAATACCCATTTAAGTGGGCAAAGGATGGTATGCCTTACGTAGGAATATCACTTACTTTCCCTTCTAAAGATCTGTTTGCGAACAATTATATACCTTTACTTAAGACAATCAAAAAGGATATAGTCGCCTATTCCAAGGTGGATATGTCATGGGTGGGAAGAATAGCCACAGTAAAAATGATGCTTTTGCCTAAAGTATTATATTTTTTTAGAAATCTCCCTATATAAATGGGTAACAAACAAGTGTGAAACAACTGAAAATATGTCATATTCTAGGTTCTTCAAAGTAGCCACCTTTTGCTTTGATTACTGCTTTGCACACTCTTGGCATTCTCTTGATGAGCTTCAAGAGGTAGTCCCCTGAAATGTTTTTTACTTCACAGGTGTGCCCTGTCAGGTTTAATAAGTGGGATTTCTTGCCTTATAAATGGGGTTGGGACCATCAGTTGCGTTGAGGTGAAGTCAGGTGGATACACAGCTGATAGTCCTACTGAATAGACTGTTAGAATTTGTATTATGGCAAGAAAAAAGCAGCTAAGTAAAGAAAAACGAGTGGCCATCATTACTTTAAGAAATGAAGGTCAGTCAGTCAGCCGAAAAATTGGGAAAACTTTGAAAGTAAGGGCTATTTGACCATGAAGGAGAGTGATGGGGTGCTGCGCCAGATGACCTGGCCTCCACAGTCACCGGACCTGAACCCAATCGAGATGGTTTGGGGTGAGCTGGACCGCAGAGTGAAGGCAAAAGGGCCAACAAGTGCTAAGCATCACTGGGAACTCCTTCAAGACTGTTGGAAGACCATTTCAGGGGACTACCTCTTGAAGCTCATCAAGAGAATGCCAAGAGTGTGCAAAGAAGTAATCAAAGCAAAAGGTGGCTACTTTGAAGAACCTAGAATATGACATATTTTCAGTTGTTTCACACTTGTTTGTTATGTATATAATTCCACATTTGTTAATTCATAGTTTGGATGCCTTCATAGTCATGAAAATAAACAAAACTCTTTGAATGAGAAGGTGTGTCCAAACTTTTGGTCTGTACTGTATATATATATATATATATATATATATATATATATATGAGCTCTTATAGGGTAATAGTTAATTGGTAGTCTGGCCAGACTCTTTAAAACACCAAAAAAGGGAGGGACTGTCACGGATATATTTCAAATGTACAATTTTTATGTCCGAACAAGTCCGCCGTAATACAGGTCAAAGTGATCTATAATGCAATTAATTCATCCATCCATCTCATATAATAAATCTCATATAATAAATCAGTCTGTCAATTTCACATCCACAGTACTTAAAGCTAATATTGGTCCATAGTGTTCCAAGTCCGGATAACTTTTAGCTTTGCCCACAATATTATCAATTCAGTAACGAGCATCACAGCCGGCAAGTCACTGCATCACAGCCGGCAAGTCACTATACCCAACCTTAAGTACACTTTAACTTCGATTGAATTGAACTCCAAATGGTCTCAATACTTGACAATCTTTGGCACCGGTTTAGTTGTTATAACTGTTTTCCTCCTTCCCCCTCCTTCCTCCTCCTTCCTTCTACTCCCCTTCCCCCTCCCATATTTCTCATGGGCTTCTCACTTCATGTTTCCTGTTCATTGCTTGAATACAGTTATAGACATTATGCTAATAGCTTTGACATGCTTATTAATGCACTGTAACTCATACATTGTAACAATGATAGTGGATAACAATAGGTATTCATACATGTATTGTCAAGCCTTGCCTTTTCCTTTATTCAATAAAAACTTTGTGAAATAAAACTGTCATTTTTTTTTGTAAAGATTTTCCATTATAAACCATATTTTCCTGTAACACATCAAGGGTTAACAGCAAAATAAACCTCAATATTTATTGCACTGATTCTGAAGTGTACATAAACACCCCATATACGGTAGTAAATCTCTTCATGGACACACGTCAGGGCTCAGAAGGAAAGGAGAGCAATATTGTTTTTGGAGGGCAGATTTTGCTGGAATGGTTTTCAGGTGCCATGTCACAGTTGAAGAGACCTTGAGGTACCTCTTGAAAATAAACCCCAAAAAGTGACCCCCATTTTGGAAACTACAGCCCCTTAATATGCTGATCAAGGGGTGAAGTAAATGTTTTGACCCAACAAGCATTTCATAGAATTTAAAAGCACTTGGCTGTGAAAACGAAAAATTACATTTCATTTCCAGTAAAATGTTGTTTTAGCCCCAAAATTTTCATTTTCACAAGGCATAACAGGAGGAAATGCACACCAAAATTTGTAATGCATTTTTCCTGAATACGGCAACATCCCATATGTGGTCATAATCTGCTGTATGAGGACACAACAGTGTTCACATAAAGGAAGGAGCAGCATCAGAATTTTCTAACATGGAATTTGCTAAAATTGTTTTTAGGGGCCATAACATTTTTACCAATGTAGCTGTGTGAGGGCTTGTTTTTTGTGGGATAGGCTTTTGTTTTTATTGGTATCATTTTGGGGTACATATGTCTTTTTGGTCATTTTTTTATACCACTTTTTTTGGGAGGTGAGGTGGGCAAAAATTGCAATTTTGTTAGTGTTTTTTATTTTAATTTTTTATGGGGTTCCTCATATGGTATACATGACAGTGACACATTTGTTGTTACCATCTGTGTGTCATCCATAATTCACTGACGTTGCTCAGCTGAAAGTTAATTTCCAAAGAATCTCCTATCAGTCTTCAGTGAAAAACGGATGCACCACGGATGCCATCCGTGGTGTGTCCATGATTTTCACGGACCCATAGACTTCTATGGGCGTGATTGGTCCACATAACGGATCAAAATAGTGCATGTCTCCGTCAGTCTTAGATGCATGGCAAGCCTGGATGCCTTTCTAAGGTGTCCAGTTTCCATAGTAACCATTGGGCAGTGCCGCTGCCCGATGAGGGAGAGAGGGAACCTCCTCCCTCTGTTAACCCCAATGGATGCCACCATCTAAGAGGGATTAAACGGGCGGAATCAGTGCAAGCACCAATCTTGGCTGTTGCAACAGAGTGTCAGCAGTATTTTACAGCTGACACTCACTGCCTATGGCACCGGCTCTGTTGCTGAGCCACCGCCATCGCATACAATATGGGGGACCACACGAAGGGCTGCAGGGGGCATTGGGGACAGGCGGCATCAGGGGCACAGGGGACATCGAGGGCACAAAGGGGGCTATGGCTGATTTCAGGCTATGATGTCCAGACTGGAGATCAGAGCCTTAAACCGGCATGTTTACACTACCATGCTCCAATCGTTTAGTCTGTACAGTCTCGGGGAGAGTGGAGACTCTGGGGTTGTGACACTTTATAGTATCACAGCCCCGATTAACAGCTGTACGCCCGATTGTGTGAAATTATAAGCAATCATGGGAATAAAGGGATGTAAATGAGCTCTTAACAAGCTCTGCCTCTAATGCCACCAGATGTAAGGCAGCTATCCAAAAAACAATGTTACCTCCCAGGATAGTCCCGGTGTAGTTGGCAGCTGATCCTTAGACTCAGGAACCCGGGCAGGATCAGGAAATGCACAAAACCACAGGCACAGTCTGAACAGGAACTAAGACTAAACCAAAGGTCTCTGGAACACCACAATAGGCAGACTGGAACAAGAGCAGAACACCAGACTGGGTGATAAAACAGAAACAGAAAAAAACAAGACCAACAAGCAGGGTAACACAGGCAAACCACAGCAGGAACTCAGACAGGGTAAGGTCAGACATGACAACGAACACATACTGGCAAAGACTGGACAGAGAACAGAACTAAGGACTCAGATACAGTAACAATTGCTAAAAACTATTGACTTTGCTCTGCCAAGGGGCAGGATACACAGACAGAACATCTAGCTGAGCTCTTTACCCCACAGCACCCACAGGTCCACACAAACAGAAAGAGGAATTAACCTCTACATGGAACACAGAACACACAGCAACAAGGACAATTAACCCCTGCCTTGCTGAACAGAACAGAGAGGAGAGACATACACAATAGTCATGTTCACACCACAAAGTATCCGCAACCAGCAGTGGCGTACATAGAGATGTAGGGGCCCCATAGCAAGGATCAAACCAGGCACCCACACAGGAAAGAATGGTTTCTGCCTAAACCCCTTTTCAATGACCCTTGGGGCATTTTTCCACTGCCTCATTTGCTAAAATTTGTTCCTTTAAAGGGTAAAGTTCTGACCAAGTTTTCACCTCCAGTAGAAGAGGAGATAATCCCAACTAAGACTGGGCCCCCTCTTGCCCTGGGCCCCATAGCAGTCGCATGGTCTGCCGTTATGGTAGTTACGCCCCTGGCAACCAGTACACATGAGACAGTGGTAGCAGAGCACTACAACACAGACACATGGCCCTAGATACACACCACCAGCATCTGGCAACCAGCCCACACAGCATACAATGAAACACTCGAAGAGAAATCGTAACACTCCTACACAATTTGCAACTGAAAAAAAAATGTATCAGACATAGTATTGTTTTTTAACATGGGGGTGTATATGAATGATGTAAGCCATGCATGGTACATCCATCATTACTTTACTCGAATATAGCCCCAAAGTGATGTGAACACAGCCTAATTTTGGTTAAGTGCTGTACGCTTTGCAGTATCACTACTTCTTTAGCTTTATGATTATTACTCTTTAGCTGAACCTATGTACATATAGTCGATATACAGAATGTATTCACAGAGTGATGTCAGCCCAAGTCCAGATTCTAATCAAGAAACAAGGAGTTTTTTAGATGTCCCTGAATCTACAGATTCATGAGGTGGGGTGAGGGTGTGTCAGGAATGCACATTCAAGGAACACAAGGAAAACACTCTGTGTTTGAGGTTAATATCAATGATTTCCTTTGTCTCTATAGCTACATGACTGCAACCAATTAGAAGGGCAGCCACCTATCTAATAGACAGCTTTTCACAGCAAAATATCTGCTTATACATATATATGTTTTCATTAAGACAAACTAAGGCAAAGAACTTAAAATGAAACACAATCTGTTTAAATCTCTGGCTATTTTCCAAAAACTTGGGGAAAAATAGATCTTCAGAGTATGAAAATAGGTATTTAGGTCTGTCAACTAGATTTATTTTTCTATTCCTAGTAAACTGCTAATTAACTCCTTAACCCCTTAAAGGGAACCTGTCACCTCTACTATGCTACCCTCACTGAGCGTTTCTAAATGTTCATTGTGTTACCCTAAACAATAATGCATTATTATGCATTTTTGTACTTCCCGCCTTTTATGCAAATTAACATACAAGGGTCATATCTTACTTGTGTGACCAGAGAAGAGTCATATTTTCAAGCTCTGACTCATCTCAGGTTAATTTGCATATGTATCACATTGGTTTTTTCACACAATAAAAGCACACAGAGCTATGGGGACTGGGTATTGCGGATGTGCTAGCGGCCATCTAGAAACCCATGTCCTCAGCTCTATACCCAAAATCCAGGTGACAGGTTCACTTTAAGGACACGGCCATATTTCACCTTAAGGACCAGGCCATTTTTTGCAAATCTGACCAGTGTCACTTTATGTGTGAATAACTTTCAAACGCTTTTACTTATCCAGGCCATTCTGAGATTGTTTTTTCGTCACATGTACTTCATCGCACTGGTAAAATGTAGTAAAAAAAAAAATCATTTTTATTTATTAAAAAAAAAATAGAAAAATTTGCAAATTTCCAAGTTTCAATTTCTCTACTTCTATAATACATACCTCCAAAAATAGTTATTACTTTGCATTCCCCATATGTCTACTTCATGTTTGGATCATTTTGGGAATTACATTTTATTTTTTGGGGACGTTACAAGGCTTAGAAGTTTAGAAGCAAACTAATTTCAATTTTTTGCAAAATTTCCATTTTAATCCATTTTTTCCAGTAACAAAGCAAGGGTTAACAGCCAAAATAAAACTCTATATTTATTGCCCTGATTCTGTAGTTTGCAGAAATACTCCATATGTGGCTGTAAACTACTGTAGGGGCCCCTACCGTGTGCCCCTACAGTAGTTTACGGCCACATATGGAGTATTTCTGCAAACTACAGAATCAGGGCAATAAATATAGAGTTTTATTTTGGCTGTTAACCCTTGCTTTGTTACTTAGTTTAGTTTACAGAAACCCCCCATATGTGGTCGTAAACTACTGTACGGGCACACGGCAGGGCGTAGAAGGAAAGGTGCGCCATGTGGTTTTTGGAAGGCAGATTTTGCTTGACTGGTTTATTTACACCATGTCCCATTTAAAGCCCCCCTGATGCACCCCTAGAGTAGAAACTCCATAAAAGTTACCCCATCTAAGAAACTACACCCCTCAAGGTATTCAAAACTGATTTTACAAACTTTTTTAACCCTTTAGGTGTTCCACAAGAGTTATTGGCAAATGGAGATGAAATTTCAGAATTACATTTTTTTGGCAAATCTTCAATTATAATCCATTTTTTCCAGTAATAAAGCAAGGGCTAACAGCCAAACAAAACTCAATATTTATTGCCCTGATTCTGTCGTTTGCAGAAACACCCATATGTGGCCGTAAACTACTGTACGGGCACACGGTAGGGCGTAGAGGGAAAGGTGCGCCGTGTGGTTTTTGGAAGGCAGATTTTGCTGGACTGGTTTATTTACACCATGTCTTATTTGAAGCCCCCCTGATGCACCCCTAGAGTAGAAACTCCATAAAAGTGACCACATCTAAGAAACTACACCCTCAAGGTATTCAAAACTGATTTTACAAACTTTGTTAACCATTTAGGTGTTCCACAAGAGTTATTGGCAAATGGAGATGAAATTTCTGAATATCAATTTTTGGGAAAATTTTCCATTTTAATCCACTTTTTCCAGTAACAAAGCAAGGGTTAACAGCCAAACAAAACTCAATATTTATTGCCCTGGTTCTGTAGTTTGCAAAAACACCCCATATGTGGCCGTAAACTACTGTACGGGCACACGGTAGGGCGTAGAGGGAAAGGTGCGCCGTGTGGTTTCTGGAAAGCAGATTTTGCTGGACTGGTTTATTTATACCATGTCCCATTTGAAGCCCTCCTGATGCACCCCTAGAGTAGAAACTCCATAAAAGGGACCCCATTTTGGAAACTACGGGATAAGGTAGCAGTTTTGTTGGGACTATTTTTAGGATACATATGACTTTTGGTTGCTCTATATTACATTTTTGTGAGGCAAGGTTACCAAAAATAGAAATTCCGAAATGTCATCTCCATTTGCCATAAACTGTTGAGGAACACCTAAAGGGTTAATAAAGTTTGTAAAATCAGTTTTGAATACCTTGAGGGGTGTAGTTTCTTAGATGGGGTCACTTTTATGGAGTTTCTACTCTAGGGGTGCATCAGGGGTTCTTCTAATGGTACATGGTGCCAAAAAAAAAAGGTCATCAAAATCTGCCTTCCAGAAACCATAAGGCGTTCCTTTCCTTCTGCGCCCTGCCGTTTGGTCATACAGCAGTTTACGACCACATATGGGGTGTTTCTGTAAACTGCAGAATCAGGGTAATAAATATAAAGTTTTGTTTGGCTGCTAACCCTACTGGAAAAAACGGATTAAAATGGAAAATTTGCCCAAAAATTGCTGTTTTGGCACCGTTTTTATTTTATTTTTTTGACCGTGTTCATCTGAGGGGTTAGTTCATGGGGTATTCTATATAGCAGATTCTTACGAACGCGGCGATACCTAATATGTCTATTTTATTTGTTTTCCAAAATAGGATTTTTGAAAAAAAAATTGGGGGGTTTTAGTGTCTCAAGTCTGAGAACCATAGTTTTTTTCAATTGTCAGTGGCTAAATGGAATTAAAATTGGGGAAGGGGATTATAAATTTAGTACTCCATGGAAGTGTGGTACTCCCTGAAGCAACCAATAATGCAGAGGCCCGGATAATCGGGGCACGTGTCACACTGAGTGGTAGTGTCCTTTCGTATCCCCCTCCTATGACACACTCTGCACCTTTTTTGGGTCTGGGCGCCTCCAGTTCCCGAGGTACTCCAGCCTGCTCTTTCCCGGTCAGAAAAGATCAGGGCCTTGAGGACTGCCTAATAGAACTGGAGGAATTTCCCTGTGTTGCCAGCGCTCCGGGACAGCACAAAAGAGTTGTATAAGGCAACCTGTACCAAGTAGACCGCAACTTTTTTGTACCATGCTCAGGTTTTGCGCATGGCATTATATGGCTTGAGGACTTGATCAGAGAGATCAACTCCTCCCATATACCGATTGTAGTCGACGATACAATCAGGCTTGAGGACCGTTGCCGTGGTACCTCGCACAGGGACAGGGGTGATGCCGTTACCGTGAATTGTGGACAGTACAAGGACATCCCTCTTGTCCTTATATCTGACCAGCAATAGGTTTCCACTGGTAAGGATACGGGTCTCAGCCCTGGGGATAGGTACCTGGAGGGGGGGGTAGGGAGGCCGCGTTGATTTCTCCGCATGGTCCCACAAGTGGACGTGGATCTGGCGGCGAGGGACTGGAACAAGGGGATACTAGTATAAAAGTTACCCATGTACAGGTGGTAACCCTTATCTAGCAGTGGGTGCATAAGGTCCCGCACAGGTTTCCCGCTAACACCCAGAGTGGGGGGACATTCTGGGGGTTGAACACGGGAATCTCGCCCCTCGTACACACTAAACTTGTAAATGTACCCTGAGGTACTCTCACAAAGTTTGTACAGCTTCACGCCATACCTCGCCCGCTTAGAGGGAACATACTGGCGGAAAATTAGTCTCCCCTTGAAAGCAATGAGAGACTCATCAACCGCGACCTCCCTTACAGGTACATAGGCCTCCAAAAATTTGGCCTCAAAGTGATTGATAAACGGCCTGATTTTGTACAGGCGGTCATATGCAGGATCACCTTGGGGGGGACATGCGGCATTATCTGCATAATGCAGGCATTTCCGGATGGCCTCAAACTGGGTACGTGTCATGGCCGTACTGTAAAGTGGGGTCTCGTAGAGGACGTCCCCACTCCAGTAATGCCTGACACTGTTTTTTTTTTACTAGGCCCATGTGCAGCACGAGGTCCCAAAGCGTCCTCATCTCGGCTGCACTGACCGGAGTCCAGCCACCGGCCCTAGACAAAAAGGGGCCCGGGTGTTGAGCAATAAACTGTTGGGAGAACACGTTAGTTTGCTCCACCATCAGATTCACAAAGTGGTCACTGAAAAAAAGACTAAAATAGTCATATTCAGTGAAGTCCACTGTGGAAATCTGGATTCCTGGTTGGCCAACAAAATCAGGAATCACGGGCTCAAAATGCTCTGGGGTACACCATGCAAGTTCACCGGTTGGGGGCTCCGGTTGACTTAACACGTGGGACGGAAAACTAGTATGAGCGCCAGAGCTGCTCGTACTAGTGTGGGCCACAGGGTCGCCTTGGGGGCTCATCATCATCGCTAGATGAAAGTGGGGTCATCCTCGTCCTCACTGGGGCTCTCGGAGTCGGAGCCAAGCTGGGCGTATGCCTCCTCGGCCGAGAGCATCCGGCGGGCCATAGGGCAGTGTGTGTGTGTGGAAATCTTTATTTAGTGTGCGTGTGTGTGGGGGCACGGGTGTTCGCGTACTTATCCCTAAAACTAACAGAAAAAAAAAGAAATTAAAAAAAGCCCCAAAAATTTGAAAAAAAATAAAATTTCATTCAAACTCGCTGATCAGCCGTCCGAAGTGCCAGATGGCACTGTGGAGGGTCAGAAGGGGGGTGCTTGGCACATATGGGGGGTTGCTGGGCACAGTTCCGATGCAGGCTCCGCTCTCGTCGCTCCCAGACACAGAAAGGAGGAGGAGAGGAGAGCTGCATCAAGTTAAACTTCCCGCCCGCCCGTGCAGCCAATCAGAAGCGATCCTGAGAGGTGATGTCACCATCACCTCTCAGGATCGCAGGATGGTGATTGGTGGTGTATTATCACACCACTGATCACCATCCTGTTCCGGGTTATCGGATCACCAGAGACCCGAATAACCCGGAAACGCAGCAAACCGCAGGTCTGAATTGACCTGCGGTTTTCCGCGATCGCCGATACAGGGGGGGGGGGTCACAGGACCTCCCGCGCATTGTCCCAGGGTGCCTGCTGATTGATTTCAGCAGGCACCCAGTTCCGATCACCGCGCGCCGCGCGGCGCTGATCGGAAATACACATGACGTACCGGTACGTCATGTGTCCTTAAGTACCAGGACATCATGACGTAGTGGTACATCATGTGTCCCCAACAGGTTAAAGGGCTTGTCCAGGATTTTGATGATAGAGCCATAAATATCAAAACCCTAGGCAATCCCTTTAAAGGCTGCAAGGACCTATAGAATCTTTTCATTTTGATGGTCAGGGTAACATCATGTGGAGCTAATTAAATCCCAAATTGTGTCGTTGTTTGCTATAGTTGATTTTCAGGCTCCTGGGAAATCTGGGTAACATACCATGTGAAGCTGTAGTAGGGATTACTAAATACAATGTACACCTAGATGAAACTCCATTCTCACCCACATGGTGTAACAGTGATAGAGATGCTTCATAGAGAGGGTAGAACAGGCTCAGCAAAGAGCAGGGCCAACCATGCAAAGCAAGTATACTGATTGACAATGAAAGGAAGAAATATATATAATATATTTCTTCTATATCCTATAGGGAGACAATCCCTTTCTGACTGCAAGCACTACGGTAATCAGTTGATCTCTGCGAGTCCAGCACTTGGCTGATTTTGGAGGGGTAGACCAATCTGGCCAAATATTTCCATGTTTTATTCTTGGGATACAGGCTAAGCGCTTGTTCACATGACCGTGTGAAGCCCGTGCCCGTGCTATGGATCACAAATTGCGGTCCGCTAAGCACGGGCACCTGCCGTGTGGCAGCCGCATAGGGATTGCGGCCCCATTCACTTGAATGGGTCCGCGATCCCTCCGTTCCACAAAAAGATATAGCAAGCTCTATCTTTTTGCGGTGCGGAAGCACGGAACGGAACCTCAGAAAGCACTCCGTAGTGTTCAGTTCCGTGGTTATGCTCCGCATCTCCGGATTTGCGGACCCATTAAAATGAATGGGTCCGCATCCGTGATGCGGAATGGCCGCGGAACGGGAATCATGTGAACAAGCCCTAAGATTGCAGCAATGAGATGCTACAAATATGACCCTGCTGGATTTCTTGTGATACTATTACTAGCATTACGTTGCTGCAATCTTTGTCCGCACAACATGTGTCATATGTTCCAAAGTCACCATGTACCTCCAGCCTTACAGGATGGCCATTAAGATGAATGGTCTTTCATGTAAAACATGGGTGGCTGGCAGGGGTGCACCTAGCCTTTCTGCTGCTGCTGCTGAGGCGAAAACTAAAATGGCGCCCCTCTCCCCATGCAAATTTCTTATGCTAACCCTATTGCTACAATGAAAGCGCTCATTGCCCATGGCCCTTCCGCTGCCCCCCTCTTACCCCTACCTGGTGCTGCCTCAGGCGATCGCCTCACTTGGTCTCATTGGTGGTGCACCTCTGGTGGCTGGGGTCTGAGGTAGTGGCTCTTAGGTGCTGTTCTCATCACGTTAAGCATCTACATTGGTGGCTGTCCTGATATATTCCACTGAATAGATCTACAGTAGGATATATTGCTAATGGGCTTCCATTTTAAATAAAATGTCTTTTACGCTATTCCATATCACAAAAAAAGCATACTGATGTATACCAGCCAAATGGAGATATGGTGAATGAAGCCTTAAAGGTAAATGCACACGTTCAGGATTTATGTGTGGAGAACCCGCACTGAAATCCGCAGGTGTTCGCAGGGAAATCCGTGCAGACAATCCGCATCAATTGGTGAGGATTTACATGCGGATTTGGTGCAGATTTTACTCTCACCATTGAAGTGAATGGAGAAAATCTGCATGAAGTCCAGTCAGGAAAAATAAAATAAATGAACATGCTGCGGATTTTAAAATCTGCTCAGAAAAAATCAGCATCGTGTACAAGAGAATTTCATATTCTCATAGAACACAATGTACTTGACCTACAGCGCAGATTTTCGGCATACAATCCTGATTGTGTGCATTTAGCCTAAAGGTAACCCAGCATATACACCAAATGTAGGCTCTTAATATGATGTGAACAGAGTGGCTCTCCCTCTATGCCATCCATGTGCCTTAGGCCTCTTGCAAACGACCGTATGGCTTTTTCAGTATTTTGCGCTCCGCAAAAAACCGATCCGCAAAAAATACGGATGACGTCTGTGTGCATTCCATTTTTTGCGGAACGGAACAGCTAGCCCCTGATAGAACAGTACTATTCTTATCCGGTATGCGGACAATAATAGGACATGTTCTATCTTTGAACGGAACGGAAAAACGGAAATACGGAAACGGAAGGCATAAGTAGTACCTTCCGTTTTTTTTGTGGATCCATTGAAATGAATGGTTCCGTATACGAAACGCAAAAAACGGAACGGAAACCGAAAAAAAAGTTTGTGTGCAAGAGGCCTTAACAGAACATATGGACTGGGGTTTTCTTCATCAGGCAACCACTTTAATAAAGAAGATGAAACGGTATTATAGTAATTGTGGGATTGTGACATGACTACATATATATTAAACTGTTTAATCCTATCATTATTAGATTTAATCCAGAAAGACAAAGGTTAGTTACCTTAACCCCTTCAGGACCGGGGCAATGTTCATTTTTGCATTTTCACTTTTTCTTCCCTGCCTTCCAAGAGCCATAACTTTTAAAATCTTCAATTGACATAGCTATACGAGCGCTTATTTTTTGCGGGACAAGTTGTATTTGGAAAATTGGAAAAAACATTTTGTGGGGTTAAATTGAAAAAACAAAACAAAAACAATTCCGCCATGTTTTTTTGGGTTTTGTTTTAACGTTGTTCACTGTGCACTAAAAACAACCTGACTACCTCATTCCGTGGGTCAATATGATTACAAAAATACCAAATAAATTTTGTTACCATTATGTTTTACTACTTAAAAAAAAGAAAAACCTTTTAAAAAAAAATTCTTTGCATTGACATATTCTTACACCCATAACCTTTTTTATATTTCTGTCTACATTGCTGTGTGAGGGCTTATTTTTGTGGAAGCAGCTGTAGTTTGTATTGGTGCCATTTTGGAATATATACAACTTTATGATCACTTTCTTTAAAAAAAAATTGTGAGGGCAACGTGACCAGAAAACAGCAAATCTGCCATTTTGAGGTTCTTTTTCCATTACTGCATTCTCTGCGCACAATGAATTATTTGGGCATTTTCCAATGAGGCAATATGAATATTATATATATATTTGTGTTAGGGGCTCATGATAGTACAGAGTAAAATACCATAATGAATGTAGGATGGTATAAAATGGCAAGTCGGTTGTGGTGTGCCGAAACCGACGATGAGGTAGGCCTGAGAAAGAAGAGGGCTTACCAAGGAAAAGAAAAGAAGAAAAAGGAAAATAATGTTATAATGTGGTGTGGTGGGAGGGTCATTCAACGCTGACCTCGAATGGTATGGAGCCAGGTAAGGGGTGTCCCTTAAATAGGCTAGGAGTAAATAACGAGCCCCTCCCACAATTACAGGCCAGCTAGCCTTAAAACTTGTGTTAGGGGCTCATGATGGTACAGAGTAAAATACCATAATGAACATAGGATGGTATAAAATGGCAAGTCGGCTGTGGTGTGCCGGAACCAACGATGAGGTAGGCCTGAGAAAGAAAAGGGGAAAAATTAAATAATCAAATTTATTACAAATGACCAATACAAATACACATATCAACCAGACATGTCTTTGAATGCATTTCTTAATTCTTGTACTGGGTTTGGTATGTAGCGTGAGTAAGCGGATGATTTCCAGCGCCCCAGTGCTTTAATAACATGAACTGGAATGTTAACACTGGAGGCTGTGGGAGGCTGCTCCTATGCGGAAGGAGTGACCCGAGTATTTGACCCAGCTATTGTGCGTTTGCTAATGAGCCTAGCTCACTAAGGTGTTACATTTGTTGCTGGGGGAGGAGTTTGGGAAGGAGTGTGTGTATATATAGAGACAGACTCATTAGCTGGCCTAATTCATTAGCTGCAAGTACTACCTTCAAGTACTACATTAAGTACTAGTAAAGAGATATTGCAGGAGATAGTCAGGAGGTAGGCTGGAAGGTGGAAACAATACAAAAAAAAAAAGGTAAGATTTGTTTGATTTAAAGTTACAAATTTATTTTTTTATTTTTTTCTCCTCTTTAAAATGGCAGACTTGGTTCAGTGCAGGAATTGTTGTGCATTTATTTCATGTTCCACTCTTTGGAGATTCGGATGCTGTCAGATCTGTAGACAGTTCTCCTTACTGCAGCAGGAAATTGCATTTTTGAAAGCTGAAATATTTAAATTATCTGTAAAACAAACTCCAGCTAGGACTGCTGCAATGCCACTGCCACAGAGGACCCCCAGAAATGGCAGATGGGTTAATGTAGGTTCTGGAAGTCTTAGAGTGGTGGATAGAAGACATGTCCCACAGTCGGTGGTTCTCCATAATTCATTTGCAGCACTCTCAGAATGTAAGGACAACATGGATATGGACTCAAGCACAGAGGGTGAGAAACCATCGACTCCTATGTCTAATGTATGCAACAAAAAAGATAAAGTGAAGTCTCAAAGGATGCAGCTGTTGCTGGGTGATTCAATCATAAGAAGTGTGGAGCTTAAAGAAAATGGTTTTGTGAGATGTCTCCCTGGGGCTACTGCTAGAAGAGATAGAAGACGTATTATTAATATTGTTAAGCAAGCAAAGCAGGAAGGGGACGTGGATGTTCTTGTCCATCTAGGGACAAATGACCTGGCTTGCAATGAAGTGTCAGAGGTGAAAAAATCTTTTATCACACTTGGTAATGACGTACAGGATTTTGCATCCACCATTTCATTTTCTGAAGTTCTGCCTGTGCATAATGTTCAGAATGATAGGCAGAGGCGCATAAAGGAGTTCAACATATGGCTTGGTAAATGGTGTCAAGAGCAAGGATTTGGCTTTGTTTCTCATGATAGCTCTACTTGGAATAGAAAGGAACTGTACAAAAAAGATGGTTTGCATCTTTCTCTCAAAGGAACAAATGTACTTAGTGAACAACTCCAAGAATTTGCGGAAGAGTATTTAAACTAGGAAGGGGGGGCAAAAGAGTGAAAATAAGAGTCCAATTGCCCCCCAAAACAATGCCAGAACAGGTCAGAAGCACAGAGGTTAAGAAATGATAAGCTCAGAGTCCTGTCTACAAATGCTCGCAGTTTAGGTAAAAAAATCAATGAACTTGGGTCAATAATGGCATCTGAGAATGTAGATTTAGTGGCTGTTACGGAGACATGGTTTAATGAAAGAAATGACTGGGACATAACCATACCAGGGTACTCTTTATACAGAAGAGACAGAGAAGGCAAGAAAGGAGGAGGAGTGGCCCTGTATGTGAAAGATAGCATTAAATCTAACCTAATACAAGTTGGTGAGGCCAACATAGAGTCAGTTTGGGTTACGTTGCAGTTTGCTAACCATGCAGTAACTCGTGTAGGTGTGATATATAGACCACCTGGTCAAGTTAAAGAACTAGATGATCTACTAGTTGAAGAAATAGCTAAAATGACAATGAAAGGAGAAGTTATCATTATGGGAGATTTCAATCTTCCAGATATAAACTGGAAAACCAAAATAGCAAGTTCTACCAGGAGTACAGATATTCTAAATTCCCTACTGGGGTTATCTCTACAACAAGTGGTTGAGGAGCCAACCCGGAGGGAGGCCATTTTGGATTTGGTATTCACAAACGGGGATTTGGTATATGATGTCATTGTAGGCGAAACCTTGGGATCTAGTGATCACCAGTCAGTGTGGTTTAATATAAGAACTGTGAAAGAGTCCCACCACACAAAAACAAAAGTTTTAGATTTTAGAAAAACAGACTTTTCAAAAATGAAATTAGTCATAAGTGAGTCCTTATCAGACTGGAACGGATTACATGGAGTCCAGGAGAAATGGGACTACTTAAAAGGTGCATTATTGAAGGCAACAGAAAATTGCATTAGACTTGTCAGTAAAAGCAAAAAAAGGAGGAGACCAATGTGGTACTCAGCAGAAGTGGCCCAAATCATTAAAAATAAAAAGCTAGCATTTTGTAATTATAAAAAAACCCAGAGCAATGAAGATAAGGAAATCTACAAGATTAGGCAGAGAGAGGCCAAGCAAGTTATAAGAACTTCTAAAGCGCAGGCAGAAGAAAAACTAGCTCAGTCTATGAAAAAAGGGGATAAGACATTCTTCAGATATATAAATGAAAAAAGGAAATTAAAACAAGGAATAACTAAATTAAAAACAAAGGACGGAAGGTATGTAGAAGAGAATAAAGGGCTAGCCGACTGCCTTAAGGACCTCCACTAGAAAGAATGACTATTAAATCGTTTGATGCATGTATCTTTACAGAGGAAGATGTTCTAAGTTTGCTGTCTAAGGTGAAGACAGATAAGTCACAGGGGCCTGATGAGATACACCCAAAATTATTAAAAGAGCTTAGTGGTGAGCTGGCAAAACCGTTAACAGATTTATTTAACCAATCATTAGTAACAGGAGTCGTCCCGGAAGATTGGAAATTGGCAAATGTCGTGCCCATTCACAAGAAAGGTAGTAGGGAGGAATCGAGCAACTATAGACCAGTGAGTCTGACATCAATAGTAGGCAAATTAATGGAAACCCTATTAAAGGATAGGATTGTGGAACATCTAAAATCCCATGGATTGCAAGATGAAAAACAACATGGGTTTACTTCAGGGAGATCATGTCAAACAAATCTTATAGATTTTTTTGACTGGGTGAATAAAATAATAGACGGTGGAGGTGCAGTAGACATCGCATATCTAGATTCTAGTAAGGCTTTTGACACTGTCCCACATAGAAGACTTATCAATAAACTGCAGTCATTGAGCATGGACTCCCATATTGTTGAGTGGATTAGGCAGTGGCTGAGTGACAGACAACAGAGGGTTGTAGTCAATGGAGAACATTCAAAACAAGGTAATGTTACCAGTGGGGTTCCACAGGGATCTGTACTGGGACCGATTTTGTTTAATATCTTCATAAGTGATATTGCAAAAGGCCTCGCTGGTAAGGTTTGTCTTTTTGCTGATGACACAAAGATAGGTAACAGGGTTGATGTTCCTGGAGGGAAACGCCAAATGGAAAAGGATTTAGGAAAACTAGAAGAATGGTCAGAACTCTGGAAACTGAAATTTAATGTGGATAAGTGCAAGATAATGCACCTGGGGCGTAAAAACCCAAGGGCAGAATATAGAATATTTGACACAGTCCTGACCTCAGTATCTGAGGAAAGGGATTTAGGAGTAATTATTTCAGAAGACTTAAAGGTGGGAAGACAATGTAATAGAGCAGCACGAAATGCCAGCAGAATGCTTGGATGTATAGGGAGAGGTATAAGCAGTAGAAAGAGTGAAGTGCTTATGCCGCTGTACAGAACACTGGTGAGACCTCACTTGGAGTATTGTGCGCAGTACTGGAGGCCATATCTCCAGAAGGATATAGATACTCTAGAGAGAGTTCAGAGAAGAGCTACTAAACTAGTACATGGATTGCAGGATAAAACTTACCAGGAAAGGTTAAAGGACCTTAATATGTATAGCTTGGAAGAAAGAAGAGACAGAGGGGATATGATAGAAACTTTTAAATACATAAAGGGAATCAACTCGGTAAAGGAAGAGAGCATATTTAAAAGAAGAAAAACTACCACAAGAGGACACAGTTTTAAATTAGAGGGGCAAAGGTTTAAAAGTAATATAAGGAAGTATTACTTTACTGAGAGAGTAGTGGATGCATGGAATAGCCTTCCTGCAGAAGTGGTAGCTGCAAATACAGTGAAGGGGTTTAAGCATGCATGGGATAGGCATAAGGCCATCCTTCATATAAGATAGGGCCGGGGGCTATCCATAGTATTCAGTATATTGGGCAGACTAGATGGGCCAAATGGTTCTTATCTGCCGACACATTCTATGTTTCTATGTTTCTATGTTTCTATGTATTTAGCTGGGTTGAGGCCCAGCTGAGTGAGTAAAGACCTGACGTAGGCACGGCTCCAGATGGCGACCAAAATAGTCGCCAATGCGACTTAGAATTTACAAATGGCGACAAGACTTTTTAGTCTTGTCGCCATTTGCGACTAGAGCCGCGCCGCAGCTCTAATACAGCGGCGGGGTACAGGAGATGAACTATCATGTTCTTATCAGCAGCGCAGTGGAAGGGTCTCTCCCTCCCCCTGTGCTGCTGCCGCCGCGGCCAATAAGGAGAGGGACAGGGGGAGGGGCTGTGGCCACTGCGTCACCAATGAAGATATCTGAGCTGTTAATACAAATACAGGAGGCAGGTGCCGGAATCAAATAGCGGCACCCGACCTCTATGACACTGGGAGCGGCACTTGAGGGGTTAACTGCCGCTGATCGCAGCTCCCTGTCATAGAGGTCGGGTGCCGCTATTTGATTCCAGCACTCGCCTCCTGTATTTGTATTAACAGGTCAGTCATCTTCATTGGTGACGCAGTGCGCGCCCCCCCCCCAACACCCCAGTATAATAAACATTAAGTGCGGCCCCCCCCAGTATAATAAACATTGAGTGCGCCCCCCCCAGTATAATAAACATTGAGTGCGCCCCCCCAGTATAATAAACATTGAGTGCGGCCCCCCCCAGTATAATAAACATTGAGTGCGGCCCCCCCAGTATAATAAACATTGAGTGCGGCCCCCCCAGTATAATAAACATTGGTGGCGCAGTGGGAAGTGCCAATAAGGGTTAAAAAAAAAAAAAATTAACTCACCTTCTCCAATTGATCGCGCAGCTGCCGGTCTCCTGTTCTTTCTTCAGGACCTGTGGTGACGTCACTGAGCTCCATCACATGGTCTATTACCATGGTGATGGATCATGTGATGTATCATGTGATGACAGGTCCTGAAGAAAGAACAGGAGACCGGCTGATACTCGATCAATTGGAGGAGGTGAGTTAATTTTTTATTTTATTTTTTAACCCTCATTGGCACTGCCCACCAATATTTATATGTTTATTATACTAGGGAGGGGGCGCACTGCGCCACCAATGTTTATATGTTTATTATACTAGGGAGGGGGGGCGCACTGCGCCACCAATGTTTATTATGTTGGTGGGGGGCGCACTGCGCCACCAATGTTTATTATGTTGGGGGGGCGCACTGCGCCACCAATGTTTATTATACTGGGGTGTTGGGAGGGGGCGCACTGTGCCACCAATGTTTATATGTTTATTATACTGGGGTGTTGGGGGGGGGGGCACACTGCGCCACCAATGTTTATTATACTAGGGAGGGGGGGCGCACTGCGCCACCAATGTTTATTATGTTGGGGGGGGCGCACTGCGCCACCAATGTTTATTATGTTGGGGTGGGGGGCGCAGAGATAAAACCGTAGAATGCTGCGGTTTTATCTTTTGCCTGATCAGTCAAAAAGACTGACCTGAAGACATCTTTTCCGGTATAGAGCCCCTGTGACGGAACTCTATGCCGGAAATGAAAAACGCTAGTGTGAAAGTACCCTAAAATATTAAGTTTAAATCCCCCCTTTCCCAATTTTACATATAAAATATATAAACAATAAATAAACATATTACATAGCGCTGTGTCCGAAAAGTCCAAACTATTCAATTAAAAAAAAAATTCTCCTATGCGGTGAGCATTCGCCATTTTTAGTCACCTTGTCACCCCAGAAAATAGGATAGGACTGTTCTATTATGGGCCGAACGTTTCATAAAATGCGAAATGCACGCGGCTTTTTTTGGTGTTTTCTTTTTTTTTGCACGGTATTGAGTATCGCAATACTTTTTTATGGTGACGAAAGCAAATCAAAACTTTGGTATCGAAACAACCCTACGCCAATCTGATCGGCGTAGCGTTGTCACGATACCAACATTTTGATTCGGTTTTGATTTGGCAACTAAAAATTTCATTTGGCTCCTACATTTTTCAGTTCAGGAGCCAATGGCTACTAGGATTTTTTTTTAGTCTGGAGCACTGGTAGGTCATGAAGGTCGTAGTGGTGAGTACCGAACCTCGTAAAATGAATAATGGTTGTGATGGTAATGAGTTATGATGCTGTATGTATGCATGCATCGAGAATCTTGATGGGGCACCACCTATTGTGCGTAGGATAGTATGCTACTTCTACTGGTGCCTGCTGACTGTTCTTGGAATGAAGCAGAGTCAGGATGTAATGATCCATGTGTTTTGTTAAGTGGGAACAGAGGAGAATAGGAGTAGATTGTGTGGTGTTAGTCGTAGTGAATTCTCTAGGCCTTAGGAATCCATAGAAAGCTATGTAGAATGCGTGTTGATGTCGAAAGGTTTTAAATCAAGCAGCTTAGACAATGCTTTGAAAATATGGTTGTCTATAGGTAGCCTCTGTGATGTACATGTGGGTTCAGATCTCTGAATGCCCCTGAGGATAGTCTTAATCTGGTGAGAGGCCATGAAACTTGTGTTGTTTGGTTGTAGGGTTAGCATATGATGTTGAATGCCTGTTAAATAAAGTTTAATGGTGTTGTATGTCATCTTAAGTTGAAGGTGGCAAAAAGAAGCGAAACCCAACAATGATGTCATGACAAATGGTTGCATGATGCCATGTTCCAAAAGGAATCTTTTGAATAAGGTAAAGGCCCTGTCGTATGTTTTGTGCGTATTTTTAGACAGTGCCAAATGGGACAGTGCTCTGCTATGATGCATAATGGCGTCTAGGCCATTACTAGTTGTTGGAGTTGGCGTGGCTGTGAGCACGGCTGACGGGAGTGCTTGATGGAATGCCTGGAATTTAAAACTAGACAAACTGTCAGCAGCTGTGTTACATATACCTGGAACATGGAAACAATGCAGGAAGAAATTATGACAAGCAGCCAACCAAGTGAGTTTCCTCAGAAATCTCATGATCGTAAGGGATTTGGAACAACCTTTGTTGATGATGTGACAGGTTGCCTGGTTATCTGAGTAGCAACGTACTGACAAGTCTGCCCATAAATGACCCCACGCAACGGCAGCTGCCACGATGGGATAGATCTCGAAGAGAGCTGAGGTAGTGGAAAAACCCTCCACATCCTGAACTGCTGTAGGCCAGCTGCCCCAAAGCTATTCGTTCCCAAAAATTGCTGCAAAACCTGTGGTAGATGCCGCATCTGACCAAATGGTAGGTGATGACTCAGTCAATTGAGGGAGGAACATACTTTTACCATTCCAAGTGGTTAAAAATTTCTTCCACATGTGCAAGTCTGCTGTAGCTTGGCTATCTAAGGACAACCTGTGTGTGTCGTGTAGGAAGAGTGGAAATAGATACAGGAGTCGTGATATGAAGGAGCGGCCTTGAGGTATGATACGCGTGGCAAAATTTAGAGAACCCAGCAGGGACTGTAGCTCTTTACGGTTGCAAGTACCGAGCTGGAGGTAGTGGTTGATGTAGGCAAGAATGTCCCCTATCTTGTGGCAGGCTTGCTTGCATCGTGATTGAGTCTAATTGAATACCCAGGAATGTGATGATCGTGTCTGGCCCCTCGGTCTCCTAGTTGCTCAAATATATTGATGGTAGCTGTGAGGCTACTGGGAGGGGAAGTGTTCTCCTCGACCAGGAAGAAATCATCCAGGTAGTGTAATACAGTAGGGCATCTGGCTATGTTCAATAGTAACCAGCACAATGCCTCGGCAAATGTGTCGAAAATGGCGGGGCTACTTTTGGACCCAAAAGTTAAGTGGGAGAAAAAAATTGTAGTTCCCGGACCACTTGATGCCATGTAGGTGCCATAGGGTAGGGTGAATTGGAAGCAATTTAAAGGCGTGAGTAATATCGGTCTTACTAAGCCATGCTCCGACCCCTGCCTGTATGATAACTGTAATGGCGTGATCTATGGTCGTGTATTGCAGGGAGAATTCTTCGGAGGGTATGAGGGAATTGAGACTGGGGTTAGCCGATGAGTGTGGTGCATACAGGTCAATAATGAGTCTCTGTTTAAGGGAAGATTTCCCTGTGACAATACCAATGGGGTTAGTGCGCCATTCGTTGAATGGAGGAGACTGGAAAGGCCCCAATAGGAAACCCTCAGCAACTTCCTGGGCTATGAGAGTGTCAACAGCTGTAGGGTTGTGCTGGGCGGACTGTAGATTAGGGCATTCCAGAATCCCGGATGATATGTGTAGAATACACGTGTGGAAGCCTTCTGTTATACCAGAGATAAGAAAATCTACCAAGTGTCTAGACGGGTGATGTGACAGAAATGCTGTAAATGCCGAAATGTTAATAGACGTTAGGTATGGCTTAGGGTACATTTTATTCGGACACATGGTTTTGGTATGTGCCCTGAAACATTTTAAACATATGCAATAATCTACAACCACTATAATTACAAGACCCGACATTGAAATTATTACATATCTGGGACTTGCCCAGAAACTTGATCGGGCGTCCCAGTTTGTCTCTGGTCAATTTCTCTGAAACACCAGAGGAACTAGCTCCTTGCGTGGAAGCATGTTCGTCCGCCGTGGTGGGACAAAAATTTGTCGTATGCGCCGTAGAGGAGCAGTATGCACAAGCCGGTGTTCCTAGACCTGCAAAGTGTCTGCAATAAATGACTGTATCGATCCTACCCCAGTTGGATCTTGTACCATACTGGGAGAAAGCCCCAGACACTTTTGCAGAAAAAGACCTATGGTAGTCATAAAAGGCTGATCCACCATATTTGTTGCCCAGGTCTACCAGCTTGTGCATATAAAGATCAAACTCCTCACTTCTATTGGGATAGACCGCACAGATGACATCCCGGTAAATACCAAATGCTAGGACAAACTCGGGTATAGTCAGTTTCCTGTTTAGGCAGGCGTCCCTAGATCTCACAACAACGGACACATCATCATAGGCATAAGTCTTTTTTTCAACGATATCCTGGTAAGCAATCAGCAGAGAAGCCAGGTTGATGTCTTTACCTTCCAGGATATCTCTTTTAAGGTGCTCATGGACGCCATGAGTGATGACAACATGGAATGTTGGAGTGGGTTGGAGTGGCTGGGCCCTTCCCCAGCATCCATGTTGTTAGTTGAAGTACGTAGTAGTTTGAAAAGCTCTTCTTTCCTTGCTGTAGTGGGGTAGGGGATTTGCTGTCTCCTCAATTCAGTAATTATATGAGGGATCGTCCAGGATCTGATTGATGCTGGACTGGTTACCTTTCCTCCTCATGTAGGAGAAATTGCTCTAGCCAGGGTGCTAGGTAGGGAGAAATCCTCTACCCCTTCTTGAGACATACTAAAATAAAACAATTTAATTAGTGTATGAAGACCACAGAGTTTGTACTGGCAGGCTAGCTAAGCCAAATGGTGAAACAATTAAACTTGTTTGGTGACAGGTGAGGCCCTGCTAGTTGCCAAGTGGCTTGAGAGGCTCTATCTATGCGTTGGCGCAAGGGGATTCGAGGCCACCCGTCGTAGTGGCAGGATTGTAGGCCTCTCGGTGACTGTAACAGAAAACAGGGGAAGGGAGTGACAGATAAGGCCCTCTATATGCGACATGCGAGGCGACTAGCTAACGTGTGGCCCGATGGGTGTTTGCCTCCGAAACGTTTAGGCGGGGTGTTGGCCTCGCGGGACCACTAGCCGATGTCAATGCCAAGAAGGGGTAAATACCTAACTGGGGAGCCTGTGACCCTGTTGCCAGTACTCTAAACTAGGGGGGGGGGATGAAATGTATGTAAGAATACTACGTGAGCAGGCCTACGCGTACCTGGTAGTATGCGTATATTTCAGCGAATTCGTAAGGTGAAATATAATCCTGGAAAAAAGGTAATATAGTGAGTGTGGTCTGTGTGGGAACAGTGTGGTCTGTGTAGCCCGTACCAGAGGGTCTTTAAGGACTTGATTATGGAGATAAACTGGTAACTGGCACGAAAGTGTAGTGAACGTCATGACAACAGACTGTTTACAAAAGGCCAAGTGATTCAGTGTTTTTTTTTTTTTTTTTTTTTTTAATAATATATTTTTTTATATATAAGCCAGGATTCTGGCTAGAAACAGAGGAGTTGTATGATGGGGTAAATAATAAGGGGGAAGGGTAACACGATACTCCAAAGTGAAGATGTGAAGTGTGTATGATAGTATGTGATGCCAGGAACTATGATTGGTTGGATCAGTGCGTGTGATTCAACCCGAGAGTTCCCTGTTTGGGAAAGGAAAACGTATCCTCATGTATATGTCGTGGGTCGCAGTTTGAACCCAGAAATGAGGCCTGTAATCGTAGGCTGAAAAACATGTGACTGAAATGTATAATTCTGAAAACCCCTGAAAGCGTAGGAGTCAAATAATTCATCCAGATAGTGAACTTGTGAAACAAAATACAACCTTGATACCTTTAAACAGAAAAATAGATTTAGTCTATATCCAGTAAGCATCGACAGCATATCACGAAAAAGCCAGAAGGCGGAAATAACCGAAAGGATTGCTCATTTCGCTGAAAACACGGAACAGATTTAGGCGAAATGATACTCCTTAAAAACCCCCAAAAAAAACTGAATAGTGCACGAAATTATTGCACGAACAGACTGTCTGATGCAACATAGCCGTACGTATAACAGGGAAAAAAGACCGTAAAGTGAGGACCCGTGCTGTACCGGACGCCGTGGGAACCGATCCTGGCGTGACAGGTAGGTCTTAACTTACGGTTTAGGATTCCCTGGGACGCGATCTACGACGATGACCGGGGTAAAGAGAAGCTGGATGGACGGAAGGCCTGTAACAGGATTCCTGGACACAGCTTGCCGCGGAAAAACTTGTGGATACGAAAAAACCAAGAAGGCGTCTGGGAGAACCCGGAAGTGGATCCTCATTCAACGCTGACCTCGAATGGTATGTAGCCAGGTAAGGGGTGTCCCTTAAATAGGCTAGGAGTAAATAACGAGCCCCTCCCCTCCCTTAATACATATATATATATATATATTTTTTTTTATATGTAAAATTGGCAAAGGGGGTGATTTGAATTAATATTTTTGTTTTTCGTTTTTCATATTTTTAAAAACTTTTTTTCCTGTAGTATTTAGTCCCTTTATGAGACTTGAGTATGTGCCCTTTTTATCCTTTGTACCATAGATTGTAATTGAATACTCTTGCAGTCTATGGTATTTTGATAGGCATCTGATTAAGCTGTGCTGCAGGCCTGGGAGTCTTCACAAGGTCCCACTGTGGCATAGTAACCAATTGGAGCCCCGGAGTGATGCAGAGCTTACTTTTGAGGGGTTAAATGACCAGGATCAGATTCAGATCAGATCCGTTCAACTCAGTGGGACTGTTGGAGAAAGCCAAACACTGTACTCCGCTTCTTTTCAGCAACCATATAGAGCTAAATGGAGAAGCAGCACACATGGTGACCCCTGCTGTGGATAGGATATACGTTCTTATGGTGGAATAACCTCTTTAAAGGAAACTACCCAAAAAGATCTAACGTATTTTAGGTTCAGTCTGTACTTGTTGTGAGGAAGGGAGTGGATAGGTTACTGCCTAAAGGTACATTCACATTTGCATTCAGAAATACGGCAGGCTGTTCTGGCAGAGGAACGGCTTGCTGAAGTTCATCGTATCTGGCATAGCCGGATAGTGACGTGCATCAGATCCCCATTGACTATAATGGGATCCAGCTGGTTTCCGGCATCAATGCCGGCTTTTGGCCAGACAAAAAGTCCTGCATACACAACTTTATGTCTGTCTGAAAGCTGACATTTCTGCCATACAGCGGTTGAATACTATTATAGTCAATGGAGATGCTGTGGTTCACGGCCGGCATTATATGCTCATCTGAACGCAGATATAAACCTAGCATTCGTCGTTCTATCTGTAGCACCATTCCTGACGGACTCTTATCCGCCTTGTTGGAAGCAAAGACTATAACAGCTGTTTAAAAAGTGTTACTTCATTCCCTTATCCCTACTAACAAACTTATCTCAGTACACGGGTCACGGTCTTCAACAAGAACAGTACTACTGATCATATTTTAATGATTGGGTGCATAATGTTTCTTTAGAAAAGCATATAGCTCTTTGCAGTTGTTTTGGGAACTACTATACTACAGATGCCACTGTACATACATAAGTGAAGAGCCTTTATTTAGGTGCTGGCAAATTTGTCACTTGGATGTCGTATTGACGTGGGTATTTGTTTAAAATCCCTACTGACCGTCTTGACAAAGAGGTCTATCGCCGGACACAAAGACAAGGGAGGAAATTTTGTGGACTTTTTTTTGATCTCCGATGGTATCACGTTAGTAACATTGGTGGCCGGTCCTTCTTGTTCTGCTAATAGGTCCTCCAACACATGGAGAGCACGTTGCTCATCTTCAGTGTTGGGGACTCCCATGGAATCGCCTCTAGCATACCACCTCTTCATCATCAAGGAACGCCCAAAAAGGTGCAGATCCTTGATGGCGGTGAAGCAGTCGAAGCCACAGCTGGGTGCATACGATAAACCTTTCTCCAATAGAGAGATGTCTATCTTGGAAAAAGTTTCCGTTTGAAACTATGTACCTCATTGCCGAGAATTACATTTTGTCATATCGACGTCCTGCTCCTCCTCCCCTTCTGTGATGCGTGCGCGCGTCATTCGATACTGCCTCCGGCACCTCACGCCCGAGCGTCCTTACGTCATTGCCGCCCGATCAGGTGACTTTGTCATGTGATGTGGGCGTGTCGACGGGACGCCGGCCGTGGGGTTGCCGGATGTTTCAGTAATCGACTTGCGCGCGCCAGTCTATCAACACACCTGGGGACGAGTAAGTGCTGCCTTTTTCATTGGTCTAAGGAGACTTTAAATATCTGGTTCACAGTGATGGCGTTACCCCCTGACGAAGGCACGCCGAAACGCGCGTTGGGGTAGCGCCATCCTGGTTCCTTTGTCCACACTTGGTCCACTCTAGGTAAGATTCAGGTCATAGTCTCCCTCCCACGGCTTTGTGCTGCCGATGCTGAGACTTCTCACTTGGCTTTTTTCCATTGCTTTGCTGATCCTACATAATTTTTGTACTGTTATCCTGGTCAGCATACTATGCACTACAGCTGTGGTTGGTTTTCTCACTGATCTTTACTTACCTTATACCATCCAATATATATTTTGTTATACTTGATCCATGAGTTGGTCATTGTACCTTATACATATATTTCTCTCATGACCCTACCATTATTGCTTTATGTATTTTGTGACCGATGTGTCCATCCAGGGTGGCGCTTGTTTTCTCCTTCCCTGTTCCCCCTACCCTGTCCTTGGCTCCAACTTTATGTGTGTTTTTAATCATGTTCTTGATTCAATAAAATATTTATTATTATTTTGGTACTTTGAGCTTCCTTCCTTTTTCCTTTGCCATTGTACTCGGAGCTTGTACCGAGTTACCTCTTTTCGGATACCCCAGTACATTTATATTGTGTAGGCACTGTCCTCCTTGTGTTTCTGGGATACCCGGGGTCTTTCCTTTTTTTCTTATGAAAAAAACGCATGCTCAAAATAAAGGATCCATTTTTTTGATGGATCAGAAGAATGGAAGACAAAACAGTGATATGAACAGGGCCTAAAAGTGTAGAAACCCTAGATGAACCAATTTGTGCCACTTTTTAGACACATTTTTGGCAGACACATTAGGAAATCTGGGCCTCTTTCTTTACAAAAGTTACAAAATGCCATTATAAATATTAATTACATAAACATACACACACAGTTACAGAACTATTGGTAAACTCCTAAAAAGAAGAGTATAATTTCTTTTATAGACCTCTTTCAGGTGAGGGTGTCCAGTGTGTAAAACACACTCTGTGTGGGAGCCCGATTTCCCATTATGGACACTGCTAATTTCACAGGATCGCATGGCATTATAGAGATTTAAGAGATTTAAGCCTCATTCACACAGTCAGTGTTTTGGTCAGTGATTTCTATCAGTGAATTTGAGCCAACACCAGGTGCAGCTCTAAACACAGAACAGGTGCAGATCTTTCCCTTATACCTCATGTCTGTGGAGGCTCCAATACCGATTTTGGCTCAAAATCTCTGACCAAAACACTGACGTGGGAATGAGGCTTAATTCTGTAGAAGTACTTAGACTAATCCTTTAGTAAGGCCTCATGCACACGACCGTGCCGTTTTTTGCGGTTCGCAAACCGCGGATCCGCAAAAAACGGAAGCCGCCCGTGTTGCCTTCCGCAATTTGCGGAACGGAACGGGCGGCGGCAATATAAATGCCTATTCTTGTCCGCAAAACGCAGACAAGAATAGGACATGTTATATTTTTTTAGCGGGGCTGTGGAACAGAGCCACGGATGCAGACAGCACACGGAGGGCTGTCCGCATCTTTTGTGGCCCCATTGAAGTGAATGGGTCCGCCTCCGAGCCGCCAAAACGGCGGTTCGGAGGCGGACCCAAACAACGGCCGTGTGCATGAGGCCTTAAGAAAACGTTTTGTCACCGAGCAATTGTAAGGGATGTAGGATCACCATTATGCTTACCTTTTAACATGGTACATCAATCTGGTTCCCGACAATTATCAGGAGCGAACATTCGTAACAATGCTCGTTCTTGATAATTGGCTTGTGTAAGATCACCAAATTAGCAAGCAAAACGCTCGGACTGGCGGAGGTGCGTCAAATGTATGACGAGGCACACACCTTGTCATAAATTAGGCGAATCCTGCAGCGTAGGGGTGAAACAGAGACTGGCGTTAAAGGACAGTCTTTATAAATGATCCCCACTGTGCTTAGTGATCTCTTACAGCACTCAGAGAAGTGGGAGAAGATTCTTTCTGTAGCCAGTTGCTTTACAATTAAGCCTCATGCACACGACCGTTTTTTTTCACGGTCCGCAAAACGGGGTTCCGTTGGTCCGTGATCCGTGACAGTTTTTTCGTCCGTGGGTCTTCCTTGATTTTTGGTGGATCCACGGACATGAAAAAACTGTCGTTTTGGTGTCCGCCTGGCCGTGCGGAGCCAAACGGATCCGTCCTGAATTACAATGCAAGTCAATGGGGACGGATCCGTTTGACGTTGACACAATATGGTGCAATTTCAAACAGAACCGTCCCCCATTGACTTTCAATGTAAAGTCAGGAGTTAATATACCATAGGATCTGAGTTTTCTCCAATCCGATGGTATATTTTAACTTGAAGCGTCCCCATCACCATGGGAACGCCTCTATGTTAGAATATACCATCGGATTTGAGTTAGATCGTGAAACTCAGATCCGACAGTATATTCTATATAACACAGAGGCGTTCCCATGGTGATGGGGACGCTTCAAGTTAGAATATACTGAGAACTGTGTACATGACTGCCCCCTGCTGCCTGGCAGCACCCGATCTCTTACAGGGGGCTGTGATCCACACAATTAACCCCTCAGGTGCTGCACCTGAAGGGGTTAATTGTGCATATCATAGCCCCCTATAAGAGATCAGGGGCTGCCAGGCAGCAGGGGCCAGACCCCCCTCCCTCCCCAGTTTTAATTTCATTGGTGGCCAGTGCGCCCCCCCGCCCCCCCCCTTCCTCCATTGTATTATTTTCATTGGTGGCACAGTGTGCGGCACCCCCCCCCCCCGCCCCCCCTCCCTCCCTCTATTGTATTATTTTCATTGGTGGCACAGTGTGCGGCCCCCCCCGCATTATTTTCATTGGTGTCTGTGACCGGCCGGGAGCTCCTCCTACTGGTAAGTGACAGGTCTGTGCGGCGCATTGCTTAATGATCTGTCACTTACCAGTAGGAGGAGCTCCCGGCCGGTCACAGACAGCGCAGCAGGTAAGTATGATGCTTCATATATTGCTAAGTAACCATGGCAACCAGGTCTGCAGTAGCGTCCTGGTTGCCATGGTTACCGATCGGAGCCCCAGCGATTAAACTGGGACTCCGATCGGAACTCTCCGCTGCCACCAATGATCGGGGGGGGGGGGGGGGGAGGGGAGGCCGCACACTGGCCACCAATGATAATACAATAGAGGGAGGGAGGGGGGGGCCGCACACTGTGCCACCAATGAAAATAATACAATAGAGGGAGGGGGGGCGGGGGGGCCACACACTGTGCCACCAATGAAAATAATACAATAGAGGGAGGGGCAGCGGGGGGGGGCCGCACTGGCCACCAATGAAATTAAAACTGGGGAGGGAGGGGGGTCTGGCCCCTGCTGCCTGGCAGCCCCTGATCTCTTATAGGGGGCTATGATATGCACAATTAACCCCTTCAGGTGCAGCACCTGAGGGGTTAATTGTGCGGATCACAGCCCCCTGTAAGCGATCGGGTGCTGCCAGGCAGCAGGGGGCAGTCATGTACACAGTTCTCAGTATATTCTAACTAGAAGCGTCCCCATCACTATGGGAACGCCTCTGTGTTAGAATATACTGTCGGATTTGAGTTTTCACGAAGTGAAAACTCAGCTCTGAAAAAGCTTTCATACAGACGGATCTTCGGATCCGTCTGTATGAAAGTAACCTACAGCCACAGATCAAGGACGCGGATGCCAATCTTGTGTGCATCCGTGTTCTTTCACGGACCCATGGACTTGAATGGGTTCGTGAATCGTTGTCCGTCAAAAAAATAGAACAGGTCATATTTTTTGGACGGACAGGAAACACAGATCACGGATGCGGCTGCAAAACGGTGCATTTTCCGATTTTTCCACGGACCCATTGAAAGTCAATGGGTCCGCGAAAAAAAACGGAAAACGGCACAACGGCCACGGATGCACACAACGGTCGTGTGCATGAGGCCTTAGACACAGGATTGTGAGGAATCGGATAAAAGGGGGAGTGGCAAGCTGTTAGGACACACATACATATACACAGTGCCAGACTGCCTAGGGCCCACCAGTAAAATTTATTTTGGGGGCCCATAGTAATGGATACATTCAAATATTACCTGCTCACACAGCAGCAAGATGCTACCAGATGATTGAATATGGGGGTCCTTGCAGCAACTTTGAGCCCTGGGGAGAAGAGGACACTGGCAGCTTTCCTCTGTACCTAGAAGTCATCTAAGGGCTCTTTCACACTTGCGTTGTCCGGATCCGTTGTGTACTCCATTTGCCGGAAGTGCCCGCCGGATCCGTAACACCGCAAGTGAACTGAAAGCATTTGAAGACTGATCCGTCTTCAAAATGCGTTCAGTGTTACTATGGCAGCCAGGACGCTATTAAAGTCCTGGTTGCCATAGTAGTAGTGGGGAGCGGGGGAGCAGTATACTTACCGTCCGTGCAGCTCCCGGAGCGCTCCAGAATGACGTCAGAGCGCCCCATGCGCATGGATGACATGATCCATGCGATCACGTCTTCCATGTGCGTGGGGCGCCCTGACGTCACTCTGAAGCGCCCTGGGAGCCGCACGGACGGTAAGTATACTGCTCCCCCGCTCCCCACTACACTTTACCATGGCAAACCGGCAGCCATGGTAACCATTCAGAAAAGGCTAAACGTCGGATCCGGCAATGCGCTGAAACGACGTTTAGCTTAAGGCCGGATCCGGATTAATGCCTTTCAATGGGCATTAATTCCGGATCCGGCCTTGCGGCAAGTGTTCAGGATTTTTGGCCGGAGCAAAAAGCGCAGCATGCTGCGGTATTTTCTCCGGCCAAAAAACGTTCCGGTCCTGAACTGAAGACATCCTGATGCATCCTGAACGGATTTCTCTCCATTCAGAATGCATTGGGATAAAACTGATCAGGATTTTTCCGGCATAGAGCCCCGACGACGGAACTCTATGCCGGAAAAGAACAACGCAAGTGTGAAAGAGCCCTTAGCCCTGATTGTGTCTATAATAATAAATTGTGGCGTTTCTTTAATAATCTATCAAGTTTTTATATGAACATAGGCTGTTTGAGGTGCTGTACATTGAATATATGTATGTAGTGAAATAAGTATTTTGTGTTATGTGCCACTTGTGCAGCGAGTGGGAGACTAGGGGCCCACCTTGCTCAGGGGCTCACCGGGGGATTCACCTATACCCCTGTCGGCCAGTCCGAGCTTGTATATACATACAGTGACTGTGGAAATGTTGATGGTATATATATATTCCACCTAGGATTCTCAGCTATACATGGTGAGGGGCTCCCTGAAATGTACGAGAACAATGGGACCCATTTAATAAGACTTTACTAAGCTTTTTACGCCGTCTTAGTTTCCCCCTAGCGCTGCCCTAAGATTCATCTAATTTATGACGAGGTATGGGCCTTGTCATAAATGAGTCACATCTATGGAAATCCTTGCGCCTGGCGATAAAACTATGCCAACCCCAATGTTAGTAAATTTGCCAGGGCTGGAGTCCCTGCCCCGACTAAATATTGTCAGACAAGGAGACTTGTGACTATTTTTTCAACTAAAATAGTCGCAAGTCCCTTAATAAATGTGTCCCAATGTACTTGGAGGTGGGAGTCATTTGCGGTGTTCTGGGTGGTAAGAAGCCTCTGGTCCTAGTCCAGTTCTTATGTTTCTCTGCAATGGCCTCATTAGCAAATGCAGCTGTACTGAGGCCTATTCAAAAACCCTAGGTACATGGAGGCTGCTTACAAGCTGATACTGGTGCTGTTTATTGTATGTAAGGCTCCATTCACACATCCGTGGTGTGTTGCGGACCCGCAAATTGCGGATCCGCAACACACCCGCCTGGCACCCCTATAGAAATGCCTATTCTTGTCCGCGAGCTGCGGACAAGAATAGGACATGTTCTATCTTTTGCGGAGCTGCGGACCTAAAGATCGGGGCCGCGCTCCGCAAATGCGGATGCTGACAGCACACTGTGTGCTGTCCGCATCCATTCCGTCCCCATAGAAAATGAATGGGTCCGCACCCGTTCCGCAAAATTGCGGAACGAATGCGGACCCATTTGCGGACGTGTGAATGGAGCCTAAGACAGAGAGGGAATATACACTCACCTAAAGAATTATTAGGAACACCTGTTCTATTTCTCATTAATGCAATTCTCTAGTCAACCAATCACATGGCAGTTGCTTCAATGCATTTAGGGGGGTGGTCCTGGTCAAGACAATCTCCTGAACTCCAAACTGAATGTCAGAATGGGAAAGAAAGGTGATTTAAGCCATTTTGAGCGTGACATGGTTGTTGGTGCCAGACGGGCCGGTCTGAGTATTTCACAATCTGCTCAGTTACTGGGATTTTCACGCACAACCATTTCTAGGGTTTACAAAGAATGGTGTGAAAAGGGAAAAACATCCAGTATGCGGCAGTCCTGTGGGCGAAAATGCCTTGTGGATGCTAGAGGTCAGAGGAGAATGGGCCGACTGATTCAAGCTGATGGAAGAGCAACGTTGACTGAAATAACCACTCGTTACAACCGAGGTATGCAGCAAAGCATTTGTGAAGCCACAACACGCACAACCTTGAGGCGGATGGGCTACAACAGCAGAAGACCCCACCGGGTACCAATCATCTCCACTACAAATAGGAAAAAGAGGCTACAATTTGCACGAGCTCGCCAAAATTGGACTGTTGAAGACTGGAAAAATGTTGCCTGGTCTGATGAGTCTCGATTTCTGTTGAGACATTCAAATGGTAGAGTCCGAATTTGGCGTAAACAGAATGAGAACATGTATCCATCCTCTGATGGCTACTTCCAGCAGGATAATGCACCATGTCACAAAGCTCGAATCATTTCAAATTGGTTTCTTGAACATAACAATGAGTTCACTGTACTAAAATGGCCCCCACAGTCACCAGATCTCAACCCAATAGAGCATCTTTGGGATGTGGTGGAACGGGAGCTTTGTGCCCTGGATGTGCATCCCTCAAATCTCCATCAACTGCAAGATGCTATCCTATCAATATGGGCCAACATTTCTAAAGAATGCTATCAGCACCTTGTTGAATCAATGCCACGTAGAATTAAGGCAGTTCTGAAGGCAAAAGGGGGTCCAACACCGTATTAGTATGGTGTTCCTAATAATTCTTTAGGTGAGTGTATACTGTTTAGCCCAAGTTCACATCACCGTTTAGCTTTCTGTTCTTCTGATCTGTCAGAAGTAGAGAGAGGAAAAAAAAAACAGGATCCTTTTGCATCAGTTGTGATCTGTTTGAGCCATTTCCGTCTAAGATCTGTTTTTTTAGACGGAATAAAAGTTCTGCATGCAGTATTTTTTTCCCGCCTAAAAAAAAACAGATCTCAGATGGAAATGGCTCAAATGAATGACAACTAAGGCTACATTCACACGAACGTGGTGTTTTGCAGATCCGCAAATTGTGGATCCACAAAACACGGACACCGGCCCATGTGCATTCCGGAATTTGCAGACCTCACATGCCGTGGCTGTCATAGAAAATGCCTATTTTTGTCTGCAATTGCGGACAAGAATAGGACGTGTTCTATTTTATTTTTTTTACGGGGTTGCGGCACGGAGCAACGGTAGCGGACAGCACACAGTGTGCTGTCCGCATCTTTTGCAGCCCCATAAAAATGAATGGGTCCGCACCCGTTCCACAAAATTGCGTAACGGATGTGGACTCATTCATACGGTCGTCTGAATGTTGCCTTATGCAATAGGATCCGTTTTTTTTAAATCATCCTGTAAAAAAAAACTGATTCTGTGCAATCCTATGCATAACTGATACAACAGGATCCTGTTTTTTTTATCTTCTTCTAACGGATCAGTAAAACGTAAACGTAAACTGTGATATGAACTCAGCCTTAGGCTATTTTCACACTTGTGTTTAACTTTTCCAGTATTGAGATTCGGCAGAGGATCGCAATACCAGAGAAAAACGCTTCCGTTTTGTCCTCATTCATTGTCAATGGGGACAAAACTGAACAGAACGGAATGCTCCAAAATGCATTACGTTCCATTTGGGTGCGTTCCCATACCGGAGAGCAAACCGCAGCAAACTGTGGTTTTCTGTGTGGCATGGGATGCGGAGCAAAACGGATCCGGATCCATTTTCTCGGACACAATAGAAAGTGGATCCAGCACTCACTGACTTTCAATGGTGTTCATGCCGGATCCGTCATTGCTATTTTAAAGATAATACAAATAGATCTGTTCATAACAGAACATGCAGACAGTTGTATTATCAGAAACGGAAGCGTTTTTGCTGATCCTTGCCGGATCATGCGGAAACGCAAGTGTGAAAGAAGCCTTAGGTAGTGCTTGGACAAGCAGGATTTTATCTGTTATGTTATTTTGTATCTTGCAACATCTATACTTGTTGCCTTTATATACTCTACCAACTCTACTCTGCCGAAGCGGGTAGCGCAGCTCTGTTCAAAGTGTGTTGGCCATGCCAGGTTACTGCAGGTCAACTACCACTGAATAGAGCCAGAAGCACAGTTCTCCGTTCAGAGTGTAGTGGCTGTGCCCAGTGAATGGAAGCTATGCTGCAGTAACCCATTGTGGCCACTACACTTTGAACAGCGCTGGTCCTCCACCTCCATTCAAAGTGGTAGCTCCAGTGTTACAGGGATCATTCCCCCACCAATCTGATATTGATGATCTGTACTGAGGGAAGGTCCTCAATATCTGGAGCCCTGAAAACCCCTTTTAGGCAGCCTCTGCATAGCATAAAGCTATTACCAGATTACTGGACATATGAATGATTGTGATAAAAACTGTAGTTTCCACCACGAGTACCGATCCGGACCTAGGTGACAGTGCCTCTGCATTAATCCACATGGATTACCACTAATAAAGTAAAACTATTGCCTTGTACAACATGATACCTCCTTCCCTGATGTACCTTCCTTTCCGTGTTTCTTGTTTTGTATCTTGTGAAAATCATCTCTATACAAATTTAGGCAGTAAGGTGCCCAGAGGGGCGTTATTTTCTTTCAACAGTGCCCGGGAACTCCCCCATCCAGTGCCCAGGCCCACACTTCAGCAGAGCCCAAGTATGCCTCTCCTGGGCTGAGACCCCATGCCCCCATCAGCGCCATTGCCGCCGCCCCCCTGCTATATCACTGATGTAAGAAAACGCCCACACGTGCCTTCAGCTTCGCTGAGATACATCGCCCAGGCACATGCCCAGTGACACATTTGAGGAGCAGGACATGATGTGCGCAGGCAGTCTTTGGTACCGCGCCTGTGACATAAGGGGGCGGGGGTACGGCGGTAACAGCGCTGATGGGGGTGTGGAGTCTCAGCTCAGGAGAAGCGTGCTTGGGCTCTGCTGGAGTTTGGGCCTGGGCACTGGATGGAGGTGTTCCTGGGCACCTTGAAAGAAAATAACGCCCCTCTGGGCACCTTACTGCCTAATTTGCGTATCATATAAAGATGATTTTCACAAGACAGAAAATAAGAAACGCTGAATAGAAGGTACATAAGGGAAGGAGGTGTTATGTTCTACACAGCAATAGTTTTCCTTTACTAGTGATAATCCATGTGACAGATTTCCTTTAAGAGCTCATTTACATATCCATAAAAATCTTCAGGACATCTCTCTGAACTAGTGAATGACCCAGGAGCAGAAGCTACCGTTTGTGTTACAAACTAACATTACGTGAAGCCTGATTTCTGAAGAGGCTAAAGCTTAGGCTACTTTCACACTTGCGTTTTGGCTTTCCGTTTGTGAGATCCGTTCAGGGCTCTCACAAGCGGTCCAAAACAGATCAGTTTTGCCCTAATGCATTCTGAATGGAAAAGGATCAGCTCAGAATGCATCAGTTTGGTTCCTTTCAGTCACCATTTCGCTGCTTGCAGCGTTTTTGGTGTCCGTCTGATGAAACGAAGCCAAACGGATCCGTCCTGGCACACAATGTAAGTCAATGGGGACGGATCCGTTTTCACTGACACAATCTGGCACAATAGAAAACGGATCCGTCCTCCATTGACTTTCAATGGTGTTCAAGACGGATCCGTCTTGGCTATGTTAAAGATAATACAAACGGATCCGTTCTGAACGGATGCAGACGGTTGTATTATCTGAACGGATCTGTCTGTGCAGATCCATAACGGATCCGCACCAAATGCGAGTGTGAAAGTAGCCTGAGTTATTTAAGATAACGGAACCAGATCAAATGGCTTTTTCCTCATTCTTACAGCTTAAAATAGTGAGGTTTAGACACACAAAACACATACAAAGCAAGAAATAAAAACACAAAATAACACCAAAGTCATGGAAAGGACAACAGCTGACGCACATTACTCCACAAAGGTACTGCATGACCATGAATAGTGAAAATAGCTCCGCTGCTCCTTGACATAGATTAGAACAGTCAAGGGAGCTGACAGCAGTTTTCTACAACGCGTTCTATCTGTTGGTATTTCATTAGAGATAGAGACTTTCCCGGGCATTGCTCCAGAATCTTCAATCAGTATTCAGTTTGAGATCTGGTCACATAGGCAAATGATGTAAACATTATGGGCCAGATTTATCATTACTCTGACAGCTCCCTCCACTTTCACATATGGCTAAAGTCAGTTTTAGCCAAGTCAGATTTATGATCGGCCCTTTAAGACTGTAATAAATGTGGTTTGACGGTAGCAGTTTATCCGTCAGTAAGCAGCTTTACAAAAGTCGCACGTATTTATGAAAAAGTCACATGTTTTTATGAAAAAGTCGCATGTTCTATTAAAAAGTCTCATAAGATAAGCATGGTCCTCACTGGAGTGAAATTGCGCATTTTTTTGCGACTTTTTAAATAGCCACAATAGTAAATCTGTCTAGATATTCATTTACATAAGAAAACACGCCCACTTTCAGAAAACTGGCGAGCATAGTGCAGAGCAGACAAAAGTCGCAAATTTTTGCGCAGTTTAAGCGATTGCGCAAAAAATTGCGACTTTTTCACTCCATTTTTCTGACTTGAGCTAATGATAAATCTGGCCCTCTGTCTTCTACACGTCTAGTACTGAAGCAGCTTACAATTCACTCAACTGGAAAAGAGTGATTTTTTTCTATTTTTTTTTAGGGGGGGAACTATCTGGATTCACAGGTTTAATTATTTCTGCTTTGAGCTGATGTCAGTTTGGACACTGAATTGCTCAATAGTGGAGACAGAAATGATTTGACATAAATATGAAAAAGATGACATCCGGAGAGCCAGGTTTACACAGTGCAGTTTTGATGTACAGTATAGCCATAACATGGAGGGATACTAAGAAAATGAGAAGCGTGCATACATCTTTATTTGCTGCTGTCCTTTAGAATCCACTAAATAAACGGTTGTATGTGCACTTGGCAGCTGAAGACATCTGTGTTGGTCCCATGTTCATATGTGCCCGAATTGCTGAGAAAAATTATGTTTTAATATATGCAAATGAGCTTCTAGGAGCAATGGGGGCATTGCCATTACACCTAGAGACTGCTTTCCATGCAACTGCCGAGTCCTGTATTGCCAGGCAGTGTAAATGTTAAAATGACTGACCCTATCAATCAAACTGGAGAGGGCATGGCAGCTGCAGAGAGAACAGAGCCTCTAGGAGTAGCATTTATGCCCCCGTTGCTCCTAGATGGTTATTTGCACCTAATAAAACATAATTTTTCTCAGCAATTCGGGCACATATGAACATGGGACCAGCACAGATGTCTTCTGCTGCCAAGTGCACATGTAACAGGTCAGCCAGTGTCATAGGTACAAATCTGCCGACAGATGCCCTTTAAATGTATGCATTAAGCTAGTAGGCTTTATCATTTATCACAACTAAAAGGGTTAACTGAGACTAGAAAAAAATTGTCAGCTTTTTTACAGAACAGATCCATTCTTGTACATGAACTGGTCTGGTATGGCAGCCCCATTCAAGTAGTGTTTCTTGGTGGTGATTTCGAACATCATCTCATGAGTAAGTTTCATTAATGTATTTTGAAATAATACTTTTTCAAGGTGAATATTCTTTCTTAATACACAGTCTAAGAAACGTTTTTTGTCTTTCTTAAAGCATCAAAATGGATTCCAAATATGTCCACATTACTGGTCCCCACACAGGCATTTCAGCCTACAACAAAGATCCCCATTACATTTGTACATGTAATTTGTCAGCACCTTTATGCCGCCCTCTCCTGGCACAGCATGAGGTAGTGACAAACACACTGATACCAGCGTTCAGTATGGGTTGTAGTTTTATTAGTTGCAGCCAGGGTAATACTAGGCCAAATATTCAGGATTTGGGCCCAAACACAACATTTGTCACACATACAACTTTAGCGCCATCCTCAGTACAGTGATACAGTTGAACACTGTGGTGGGTCAAGGTAGCCTTTGACTCCCATCTCCAACGTTTACTCTTAGGCCTCTTTTACACGAGCGTGACGGATTGGCTCCGGATGCGTTTCAGTGAAACTCGCACCATTTTGCAAGGAAGTTCAGTCAGTTTTGTCTGCGATTGCGTTCAGTTTTTTCCGCGTGGGTGCAATCAGTTTTGATGCGTTTTTCATGCACGTGATAAAAAACTGAAGGTTTACAAACAACATCTCCTAGCAACCATCAGTGAAAAACGCATTACATCCGGATGCAATTTGTTTTTCACTGAAGCCCCATTCAAAGCAGAAGTGATGCGCTAAAAAAACGTTCATGTACACAGCCCCATTGAAATGAATGGGTCAGGATTCAGTGCGGGTGCAATGTGTTCATGTCACACCGCACCCACGCGGAAAACCTGCTTGTATGAAAGGGGCCTTTTGGATCACAGGCCACTAACCTGAATCCTAAGGCCCCTTGCAGACGAGCGTGTCCGGATTAGGTCCGGATGCACTGGGTCTGCGATCAGGGAAAATCGTGTGAGTGCGTAGGCAATTTCAGTCCGTTTTTCGCGTGAGTGCAATGCGTTTTGCACACGCGTGAGTAAAAACTGAATGTGGTACCCAGACCCGAACCCTGACTTTTTCACTGAAGTTCGGGTTAGGTGTTCTGTGGATTTTATTATTTTCACTTATAACATGGTTATTATAAAGGAAAATAATAGCATTCTTAATACAGAATGCTTACTAAAATGTGGCTTGAGGGGTTAAACAATAAAAAAAATTAACTCACTTCATCCACTTGTTCACGCAGCCGGCATCTTCTTCTTCTTCTTTCAGGACCTGCCAAAGGACCTTTGATGATGTAATCTTCTATCTTCATTCAGCAGGACCTGCGCTGACGTCACCGCGCTCACCACGTGGTGAGCGCGATTACGTCATCAAAGGTCCTTTGGCAGGTCCTAAAAAAAGAAGACATGACGGCTGCGCGAACAAGAGGATGAGGTGAGTTATTTTTATTTTATTTTTTAACCCCTCAATCGACATTTTAGTAAGCATTCTGTATTAAGAATGCTATTATTTTCCCTTATAGCCATGTTATAAGGGAAAACAATACAGTGAATAGACTTTATTGGGGTCCGGGGTTGCTCATCCCTATCATCTCTTAACAACCATGCGTGAAAATCGCACCGCTTCCGCACTTGCCTGCGGATGCTTGCGATTTTCACGCATCCCCATTCATTTCTATGGGGCCTGTGTTGCGTGAAAAATGGCAGAATATAGAGCATGCTGCGATTTTCACGCAACGCGCAAGTGATGCGTGAAAATCACCGCTCATCTGAACAGCTGCCTTGAAGTCAATGGGTCCGGATTCAGTGCGGGTGCAATGCGTTCACCCGCACAGAATTCTCGCCCGTGTGAAAGGGGCCTAAGGGATATTGTATAAACAGCACAGGCGGCTCGATGCAGGCAACTCAGGTCAGAAGAGGCCTGTATTGCAGATGGTGACATCAAGCAGAAGTCAGGTGAGTGAGTATTTGCTTTATTTTTTCCTTTGTCACTTTGGAGAAACAACTCCTTTAAAATGTGTCACCCATATTGTTTTACAGTTAAAACCAAACACTGATCCGTTTTTCCAATGTATTTTTATTTTCTGATTGTAGATTTTTTAATTCTATTTCCAAAACATGATTATGGGGGCTATCTTGCTAGAGCTGTTAACAAAATGTAGAGCTATGCATTACATTACCACCACAGGCCATAGAGAGGAGCTGACCTCACTGACTTCTATGGGAGATTTTTCTACACATGCCCTGTGATCTGTGCACAGGTCGGTAGAGTGTAGATACGTTCTGATTTCACCTCCTGTGAATGGTGGATCCTGTGTTATCTATATATAGGAGATATCTGTCATTGTCATCCTGCCCATGATAATAATGACTGCTGAAAAGTGATGTCTATAGAATAGGAAATGGTATCTATTATAAGGCTCTGTGGCCAATGTGAAAACTGCAGAATTTAGAATTTTTGTTTTTTAATATAGTCACATGGAAAATTAAAAACAATATGACCAAAAAATCTTACAAAAATAATACAAAAAATACATTAAAAATAATTTTAAAAAAAACTTGATTTAAGCAGCAGGTCATCATGACACATTCCCTTTACATCATCTGCATTTCAGTGAAGTATTTACCAATATTTTTGGTAGACTTTTGGTTACCTTCTTTGTTGCTCTCAAGTGTAAAAGGTTAATGATAGCCGATTTAAAGAAATTGATGGTGCTGCAATTCATTAACAAAATAATTAAGCAAATTTGCAACTCAGTAAACCTAGCGTAATACAATATAGTCACTATATCTTTATAAGTCACAAAAGAAAAAAGTCAGCCTCAGAAGCTCTCAAGGATTTATTAGGAGCACATCAGCATTCGCCTTTCCATTTAACTTGAACTTTCAGCCCATTGTCTCTGTGGAGAAAACAAATATATTTCACAATGTTAGTCATTAACTGCCAGTATCATATTGACTTGTCATTAAGTACTCGACATGTCAGAAATATTGACAGTGTTACCAAGCACTGCCAACATTAGAAACCCTACTTGCTTAAAAGTATCACTTAGTAATGTCTGGATGCTTGTAGCGCCAATATTGTGTTGTTGTATTCTATTTTTCATCAATTTTGTTGTAACTCCAGTACTTGATAGTCAATTTGAAAGGGCTTTCTTGTGAGGAAAGGATCATATCTAAGGTTATGAAACACATATACATGCATTTAAAAATATACATGCCACAAAATTGAATTCAGATGTTTTATTCAGTCCCACTTGCCACCGGTATATAAAAGCATCTAGCCATGCTGTCTGCCTTTACAGACATTTGTGAAAGAACGGATCGTTTTAAAGAGCACACTGAATACCAGCGTGTTCCTGTAATAAAATGCCACCACTGCAACAAGTCAGTTCATAAAATTTCCTACCTCCTAGTGGCTGTGCTGTGTTACTGCAGCTTATCTTCCTGTGAATTGAATGGAATGGGAGCTGCAGTAACCTGGCATCACCACTATACTTTGAACAAAGCTATGCTTCCTGCTCCATTCAAAGTGATAGTCCCAGAGCCAGAGGCACAGTTAATGAGTCGGGTGCATAGTGGCCCTCACGGATATGATATTAATAGCCTATCATGAGGATAGCTCATAAATATCAGGAGCCTCGAAAACTCATTTTCACCTTAGGAACCAGGCCATTTTTTGCTAATCTGACCAGTGTCACTTTATGTGGTGATAACTTTAAAATGCTTTGACTTATCCAGGCCATTCTGAGATTGTTTTTTTCGTCACATATTGTACTTCATGACACTGGTAAAATGGAGTAAAAAAAAAAACATTTTTATTTATAAAAAAATAAAAAATTTGGAAAAATGAGCAAATTTCCAAGTTTCAATTTCTCTACTTCTATAATACATAGTAATACCTACAAAAATAATTACTTTACATTCCCCATATGTCTACTTCATGTTAGGATCATTTTGGGAATGACATTTATTTTTTGGGGGACGTTACAAGGCTTAGAAGTTTACGAGTAAATCTTGAAATTTCGCAGAAATTTTCAAAAACCAACTTTTTAAGGACCAGTTCAGGTCTGAAGTCACTTTGTGAGGCTTACATAATAGAAACCACCCAAAAATGATCCCATTCTAGAAACTACACCCCTCAAGGTATTCAAAACTGATTTTACAAACGTCGTTAACCCTTTAGGTGTTCCACAAGAATTATTGGAAAATAGAGATACAATTTAAAAATTTTACTTTTTTGGCAGATTTTCCATTTAAATTTTTTTTTTCCAATTACAAAGCAAGGGTTAACAGCCAAACAAAACTCAATATTTATGGCCCTGATTCTGTAGTTTACAGAAACATCCCATATGTGGTAGTAAACTGCTGTATGGGCACACGGCAGGACGCAGAAGGAAAAGAACGCCATACGGTTTTTGGAAGGCAGATTTTCCTGGACTGGTTTTTTGACACCATGTCCTATTTGAAGCCCCCCTGATGCACCCCTAGAGTAGAAACTCTAAAAAAGTGACCCCATTTTAGAAACTACGGGATAGGGTGGCAGTTTTGTTGGTACTAGTTTAGGGTACATATGATTTTTGGTTGCTCTATATTACACGTTTTGTGAGGCAAGGTAACAAGAAATAGCTATTTTGGCACCGTTTTTATTTTTTGGTATTTACAACATTCATCTGACAGGTGAGATCATGTGGTATTTTTATAGAGCAGGTTGTCATGGACGCGGCGATACCTAATATGTATACTATTTTTTTATTTATGTAAGTTTTACACAATGATTTCATTTTTGAAACAAAAAAATCATGTTTTAGTGTCTCCATAGTCTGAGAGCCATAGTTTTTTCAGTTTTTGGGTGATTATCTTGGGTAGGGTATAATTTTTGTGGGATGAGATGACGGTTTGATTGGCACTATCTTGGGGTGTGTATGACTTTTTGATCACTTGCTATTACACTTTTTGTGATGTAAGTAATACAGTATGTATACTTTTTTTTATCTATGTAAGTTTTACCCAATAGCAGCTTTTTTAAAACAAAAAAAATGATGTTTTAGTGTCTCCAAATTCTGAGCCATAGTTTTTTTATTTTTTGGGCTCATTTTTTGCGGGATGAGGTGACGGTTAGATTGGTACTATTTTGGTGGGCATCCGCTTTTTTGATCGCTTGCTGTTGTACTTTTTGTGATGTAAGGTGACAAAAAATGGTTTATTTAGCACAGTTTTTATTTTTTATTTTTTTACGGTGTTTATCTGAGGTCATGTGATATGTTTTTAGAGCCGGTCGATACGGACGCGGCGATACCTAATATGTCTACTTTTTTTTTCTTCTAATTTTTACCAATTTTGTTTTACTTTATTTGGGGAAAATGACGTTTTTGTTTATTTTTACTTGAAACTTTAAATTTTTTGGGGGGGAAACTTTATTTTTAAAACTTTTTATTTTCACTTTATTTTTTGTCCCAGTTTGGGACTTCAACTTTTGGGGGTCTAATCCTTTACAATGCATTCCAATACATCTGTATTGGAATGCATTGGCTGTATGAGTAATACTGTGATTATTACTCATACAGCTTCCGGCCTGTGAGATCCAGGGGGCTGGATCTCACAGGCTCATCACAGGAAGGCAGCGCCGATGCCTCAGGAAGGCATCGCACTGCCTTCTATGCCATCGGGTCCCCCCTACAGCCCTACCGGGACCCGATGGCACCGCTGCCCGCAACATGTAAAAGCCGCAAACCGCAGGTCTGAATTGACTTGCGGTTTGTGGCGATCGCCGACACGGGGGGTCACGGGACCCCCCCGCGCATTTACCAAAGGTGCCTGCTCAATGATTTGAATAGGCACCAGGTTCCGATCACCGCCCGCCGAGCGGCGGTGATCGGAAATACATAGGACGTACAGGTACGCCCTGTGTCCTTAAGTACCGGGACATCAGGGCATACCTGTACGCCCTATGTCCGGAACAGGTTAAAGTTTGGTGGAAGAGGGATAATGCTAATGGTCTCTTTTCCATGGGTTGGCCTAGGCCCCTTAGCTCCAGTGAAGGAAAATCTTTATGCATCACCATACCAAGAAATATTGGACAATTGTATGCTTCCAACTTTTTGGAAACAGGTTGAGGAAGGTCCTATTCTGTTCCAGCATGACTGTGTCCCAGTGTACAAAGTAAGTTTTATAGAGGAATGGTTAGGTGAGGTTGGTGTGGAAGAACTTGACTGGTCTGCACAGAGGCCGGACCTCAACCTTACCAAACATGTTTAGGAGGAACTAGAATAGAGATTGTGAGCCCTCTCTTCCCACATCAATGTCTGATCTCCTAAATGTTTAAATTGGCAAAAATTCCTACAGGCACACTCCAAAATCTTGTAGTAAGTCTCCTCAGAACAGTGGAAGCTGTCTTAGGCTACTTTCATACTAGAGTTTTTTGTGGATCCGTCATGGATCTGCAAAAACGGATCCGTTACAATAATACAACCGCATGCATCCGTCATGAACGGATCCGGTTGTATTATGTCTTATATAGCCAAGATGGATCTGTCATGAACTCCATTGAAAGTCAATGGGGGACGGATCCGTTTTCTATTGTGTCAGAGAAAACGGATCCATCCCCATTGACTTACATTATGTGCCAGAGATATCTTGCTCCGTACCATATCGCGGACAGAAAAATGCTGCAGGCAGCGTTTTGGTTTCTGCCTCCAGAGCGGAATGGTGACTGAACGGAGGCAAACTGATGCATTCTGAGCGGATCCTTTTCCATTCAGAATGCATTAGGGAAAAACTGATCCGTTTTGGACCGCTTGTGAGAGCCCTGAACGGATCTCAGAAATGGAAAGCGAGGAAGGGACCGACTCCATATTAATACCTATGGATTTAGAACAGAATGTCATAAAAGCTCCTGTAGGTGAAATGTGTAGTTGTCCTGATACTTTTGTCCAAATGGTGTATTTGAAAGCACATTTGTATACAGTCTATACATGGCACACACTGCTAAGGAGGCTCGAAGGGGTCCCCATCTGTAGTTTAAATGCTCTGAGTAGACTACATCAGCAATCAGCTAAGATGAAGTAAAATACATGTGAATTACTAGTTCCTGTCGCCTTGCTGTAACAGCTCTTTGGAATAGAAGAATATGCTAGACAAACCAGGACGTTGGCAGGCTTATCACAGTGGCAGCCACGATGCTTACATCATTGTGTGTGTGAAGATATTAAGCATTAGGAACACCTGATTACACAAAGAAGTTTTCCAGCAAGTAAAAAAAAATGCTTTGCAATTAAAGGGACAGTTTCATCAGAACAGGGTATATTTTTTTTTTATTCAATATTAATAGAAAACAAATTTATTTTTAGAAATATTTCTGTTTTTATTTTGACAGTTGAATGCCATTGAAAATGAAATAAAAAATATTGTTCTTCTGTAGCAATCTACACAAAGACATAAAACTCCTATATACGGTAGATAGGTAACCCATTGTTACAGCAGTGAGGCTGCTGAAAGCCTAAACAGCCAGGGAAAGAAGTAGTATATATGGAGTGACTTCAATAAAATATATATCCAAAAAACATCCACTCGTTTTTTGTAAAAAATAAACAACATAGAATATTCACTGATAGGTTGTTGACAGGAACCCAAGACTTTGAGAAACCACTAAAGCGCAGCCACACTTCTCAGAGCACTGAACATCCAGGTTTCATCGGCTCTGCTTGGCTTTTCCAGCGTGCAGAATACAGAGCCCATGTACTTCATATGGATCCGTACGCCATTCTATAAAAACATTATTTGCATCTCAAAATGGTGGCATTAAAAGATATAACTTGACCGACAAAAACAAGTCCTCATATGGCTACATAAACTGGAAACTTGGCTCTTGGAATGCGGTGGTGAAAAAAACAATATGGGGGACATTTATTAAGACTGGTGAGTAGTTTAAGGCCATTTTCATGCCATAAACTGTAGTGGAAAATGATGAATGAGACGGGCCGGATGGCCGTCCCTCTTCCCTACCCACCCCACGCCCCCTTTTCCCGCCACTTCGGAAAAGTGGCGTGAGCAGGGTAAAGGCACAGATTTTTTTCGCAAAACACCATAATAGGTCACATAGTGGAATAAAACAAAAAATAAATGTCCGCCTATGTCCTTAAATGGACATATCTATCAGAAGGGGTTATTTTTTAAAACTCAATATTCATAGAAAACAACTTTTAGAATATTTGGCAGTTTTTCTTTTTTAATTTCGGCAGCACTATACAAAATATTGTCATTCTGTAGGATTCAGCACAGTGAGGTAAACTCATATCACATTGTCAGTTTACTGCTGCGGTGAGGGGAATAGGTTATCTGCTAGCATAATAGTAGATGTAAGTTTGGATAACAGTATGACAGCACTATTATTCTCTTGATGGACCTAGATAAATTTGCCAAATGTCCAAACAAAGGAGGATGGTAAAGAGACAAGACTATCCACCCATTTTTTGTAGCAAAAAAAACCCCAAAACAAAAACACTTATATGCTGTTGATATGTGATAAAATAAATTGATGACACTGCCCCTTTAAAGGCCAAAAATAGCTACGGTATGTCCTTGAGCGGTTATTTCCTAAATAAGCAGAGGTGATCTAAAAACTATGATTTTGTTGTCTGCAAGTAAAGTACAGAAAAAAGACATACAGAGAATGATCAAAAAGTACAAAATATTCTATAAAAGCTGTATACAAAATGCAAAGGGGGATATTTACTAATCCTATAGGAAGTGTAAACTTAAACAGGGCGTCTAAAGATGTGCAAAATTTATCACAGTGGCTCGGGCTGGATAATAAATTTGGTGCATGGGTAGACACTGTAGTCTACAGTACCTGTATAACCACCTACTGGTTGGCTTACCATCGCCAATCAAATGTTTGGGTATAGATCTGTCACCAGAAGTTGAAAAGAATGGTGTGGTATTAAACAAGCAGGACGTGCTCAAACCCACATGCAGTTGTGCATATATATAGGGGAGCAGATCCTGCACTTGTGGCCCGTTGCTAATGACGATCCCCAGCAAAAATGCATACAGTGGAGGATGACCGCAGCGAACCACAAGTACCACAATAGACATCCTACACAAGATAGCAATTATGTGGATGTGATAATCAATATAACAATATAACAAAATAATAGCAAAGACAGGTGCACTCTGCAGTCTTACTAAACCCTTAAACTGATTTTAAAATTGAGAGATTAGCCAACATATCCTACGGTGTAGGACATGTCTGAGCCCGAGCACCGCGCCAAGGTTTCTCAAGTAGCTCGGGGACCTAACACTCACCTACCTGGGCCTATGTGGGCAATACCAGGAGCCAGTGGGCAAATTAAAGGAGCATGAGGCCGACTCACAAACAACTCACCAGTTACCTCCAGCATGTGGCCATGCTTGCAATGGGAGGAGGGAGGAGTCTGCGAGTCCCACTCAAGACTGGCTGATGAGGCCCAGGCCTCACAGGTGCACCTAAATGTAGCCTGTAGATGGAAAGCAGGCACATTTAAATTGGAATTGATACACATCCAGGAATCTCTATATATACAAACTTAAAAGAATGGCGTGGTATTAAACAAGCAGGACGTGCTCAAATGTGCCTGCTTTCCATCTACAGGATACATTTAGGTGCACCTGTGAGGCCTGGGCCTTATCAGCCAGTCTTGAGTGGGACTCGCAGACTCCTCCCTCCTCCCATTGCAAGCATGGCTACATGCTGGAGGTAACTGGTGAGCTGTTTGTGAGTCGGCCTCATGCTCCTGTAATTTGCCCACTGGCTCCTGGTATTACCCACATAGGCCCAGGTAGGTGAGTGTTAGGTCCCCGAGCTACTTGAGAAACCTTGGCGCGGTGCTCGGGCTCAGACATGTCCTACACCATAGGACATGTTGGCTAATCTCTCAATTTTAAAATCAGTTTGAGGGTTTAGTAAGACCGCAGAGTGCACCTGTCTTTGCTATTATTTTGTTATATTGTCACCAGAAGTTGGCACCTGAAATACACAGGTTCGTCAAACTTGTAATGGAGGGAGATCGTAAGTACCACACTGCTGTTACTGTAGTCAATGCTACGCATATAACCCTTATGAATATTTTGGGATTAACCTCACCTCTACATATTTTTCTTGGTATCTTTATAATTTTCCTCAAGAGGGTAAAAACCTCTTATCTCAATGGAAACACATCCACCTTTCTCTTCTAAAAAGCATTAACAATTTGAAGATGTTGATTCTTCTGAAATTTCTTTGTTTGAAACTCTTCTTATTTTGGTACGGCATCACATTTTGCTACTTTTCAAAACCTTGTATGGAGGGATGGGAAACATCAAGTACATAGCTCGGTTCTATCAGCTAGTGTGTTGCGGGCAGGATAGGCCATTCCAGATACAATTATACAAACCGGATTCCAAAAAAGTTGGGACACTATACAAATCGTGAATAAAAACTGAATGCAATGATGTGGAGGTGCCAACTTCTAATATTTTATTCAGAATAGAACATAAATCACGGAACAAAAGTTTAAACTGAGAAAATGTACCATTTTAAGGGAAAAATATGTTGAATCAGAATTTCATGGTGTAAACAAATCCCCAAAAAGTTGGGACAAGGCCATTTTCACCACTGTGTGGCATCTCCCCTTCTTCTTACAACACTCAACAGACGTCTGGGGACCGAGGAGACCAGTTTCTCAAGTTTAGAAATAGGAATGCTCTCCCATTCTTGTCTAATACAGGCCTCTAACTGTTCAATCGTCTTGGGCCTTCTTTGTTGCACCTTCCTCTTTATGATGCACCAAATGTTCTCTATAGGTGAAAGATCTGGCCTGCAGACTGGCCATTTCAGTACCCGGATCCTTCTCCTACGCAGCCATGATGTTGTGATTGATGTAGAATGTGGTCTGGCATTATCTTGTTGAAAAATGCAGGGTCTTCCCTGAAAGAGATGACGTCTGGATGGAAGCATATGTTGTTCTAGAACCTGAATATATTTTTCTGCATTGATGGTGCCTTTCCAGACATGCAAGCTGCCCATGCCACACGCACTCATGCAACCCCATACCATCAGAGATGCAGGCTTCTGAACTGAGCGTTGATAACAACTTGGGTTGTCCTTGTCCTCTTTGGTCCGGATGACATGGCGTCCCAGATTTCCAAAAAGAACTTCGAATCGTGACTCATCTGACCACAGAACAGTCTTCCATTTTGCCACACTCCATTTTAAATGATCCCTGGCCCAGTGAAAACGCCTGAGCTTGTGGATCTTGCTTAGAAATGGCTTCTTCTTTGCACTGTAGAGTTTCAGCTGGCAACGGCGGATGGCACTGTGGATTCTGTTCACTGACAATGGTTTCTGGAAGTATTCCTGAGCCCATTCTGTGATTTCCTTTACAGTAGCATTCCTGTTTGTGGCGCAGTGTCGTTTAAGGGCCCGGAGATCACGGGCATCCAGTATGGTTTTACCGCCTTGACCCTTACGCACAGAGATTGTTCCAGATTCTCTGAATCTTCGGATGAGGTTATGCACAGTTGATGATGATAGATGCAAAGTCTTTGCAATTTTTCGCTGGGTAACACCTTTTTGATATTGCTCCACTATCTTTCTGCGCAACATTGTGGGAATTGGTGATCCTCTACCCATCTTGGCTTCTGAGAGACACTGCCACTCTGAGAAGCTCTTTTTATACCCAATCATGTTGCCAATTGACCTAATTAGTGTTAATTGGTCTTCCAGCTCTTCGTTATGCTCAAATTTACTTTTTCCAGCCTCTTATTGCTACTTGTCCCAACTTTCTTGGGATTTGTTGACACTGTGAAATTTTGAATCAACGTATTTTTCCTTTAAAATGATACATTTACTCGGATTAAACGTTTGATCTGTCATCTACGTTCTATTACAAATAAAATATTGACATTTGCCATCTCCACATCATTGCATTCAGTTTTTGTTCACAATTTGTTTTGGAATCCGGTTTGTATATTTTTATGCCACTCGTTTATGGCAGATACTTGCTTGGACCACTTTACAGGCTTACAGTGAATGGATGGAGGTGAAGAAACTATGGCTAGCTCCTGACAATCCCAAATGTATAGTCACACTCTCTGAGCCAGTCCGCTATATTATCCACAATGGAATTTAAAAGTTAGGGTACTTTCACACTAGCGTTATTCTTTTCCGGTATTGAAATCCGGTAAAGGGTCTCAATGCCGGAAAAAAACGCATCAGTTTTTTCTTAATGCATTCTTAATGGAAAGCAATCTGTTCAGTATGCATCAGGATGTCTTCTGTTCCATCCCTTGTACGGTATTTGACCGGACAAAATACTGCAGCATGCTGCAGTACTTTTTCTGGCCAAAATCCTGGAACACTACTGCACTTGTCGGATCCGGCATTAATTTCCATAGAGGTGTATTAATGCTGGATTCGGTACCAAGTGTTCTGGAAATTTCCGCGTTGCCGGATCCGGTTTGCGCCTGCAACGTGATATATGAGGAGCTAGTTTCGCCTTTGATCTTTGAATTTTTTTTAATACTGGATCTGTTATTCCGGATGAGACGGATCTGGTATATCACCGGCTCAAAACCATATCTGTTTACATACGGTTTGCCGGATCCGGCAGGCAGTTCCGTTGCCGCTAGTGTGAAAGTACCCTTACTTTGATGATATTGGTTATTGAGCTACTCTGTCTCTTAGACTGCCTTGGTATTTTCAGCATTTCTATTTACTCCATACTTACCTGATAGTAGGTCTTCTTCTTTTGGTTTAATGTGGAAGTATTTCACTACATAGACATTGATGACTCTCTTACGAGGGATATTCTTGCATTTGATCACAAAGACCAGCACAATCATCCTGCAGCAGGCCTTCTTATCTACAGATTTGATATTTGGCTAGGATATTGTTTGGGGTCACAGTGATACCACAAGTTACACATTTTGAATATTTGTGCCTTGCCATCTTCAAAGGGTCTAATTTCCATTATATAGATTTTACTTTCCTTCACTCCATCCGATTCTGTCTTTTAACGATGAATCATGGGTGTATCCATCATAATCGGGTGCTAGTTCCCACATCATGACGGATATATCAGTTCTGAACTGCAATTGTCATTGTGTGTGAACACAAGGTGTCAGGAGTGTGGCATCAGCTGTTAGAGATGCCTGTCAGGGGACCAGTCTGAACATTCCCCATTCAGCGATCACTGTGATCGGAGCATCGAAGTGCTTGGTGGCAGTTCTAAATGTACAATTACAACAGCTAACATCTCCTTATCCTCTCAGCAAGTGATGAGGAGAGTGGGAGCCAAGCCCATTCATTACCGCTGACACCCCTGTCACCTCCTCCCACCTCTTTTAAGTAAAAGATCTTAAAAAAATCTATTGTTATTTGGGGACTAGGTGGGTAGTTAGGAGAAGAGAGTTTGTTAGGGGTGCAATTAGCTATAAAGAGACAGGGCTATTCATTAGGTTATATTTTTTATCAGTGTTGAGTCTTGGGTTAGGGCTTGGTTTAGAGTTTGTATACAAATATCAAAAAATAAATAAAAAATGGTTACAGTTAATTAGTTTCATATTATTGAAATGGCTGCGCATCTGTATACAACAGAGAAGGATCAGGTCATGATCTGCTCCTGTACAGAGAGTTCTAGTGAGACAGATGAACCGTTTTTAATTTGGTTATTGCCCGCTACCACTTAGGATGCTGAAGCACAACAAAGACGCAAAAGGTCAGAATCTAAGCCTGGCACTAGTGCCATTGACCCCAAAAGGATGCCCACAGAGTATGTTCCAGAATCTGTTGTGATGTTATGGGGTTTAGGGAGGTAGCTCCGGATAGGGGGTCTGACATCCGGAATCCCCGCCAATCAGCTGGTTGAAGAGGCTGGCAGTCTGTGAAGCCCTTGGCCTCTTCTAGGCTATGTGACATCACTGTACATCGGTCACATGGCCTTGTTGCAGTGCAGCCCCATTCAAGTCAATGTTGCTGAGCTGCAGCACCAAGCACAGCCGCACCGCAATATACAGCGTTGTGCTTGGAAAGCTGTCAGGAACTGACGCCACTCACCAGAGATCCGGTGGGCATGGCAGCACCTTAAAACAGCTAATCGGCGGGGATGCTGGGACTCGCACTCCAGCTGATGTGATAATGATGACCTATCCTGAAGATGGGTCATCATTATCAATTCCTGGAAAACACCTTTAAGATAAAAAGTCTATTTTACAATATGGCAATGCTGCAGTGTGTTACATGTAGTGATCAAAGTTCCTGGATCCTTACTTTACATCCAAATGTTTCACAGACATATTTTCTCTGGCATCACTACTGTTTTGTTTTCTTCTCTTATAGGACTGTTGATTGGGTGTTGTTGAAGTGTTCACCATGTCTGCTAGATGAAGGCGTGCACCATTTTTGAAATTAACAGACGTTGAAAAAGGAAGACTAGTGGGACTTCGAGAAGCTGGATGGTCCATCAAATCTCAGAAAGCATTGCAAGATAAGTTTCTGTACCGCATCGGTAGTGTCAATAATGGACAGAGGAGGGCACTCACTCACATGGACAAGGTTTTGTAAGGTCAACAGATGTATTCCAACATTGCTGTATAAGAAGAGCTGCGGTATCTCACAGAAAAGCCATAGCATCACAAATTGGTTCTGCAGTGGCCCCTGCAGTGATCATAAGCCATCTACTTGAAGCAGGACTGCATTTACTCACTCCACTAGCTCATTTGTCACTGACCTCTAATCATCACCAAGAGTGCCAGCACTGGTGCCACGAGAGAACCACTGCAAGTATGAATGGCAAACAGTAGTGTTCAGTGATGAAAGCAGGTTCTGCCTTGTTACTAATGATGGCCATATCAGAGTTTGCAGGAGGGCTAGAAAGTGCCTACTGCCATCATGCATAGTGCAGAAACACACAGGGCCAAAACCATGTGTCATTGGCTACTATGGCCAGTCCCTTGTGGTGAAAGGAACATTGACCAGCCCTAGGTATGTTCAGGACATAGTGGAATAAGTCCAACGGGGGATCTCTAGACTCTATTTTATATTTTTGGGGGAGTCAGTCTTTGTTAAGGTTTTCCAGTAAAAAGTTTAGTTTGATTCCCCTAGTTTTATTCTTAAAGGGGATGTGTCCCTTCAGCAAGTGGCATTTATCATGTAGAGAAAGTTAATACAAGGCACTTACTAATGTATTATGATTATCCATATTGCCTCCTTTGCTGGCTGGATTCGTTTTTCCATGACATTATACATTGTTTGTTTCCATGGTTACATCCACCCTGCAATCCATTAGTGGTGGCCGTGCTTGCACACTAAAGAAAAAAGAACAGGCCTCTCTGGTGGCCTGGACCGTAGCAGCGCACGTAGGCCGGCACATTTTCCTATAGTGTGCAAGCATGACCACTGCTGATAGGGTGGTCATAAGCATAGAAACGAGAAGTGTATAATGCGATAGAAAAATAAGTCTACCTAGCAAAGGAAGCAATATGGATAATAACATTACATCAGTAAGTGCCTTGTATTAACATTCTCTACATAAAAAATGCCACTTGCTGAAGTGAGACAACCCCTTTAATGTCTCAAGAGGTTTCCAAAAACTGAAGGCCAGGCTGTTTCTCTATCATTTCATAGCTCTTCATTGGAAAGGACACCTCCTCCCTCTCAGCAAGTTTATGATTAGGTGTTCATTTTTTCTGTGTTTTTTTTTTCCATACACGATGCTGTTTAGTCAAATCATTTTTGGATTATATGTTATATAGAGAAAGTCCAGGACTAATGTGGACTCTTGTTATTACTTTTTGTGTGGATACCTCTTGCCTACTTTGTTATCTACTTGATAACTCTGATGTACAGTACAGACCAAAAGTTTGGACACACCTTCTCATTCAAAGAGTTTTCTTTATTTTCATGACTATGAAAATTGTAGATTCACACTGAAGGCATCAAAACTATGAATTAACACATGTGGAATTATATACATAACAAACAAGTGTGAAACAACTGAAAATATGTCATATTCTAGGTTCTTCAAAGTAGCCACCTTTTGCTTTGATTACTGCTTTGCACACTCTTGGCATTCTCTTGATGAGCTTCAAGAGGTAGACCCCTGAAATGGTTTTCACTTCACAGGTGTGCCCTGTCAGGTTTAATAAGTGGCATTTCTTGCCTTATAAATGGGGTTGGGACCATCAGTAGCGTTGAGGAGAAGTCAGGTGGATACAAAGCTGATAGTCCTACTGAATAGACTGTTAGAATTTGTATTATGGCAAGAAAAAAGCAGCTAAGTAAAGAAAAACGAGTGTCCATCATTACTTTAAGAAATGAAGGTCAGTCAGTCAGCCGAAAAAATTGGGAAAACTTTGAAAGTAAGGGCTATTTGACCATGAAGGAGAGTGATGGGGTGCTGCGCCAGATGACCTGGCCTCCACAGTCACCGGACCTGAACCCAATCGAGATGGTTTGGGGTGAGCTGGACTGCAGAGTGAAGGCAAAAGGGCCAACAAGTGCTAAGCATCTCTGGGAACTCCTTCAAGACTGTTGGAAGACCATTTCAGGGGACTACCTCTTGAAGCTCATCAAGAGAATGCCAAGAGTGTGCAAAGCAGTAATCAAAGCAAAAGGTGGCTACTTTGAAGAACCTAGAATATGTCATATTTTCAGTTGTTTCACACTTGTTTGTTATGTATATAATTCCACATGTGTTAATTCATAGTTTTGATGCCTTCATAGTCATGAAAATAAAGAAAACTCTTTGAATGAGAAGGTGTGTCCAAACTTTTGGTCTGTACTGTATATCGCTGTATTACTCTATTGCATGTTATAGTAAAGATATGCATGTTTTGTTTTTTTCTTAGCTTTTCATTATTTGTTCTAAACCTAATAAGAAAACAACAATTGGCAACTGGATGCCACTAGAGTCTTCAAAAAAACAACAACAACAACCCAGCAGCAGCTAAAACTATACTGTTTTGTTCTCCACTGGGTGAATGGGGGCCTACAGACACATTTAATGTATGGTCCGAAAGCTTTCCTGGTGCCTATGACAAATGTTCATACAGTGTGAAAGCAGCCTTATTATTGATTTTACATCTTTTTCTACATTTTTTTTCTATTACACTGTAGAAAAATCTGCTTAGCCTATCTGGCAGATCATGTATCATAAACCAGCCGACAGGTTAATATATAAAAATCATTCATTTGATAGGGATAAACGAATACCTGTTGGAGGAGCACAGCATGCACTCATTAGAGTATGTTTTTCCATCTGTTCCACAAACAGGATTAAATTCTCTTGTGCATCCGGGTATCTTTTCATAGAGATAGCATTTTGGCTGGAAAGAGAAAGAGATTACATAACACATTAACAGAACAGAAAATTATCAATTCATGAAAAGTGGTTTATTTTTTTTTTTTGGGCAGCAACTAACTATAGTTGCTTGAGCATAAATAAGGAATGGTGGTAACAGGTATGGGTTGAGATTTACCTTATATGAAGCAGCTCCACTACTGTATGGCGTGAAAAGGGAACAAAATACATTTAGATTTAGAGCCTTTTACTTCCATCTACTGGGCAAACTACTGTACTGCACCTTTGTGTCCAAAGTTACATTTATCAAGATCTGACACCTAGTAAATGTAGTGTACCTTTTGACTATATGCTCATAATAAAAATATATATATATTTCATGTAACCTATGGCACTTATTCTCAGCAAACTATCATTTGCAATTATAAATGTAAAAATAAATAAATAAATAATTGGTTTTGATTATTATAGGAATATTGAAAAACATATTTATTTTGCTCACTTATATAGCACTGACATATTCCGCAGCGCTTTACAGACATTCTCATAGCTTGCTGTCCCCAAAGGGGCTCACAATCTAAGTTCCCAATCAGTAGGTCTTCGGAAAGCCGGAGGAAACTCACACACAGTCATGGGGAGAACATACAAACTCCATGCAGATGTTGTCCTTGGTCGGATTTGAACCTAGGGCTCCAGCAATGAAAGGCACCAGTGCTAACCACCGAGCCACCGTGATAAATGACTATAAACTCACATGTAAAACTAGGTTCACATTCTGTGACTTGGAGTTTCTCTGCAGACTCCATTTAAAAAACACCACAATATATGACAATGGAATTCTTACATTCCAGTACCACTTAGTGATAAAGATGCCGCATGGATATTAGTAGGTTTAGTTCCACGGCATGTGAAATAGGGGCTATGTTTATAACTTGCCATAACCCCTTTAAAAGCTTTAGACACCTTTTCGGTGCATTTTTTTAAATCATTGCATGCAACTTATTTTGGGCTAAAAATCAAGGGGGAGATTTATTAAACTGCTGTAAAGTAGAACAGGCTTAGTTGCCCATAGCAACCAATCAGGTTCCGCCTTTCATTTATCACAGCGCCTCTGGAAAATTAAAGGTGGAATCTAATTGGTTGCTATGGGCAACTAAGCCAGTTCTACTTTACAGCAGTTTAATAAATCTCCCCAAATGTTCAATTGTTTTGTATTACAAATGTTCAACAGTTTTTCCTCTACAGTTTTAACTTTCAGTGCGACTGTAGACTGTTGTTTTCTGATTCACAGTGAATCCGTCACAGAGTTGCTGCTCTGATAGCTCTATCCTCATCTGTACTTTCCTAACAGCTCATAAACACTCATAATAGGTGAATGTTTATTAGTTTGATAAGAATTTAGCTTAAATGAGTGTTATGAGCTTTCAGGAGTTCAGCGATAAGGGCTATAGATGAAGCCAACAGAGCAACTCTGACAGATTCACTGTTAAGCAGAAAGCAACAGTCCGTAGATTCACTGAAAGTGACAGCTGTAGAGGGAAAAAAACAAAAAACTATACATTTTTTAATAAAAAACAATTGAAAAATTTCCACCTAAAATTAATAGGATGCAATGATTAAAAAAAAAACTTGTCCCCAAATGTGTCCATAGCTTTAAAAGGGGTTGCAGCAAGTTATAAAGTTAACCCATAACATTTATCCTATATCATGTGGATAGGGGCTAAGTTTATAGAAGAGCTAACTACAGATCTTCTGTGAATGTAGGCTTGCTCAAATCCTTCTGTCTCTTCATTATATCTCAAACAGACTTGATGTTGAGATCAGGGCTCTGTGGGGGCCATATCATCACTTTCAGGATCCCTTGTTCTTCTTTACCTTGAAGTTAGTTCATAATGACAGTTGCTGTATGTTTGGGGTTGTGGTCCTGCTACAAAATAAATTTGGAGCAAATCAGATGCCTCCATGATGGTATTGCATAATGGATAAGTATCTGACTGTATTTCTTAGCCTTGAGAACACCATTAATACTGACGACATTGAGGACCAGAGACGCATTGGTTGGACAAGGGAACTGCAGCAGAAGACTCTTCTAAATCGTAAGATGCCCACCAGTTTCATCAGCTAAGAACTGGCAGAAAACAGTGGCACCTAGGTACCTCCATCCATTGTTCAATTAATTTTATGCCAGAAGTGGTCTTCATTGAAGACTTGCTGCCAGAAAGCCATACCTTGAACATGGAAACAAGGCCAAGCAACTCAATCATGCACAAAAACATAGGAATTGGGGTGCTGATAAATGGCAGCAGGTGCTCTGGACTGATGAGTCAAAATGTGAAATATCTGGCTATAACAGAAGGCAGTTTGTTTGCTGAAGGTCTGGAGAGGAGTACAATAATGAGTGTCTGCAGGCAAGAGAGATTCCTTGCAAGTTTAGTGCTGCATTTCAGGTGAATAGGTTGGAGCAGTCAAATGGAAGTGAATGGGACAAATGAATTGCAATTACAACTGCTGCAGTGTCAATGGTGAGCAGGTAAATAGTAAAGAGAACACATCACTTGTACAAGTGCTGTGTTCTCTTCATACAGCTGATCAGCGGGGTCAGCTGCATGAATGACCTTGATCACCTATCCTGACCTATAAATGATATTGATGACCTATCCTGAGGATAGGTCATCAATATAAAAAAAGCAGAGAACCCCTTTAAGCAAATGAACTTCGAGATTTGGTCAGGATTAATGGTGTCCTCAAGGCTGAGAAATACAGGCAGATTATCCAACATACAATAGCATTAAAGAGACTCCAAATTTATTTTGCAGCAGGACAATGAACACAACCATAATGAACACAAACAAACAGCCAATGTCTTTAAGAACTATGTTCAGCGTAATGAAGAACAAGGAGTCCTGGAAGTGATGATATCAACACCATCAAATCTGTCTGGAATTACATGGAGAAAGAAGGATATGAGCAAGCCTACATCCACAGAAGAGCTGTGGTTAGTTCTCCAAGACATTTGGAACAACTCCCTGACGAGTTTCTTCATAAACTATGTGCAAGTGTACCTAGAAGAATTGATGCTGTTTTGAAAGTAAAGGGTGGTCACACAAAATGTTGATTGGATTTAGATTTTTCTTTCGTTCATTCACTTTAGTGTATTGTTTTGGTTTTGTACAATTTTAGAGTGAAAAAAGGAAAGGAGCACCTTTCAAAAGTACCCAAGGAGATTTGAGCGCTCAGATAACTTAGACCGAGTTCTCAGACTTTAAAGGCTATGTACACCTTCGGAGTCAATTATTTTAATGATTGCATTTAACTTATTTAAGCCACATTCTTATCATTAAGATAAGGACTGAGCTTCAATGAGTGTTTATAATGTGAGAGAGCAGAGATTAGAAGTCCATCTGCTCCTCAGATGACAGAAAAGACAAAAAATCCACAGGCAGCTAGTAGAGCATCTCAGCTCTGTACAGAAAAAAGGATTCCATATTGTTAATAAAGACCAATTGAAAATTATTTTTAGCTCAAAATAAGTATAGTGCAATAATTTAAAAAATTGCCCCCAAATGTGTACATAGCCTTTAAATAGCCTGTGGGAGTTAAGGCTTGTTCACAATCATTATTAGGAAAGGCCAGGTGATACAAATTTCAAAGCTTTATAAATACCCAGACTCCTCTAATCTTGCAGCATTTCAGCGCAGGGCAAGGGAGAGCATAGGTGCATTAAATGCTCCGATGCTCATCTCAGAGGGGCTGCTTGGCTGAAGAAGGGGATCAACCCCTTTAATAGTGACCTCAACTGTGCCCCACCCCCTTAACAGTGACAGACAGACATTGATTTTTATAATATAGATGCAGCATCAAAATCTCAAACTCTGCAAAATAATTTGCTGAAATGTACGCGAAATCCTAGCAGAAAATGCACAGTTTACAAACTGGACAAGGTGGACTCGAGGAAGGACCGTTAGTAGAGTTATTTATATTACAGTGAAGAAAAATTAGATTTTCTCTTTTGTCATATTTGTGATCACTTTAATAAATAACAAAAGCAAACCATGCATGCTGATAAATTCTGGTTTCCAAGTAGAAGGCTGAAGAAAGCCATCTCTGCTGGGATTACAAATTGGAAGCACTGTACACTTGCAACTTAATAGATGTGAAAGGAGCTGGTGCTCTCAGATGGCGGCAGGATAATAGCCTCAGGGTCAGAGAATAGGTGAGCACAGTGTGGGAATGAGGTGCACCCTGTCTTGACAAAGGAAACCAGAACCTACATGTGAGTAAAGCAGAGAATACAGTACTATGGGAACGAAAGGACCTTTTTTTAGATTCAAATTTCTATGTTTAATTAAACTTATGAACTTTGCTGTAATGCAAAAAAACATTTAGCCAAAAAAAAACTTAAAGGGATTACGCCATGAAAATTATTCTACATTTTTCAAACCAGCACCTGGAGCTGAATGCTTTTATAATTTAATGCAATTAAAAATTGAGTACAGCCACTGAGTTATCCAATAAAAAGTATTTTTATAGCGCCATCTGCTATTTGTCCTTTTACTTTATTCCCCCTACCCCCCGAGCTACCAGCCTGAAATAAATTTAGAAGAACAACTGGAAAAATCAATGGAGATATCTGTGGATCATGTGAGATACAGGACTGATTCTAGCTTTGTTCGAGATTGTCATGTACCATATGATGCCCGATTTTCATTTATCACATCAATCATGGCATAACCCCTTTAATGTGGACCATCAGGTAAAACTCGTGGGCCACAATGGGTTCATATATTGAACCTGGGAGCCTGACCAAGAGTAGATGGTGCACCCTGTCTTGACAAAGGAAACCAGAACCTACAAGTGAGTAAAGCAGAGAATACAGTACTATGGGAACGAAAGGACCTTTTTTTAGATTCAAATTTCTATGTTTAATTAAACTTATGAACTTTGCTGTAATGCTGTTTGTGGGAATTAATATAAATAAATTAATATTAATATAATATTAATATAAATATATATATATAAATATAAAATTAATATAATTAATATAATTAATATAAATAAAATTTTAATTTTGTAACATTAAAGGTTTAGTTTAATTCAAGGTAGAAAAGCATAAAAAGAGTTATTGTACAAATGTATTTTGTATGCAATGTATTTCTTTCATAACATAGTATGTATATCTCACCTTCAATTTTAGTGGGAACAGTGTTGTTGGTCTCCCTTCTTTGCTAAGGCATAAAAGTCTGGACTTAGCTTTGTTGTTGCAATTCTCAGAATAGATACTGTGCCAGTATATAGGGCCCCCATAGTGCCCCCCATAATGTGCCAGTATATAGGGCCCCCATAGTGCTTCCCCTCTTCTTCATAGTGCCCCTCATATTGTGCCAGTATATAGGGCCCCATAGTGCCCCCCATAATGTGACAGTATATAGGGCCCCCATAGTGCTTCCCCTCTTCTTCATAGTGCCCCCCCATATTGTGCCAGTATATAGGGCCCCCATAGTGCTTCTCCTCTTCTCCATAGTGGCCCCCATAGTGCTTCCCCCTCTTCTCCATAGTGCCCCCCCATATTTTGGCAGTATATAGGGCCCCCATAGTGCTTCCCCTCTTCTCCATAGTGCCCCCCATATTGTGCCAGTATATAGGGCCCCCATAGTGCTTCCCATCTTCTCCATAGTGGCCCCCATAGTGTTTCCCCCTCTTCTCCATAGTGCCCCCCATATTTTGGCAGTATATAGGGCCCTCATAGTACTTCCCCTCTTCTACATAGTGGCCCCCATAGTGCTTCCCCTCTTCTCCATAGTACCAATCCATACTGTGCCAGTATATAGGGCCCACAGTATACTATAATTATAAAATAAACTATTAACACTTCTGTTTCTGAGAGCATTTAACTTTATTAATTTTCCACACCTGCCTAAAACTTTTGCGCAGTACTGTATATCAATCTGCTCAGCTCCTTTTGCTCTATAACACAATGCCTGCAGACTGCACTGCATTCTCATGGTGTTACGTTCTCTTTATGCACAAGGCTTGTTTTGGGATTTAGCACATGGCAATTTTGTTATTTTCATTAAAAATATATTTTTTACATTTTTCTGTCAAAGGCTTGTTTTTTCTAAGGCTACTTTCACACTAGCGTTTTTTGCGGATCCGTCATGGATCTGCAAAAATGCTTCCGTTACAATAATACAAACGCATGCATCCGTCATGAACGGATTCGGTTGTATTATGTCTTCTACAGCCATGATGGATCCGTCTTGAACACCATTGAAAGTCAATGGAGGACGGATCCGTTTTCTATTGTGCCAGATTGTGTCAGAGAAAACGGCTCCGTCCCCATTGACTTACATTGTGTGCCAGGACGGATCCGTTTGGCTCAGATTCGTCAGACGGACACCAAAACGTTGCAAGCAGTGTTTTGGTGTCCAACTCCAGAGCAGAATGGAGACTGATCGGATGCATTTTGAGTGGATCATTTTCCATTCGGAATGCATTAGGGCAAAACTGATCAGTTTTGGACCGCTTGTGAGAGCCCTGAATGGATCTCACAAATGGAAAGCCAAAACGCCAGTGTGAAAGTAGCCTAAGGCCCCTTTCACACGGGCGAGTATTCCGCGCGGATGTGATGCGTGAGTTGAACGCATTGCACCCGCACTGAATACTGACCCTTTCATTTCTATGGGGCTGTTCACATGAGCGGTGATTTTCACGCATCACTTGTGCGTTGCGTGAAAATCGCAGCATGCTCTATATTCTGCGTTTTTCACACAACGCAGGCCCCATAGCAGTGAATGGGGTTGCGTGAAAATCGCAAGCATCCGCAAGCAAGTGCGGATGCGGTGCGATTTTCACGCACGGTTGCTAGGAGACGATTGGGGTGGAGACCCGATCATTATTATTTTCCCTTATAACATAGTTATAAGAGAAAATAATAGCATTCTGAATACAGAATGCATAGTAAAATAGCGCTGGAGGGGTTAAAAAAATAAAAATAAAAATTTAACTCACCTTAATCCACTTGCTTGCGCAGACCGGCATCTCCTTCTGTCTCCTTTGCTGAACAGGACCTGTGGTGACGTCACTCCGGTCATCACATGATCCATCACATGATCTTTTACCATGGTGATGGATCATGTGATGACTGGAGTGACGTCAACACAGGTCCTGTTCAGCAAAGGAGACAGAAGGAGATGCCGGCCTGCGCGAGCAAGTGGATTAAAGTGAGTTAAATTTTTATTTTATTTTTTTAACCCCTCCAGCGCTGTTTTACTATGCATTCTGTATTCAGAATGCTATTATTTTCCCTTATAACCATGTTATAAGGGAAAATAATACAATCTACAGAACACCGATCCCAAGCGCGAACTTCTGTGAAGAAGTTCGGGTTTGGGTACCAAATATGCGCGATTTTTCTCACGCGAGTGCAAAACGCATTACAATGTTTTGCACTCGCGCGGAAAAATTGCGGGTGTTCCCGCAACGCACACGCACATTTTCCCGCAAAGCCCGTGTGAAAGAGGCCTAAAACAAGTATTATTTCTTAATGGGACCATTTTGGGGAATGTATCATGTATTATTTTTATTATATAATTTTTCTTCTGGTGACTAAAGAAACTCAGCATTTACATAGTAACATAGTACATAAGGCCGAAAAAAGACATTTGTCCATCCAGTTCGGCCTGTCATCCTGCAAGTTGATCCAGAGTAAGGCAAAAAAACCCTGTGAGGTAGAAGCCACCATGTTTTTTTTTTAATGGCAGTCACCATGTAGTAGAGGGGCATGATAACTGATATTACTTACTTTACTACTTCTGCACAATAAAAACTATTGGTGGCATATATACAACTTTTGATCACTTTTTACTGTGCTTTTTAAAGCTATTTTTATAATGTTCTCCTTAGAGAATAACTAATGTGATCATTTTATTTTGCAGGTCATTATAAATGTGGCAATACAAAATGTGCAATTTTTATGTAAGCTTAAAAAAAAAGGCTTTTTTGTATTCAACTAAATTTTTTACTCACTTTTTGGGATTTTTTTAAACTTTTTTTCTAAGCCCCGGTAGGGACTTGAACCTGCAATTCTCTGATTTCCCAGATAATACACTGCAATTTTTCTGCATTGGAGTGTATTATGTCAGGTAAAGTGAATCAGACATGGTACCTAATTTTAAAGGACCATAAAAAATGCAGACAACACACGGATGTCATCTGTATGCCCATTCTGCAAATTATATAACATGTCATATTCTTGTACGTTTTGCGGAAAAGAATAAGGATTTATGGGGACTGCGAAAAGTGCGGGATACACATGGACCGCATCCATATTCTGCGGATTCGCGATTTGTGAACTGAAAAACTGATATGGTCGTGTGAATGCACCCTAACGCTTATGGCGCAAAGTGGGCAAACTATCTTTTCCCCCATTAAACACACATACACTTTTGGATGAGCCGATGTATGGTGTATTGGGTAGCTGGTAGGGAGTTGGGAGAGACACTTTGATCATGCCTGCAAACTTTCCAATATCTGCTACTGCCCCAGGTGACTGTTTTGGGAGCGCCCCTTTTCATAGAATCATTTGGATCTTACATCTCCCCTACATTTCAATCTGCCACTCATCTCCCTGCATGTGCTTTGTTCAATGAATAAATATGGCTAGCTCACAGTAACATTAATACATTTAATTAACATAAAAAAATATACAATTCATAAAATAATAAAAATAAAATAAAAAATACAAAATACAATCCGTGTCGTCTTACAATTCTTCCCTGCTGGATAGGGATGATGGGTAGGAAGCAGAGCATGTCAGGGTGTGTATATCATACAAGTAGTATAGACACGGTCCATATTTTTCTAAATTATGAAATGCTTCACTAAGCTCTATAAAAGCAACAGAGGGTCCAGATCAAATCATGACTATTTTGCCAATGAGGAAGGAACAACGTTTTCAAAACGTTTCTGAAGTAGATGGCGACATCAGCTAAAGATATTGGAAACATATTCTAAATATACGGCAATTGCAATATTAAGGAATCAAACATCTCCCGAAGTCTGGCTGGCGTGAGTAAGACCAAAGAGCGCATGCGCAAAGATATCCTGGCCGGTTTATTCAAACAAGCGAGGTAAGCACAAGGGGGCTCGCCAAGACAGGTAAGAGATATTTAACTCCTATTTAACAGCAGCATCGGAATGATATACAAGTCCACAATATAGGAGTATACCGATATACCATTATACAGCATTATGTAACTATCGGTCATAATATCTAAGCGCTATCGTAATACAACATCTATGACAAATCCTCCTAATAGCGGAAAGACTGATGTAAAAACTTGGATACACACTATGATAATTAAAGGGTTATACCCATCACAGACAATGGAGGCATATCGCTTCCCATCACCTACAATGAGAACGGAGCGGGAAAATGAACGGAGGGAGCATTGCGCATGCGCAGCCGCCCTCCATTCATTTCTATGGGGCCGCCGAAAATAGCTTCGTCTGCTATTTTCATCTGCCCCATAGAAATGAATGGGAGCAGGGGCCATGCATGCACGGTTCGCTCCTCTTCACTTCTATGGGAGCAGCGCTTGGTGGTCCTCCAGCCACAGCTCTCCCCGCTTCGTTCTCTTCCCACCTCTGGGACCTGCACCTTTCAGACAATGGGGGCATATCCTAGCGATATGCCCCTATTGTCTGTGATGGGAATACCCCTTATAAGTCACAAGAGCCGTCATTTGTGATGATACATGGGTGATCATTGTGATGTTATTATAAAAGGGACTGTGACTGTGTTAGATTTTGGTTTAATACCGTTATAACTTTTTGAGATATATTTTATGAATTGTATATTTTTTATGTTAATTAAATGTATTAATGTTACTGTGAGCTAGCCATTTTTATTCATTGGTATCATTTTAATGTGCCTAGAGGTAGAAGGCCAGCAGTGCTCCAGCTGAATTGTTGTCTGGTGATCGTCTCCATATAGAGTTTATGTGCTGTCTTCACCCTGCATGTGCAGTCTTCACCATTCCCTGACCTGCGCTCTCTAAAACCTCAAGTGTGATACAGTAACACATCGTGCCAGCTGGGTTATGTAGAAGAAGTGTCTCTGTGCTCCGCCTACACAGCCTAGCAGCATGATGTGTCATCACATCATGCTTGCCAGGGAGCACAGGATGTGCACCAATCATCAGGGGAACGGGGCTAGGTGAGGATTAGTTTTTGGGGTTTTTGTACTTTTGTACCTAGTACAGAGGGGTATTTTGGGGTATAACTACTGTATGGGTTCACTATGGGGGCATGACTACTGTGTGGGAACACTATGTGGACATGACTACTATGTAGGGTCACTATGTGGACATGACAACAATGTAGGGGCACTATAGGGGCATGACTGCTACAGTGCTGCCCATAATTATTCATAACCCTGGAAAATTTTGACTTAAAGTTACTTTTATTCAACCAGCAAGTAATTTTTTTGACAGGAAATGACATAGGCGTCTCCCAAAAGATAATAAGACGATGTACAAGAGGCATTATTGTGCAACCTGATGAATATCCAGGCTAACTGCCACAACAGCCAATAGACAATGGCTCCTATAGTTTGGCGGAAAAGTTACTAAGCGTATTTTTGGTCAAATAATTGGAAAGCGTGGGGTGAAAATTTCCACTCGAAACATAGTCTATGACGTTCCCCAAGTCACAGGAGGCGGCTGTGCAAAATTTCGTGATTGTAAATGCGACGGTGCGGATTCCTTCAGCGGACATACATACATATACTTAGGCGCAGGGCCTGGACGGAAACAGAGATTAGTGATGGCCAGTTCGCATTGTTTGCCCGCAAACCTATGCGGGCTGCCATCTTTTTTCACAAGTCCGGTGAGGCACAGGTAAGCCCTTACCAGTGCCTGTGCACGAGCCAGTCTAAAAACAAGTGCTGTTAGCGCGAGCAGGCAGTTCCGAGAACAGCCACCGGGGGCCTTCATCGGGCTGTTTTTGCAACTGCTTGCTCCCGGTGACCGCATTTGTTTTCAGACCGGCTCGCGGCACAGGTAAGGACTTACCTGTGCCTCGCCGGACTTGTGAAAAAAGATGGCAGTCCGCATATGTTCACGGGTGAACAATGCGAACTGGCCATCACTGACAGAGATGTCCTTTTGAACAGCTCACTTTCAGACAGCCGCACTGTGCTGTCTGAGTGTGAGCTGCAGGAAGAAAGTCACCGTCCCTCCCACCCCTGCAGCTGACAGAAGTTGATTTTTAACTTCATTTTTTCAATCCCTGTCAGCTGAGAAGTGGGGACGTGGCCTAACCAGATCGGGGCATGGCTTAGTGGGACCTAGAAGTTGATTTTTAACTTAATTTTTTCAATCCCTGTCGGCTGAGGAGTAGGAGGGGGCGTGGCCTAACTGGATCGGGGGCATGTCCTTTTGAACAGCTCACTCTAAGACAGCCGCACTGTGCTGTCTGAGTGTGAGCTCCAGGGAGAAAGTCACCGTCCCTCCCACCCCTGCAGCTGACAGAAGTTGATTTTTAACTTCATTTTTTCAATCTCTGTCGGCTGAGGAGTGGGAGGGAGCTTGGCCTAACCGGATCGGGGGAATGTCCTCTTGAACAGCCTACTCTAAGACAGCAGCACTGTGCTGTTTGAGTGTGAGCTGTAGGGAGAAAGTCACCCTCCCTCCCACCCCTGCAGCTGACAGAAGTTGATTTGTACCTTCATTTTTTCAATTCCTAGCGGCTGAGAGTGGGAAGGGGCGTGGCTTAGCGGGACCTGGGAGTGGGGTTTTAAGTTCATCTTTTGGGGGAGGACACATTGTGGCAGGGTGCATGTCTGGGCTCCTTCCTGCAAGAGTGACGCCCCTCTGGGCACCTTACTGGCTCATTTGTGTACCAAATAAACTGGATTTTCAGAGGATAAAAATACCGTATTTTTCGCTTTATAAGACGGGGGGGGAAAAGTGGGGGGAAAATGTCCGTGCGTCTTATAAAGTGAATACTTCGCTGGCCACTATGCTGCACAGCGCGGCCAGCGAAGTATCAGTGTGGAGGGAGGAGGCGGGGACACTCATGGCGGGGCCCGGTGCAGTGACTCTACTCTAATCAGCGGGCCCCGCAACTGTTAAACATTCAATCTGATCTATATCTAATTGTATATGCTCTGTAGAGCTCCCTCTGTCATGCGCCGCCTGCCCCAGCTCCCTCTGTCATGCGCCGCCTGCCTGTTCATTCATAAAGTGAGATAAGCAGGCAGGCGGCGCATGAGGAGGGAGCTGGGGCAGGCGGCGCATGACAGAGGAAGCTGGAGCAGGCGGCACATGATGAGGGAGCTGCGGCAGGCGGCGCATGACTGAGGGAGATGTCGGTCTTAATGCTATACTTACGGTACTACAGTAAGTACCGAACAGTGCGGTATACATTTAGATATAGATCGGATTGTATGTATTTAACAGTTGCGGGGCCCGGTGTATTAGAGTAGAGTCACTGCACCGGGCCCCGCCATGAGTGTCCCCGCCTCCTCCCTCCACACTGATGCATCTGATGGGGGATCTGTAGATGACACTTATGGGAATCTGTGGATGACATAAGTGTCATCCACAGAGCCCCATAAGTGTCATCCACAGATCACCCATCAGTGTAATGCACAGATCCCCCCTCAGTGTAATGCACAGATCCCCCCTCAGTGTCATTCACAGATCCCCCCTCAGTGTCATTCACAGATCCCCCCTCAGTGTCATTCACAGATCCCCCTCAGTGTCATTCACAGATCCCTCCTCAGTGTCACAGATCCCCCCTCAGTGTCATTCACAGATCCCCCCAGTGTCATTCACAGATCCCCCATCAGTGTCATCCACAGATCCCCCATCAGTGTCATCCACAGATCCCCCATCAGTGTCATCCACAGATCCCCCATCAGTGTCATCCACAGATCCCCCATCAGTGTCATCCACAGATCCCCCATCACAGTGCGTCATCCACAGATCCCCCATAACAGTGCGTCATCCACAGATCCCCATAACAGTGCGTCATCCACAGATCCCCATAACAGTGCGTCATCCACAGATCCCCATAACAGTGCGTCATCCACAGACCACCATTAGTTCAAAAGCTACCAAAAGCACACCTTTTGGTTCAAATTTTTTTTTTCTTATTTTCCTCCTCAAAAACCTAGGTGCGTCTTATCATCAGGTGCGTCTTATAAAGCGAAAAATACGGTATCTATTGCTGAAACAAAGGCACATCTGGAAATAAGGTACTAAGTGCTATTAGGCCATGGCTTTACTTCAATAGTGATTATCCTGGTGACAGATTTCCTTTAAAGTTCGCCTACAGCATTGAAGAAAAATGCCTGGGTTGTTATGGAAACCTGGTGTAAAGCTGTGTGTGTGTGTGGAGACTGGCCTGCGAGCTTCAATTGTCTGATAAGGGTCATGTGACCAAGCTTCCATTGGCTAATGCATTTTTTGGGGAATATCTCAGGAACGGTACGTCCTAGAGAGCTGAGACCTGAGATGGGAAAACCCCTTGAAGTGCCGGTCCGGGTTTTGGCAGCACCTGGCTGTCCTTAAATAGGCAGCTGGGCTCAGCAGAGATGTCTCTGTTTTTTGGGATCTGAGGCTTTGTGCCGTGCTGGAGGGCTGAGAGCCGCATGCTGGGGAAACAGGCCCCCTAAAGTCTGCTGTGGACTACTGGAGGCAGAACTGCCAGCAAGGTGACTTGTGTTCTATGAACTTTCCATTGCGTCTGAATTAACACCAAGACTGCAAAGTTATGTGCTGTTTTGTGCAATTGCTTCAAGTGTGAATAAACACTGACGTTTTGAGTTAAGAACCCGCTTACCCTATCTAGCAGAGCGAAACCCCACAATACACACACACATACACTCAGCTTTATACATTAGGGGAGAATTCTGTAAATGATAAAAATTGGGTTTTATTGTGTGTAACAGCTGCAAGATCATCCTTACCACACTTGCACCTTCTGCCTCAGAAACTGGCCACAATGCTGTAAAAACAATTAAACATTTTACATGACGAAATATACTGTAGAATGTATGCCAAGAGTTAGACATTAACCACTTATTTGTTAATTAAGCATGCTTTATGGACAAAATAAGACTTTTTTTTCCTACTTCACAGTCCTTCATAACTAAATTTTAAGGTACCCCTAGCACTAGAGGTTTCATTTTTTAAAGGTTTAAGGCCCATTCAGACACCGTATGACCGCCGTGCCTGTGTTGCAGACCGCAAATAGTTGGTCTGCAAAACACGGGCACCGGCCGTGTGAACTCCATACTGTGGTGCGGAACCCACGACTTGAATGGGTACACGATCCGCAAGATACAGCAAAAGATAGGATACGTCCTATCTTTTGTAGTGCGGCGGCATGAATCAGAAGCCCACGAAAAAACACTTGGAAGCCCTTCCGTGGGCTTTTTGCTCCGTGCCTCTGCTCTGCAAAAGATAGGACATTCAGGTCAATGGGTCCGCACTGCAGTAAGGAGTTCACATGGCTGGTGCCTGTGTTTTGTGGATCCGCTATTTGCGCTGTCTGAAATGCAGTGAAATCTGCAGGCACCATGTTATAGAGCAGGAAGAGCTGAGCATATTGATATGTAGTTTTGTAGGAAAAGATGTAAAAGAATATCTGCAGTTTCAATGGCAGCACATTCAGCTATTATCAGTGATTGGTAGCATTCTCTGTGTAAGTGTGTATACATAGATAGCTGTCAGTCACTGATGTTGTACATGGGGGAGGTGTTATCAGTGATTGATAGCATTCTCTGTGCAAGTGTGTATACATAGATAGCTGTCAGTCACTGATAGTTGTACACAGGGGAGGTGTTATCAGTGATTGATAGCATTCTCTGTGTAAGCGTGTATACATAGATAGGGGCCAGTCACTGATATTGTACATGGGGGAGGTGTTATCAGTGATTGATAGCTGTCACGTGGCGGCGGCCCAAGGCAGACCTCCGGGACCTCTTGCAAACAGGACACAGGCAAAATTCAAACCAGTGACCAATACAGTACTTTATTACACATGTAATAAAAGAACATTCTCTGTGTAAGTGTCTATACATAGATAGCTGTCAGTCACCGATAGTTGGAGATGGGGGAGGTGTTATCAGAAATTGATGGCATTCTTTGTGTAAGGGTATATATATATAGCTAGCTGTCAGTCACTGATAGCTGTACATGGGGGAGGTGTTATCAGCGATTGCTAACTGTCACGTGCCGGCGGCCCAAGGCAGACCACCGGGACGTCTAGCAAACAGGACACAGGCAAGATTCAAACCAGGGACCAATAGAGTACTTTATTACACATGTAATGAAAGAACATGACAGTACAATATATGCAGGTTAGGCAATAGTGGTAGACCTACCACAGAACCAAGTGGACCGGCAGACAAGAGGCAAACCCAGAGGGCGGAGAGCCAGTGAGCCCCGTTCTTCACAGAGCCCCTGGTGGTGGGGATGAACTGGGCCGAGGGCTCACTGCTCGCATCTCCAGGTAGGTCCCGATACACTTGGCCGCTATCTGCAGGAAACCATGCTGGTGCAAACACCAGCGGAACAGACAACAGAACTGGAACCCAAGCAAACACAGGAAATGGATCAGACAACAAGACAAATGGGAACCAGCACAGAAGCAGGTGCCTGGACCCCAAGCGGAATGCAAGCATGGCGGTCTCAGGCAGAGCTACACACAGACAGGAGATCCTCCCTCCGGAGAACCCAGGGGCCCTCTCACGAAGGCAGGACAGACACAGCAACAGAGGCAGTAAGGCACTGCAGGACAGACAAGGAACGGACTAGATCAGAAGCAGTAAGCACTGCCAGGCTGTGCAAAGGACAGGATCAGAAGCAGTTTAGCATGGCCAGGCTATCAGACGCAGTTAGAGCTAGACATGGAACAGAGTGGTTCCAGACAGAGAACAGGTACAGAAGAACAGGCAAGGCATGGACAGGGATAATAACTTCACCACAGAACAAATACAGAAGATCAGGTAAAGCAACAACAACAATGCTTTACCAGGCGATACCACACAAAAGGGCGGATAGCAACAACTCCCTGGGTCAGCAGCAAGGGGCTACACCCAGTAAGGCACAAGACAGACTGACCCCCTGGGTGAGCAGCAAAGTTCTACACCCAGCAAGGCTGAAGAAGGAACTGACCACAAGCCCCACAGCTTACAGATACATAATGAGGGCACCTGATAAGACACAGATCAGGAAACGTTAACCCCATTAGAACCAGGATTAACAAGAAGCAATCACAAGTGAATCCAAACTCAGTCCCTGTTCACACTCAAGGCCACAACCAGCACGCATCGCAAAACCAGAATGCATGGGAACACCCACAGCCAGTACACAAGGCGCATGCAGCCAGCCTGCACGGCACCAGAGACAGGAACCACAGGTATGCAGACATGGAAGCCACAAACACAGGCCACAGTTCACACACACACCACCGCAGCCAGCATACATAGGTGTCAGCCTGCAGCCAGTATGCGAGAGAGCCTGCAGCCAGCCTACACGGCAACAGAGACAAGAACTGCACAGAGAAGCAGACACGGGGAGTGCACACATTCACAGGCAGCCGTTCACACAAGACACCGTAGCCAGCATGCAGCCCCAAGCAACCAGCATACACAGGAGTCAGCCTCCAGCCAGTACATGAGAGGGCATGCAGCCAGCCTACACGGTCACAACGGTCACAACTGTCACAGTGAACCGCACCGTGACAATAGCATTCTCTGTGTAAGGCTACTTTCACACTAGCGTTCGGGGCTCCGCTTGTGAGTTCCGTTTGAAGGCTCTCACAAGCGGCCCCGAACGGATCCGTCCAGCCCTAATGCATTCTGAGTGGATGCGGATCCGCTCAGAATGCATCAGTTTGGCACCGTTTGTCCTCCGCTCCGCTCAGCAGGCGGACCCCTGAACGCAGCTTGCAGCGTTCGGGTGTCCGCCTGGCCGTGCGGAGGCAAACGGATCCATCCAGACCTACAATGTAAGTCAATGGGGACGGATCCGTTTGAAGTTGACACAATATGGCTCAATTTTCAAACAGATCCGTCCCCCATTGACTTTCAATGTAAAGTCAAAACGGATCAGTTTGCATTATCATGAACAATGTTCATGGTAATGCAAACGGATCCGTTGTAAACGGATCTAAGCGTTTGCATTATAGGTGCGGATCCGTCTGTGCAGATACCAGACGGATCCGCACCTAACGCAGGTGTGAAAGTAGCCTAAGTATGTTACATAGATAGCTGTCAGTCACTGATAGGTGTACATGGGGAGGTGTTATCAGTGATTGATAGCATTCTCTGTCTAAGTGTGTATACATAGATAGCTGTCAGTCACTGATAGCTGTACATGTGGGAGGGATCATCAGTATAGATAGCTGTCAGTCAGTGATAGTTGTACATAGGGGAGGTGTTATCAGTGATTGATAGCATTCTCTATGTAAGTGTGTATACATAGATAGCTGTCAGTCACTGATAGTTGTACATGGGGAGGTGTTTTCAGTGATTGATAGATTCTCTGTGTAAGTGTGTATACATAGATAGCTGTCAGTCACTGATAGTTGTACATGGGGAGGTGTTATCAGTGAACGATAGCATTCTCTGTGTATATATAGATAGCTGTCAGTCACTGATAGTTGTACACAGGAGAGGTGTTATCAGTAATTGATAGCATTCTCTGTCTAAGTGTGTATACATAGATAGCTGTCAGTCACTGATAGCTGTACATGTGGGAGGGATCATCAGTAATTGATAGCAATCTCTGTGTAAGGGTGTATATATAGATAGCTGTCAGTCAGTGATAGTTGTACACAGGAGAGGTGTTATCAGTGATTGATAGCATTCTCTGTGTATATATAGATAGCTGTCAGTCACTGATAGTTGTACACAGGAGAGGTGTTATCAGTGATTGATAGCATTCTCTGTGTAAGTGTGTATATATAGATAGCTGTCAGTCACTGATAGTTGTACATGGGGGAGGTGTTATTAGTGATTGATAGCATGCTCTGTGTGTGTATACATAGATAGATGTCAGTCACTGATAGCTGTACACAGGGGGAGGTGTTATCAGTAATTGATAGCATTCTCTGTGTATGTGTGTATACATAGATAGCTGTCAGTCACTGATAGTTGTACACAGTACATAGTTGTATCTTTGATTGAAAGCATTCTTTGTGTAAGTGTGTATAGAGATAGCTGTCAGTCACTGATGACACCTCCCCCGTGTATAACTAAAAACAGAAAAATCTGACTTAGGGTGGGTTCACACTAGCGTTAGGGATTCCGTTATGGCTTTCATGGTTATAACGGAAAATAATGGAATCCATAAGACGGAAGGACGGATCAGTTTTGCTGCCCATACACTTGTATTATGACGGAATGCAAAACGTAAGCCTTTAAAAGGCATTCTGTTTGCTTTCCGTCCTAATAAAAGTCTATGGGAATCAAAACGGATCCGCCTGGGTCCCGTTATGCAAGACGGAAAACAAAGTCCTGTCGACAGGACTTTGTTTTCCGTCTTGCATAACGGGACCTAGACGGATCCGTTATGCTACAGGGCAAAAATTAACTGCGGGGATCCAACTCACCCCGGCCACAGCCTTTTCATTCCCCTACCCTCTGGTAGGCATCTTAGAGCCCTACATGCCCGCACCACTACGCTGAAGAACAGCTTTTACCCCAAAGCAATCAGTCTCCTAAATGCTCAGAGACTATTGCCCCTTCCAAGGATAGAAACTACCACAGACTGAAAGTGACTGCTGCATTCGTGACCCCATGATGATCTCTTGTCTGCAGTGGTGTCTGATCAGTGTGTATATATACTCATAAGCACTTCCTACTTTGCTCTTTCTATATATATATATATATATATATATATATATAGAGAAGAAAAAAAAAAATCCAGTGGGAGCACCAGCCAGCATGTGGGTGCAAGGTCCAACGTAGGGTAACGGCAATCCCCAATGGTATAGAAAACAAAGAAGTAGGACTGCACTCCAAGATAGTGATAAAATCAGCAAGTGGTTTATTCACCCATAATATGGCAAGTCTTGCGACGTTTCGGCTCACAAGAGCCTTCCTCAAGCATGCTTGAGGAAGGCTCTTGTGAGCCGAAACGTCGCAAGACTTGCCATATTATGGGTGAATAAACCACTTGCTGATTTTATCACTATCTTGGAGTGCAGTCCTACTTCTTTGTTTTCTATATATATATATATATATACACTCACCTAAAGAATTATTAGGAACACCTGTTCTATTTCTCATTAATGCAATTATCTAGTCAACCAATCACATGGCAGTTACTTCAATGCATTTGGGGAGGTGGTCCTGGTCAAGACAATCTCCTGAACTCCAAACTGAATGTCAGAATGGGAAAGAAAGGTGATTTAAGCAATTTTGAGCGTGGCATGGTTGTTGGTGCCAGACGGGCCGGTCTGAGTATTTCACAATCTGCTCAGTTACTAGGATTTTCACGCACAACCATTTCTAGGGTTTACAAAGAATGGTGTGAAAAGGGAAAAACATCCAGTATGCGGCAGTCCTGTGGGCAAAAATGCCTTGTGGATGCTAGAGGTCAGAGGAGAATGGGCCGACTGATTCAAGCTGATAGAAGAGCAACGTTGACTGAAATAACCACTCGTTACAACCGAGGTATGCAGCAAAGCATTTGTGAAGCCACAACACGCACAACCTTGAGGCGGATGGTCTACAACAGCAGAAGACCCCACCGGGTACCACTCATCTCCACTACAAATAGGAAAAAGAGGCTACAATTTGCACAAGCTCACCAAAATTGGACTGTTGAAGACTGGAAAAATGTTGCCTGGTCTGATGAGTCTCGATTTCTGTTGAGACATTCAAATGGTAGAGTCCGAATTTGGCGTAAACAGAATGAGAACATGTATCCATCCTCTGATGGCTACTTCCAGCAGGACAATGCACCATGTCAAATTGGTTTCTTGAACATGACAATGAGTTCACTGTACTAAAATGGCCCCCACAGTCACCAGATCTCAACCCAATAGAGCATCTTTGGGATGTGGTGGAACGGGAGCTTCGTGCCCTGGATGTGCATCCCTCAAATCTCCATCAACTGCAAGATGCTATCCTATCAATATGGGCCAACATTTCTAAAGAATGCTATCAATGCCACGTAGAATTAAGGCAGTTCTGAAGGCAAAAGGGGGTCCAACACAGTATTAGTATGGTGTTCCTAATAATTCTTTAGGTGAGTGTATATATGCTGTGAACTGTGAATAGTAATGCTTTCTAGTGCAATGTTTTGTTTTGTTTTTCTAGTGTAATACTTTAGTTTAAATGTCAGTTCTTGTTCCTCTGTCCATGGCATCTAGGATTGCTTCAAACAACATTTCATTGTATTGTACATTGTATTACATTGTATTGTACAGTGACAATAAAGGCATCTTATCTTATCTTATGTTTCCGATTGTGCAAAGTCACACCCCCAACTGGTAAAACCCAGCTGTCATTTTATTAATAATTTACAATTAGGAAAAACAGGTTAAACAGCACAACACAGAGGTTTAGATCCAGAATTGTTAAATTAATGTATGGGAAATACATATATAACTGTAGGATCTGTCACCAAGTCATGTATCCCATGTTAAGGGCAGCATGATCTTGCAGACAGGTTCCCTTTAAAAAAAATTTTAAAAGAGCCTAGTAAAGGAAAAAGCATTCAGCACTGAACGGTTTTCTTTTTTTATGTCTAAAAGTATACATATTGCTTTGGTACAGGAAGTGTTATAATATCTGTGGTACACCTTCACCTGTACAAGGAACTGCATTATCAAAAAAGGTGATATAAGTAATAAATAGGAACAGCTGCTGAAAACTAATAGGAGACCAATATTACTCCAATCATACTGGTTGTTGCAAAAGGTTATACAGTATGTTTATAACAGGAAATCTCAGATAAAGCAGTTATGGTATTGAATAAGACCCAGGATTATATATAAAAATAAAATAATAATATATAATACATCTCATCTGTAAATGTTTTATCATTCACAGTTTCTTTTAGTGAATATAAAGTATATTTATTAGCATTTCTATAATGGCTAACAACAGTTATATGCTGGGAATAAAAAAAACAGCATAGCATGAAATAGCATAAGGCGAAATATATTGGTGAAAGTCATCACATCCTGGCAGCTTAGCTATGAACGAATTTGTAATGAATGTTACCTGGGTAATATCAATCAAATCCCTAAAATATAAGATCAAATAACTACATTCACTATCCTGTTACCTACTATCTGTGAGAACAATACCTGCTGTTAGTATGCAGAGAAGTAAGACGGAGGAGACCAGAGTCTTCATGGTTTCTTCTCTTGCTGTGTACAACCTGTCTGCTCAGCACAGACCTGTGTTCCAGAATAGAACGCCCCAGTGCATGCCTTTGTCGGCTTCATTGGACCAAACCTGTGAGGTCACAAAACATTTTCCACCAGTATGCACGGTTACTGTGGAATGTCCTACAGTTCATTAAAGGGGTATTCCGAGAATAACTATCAGATTGGTGGGGGTCCCAGAGGTAGAGAATGGGGGACCTGTACCCTGTGGAGTTCCCCTGAAATGGGCGGAGCGGCTGGTCGGAAAAGTGCGCCGCCGCTCCATTCATTTCTATGGGAGCACCGGAGATAGCTAATAACTTGTTATAAGCAGAATACTTCTTTAAGCAAAAGTGCTCTTTCCGTAATACATTAATAGCATAAATCTAATAACATACCAATTTAAATATCTGAGCAATTTCATAATAAAAATACATAAATATGTAACAGGGATTCAAACTTACCCCTATTGGCAATTACAATAATATTTATTTATTTTTATATGTAAACTGGGAAAAGGGATGGGGTTAAAAGTTTTTTTTATATATTTTTAAAAACAATAGTATACCACTGCAGCCTATGAGAAAAGGTATGTTTTCCTTTTGAGTCCTGCCTGAGGGGGCGCTCAATATGAACTTTACAAGGACCCATAGTAACCAAATGGCTGTGACGATAGGATCGTTGCAGAGAGAAATAAACAGATCAGATGCTATGGCTGCAATTGACCACAACATCTGAGTGGTCAAATGTCCACATTCAGTGTTTGCTTTGTAAAACAGATGGCTGCCATCTTTATAGACAGGACATTCACCATGCATGCAAGATGGATGTCAGGAAGGGGTTAAGGCATGCTGGAAATTATAGTTTGGCAACAGCTGGAGATCCATAGGTTGAAGATCCCTAGTCTACAGTCCTCTGTAAACTACATCTGTATGCGGCTAGTGTGTATGCAAGGCAAGATTAGAGATTCTATAGATTGTACGCTCTCAAGAACAGGGCTCACACTCCTTAATTTAATTGTGGACTCTTGTGACTCTCTGATTGTAAAGGGCTGCAGTATACATTGGCACTATATAAATCAAGACTGTTATAATTTCTTACAGATTTTGAGGTTAATGGTTGTTGGTATGTCATGGTGGCAGCCTGTGCCCATCATTAATCCGCTCTCTGGTGGGCAAGGCCACCGCTCTGTTTACCCGCTCTAGAGTCCTGGTGGCTCAGATCCACTGACAACTCTCTAATCCTATCCAGTGGGCTTGGCCACCAGAGTAGCGCTGTCAGCATTCCTCTCCTCCTTTGCAGGCCGAGGCCTACTTCTACTGTACCCATAGGGTGCAGGCTCCCTGAGCTATTAACCCCTTCTACCCCGGGCCAGTTTTCACCCTCCTGCCCAGACCATTTTTTGCAAATCTGACATGTGTCACTTCATGTGGTAATAACTAGAGATGAGCGAATCGAAGTTGACAAAGTGGAATTCGATCTGAATTTCAGGAAAAATTCGATTCGCACCGAATCCGAATTTCCTCAAGCTTCGTGGTAACGAATCACATTTCTTCCTAAAATGGCTGCTGCACGTGTGAGGACATGGAGCAAGGAACTTTGAGAATGTGGGATCACCCATAATGTCATGCATGTCTTATCTGCCCTTGTGCGGTGCAGTTATATATTCGAAAGCATTTTTTTGGGCTTGTATTAGTTGGGAAAAAAGGGCTTATGTGTGGTGTGGTAATGTGCGAAAATTATAGCCCTTTTTGGCGTGTATTAGTGGCACAAAAAAAAAATTATTATTTGCCATTCAGCGGTCCAGTTATATGTTCTAAAGCCCTTTTTGTCGTGTATTAGTGGCAAAAGAAAAATATATTTGCCGTTCAGCGAAGCAGTTATATATTCTAAAGCCTTTTGTGGAGTGCATAAGTGGAAAAAAGAAAAATATATTTGCCGTTCAGCGGTGCAGTTATATATTCTAAAGCCTTTTGTGGAGTGTATAAGTGGAAAAAAGAAAAAAAAATTTGCCATTCAGCAGTGCAGTTATATATTCTAAAGCCTTTAGTGCAGCGGTTCTCAACCTAGGGGTCACGACCCCTTTGGGGGTCGATTGGCCCTTTCCGGGGGGTCGCCTGAGGCTTCCTATTAGGGCTGCACGATTGTAGCGTTACATTACCCTACTTCGTGAGATTTCCCGTCGCACTGCTAATGACGTGAGGAGGCGTTCCTGAGTTTTGACGATCTGCGCATGCGCAAACCGACAGTTTATGGAAAATCTCAGCGGAGTTCAGCTTCACACCGGGACACTGCGCATGCGTCGGCCAGAGTTAGCCGCGCTTGAGCACTGGGCCGTAATATTTCCCTACTAAGGCTTTCCTGCGCATGCGCAGTGTCCCGGTGTAAAGCTGAACTCCGCTGAGATTTTCCATGACAGACCCAAGTGATGGCCTCTCCAGATCACCAGATCACCATGTGCTGGAATACAAGTCCGATCCATGGAGGCCGCACTGAGCAGCTTACTGGATCTGCTACCAGATAACGCAGGACTCCACAGGTTTTGCGGAGTCCATGCCTTGCCGGGCAGCACAAGGTGAGGGGAAGGGTCCTGCTAAATAGGAGGCAGCTGGTTGAAATGCTTGGCTTTTAGGATTGACCCATTACACGTGTAAACTTTTCCTACTTCTCACTGCTGGGAGCTCGTTACAATGTATTCAGTCTAGACCAGCGGTTCTCAACCTCCACAGATCCCCCACAACACAGCGCCCATTCACAGATCCCCCACAACACAGCGCCCTCCACAGATCCCCCACAACACAGCGCCATCCACAGATCCCCCACAACACAGCGCCCTCCACAGACCCCCCACAACATAGCGCCCTCCACAGATCCCCCACAACACAGCGCCATCCACAGATCCCCCACAACACAGCGTCATCCACAGATCCCCCATAACTATGTCATACCCAGCCGCGTCAGCGGCTCATATGGGAAAATGTAATGGTTGGGGGTCACCACAACATGAGGAACTGTATTAAGGGTCACGGCTTTAGAAAGGTTGAGAACCACTGCTTTAGTGTCATGTATAAGTAGAAAAAAATAAGGGCCTATTTGCCTTTCAGAGGTGCAGTTATATGTTCTAAAGCCTTTTGTGGCGTGTATAAGTGGAAAAAAGATAATATATATTTGCCTTTAGCGGTGCAGATATATGTTCTAAAGCCTTTTGTGTTGTGTACAAGTGGAAAAAATAAGGGCCTATTTGCCGTTCAGCGGTGCAGTTATATATTCTAAAGCCTTTTGTAGAGTGTATAAGTGGAAAAAAGAAAAAAATATTTGCCATTCAGCAGTGCAGTTATAAATTCTAAAGCCTTTAGTGTCATGACTAAGTAGAAAAAAAAATAAGGGCCTATTTGCCTTTAGCGGTGCAGTTATATGTTCTAAAGCCTTTTGTGTTGTGTATAAGTGGAAAAAATAAGGGCCTATTTGTCGTTCAGCGGTGCAGTTATACGTTCTAAAGCCTTTTGTGTCATGTATAAGTGGAAACCAATAAGGGCCTATTTGCTGTTCAGCGGTGCAGTTATATGTTCTAAAGCCTTTTGTGTCGTGTATAAGTGGAATAAAAAAGGGCCTATTTGCCGTTCAGCGGTGCAGTTATAAGTTCTAAAGCCCTTTTGTGGAGTGTATAAGAGGGAAAAAGAAAAATATATTTGCCATTCAGCAGTGCAGTTATATTTTGTAAAGCCTTTTGTGGAGTGTATAATTGGAAAAAAGAAAAATATATTTGCTGTTCAGCGGTGCAGTTATACGTTATAAAGCCTTTTGTGGAGTGTATAAGTGGAAAAAAGAAAAATATATTTGCCGTTCAGCGGTGCAGTTATGTTCTAAAGCCCTTTTTGTCGTGTATTAGTGGGAAAAAAGGGCTTATTAGAGGTTGTGTGGTGAAGTGAGAAAATTACTGACTTTTTCGGGGTGTATTTATTTCCTTTTTATTTATTTATTTGATCTTACAGTATGTCAGACAGAGAAGTGACAGGCCCTGCACAGGGGAGTGGCAGAGGCCTAAATGTTTCTGGCGCAGGCACAGGTCGCAGCAGAGTAAGGGGGCGTGGCAGCAGGAATCGCAGCGAGAGGCCTGAGCTCTCGGTGTCATCTAACGGTCGTGTCTTGACCAGCAACCCAGCGGTTCTTAAATGGTTGACTTGATCATCCACATCCTCCCAAGTGACATCAGACAACCGCAGCCAAGAGTCGGTGGCTTCGTCAGACACAACCCTTAGTTGGCATGGCCCGGGAGCAGGCCCTGTGCCGTCACCTGTCCTCAACCTGCCTCTGTCCTTTTCTGTTCCCTCAGCCAGTATTATATGCTGTGGGCTCAGCCCCACTATACAGCGAGGAGGAGCTACTAGAGGACAGTCAGCAGCTACTGGTCAGCCAAGATGTGGGGGAGACATCCGCCGCTTTCTCTGCTAGGTGGGCAAGTAGTGATGAGGAGAGTGGCGTGGGAGCTGGTGTTGCGACCGGAGAGGCTCCTGACCCAGAGAACGTTAAGGAGGACATCAGTGACGTGCAGACAATACTCGATGATGATAATGTAGTTGATCGCACTTGGGAGCTGGGTAAATTAGGAGAACAGGGTGGCAGCTTGCCCGTGAGGCAGCAGCAGAGCCAGCAAGTCGCTAGCGTGGCCGGGAGTTAGGAGGGTGGCAGCAATGGGAGGTCGGTAGCCAAATGTGCACGGGGAGACCACCCGCTTCGCAGGAGCCTGCCTGTCTGGAAAGTAGTGGTGCACGGGTTCACGGAAGCAGCGGCGGTAGCAGTCAGTCAGTGCGTAGTGTTGGGGGCAAAATCACCTACTCGGCGGTGTGGCAGTTTTTTGTTAAGCCGCCAGAGGAGGTGAACATGGCCATATGTAAAATCTATGGGCAGAAGGTGAAGTGTGGCCAGGTTGCCAATGTTGGCACCACTTTTTCAGCCATTTTTGACCCTAAGCACATGTTTAGGCATATTCAATTTTCATTATTTACAAATGGTCAGTAAGGCAAAAATGTAAGATTTACACTCACCGGTAATCATTTTTCCATGAGCCCATGACAGCACCCTTGAGAGACTGCCTCCATCCAGGACAGGAAACAGGAACTTTCGTGGAGAGCTCTTAACCTCCTCAGGACCGCCGTACGCAGGATTGCGTCCTGGCGGTGGCCCTGTTATTCCTCCTGGACGCGCCGGCGCGTCCTCTCGCGAGAGGCGAGATTTCCTGTGAACGCGCGCACACAGGAGCGCGCGTTCACAGGAACCGGAGGTAAACGAGTACATCTACAGCCTGCCAGCGGCGATCATTCGCTGGCAGGCTGTAGATGCGATTTTTTTAACCCCAAAAAGGTATATTAGACGCTGTTTTGATAACAGCGTCTAATATACCTGGTCCTCTGGTGGTCCCTTTTGCTTGGATCGGCCACCAGAGGACACAGGCAGCTCTGTAAAGTAGCACCAAACACCACTACACTACACCCCCCCTGTGACTTATTAACCCCTTATTAACCTCTGATCACCCCATATAGACTCCCTGATCACCCCCCTGTCATTGATCACCCCCCTGTAAGGCTCCATTCAAATGTCCGTATGTGTTTTGCGGATCCACGGATCCATACGGACGCCTGAATGGAGCCTTACAGGGGGGTGATCAATGACAGGGGGGTGATCACCCCATATAGACTCCCTGATCACCCCCCTGTCATTGATCACCCCCCTGTAAGTTCCATTCAGATGTCCGTATGTGTTTTGCGGATCCGCGGATCCACGGATCCGCAAAACACATACGGATGTCTGAATGGAGCCTTACAGGGGGGTGATCACCCCATATAGACTCCCTGATCACCCCCCTGTCATTGATCACCCCCCCTGTAAGGCTCCATTCAGACGTCCGTATGTGTTTTGCGGATCCGCGGATCCATACGGACGTCTGAATGGAGCCTTACAGGGGGGTGATCAATGACAGGGGGGTGATCACCCCATATAGACTCCCTGATCACCCCCCTGTCATTGATCGCCCCCCTGTAAGGCTCCATTCAGACGTCCGTATGTGTTTTGCGGATCCGCGGACACCGCGGATCCGCAAAACACGGACACCGCGGATCCGCAAAACACGGACACGTCCGCATTTTGCGGATCCGCACATTGCTAAAACTATATAGAAAATGCCTTTTCTTGTCCGCAATTGCAGTGTTCGCCCGATCGGGCCTGATCTTGCGTTCAGTCCGCCCCACCGCAGTGACAGAAATATATTTTTTTCGGATCACTGCAAAAACACAGTAAAATCACTGCGGCGCTATAAAAAGATCACTTTTGAGGGGCATGGCGAGTTCATAGAAGATTTTTTTTTTTTGTCACAAGTTAGCGGAAATTGTTTTCTTACAAAGTCTCATATTCCACTAACTTGTGACAAAAAATAAAATCTCACATGAACTCACCATACCCCTCACGGAATCCAAATGCGTAAATTTTTTTAGACATTTATATTCCAGACTTCTTCTCACGCCCTAGGGCCCCTAAAATGCCAGGGCAGTATAAATACCCCACATGTGACCCCATTTTGGAAAGAAGACACCCCAAGGTATTTCGTGAGGGGCATGGCGAGTTCATGTAAAATTTTATTTTTTGTCACAAGTTAGTGGAATATGAGACTTTGTAAGAGAAAAAAATAAAATAAAATCATTTTCCGCTAACTTGTGCCAAAAAAAAAAAATTCTAGGAACTCGCCATGCCCCTCACGGAATACCTTGGGGTGTCTTCTTTCCAAAATGGGGTCACTTGTGGAGTATTTATACTGCCCTGGCATTTTAGGGGACCTAAAGCGTGAGAAGTAGTTTGGAATCCAAATGCGTAAAAAATGCCCTGTGAAATCGTAAAGATTCTCATTGGAATTTGGGCCCCTTTGCGCACCTAGGCTGCAAAAAAGTGTCACACATGTGGTATCGCCGTACTCAGGAAAAGTAGGGCAATGTGTTTTGGGGTGTATTTTCACATATACCCATACTGTGTGTGAGAAATATCTCTGTAAATGACAACTTTTTAAATTTTTTAATACAAAGTTGTCAATTTACAGAGATATTCCTCTCACCCAGCATGGGTATATGTAAAAATACACCCCAAAACACATTGCCCTACTTCTCCTGAGTACAGTGATACCACATGCGTGACACTTTTTTGCAGCCTAGGTGCGTAAAGGGGCCCGAAAGTCCAACGAGTACCTTTAGGCTTTACAGGGTTGCTCACAATATAGCCCCCCCCCCAAAATGCCAGAACAGTAAACACACCCTACAAATGACCCCATTTTGAAAAGTAGACACCCCAAGGTATTTGCTGAGGGGCATATTGAGTCCATGAAAGATTGAACTTTTTGTCACAAGTTAGCGGAAAGGGAGACTTTGTGAGAAAAAAAAAAAAAAAAAACAATTTCCGATAACTTGTGCCAAAAAAAAAAAACTTCTATGAACTCGCCATGCCCCTCACGAAATACCTTGGGGTGTCTTCTTTCCAAAATGGGGTCACTTGTGGGATATTTATACTGCCCTGGCATTTTAGGGGCCCTAAAGCGTGAGAAGAAGTCTGGAATCCAAATGCCTAAAAATGCCCTCCTAAAAGGTACTCATTGGAATTTGGGCCCCTTTGCGCACCCAGGCTGCAAAAAAGTGTCACACATACACCCCAACACACATTGCCCTACTTCTTCTGAGTACGGCGATACCACATGTGTGACACTTTTTTGCAGCCTAGGTGCGCAAAGGGGCCCAAATTCCAAAGAGTATCTTTACGATTTCACAGGGCATTTTTTACGCATTTGGATTCCAGACTTCTTCTCACGCTTTAGGGCCCCTAAAATACCAGGGCAGTATAAATACCCCACAAGTGACCCCATTTTGGAAATAAGACACCCCAAGGTATTCCGTGAGGGGTATGGTGAGTTCATGTAAAATTTTATTTTTTGTCACAAGTTAGTGGAATACGAGACTTTGTAAGAAAATAAATAAATAAAAATCATCATTTTCCGCTATCTTGTGCCAAAAAAAAAAAATTCTAGGAACTCGCCATGCCCCTCACGGAATACCTTGGGGTGTCTTCTTTCCAAAATGGGGTCACTTGTGGAGTTTCCCCCGCTGAGGAATAGGCTAAGGTGATCCATCTAGATAGTGTTCTAGAAGAAATTTTATAACCTCTGTTTCTTCCTCCAAATTGTACAAAAAGTCTAGAGGATTTTCTCCATTGACTAGTGACTTTCAAGTATTCAGACAGGCATCTTTTAACGTCTAGACCAGTGTTTCCCAACCAGTGTGCCTCTAGCTGTTGCAAAACTACAACTCCCAGCATGCCCGCACAGCAGAGGTAATCGCCACCAGAAACGCGGTTATAAAAGACAAAGTTTTAATAGATAAATCCTACAGTGGTTCGAAAGGAGGCTCCATCATTCTAGACAAAACTAGATTAAGATCCCACGGGGGAGGAGAACTCAAGAAATCTACCGGGTTATTAGAGAAATTTAAGAATGTCTTCCATATTCTGAGCTAAATAGTAGAGGTTACTTTTTTCCTACATTATAATAGGGTAGATACAACTTCCTTAGATAGACCCCTGCGTTCTAGGATTTCCCCTTCAAATACCAGGCTGTTAGATGAAGGTTTCTTACTTCCGGATGGAAGTCAGGACCCTGAAAAAACAGATCCTGCCTGTCCGTAAGAATCCAGGGATCTGTTAGAGAAAGCTTTCTCAACCAGGTGAACCATGTTCTTCTTGGCCAGAAGGGGGCGATCAAAATGAGCCTCGTCTGTTCCTGCCTCAGCTTCTTAGTTGATTCGGCCACGAAAGGGAGAAGGCGTCTATCCCTGCCGGAGAATGTTCCGGATTTAGGTAAAAGAATATGTTGCATTTTTTGTTCTGCCTGGTTGCAAAGAGGTCTACTTGAGGATGGCCCCAGAGCTGAATTATCTGGCTGAAGACTTCTTGGTTTAAACACCATTCTCCCTGATCTAGAAGGTTTCTGGTTAGATAGTCTGCCACCTTGTTTTCTGTTCCCTTTAAGTGTACTGCTTTGATGAAAGGAACATAAGGAGTAATCAGGGAAAAATGTCTGCGGCTAAGGACATAAGATTTTTTGATCTGGTCCCTCCTTGCCTGTTTAGGTAGGATACCACCGTGGCGCTGTCTGAGAAGATCTTAATTCCCTTTCCTTGTATTATGGGTAGGAAATCTCTTAAAGGGAACCTGTCACCATGATTTTGGCATAGAGCTGGGGACATGGGCTGCTAGATGGCCACTAGCACATCTGCAGTACCCAGGTCCCACAGCTCTCTGCGCTTTTATTGTGTTAAAAAACAGTTTTGAGTGATATGCAAATTACGTGATATGAGTCCTGTAGCCGGAGATGAGTCAAGCCGGAAAGGAGCCCAGCACCGCCCCGCGTCCTCCGATTCTCCTCCTTGCCGGCTGACGTCACAGAGCTGGAGCGCCGAAATCTCGCGATGCGTGAGCTAGCGCATGCGCAGTGTTGGCATCATGTTCATTCCCTGTGCTGGCATCAGCACAGGGAACGAACTACGCATGCGCTAGCTCGCGCATCGCGAGATTTCGGCGCTCCAGCTCTGTGACGTCAGCCGGCAAGGAGGAGAATCGGAGGACGCGGGGCGGTGCTGGGCTCCTTTCCGGCTTGACTCATCTCCGGCTACAGGACTCATATCACGTAATTTGCATATCACTCAAAACTGTTTTTTAACACAATAAAAGCGCAGAGAGCTGTGGGACCTGGGTACTGCAGATGTGCTAGTGGCCATCTAGCCGCCCATGTCCCCAGCTCTATGCGCAAAATCATGGTGACAGGTTTCCTTTAAGGCAAATAGAACCGCTCTGAGCTCTCTCATATTCTGAGAGTCCTGACTCTGCATTGGGCTCCATACTCCCTGTCAAACCCCCCACCCGGTCGGACTGGCATTTGTGGTGATGGTTATCTGCTCCTATAGATCCCAAGAGAGGCCCTGAGACAGATTTGAAGGTTTCAGCCACCAGGTTAAGGATTGTATCACCTGAGGGGTGAGAGGATGCGGGGCATCCAATGGGGATAGTGATCCCTGCCACTCATTTAGAATCTGCCATTGAAGTGTTCTGGAGTGAAACAGGGCTCAATTGACCGCGGACAACGTGGAGGTTATTTTGCCTAATACTGCCATTCCCTGTCTGATGGTTCGATCTTTTGAGGCTACCAGGGACCGCACATCTTCTCTTAATCTTGTGCTGAGGAAGGATACAACGTAGGTTCACTGAATCCAGAATCAGTCCTAGAAATACGCAACTTTGGGAAGGGGTCAGTTTTGACTTTCCCCAGTTTATCTGCCATCCTAGTTCATCCAAATAAGGAATAACCAGAATGTCTATTTTCCTTATGTGGGCCATAACCTCTGCCATCAACTTTGTAAAGAGTCTGGGGGCCTAAGATATTCCAAACAGAAGTGCTCTGTACTGTAAATGATGAACTTGGCCTTCCATGGAAACTGCCACTCTGAGATATTTTTGGAAATCTGCATGAATTGGGATGTGATAATAGGCATATTTTATGTCTATGGTGGCCATGACACAGTCTTTGAATAGATGTTTTATTGCAGACTGTACAGATTCTATTCTGAATTTTTTGTATTTTAGGAATTGATTTAAGTCTCTCAGGTTTATAATCATTCTGAATGATCCGTCTGGCTTGGGTACAAGGAAAAGGGACGAATAAAACCCCCTACCCTTCTCTGAGTCCGGAACAGGAACCAGAACCTTTTTCTTTAGAAGGGAAAACATTTCTTGTTTTAGTGCTGGATTTCTTGTAGAATTTTTAATAAGATTTGTAATTTTGAATCTTTCCGGTGGGGAAGAGATGAACTCTAGACGGAACCCGTCTTTTATAATACCAATAATCCACGGGCTTGATTTTTTCCCCAAGCCCCAGAAAAGAAAGTCTTCCCCCCACGGGATATAAACCGTCATTGTTGACCAGCCTTAGGCCCTGAAGTGGGCTAAGACTTAAAGAGGAATCCCTTATCCTTCCTACTGTTTTCTTGTTGAAAATTCAGTCTTTTGTCTCTATTGAATTTTTTTTTGTTTCTGCTAAAAAAAACTGTTGTCTTTTGGGAGGTCTGGAGAGAGGAAACCCTTTTTTTTTTTTTATCAAAGGCCTTCTCTGAAAGGTCATTCAAAACCGGTCCAAAAAGATAATCTCCCTGGCACGGAATAGAGCAAAGTTTATTCTTTGAACCCGTGTAACCAGAACATCCCTTAAAGAGACACTGTCACCTGGATTTCACTTACTGAGCTATTAACATCACCACATCAGTCTCCGCGATTTACATTAAAATATACTAGCATTACTGCCCGGTGTCTTGTAATTTGTCTATAAAATCGCTTTTATTAATATGCTAATTACCTAAATAAGGAGACCAAGGGGCTGTCCCTCCGGCCGTTGGAGCCCAGCCGCGCCCATTACTTCGGAGCCCAGCACCGCCCCACTGCTAATTTATTCACTCCTCTTCGCCGACGTAATGTTTGTGCAGTGCCCGTAATCCCACGCATGTGCCCTGGATACACGTCAGCGCCTGCGCATGCGCCAGCTTTGCTCGACCCGCTCCTGCTCCTCCGTCCGCCCAGCAAGTCATGCCACTCCACTCTTCCTTTCCTTACCCCACCAGGAGTACCGGTCTGGTGTCATGACCCTCCTGGACATCAGCGCGCTGACTACTCTCATCCTCCATGATAGTAGACAGGGATAGAGCGTCTTCCATAAGGGATCCACCAATGCTTGTAGGCTGGCTGGGCTGCTTCTGAACGCGCGCTGAAGGGTTTTAAATACCATAGGTCGGGTCCCTGCCGGTTCTCCCATGTGGCCTTAACCCCTTAGGGACCGGGCTCATTTTCACCTTAAGGACCAGGCTATTTTTTGCAAATCTGACCAGTGTCACTTTAAGTGCTCATAACTTTAAAACGCTTTGACTTACCCAGGCCGTTCTGAGATTGTTTTTTCGTCACATATTGTACTTCATGACAGTGCTAAAATTGGGTCAAAAAAGTAAATTTTTTTGCATAAAAAAAAATAAAATTTTTACCAAAAATTTTGAAAACTTAGCAAATTTCAAAGTTTCAGTTTCTCTACTTCTGTAATACATAGTAATACCCCCAAAAATTGTGATGACTTAACATTCCCCATATGTCTACTTCATGTTTGTAGCATTTTGGGAATGATATTTTATTTTTTGGGGATGTTACAAGGCTTAGAAGTTTAGAAGCAAATTTTGAAATTTTTCAGAAATCTTCAAAATCCTACTTTTTATGGACCAGTTCAGGTTTGAAGTCATATTGTGAGGCTTAGATAATAGAAACCTCCCAAAAATGACCCCATTCTAGAAACTACACCCCTCAAGGTATTCAAAACTGTTTTTTCAAACTTTATTAACCCTTTAGGTCTTCCACAAGAGTTAATGGCAGATGGAGAAACAATTTTGAAATTTCTATTTTTTGGAAAATTTTCCAATATAATCAATTTTTTCCAGGAGTAAAACAAGGGTTAACTGCCAAACAACACTCAAAATGGGTTGCCCTGATTCTGTAGTTTGCAAAAACACCCCATATGTGGTCGTAAACTACTGTTTGGCCGAACGGTAGCACATAGAAGGAGGGGAACACCATATGGGTTTTGGAAGGCAGATTTTGCAGGACTGGTTTTGTTTATACCATGTCCCATTTGAAGCCCCCTGTTGCACCCCTAGAATAGAAATTTCAAAAAAGTGACTCCATCTAAGAAAGTACACCCCTCAAGGTATTCAAAACTGGGTTTACAAACTTTGTTAACCCTTTAGGTGTTCCACAAGAGTTAATGGCAGATGGAGAAACAATTTAGAAATTTCTATTTTTTGGAAAATTTTCCATTTTAACCCTTACTTTATTACTGGAAAAAATGGGTTAACAGCCAAACAAAACTCAAAATGGGTTGCCCTGATTCTGTAGTTTGCAGAAACACCCCATATGTGGTCGTAAACTACTATTTGGCTAAACGGCAGGACATAGAAGAAGGGGAACACCATATGGTTTTTGGAAGGCAGATTTTGCTGGACTGGTTTATTTACACCATGTACCCTTTCAAGCCCCCTGATGCACCCCTAGAGTAGAAACTCCATAAAAGTGACCCCATCTAGGAAACTACGGGATAAGGTGGTTGTTGTTTTGGGACTATTTTTGGGGTAAATTAGATTTTTGGTTGCTCTATATTACTCTTTTTTGAGGCAATGTAACAAAAAAATTAAATTCTAAAATTGTTTCTACATTCGCTATTTAGTTTTGTGGAACACCTAAAGGGTTAACATAGTTTGTAAAGTAACTTTTGAATACCTTGAGGGGTGTAGTTTCTTAGATAGGGTCACTTTTTTGGAGTTTCTAGTCTAGGCTACATCAGGGGGGGCTTCTAATGGGACATGGTGTCAAAAAAAAACCTGTCCATCAAAATCTGCCTTCCAGAAACCGTATGGAGTTCCCTTCGTTCTATGCCCTGCCGTGCGGCTATATAGCCATTTACGACCACATATGGGGTGTTTCTGCAAACTACAGAATCGGGGCAATAAATATTTAGTTTTGTTTGGCTGTTAACCCTTGCTTTATTACCGTCAAAATGGATTCAAATAGAAATTTTGCCCAAAAATGGGTGTTTTGGCACAGTTTTTATTTTATATTTTTAACACCGTTCATCCGAGGCGTTTGGTCAAAAGTTATTTTTATAGCGACGACTTTTACGCACGCGACGATATATATGGCTCTCAGACTTTGGAGACACTAAGCAGGCATCCTAAAACTGCGGCCCTCCAGATGTTGTAAAACTACAATTCCCACCATGCCCTGCTGATGGCTGTAGGTTGTCTGGGCATGCTGGGAGTTATAGTTTTACAACATCTGGAGGGCCGCAGTTGGAGGATGCCTGCACTAAAACTAATATTTTTTGGGGAAAGAAAAATTGTTTCTGTGTCTCCAAAGTCTGAGAGCCATAGTGTTTTATGTTCTCTAGTGGACTGTTGGGGATTATAAAAATTTTGTACTCCATGGAAGTGTGATACTCCCTGAAGCAATCGATAACGCAGAGGCCCGGATGATCGGGGCACGTGTCACATTGAGTAGTGGTGTCCTTCCGTATCCCCCTCTTGTGACACACTCTGCACTTTTTTTGGGTTCGTCCCTTCTTTCCAGTATGGGGGACCACACCTGGAAAGTGTTGGCCAGGGACGATCCGGGCGCCTCCAGTTCCCGAGGTACTCCGGCCTGCTCTTTCCCGGTCCGAAAAGATCAGGTCCTTGAGGACTGCCTCATAGAATTGGAGGAATGTCCCTGTGCTGCCAGCGCTTCGGGATAGTACAAAAGAGTTGTACATGGCAACCTGTACCAAGTAGACCGCAACTTTTTTGTACCATGCCCGGGTTTTGCGCATGGCGTTATATGGCGTGAGGACTTGATCAGAGAGATCAACTCCTCCCATATACCGATTGTAGTCGACGATACAATCAGGCTTGAGGACCGTTGCCGCGGTACCTCGCACAGAGACTGGGGTGGTGCTGTTACCGTGGATTGTGGACAGCATAAGGACATCCCTCTTGTCCTTATACCTGACCAGCAACAGTTTCCACTGGTAAGTGCACGGGTCTCACCCCTGGGGATAGGTACCTGGAGGGGGTAGGCAGGGAGGCCGCGTTGATTTTTCCGCACGGTCCCACAAGCGAACGTGGATCTGGCGGCAAGGGACCTGAACAAGGGAATGCTGGTATAAAAGTTATCCACGTACAAGTGGTAACTATTATCCAGCAGTGGGTACATAAGGTCCCACACGAGTTTCCCGCTAACACCCAGAGTGGGGGGACATTCTGGGGGTTGAATACGGGAATCTCGCCCCTCGTACACACGAAATTTGTAAGTGTACCCTGGAGGTACTCTCACAAATTTTGTATAGCTTCACGCCATACCTCGCCCGCTTTGTGGGAATATATTGGCGGAAACTGAGTCTCCCCTTGAACGCAACGAGAGACTCATCAACAGCGACCTCCCTTCCAGGTACGTAGGCCTCCATGAATTTGGCCCCAAAGTGATCGATGACCGGCCGTATCTTATACAGCCGGTCATAGGCAGGATCACCTCGGGGTGGACATGCTGCATTATCGGAATAATGCAGACATTTCCGGATGACCTCAAACCGGTGACGTACAGTGGGGTCCGGTATAGGACGTCCCCACTCCAGTATTGCCTGACACTAGGTTTTTGGACTAGACCCATATGCAGCACGAGGCCCCAAAATGTCCTCATTTCGGCTGCACTGACCGGCGTCCAGCCACCGGGTCTAGCCAAAACTGAGCCTGGGTTTTGAGCGACGAACTGTTGGGCGTACAGATTTGTCTGCTCCACCATCAAATTCACCAGTGGGTTACTGAAAAAAAAACTAAAATAGTCTATTTCAGTAAACCCCACTGTGGGAATCTGGATTCCAGGATTGCCAGCAAAATCCGGAATCTCAGGCTCAAAGTCCACTGGGGGACACCAACTAAGTTCATCGGCAGGGGGCTCTCCGGTGGACTTATTTGGTGGGCCGGGAAACCAGTACGAACCCCAGGGCGGCTCGTACTAGGGTGGGCCACAGGATCCCTAGCATGTGGGGCCCCTGGCTCCGCCTGGCGGCGTCTCCGCCGCCTTGGTGGCTCATCGTCATCCGATGATGATGAGGAGGATGCGGATGATAAAAGGAATGTGGGGTCATCCTCATCCTCACTGGGGCTCTCAGAGTCGGCGGCAATCTGGGCGTATGCCTCCTCGGTCGAGAACATCCGGTGGGCCATGGGTGTGTGTGCGTGTAGGTGTGCGTGTGTGGAAAACTTTATTATATGTGCGTGTGTGTGGGGGCAACGGGTGTTCGCGTACTAAAAAAGGCAAAAAAAAAAGGGCAAGTGTTAGGGAAAAAAAAGTTAAAAGTTACAACAAGTGGCAGGGGGGGGGGGGGGGGTCTGGGTTAGGGTTAGATGGATAGATGGAAGTTTGGAATAAAAGTACTTTTTCTTTTTTTTTTCCTAACTTACTTTTCCCTTCTTTCCCTGCCTAACGGTGCCTCTCCCTCACTGACCCTAACCTACCTGGGTGGCGATGGGTGCAGGAGGGTGATGGATGCCGATTAGGGGGACGCAGGAGCTGGTGCTGGACGATGCTGCACGGTCAGGGTGCTGGACAGGAAGAGGAGGGGAGAGAGGAGCACAGGAAGTTTGAATCTCGCGCCTCTCTCCCCTGCACCAATCAGCACCTTGGACAGCGGCGTTCAGCACCAGGGCCAGCACCGCCTCTCCAAATCTTCAGACTGCGATTGGTGGTGTATAATTATGCCACCGATCGCAGTCTTTTTCCGGTTCATCGGGTTACAGGACACCCGAATGGACCGGAAATGGAGAAAACCGCAGGTCTGAATTGACCTGCGGTTTTCTGCGATCGCCGATACGGGGGGGGGGGGAGGGGGTCAAATGACCCCCCCCTGCGTTGTTATGGGATGCCGGCTCAATGATTTCAGCCGGCGTCCCGTTCCGATTAACCCCCGCCGCGCCGGAATTCCGATTTTAAGTCAGGACGTACCGGTACGTCCTGGGTCCTTAAGGACTCGGGAAATAGGGCGTACCGGTACGTCCTATGTCCTTAAGGGGTTAATAGGAGATGTCCCTCCCCTTACTTTCCATGTGCGTTCCAAATACCAGAAGTTGCGCCGCACAACTTCCGGATTGCGCGCAGAGCACCCAGGACAACGCCGCCCCCTGCCTCTGTAAGCTGCCCAGGCAGGGGGCAGACAGTGAACACTGCCAGGAGGATCCGGCGTGTCAGCATCACCTCGCGGTAATGCTGGGACTGCCCAGGAACACCGGCCCGATGAAGCATCCAAGACCCAGAAGGAAAAGGCCTCAGACTTTGCAGACGGCTCCTAGTGGAGACCCTATCATGGTAACCCCTATCATGATGTGTCTCAGGAGCTCCTGCAGCATAAATCTAGCTCTCCACAAAAAAAACGTCCCATCCATAGGACAAGAAACAGGAACTGGTGGTATAGGGGCAGAGCTCCTCCTTAAGAGGTCTCCACAAAAGTTCCTGTTTCCTGTGTGTTTTCACACACTTGGAAAGGATATACGGGAGGTTGCATCAACTGTTTCATTCTCTGCAGTTTTGCCTGTGCATAACCTTCAGCATGACAGGAAGATGAGCATTAAGGAATTCAATGTATGGCTTGGTGAATGGTGTCTGAACCAAGGGTTTGGCTTTGTGTCTCATGTTAGCTCTTGTTGGAATGGAAAAGAACTGTACAAGAAAGATGGTTTGCACCTTTCTCTCAAAGGAACGAATGTCCTCGGTGAACAGTTCCAGGTATTTGCTAAGAAGCATTTCAACTAGGAAAGGGGGGCAAAAGAGTGATAATCCAGCAGTCCAACTGCCCCCCGAAACAATGCCAGAAGAGGCCAGTAGCACAAAGGTTAAGAAATGACAAGCTCAGTGTCTTGTCTACAAATGCTCGCAGTCTAGGGAATAAGATCAATGAACTTGAGGCTATAATGGCATCTGAGAATATAGATGTAGTGGCTGTTACTGAGACGTGGTTCAAGGGGAGTAATGACTGGGATATATCAATACCAGGGTTCTCTCTATACAGGAAAGACAGAGAAGGCAAGAAGGGGGAGGGGTGGCCCTGTATGTGAAAGATAACCTAAAATCTAATTTGATACAAGTTAGTGAGAACAATTTAGAGTCAGTTTGGGTTACCGTGCAGCTTGATAATCATGAGGTAACTCGTGTAGGTGTGATATATAAACCACCTAGCCAAGTCAAAGAATTAGATGATCTACTAGTTGAGGAAATAGCTAAAATGACATTGAAGGGGGAAGTTATCATTATGGGAGACTTCAATCTTCCAGATGTAAACTGGAAAACCAAAATAGCTAGTTCTGCCAGGAGTACAGATATTCTAAATTCCCTACTGGGATTATCTCTACAGCAAGTAGTGGAGGAGCCAACCCGGAAGGAGGCCATTTTAGATTTAGTATTCACAAATGGGAATTTGGTATCTGATATTACTGTAGGGGAAAGCTTGGGATCTAGTGATCACCAGTCAGTGTGGTTTACTATAAGTACAGTGACTGAGTCACACCACACAAAAACAAAAGTTTTAGATTTTAGAAAAACAGACTTTTCTAAAATTAGATTAGTGGTATACAAGTCCCTATCAGACTGGAACAGTTTCATTGGAGTCCAGGAGAAATGGAACTACTTAAAAGTGGCACTATTGAAGGCAACAGAAAATTGCATTAGGCTTGTCAGTAAAAGCAAAAAAAGGAAGAGACCACTGTGGTACTCAGCAGAAGTGGCCAAAATCATTAAAAATAAAAAGATAGCATTTAGGAATTATATAAAAAAAAAAAAGAGGATGACAGACAAATTTATAAGATTAGGCAGAGAGAGGCCAAACAAGTTATAAGAGCTTCCAAAGCACAGGCAGAAGAGAAATTAGCTCAGTCAGGAAAAAAAGGCCAGAAGGCATTCTTCAGATACATAAATGAAAAAAGGAAACTAAAACAAGGAATTACCAAATTAAAAACAAAAGAAGGAATGTATATAGAAGAAGATAAAGAACTAACTGACTGCCTCAATGAATATTTCTGTTCAGTTTTTACAAAGGAAAATGAAGGAGAAGGACCTCAGTTAGGAAAGAAGACTAATGAATCTTCTGATGCATGTGTCTTTACAGAGGAAGAGGTTCTAAGTCAGCTGTCTAAAATTAATACAAATAAGTCACAGGGGCCTGATGGGATACACCCAAAGCTATTAAAAGAGCTCAGCGTTGAACTAGCAAAACCATTAACAGATTTATTTAACCAATCGCTGGCAACAGGAGTCGTCCCAGAAGATTGGAAATTAGCAAATGTTGTGCCCATTCACAAGAAAGATAGTAGGGAGGAATCGGGCAACTATAGGCCAGTAAGCCTGACATCAATAGTGGGGAAATTAATGGAAACCATACTTAAGGAGAAGATTGTGGAACATCTAAAATCCAATGGATTGAAAGATGAAAAACAGCATGGGTTTACTTCAGGAAGATCATGTCAAACTAATCTTATTGATTTTTTCGATTGGGTGACTAAAATAATAGATGGAGGAGGTGCAGTAGACATCGCTTATCTAGACTTTAGTAATGCTTTTGATACTGTCCCACATAGAAAGCTTATCAATAAAGTGCAGTCTTTGGGCTTGGACTCCCATATTGTTGAATGGATTAGGCAGTGGCAGAGGGACAGGCAACAGAGGGTTGTAGTCAATGGAATATATTCAGACCAAGGTCTTGTTACCAGTGGGGTACCTCAGGGATCTGTTCTGGGACCCATATTGTTTAATATCTTTATCAGCGAAATTGCAGAAGGCCTCGATGGTAAGGTGTGTCTTTTTGCTGATGACACAAAGATTTGTAACAGGGTTGATGTTCCTGGAGGGATACACCAAATGGAAAAGGACTTAGGAAAACTAGAGGAATGGTCAAAAATATGGCAACTAAAATTTAATGTTGATAAGTGCAAGATAATGCACCTGGGACGTAAAAACCCAAGAGCAGAATATAAAATCAGTGATACAGTCCTAACCTCAGTATCTGAGGAAAGGGATTTAGGGGTCATTATTTCAGAAGACTTAAAGGCAGGCAGACAATGTCATAGAGCAGCAGGAAATGCTAGCAGAATGCTTGGGTGTATAGGGAGAGGAATTACCAGTAGAAAGAGGGAGGTGCTCATGCCGCTCTACAGAGCACTAGTGAGACCTCATTTGGAGTATTGTGCGCAGTACTGGAGACCATATCTCCAGAAGGATATTGATACTTTGGAGAGAGTTCAGAGAAGAGCTACTAAACTGGTACATGGATTGCAGGATAAAACTTACCAGGAAAGATTAAAGGACCTTAACATGTATAGCTTGGAAGAAAGACGAGACAGAGGGGATATGATAGAAACTTTTAAATACATAAAGGGAATCAACAAGGTAAAAGAGGAGAGAATATTTAAAAGAAGAAAAACTGCTACAAGAGGACATAGTTTTAAATTAGAGGGGCAAAGGTTTAAAAGTAATATCAGGAAGTATTACTTTACTGAGAGAGTAGTGGATGCATGGAATAGCCTTCCTGCAGAAGTGGTAGCTGCAAATACAGTGGAGGAGTTTAAGCATGCATGGGATAGGCATAAGGCCATCCTTCATATAAGATAGGGCCAGGGGCTATCCATAGTATTTAGTATATTGGGCAGACTGGATGGGCCAAATGGTTCTTATCTGCCGACACATTCTATGTTTCTATGTTTCTGTCCTGGATGGAGGCGGTCTCTCAAGGGTGCTGTCATGGGCGTAAGGGAACTTACAGTTCAGACAGGAACCCATCTGTGGGTATAATATTACGATAGGTGGCATATAGAATTACCAGCAATCACAGACTACCACCCCTAAAACGTAACCTTTATTTTACCGTACATCATTATAAAAAATAAAATAAAAGATAACGTAAAGAAAAAAAATTAATGAATGAACACAATAACAATGAGTCAATCCTCTGGAGTTAGGGACACGGCTAGGCAGGTGCAGGCCAAACGTATTATACTATGGGCTCTGGCCCTCAAACTGGCCTTAAATCTGTAGTGCCCTGCCTAAAAACGGAATGGCCGCCCCGATAGGGGCGATCCCATATCAGGAACCTCCTGAGCTCCCTAGGATGGCCCTGAGTAGGGGATAAGGCTACCAGCTAATATGTGCTGACTGAAAGATCATTACTACCATGATGAGTAGCACAAAATACTCTCAAAAGAAAAAAACAAAAATATGCACAGAAAATAAAGTAATAAAGTAAATAAGAGTCCAGGTTTGTATATCACTATTGTAAACCAATCCTGATTATAGGTAGCTGTAAAATTGATATTAAAGCAAAAAGATGCCGTGTTAGTTTATCACGTCATCACCCTGACACGTTTGACATACATAGTTGGGCTCTTCAGGGGACCCGTTGGGTAGATACCTGACCAGGATCAGGTCAAGAATTAGATCTGAAAACACTTAAAGGGAACCTGTCACCAGTTTTATGGTGTCCTAACTAAGGGCAACATAAATAAGTGACTGATTCTCTTAGCAAAATGCTGGGTCACTTTCTTTAATTGACCCAGTCAATCTGACAACATCTTGTATTGAAAAGCTCCAGCTCATAATGATGAGTCCTGAATATTCATGAGCTCCTGACTCTTCCGGCCTACCTGCTGCTGATTGACAGTTATTTTCCATATGAATCAGCAGCAGGTGGGCAGGGGAGTGGCTATAGCTGTTAATTAAATAAACGCTGGACTCACTGACATCACGCCGGACTCCAATCAGCTCATTAGCATGCGGCATGTGGCATCTTTGTGTGTATATTATGAGTTAACCATCTGGCACACCAGTAAGTGAATACATCTAAGGTACTTTTTAGTAGTTAATGATTGTATATAATTGAAATACCTATAGATGAATTAGGCGCTGTATACAGTAGTATAAAGGAGCTGGTGGATTTTACTTGCATACCAGCAAAGCACAGATAACGTTTTTCTGCAGGAGCCCAGTATAAGAATTGATAGCAGTAGATGTGTGACACAGTTACCTATAAAGATATAAATACAAATAAAGAGCCTCAGTTCAAGCTCAGTATCAGCTCTAATACATGGGCAAAATTGCTATTCAAAGTACCTGTGTGTAGATAGAACACTATATGTAGTGGTCGTGTATCACCATCAGGATGGCAGGGGGACTCCTGGCGTCCGTGGTGCAAAGAGCACATTGCATAATGCGGACGCACTCTTATTGCTCCTGCCGGCGTGTGTTATGAATCACATGACTGATCACAAGGTGCAGCTCCGGTCACATGATAAATCACATGACCGGAGCGCAGGATACTGATACAAGCGCTCACAATAGTAATCAGAGGTGGGGCTAAGTTAGATATATTGCGCGGCCACTACAATAGCATACACAGAGCCGCGTCATATGACCCACTATGTAGTTGACAGGGCTAGATGTTAGTTATGCAACCAAAAACAAGGAGAAGGTGACCATCTTCAAGACAATGAGCTGGAATTTTACGAGACAGTGATAAAGTAAAGAAAACAAGAAAATAAAAAAGACTTTATATACAGATATGTATATAAGTGAAAATTGTCCTAGGATCTTAATAGAACAGGTTATAAAGGTATCCAGAGGCATTTTGCCATTATATAGAGCAGGGGTCGGCAACCCCCGGCACGCGTGCCCGGCATGGCACGCGAGTCTGTCTCTGCTGGCACGTGTGAGCGGCTGTCAATTTCGCCCCATAAGACGCACTTTTTCTTCCCCCAAAATGGGGGAGAAATGCCCCTGCGTCTTATGGGGCGAATGCTTGCCGTTTTACATCGCAAGCTGCGATGTAGGAGCGAGCGGGGACTCGGGGAGGGACTGGGAGGAGGATCTGGGGGCTGGCAATAGCGGCGGGGCGGTGCAGTCAGTGTAGTATAGCCCCGCCCCGCCGCTCCGGTATACTAATATAAGATGTCATATTCATTTATTGGTTATTAAACATGCTCCCTCAGTCCTATTACTACCTTACATCCTAATCGCATCTGTAGAATTCAGGCAGGCCAGGCGGGCGGCAGCGTAACTCTTGTCATGTGCCTGAATGAAGCAGGCGGCGCAGGCAAGTGACGTCAGTGAGAGACGCGCCGGCCGCCCGGCTTGGGCTGCCTGAATTCTACAGAAGCGATTAGGATGTAAGGTAGTAATAGGACTAAGGGGGCATGTTTAATAACCAATAAATGAATATAACATCTTATATTTGTATACTGGCGGCGGGGGGGGAGCGATCTGTGGATGGCACAGTTATGGGCTGGGGGGGGTCTGTGGATGTCACTGTTATGGGCTGGGGGGGGTCTTTGGATGTCACTGTTATGGGCTGAAAGGGGGTCTGTGGATGGCACTGTTATGGGCTGGGGGGTCTGTGGATGGCACATATATAACAGTGCCACCCACAGATCCCCCCAGCCCATAACAGTGCCATCCGCAGATCCCCCCCTGTAACAGTGCCAGCCACAGATCCCCCTGTAACAGTGTCCGTCATCCACAGATCCCTCCCATAAGTGTCCGTCATCCACAGATCCCCCCCATAACAGTGTCTGTCATCCACAGATCCCCCCATAACAGTGTCAGTCATCCACAGATCCCCCCATAACAGTGTCCGTCATCCACAGATCCCCCCATAACAGTGTCTGTCATCCACAGATCCCCCCATAACAGTGTCCGTCATCCACAGATCCCCCCATAACAGTGTCCGTCATCCACAGATCCCCCCATAACAGTGTCCGTCATCCACAGATCCCCCCATAACAGTGTCTGTCATCCACAGATCCCCCCCATAACAGTGTCTGTCATCCACAGATCCCCCCATAACAGTGTCTGTCATCCACAGATCCCCCCCATAACAGTGTCCGTCATCCACAGATCCCCCCATAACAGTGTCAGCCATCCACAGACCACCATTAGTTCCAAACCCACCAAACACACAGCACACCTTTTGGTTAAAAATATATTTTTTCTTATTTTCCTCCCCAAAAACCTAGGTGCGTCTTATAGGGCGAAAAATACGGTACGTGATTCGCCCACCCACCTCTGACATTGCCGCATTTCATAAAAAGTATAAAAATGAAAATCTAACTAACACTATGGAGCGCTGTTGTTCACTGGCTCCCGGTTGTCTGATGGTTTCAAAAATGGCACTCGGTGTGTAAAAGGTTGCTGACCCCTGATATAGAGGAATGGGGCCAGCTACAAAAAAAAAACAATGTTAGTTGATACTCTATACAATATAAATTATGTGAAATTACCTTTTCAGATAAAGAAGTCAGGCTTTATAAAAAACACGCAAAATCAATTCCTTCATTGGAATAATGGTTTTGAGGGTGTAGATCCACCTGGACTTGTTTTAGAATTTTGTCCAGGTCTCCCCCTCGTATTGATGGTCTGATAGTTTCAATTATTGAAAAGTGTATGGAATTAATATTTCCAGGAAGGTTATACAGTCCTGTTGGAGCTCAGAGGTAATGTCAAGGATGTTCCCGTGGCAGGTACCAGGAGATCGGAGAGACTGGCAACTTGTGGGTTAAATTGACAAGTTCCCTGTGGATCTTGTGGTGTCTGTGTTTTGGTGAATGCCACACTCCTTGCTTCAGGTGTTGCTTGTTGGTAAATCACCTTTCCCATAAGTAGTTGCTTCTCACTCTTGGAGGTGCGGTTTATAGATTTTCTTCCCGACTTCTAACTAGCTGGTCGGTTGTATCCTGGGGTGCTTCTGGAGTTGCTAGTTTTCTACTTTCAGCTGTCTTTTCTTATTGTATTGTGTTTGTTATATTCCCTGTTGTTTGTATCTGGGCCTGAGACAGAGACTTCCATTCGTCCATCTGGGGAGGAATGGGTTGTCTCTGGTCCTAACCTCATTGCAGGGCCTTATAGGTATATAAGGGCCTAGGTATACAGCATATGAATATTCTTACCTTCAAGGTCTATTCATATGAATAGGTAGTTAGGGCCCGGATTAGGGTTGTTTAGGAGGTGACCTGTTCCTTCCGTCATTTCCAGGCCCAGTTACTGTTCCCCTTCCCTCCTGTGTTTAGTGTGGAGTTTCCCCCCCACACTGATGACATTATAAACTGCCAAATAACCGTCATTTTGTTATCTGTATTCGTTCAGCCATGGATGTTATTGCTGCACTGACCGGACAGCTACAGGCGCTGTCTCTGGAGGTGGATGACCTCCGCACAACCGTCTCACAGATGCAGAGACCACTGTTGGCTGATCCTAGTAGTGGTTACCTGACCTGTCCTGAACCTAAAGTTGCTCTCCCGGATAGATGGGGTGATAATTTTATTTGGTTCAGGGAAGCGTGCAAATAGTGCTTTTAAGCTGCGTCCACACTCATCTGGGGACGAGAGCCAGAGAGTTGGTGTGATTATTTCGTTGCTTAAAGGGGACGCCCAGTCTTGGGCTTTTTCTCTGCCGACCGGATCACAGTCTCTCCGATCAGTAGATGCATTTTTCCGATCTTTAGGTCTCATCTATGATGACCTGGACCGAACCTCCCTGGCCGAGAATAAATTACGCGGCCTGCGTCAGGGAGAGTGTTCGGCGCAGATCTATTGTTCCAAATTTAGGAGGTGGGCTACGGATACTGAGTGGAATGATTCAGTTCTCGTAGCCAATGAAATGGAAGACAGCTTTTAATACACCTGAAGGGCATTTTGAGAACCTGGTCATGACTTTCGGGTTGACCAATGCCCCGGCCATCTTCCAACATTTTGTGAATGACCTCTTTTATCACCTGGTGGGGAGGTTTGTGATTGTGCATTTGGATGACATTCTTATTTATTCTCCTGACATGGAAACACATCAGAATCATGTGAGACAGGTGTTACAGATCCTAAGGGATAATAAATGGTTCGCAAAGTCCGTGCTGTATTGGACTGGGATCGACCCGAAAATCTGAAGGCTCTTATGTGGTTTTTAGGATTCACCAACTATTACCGAAAATGTGTTAAGAATTATTCGACAATAGTAAAACCCTTAACGAACATGACTAAGAAAGGGACGGATGTCTCTGTATGGTCTCATTCGGCGTTGCAAGCCTTTTCTGCGATAAAGGAATGCTTCTCTTCTGCTCCCATATTTGTACAGTCAGATGTGTCACAACCGTTTTTTGTGGAAGTGGACGCATCCGAGATGGGGGTAGAAGCAGTTTTGTCACAGGGCCCATCACCTGGTAAATGGCGACCATGTGCATTTTTCTCGCAAAAACTATCCCCCGCTGAGAAAAATTATGATGTGGGTAACAGAGAGTTGCTGGCCATTAAATTGGCTTTTGAGGAATGGCGTCATTGGTTGGAAGGGGCAATTCATCCGATCACGGTATTCACTGATCACAAAAATCTGGCTTATCTGGAGTCGGCGAAACGACTGAACCCAAGACAAGGCAAAGGGGCCCTGTTTTTCACCAGATTCAATTTCACGGTCACCTATCATCCTGTGATTAAGAATGTCAAGGCGGACACCTTGTCACGTAGTTTCCCTGGAGGTGGTGATTTTGAAAACCCGAGTCCCATACTATCTAAACGGTTGGTGATATCCGCTCTTTACCCTGACCTTGAGGTGAAGGTGTTAGAGGCTCAGGGAGACGCACCGAAATCGTGTCCCTCTGGGAAACTATTTGTGCCACCGGAATTGCGTCACAAGGTGTTGGAGGAACATCATTGTACGGTTCTTACAGAACATCCTGGGAGTAGGTCCACTGCCAACCTTATATCTCGTAGATTCTGGTGGCCGGGGTGGCGTGAGTGTGTGAAGGACTATGTGTCATCCTGTACTACCTGTGCACGTGCCAAGGTGACACATACTCGACCTTCTGGATCTTTACTTCCGTTACCCATTCCGTCCAGACCATGGACTCATGTATCCATGGACTTTATCACTGATCTACCTAATTCTTCAGGAAAGACAGCTATTCTGGTGGTAGTTGATCGCTTTAGTAAAATGGTACATTTTATTGCATTACCAGGCCTACCTAATGCTAAAACCCTTGCACAGGTATTTGTTGACAACATTGTGAAACTTCATGGCATTCTCTCTGATGTGGTCTCGGATCGTGGTACTTAGTTTGTTTCCAGATTCTGGAAGGCGTTCTGTACTCGTCTGGGAATTCAACTGTCCTTTTCTTCAGCTTTTCATCCTCAGTCGAACGGACAGACGGAGCGCACTAATCAGAGTCTGGAGACTTACTTGAGATTTTTTGTATCTGAGAACAAGGAGGAGTGGTCTTAATTTTTGTCTTTGGCAGAGTTTGCCATAAACAATCGTAGTCAGGAGTCCACTGGTGAGGCAATGTTTTTTGGGGCCTATGGGTTTCACCCACAGTTTGGAACATTTTCTGGTTCTAATACTTTTGGTATCCCTGAGGAAGAACGTTTTTCATCATCATTGTCATCGATATGGCGAAAAATTCTAAATAACTTATGAGCAACAAATATAAACGTGTGGCTGACAGGAAACGAATAAATGGTCCGGACCTAAGTGTGGGTGATTCTGTGTGGCTGTTCACAAGAAACATTAAGTTGAAGGTACCTTCCTGGAAGTTGGGTCCAAGGTTTATCGGCCCATATAAGATCACGGCCATTATTAATCCTGTAGCTTTTCGTCTTGAGCTTCCTCCGGCCCTGAAAATTCATAAAGTGTTCCATAGGTCTTTGTTGAAAAAATATGTGGAACCTTTACAGCCATCTTCCTTGCCACCCGCTCCAGTCATGGTGGACGGTAATTTGGAATTCGAGATCACGAAAATAGTTGACTCTTGAGTTCTCCATGGATCCCTTCAAAATCTTGTCCACTGGAGAGGTTATGCACCAGAGGAGAGGATGTGGGTGCCGGCATCCGACGTTAATGCCAATCGTTTAGTGAATGCCTTTCATAGATCTCACCCGGATAAGGTCAGTCCTGGGTGCCCGGAGGTCACCCGTAGAAGGGAAAGGTACTGTCACGGACGTTCCCGTGGCAGGTACCAGGAGATCGGAGTGACTGGCAACTCGTGGGTTAAATTGACAAGTTCCCTGTGGATCTTGTGGTGTCTGTGTTTTGGTGAATGCCACACTCCTTGCTTCAGGTGTTGCTTGTTGGTAAATCACCTTTCCCATAAGTAGTGGCTTCTCACTCTTGGAGGTGCAGTTTATAGATTTTCTTCCTGACTTCTAACTATCTGGTCGGTTGTATCCTGTGGTGCTTCTGGAGTTGCCAGATTTCTACTTTCAGCTGTCTTTTCCTATTGTATTGTGTTTGTTATATTCCCTGTTGTTTGTATCTGGGCCTGAGACAGAGACTTCCATTTGTCCATCTTGGGAGGAATGGGTTGTCTATGGTCCTAACCTCATTGCAGGGCCTTATAGGGATATAAGGGCCTAGGTATCCAGCATATGAATATTCTTACCTTCAAGGTCTATTCATATTAATAGTACAGATTTATGTGATTAGGGTTTAGTTCGTTCATAAAAAGTTTGAAGTTCACTTCTGTACCTGCCAATAGGAGCAGGAATCTGGACCAAAGTAGAATATATTTGGTCGAGTGAGCTAATGGATCAGCAAAGACAACGGTGACTTCCCACCAGTCCAGGAGAAGATTAGCGTAAGTGGGCGCACAAGGGCTACCCATCGCTGTACCCCTGAGCTGGTGGTAGAAGTGGCCTTCAAAGTAGGGGTGCACCAAAATGAAAATTCTGGTCCGAAACCGAAAATTCAGGATGCCCTTGACCGAAAACCGAAACCGCCTTTTTGCCCAAATACTTTTAAAATACTTTTTTTTTTATGATTTTATTAATAATTCTTTTTCATGAATGAAATTCATCTGTGGGTGGCGCTGTTATGGAGGGGGGGATATGTGCACTGTTATGGGCATAACAGTGCACAGATTCCTTTCCCCATAACAGTGCACAGATCCCTTTCCCCATAACAGTGCACAGATCCCCCCTCCCCATAGCAGTGCCATAGACCGATCCCCCTACCCATAACAGCCCCGGCCCTGCTGCTCACAGCAAACTAATCACTCACTGCATCTTTATTTTACCTTACAATCGTGACGCTCCAGTAACAACTCTGCAGGCAGAGCGGAGGGCGGCGTAACGTCACTTACTCACGTGACGCACCTGCTCCGCCCACTTTATGAATGAAGGAGGCGGAGCAGGCACGTCACGTGAGTAAGTGACGTTACGCCGCCCTCCGCTCTGCCTGCAGAGTTGTTACTGGAGCGTCACGATTGTAAGGTAAAATAAAGATGCAGTGACTTAAAGTAAACCGCCCGCCCGGCGCGGGTGACAAATCCCACAAATCCCAAACCCCATATTTTCTGCCGATATGTACCAACGCAGGCGCAGGAATTCAGCAGCAGACGGGGCCAGCGGGAGGAGGAGAGCGCTCGCTGGCCCTGTCTATCAAGAGGAGATGGGCATGTCTAGAAGCGGGAGATGCGGCGGCTACCAGCAAGTACACGCCCAACTTGCTGGTAGTGAAAAGATTTGCATATGATAAATGTATGATTTTTACAAGAAATAAGCCACAGACAAAGGTAGGACATGTATGATTGCACTCAGCTAATGAAAATTGCACAATGGGGGGGTGACAGAAGCCCTTTAAAGAAGGAGTATAAGCAGCGCAGGGACATAATAAGAGGATGATAATAGCAAGTTTGTGAAACAGCTCGTCATGCCCTTGCAATTGCTACATTGTATTATAACACTGTGAGAGTAACAGTGTTACAAAAAATGACTCAAAGAAACCAAGTGACACAGCTGAGAGTTTTAATATATTTTTATCAGTCAATAGATATGTAAGACATAATAAAAATTAAGTTTTATGTGAGTAGTTAAAAACACATGTAATAAAAGGCTTTTTTGGTCTTACTGACCATTTGTAAATAATGAAAAATGTTGGCACCACGGCCCTCCGTCAACATATGCAGCGTCACCATAAAGTGGCCTGGGAGAACCGTGGCTTCGATGTGGTGGTCCAGCCTGCCGCAGCAACCGCTGCATCACCCAGTGGCACGCACCCGGTTTCAGGCAGTCAAAGGGTCCACCACCTCAGCCAAAGGGAGCTGTCTGTCATTCCCATCACCTGCTGGTCCTGATCCTCCTGCTCCTCCTCCTACTCCTCGTCAGTCATTCCGTCAGCAATCGATCACCGAAGCGATTGCCAAGAGACAACAGTATGCGTGCACTCATCCAACAGCGTAGAAGCTGAACGTGTTCCTGGCCAAGTTGCTGGTACTGCAGTCCCTCCCTTTCCAAGTGGTGGACTCTGCACCTTTCAGAGAACTGATGGCTTGTGCCGAGCCGAGGTGGAGAGTCCCAAGCTGTCATTTCTTTGACAAAAAGGCAGTACCACCCCTGCACACACATGTAAAACAGAAGGTGGGCCAGTCCTTGAGCCTGTCGGTGTCTGCCAAAGTGCACGGCAGCGCCGACGTGTGGAGCTGTAACATGTCCTTTATGGCCCACTGGGTGAATGTGGTTCCTGCACAGCCACACCAGCAACTTGGCCAGGTGACGCCACTTCCGCCTCCACGTTTTCACGCAGTTGGTCCTGCGACAATGTCCGCTTCTGCCTCCTCATCCTCCAACGTGTCCTCAGCCTCCACTGCAGATACAATTCACAGTGCCCCTCCAGCATACCAAATGTGCAGGGCATGGCGGTGTCACACTGTTCTGCACCTCGTTTGCCTGGGCGTCACACAGGGGAGGAACTGCTCCGTGTCCTTCTTAAAGAAATCGAATCCTGGCTTTCTCCGCGCCAACTCAAAATCGAAACCATGGTGACCGACAACGGGAAGAACATGGTGTCGGTGCTGCGTCAAGAAGGGCTGAGCCATGCGCCCTGCATGGCACACGTGTTCAATCTGGTTGTCAAGCGGTTCGTCTTCCACCCATCTGCAAGACATCCTAAAAATGGCCAGGAAACTTTGCATGCACTTCAGCCACTCGTACACTGCAAAGCACACCCTCCTTGCGCTGCAGCGGTAGAACAGCATCCCCCAACATAGGCTGATATGTGACGTTTCCACCCGTTGGAATTCCACCCTGCATATGTTGGACAGACTATACGAACAGAGAAAGGCCATAAATGATTTCTTGATGATCCAAGCGGACAGGAGTACTCCTCTGTGTAACTTCGATGTCAGCCAGTGGCAGGTCATGTCTGACACCTGCCGTTTGCTCAGGCCCTTTGAGGAGGCCACTAAATTTGTCAGTCGCCAGGACTACAGGATGAACAACGTCATTCCACTGCTTCATGTCCTGGAACAGATGCTGGTAAATCTGGCTGGTCAGGGGACTGGAGACGTGGCGCCTAGATCTCACGGCCACATGAGCCCTGTGAGGGCTGAACTGGAGGAGGACATTGGAGCACAAGCAATGCGTAGCGAAATGGGTGGCTTTTACACACAGGTGACAGGAGAGGAGGAGCAGGAGGAGCGAAAGGAGCTACAGGGCGATGAGGAAGATGAGGCAGAGGACCCAGACACACCGTGGTAGTGGAAATGGAGGCAGGGAGTCCCTCCGAGTCACTTGCACAAATGGCCCGATGCATGCTCACTTGCTTTTGTAGTGACAGCTGAATTGTCACCATCCGGCATAGGGATGACTTCTGGCTCTCCAACTTGTTGGACCCTCGCTACCGGTCCAAAATGGGAGCCTTTTTTACACCCGCTGAAAGGAAAGACAAAATTAACAAATTATAGAGACATCCTATGTAGTGAGTTGGCCGCTGCGTATCTGCGCCATTGTCCATCCTCTCGCAGGTCTGAGGGGGGGGGGGGGCCCTGTGCTCACGTTTCTCTGCCATGGCTTCTGTGGCAGGGTGGGGGGTAGGAGCAGTTCCAGATTCATCAGCAGCATCTTGAGTCTAGAGTCGCTGATGAGCAGCTTTCTTCACCCGCCTAGTGAAGAACTACTCACCATAAGCAGCAGCTAGACCTGGAGCGGGACCTGAACTAGCAGGTGGTGACACTACCTTGCCACCCCACATTGAACATCCGCTGGACTACTGGGCAGCCAAACTAGATTTGTGGCCGCAACTAGCAGAGTTGTGTGGCCAGTAGTGTGGCATCAGAGCGGGTGTTTAGTGCGGCGGGGGCCATAGTTACCCCAAGCAGAACTCGCCTGTCCACCCAAAATGTGGAGAGACTGACCTTTGTCAAGATGAATCAGGCGTGGATCAGCCAGGATTTCCAACTACCAATTCCTGATGCATCAGACTAGATCATCCATGGTGCCACACCAACACTTTCACAAAAGAGACCGATTTCTTCTGGCTACCTGCCTCAGCTACTATTCTGATGCTGCCACCCGCCTGATGCCAAGTATCCTTCTTTCATCTACCATCTTCAGCTGGTACTTGTATTGCCACCCACCTCTCCACTCTGTCACCTTGCCACTCTGTGGTCTTCTGATGCTGCTGCCACCTCCCCACGCTGTCACCGGGTCACTCTGTGGTCTCCTGATGCTGCTGCTGCCACCTCCACACTGTCATTGTGCCACTCTGTAGTATCCTCCTGATGCCACCTCCACACTGTCATTGTGCCACTCTGTGGCCTCCTCCTGATGCTGCCGCCACCTCCACACTGTCATTGTGCCACTCTGTGGCCTCCTCCTGATGCTTCCACCTCACCACTATGTCATAGGGCCACTCTGTGGACTTCTCATGCTGTTCCCACCCACCCCACTTCATGACTTGGCCACTATTTTGCCTTTCGGCCTGGCTGACATCATCATTTATTTGACCCTTCTTCTGATCTGTCAGAAGGAAGGGAAAATGAGACGCACAACGGATCCGGTCTGTGTAGCAGCTGTAAGGCCTGTATGGTACCATCAGAATTGGCTTGTGATTTGGTAGCCAAAAGCAGAAGTGGGTACAAAACACAGAAGACATGCAATTATTCCATTAAAGAAAATTTCCAAAACCCACTTCCAGTTCAGGTCTGAAATCACTTTGTGGTGTTTACATAGTAGAAACCCACCATAAATGACCCCATTGTAGAAACTCAAAAAAGAAAAAAAATAGCAGCACTTACAAATCTATAGCACAAAGTCTCGATGGTGGTGTGCCCGCAGTTTTGGATACCAGCCTGTAGTATCCCCAAATCATCCAGAATAAATCAAAAGTAAAACTACAGCACTCGCCGGTCTTCAACTCTTGAGAAAGACCGGGAGGTCGAAACGTCGCAATTTTTGGTGAATAAACCAGCATGAATTGAAGACCGTCGAGTGCTGCAGTTTTATTTTTTGATTTATTCTGGCCCTTTGTAGAAACTACACCCCTCAAGTTACTCAAAACTGATTTTACAAACTTTTATGTATAGGTATTCCACAAGAATTAAAGGAAAATGGAGATAAAATTTCTAAATTTCACTTTTTTGCCGTGCTTTTATTGTGTAAAAAAAAATAAAAAATTGATACATATGCAAATTAACCTGAGATGAGTCCTGTATGGGAGATGAGTCAGGGACAGGACTCATCTCAGGTTAATTTGCATATGTATCAAATCGTTTTTTTTTGCACAATAAAAGCACACAGAGCTATGAGGACTGGATATTGCAGTTGTGCTAGCGGCCATCTAGCAACCCATGTCCTCAGCTCTATACACAAAATCCCGGTGACAGGTTCCCTTTAACACATCAAGGGTTAACAGCCAAACAAAACTCAATATTTTTTACCTCGATTCTGTGGTTTACAGAAACACCCCACATATGGTCGTAAACTGATGTAAGGGCGCACGGCAGGGCTCAGAAGAAAAGGAGCACTGTATGGTTTTTGGAAGGCAGATTTTGCTGGACTAGATTTTAGACACCATCTCTCATTTGAAGCCCTCCTGATGCACCCCCCTATGGTAGAAACGCCCAAAAAGTGACCCCATTTTGGAAACTACGGGATAAAGTGAGAGTTTTACTGGTACTATTTTGGGGTACATATAATTTTTAATCGCTCTATATTACGTTTTTTGTGAGGCAAGGCAACCAAAAAATGTCTGTTTTGGCACCATGTTTATTTTTTTGTTTTTTACGAGACAATCTGACAGGTTCGATCATGTGCTGTTTTTATAGAGCAGGTTGTGACGGATGCGATATCAAATATGTCTACTGTCTTTGGTTGTTTCAGTTATACATAATAAAGCATTTTTTTTATTTTTTATTATGTTTTTGTGTTTCCATATACTGAACGCCATTTTTCTGCCGATCGACTTGTGCAGAGGCTTGTTTTTTGCAGGAAGAATTGACGTTTTTATTGGTACAATTTTTGGGTACATATGATTTTTTGATCATTCATTATTACTCTTTATGGGGCAAGGTGAACAATAAATTGGTTGTTTTTTATATATTTTTTTGCACCGGTCCTGGAGGTACTGCAATACCAGGTCAATGCGTGGAGTGGACAGAGCAAGCTATTTTTCCATCTCCCTGTTCGAAAAATCCATTTAATATATGGTCCCCAGATAGGGGATGTATCAGATATTAAACTGATAAGAACAGATACTACACATGATCTTAGCCAAAAGGCCGAGAAGCGATATAAATTGGTTGTTTTGACACAGTTTTTATTTATTTATTTTTACAGCGTTCACCTGAGAGGTTAGGTCATGTAATATTTTTATACAGCAGGTCGTTACGGACGTGGCAATACCTAATATGTATACTTTTTCTTATTTAAGTTTTACACAAAACCCCTTTAAGGCCTCATGCACACGACCGTTGTTTTGGTCCGCATCCGAGCCGCAGTTCTTGTGGCTCGGATGTGGACCCATTCACTTCAATGGGGCTGCAAAAGATGCGGACAGCACTCCGTGTGCTGTCCGCATCTGTTGCTCTGTTCCGCAGCCCCGTAAAAAAAAAGCACTGAACGTTTTGCAGACAAGAATAGGCATTTCTATCATAGGGTGGGACGTTCCGTTCTGCAAAATGCACACTGCTGGTATCTTGTGTTTTGCTGACCGCAAGACACAGTACGGTCGTGTGCTTGAGGCCTAAAGCAGATTTTCCTGTGGGTTTTTTAAGGCCGACCCTGTGGACCCAGCAGGAAGGAGAAGTATATGTCCTTCCGTTATACTTCTTATGAATCGACTTCTGGCTTTGGTTGAGGAACCTGCAGGAAAGTCTGCCTCAAATCATCCTCCACAAAACTCTGTGTGAACCTTATGTTCCTCGAAATGTTCCCAAACCAACACCCTAGAACCCCGGTCAGTGCTCTCCAGTGCGCCCGCTTTATATTGTCGGCTGCAGTGCCCCTCCTCTATAGCGGGTGGTTGTCCCATCATTATTGGTTCACCAGGGAGCGGCAGGTGCCATACTTGTACACGCATGCTCAGACTCTGCGCAAGCGTAAATACACATGCAATACCGAGCAGGGACAAATGGTGGCTCCCCCTGCCACTGACCCGGCGTCCACTTCTCAGGGAGGTCTCCCCTTTTCTTGGGAGACTTTCGGAAATTCCAGGGGGTATCATTGTGTGATATAACTAGAAAAATTTAGACGGCTGCCATGATTTCCATAGCAGTGACTTGTAGCGGTTGTGGAACTACAACTCCCAGTGTCCAAGTAGTACCTGTAAACAGGCGGAGGGACGCAGGGGACAGACAGGGCTGTAGAGAGCAGAGGCAGCAGACTACGAGGTGTGGTCACCCACGGCATCCAATAAGATCACTTTTTTCATGTTGTAACCTGCGCCAGGAAAATGAAAGCTCAAATCTGATTGGTTGCTAGGGGAGACCGCTCCAATGATAAGTAAACTTGAGGCCCAGTTGCAGATCAGCACGGAGCGGTACCAGCAGAACACACCGCTGTCACAGACTGTACAGCCCAGGCTATCACTCACCTACCGAGCCGCTCCTTCCTGCGCAACCCAACATAGAACGGGTAAGAACTGGCGGAACCTTCCTGTGGGGAACACTTTTCACCGGAAGTGGCGGGGAGAATCTGGCACGGACAGATAGTGATAAAAAACATAGAGACCGGAAGTCGGACCGGGAGTGTGCTTGGTTTGAAGATGTCTGTGAAGAGGAAAGCGGAGAGTGTGATCCCGGCGGAGGAGAGTGACCAGCTGCTGATCAGACCGCTTGGTGCTGGTCAGGAGGTCGGAAGATCATGTATTATCGTAGAATTCAAAGGGAGAAAGATCATGCTGGATTGCGGCATTCACCCGGGGCTGGAAGGAATGGATGCCCTTCCATATATTGATTTGATTGATCCTGCAGAGATTGATCTCCTTCTGATAAGTCACTTCCACTTGGATCACTGCGGGGCACTGCCATGGTTTCTGCAGAAGACCAGCTTTAAAGGCAGGACATTTATGACCCATGCCACTAAGGCAATCTATCGATGGCTGCTGTCAGATTGCGTCAAAGTCAGTAACATCTCTGCGGATGAAATGCTGTACACAGAGACTGACCTAGACGACAGTATGGACAAAATTGAGACTATCAATTTCCATGAAGTGAAAGAAGTAGCAGGAATCAAGTTTTGGTGTTATCACGCTGGACATGTCCTGGGGGCCGCCATGTTTATGATCGAGATTGCCGGTGTCAAATTGCTGTACACTGGGGATTTCTCCAGACAAGAGGACAGACATCTCATGGCAGCAGAAATTCCAAATATTAAGCCAGATATCCTAATCATTGAGTCAACGTATGGCACACACATACATGAGAAGCGGGAGGAGAGGGAGGCCAGATTCTGTAACACAGTACATGACATCGTGAACAGGGGAGGTAGAGGACTCATCCCGGTGTTTGCTCTTGGACGAGCTCAAGAACTTCTGTTAATCTTAGATGAATACTGGCAGAACCACCCCGAGCTACATGACATCCCCATCTACTACGCCTCGTCGCTGGCTAAGAAGTGTATGGCCGTCTACCAGACCTATGTCAACGCTATGAACGACAAGATCCGCAAGCAAATCAACGTCAATAACCCGTTTGTCTTCAAGCACATCAGCAACCTGAAGAGCATGGATCACTTTGACGACATAGGTCCCAGTATAGTGATGGCCTCTCCGGGTATGATACAGAGCGGTTTATCTAGAGAGCTGTTTGAGAGCTGGTGTACCGATAAAAGAAACGGTGTGATCATCGCTGGGTACTGTGTGGAGGGAACGCTAGCAAAGCACATAATGTCGGAGCCTGAGGAGATCACCACCATGTCTGGCCAGAAGCTGCCTCTGAAGATGTCTGTGGATTACATTTCTTTCTCTGCCCACACAGATTACCAGCAAACCAGTGAATTTATCCGTGCACTAACGCCCCCTCATGTGATACTGGTGCACGGTGAGCAGAATGAAATGGCGCGTCTTAAAGCTGCTCTCATCCGTGAATATGAAGACAATGACGAGGTCGATATTGAAGTTCACAACCCCAGGAACACTGAAGCTGTTACCCTAAACTTCCAAGGAGAAAAACTGGCCAAGGTAATGGGTTTGCTTGCTGATAAGAAGCCGGGACAAGGTCGAAGAATCTCGGGAATCCTCGTCAAAAAAAACTTCAACTATCATATCCTTTCTCCAAGTGACCTCTCCAATTACACTGATCTGGCGATGAGCACGGTGACACAGACACAGGCGATTCCTTACACAGGCCCTTTCAACCTGTTATCTTACCAGTTACAGCAGCTCACAGGAGAAGTAGAAGAAATTGAGGTGAATGAAAAGGACTGTGTGAGGGTCTTCAAGGCAATCACAGTGGTAAAGGAGCAAGGAATGGTTATACTGGAGTGGGTGGCAAATCCCTCCAATGATATGTATGCCGACATCGTGGCCACAGTGATCCTGGAGCTGCAGTCAAATCCTCGTATACAGAAAGCGGCGACTCATAGAGTCAGTAAAGGAGTGGACATGGAGGCGTACAAGAAGAGACTGGAGATTATGCTTCAGGACATGTTTGGCGAGGAGTGCGTGACCAGTAACGATGACAACACTGTCACAGTCACTGTGGACGGAAAATCAGCCATCTTGTCTTTGGAAACTCGGACCGTGGAATGTGAGGAAGGGTTGGATGAAGATGAATCCCTGCGGGAATTGGTGCAGCTTGCAGCTCAAAGACTATACAACGCCCTCGGCCCTGCCAACCTTTAACCTGTCACTCTGTGTTTTTTTTTTTTTTGCTTCCTTTTAATAAGTAAGGCACCTATGGCTCGTATGTGAATGAGCCTAACCATTGCTGGATCTGCCTAAATCATCCCTAGTGGTTTCTGATCTGATGTTCCAGGCTGTAAATAATGAGTTGGAATGACTGATACCGGAGCTGTGAATAAGAAGCAACAGAACCTTAAATATTTTATAGGTAACAAAAAAGTTTTAGAGCTATAGTTTTTACAATTTTTTGGTTGATTGTCTTATGCAGGGTCTAATTTTTTGTGGGATGAGGTGATTGTTTTATTGGTACCGTTTTGGGGGGCATATGCCTTTTTGATCACTTAATGTTGCACTTTTTGTGATGTAAGGTGACAAAAATAGCATTTTTTATTTTTACTGTGTTTATTAGACGGGGTGGATCATGTGATATATTTAAAGAGCCGGTTATGACGGACACGGCAATACCTAATATGTGAGTTATTTCTTATATATACAGTACAGACCAAAAGTTTGGACACACCTTCTCATTCAAAGAGTTTTCTTTATTTTCATGACTATGAAGGCATCAAAACTATGAATTAACACATGTGGAATTATATACATAACAAACAAGTGTGAAACAACTGAAAATATGTCATATTCTAGGTTCTTCAAAGTAGCCACCTTTTGCTTTGATTACTTCTTCGCACACTCTTGGCATTCTCTTGATGAGCTTCAAGAGGTAGTCCCCTGAAATGGTTTTCACTTCACAGGTGTGCCCTGTCAGGTTTAATAAGTGGGATTTCTTGCCTTATAAATGGGGTTGGGACCATCAGTTGCGTTGAGGAGAAGTCAGGTGGATACACAGCTGATAGTCCTACTGAATAGACTGTTAGAATTTGTATTATGGCAAGAAAAAAGCAGCTAAGTAAAGAAAAACGAGTGGCCATCATTACTTTAAGAAATGAAGGTCAGTCAGTCAGCCGAAAAATTGGGAAAACTTTGAAAGTAAGGGCTATTTGACCATGAAGGAGAGTGATGGGGTGCTGCGCCAGATGACCTGGCCTCCACAGTCACCGGACCTGAACCCAATCGAGATGGTTTGGGGTGAGCTGGACCGCAGAGTGAAGGCAAAAGGGCCAACAAGTGCTAAGCATCTCTGGGAACTCCTTCAAGACTGTTGGAAGACCATTTCAGGGGACTACCTCTTGAAGCTCATCAAGAGAATGCCAAGAGTGTGCAAAGCAGTAATCAAAGCAAAAGGTGGCTACTTTGAAGAACATAGAATATTACATATTTTCAGTTGTTTCACACTTGTTTGTTATGTATATAATTCCACACGTGTTAATTCATAGTTTTGATGCCGTCATGAAAATAAAGAAAACTCTTTGAAGGAGAAGGTGTGTCCAAACTTTTGGTCTGTACTGTATATTTTTTTATAAAAATCGGGAAAGGGGCATTTTTCTTTTTTTACTTGAAACTTTATTATTAAAAACACTTTTTTTGACTTAAAGTTGTTTTTTTTTGTCCCACTCTGGGACTTCAACGTTTGGGCGTCTGATCCCCTCTGCAATGCATTACAATACAGCTGACCACAGCATAGAAGGGATTAATCCGCTGGCATCAGGGACTGCCGGCCCCTGCAGAGATCGGGCACGCACTGCTCCGGTGCCCGCCCAGATCACCATAACGCAATAGTACATCAAAATGCGGCAAGTCACCTGCCACCATGACGTACTGTTACGTCAAGTGTTGGGAAGGGGTTAAAGGGGCACTGTGTCTACTCTAATCTTGTCCAGCCAATGGCTGAACATCTAGGGTTACTTAAGGCACTTTCTCCTGGAGGAGAGTGCAATAGCAATGGGCTCTAATTCACCAGAAATATTGCCTATTAAAAAGGTTGTCTGGGTTCAGAGCTGAACCCTGACATACCCAGAATTTCACCGGGCAGCTCCCCTGCCTTGAGCATCGGAGCAGTTCATTTTCTGGAGTTCTGGTGATGAACTATGTTCTCCTTAGGGCTGCCAGGCGGAGTCTTCCGCCCAGCAGTGAGCCCGGTGATGTCACCGGCAATGATGGGCAGGCTATAGTGCTGCCCTAGCCTGTAAAACAGCTAGGGCAGCGCTAAAGCCCACTCATCAGACCCGGTGACATCACCGAACACACACTGCTGGGCGGAAGCCGTCGCCCGGCAGTGTGTTATTATAAATAAAAGAGCCCCTGCCCTGCGCGATCCAGCGCAGGGCAAGGGAGAGCATCGGAGCATGAACTGCTCCGATGCTCAAGTCAGGGCGGCTGCCTGGGTGAAATTCTAACTACGTCAGGGTTCAGCTCTGAACCCGGACAACCCCTTTAAAGCGGTTGGCCACTTTCTGGTTATTGTTGACCAATGTGTTAGTTAAGTGCCGTATAATCATCATCTCACAACTAAAACCTTTGTTGAAATTCTGTACAATTTTCTAAATTTTGTAAGGTATGCCACCTTGTTGACCACGTCTTTTGTGCTGTCCACACAGGGGTCCCGTCCGTAAAATGGCTTCTGATGGAGGATCATGTGACCAGGCAAATAACTTCCATATGATGTCTTCTCCATTAAAACACCCTGCACCTGTACTAAACTAACAACAGAACAAGTGCAGTAGGAAACATCACATGGAGGTGATCTGCCTGGTCACATGACCCTCCATCAGCAGCCATTTTATGTAAACCCATGGAGCATACCTGATGAAATATAAAAGGGGCTAAAAGGGGAAAAATGATGGTGAAGCGGGTCAAAGCTTGTTCACCGATGCATCGGACACCTAATTCCCATATGAATTAAACTGCAGATTATCTAAAATGACACCGATTTCAACTAACCAATATCTTCCAAACACCCTTTTGTGAATTTTTCCCCAGCTGCCCACAACTGGACTGCATATACAAGATACAAACACACCAATGGTAAAGGAAGAGGTAAAATAGTACTCTCTCTAAAAGCTATTACATATCTTGTTGGCTTTTGGTGCAGCTACTGTCATTGTGTGCTATAATTAATAATACTATTAGTATTCATGGTATAAATAGCAGGTTTTCCCCAAATATATCACACCAGCATATGCAGTCCCGGTCAAAATACATATCTCCCTTAACCCCTTCCCGACAAGCGCCGTAATAGTACGGCGCTGGCCGGGTCTTTAAAGATGGCGCCCGCTCCTGAGCGGAGCGGACGCCATAGCCACGGGTGGCCGCCTGCTTCCTATAGCAGACACCCGCGGGTAATGTCCACAACTGGCAGTAATGCTGATCGCAGACATTTAACCCCTCAGATGCCGTGATCAATCCTGACCACAGATTCTGAGCGTGCTTTCGGTTGTGCTCCGGCTCCCCCGTGTGGCGATCGGAGGTGCCGGAGTGTGTATGCAGCGGCCCCCTGTCTTTGTGAATGACAGGAGGCTGCTGCATAGTGTTTCCTATGGAGCCCTTGCCTGTAACAGGGCTCCATAGGAAAGTAGTGAAATCATCATAGATTCCAATGCAAGTGCATTGGAGTCTATGTTATCAGCAATCTAATGATTGCATGTTATATGGGAACTATAAAAAGTATAAAAAAAAAAAAAAAAAAATTCAAAAATCACCCCCTTTTCCCAAAATAAAAATAAATTAAAAAAAATACACATCATATGTGTCGCAATGTGCGAAAACGCCCATAATATAAAAATATATTCCCCATACAGCAAAACGGAAAAAGCGTCCAAATGGCTGATTCATTGTTTTTGGTCGCTTCATTTTCTACAAACAAATTTTTATAAAAAGTGATCAAAAAGTCACACACACCCCAGAATGGTATCAATGAAAAGTTTAGATCGCCCCGCAAAAAATTAGCCCCACAAACATCTCCGTACATTTAATTACAAAAAGTTATAGGGGTCAAAATATGGCGACAAAAAAATAACAGATTTCTTTTTTCCCACTTTATTTTTTTATCACTATCAAAACGCAAGAAAAACTATACTTCTATAAAAAAGGTATCGCCGGATTCGTACTGACCTGTAGAATAAAAGTAACCGGTCAGTTTTATCGAACGTCATAAATAAATAAAAAACATAAAACGGTGGTGGAATAGTGTTTTTTTTTTTTTTTGCAATTTCACCCCAACTGGAATTTTTTTCCTGCTTCCCACTACATCATACGCAACATTAATTGGTGGCGTTGGAAAGTACAACTTGTCCCGCAAAAAACAAGCCCTCATATGGCTATGTGAAAACGCAACAAAACGAAAACGCAACAAAAAAAAACCTCCGGGGGTTAAAGGAAATGTGTGAAAAAAATATGTTCTGCCAGTTAATACTAGATAGAAACACACATCCTTTTTTTCTAAACTGTTTTTATTTTCTGATTACAGATTTTTTTATTCTATTTTCTGAACATGATTATGGGGGCTGTTCTTAACGGCATTTAGAAAATTGCTTTACGGCAGCCACATGGGCCATATACACAATGGTCAGGAGGGGACCTCATTGACTTCTATGGGAGAGTTTTCTAGGCATGCTCTGTGACCTGTGCAGAGGTCATTGTACAAGGAAGGAGTAGATAAGCTCTGACAATCACCTATTGTGAATGGCGGATCCTGTCTTATCTGTCATTCTAATCCTTACTGTAATGATATCACCTCTGTGTACAGATAAGGCTACTTTCACACCTGCGTTTAGGTCGGATCCGTCTGGTATGTGCCCAGACGGATCCGCACCTATAATGCAAACGCTTAGATCCGTTCAGAACGGATCCATTTGCATTACCATGAACAAAAAAAAAAAAAATTTTTTTTTTTTTCATGATAATGCAAACGGATCCGTTTTTACTTTACATTGAAAGTCAATGGGGACGGATCCGTTTGAAAATTGAGCCATATTGTGTCAACTTCAAACGGATCCGTCCCCATTGACTTACATTGTAAGTCTGGACGGATCCGTTTGCCTCCGCACGGCCAGGCGGACACCTGAACGCTGCAAGCTGCGTTCAGGTGTCCGCCTGCTGAGCGGAGCGGAGGCTGAACGCTGCCAAACTGATGCATTCTGAGCGGATCCGCATCCATTCAGAATGCATTAGGGCTGGACGGATCCGTTCGGGGCCGCTTGTGAGCCCCTTCAAACGGAACTCACAAGCGGAGCCCCGAACGCTAGTGTGAAAGTAGCCTAAGCAGGTAACTACAGTAAAGTGATCCGTACAGACCAAGAAGTGGTGCCTATTTTTAGGCTTAGTGGCCAGGGCGAAAACTGCAGGACTTTATAGTTTTTGTCTAAATCTAGACATGAAAAATAAAATTATACATAAAAATTAGATTTTCACTAATTTGAAAAAAGGCTATGCAAACAGTGTGAACCGAGTCTAAATATGCACAAAATATATCAGTGATTGGAGAATAAATTTGGTACAAACTGACACTTTTGTCTAACTTTGTCTACGTTTTGGTTGGCTTATTTGGGGCATGTTGTCACATTTTAAAACGTTTCAATTGAATTTTAATCCCATGGAACCCAGTTACACAGAAATGAACAGTGGATAAGTTAGGGAAAAAAAACATATCTAGAGGAAAGCCAGGCAGGTCTAAAACCATATATATTTTACCTTCGTACTATATAACAAAACATGGACACAAAGCAAATAGTTTTGCTACACAAATATAGCCCTTTATACAATAGAATCAGAGATAATACAAGTAAGACATTACAATGGGGCACAGTGTACATTCTTTTCTTGCCAACATATTATTTGTATACAGGTAAACATTCATTTGCAGTTTCCCTTTATTAGAAAGCTGTACATGTAAGATACTGTATATGCAGGTCCATGAATTAAACTAAGTTGAGATGACAAGACTGTCCTAAATGAACATCCTTTACATGGGTCATCAAGATCTTATTTACTGGTAACAACACTATTAACACATTTTGGTATTTGTTATATGGTGTCTAACTTTTCACACAACTTTGCATAGATCAATAGTACAAGCGACCATAACAAACTTTGTAATATATCTTATCAGAGAGAAATGTTTAACACTCTTTCTGCTTTTTATTTCTTCCTCTGCTTCCCGCTTGCTAAATGATTCACTTTCAAACAATCCAGGACGGACCAGCTCACTGAAGTATCAGATTAAACATGTGCCAGACACAGAAAGAGAATCTATAATACAGTTTCTGTCTCTGTCCAAGTGCTTAATTCACATCCGTGGAGTCAATACTTCTCTATGATGTCCTCCATGATCTTGAGGCTGCTTTTGAGTAAGAGAAATTTAGAAAGCAGAGACTCTACTGTGCACAGTGGATAGGAGCAAGTCTCTACCCACCAGATCCGGAACTGCAAACTAGACATTCAGCATGCACAGGGGAAAACTGGTAAAAAAAAAAAAAAGCCAAATTAAAGTCCTATAATGGCCAGAAATAGTGTTATTCCTCGTACACAAACACTGTACTATTGATTAATGCAGAGTTTGTTGAAAGGTTAGGTACGCTTTATTTTATGCACTTATATAGCACTGACATATTCCGCAGCGCTTTACAAACATTATCATCAAGCTGTCCCCAATGGGGCTCACAATCTAAGTTCCCTCTCAGTATGTCTTTGGAGTGTGAGAGGAAACCGGAGTACCTGGAGGAAACCCACGGGAAGAACATACAACCTTCATGCAGAGGTTGTCCTTGGTCGGAGTCGAACTTAGGACCCCAGCTTTATATGTTTTTCCCAATAATAGAATACTGTTTCTTCCTTCCAATTTTAAAAATAACAATGGAAATCTCTCTACACCGCGCAAGGATCTAAAACACTTCTCAATTTACAAAAACACTATGAAATTGTCCTTACCCAAGTCTCAACCCATCATCAATAGTACAGACCTTAGCATTTGGGAACTGTAGAACAAATAAAACTATCCTGTATTACATTAAACTGCTCTCAGCTCAATTATATATAGAATTGTTAATGTATGTTGACGCTTATTTGGACCTCGGAAAATATAGCTTGCTGGTAAACCATGTCAATACTTTAGTCCTGTTATATAGCGCCGACTGCAGTGACACTGAACACACTGTAAATACTGGTAAGTAGCCAAAAACAGCTCCAAATCTTACCCCCCAGTTATAGCTGCTGCCTGCTCTGTAGTAGACTTCTCATACCAGTACTAAAACTGCTGAGCTTAACTATAGCCGACTTGAAGTTAAAGGGGTTGTCCAGGTTCAGAGCTGAACCTGGACATACAGCCATTTTCACCCAGGCAGCCCCCCTGACATGAGCATTTCATGCTCTGATGCTCTCCATTGCCCTGCGCTGGTTCGCGCAGGGCAGGGGCTCTTTTGTTTACAATAACACTGTGTTCGGTGACGTCACCGACTCTGATGGGCGTGCTTTAGTGCCGCCCTAGCAGTTTTACAGCATAGGGCAGCACTAAATCCCGCTGATCAGTGCCGGTGACGTCACCGGGGTTCCTGGCAGCCCCATGGAGAGCGCTGGTTCGTCACCGGAACTCTTGAAAATGCCTTTGTTCTGTGCGATTTAGCGCAGAGCAAAGGAGAGCATTGGAGCATGAACTGCTCTAATGCTAGTCAGGGGGGCTGCTTGGGTGAAAATGGAGGTATGTCTGGGTTCAGAGCTGAACCCCTTTAACATAGGAGGAGCTTTAGAATTAGTCTCTTTGCAGGCATACCTTGATTATTAAGACAAACCACATGAGTAAAACAAACTATAGAGTGAATTCTGCCAATTTAGCACACATCAAAACCTAATAAATATTACCAGCCAAAATGTAAGTTGGGCATATTTTACTAAATGAAAAGTTAGAACAATAGTCAAAGTTTTGGAATTTGGATTTACTTACCTACAGAGATTTGGGATTTTGTTTTATTGTGGCCGTTGTCCTTCTCTCAGCTCACCAGAGGATAGGTCTAGGGATGAGTGAAGTGGTACCTTGGAACCGAACCCAAATTCGGGAAATAGTTTTTTACAGTACAAATTAATTTATGAAGTTATTGCGCAAAGTCTTGCGAGACTTCGCAAAGCAATACCTTCGGCTCATCGGAGCCAACACATTCTAATACTGTACGGAGCTCCTGCTCCGTACAGTATTGGAACGAAGTTTTATGCAAATCGACTTCGGATGTTTCATCCTAAGTCGATTCGCTCATCCCTAGATAGGTCATCAGTATAAAAGTCTCAAAAAATAAAAATAAACTTAGCCTTTTTTTTTTAACTCCACTCGAAATAACCAAAATGACATTTATAAATTGCTACAATTAAAGGGGTTTTCTAGGTTCTAGACCCCCCATTGTTCCAGGACATAAACAGTATACAGAGCCAGAACACCACATCTCCATACACTGTGTAGGGCCATTATAAAGTACTGCATCTCATCCCCCAATCTGATACAGATAACCTATAGCAGGGGACAGCAACCTTTGGCACTCAAGCTGTTGTGAAACTACAATTCCTAGCATCTTCTATTTATTTCTATGGGAGTTATGAGAAGAGCAAGTGTGTATGCTGGGAGTTGTAGTTTCACAACACCTGGAGTGCCGTAAGTTGCCTACCCCTGATCTATCCTATGATAAGTCATCAATATTTATAACCTGGAAGACCTTTCTAATCATCCTATCAGCAAAATGTACTACAAATGATAACGTGTGAATAAAATGCATGAAGCATATCGGGAATGGCTGTTGGGTTTTAACTGACTGGGCCGAAGGCGCATAAAGTTTTCCAATAATGCAGTATTATGCATGAATGTGTGTGAGCTGCAGACATTTTGCCAATCTCCCTATATTGCTCAGTAACTACACATTTCCCAAGAACAAAGGCTACTCACATTGATGGCTCTTTGCTTCGAGTGCCCTGTCAGTAGTATTAATACCTCTGGGCAGTGCCAATAGGGTTTCATTTGACGTATTGCATGTCCTGATTGCTGCCAAGCCGGGTCATCTACAGTCCAGCAATCTGCCTCAGATGGCTACAGCTTTTTGAATGGTGCTATCAGGCAGCATGTCCTAACTGGGGAAATCTCGCTCTCTCAGATTACTTACGTCTTTAGCTAGATGGCAAAATGACAAAAACGCTTAAGGCAGAAAACAGGCAAAAATGTAATTTTACAAAATGATATTCTTTCACTTATCTAAAAGTACCTTTACATCTTTAGAATTATCCAATTATCCTTTGTCTGACATTCCTCTCATTTTTCAGCATTTTGTACAGTATAATGTCCTTATAAAGAACAAGTACTAAAAGATTGCGATTTTAGAAAATGGTTTAGTAGCAACTAACGTAAAATCTTCGATCATGCTTTTACATAATCGCTACTAAAGTGGGTTTTCTAGGACTTTAAATTTAACGTACCTCTACTGATCAGGTGAAGGGGAGGTGGCACGCGACAGGTCACAGCTGCAGTACCAAGCACCGCCAAAGTCTGGGGCAGGGATGGGCAAACTGTGGCTCTCCAGCTGTTGTAAAACTACAAATTCCATCATGCCCTGCTGTAGGCAGACTGGGCATACTGGGAGTTGTAGTTTTACAACAGCTGGAGAGCCGCAGTTTGCCCATCCCTGGTCTGGAGTAACAATGATGGTGGCCTGCTGTTGCTGGAGCCCCACAATACTATGAAGAGGACAAGATACTGTAAAATCTTGCTACTCTGGTAAAATACTGCATGTAGCCATGCTGGCAATGCTGGAAGGTACACACTGGGCCCTAAAAAGGCTATTGGAGAAGCTTGAGGCAATTTTCCATTTCATTTTTTAAGCCAAGGCCAGGCCATCCTACAGTGATGAAACGCATAATGAACTTCTCATTGTTGTTTTTTTTTGGACCTGGGTGTGTGAACTCAGTCTACAAAAACTTTTGATAGACTTGTGGTGCATGTCTTTATAGTAGGATGAAACAGGTTGAAGTCTATCCCGTTGGGCAGTCCTCAAGCACATAAAACTGTCAGGATATTGGAGATGTCCACAGAGAAAAATGTCATCTCTGGGGCCAGTTTTTTAAACTGATGATCTATCCTCTGGATAGATCATCAGCATCTGATCGGCGGGGGTCCTACACCCGGGACCTCCGCCGATCAGCTGTTTGAGAAGGCAGCGGTGCTGGCAGTAGTGCTGCAGCCTTTTTTCTGTTTACCGCAGGCCCAGTGACGTCACGATTAGGGTCACTGGCCTGGGTGCGGCTAAGCGTCATTCAAGTGAACAGAGCTTAGCCGTGCCCAGGCCAGTTATACTAGTCGTGACGTCACTGGGCCTGCGGTAAACAGTGAGTGCCGCGGCCTTCTCAAACAGCTGATCGAGAGGGGTTCCGGGTGTTGGACCCCCGCCGATCAGATGCTGATGATCTGTCGAGAGGATAGATCATCGGTTTAAAAAAACTGCAGAACCCCTTTAATATAAATTCACATATGTAAGAGTGACAGGCTATGTTTAACCAGTTGGAGAACATGATATAAAAAATTCCAGTTAGGCAGACAGTAGTTCAGTAAATTCAAACCTGCATAGTTATTTAAAGGCTCCTAGAACGCAGAACTTACATAGCACCTTTCACCTATGTAACCTTTGAGTTACTACTTCCCGATACATGATAGATATGTAAATTAGTAGCAAAAATATGACAAACAAGTCATCCATGAAACCTAGGATACCAAAGACAGCTTCTGGAATAATGTCCAAGGGTGAAACCAGATAGAACAATGCTCCAAGCAGACAGAGTACAATCCTTATTCGGAACATCCGGAATAAGCCACCAACTGAAAACATTTCACGGAAGGCATGGCGTAGCAGTGTTGGTAAGTCCATAATTCTATCCACGAGCTAGAATATTAAGAGATAAGAGGTCATGTCAGACGCTTCCATCTACAGTCTTCAAATGGTTCTCTACAAACAAACGTGTGCTATAAGATGACAAGACACAAAATGCTCATATGCAATATAGTTTGAGAAATATTCAGCTATAGCGTCATAGAAACAAAAAAGTGTGCAAATTGCACAAAAAGTTTCAAACCGATGCATGTGGCATAATATACACTCATTGACAAAAAAATATAAGAATATACCCATAAAGAAATGTCAGATTGCTGCAAAACTTGGCATGTAAATAATTACCAGAGTGGTCTGATCAGATACTGGGTTTTGCCACAAGAGGGCGTAAAAGTGCTTTCCCTATTACTCTATAACTGTGATGGCTAACCTCAGGCACTCTACCTGTGGTAAAACTACAACCCCCCCCCCCCAAGATGTATACTTGCTTGGCTGTTCTAAGAACTCCATAGAAATGAATGGAGCATGCTGGGAGTCGTAGTTTCACCACAGCTGGGGTGCCGGAGGTTAGCCATCACTGCCCTATAAAAAGGCTCCCAGAGGCTACTTTTGTGTAACATACCTGTTGGTGAGAGATCGTTGACTGCTAGACATGCCTCTGCAATGCACTCCAAGACATTTTGCCCAGTCAATAGACTTTGATCGGGGGCACATCACATGGGAGAATAGAATAGTCATTTTGATGAACTGCCCGCAATCTAGGCTGTTCTGACCTAGCTGATAGGAGGTGTTGGGAGCAGTGGTTACATGAGGGTACGCACACACGGTGAATGGGATCTGGACAGCCCAGACCAGTAGAGGGGATTTTGTTTGATCCGATGACCAGCACAAGCAGCTCCCACAGTTTTGTTGTCCAAAATCCATGCACACCCGTCTCTGCACGGACCATTGCCGGACACTTAGAAGAAAAAAAATTGGTGTTACAGCGCCCATTGTGTTTCCAGACATTGACAACAAGCCACCATCGCCTTCGTTTGCAGCGGTGTCATGGACGAGAAACCTGGACAGCTACAGACTGAACCCATACCTAAGTTTTGTTTAGGATGCCACGGTCGGATTCAAATATGGAGGCCTCGTGGTGAGCTCCTCAACCCTGCCTTTGCTGTGAAGCAACACATGACCCCAACTGCTGGTGTGTTAGTCTGGGGAGCCATCTCATACAACATTTGGTCACCCCTAGTAGTGATATGAGGGACACTAACAGCTCAGCGATATGTGCAGGACACCCTGTTGCCTCTCATGGCAGGGCTGGCATTTTTCAGCAGGATAATGCTCATCCACACATAGCAAGGGTTTCCCAGGAAAGTCTTTGCCAGACTGAAACAGTTCCAGTTTTAATCAGAAAATAAAGAATTTGTGGGACCAGCTGGAACGTCAGCTTCAGCAACCTACAAGTGGGCAGGATCTACAGGCCCAGCTGTAAAATCTGTAGGTAAATGTGCTGCAGGATACAATACGGGCCCTGTGTGCCTCCATGCCCAACTATATCTCATCTTGTATCCAGGCTAGAGGAAGCCCAACAGGGTCATAGAGTAGAGTCTCCTTTCAATTGTACAGTTTTCCCCTATAAACTTATCCCTTCAACTTAAAGGGAATCTGTCACCAGGTTTTAGCATATTAAGCTGTCACCATTGCCATGTACAATAAACTACCTTCTTTCCTACTTTTTTCGTTTCATGCTGTCATTTTGATTAAAAAAAAATATCCTCCCACAGCCGGTGAACGGCGCCACCCTCTCCGCTACGGGATGATATTTCTTGATGAGGAGGCGTGCTTGGGTTGGAAATTAAGGCGGGCTGGGCACTGCAGGGGGCGTTACTAGGTTCAAGAGAAGAAGAATAACGCCCCTCTGGGCACCTTGGAGGTTCATTTGCATAACAGAAAATGTGCTTTTTTTAAAATCAAATTGACAGCATGAAACGAAAAAAGTTGGAAAGAAGGTAGTTTATTGTACATGGCAATGGTGACAGCTTTAGGCTACTTTCACACTAGCGTTCGGAGCGGGTCAGTCTGATGTTTAATCAGACGGATCCTCTCCTATAATGCAGACGTTTGCATCCGTTCAGAACGGATCCGTCTGCATTATAACTTAGAAAAATTTCTAAGTGTGAAAGTAGCCTGAGCGGATCCGTCCAGACTTTACATTGAAAGTCAATGGGGGACGGATCCGTTTGAAGATTGAGCCATAAAGTGTCATCTTCAAACGGATCCGTCCCCATTGACTTACATTGTAAGTCTGGACGGATCCGCTTGACTCCGCACGGCCAGGCGGACACCCGAACGATGCAAGCAGCGTTCAGGTGTCCGCCTGCGGAGCGGAGGCTGAACGCCGCCAGACTGATGCATTCTGAGCGGATCCGCGTCCACTCAGAATGCATTAGGGCTGTACGGATGCGTTCGGGGCCGCTTGTGAGCCCCTTCAAACGGAGCTCACGAGCGGAGCCCCGAACGCTAGTGTGAAAGTAGCCTAATATGCTAAAACCTGGTGACAGATTCCCTTTGATACTGTTATCACTTACATATATCATTACATTCACACATGGAATTTTTATACAGTTCCAACAACTCCTTGGTGTGTTATTTTCTTTGGCAACGAGTGTATTTTGTACATCTCACTAAGCACGGTAGGCACTTTCTTTACACCAATATTTCACAACAAAAACAGTGCATCTTTTATACCCTTCCTGATGCAGCAATTTTTTATTACATTTTTTTAATTTTGGAGGAAAAGGTGTACATTCTAATGGCACCATTTAATATTGCGTGCGATGTAATGGTAATCTTAGGGGGAGAAAAAAATAAATCTAAAAGGGGTGGAATTGGGAACAAAACACAATTCCACCGTTGTTTTATGGGTTTCATTATGGGTTAGACATAACTATAAAAAATGAGTTGTGGGGTCAGAATATGGCGAAAAGTTTTTCTTTTTTTCAGTATTAAGACGCAATAAAAACTATACATATGTGGTATAACCTTATTCACACTGCCCCGTGGAATGAAGAGCACACGTCAGTTTTACTGTATAGAGAACGCCGTAAAAGCAAAACCACCCAATTAGGAATTTTCTTCCAGCTTCCGCTTACATTCTATGCAGTCTCCTCCAGAGACTTCTATGACACCTCTGTATGCATCTGATTTTATATGTGCTGCATATGGTATCATATTACAGAAGCGTTCAGTCATGCGGCACCACAGAAGCATTCTGACATGTGGCACAGCAGAAAATAAACTGCGGCACTTAGGAGTCCCTGTGGCGCTATAATGCAGTGCCGAAGGGACTCAGCCAAGGCACAGCCTTTTGCATGCAGCTTTACCTAATGAAAAACATCAGCAAAAATGTTTTTTACTTCTTTACACTTACAGATCGTGGCTGACCAGAAAATCTTCTATTATAACTATTAACTTCCTGAAATATCTCTTGGGCATCCTGCTGCTCGCCAGCTTGAAATACTGGAAACAATAAAGTTACCTAAAATGCAAAAATAATAATATTTGTTTACTTTACAACAGGTTCATTATTATAAAGAGGGAATTTAATAAACAATTGCTGTAAAAAGTAAGCCAGCCTCACAGGTCTAAATTAATCAGTTCAATCAAAAAGATCACTTTATCTGACCAATGACACATCAGCATTAAAACTTTCCTCCAGATTGTCTAGTGCACCAACAATCATTCCATGAAAGAACGTTCCCAGAAAGATTGATCTCTCTGTGTCTGGTGTCACTGTAAACTTATGGCCAATGTGAGTAACTGTCCAGCTTAATACAGACAAATATTTGTATGGCTGTTTCAGAGTTAACCTTCAAGTCTACTTTTACCTATGTGTATGGTCACCTATGCACATTAAATAGCCGTTTGGACTAGGGTTGTTTCGATACCAATATTTTGATTCAGTTTTGCACTGCGCCACCAATGATTTTAATACTGGGGGGGGTTGAGGGGAGGGGGTGCACTGCGCCACCAATTATTTTAATACTGGGGAGGAGGGCGCACTGCGCCACCAATGATAGTTAACATTTGGATTTGTATTAAACGTTTACTTTCATTGGTGGCGCAGTGCGCCCGCCCCTCTCTCCTCATTGGTGGCAGCAGCAGGTTCCTTCTCCCCTGTGCTGCTCAGAACACGGAGCGCGCTGAGAGCAGCACGCTCCATGTTCTCTGATACTAGACTGCGCAATAGCGAAGCCTAGTATCGAAAAAAGGCAAATCCCAGTATCAAGGTCGATACCAGACAAAAATATCGATTGGGTATTTAAAATTAGATACCCGAAACAACCCTAGTTTGGATCCTCATCCATAAATACAAACACAAGGATAGGCCAAATGTGCAGGGTTATTTTAATGGGAAGCTAGGAATGAAGGTGTCTGGCAGCAGACTAAATTTCAATTGTGCAAACCTGTTTCGACTTTTTAAAGAGAGATTTTGGGGAACCAGGAGTCACCACTGAAACTAGATTTAGCCCAATTTACCCGTAACCGGGAATATCCACTGTAATTATCAACCATATTAAGCAGTGCCTCTAAAGATGGGCAAGGATCCGCCAAATATACCAACATATCATCGGCATATAAAGACAATTTCTCCTGAATACCTGCCATGTTCCAGGCCTCAAACAATGAGTTCACATTAATCAGTTTAGCAAGAGGTTCCAGAACAAGAGCAAAAGTAATAGTGACAGCAGACAGCCCTGTCGGGTACCCCTGTACAGGAGAAGAGGGTCCGAAAAGTATCCATTCACCCTCACTCTAGCTACTGGGGCCTGATAGAAAGTAGCAACCAACGCAAAAATTCAGAGGAAAACGCATACAGGTGACAATGTCTCCCAAATAAAGATTCACTCGACTGAATCAAAGACCTTCTCGTTATCAAGAGAGGCAATCACCCGTGAGCCCGCATTATCATGACACACCTGCAGGTTCATAAAAAGCATCCCCAGTTTTACCAGGCATAAAAGCCCATCTGATCCAGATCAATCACGGAAAGTGTTACTGCGGTCAGACGATGTGCTAGAACTAAGCTAAGATTTTTACGTCAATGTTAAAGGGGTTGTCCAAGTTAATTTATTGATGACCTATCCTCAGGATAGGTCATCAATATCAGATCGGCGGGGGTCCGACACCCCGCCGATCAGCTGTTTGAAGAGGAGGCGCGCGCCGTGCCAGCGCTGCTTCCTCTTCACTGTTTACCTTCTCGCCGTTGCATTTGCAGTGGTCAGCAGGTGTAATTACACCCAAGCTGTCCCATTCATTTCAATGGGATGGATCACGTGTAATTACACCTGCTCACCACTGCAGATGCAACGGCGAAAAGGTAAACAGTGAAGAGGCACGGCGCGCGCCTCCTCTTCAAACAGCTGATCAGCGGGGGTGCCGGGTGTCGGACCCCCGCCGATCTGATATTGATGACCTATCCTGAGGATAGGTCATCAATATAACTTGGACAACCCTTTTAAAGGAGGGAGATTGGTCTATATGAACTACATTGCTCAGGTGGCCAGAGTAAGATCACTTTAATTTAAAAGGGGTTGTACAGGATTAGAAAAACACTGCCTCCACCCGGCAGTGTGTTATTGTAAGTAAAAGAGCCCTTGCCCAGCGCAGGGCAAGGGAGAGCATCGGAGCATAAACTGCTCCAGTGCTCATGTCAGTGGGGGGCTGCCTGGATGAAATTATTGGTATGTCCGGGTTCAGCTCTGAACCCGGACAACCCCTTTAACTTCTCACCTCTCCTGTTCTTATACTATAAACCGTGATAAGCAGGGTGTTCTAGTGGTGATAGATAATCAGTTCTCACCTCTCCTGTGTTCTCTCCTGTCCTTATACTATAAACAGTAATAAGTAAGGTATTCTAGTGATGATAGATAATCAGTTCTCACCTCTACTGTGTTCTCTCCTGTCCCTTATACCAGGGATGCTCAACCTGCGGCCCTCCAGCTGTTGTAAAATTTTAATTTAAACTTAGGCAGCAATTCTGTGAGCAGTAAAGTAAAGCAGTAAAATAAATTTTCTTAGAGGCAAAACTGTAAATCTGGTCTGAACGCACATTCATTCAGAAGATAAGCAAACAACTACGAAACATTGATTCTTACCATTTGTCGGCAAATAGGACAGCTAATGGCACCAAGCCATGACCCATATCTCCAATAAGCAATAATGCATGGACCTATATAGAGATAGCATTATCATTATTTTCAATTAAATATTTGACTGTGAAAAATACATTATACCAGAAATGTACATAAATATAATTAACTTGTCACTGAGTTCTCAGAAAACTTGTTTTAGAGACATACCAAAGGTTTTGATCGGTGCTGACAACTCCCTGAACAGGAGGAAAGCGAAAAGCCTGCATAGTGGACTCGATCTCCTCACTGCAGCAAAAGGAATCAAGACAGGCCCACAAACTTTCAATTTAGTCTGTCTTGCTTCTTCTCCAGCAGTAAAAATAGAAAGCGTGATACGTGAGCAAGTCTGTCTCCTCTACCAATCAAAACTTTTGATATGTTTCTGAAAACTCAGTGAACTTTTAAAAGGTGTTCTCCGGGACTTTCACGTTGATGTCCTATCCTCGGGACAGGTCATCAATATCAGATCAGTGTGGGTCTTGGTACTGCAGCTCAGCTGATTTGCGCCTAGGCCATGTGATTGATGAAAGTGACGAGCCATCAATATCAAAATCCTAGAGAACCCCTTTATAGGGGTTGTGCCATGAAACACTTTATACATGTTTCAAACCAGCACCTGGATCTAAATACTTTTGTAATTATATGTAATAAAAATTATTTTTGCATAGCCACTGTTATCCAATAAAATGTATCTGTATAGCGCCGCCTACTGTTTGTTCTTTTCCTTATTTCTTGTCCACTTCACTGAGGCGGTCGCACATGCTCAGTTTACATTTTCAACTGCCATCAGCCATATCTACTGATAGAAGCGGTGCCAGTTACAGGGAAAGGACATGCCCCTGAGCTTGAAATAAATCTAGCAGAATAACTAGTGCATTGAATGACAATATCTCTGGTTCCATGTGAGGAACAAGGCTGGTTCCAGCTTTGTTAGAAGGGTATTGTCATGTACTACACTGTATATGATGTCTGATTTTCATTTTTTACATCAATCATGGCATTACCCCTTTAAATCTGGTTTGAAATAATGAATTACTTTAATAATTCATTTTAATTAAAACTATGCATTTTACTAATTTACCACAAAAAAGATGTCCGCAGTTTGTTTCCACTGGAAATGTAGCCTGCTGCAAACAGACTGGACAAGACATATCCGAGTAGAACTGAGGTCGAGATTGGACAGTTGTTTCCTGTGAATACAAAAGAGCAAGCAAAACTAAAATGCCAGTTCCCACTGCTATCCTGGCCTATTAATGCTGAATTATTCATTAGATACAACACGTATGTGAATATCCACTTTTTAACACCATGTTTTAAACTGTAAGAAGATTCTAGAACTGGTAAAGGATTCTTCACTGACTTACACATCAAATCCACCATGAAACCAGTCAGCAGAAACCAAGGCTTTGCTTACGCGTTCAGATGACTAATCCTTGCTCATAGCCATCTGCTGGTGAGTTTAAACACTCCCTTTACATTTCCATCACATGACTATTACCCAAACTCATTAGGTAACACTGATAAGTATGAGTTAAGACCATATTTAACCCGTTAATCAGTCTCTATTCACACTCAAACCGTGCAACTGCATGGGTTACACTCCTAGTTTTTAGGTTAAAAAAATCTGTGTAGATTTCCAATATATTTTCATAGTAGTCAAAGCTCAAGATCTCCTGCATAGACACAGAACTGAAAGAGAATATGCTGTCTACTTGTACCCGCCTCTATAGGTCTCATGGACAGCAATAAAACGCTAATCTCCCTCCAGTAGGGTCGACAGGCAGCAACCATATCAAAAATTATTTAAAGGGAATCTGTTCAGCTCCAAAACACCCCCCACGGTGTACAGTATAAGTGATTCTGAGTCTGATCTTCATACTCACTTGTATTCTGAGGCTGTGCTCCTATAAACCAGCAGTAAAATGCATTAGGAGGACTCTTCTTTGAGTCCTCTCTGTTATGTGCATGAACTCAGGAGTCCTCTCAATGCATTTATTGCTGGTTTGTTGGAGCACAGCCTCAGAATGCAAGTGAGTATGAAGGGAAAACTACAGCGTCACTTACTCTAATTTGGGGGGTGTTTTGTTGCCGTTACATCCCCTTTAATCAAAGGTGAATTTAGCCCAGAAGGCAGAAAGGAGATGTTTCAGATTCCAACTCCTAAATATTTAAACCTAAACATATACAAAGAGGTAACATACCTGTTCATTTTGAAGTTGCTCCCTAATGGCGCGTACCCTTTCTTGGTTTTCGGGGTGAATGTTTTGCTGCTCATTTCTGTTAAACCAATGGAAAACACAAGTTTTATGAGGGTAACTCTAAAAGGGTCCTCTAGGAATGATTTAAAGAGGACCTTTCACCGATTCTGACATTGTGAACTAAGTATCATGACATATACAGCGGCGCCCAGGGATCTCACTGCACTTACTATTATCCCTGGGCGCCGCTCCGTTCTCCCGTTATGTCCTCCGGTATGTTTCGGTCACTCGGTTATAGTAGGAGGAGTCTGCCCTTGTTCTTCTGGGCGTCTCCTTCTCCTAGGCTGTAGCGCTGGCCAATCGCAGCGCAGAGCTCACAGCCTGGGAGAAAAAACCTCCCAGGCTGTGAGCTCTGCACTGCGATTGGCCAGCGCTACAGCCTAGGAGAAGGAGACGCCCAGCAGAACAAGGGCAGACTCCGCCTACTATAACCAAGTCCCCTAAGTCTCCGCCTACTATAACCAAGTCCCCGAACATACTGGAGGGCATAGCAGGAGAACGGAGCGGCGCCCAGGGATAATAGTAAGTGCAGTGAGATCCCTGGGCGCCGCTGTATATGTCATGATACTTAGTTCACAATGTTTGGACCGATGAAAGGTCCTCTTTAAAATGGCAGCCAGCAACCTGACCTAGAATGTGAGCAGGACTGGTTGCCTCCACTTACACAGCTGCCTATGGGGGTGAGGTGGCGGGGCCTCACTACACTGCTCTACAATAGATAGGAATGGTGCAGTCTTTCCTATGATATGTCATCATGGCTGAGCAGCCTAACAGGAACACTCACCAATATGTAGTATATGTAAGGGCCAGAGTAATCCACAAAAAAGTTTATCAGCTCACCCGCTGCTAGCAAGAGACGTGCACAGAGCTCCCGGACCAGGAAACTTGCAATGAGAAAAATAAAAACCCTCCAGCACGGTCATCCTCTGTTAAAATCAAAGTTTTATTTGGTATACATTACAAGTACAGGAACATGAGCCATAACAGGTTGACGCGTCATAGTTATGACTAAGACTTAATGTTGAAACGCGTCAACCTGTTATGGCTCATGTTCCTGTACTTGTAGTGTAGTGAGGCCAAGTCCCCTGACCCCCATAGGCAGCTCTACAAGTTGAGGCAACCTGTCCTGCTCACATTCTAGGACAGGTTGTTGCCAGCCATTTTGAATCACTCCTGGAGAACCCCTGTAACTTCACACCATTAAAACAGAACTGTCTAGACCATACTCTAAATTATGAAAAGGATATTAGCTCTTCACACAGGTACAATAGCTGGTGAAATGGGCAAATCTAACATTGACAATAAGACAAACAAGCAAGTGTGACCAGAACTAAAACTAATTGTGAGAATGTAATTTATTGTCCCGGCAGATCTGGAAAATGCCTAAATGTATTAAACATTCCATCAGCAATAGTATCTTAAAGGGGTTGTCTCAGTTCAGTAAGTGGCATTTATCATGTAGAGAAAGTTAATACAAGGCACTTACTAATGTATTATGATCATCCATATTGCCTCCTTTGCTGGCTGGATTACTTTTTCCATCACATTATACATTGCTCGTTTCCATGGTTACGACTAGGGATGAGCAAATCGACTTCGGCTGAAACATCCGAAGTCTATTCGCATAAAACTTTGTTTCAATACTGTACGGGGCAGGAGCTCCATACAGTATTAGAATGTATTGGCTCCGATGAGCCAAAGGTATTACTTCGTGAAGTCTCACGTTTTTTTTTTTGCCTTCCTCTGGATCAACTTGCAGGATAACAGGCCGAACTGGATGGACAAATGTCTTTTTTCGGCCTTATGTCCTATGTTACTTTGCATAACTTCTTCAGAAATTGATTAATACTGTGAAAAAACATTTCCTGAACTCGGGTTCGGTTCCCAGGTACCACTTGGAACCGAACCCGAGTACAGGAAATGTTTTTTTACAGTATTAATCAATTTCTGAAGTTATGCGAAGTCTCATCGGAGCCAATACATTCTAATACTGTACTCGGTACAGTATTGAAACAAAATTGTATGCGAATCGACTTCGGATGTTTCCTCCGAAGTAGATTCACTCATCCCTAGTCGTAACCATGGAAACAAGCAATGTATAATGTGATGGAAAAATGAATCCAGCCAGCAAAGGAGGCAATATGGATAATAACAATACATTAGTAAGTGGCTTGTATTAACTTTCTCTACATGATAAATGGCACTTACCGAAGTGACACAACCCCTTTAACTGTGCCCTGATGGAAAACCAGGATTAGGCATGTTAGATTTTATCATGTCTGATCCTTTGTTTTGCAACGGCTGTAGTGTCTGATAATAGCTTGTCTAAATTCCCTTCCGAATAAAACATGCTCTAAGTGCGAGTATTGGCTGACAGACATCTTAGATTGCTGGCATGTCTCTTAAAGGGGTTGTCCACCACTGTCATATTCATCATAAAAAAAAGAAGACTATCTTGAAATGTTACAACTTTTCTTACATGGTATACCACCACCTTGTGGTCAGAGTGCATAGCAATGTGCACGTCCATCTACTGAGTCCTACTGGTCACACATGCTCAGTCCCTCTCCTCACAGCCAGTTCTCTGTTCACTGCACAGCAGTCAATAGGAATAGCTTTCGGCAGACAAAAGACTTGATTGATGACATCCCAGAAGCGGACATTACATAGACGGTAGTATCCTACAAAATGTGAGTATTAGGCCTCATTTACATTTCCATGTCACATCCGTGAAAAAATGCGTACATGTTTTATCTGTGAGGATGTCCGTGAAGGATCCATGGTGGGTTCGTGTGTCTATTTCTACCGTACGTGTGTCATGAAATTCACGGAAGTTGCTCAGCTGAAAATTAAATTTCCAAAGAATCTCCTATTAGTCTTCAGTAAAAAATGGTTGCAACACGGACACAACACAGATGCCATACGTGTTGTGTCAGTGATTTTCACAGACCCATAGACTTCAATGGGCGTGCTTGGTCACGGGTCAAAGTAGTGTTTGTCTCTGTGATTTTCTTACTGACCCACAGGCAGTAACAAAAATACTGAAATGTGGACACATGTAAATCAATGGGTACGTGTGCGGTCCATGGAAAATTCGGACAGTACACGTCAGTGAAATACGTGGAAATGTGAATGAGGCCTTAGGCTGAGTTCACACTTCAGTTATTTGATCAGTAGTGAAGCCTACTCATAGATAAGATATAATCTAAAGATCTGCACATATTCTGTGTTTCTGACCCGCACCTGGTTTGACTCATAATAACCGATGGAAATCACTGAAGTGTGAACTCAGCCTTAGGGCTCGTTCAAACGAACGTATTTTGAGTTCCGTATACAGGCCGTTTCATGCGTTCTGCATACGGTCCGTACACGGAACCATTCATTTCAATGGGTCCACAAAAGATGCGGACAGCGCTCTGTGTGCTGTCCGCATCCGTTGCTCCACAAAAATGATGAGTCATGCCCTATTCTTGTCCGTTTTGCGGACAAGAATAGGCATTTCTATAATAGGCCTCCTGTTCCGTTCCGCAAATTGCGGAAGGCACAAGGGCGGCTTCTGTGCTTTGCGGATCTGCAATTTGCCCTTACAAAGAAGGTGTAATCTATTTCATCTACAGCCTTTGATAAAATCAGGCATCATATTTTCAAAAAAGACAAACTCTAAGGGTCCATTCACACGTCCGCAATTCTGTTCCGCATTTTGTGGAACGGAATTGCGGACCCATTCATTTCTATTGGGGCTGCACGATGTGCTGCCCGGATCCGGAATTGCGGATCCACACTTCCAGGTCCGCAATTCCGGTCCCGAAAAAAAATAGAACATGTCATATTCTTGTCCCCAATTGCGGACAAGATTAGGCATTTTCTATTAAGTGCTGGCGATGTGCGCACCGCAAAATGCGGAACGCACATTGCCGGTGTCCGTGTTTTGTGGATCCGCAAAACACACACAGACCCTTCTGATAATGTTCCCTGTGGAGACAGAAGAGGGATGTGGAGAATGACCACATAAGAGAGCCATTTTTAATAGGTCCACTGCAGTGAACAGAGGCTCACCATGCAGAAACCTGGCTGTGAGGGGAGTGACTGAGCATGCCTGACCACCAGCAGCTCAGTGGATAGACGTGCACATTGCTATACACTTTGAACATGAGGTGGCGCTATACTGTATAGAGTATGCTATGATCTATACAATAATTACAACATGTAACGTGAGACAGCCCCTTTGACAGGCTTTTAAATTGTTCATATACCGTAAATACATCAATTTAAAGCTAGCCATAAAAAGGAGACCATTGCAGATCGAACCCAGTTGGCGACATCCGCAATCTCATGTTTGTGGTGTCCAAGAACATACAGCTTAGTTTAGTAGCATCTGCTGTTAACGATCTGCAGCTAAATATTGGAAGCTTGGCCGAGCATGCATGTGCTCTCAATAAGAAGTAGGGAGTAAGATGCAGCCGGACACCTCTGGGGTGGCTTATTCTCCCTGAGAACAACAGGCCTGGGCAGTGAGAATGAATGGGAAAAATCCCTAGTCTTCCATGTTGGTCATTATCAAAGGAAACCTGTTTTATCCCATGCTATAGTCAAAACATACCGTAACATGAAATATGTGAGAGCAGCAATAAAGATTAAACTGACGACGACGGCCACAACCACTTGGTTGCTTACACCTTCGATAAAGGACTCAACTAAGGGCAAGTGCTGAAGATCCTGTTGGTATTCAGCCATCCCAGAGCACTGGCATCAATCTCTACAAGACAAGAAGAAGATGCAAACACGTTAGATGTAAAGGTACAAGTATGTCCATGGCATAACAGAAGTGTTAAAGAAAACAATAGCTGATCTTAGGGAGACCAGCTACAGAAAACACTGTGGAGCCTCATTTAAGAGTCTTGACACAGCAATCCAAAGTGCAAAGCTCCCTGGGAAACAGTGATGTGCAAAATAACCGTGGAGCCCCAGTTATGGGTCTTCAACACAGTGAAAGCCAGATATCCCTCAAAGGGAGGAAAACCGAGCAAATGTTTTGTTTGAGTAGTCTCCAAGGCATTGCTCCCGGTTAGCCAGAATCCTACTCCACACTGATGAGGGGCAACACCCTGAAACAGCTGTCTGTGGATGGATAACTGGCTTAGGTCTTCCCCGTCACATCCTTAAAGCTTGTAAAAGAGCGGGATCTTGACATAGGGGCCACTTAATATGGTGGATTTGGTGATCTCTGTAATGGGGACATCCCTTTGCTTGGTTTTCCTTCCTTTGAGGGATATCTGGCTTTCACTGTGTTGAAGACCCATAACAGGGGCTCCACGGTTATTTTGCATAGAAGTGTTAAAGGACTACATAAATATCATGTAAATTGTCCCCTACGGTGAATGCCGTTAAAAAAAAAAAAAAAAGGGACAGAATTACTCATTTATTCTTAGTTGCCACCGAACAAACGTAATAACAAGCTATCAAAAAGCGCCATTTACTCCCAAAAAAATACCAATGTAAAATACAAGTCGTCCGGCAAAAATCAAGCCCTCACACAACTCCATAGAAATAAAAAAATTAAAAAAAAGTTATGGATCTTGGAAAGTGGCAATGTAAGAACATATTTTTTATTTTATTTTTTTAAAAAGGGGGTTTTATTGCAAAAAAAGAAGTAAAACTGAAAAAAAAAACTATATGTATTTGGTATCACTGTAATCGTAGTGACCCAGAGAGTAAAGATATTATGTTATTTATACCAAAAAATTAACGCCATAAAATTTATAATGTAAAAATGCAGTGGCAGCATTGCTGCTTTTCCCATCTCCCTGGGGTGGGGAGAGGAGGGAGGGCACACTGCGCCACCAATGAATGTAAAACACATTAATTCAAGTATAGGCAGCGGATGCCGGCAGCGGTATCACACACCCCGCACCCGGCCCCAATAACAGGGCATGTGATCCATGGCAATTAACCCCTCAAACTGGTGTAAAGAAAAAACTGGCTGAGTTGCCATTAGAAACCAATCGGATTCCACCTTTTATTTTCCAAAGGCGTGCTGAAAAATGAAAGGTGGAATCTGATTGGTCGCTATGGGCAGTTTTCCCCACAATTATTTTTGTTTGGCTGGGTAAATGGTGGCCTGTCACTACATTGAGAGTATACAGCAGGAGCTTTCCTGGCACCTGTGTGCAAAGTTGTGAGAAGTGACACCTGACAGTGACATGAGGAAGCCCAGTGACAAACACTGCCAACTCAATAAACCATTCAGCGTGGAGAGACAGAGCCATTACCTGCGCAGGTTTCATGGACCCCGGGTCAGCAGGCAGTGACAGGACGGCGCAGACTCCTCAGCAGTCACAGTCACAGTCACAGTCAGCTATGTTACAGGGACTGGTGTCTTCCTGGAGGAGGGCTGTGCACAGGAAGCGCCGCATCCATCACTTCCTGCCGCGGCTCCGTCCTCAGTGGAGACACGTAGTGCTGCCTGCCGCCGTGCTTGATCCCTTCCGCTCACATAGCTCTGTGCTCCTTGTACATCAGGAAGCCACCTGCCTATATCTGCAGCTTTCTCATCTCCATGCTTTCTCTACACAGGGAATCCAATGCCAGGCACTGCCCACACAGTCTGGTGCGGATTGCATTCCAAAAACCTGCTGAATCTGCATCCCTTTGTTTTCAAGTGCTGCAGTTTATAAACCGGAGGGCACCTTGCTGACAAATCTGGCATGTGAACTAGCCCTTAAAGGGGTTATCTGGGATTTTGATACTGATGACCTATCCTTGGACCCCCACCGATCACATACTGATGACCTATCCTCGGACCCCCACCGATCACATACTGATGACCTATCCTCGGACCCCACCGATCACATACTGATGACCTATCCTCGGACCCCCACCGATCACATACTGATGACCTATCCTCGGACCCCCACCGATCACATACTGATGACCTATCCTCGGACCCCACCGATCACATACTGATGACCTATCCTCGGACCCCCACCGATCACATACTGATGACCTATCCTCGGACCCCCACCGATCACATACTGATGACCTATCCTCGGACCCCCACCGATCACATACTGATGACCTATCCTCGGACCCCCACCGATCACATACTGATGACCTATCCTCGGACCCCCACTGATCACATACTGATGACCTATCCTCGGACCCCCACCGATCACATACTGATGACCTATCCTCGGACCCCCACCGATCACATACTGATGACCTATCCTCGGACCCCCACCGATCACATACTGATGACCTATCCTCGGACCCCCACCGATCACATACTGATGACCTATCCTCGGACCCCCACCGATCACATACTGATGACCTATCCTCGGACCCCCACCGATCACATACTGATGACCTATCCAGAGTATGGGTCATCAGTATCAAAATCTTGGAAACCCCCTTTAAGGGTACTTTCACACTTGCGGCAGACGATTCCGGCAGGCAGATCCGGCAATCCAGACGCAAACGGATGGCATTTGTCAGACGGATCCAGATGCAGATCCGTCTTACAAATGCATTGAAACACCGGATCTGTCTCTCCGGTGTCATCCAGAAAAACGGATCCGGTATTTATTTTTTTCACAGATTTAAAAGTCTGCGCATGCACGGACCGGAAGAACGGATCCGTCAATGCGCCAATTTTAATGCTGGATCCGGCACTAATACATTTCAATGGAAATGAATGCCCGGCATTCCGGCAAGTGTTCAGGATTTTTGGCCAGAGAGAACACTGCAGCATGCTGAGGTATTTTCTCCGGCCAAAAAACGTAAGAGGGACTGAACTGATGCATCCTGAACGGAAAGCTCCCCATTCAGAATGCATTAGAATAAAACTGATCAGTTCTTTTCCGGTATTGAGCTCCTGTGACGGAACTCAACACCGGAAAAGAAAAACGGTGGTGTAAACCCTTCAGTACCCTGAGATTTTACTTTTTTGTGTTTTTGTTTTTCACCTTCCCCCCCCCCCCCCCCCCCTTTCCCATAGTTCTAACTTTTTTATTTATCTATTCACATAGGCTTATGAGGGCTTACTTTTTGCAGGACAAGTTGTACTTTCTAATGGCACCATTTACAGTTACATACTATGTAGTAGGAAGAAAATTTCAAATGGGGTAGAATTGGAAAAAAACACAATTCTGATAAAGGTTTTTATTTTTTTTACACTGTACACCATGCGGTAAAATTGGCCTGTTCTCTTCATTCTCCAGGTCATTACGGTTACAATGATACCACACTTGTATAATTTTTCTTGCGTTTTAATACTGAAAAAGACATTAAAAGCTTTGAGGAAAAAATTCTTTTATAACCATATTCTGACCCCTATAACTTTTTTGTAGTTCTGTGTACGGGGCTGTGTGAGGGCTCATTTTTGCGGGACGATCTGTTCTTTTCAGTGATACCATTTGAAATGTGTGCGACTTTTTGATCACTTTTTATAAGAGAGAACGTCTTTATTCCCAGAGAAAATCAGAAAAAAATGAAAATCAGACATCATACTGTAAATGACAACTTCTTTCTAAGCGCTCGTTCACACTAACGTTTTTTGCGTTCCGTATACAGGCCGTTTTTTATGGTCCGTATATAGAACCATTATTTCAATGGTTCCGCAAAAAAAACGGAATGTACTCCGTATTCATTCCGTTCTGTTGAAAAATAAAACGTCCTATTATTGCCAGCAAATCACGTTCCGTAGCTCCATTCAAGTCAATGGGTCCGCAAAGAAAACGGAACACATACGGAATGTACTCCGTATGTCTTCCATATCCGTTACGGTTTTGCGGAACCATCTATTGAAAATTCTATGCCCAGCCCAATTTTTTCTATGTAATTACTGTATACTGTATATGCCATATAGAAAAACGGAACCGGAAACACTACTGAAAAAAAAAAAATGGTAAAAAACGGATCCGGTAAAAACAGCACTGAAAAAGACATACGGTCGTGTGAACCTAAGGCCAAGTTCACACTTCAGTTATTTTGTCAGTTATTTCCATCAGGTAGGGCTCATGCACACGACCGAAACGGAGCCTCAAAAAATATGGAAGAGATCCGTGTGCATTACGTGTTTTGCGGAAAGGAACAGTTGGCCTCTAACAGAACAGTATTATCCTTGTCCGTATTGTGGACAATAATAGGACATGTTCTACCGTTTTGTGGAACGGACGTACGAAAACGGAATGCACACCGAGTAACTTCCATTTTTTGTTTTTTTTGCAGACCCATTGAAATTAATGGTTCCGCATACATTCCATAAAAAAAAACGGAACGGACACGGAAAAGAAAATACGTTTGCCAAAACCACAATAATAGCTTTTATTAGCAATCAGTTGTCATTACAGACAATTATACTGCAACATAAATCCACAGATCTCCACATTCATTGCTCTGCTAGATTTATATCAAGGGGAGTGTCCTTTCTGCTGCAGCTAAGGGGGGCGTGTCTGAGCTCCACCTATCACAGCTCAGGAGGTGGTTGAAGGATGAAACTGAGCATGTGCGACCTTCTCAGTGAGCAGGACAAAGAAATAAGAAAAAGAACAAACAGCAGGTGGCGCTATACTGATACATGTTATTGAATAACTCAGTGGCTTCACAAAATGTTTAATTACATGTAATTACAAAAGTATTCAGATCCAGGGGCTGGTTTGAAAACTGTAGAATATTTTTTTGTGGGACAACCTCACATTTGGTGTGGTTCCAGACGCATTCGGTTTCTGCAGACTGGAAACCTGGACTTAAAGAGGACCTTTCACCGATTCTTACCCTATGAACTAACTATACAGATATGTAGAGCGGCGCCCGGGGATCTCACTGCACTTACTATTATCCCCGGGCGCCGCTCTGTTCTCCTGCTATGCCTTCCGGTATCTCCGTTCCCTAAGTTATGGTAGGCGGAGTCTGCCCTAGCGCTGGCCAATCGCATTGCAGAGCTCACAGCCTGGGAGAAAATAACCTCCCAGGCTGTGAGCTCTGCGCTGCGATTGGCCAGCGCTAGGGCAGACTCCGCCTACCATAACTTAGGGACTGGTATCTCCGCCTACTATAACTTAGTGAGCGGAGATACCGGAGGGCATAGCAGGAGAACGGAGCGGCGCCCGGGGATAATAGTAAGTGCAGTGAGATCCCCGGGCGCCGCTCTACATATCTGTATAGTTAGTTCATAGGGTAAGAATCGGTGAAAGGTCCTCTTTAAAAAATGTTTTCTGAAAGTTGTCAATTAAAGGGGAGATTTACCAAGACTGTGCTAGCAGAGCAGTTCAGAACATGGCAGAACTCTGGCGGTTGCACAATATTTAGAAGGGTACAGACACATGACTGAGACGTGGCCATTAGGAATTATCACTGAGTAAACAATTCGGTTATCAGAAATTAACAGAATACCAAAAGGAGCTTAATGGGGGTTTCCTATCCTCTCATCGGTGTTCGGTGGGGGTTGGACACCTGAGACCCACAACAATCAGATGCTTGAGAAGTCACCGGCTCTCCTGTGAGCGCCACGGCCTTCTCCCTGCTCACCAAGCACAGCGCCGTATATTGTATAGTGGTTGTGCTTGGTATCGCAGCTCAGCCTCATTCACTTCTATGGGGCTGAGCTGCTCCTAGGTCATGTGACTGATGAACGTGTAGTCACTGGCCTAGGCTAAACCGCGAGAAGACCATGGTGCCTTCTCAAACAGCTGATCAGCAAGGGTCCTAGGTGTCAGACCCCCACCGATCAGATACTATAAACCTCTCTAGAGGATAGGTCATCAGTAAAAAAAAGACTTGAAATCCCCTTTAAAGGGATTCTGTCACCTCGTTTTCAGTTATAGAGATGCGGACATGCACGGCTAGATCGCCGCTAGCACGTCCGCAATATACCTGTCCTATAAAGCTGTGTCCTTTTATTGTGTTTAAAAAATGATTTTAGAGATATGTAAATGAGCCTGGTAAGGTGCCCAAGGGGCCATACGAACCTTCCTGGTGCCCAGCCACGCCTGCATCCTCCGAATATCCTCCTTGCTCACAGTTAGATTGGCGTAATCTCGCAATGCGCGAGCTCGCGCATGCGCAGTGCCGGCATAGTGTTCCTTCCCTGTGCTGGCATCAGCCTTAGGGAAGAAACTGCGCAAGCGTGAGCTCACGCATCGCGAGATTACGGCAATCTAACTGTGAGCAAGGAGGACGCAGGCGGAATGTCATCTGTTTATATATAGAACGTGTCCTATTCTGGCCATTTTGCAGACAAGTATAGCCAGTTCTATTAGGCCTCCTGCACATGAACATGTGCGCCCTATTGCCGTATTGCGGACCGCATTTGCGGATCCGCAATACACAGGTGCCGTTCCGTGGGCATTCCGCATCACAGATGCGGTCCCATTCACTTCAATGGGTCCGCAAATCCGGAGATGCAGAATGGAACCCTACGGAGTGCTTCCGTGGGGTTTCGTCCCATACTTCCGTTCCGCAAAAAGATAGAACATGTCCTATCTTTTTGCGTCCGGATCGTGGACTCTTTAAAGTAAATGGGTCCGTGATCCGCTGCCTGACGGACGGCGTTCGTGCATTGCGGCCCGCAGCATGACCACGGGGCACACACATTCGTGTGCAGGAGGCCTTAATGGGAGTGAGAAAAACACTAGGTATCCGTATTTTGAGGATCCAAAAATGGCTTGGCCCTTGAGCTTGTCATTGGCTATAAATATACGTCTGTTTTTATGGCGCCTTTCTGTTTCCAGTCACTAGGTGGCACTAAACATGCACGACTACAAATCTCATAAAAGCAAATCCCACTGGTGAAAATTCTCGTTGTCCACGTTGCCTGCATGCTACCCCGAATTCCAGAGCTCACGAGTCTTCATATACGAACAAGGTGCCTTATCATGTTGCTTGACTCTTTTCCACCTCACCTTCCTGACATGGCTTCATTTTTCAAATCTAAAATCACTTTTTGTGGTGAAAACTTAGGAATTCTTTTACTTATCCAAGTGAATCGGAGATTGTGTTTTGGGACACATTGTACTTTATGTTAGTGGTAAATTTTGGTCACTATGTATTACATTTATTGATTTAAAAAAAATCCAAAATGTACTTAAAATTTGTAAAAATTATCAATAAAAAAGAAAAATCATAGTACACAACATATTTAACAATTAAAGGGCTTCTCTGGGATTTTGATATTGATGGCCTAGCATCAGTATTAGATCAGCAGGGGTCCGACTCCCCGCCGATCAGCTGTCTGTTGAGACCATGGCGCTCCATGAGAGCTTTGGCCTCTTCCTAAACCATTTGATGTCATGTTTATTGGTCACATGGCTTAAACACAGCTCAGTCCCATTTAAGTGAATGGGCCTCTGCTGCAGTACCAAGCACAGCGCTGCTAAGGGGACTTTCACACTTGCTTTGTTTGATTCCGGCAGGCAGTTCCGTTGCATGTCATTTTTTCTGACTGATCAGGCATTTTTCAGACTTAGGCTACTTTCACACTTGCGGCAGGACGGATCCGACAGGATGTTCACCATGTCGGATCCGTCCTTCCGCTATTTCGCCGTGCTGCCGCTCCGTCCCCATTGACTATAATGGGGGCGGAGCTCCGGCGGTGAACGGCGAAAGGCCGCCGGACTAAAAGTCCTGCATGTCCGACTTTTTAGTCCGGCGGCTCTCGCCGTGCTGCGCCGGAGCTCCGCCCCCGTCCCCATTATAGTCAATCGGGACGGAGCGGCGGTCCGGCGGCACGGCTAAATAGCGGAAGGACGGATCCGACATGGTGAACAGCCTGTCGGATCCGTCCTACCGCAAGTGTGAAAGTACCCTTAGGGTACTTTCACACTTGCGGCAGAGAGATCTGGCAAGCAGTTCCGTCGCCGGAACTGCCTGCCGGATCAGGCAAAACGTATGCCAACTGATGGCATTAGTAAGACTGATCAGGATCCTGATCAGTCTTACTAATGCCTGATCAGTCGAAAAAATGCATTGAAATGCCGGATCCGTCTTTCCGGTGTAATCCGGCAAAAACGGATCCGGCATTTATTTTTTTCACCTTTTTTTCAGTCTGCGCATGCGCATACCGGAAGGACGGTTCCGGCATTCCGGTATTCTGGCACTAATACATTCCTATGGGAAAAAATGCAGGATCCGGCATTCAGGCAAGTCTTCAGTTTTTTTCGCCGGAGATAAAACCGTAGCATGCTGCGGTTTTCTCTTTTGCCTGATCAGTCAAAACGACTGAACTGAAGACATCCTGATGCATCCTGAATGGCTTACTCTCCATTCAGAATGCATGGGGATAAAACTGATCAGTTATTTTCCGATATTGAGCCCCTAGGATGGAACTCAATGCCGGAAAAGAAAAATGCAAGTGTGAAAGTACCCTTAGGCTATAGGTAAATGCATGATCAGTCAGAAAAAATGACATGTGTTTGCATACAGTTTGCCTGATCAGGTAGGCAGTTCAGGCAACGGAACTGCCTGCCGGAATCAAACAACGCAAGTTTGAAAGTACCCTTATCAGGATTCTGATCAGTCTGAAAAATGGCCGATCAGTCAGAAAAATGCATTGCAACACCAGATCCGTTTTTTCTGGTGTCATCCGGCAAAACGGATCCGGTATTTATTTTTTCCCAATTTTTAAAGGTCTGCGCATGTGCAGACCGGAATACCGGACCCGTCAATGCGGCAATTTGAATGCACTAATACATTCCTATGGAAAAAATGCCAGATCCGGCAATCGTTTTGGTGTCCGCCTGGCCGTGCGGAGCCAAACGGATCCGTCCTGAATAACAATGCAAGTCAATGTGGACGGATCCGTTTGACGTTGACACAATATGGTGCAATTGCAAACGGATCCGTCCACCATTGACTTTCAATGTAAAGTCAGGAGTTAATATACCATCGGATCGGAGTTTTCTCCAATCCGATGGTATATTTTAACTTGAAGCGTCCCCGTCCCCATCACCGTCGCCTCTATGTTAGAATATACTGTCGGATATGAGTTAGATCGTGAAACTCAGATCCGACAGTATATTCTAAAACAGAGGCGTTCCCATGGTGATGGGGACGCTTCAAGTTAGAATATACTAAGAACTGTGTACATGACTGCCCCCTGCTGCCTGGCAGCACCCGATCTCTTACAGGGGGCTGTGAGCCGCACAATAAACCCCTCAGGTGCTGCACCTGAGGGGGGTTAATTGTGCGTATCATAGTCCCCTGTAAGAGATCAGGGGCTGCCAGGCAGCAGGGGGCAGACCCCCCTCGGCCCCCCACCCTCCCTCCCTCTATTGGATTAATTTCATTGGTGGCACAGTGTGCGGCCCCCCCTCCCTCTATTGTATTATTTTCATTGGTGGCACAGTGTGCGCCCCCCCTCCCTCTATTGTATTATTTTCATTGGTGGCACAGTGTGCGGCCCCCCCTCCCTCTATTGTATTATTTTCATTGGTGGCACAGTGTGCGGCCCCCCCTCCCTCCCTCTATTGTATTATTTTTATTGGTGGCACAGTGTGCGGCCTCCCCTCTCCCCCCGATCATTGGTGGCAGCGGAGAGTTCCGATCGGAGTCCCAGTTTAATCGCTGGGGCTCCGATCGGTAACCATGGCAACCAGGACGCTACTGCAGTCCTGGTTGCCATGGTTACTTAGCAATATTAGAAGCATCATACTTACCTGCTGCGCTGTCTGTGACCGGCCGGGAGCTCCTCCTACTGGTAAGTGACAGGTCTGTGCGGCGCATTGCTTAATGATCTGTCACTTACCAGTAGGAGGAGCTCCCGGCCGGTCACAGACAGCGCAGCAGGTAAGTTTGATGCTTCTAATATTGCTAAGTAAGGGGAGGCCGCACACTGTGCCACCAATGAAAATAATACAATAGAGGGAGGGAGGGGGGGGGGGGGCCGGGGGGTGCCGCACACTGTGCTACCAATGAAAATAATACAATAGAGGGAGGGGGGGCCGCACACTGTGCCACCAATGAAAATAACACAATAGAGAGAAGGGGGGCCGCACACTGTGCCACCAATGAAAATAATACAATAGAGGGAGGGAGGGGGGGCCGCACACTGTGCCACCAATGAAAATAATACAATAGAGGGAGGGGGGGGCCGCACACTGTGCAACCAATGAAAATAATACAATAGAGGGAGGGTAGGGGCCGCACTGGCCACAAATGAAATTAAAACTGGGGAGGGAGGGGGTCTGCCTCCTGCTGCCTGGCAGCCCCTGATCTCTTATAGGGGGCTATGATATGCACAATTAACCTATCAGGTGCAGCACCTGAGGGGTTAAATGTGCGGATCACAGCCCCCTGTAAGAGATCGGGTGCTGCCAGGCAGCAGGGGGCAGTCATGTACACAGTTCGTAGTATATTCTAACTAGAAGCGTCCCTATCACTATTGGAACGCCTCTGTGTTAGAATATACTGTCGGATATGAGTTTTCACAAAGTGAAAACTCAGCTCTGAAAAAACTTTTATGCAGACGGATCTTCGGATCCATCTGTATGAAAGTAACCTACGGCCACGGATCACGGAAGCGGATGCCAATCTTGTGTGCATCCGTGTTCTTTCACAGACCCATTGACTTGAATGGGTCCGTGAACCGTTGTCCGTCAAAAAAATAGGACAGGTCATATTTTTTTGACGGACAGGAAACACGGATCACGGATGCGGCTGCAAAACGGTGCATTTTCCGATTTTTCCACGGACCCATTGAAAGTCAATGGGTCCGCGAAAAAAAATGGAAAACGGCCACGGATGCACACAACGGTCGTGTGCATGAGGCCCTACTCCCGGGATCAACGACCCATCTCTAGTAGCTATAACCTAATAATTATATTTCTATATATTCAAGGTATATGAAAGTGCCTGTACTTTCTAGTGAAATGTCTGAACTCATGGCATTCCCTCTGATCATCTCTTTAGTTTTTGACTTGAGTGCCGTATTTTGATTTGCTCCCAATATTACATTTCACCATAAAACAAAACACAACTTTTTCATTCCCTCCTTAATCCAGGCCTGAAACCTAAGATGTCTGCTTCTTCATATGTTGCATGCTTTGTAACCATTACATAAAGATGAAGGGACATCTGTTCAATAGGATGACATGATCTTCTAACGTATGCTGAACGACATTCCACTTGACCTAAGATTAACCAGACATAGTGGATGTGACATGTAAAACACTTTGCAGAGGCTTAGAATTTTAATTAGTGTTGTGGTTTCACGGGTGGCGTAAAATAAGCCAGACACTGAACCATGTACACTGTAAGGCCTCTTTCACACAAACTTATTTTTTTTCCGTTTCCGTTCCATTTTTGCGGTTTCCGCATGCGGAACTATTCATTTCAATGGTTCCGCGAAAAAAACGGAGTGTACTCCGTACGCATTCCGTTTCCGTATTTTAAAAGATAGAACTTCCGTATTTTAAAAGATAGAACTTGTCCTATTATTGTCCGCAAATCACGTTCCATCACTGCATTCAAGTCAACGGGTCCGCAAAAAATACGAAATGCATACGTAACTCATCCGTATTTTGCGGATCCATGCCCACTTTGTCCATGTGTTTACTGTTTACAAACATTACAGTAATAATTACTAATTTTATGTTTCCGTTTGCGATCCACATACGGAAACCATACGGATATGTTTTTGCGGAAATACAGAAACAAAGAAAGGAACGGATCTGTGAACAACGGACCGCAAAATACATACGGTCGTGTGCAAGAGGCCTAAGGCTACGTTTCCGTATATGTGGAGCAGATACCGCACTGCAAATCTGTGGCAGTTTACAGCATAATCCAAGTGGATGCTCAGTGGTTAGCACTGGTGCCTTGCAGAGCTGGGATCCTAGGTCAAATCTGGCCAAGGACAACATCTGCATGGAGGTTGTATGTTCTCCTAGTCTTTGTGAGGGTTTCCTCTGGGTTCTCCGGGTTCCTCCTACACTCCAAAGACATACTGATAAAGAACCTAGATTGTGAGCCCCGTTGATAACGTGCTTAAAGTGCTGCATAAAATAAATAAATGAATTTCAGATGTGTAGCACGCTTGTTCTTGTGTGGGGTAGCTGTGGATTTTCACCATGAATTTCATGCTTTGCAATGTGGAAGGGTGAAATGAGCAGCGAATCTGTGACAAATTTCACATGTAACAAAAGTTGATTTTGTCGCAGATTTACAGACAAATCTGCATTATCAATTATCTGACGTATAAACTTAGCCTAATTTTTTTTCTTATGAGGCTTCGTTCACATCTCTGGTAACGTGATTTGGCAGGCTATTCAGACAGGGCACATCCTGCCGGAGTTTAACGCTGGGTTCACACCTAAGCGTTTTACAGCGCGTTCCTACGCGCTGTAAAACGCTCAACAGGCAAGAACCAATGATTCCCTATGGGCATGGTTCTCACCTGAGCGTTTTACATCGCGTTCGAACGCGCTGTAAAACGCCCTACGCCCCAAGAAGTACAGGAGCTTCTTTGGAGCGTATTGTCACGCGTTCCCATACATAGACTTCCGGGAACTCGCGACAATGGGCGTTTGCTTGTTGCCGGCCGCGAATAGTAAACGCCCGATAAAATCGCGCATACAGAGCGCTCCTTCAGTACGCTTTATCTACAAAAAAAATATTATTTATCTGCACTAGTCTTCCTTCCTGGTATTACAGCAGTGGCTGTGCAATGCCGCTGCCCCACTTACCTCATCTGATGGCCCACACCCACGTTCCGCTGCCTTCTTGGTGGGTATGAGAGCAGCCCCTGTTTTGGCAGACTCAAGACATCCTTGTGTAAGGCCCCTTTTACACAGGCGATATTTCCGCGCGGGTGCAATGCGTGAGGTGAACGCATTGCACCCGCACTGAATCCGGACCCATTCAATTCTATGGGGCTGTGCACATGAGCGTTGGTTTTCAAGCATCACTTGTGCGTTGCATGAAAATCGCAGCATATTCTATATTCTATGTTTTTCACGCAACGCAGGCCCCATAGAAATTAATGGGGATGCGTGAAAATCGCAAGCATCCGCAAGCAAGTGCGGATGCGGTGCGATTTTCACGCATGGTTGCTAGGAGACGATCGGGATGGAGACCCGATCATTATTATTTTCCCTTATAACCATGTTCTTAATACAGAATGCATAGTACAATAGGGTTGGAGGGGTTAAAAAAAAAAATTATAATAATTTAACTCACCCTAATCCACTTGCTCGCGCAGCCCGGCTTCTCTTTTGTCTTCATCTTTGCTGTGCACAGGAAAAGGACCTTTGATGATGTCACTGCACTCATCACATGGTCCATCACATGATCCATCACCATGGTGATGGACCATGTGATGAGTGCAGTGATGTCATCAAAGGTCCTATTCCTCAAAGAAGAAGACAGAAGAGAAGCCGGGCTGCGGGATTAAGGTGAGTTACATTTTTTTTATTATTTTTTTTTAACCCCTCCAGCCCAATTGTACTATGCATACTGCATTAAGAATGCTATTATTTTCCCTTATAACCATGTTATAAGGGAAAATAATACAGTCTACACAACACCTAACCCAAACCCGAACTTCTGTGTTATAATTTATTTTTTATAGTTTATTTTAACATGTAAAATTGGGAAAGGGATTGATTAGAATTTTTTATATTTTTGTGTTTTTTATTTTTAAAAAGCTTTATTTTTATTTTTTAATGTTCTTTTTAGTGACCTTAAGGGACTTCAACATGCTATTGCTTTGGGCACGGCTTCACAGGCAGTTTGCTATGACAGGCCAGGGAGCCTTCATAAGGACCTAGGCTGCCATAGGAGCCAATCAGACCCTTGCGTTTTCGGGTTTAACTCCCAATATGTACAGGTCTTTTAAGATGGTGTCCGCTAATTGCAACCATGACATCTGAGAGGTAATTTACGTGAACTGCTTCCAACGCCCAAAGTCCCCCACCTGCAATGGGATCATGAAGTCCTTTGGTTGCTGTGACAGCCTGGGACCTTCTAAAGCAGGGGTGCACAACCCACGGCTCACGGGCCGCATGCGTCCCCCAGAACCAAGTTTTGCGGCCCTCGTCTTCCTGGGCAGAAGCACAGCTGATCATGCGATCAGCTATGTTTTTGCTGGCAGCGCCGCACTACGATGGCTACTACAAGAAAATTTAGACTGGCGCATTCTACATTCGACAGAAGTTTGATCAAAATGTGGACTTGGATAAGTCCAAGAATGGCGGTATATTAGTGATAGGGACCCGTCCGCGGAAGCCACAATGACGCTTGGTAGATGGGCCCAACACAAGTTTGATCAAAATGTGCGCACTACGATGGATGACAGCTCCTGCACTGTAGCAGGAGCAGGTCGAGCCCCCCACTGGAATTGATAGTGAGGAAGCCAAGGAGAAGGCAGAAGCACTTTATCAGCGCTTCTGCCTTCTCCTCAGATAGATGAGCAGCTTGGTGCAAAGGAGCGCAGAGCTGCAGGGTCAGGAAACCCTGATCACCTCTGCCTTCTACAAACCCCCACAGGAGGATGGTTTCCCCTGTCACTGGGGCTTCTTTGGATGCCCCAGTTACAGTGGAAATAGTACAAAAAAAATGTATCTCATTGTCTCCCAAAGGTCTTTCAGTGACCTCTTGGAAAAAAATGATGTGGAAAAAATATATAAAAAAATAAGCTGCAACTGGCGTCACGAACTTATATACATATATACTGACCCACTGCATGGCATGCCCACTGACCCAGTGTCCTGCTCATTGCACATATAATGTGGCAAAAATATTTTAGAAAATAGAAAGTAAAAAAAAATATATATATATAAAACGAAAAAAAAAAAATATACAAATAAAATAAAAAAATTTAAAGTAAAAAGTGCAAAATAATAGAGTGTTCATTGTCCCCCAACAGACTTTTTATGACCTCTTGGGGGACATATTATGTTGCAAAAATATATTTAAAAAAATAAACCAATTATAAAAAAAAAAATAATACAATAAAATATTAATAAAATACAAATAAAAGTAAAAAATAAAAAGAAAAGGTGCAAATAAAAAATAAATAAAGGGTCAGTGTCCCCCAAAGGTCTTTTTTATGACTTCTTAGGGGACATATCATGTAGCAGAAATATATTAAAAATTAAGTTAAAAAAGATAAGAAAAAGAATAAAATTCATAAAAGAAAAAACACCCACACCAACCAAAACTGTCACCATTACGGCCCCATTCACATGAAACTATACATATTATATAACAAAACGGCCTACACAAAATAGGGAACTAATTATAATAATTTATTTTAGTGTCAGTTTGCATATTTAAAGAATAAGGAGCTATAGTTTTTAAAAAAAAATACTTTAAAAAAAATGTTTTGTACAGTTTCCCCCAAATAAAACGGGGGATGGTTTGCCATTTGAAGTATATAGATATCATGCCAAGGTACTCCTCCCTATTTTGCTGCAGGTCCTAAACAAATCATACACTGCGTGCAGAATTATTAGGCAAATGAGTATTTTGACCACATCATCCTCTTTATGCATGTTGTCTTACTCCAAGCTGTATAGGCTCGAAAGCCTACTACCAATTAAGCATATTAGGTGATGTGCATCTCTGTAATGAGAAGAGGTGTGGTCTAATGACATCAACACCCTATATTAGGTGTGCATAATTATTAGGCAACTTCCTTTCCTTTGGCAAAATGGGTCAAAAGAAGGACTTGACAGGCTCAGAAAAGTCAAAAATAGTGAGATATCTTGCAGAGGGTTGCAGCACTCTTAAAATTGCAAAGCTTCTGAAGCGTGATCATCGAACAATCAAGCGTTTCATTCAAAATAGTCAACAGGGTCGCAAGAAGCGTGTGGAAAAACTAAGGCACAAAATAACTGCCCATGAACTGAGAAAAGTCAAGCGTGCAGCTGCCAAGATGCCACTTGCCACCAGTTTGGCCATATTTCAGAGCTGAAACATCACTGGAGTGCCCAAAAGCACAAGGTGTGCAATACTCAGAGACATGGCCAAGGTAAGAAAGGCTGAAAGACGACCACCACTGAACAAGACACACAAGCTGAAACGTCAAGACTGATTTTTCTAAGGTTTTATGGACTGATGAAATGAGAGTGAGTCTTGATGGGCCAGATGGATGGGCCCGTGGCTGGATTGGTAAAGGGCAGAGAGCTCCAGTCCGACTCAGACGCCAGCAAGGTGGAGGTGGAGTACTGGTTTGGGCTGGTATCATCAAAGATGAGCTTGTGGGGCCTCTTCGGGTTGAGGATGGAGTCAAGCTCAACTCCCAGTCCTACTGCCAGTTTCTGGAAGACACCTTCTTCAAGCAGTGGTACAGGAAGAAGTCTGCATCCTTCAAGAAAAACATGATTTTCATGCAGGACAATGCTCCATCACACGCGTCCAAGTACTCCACAGCGTGGCTGGCAAGAAAGGGTATAAAAGAAGAAAATCTAATGACATGGCCTCCTTGTTCACCTGATCTGAACCCCATTGAGAACCTGTGGTCCATCATCAAATGTGAGATTTACAAGGAGGGAAAACAGTACACCTCTCTGAACAGTGTCTGGGAGGCTGTGGTTGCTGCTGCACGCAATGTTGATGGTGAACAGATCAAAACACTGACAGAATCCATGGATGGCAGGCTTTTGAGTGTCCTTGCAAAGAAAGGTGGCTATATTGGTCACTGATTTGTTTTTGTTTTGTTTTTGAATGTCAGAAATGTATATTTGTGAATGTTGAGATGTTATATTGGTTTCACTGGTAAAAATAAATAATTGAAATGGGTATATATTTGTTTTTTGTTAAGTTGCCTAATAATTATGCACAGTAATAGTCACCTGCACACACAGATATCCCCCTAAAATAGCTAAAACTAAAAACAAACTAAAAACTACTTCCAAAAATATTCAGCTTTGATATTAATGAGTTTTTTGGGTTTATTGAGAACATGGTTGTTGTTCAATAATAAAATTAATCCTCAAAAATACAACTTGCCTAATAATTCTGCACTCCCTGTATAGTTATGTCTCTCTTCCCCCATCTTTTAGGGAGGCAATTATCACTTTAGGCTCTTATAGGCTCATATCACTCCTCAATACAGACTATAAGACCGTTGCAAAAATTTTAGCAAATCGCCTTGGGGGGGGGGGGGGGGGGGGGTAATTGCATCCCTGGTTCATCCCAATCAAACAGGTTTCATACCCGGGAGACAGATTCAGGTGAATTTGTATGGGGTGTATCTGAACCTGCAGGTGGGGGGGGGGGGGGGGGGGGGGTTCCGGACCACTCCATCCTGTCTTTGGATGCTGCTAAAGCGTTTGACAGGGTGGAGTGGGGACTACTTTTATTGCAATGACCCAATTGTTATACACTCAACCAATAGCCCGAGTCAATATTGATGGGATTAACTCCATTATCGAGTTACAACACGGTACGAGACAGGGGTGTCCCCTCTCTCCCCTTTTATTTGTGCTATTTATGGAGCCGTTAGCCTGTAGGATTAGTTTGAACCAGTGGCGTACCAAGGGGGGGGGGGGGGCGGGGGGGCGGCCCGCCCCGGGGGCCCCTCACAAGGAGAGTGCCAGCCGCGACTGAGGATAAAAAAAAAAGAAAAATGTGGCGAGTGATAGGGGCAGGGCTCCAGATGGTCTCTCTCTCCCCCTGTGCTGCTGCCGCCGCGGCCAATAAGAAGAGGGACAGGGCCGGGGGAGGGGCTGTGGCCACTGCGCCACCAATGAAGATAACTGACCTGTTAATACAAATGCAGGAGGCGGGTGCCGGAATCAAATAGCCGGCACCCGACCTCTATGACAGGGAGCTGCGATCAGCCTCATCAGCGGCAGTTAACCCCTTAGGTGCCGCTCCCTGTCATAGAGGTCGGGTGCCGCTATTTGATTCCGGCACCCGCCTCCTGCATTTGTATTAACAGGTCAGTTATCTTCATTAACAATGAGTGCGGCCCCCCCCCAGTATAATAAACATTGAGTGCGGCCCCCCCAGTATAATAAACATTGAGTGCGCCCCCCCCCCCCCCCAGTATAATAAACATTGAGTGCGGCCCCCCCCAGTATAATAAACATTGAGTGCGCCCCCCCCAGTATAATAAACATTGAGTGCGGCCGCCCCCCCCCCAGTATAATAAACATTGGTGGGCAGTGCCAATGAGGGTTAAAAAATAAAAAATTAACTCACCTCCTCCAATTGATCGCGTAGCTGCTGCCGGTCTACTTGTAATTTCTTCAGGACCTGTGGTGACGTCACTGAGCTCCAGCCTCTATCACATGGTCCATTACCATGGTGATGGATCATGTGATGTATCATGTGATGAGCTCAGTGACATCACCACAGGTCCTGAAGAAAGTACATGAGACCGGCTGCTACGCGATCAATTGGAGGTGGTGAGTTAATTTTTATTTATTTTTTTAACCCTCATTGGCACTGCCCACCAATGTTTATTATGTTGGGGGGGGCACACTGCGCCACCAATGTTTATTATACTAGGGTGTTGGGGGGGGCGCACTGCACCACCAATGTTTATATGTTTATTATACTAGGGAGGGGGGGGCGCACTGCGCCACCAATGTTTATTATGTTGGGGGGCACACTGCGCCACCAATGTTTATTATACTAGGGTGTTGGGGGGGGGGGGCGCACTGCACCACCAATGTTTATATGTTTATTATACTAGGGAGGGGGGGCGCACTGCACCACCAATGTTTATCATGTTGGGGGGGCGCACTGCGCCACCAATGTTTATTATACTGGGGTTTAAGGGGGTGCAGGTTTTTATTTTATTAAGGAAGGGTTAAGGGGTCTATTAAGGGGTGGTTAATGGGTTTTATTAAGGGGGGTTAATGGGTTAATTTCGTTAAGGGGGTGTGCAGAGGTTTATTTTATTAAGGGGTTTTATTTTCATTTATAAATATTATTGAAAACATTGAAAAAAGTTTGTGCATGTTTTCTTAAACTTTCTTGGGGCGAGGGGGTTGCCAAACAAAGGGTTCGCCCCGGGTGCCAAATGCTCTAGGTACGCCCCTGGTTTGAACGGTCAGATTCGGGGGTTCGGAGTAGCGGGAGAGAGTGATAAAATTAGGCTCTATGCAGACGATGTCATACTATTTTTGGATCAGGGCTGGAAAGCTGTCCCATATGTTATGCAGGTGATAGAGGAGTTTAGCCAACTGTCGGGTTATTTAATTAATTGGGCTAAGTCCTCACTCCTCCCGGTAAATCGAAATGCCCCCGAAGGTGGCTGCTGGGTCCGGATATTGTCTCTGGATGATTCTCTGGACTATCTGGGGATAAAGATTGGTGTCCCTTTAAGTAGATTTTATGATTTAAATCTTTCCCCGGTAATGGACAAAGTGAAGGGGAAAATTAGAGCCTGGCAAAAATTGTCAATATCGCAATCGGATCAACTGACACTAGTTAAAATGATCATACTACCCTTGGTTTGGTACCCGATCTGTGCCTCCCCCATTTGGATAGAGGATGCTTTTTTCTATAGATTGGAAACCTTAATAAATGATCTAATTTGGGGGAGGAAGAGGGTCCGTATAAGGCCTCATGCACACGACCGTTGTGTGCATCCGCGGCCGTTGTTCCAATTTCCGTGTTTTTCTGCGGACCCATTGACTTTTAATGGGTCCGTGGAAAAATCGGAAAATGCACCGTTTTTCATCCGCGTCCGTGATCCGTGTTTCCTGTCCGTGAAAAAAATATGACCTGTCCTATTTTTTTCACGGACAATGGTTCGCGGACCCATTCAAGTCAATGGGTCCGTGAAAAACCACGGATGCACACAAGATTGCCATCCGCGTCCGTGATCCGTGTCCGTTTTTTTCAATCAGTTTAAAGGCAAACTTGACTTAGACTTTTTTTTCACTTTTCATGTCCGTGGATCCTCCAAAAATCAAGGAAGACCCACGGAAGAAAAAACGGATCACGGAACTACGGAACCCGTTTTTGCAGGCCGCAAAAAAAAACGGTCCCGTTTTTCCGTGATCCGTGACCGTTTTTTCGTCCGTGGGTCTTCCTTGATTTTTGGAGGATCCACGGACATGAAAAAAAAGTCGTTTTGGTGTCTGCCTGGCCGTGCGGAGCCAAACGGATCCGTCCTGAATTACAATGCAAGTCAATGGGGACGGATCCGTTTGACGTTGACACAATATGGTGCCATTTCAAACGGATCCGTCCCTATTGACTTTCAATGTAAAGTCTGGAGTCCCTTTATACCATCGGATCGGAGTTTTCTCCAATCCGATGGTATATTTTAACTTGAAGCGTCCCCATCACCATGGGAACGCCTCTATGTTAGAATATACTGTCGGATATGAGTTAGATCGTGAAACCTCATTTCATGAAACCTCATTTCATGAAACCTCATTTCCGACAGTATTCAGCATCCGATCTCTTACAGGGGGCCGTGATCAGCATAATTAACCCCTCAGGTGCCGCACCTGAAGGGGTTAATTGTACTATCATATCCCCCTGTAAGAGATCAGGGCTGCCAGGCAGCAGGGGGCAGACCCCCCCCCCCTCCCCAGTTTGAATATCATTGGTGGCCAGTGCGCCCCCCCCCTTCCTCCCTCTATTGTAATAATTCGTTGGTGGCACAGTGTGCGCCCCCCCCCTTCCTCCCTCTATTGTAATAATTTGTTGGTGGCACAGTGTGTGCCCCCCCCCCCCTTCCTCCCTCTATTGTAATAATTCGTTGGTGGCACAGTGTGTGCCCCCCCCCTTCCTCCCTCTATTGTAATAAATCGTTGGTGGCACAGTGTGCGCCCCCCATCGGCCCCCCCTCCCTCTATAGCATTAACAACATTGATGGCCAGTGTGCGGCCTCCCATCTAACCCCCCCCCCCTGATCATTGGTGGCAGCGGGTTACTAGCAATAGTACAATAGTAAAAGATTCATACTTACCTGGGAGCTGCGATGTCTGTGTCCGGCCGGGAGCTCCTCCTACTGGTAAGTGACAGTTCATTTAGCAATGCGCCGCACAGACCTGTCACTTACCAGTAGGTGGAGCTCCCGGCCGGACACGAACATCGCAGCAGCCACCAGCAGGCAAGTATGAATCTTCTACTATTGTACTATTGCTAAGTAACCATGGCAACCAGGACTGTAGTAGCGTCCTGGTTGCCATGGTTACCGATCGGAGCCCCAGCGATTAAACTGGGACTCCGATCGGAACTCCGCTGCCACCAATGATGGGGGGGGGGGGGAGATGGGAGGCCGCACACTGGCCACCAATGTTGTTAATGCTATAGAGGGAGGGGGGGCCGATGGGGGGCGCACACTGTGCCACCAACGAATTATTACAATAGAGGGAGGGAGGGGGGGGGCGCACACTGTGCCACCAACGAATAATTACAATGGAGGGGGGGGCCGCACTGGCCACCAACCTATTATTACAATAGAGGGGGGGGGCCGCACTGGCCACCAATGATATTCAAACTGGGGAGGGGGGGAGGGTCTGCCCCCTGCTGCCTGGCAGCCCTGATCTCTTACAGGGGGATATGATAGTACAATTAACCCCTTCAGGTGCCGCACCTGAAGGGGTTAATTGTGCTGATCACGGCCCCCTGTAAGAGATCGGGTGCTGCCAGGCAGCAGGGGGCAGTCTTGTACACAGTTTGTAGTGTATTCTAACTAGAAGCGTCCCCATCACCATTGGGACGCCTCTGTGTTAGAATATACTGTCGGTTCCGAGTTTTCACGAAGTGAAGTGAAAACTCAGCTATGAAAAAGCTTTTATGCAGACGGATCTTCGAATCCGTCTGTATAAAAAGTAACCTACGGCCACGGATCACGGACACGGATGCCAATCTTGTGTGCATCCGTGTTCTTTCACGGACCCATTGACTTGAATGGGTCCGTGAACCGTTGGCCGTGAAAAAAATAGGACAGGTCATATTTTTTTCATGACCAGGAAACACGGATCTCGGATGCGGCTGCAAAACGGTGCATTTTCCATTTTTTCCACGGACCCATTGAAAGTCAATGGGTCCGTGAAAAAAAACGTTAAACGGCACAACGGCCACGGATGCACACAACGGTCGTGTGCAGGAGGCCTGAGTCCTAAAGCAGAGATATTTGTGGCTGGCTGAGTCAGAAGGGGGACTATCACTTCCCTTTTTTCAAGATTATTTTTTTTCTGCACAGCTACAAAGATGTTGTAATTTTAGAGAGAATGCACTAGGGCAGTATCTTTCCAGGGTAATAGGTAGGTCACTTGATAATATTTTCATTCACTTGGAAACAGGACAGTTTGGAGTTTTGGACACTAGTTGTTTAATCCCGAGGACTCTACAGAGGGTTTGGGATAAATTGAAAATGATTTTGCAGGTTCCATACGTTTTTTATTTCACCCCGTTGTGGGAGAATCGGAATCTATTGAAATTTCTGAAAAAAACAGATCACCCCTATTGGAGTTGTAGGGGTATCACCAGAGTGGCACATTTGTTTGTTGCAGATCGGTTTAAAGCCCTAGGGGACTTTAATCTCACAAACATCTCCTTCTTAGATTGATTTATGTACGCACGCTTAAAACACGCATACGAAGCTACATCCAATAAAAAATACATGATTACTCAACAACATTCATTTTTTGATTATTGTTTTGTTCACTCAGGGAAAAGGATTAAAATAGCACAGATTTATTTGAAACTGCGAGATTCACTGTCCACGGTTATTTCTTTCAAAAGTATACATAAATGGGAGCAGGAATTGAGATCTCTTCCCTGGCCACAGATCTTTAAAATTATGAAAAAGGTAGTATCTGCAACCAGTTATAGACTGATTCAGTTTAAGATTTTGCACAGGTTATACTATACACCGCAAATTCAGGTTAAGTTTGTTAAGAACAGAGGTCGCATTTTTTTTTTGTCAGAAGTGCGGTAGTCCCAATGTTGGATATATTCACCTTTTATGGGAGTGTAGTGTGATAAAGCGGTTCTGGGAGCAGGTATTTACAGCGCTGCAGGGGGATCTTCCCCAATCTTGTGCTCCGGACATGAGCTCTGCGATTTTGGGTCTGTATATACCAGAAAATTCTAACTCTCCCGGTCACCAATTAACCTGGCTGAAGGGCTGTTTGATAGCAAAGGTTTTGACAATTAAGAAATGGGGTTCCCCCACTTCTCCCGCATTTGTGGAGTGGAAACGGACTATGTCCCAAATAAAGTTATATGAGAAGGTTGGGATGCGGAGAAGGGGACGTACGTGAATATGCCTTTGTCCCGTAGATGTGGGGTGGACTGACTATTCCGGTTTGATGGGTGGAGTTTGTGGACTGGTTGGGGGGGTGGGGTATGGGCTTCGGGCTATCAGCGACGACAGCCAAGGGGGAAAGGGAGGGGGGTGGTGGTTTGAGTTTTTTGGGGCTGGTATAATCGTGCTGCTGATCAGTCGATAAACAAGGAATCGTTCGTTTGTCAGCTGATTTGCATATTTTATCAGGATGAAAGGTTTACAATTATCGGCAGCACATCTCACTGTGTAATCAGGGCTGGGCTACTAATAATCAATATAACTAAATGAAGGCGGAATGACTGTGCTAGTGATCATTCCTCCACAATCACTTTACATTGGCTTGTGTAATAGGCTGATGCAAATGAGCGCCGATCGACATGTTTTTTATTTGCGGCCCCTTTGAAATAGACCGATGTGACAATGGGGCCCTCAGACCAAAAAAGGTTGTGCACCCCTGTTCTAAAGGCTCTGAGGCCTGCCTTAGTAAAGTTCCTATTAATAGGAGCACTGCAATTTTAACCCCTTCCCGCATCCTCACGTACATGTACGTGAGCGAATGCGGCTCTCTGCCGCATTCTCACGTGCATGTACGTGATGGGATTGGGCGGGTGCAGGAGCTGCTACTGATAGCCAGGCCCCTGCTGCATCCGCCGGCATCACTGTGTGTGGTAATGCCGGCGGATTAACCCTTTCACGTGCGGCGGTCTGACTCCATCACCACCCCGCGCTGCGCTGGCAGGGGGTCGATGGTTGCCATGGCTGCCAGCCTACGGAAGCCCAGGAGATCCAGCCTGAGCGCTGGGTCTCCTAGGCAACTGTCAGCCTCTCACTGTGTGAGAGGCTGACAGTTCAATTCAGTACAATACAGAATGTATTATACTGAATTGAAACAGGGATAAAACCCTGAAAAGGTGAAGTCCCAAAGTGGGACAAATATAAAAAGTAAAATAAAGTGAAAAAAATAGTTTTTTTTTTATAATAAAAAAATTAAAGTTGCAAAAATTGAAAATGGCAAAAAATAGAAGAAAAGAAAAGTAGACATATTACATATCGCTGCATTCGTATAGACCGGCTCTATAAAAATATCACATGATCTAACCCCTCAGATGAGCACTGTCAAAAAAGTTAAATAAAAACTGTGCTAAAAAAAACATTTTTAAAAGTGCAACACCAAGCGATCAAAAAGGCATTTCCCCACCAAAATAGTATCAATCTTACCGTCACCTCATCCTGCAAAAAATTAGCCCCTACCTAAAACAATCGCCCAAAAAATACAAAAACGATGGCTCTCAGACTATGAAGACACCAAAACATGATTTTTTTTTTTGTTTCAAAAATATAAGTGCATAAAACTTTAATAAATAACAAAAGTAGACATATTAGTTATTGCCACGTCCGTAACGACATGCTCTATAAAAATATCACATGAGTTAACCCATCAGGTGAACACTGTAAAAAATAAATAAAATAAAAACGGTGTAGAAAAGCCATTTTTTGTCACCTTACATCACAAACAGTGTAATACCAAGCAATTAAAAAGTCATACACACCCCAAAATCATACCAATCAAACCGTCATCTCATCCCGAAAAAAATTAGACCCTACCTAAGACAATCGCCCCAAAAGGAAAAAAACGATGGCTCTCAGAATATGGAGACACTAAAACATGATTTTTTTTGTTTCAAAAATGCTGTTATTGTGTAAAACTATAATAAAATTTTTAAAAAAAGTATACATATTAGGTATCGCCGCGTCCCTAATCACCTGCTGTATAACAATATCACATGACCTAACCCCTCAGGTTTATAATATTTCAAATGACCCAGAAGGTCAAATATGCGGTTCCAATAGTCAGCGACTATAATTCCTGTTTCTGGTCGTGTTTTTCTAAAAAATAACTTTTATTTTTCTTTATTAAACAAACATTGCCACAAAGAACATAAAGTGAAAATTTAAAAATACATATGGAGGGCTGAATATATTTGGGGCTGAAGGGTATAGTATCTCTACTTAAATCAATAGGTCAGGTGATATTGCTAGATATCTCCCCGACATTAGGTGCAGGTGGTATAATGAATACGGTGTCTGTAGTGTCAGCCGACACCAAACACTCTGTGTCTAAACTGCACGCAATCGGCTAGATACCCTGCCTAAAGTGCTGTTAATATAGTATCTAGCTCTGCCGGAATACTCTTAGTGGCTCCGCCACTTGCACTTCAAATTAATCGGCACTGCCCCTATAATGTCATACGCGGCGTCTGCAGTTCGCCGTGCATCTATTAGTTTCTTTGCCATGCCATCATTTTTAAAAGTCTAAAGAATGCAGCTCCCCCGACATGTTTCACCGCTAGATGCGGCGTCTTCAGGGGAAAAGGAGCTACTATCAACACGAGCGTTACACTTTCAAGGTCCTTTATACCAATAGGGCGGATCTCACCCTTTGGTAACCTATAGGATTTAGTCTCCTGTTGATGAAAATAGTGTAGGGCCTATCCAGTTCACCTCTCAGGTCACGCTGTACTAATTACGGGCCAATCAGATAATTACTTATGCGGTTGCGTCCGATACTTAGTTGTTTTTGCTACAAAGATTTAATGCGCATGGGTTAGGACTTCAGGTTTTCGGAATGTTTCACCCGAACATCACAAATACGCATGCGCTTATACTTAGAAATTTCTTGTACAAGGCTTCAATTGGGACTTGGAAGATTCACTTAACAAGGTGAGCGCGCATGCTCGAGGGCTTAAACAATATATCATCCAGATCTAGTAGCCTAAGGCGCATGTGTTGATACTTAGTGATTTTAATGTATCCGTACTTGGATGTTTTCAAGTCGACCGTCAGGTGCGCATGCGTTCAGACTTAGGCACGATCGTCTATATATCCAAGGCGCCTGCGACAGAACTTAGAGTTGTCACTCTTTTAAAACCCACACTCTCGTATTTGGAAGAAAACCTCCAGGGTCTAGTAGCCCAGGGCGCATGCGTTAGGACTTGATAAATTTTATGGATCGGTACTTAGATGTTTTTGACCCAGCTCTCAGATGCGCATGCGTCCAGACTTGGACACCATAGTCTATATACCCAGAGCGCCTGCACGGGAACTTAGAGTTGTAGCTCTTTTCAAATTCACTATCACGCATGCGCTGATACTTTATTCCAGAGGGGTACATTCACTGATGTATATGGATTAGCTAGAAGTATTCTTTCTATATTACGTTCTGGTAGGTGTATATATGCGTGGGGTCAATAGTTCTATTGTTGCAGGTACAAAATAGATGACATAGAGTACTCGGCCCCAGGTTGCGTTAGCAATCTGTCAGTGAATTTCCCAAGTTCACCCGTTCTGGACACTTAGTGAATGCTGCACTTGTATATTCTATATATAGCTATATTTCATTTTTCTAAGTTCAGATTACATTATTACAACTACAGTAAAAGACCACATGCTACCCTTGATATCATTGACTTGGCCTATTTCCGTATCCATGATTCAATGGCCATATGTACTTGTGGTCTGGATATTACTGCCCTGTATTTTATCATGTTTTTGAGCTTTATTATTTATTGTTATCATCATGTTCTGAAATTTTTCAGAGAGAAGAGAGATAATTATTCAGTTGCACTCTGAGATCAGGTGGAGATCCCATGGGCTCAACACCCTGAGAATCCATCTTTTATTTTTTATATAAATGCTGTGAAGGTAAATCCTTCATTTAACCCATTGGGGCTCATGGTATTGAGTCTCTGGATCCACCGTGCCTCGCTTTGTAACAACCTCCTATCAAGGTTACCTCCTCTAGGGCCCAAATACAGCTTCTCTATACCCCAAAAACGTAGGACTGTTGTGTTATTACCATGCACATACTTTATATGTCTGGCAATCGGGGTGTTTGGGGCATGGGCATGATGCTATATATATATGACTCCTTGTGTTTTGCAGGTGATCAATTGTCTTATCACGTATTCTTTTTTATCATCAGGGTTTGTGAATTTTTTAATACCCCAAACTTTACGTGGGCAAAACGATACAGGAATTGAGACGTCGTATCTCAGGCCATATAAGCTCAATAGAAACAGGCAAGGACACCCCAATTGCCAGACATATAAAGTATGTGCATGGTAATAACACAACAGATATATTGTTTAAGCCCTCGAGCATGCGTGCTCACCTTGTGAAGTGAATCTTCCAAGTCCCAATGGAAGCCTTGTACAAGAAATTTTTAAGTATAAGCGCATGCGTATTTTTGATGTTCGGGTGAAACATTCCGAAAACCTGAAGTCCTAACGCATGCGCATTAAATCTTTGTAGCAAAAACAACTAAGTATCGGACGCAACCGCATAAGTAATTATCTGATTGGCCCGTAATTAGTACAGCGTGACCTGAGAGGTGAACTGGATAGGCCCTACACTATTTTCATCAACACGAGACTAAATCCTATAGGTTACCAAAGGGTGAGATCCGCCCTATTGATATAAAGGACCTTGAAAGTGTAACGCTCGTGTTGATAGTAGCTCCTTTTCCCCTGAAGACGCCGCATCTAGCGGTGAAACATGTCGGGGGAGCTGCATTCTTTAGACTTTTAAAAATGATGGCATGGCAAAGAAACTAATAGATGCACGGCGAACTGCAGACGCCGCGTATGACATTATAGGGGCAGTGCCGATAATTTGAAGTGCAAGTGGTGGAGCCACTAAGAGTATTCCGGCAGAGCTAGATACTATATTAACAGCACTTTAGGCAGGGTATCTAGCCGATTGCGTGCAGTTTAGACACAGAGTGTTTGGTGTCGGCTGACACTACAGACACCGTATTCATTATACCACCTGCACCTAATGTCGGGGAGATATGTAGCAATATCACCTGACCTATTGATTTAAGTAGAGATACTATACCCTTCAGCCCCAAATATTTTCAGCCCTCCATATGTATTTTTAAATTTTCACTTTGTTTTTTGTGGCAATGTTTGTTTAATAAAGAAAAATAAGTTATTTAAAAAAAAAACACGACCAGAAACAGGAATTATAGTTGCTGACTATTGGAACCGCAACCCCTCAGGTTAACACCGTAACAAAAAAAAAATGTCAAAAATGCAATTTTTTTGTCACCTTACATCACAAAAAGTGTAATACCAAGCGATCAAAAAGTCATACACACTCCAAAATTGTACCAATAAAACAGTTCTCTCATCCCGCAAAAAATAAGACCCTACATAAGACAGAAATATGGCTTTCAGAATACGGAGACACTAAAAAATCATTTTTTTTTTTTTTAAATGCTTTATTATGTAAAACGGAAACAAACAATTAAAACAAGTAGTCATATTTGGTATTGTCGCATCTGTAACAACCTGCTCTATAAAAATAGCTCATGATCTAACTTGTCAGATGAACATTGTTAATAACAAAAAATAAAAACGGTGCCAAAATAGCTATTTCTTGTTACCTTGCCTCACAAAAAGTGTAATATAGAGCTACCAAAAATAATATGTACCCTAAAATAGTACAAACAAAATTGCCACCTTATCCAGTAGTTTGAAAAATGGGGTCATTTTTTGGAGTTGCTACTCTAGGGGTGCAACAGGGGGTCTTCAAATGTGACATGGCCCTCCAAAAACCATTTGGCATTCCTTTCCTTCTGCGCCCTGCCGTGTGCCCGTACAGCAGTTTACGATCACAAATGGGGTGTTTCTGTAAACTACAGAATCAGGGTAATAAATATTGAGTTTTGTTTGGCTGTTTACCCTTGCTTTGTTACTGGAAAAAATGTATTAAAATGGAAAATCTGCCAATAAAGTGAAATTCTGAAATTTCATCTCCATTTTCCTTTAATTCTTGTGGAACACCTAAAGGGTTAACATAGTTTGTAAAATCAGTTTTGAATACCTTGAGGGGTGTAGTTTCTAAAATGGGGTCATTTTGGGTGGTTTCTATTATGTAAGCCTCACAAAGTGACTTCATACCTGAACTGGTTCTTAAAAAGTGGGTTTTGGAAATTTTCTGAAAAATTCAAGATTTGCTTCTAAATTTCTAAGCCTTCTAACATCCCCAAAAAGTAAAATGGCATTCACAAAATGATCCAAACATGAAGTAGACATATGGGGAATGCAAAGTACTAAATATTTTTGGAGGTATTACTGTCTAAGTATATAAATTTGGAAATTTTCAAATTTTTCAAAATTTTTGGTAAATTTGGTATTTTTTTAATAAATAAATATGAAATTTTGACTCAATTTTACCACTGTCATGACGTAAAATATGTGACGAGAAAACAGTCTCAGAATGGCCTGGATAAGTAAAAGCGTTTTAAAGTTATTACCACATAAAGTGGCATGTCAGATTTGCTAAAAATGGCCTAGTCCTTAAAGGGAACCTGTCACCCTGTTTATACATATAAAAGTAAAGTTACCTTAAAACTTTTCTTCTCTTACTCTTTCAATTGATGAGTCCATAATTGTAACAGCCCCCCTAGTTCCCAATATTTCGCCCCCTGAACGCTTTCCCGCCTTTATCCTCATTATAATAATACTTTAGTTTTCACAACCACGTCAGCGCCTATTCCCCGCCCCCTTATGCAAATAACCTGCATTAGTTCTCGTTCTTTCTTCCTAAGTCTCGCGCATGCCCTCTCCTGAATTTTTCTGTAACCAATCATATCGTTCCTTTTTTGTATCCTCCCCCTCACGCCACAACGTCCTAGAAAGTTCTCAATAATCCTGTTCCACAGCCATAGTACATCCGGCGCGAGAGCTCCTACCTCACTGCGATCAACTGTTACGCTGGGTTCAACGTAAATGGCGTTGCGTTCCAAAACAAACGCAGCCTCGTTTTCAGGTTTGTAATTACTGCGCATGCCCGAGATTTCTGAACTGTGGGCGTTTCTGAGGCGGAGTAGAGGAACTTGATTCCAGAAAAATATGACTCCTTGCGGCTGCTAGTAGTAAGATATGACTCTTTTGGGTGCATTTACATATGTGGCTGGAAATAAATAAAAGATGATTTAATAGTTATACAGATTTTGGAATGATTATTTAGATAGGTGAAGTCCAGGTGACAGGTTCTCTTTAAGGTAATAACTAGCTTGGTCTTGAAGGGGTTAATATAGAGTGCATTTGTATATTACTGCAGTCTATGGTATCAGTAATCCAATGATCACATGTTCAGGTTGTAACGGCAGCTGCTGTACGCCGCTGTTCCCCCGCGGCCCCGGGTGCCGCGCTCAGCGGTGACCTGTGGCCGATGCTGCCCATTTCACTTCTGCAGTCCTGGGCTCTGTTTCTGTAGGTGTTATCGCTTCTGAGGATTCTGCTCCACATCTTCCACTCAGCCCTGGACACAGCTGATTTCGTGTTACACTGCTCTAAGGACGGAGCGCCTCACTCCCTGGGCTGTGTGGGTTAGGTCAGGTGATCTCGCTGACCAACTCTGGCTCTCCTGCATATATTTAAGTGGCTCAGCCCCCTTCCCAGATGCGTCAGTGTCAAGGTCCTGGTGTTTGTTGGTTTCTGATACTCTTGTGTGCTCCTGATCTATACTTCGTTCCTGGACTCTGCTTATCGTCTGATCCCTGCCTGCTTGCTATGACTCTCCTGTTGCTGATTCGGATTGCCTGACCTGTACCTGTGCCGCATGATGTTTATTTTTTACACAAGGTTATTTGAATTTTTATATTTTTTAAAACTTGTTTTTAACTTTTTTTTCTGTCCTTAAGTGGACCCCAATTTGTATTAAAAACATTGAACACCTTCCCCGATCCTCGACCTGGAGAAGTCGTTCCTTGTGCGCATCCAGGTTTTAGTCCTCTCAGATGCCGTGGTCACATTTGACCACGGCATCTGAGGTGTTAAATGTCAGCGATTGGCATTACTGCCGATTGCTTACATTAGCCCCGGGTGTCTGCTGTGTGAAACAGCAGTCACCTGGTTGCTATGGTGCTCACTCTGCTCCGTACTATTAGGGCGGATGTCGGGAAGGGGTTAAACATTTGGAGACTGCTTTTATTTATGCCATGACTAAGGGACCTTGTACACTTGAAACATATAGACTGAAATTATTTTAATGTATTCCAGTTTCCAAATAAAGGATTTACTATTTTATGGAGTGCTGAACATACCCTCCTATTTATACAGTCGTGGCCAAAAGTTTTGAGAATTACATAAATATTGGAAATTGGAAAAGTTGCTGCTTAAGTTTTTATAATAGCAATTTGCATATACTCCAGAATGTTATGAAGAGTGATCAGATGAATTGCATAGTCCTTCTTTGCCATGAAAATTAACTTAATCCCAAAAAATCCTTTCCACTGCATTTCATTGCTGTCATTAAAGGACCTGCTGAGATCATTTCAGTAATCGTCTTGTTAACGCAGGTGAGAATGTTGACGAGCACAAGGCTGGAGATCATTATGTCAGGCTGATTGGGTTAAAATGGCAGACTTGACATGTTAAAAGGAGGGTGATGCTTGAAATCATTATTCTTCCATTGTTAACCATGGTGACCTGCAAAGAAACGCGTGCAGCCATCATTGCGTTGCATAAAAATGGCTTCACAGGCAAGGATATTGTGACTACTAAGATTGCACCTCAATCAACAATTTATAGGATCATCAAGAACTTCAAGGAAAGAGGTTCAATTCTTGTTAAGAACGCTTCAGGGCGTCCAAGAAAGTCCAGCAAGCACCAGGATCGTCTCCTAAAGAGGATTCAGCTGCGGGATCGGAGTGCCACCAGTGCAAAGCTTGCTCAGGAATGGCAGCAGGCAGGTGTGAGCGCATCTGCACGCACTGTGAGGCGAAGACTTTTGGAAGATGGCCTGGTGTCAAGAAGGGCAGCAAAGAAGCCACTTCTCTCCAAAAAAAAACATCAGGGACAGATTGATCTTCTGCAGAAAGTATGGTGAATGGACTGCTGAGGACTGGGGCAAAGCCATATTCTCCGATAAAGCCTCTTTCCGATTGTTTGGGGCATCTGGAAAAAGGCTTGTCCGGAATAGAAAAGGTGAGCGCTACCATCAGTCCTGTGTCATGCCAACAGTAAAGCATCCTGAGACCATTCATGTGTGGGGTTGCTTCTCATCCAAGGGAGTGGGCTCACTCACAATTTTGCCCAAAAACACAGCCATGAATAAAGAATGGTAGCAAAACACCCTCCAACAGCAGCTTCTTCCAACAATCCAACAACAGTTTGGTGAAGAACAATGCATTTTCCAGCACAATGGAGCACCGTGCCATAAGGCAAAAGTGATAACTAAGTGGCTCGGGGACCAAAACGTTGACATTTTGGGTCCATGGCCTGGAAACTCCCCAGATCTTAATCCTATTGAGAACTTGTGGTCAATCCTCAAGAGGCGGGTGGACAAACAAAAACCCACTAATTCTGACAAACTCCAAGAAGTGATTATGAAAGAATGGGTTGTGATCAGTCAGGAATTGGCCCAGAAGTTGATTGAGATGCCCAGTCGAATTGCAGAGGTCCTGAAAAAGAAGGGCCAACACTGCAAATACTGACTCTTTGCATAAATGTCATGTAATTGTCGATAAAAGCCTTTGAAACGTATGAAGTGCGTGTAATTATATTTCACTACATCACAGAAACAACTGAAACAAAGATCTAAAAGCAGTTTAGCAGCAAACTTTGTGAAAACTAATATTTTTGTCATTCTCAAAACTTCTGGCCACGACTGTACAAATGTATCTGCATATGTGAAATGACTCTAAGGCTGAGTTCACACGGGCGATTATTCCACGCGGGTGCAATGCGTGAGGTGAACGCATTGCACCCGCACTGAATCCGAACCCATTCATTTCTATGGGGCTGTGCACATGAGCGGTGATTTTCACGCATCACTTGTGCGTTGCGTGAAAATCGCAGTATGCTCTATATTCTGCGTTTTACACGCAACGCAGGCCCCATAGAAGTGAATGGGGCTGCGTGAAAATCGCAAGCATCCGCAAGCAAGTGTGGATGCGGTGCGATTTTCACGCACGGTTGCTAGGAGACGATCGGGATGGGGACCCGATCATTATTATTTTCCCTTTATTTTTTTATAACCCCTCCAGCCCTATTTTACTTAGCATTCTGTATTCAGAATGCTATTATTTTCCCTTATAACCATGTTATAAGGGAAAATAATACAATCTACACAACACCGATCCCAAACCTGAACTTCAGTGAAGAAGTCCGGGTCTGGGTAGCACATTTATTTTTTTATCACGCGCGTGCAAAGCGCATTGCACCCGCGCGATAAAAACGGAACGCAATCACAGTCTAAACTGACTGCAATTGGGTACCTACTCGCGCGGGTTTGCTGCAATACACCCAGGACGAATCCTGAACAAATCCGTCACACCCGTGTGAACCCAGCCTAAAGGCCCCCAAACCGCTTAGAGTAATGTAATTTTAATCCACTGTTTTTGGTGGTGCTGGCTGATGTGTATGGGGAGATCCCAACTTTACCCCCGGCAAATGATGACGGGGGAGAGAAAGATCAGTCATGTTGAATTTCAATACTTAATCATTTTGCTCTCCTGCAAAATGTCTGACAGCGACTTTCTTCTCACTGAAAATACACACATTTGGCAGAGCATGTGTATGTATAGTGGACCTGGGAAAGACAAAGGTCGGCCAAACGCTCAGCTATTGAAGAACCCATGTAAACAACTTCCTTACAAGTAAGGGCTGATTATAGGGAACAAACTCTCATTCCCGATAATTGCTATGTCTAAAGGCCCCTTGACACTGCTCAATTGACATGCAGCGATCTCCTCACAGTATGGGGAGAAGCAATCGCTAATGCCATCACTAGGCTGTTTAGATGGCATGATCTGCTGCCGGCAAATGACGATTTAGGTGAACGCACAAATGATCCTATTACCATGTGAACAAGCGTTTCACTTGTTAATTAGGTAATCGGCGGCACTTTACACAGACAGATTATTGCTAACGAGCGTTCGTACAAAGGCTTGTTAGAGATTATCTGGCTGATGCTCGGCCAGTGTAAAGGGGCCACCGATTTCTTGATAAAGGAGCAAACACTCAGTCATTGAGTGAAAGTATGGTTGATGTGGCACCCAAAATCCTCGGTACTGGGCAGCAGATAGTCCTGTGTAAACAATGAAGAGAGGAGATGATTTCTGCATGTTCATTCCCGATAATTGCCTCCTCAGTCGGCCAACGTAAAAGGAGCCTTTACTTGTAGATTTCAAAGCGTACATATACACAATAGTCAGGGTAGGTTCCCAGGGGCGGGGCTACAAAGTTGGTAAGTATGTCTATCAGTTCTATAGACAGTGAAGGGAGTAGTGGTCAGGCATATGCATTACCACTCTATTAACACAGGATACTCAGCACCCCCAGTGATCATATATTAAAGAGGACCTGTCACCACTCCTAACATGTCTGATTTAATAGCTATATGCATTCCCCATGTAATAACAATTCTGGAGCATCTAGTCTTATGGCTGTATGTTGTGCCATTCCTTTATTATTTCTACTAGAAGTTATGAATGAATTGCTAGCAGTCTGCAGTAAGGGCACTGAGGGGAGGTAACCAGTTGGGTGTGTGTACCTGCACAGACTCACTCTATCCAATCAGTGCTTCCATTGTCAGACTGTCCAGGGACACACCCCCAACTGGTTACCACCCCTTTGTACCCTTACTGCAGACTGCTGGCAATTCATTCATAACTTCTAGTAGAAATAATAAAGGAATGGCACAACATACAGACCTGTCCGGAGTGGTGACAGGTCCTCTTTAAAGGGTATCTAATCTTTTAGACAAGTTTGTTTAAAAATGTTCTAAATCCCCTTAAATTATTTCATTTTACTTTATTTATGGATTTTACTGTTTTTTGAAGCTCAGGTGTTCACCACTCGTATACTACTGACATGGGCAGAAGGACACATCGCTATTCCTGCCTGTGCCGACTCAGCTCAGCTAAATCCAGGCTTAGCCCTTCATTACAGGAGACCCTGCAGTGTTGTGCAGAGCTTTTAGCTGAGCGGAACAGACACAGGCAGGAGCTGCAATGTGTGCTACTGCCCGTACATCGCTCGCTGTGTTCCTACGAACGCTCGTTCCTAAAAATCTGTCCATGTAAGGCCCCTTCCACACGGGCGAGTATTCCGCACGGATGCGATGCGTGAGGTGAACGCATTGCACCCACACTGAATACCGACCCATTCATTTCTATGGGGCTGTTCAGATGAGCGGTGATTTTCACGCATCACTTATGCGTTGCGTGAAAATCGCAGCATGCTCTATATTCTGTGTTTTTCACGCAACGCAGGCCCCATAGAAGTGAATGGGGTTGCGTAAAAATCGCAAGCATCCGCAAGCAAGTGCGGATGCGGTGCGATTTTCACGCATGGTTGCTAGGTGACAGTCTATTCACTGTATTATTTTCCCTTATAACATGGTTATAAGGGAAAATAATAGCATTCTGAATACAGAATGCTTAGTAGGTGATCAATTGAGGGTTAAAAAAAAATAAAAAACTTAACTCACCTTCTCTACTTGTTCGCGTAGTTCCCGGTCTCTTCTTTACTTCTTAAAAGATGAAAATACCGGCTAGGACCTGTGGTGACGTCAGATCACATGGTCCATCACCACGGTGATGTACTATGTGATTGGAGCATGTGATCTGACGTCACTAAAGGTCCTTTAGCCCACAGCTCATTAGAAGTAAAGAAGAGACGGGAACTACGCAAACAAGTTGAGAAGGTGAGTTACGTTTTTTAATTTTTTTTTAACCCTCAATTGATCACCTACTAAGCATTCTGTATTCAGAATGCTATTATTTTCCCTTATAACCATGTTATAAGGGAAAATAATAACATCTACACAACACCTAACCCAAACCCGAACTTCTGTGAAGAAGTTCGGGTTTGGGTACCAAACATGCGTGATTTTTCTCACGCGAGTGCAAAACGCATTACAATGTTTTGCACTCGCGCGGAAAAATCGCGGGTGTTCCCGCAACGCACCCGCACATTTTCCCGCAACGCCCGTGTGAAAGGGGCCTAAGGGTACTTTCACACTAGCGGTAAAGTTTTCCGGTATTGAATTCCGTCCTAGGGGCTCAATACCGGAAAAAAACGGATCAGTTTTGTCCCAATGCATTCTGAATAGAAAGCAATCCGTTCAGTATGCATCAGGATGTCTTCAGTTCAGTCACTTTTACGGTATTTGGACGAAGAAAATACCGCAGCATGCTGCAGTATTTTATCCGGCCACAATTCCGGAACACTTGCCTGAATGAACTTGCGATTGAAATGTATTAATGCCAGATCTGGTATCAAGTGTTCCGGTAAAACGGATCCGGTTTCAAGGTCTGCGCATGCGCAGACCTTTAAAAATGTGAAAAATAATAAATACTGGATCCGTTTTTCCAAATGACACCAGAAAAACGGATTCCGGTATTGCAATGCATTTTTCAGACTGATCAGGATCCTGATCAGTCTGCAAATGACATGCGTTTGCATACAGTTTTCCTGATCAGGCAGTTCAGGCAACTGAACTGCCTGCCGGAATCAAACAACTCAAGTGTGAAAGTACCCTTAAGGTGATGAACGAGCAGGGTGAAACAGTTTTTCTTGCAGGCAACTAAATTAACATTTCTGGGCAGAAGATGGTGGTCTAAAGAGCGATCTGCTGCCCAGAAAGAATGCAGCTATATGAGGATGATTGATAGCCATCGCTCATCCTCATACTGTGGAGGTGAGTAGACGAGTAGCCAACTGTTTCAGATAATCGGCTGCTCCTCAGAGTGCCTTAAGAGGTTAGGGTACTTTCACACTAGCGTTTTTCTTTTCCGGTATTGAGTTCCGTCCTAGGGGCTCAATACCGGAAAAAAACTGATCAGTTTTATCCTAATGCATTCTGAATGGAGAGCAATCCGTTCAGTATGCATCAGATTGTCTTCAGTTCAGTCACTGTACGGTTTTTGGACGGAGAAAATACCGCAGCATGCTGCGGTATTTTCTCCGTCCAAAATTCCGGAACACTTGCCGGCATTATTTTACATTGAAATGCATTAATGCATTTAATGCCTAAGTGTTCCGGAAAAACGCATGCGCAGACCTTTAAAAATGTGAAAAAGATAAATACCGGATGCGTTTTTCCAGATGACAACCGGAGAGATTTGTGAGACGGATCTGCCTCTGGATCAGTCTACAAGTGGTATCCGTTTGTATACAGATTGCCGGAATCCAGCGACGCTAGAGTGAAAGTACCCTTAGTTATGTTTTAATCAGGAGGGTCAAGATATCCTGGCCCTGAACATTTAAAGATCACTTGGCAGGAGGCACAAGGACAATGTGCTACAAGAAAGAGTTGTGTTCTGCTACTGTGGACTGACTAATATGTCACGCTCTAGTGACTTGTCCTGGCCTACAGCTCAATCGCTGCTTCTGTCTCGAGATAATTACTTACGTAACATTCTAGAAGACGGGCATTCTTTAGCTGCTACGCAGGAAGATGCAGGCTTATGACTGGTGATGAAGTATTATACTAAAAAGAGCATTATAAAAACCCACATAGCTAATCTACAAAAACAGCATATTTCACACACACTGTCTATTTGGACAGATCATATCAAATAGATAATTTCTACAACTTTTGTGTAGAAGATGGTTTTTTTTTAAGTTCAAAATATAATTAGCTTGAGAGCAACATACAACTATAGTAAAGCTGCATACACATAAGACAGGTCACCCACAATGGCCCTTATGTGGAAATGTTATGTGAACAATTGTATGCAATATCCGACAGCAGTATGTCTGCCGAAAAAATGATCTGTCAGGTTGGAAAAACTACATGTGTATGACGTAATTGGCCATATCATGCTGACCATGTGGCAGTTTGCATAAGCACACTTCAGTTTGGTCCTCCAGTTTAAAAAACTAATGTGTGTTCCCATTGACTTCTAGAGGTCAGTGTGCTGGTGATTTTAATAATACTGAAGAAAAATATTGTAATGTGAATTATTACTAAGAGGATGCATCTCCATACTAATATCTAATTAACACATCACTGTTTTGGTCAGTGTAGTGATAGAGGTATCAAGATATTAAAATTATTGTTAGGAGTAGGCAACCTCTCCCTTTAAATTCCAGCATTGGGTCATAACCTTCTCCATGTTTCCTTTCCAAAGCCAGGTCAGCCAGCAGTCAGATGGAACAACTTCACGTAGACCCCTGTTATAAAGTGTGAAGATGACATGTACCAGCGTTATACAGACCAGAACCATGAGAGGGGTCAGGAAAAGGCTAGTGTCCTTTCTACCGAGGTCACTCATGAAATCGCCATCTTGCCACATACAGTACAGACCAAAAGTTTGGACACACCTTCTCATTCAAAGAGTTTTCTTTATTTTCATGACTATGAAAATTGTAGATTCACACTGAAGGCATCAAAACTATGAATTAACACATGTGGAATTATATACATAACAAACAAGTGTGAAACAACTGAAAATATGTCATATTCTAGGTTCTTCAAAGTAGCCACCTTTTGCTTGGATTACTGCTTTGCACACTCTTGGCATTCTCTTGATGAGCTTCAAGAGGTAGTCCCCTGAAATGGTTTTCACTTCACAGGTGTGCCCTGTCAGGTTTAATAAGTGGGATTTCTTGCCTTATAAATGGGGTTGGGACCATCAGTTGCGTTGCGGAGAAGTCAGGTGGATACACAGCTGATAGTCCTACTGAATAGACTGTTAGAATTTGTATAATGGCAAGAAAAAAGCAGCTAAGTAAAGAAAAACGAGTGGCCATCATTACTTTAAGAAATGAAGGTCAGTCAGTCAGCCGAAAAATTGGGAAAACTTTGAAAGTAAGGGCTATTTGACCATGAAGGAGAGGGATGGGGTGCTGCGCCAGATGACCTGGCCTCCACAGTCACCGGACCTGAACCCAATCGAGATGGTTTGGGGTGAGCTGGACCGCAGAGTGAAGGCAAAAGGGCCAACAAGTGCTAAGCATCTCTGGGAACTCCTTCAAGACTGTTGGAAGACCATTTCAGGGGACTACCTCTTGAAGCTCATCAAGAGAATGCCAAGAGTGTGCAAAGCAGTAATCAAAGCAAAAGGTGGCTACTTTGAAGAACCTAGAATATGACATATTTTCAGTTGTTTCACACTTGTTTGTTATGTATATAATTCCACGTGTGTTAATTCATAGTTTTGATGCCTTCATAGTCATGAAAATAAAGAAAACTCTTTGAATAAGAAGGTGTGTCCAAACTTTTGGTCTGTACTGTACATCAAAGAAATAAGCGGACAAATCCATATTTGAGCCACATGCTTCCTCTTGAGAACTCCAAATAAAATAGATCCCAGCTCAGTAATCGGGAGCAATTAGATAACTCCAGCTATCCTGCCATGACCTCTGTCATGTTTAGTACGCACGTGTGCGGGATATTTGGACGGAGTGGATGGAGGTCATATGAAATTGCTATGGTGAATACCCAAAAAGATATTCCAATACAAACATTTTGAGGCAGACTTCGTTTTCAGCAAGTGGTCATGAGAGGTCATTACCATACTCCCTGGCATCCTCTGACATCACAGGTGGGTGGGGGCTGGGGTAATGGGGGGGGATGATACTGACCCTTTTTAAAACATGCATGGAGAAAAGCAAACGGTCATTTCTTTGGGGATCACTAGCTTGATGGACTGACCGATATTTCTGCTTCCCCAGGACTTAGGGTGGATTCACATCACTTTTTTCCCCATCCATTTTAACGTATACAAAAAACGTATCATTAATTGGATGCCTCAGACTGATACCAAACAGTGGCATCTGTTCACCATAGAGCTCCATTGTATATAAAAAATAAAAAATAAATTACTCTTACCGGTAATTTGATTTTCCTGAGTCCATGACAGCAACAGGAGAGAGGGTTCTCCGCCCCCAGGACAGGAAACCCACATGGAGCCTCTCCATTCCTCAGTGGTTTTCAGAGACGAATGAGATCACCCCCGGAATCAATGCTTCTGATCCATCAGAATCCACACATGTTTAATTCATCGAACACTTTTCTTTCTTTTTATTTTTTTTCTCTGCACACCATAACCAAGACCCAACACCAACACCAACACCACGAAAAAGAAGGGAGGTTAAATAAGGGTGCCTTCATGGTGCCTTCATGCAGGAGATAGTCAGGAGGTAGGCTGGAAGGTGGAAACAATACAAAAAAAAAGGTAAGATTTGTTTGATTTAAAGTTACAAATTTATTTTTTTATTTTTTTCTCCTCTTTAAAATGGCAGACTTGGTTCAGTGCAGGAATTGTTGTGCATTTATTTCATGTTCCACTCTTTGGAGATTCGGATGCTGTCAGATCTGTAGACAGTTCTCCTTACTGCAGCAGGAAATTGCATTTTTGAAAGCTGAAATATTTAAATTATCTGTTAAACAAACTCCAGCTAGGACTGCTGCAATGCCACTGCCACAGAGGACCCCCAGAAATGGCAGATGGGTTAATGTAGGTTCTGGAAGTCTTAGAGTGGTGGATAGAAGACATGTCCCACAGTCGGTGGTTCTCCATAATTCATTTGCAGCACTCTCAGAATGTAAGGACAACATGGATATGGACTCGAGCACAGAGGGTGAGAAACCATCGACTCCTATGTCTAATGTATGCAACAAAAAAGATAAAGTGAAGTCTCAAAGGATGCAGCTGTTGCTGGGTGATTCAATCATAAGAAGTGTGGAGCTTAAAGAAAATGGTTTTGTGAGATGTCTCCCTGGGGCTACTGCTAGAAGAGATAGAAGACGTATTATTAATATTGTTAAGCAAGCAAAGCAGGAAGGGGACGTGGATGTTCTTGTCCATCTAGGGACAAATGACCTGGCTTGCAATGAAGTGTCAGAGGTGAAAAAATCTTTTATCACACTTGGTAATGACGTACAGGATTTTGCATCCACCATTTCATTTTCTGAAGTTCTGCCTGTGCATAATGTTCAGAATGATAGGCAGAGGCGCATAAAGGAGTTCAACATATGGCTTGGTAAATGGTGTCAAGAGCAAGGATTTGGCTTTGTTTCTCATGATAGCTCTACTTGGAATAGAAAGGAACTGTACAAAAAAGATGGTTTGCATCTTTCTCTCAAAGGAACAAATGTACTTAGTGAACAACTCCAAGAATTTGCGAAAGAGTATTTAAACTAGGAAGGGGGGGCAAAAGAGTGAAAATAAAAGAGTCCAATTGCCCCCCGAAACAATGCCAGAACAGGTCAGAAGCACAGAGGTTAAGAAATGATAAGCTCAGAGTCCTGTCTACAAATGCTCGCAGTTTAGGTAAAAAAATCAATGAACTTGGGTCAATAATGGCATCTGAGAATGTAGATTTAGTGGCTTTTTACGGAGACATGGTTTAATGAAAGAAATGACTGGGACATAACCATACCAGGGTACTCTTTATACAGAAGAGACAGAGAAGGCAAGAAAGGAGGAGGAGTGGCCCTGTATGTGAAAGATAGCATTAAATCTAACCTAATAAAAGTTGGTGAGGCCAACATAGAGTCAGTTTGGGTTACGTTGCAGTTTGCTAACCATGCAGTAACTCGTGTAGGTGTGATATATAGACCACCTGGTCAAGTTAAAGAACTAGATGATCTACTAGTTGAAGAAATAGCTAAAATGACAATGAAAGGAGAAGTTATCATTATGGGAGATTTCAATCTTCCAGATATAAACTGGAAAACCAAAATAGCAAGTTCTACCAGGAGTACAGATATTCTAAATTCCCTACTGGGGTTATCTCTACAACAAGTGGTTGAGGAGCCAACCCGGAGGGAGGCCATTTTGGATTTGGTATTCACAAACGGGGATTCGGTATATGATGTCATTGTAGGCGAAACCTTGGGATCTAGTGATCACCAGTCAGTGTGGTTTAATATAAGAACTGTGAAAGAGTCCCACCACACAAAAACAAAAGTTTTAGATTTTAGAAAAACAGACTTTTCAAAAATGAAATTAGTCATAAATGAGTCCTTATCAGACTGGAACGGATTACATGGAGTCCAGGAGAAATGGGACTACTTAAAAGGTGCATTATTGAAGGCAACAGAAAATTGCATTAGACTTGTCAGTAAAAGCAAAAAAAGGAGGAGACCAATGTGGTACTCAGCAGAAGTGGCCCAAATCATTAAAAATAAAAAGCTAGCATTTTGTAATTATAAAAAAACCCAGAGCAATGAAGATAAGGAAATCTACAAGATTAGGCAGAGAGAGGCCAAGCAAGTTATAAGAACTTCTAAAGCGCAGGCAGAAGAAAAACTAGCTCAGTCTATGAAAAAAGGGGATAAGACATTCTTCAGATATATAAATGAAAAAAGGAAATTAAAACAAGGAATAACTAAATTAAAAACAAAGGACGGAAGGTATGTAGAAGAGAATAAAGGGCTAGCCGACTGCCTTAATGAGGACCTCCACTAGAAAGAATGACTATTAAATCGTTTGATGCATGTATCTTTACAGAGGAAGATGTTCTAAGTTTGCTGTCTAAGGTGAAGACAGATAAGTCACAGGGGCCTGATGAGATACACCCAAAATTATTAAAAGAGCTTAGTGGTGAGCTGGCAAAACCGTTAACAGATTTATTTAACCAATCATTAGTAACAGGAGTCGTCCCGGAAGATTGGAAATTGGCAAATGTCGTGCCCATTCACAAGAAAGGTAGTAGGGAGGAATCGAGCAACTATAGACCAGTGAGTCTGACATCAATAGTAGGCAAATTAATGGAAACCCTATTAAAGGATAGGATTGTGGAACATCTAAAATCCCATGGATTGCAAGATGAAAAACAACATGGGTTTACTTCAGGGAGATCATGTCAAACAAATCTTATAGATTTTTTTGACTGGGTGAATAAAATAATAGACGGTGGAGGTGCAGTAGACATCGCATATCTAGATTTTAGTAAGGCTTTTGACACTGTCCCACATAGAAGACTTATCAATAAACTGCAGTCATTGAGCATGGACTCCCATATTGTTGAGTGGATTAGGCAGTGGCTGAGTGACAGACAACAGAGGGTTGTAGTCAATGGAGAACATTCAAAACAAGGTAATGTTACCAGTGGGGTTCCACAGGGATCTGTACTGGGACCGATTTTGTTTAATATCTTCATAAGTGATATTGCAAAAGGCCTCGCTGGTAAGGTTTGTCTTTTTGCTGATGACACAAAGATATGTATAAGGGTTGATGTTCCTGGAGGGAAACGCCAAATGGAAAAGGATTTAGGAAAACTAGAAGAATGGTCAGAACTCTGGAAACTGAAATTTAATGTGGATAAGTGCAAGATAATGCACCTGGGGCGTAAAAACCCAAGGGCAGAATATAGAATATTTGACACAGTCCTGACCTCAGTATCTGAGGAAAGGGATTTAGGAGTAATTATTTCAGAAGACTTAAAGGTGGGAAGACAATGTAATAGAGCAGCACGAAATGCCAGCAGAATGCTTGGATGTATAGGGAGAGGTATAAGCAGTAGAAAGAGTGAAGTGCTTATGCCGCTGTACAGAACACTGGTGAGACCTCACTTGGAGTATTGTGCGCAGTACTGGAGGCCATATCTCCAGAAGGATATAGATACTCTAGAGAGAGTTCAGAGAAGAGCTACTAAACTAGTACATGGATTGCAGGATAAAACTTACCAGGAAAGGTTAAAGGACCTTAATATGTATAGCTTGGAAGAAAGAAGAGACAGAGGGGATATGATAGAAACTTTTAAATACATAAAGGGAATCAACTCGGTAAAGGAAGAGAGCATATTTAAAAGAAGAAAAACTACCACAAGAGGACACAGTTTTAAATTAGAGGGGCAAAGGTTTAAAAGTAATATAAGGAAGTATTACTTTACTGAGAGAGTAGTGGATGCATGGAATAGCCTTCCTGCAGAAGTGGTAGCTGCAAATACAGTGAAGGGGTTTAAGCATGCATGGGATAGGCATAAGGCCATCCTTCATATAAGATAGGGCCGGGGGCTATCCATAGTATTCAGTATATTGGGCAGACTAGATGGGCCAAATGGTTCTTATCTGCCGACACATTCTATGTTTCTATGTTTCTATGACTCAGGAAAATCAAATTACCGGTAAGAGTAATAATTATTTTTCCCCTCGTCCTATGACAGCACCAGGAGAGATCCCAGAGATAGAACTTAGGGTGGGATAACAGAACTTTGTGACCGAAAGAAAGGTCAGAAACAGAGGAAAGGTCCAGCCTATAATGTTTATAAGGCCGAATGCACACGGCCGTGTTCCGCGGCCGAGAGCGGTCCGTGGTATGCCGGGCTGGATTCCTGTTCAGAGCAGGAGCGCACAGCGTCATTAGTTGCTATGACGCTGTGCGCTTCATGTCGCCGCTGCACTACAGTAATACACTAGTAGCATACCACGGACCGCTCTCGGCCGCGGAAAACGGGCGTGTGCATTCGGCCTAAAAGGTAAGGGCATAGAGGATTCTGAAATCGTCTCAAAGGGCTCTTTCGTTAGGCTCTGTAACACCAGATTCAAATCCCAGGGGGGAACTCTAGAGATTCTAGCAGGGATATCCCTCACTACAGCCTTACATAACCTCAAGACAAGAGGGTGGGAGGCTAACCTAATGTCAAACAGTATACTCAAGGCTGCAATCTGGACCTTAAGGGTACTAAGGCACAGACTCTTTTCTACCCCTCCCTGAAGCTAAATTTCGGGAATAGAAAGACTACTTATTCCACAAAAGAATGATGTAGGCTGATGTTTGAAGGTCATGAATATATACAAAAATTCATTAATAAATTGACATCTTAAGGGTCCATTCACATGTCCGTAAGTGTTTTGCAGATCCGTAAATTGCGGATCCGCAAAACACAGACACCTACAATGTGCGATCCGCAATTTGCGGACCGCACATCACAGACACTATAAAAGACAATGCCTTTTCTGGTCCGCAATTGCGGACAAGAATAGGACATGTTCTATTTTTTTCAGGAACGGAATTGCAGATCCCGAAAATACGGATGCAGATCCGTTCCAGCCCCATTGAAAGTGTATGGGTCCACAAATTGCGGAACGAATGCGGACCCAAATTACAGACGTGTGAATGGACCCTAAAACTCACTTTTATTAACAATTTAAAAGGACCTGACATCACAGGCCACCTATCCCAAACTTCACAAGGTAAGTGCAAAATAATAATTGAATGTAATCCTTCTACTAAAATAGAGGCCGCCAGTGATTGTTAGGACGGGATGGGCAATACAGTCCGTGAAAGGGAAACAAATGCCCTTAAGTGGTCCTGCTAAGGGTACATTCACACTAGCATTTTTGTTTTCCTGTATTATGTTCCGTCACAGGAGCTCAATAGCGGAAAAAAACTGATCAGTTTTATCCTAATGCATTCTGAATGGAGAGCTTTCCGTTCAGGATGCATCAGTTCAGTTCCTCTTACGTTTTTTGGACGGAGAAAATACCGCAGCATGCTGCAGTTTTCTCTCCGGCCAAAAATACCAAACACTTGCTGGAATGCCGGATCTGGCATTAATTTACATTGAAGTGTATTAGTGCCAGATCCGGCATTAAGTGTTCCGGCAAAACAGATCCGGCTTTCCGGTCTGCGCATGCGCAGACCTTTAAAAATACAAATAAAACTGAATACCGGATCCGTTTTTCCAGATGACACCGGAGAAACAGATCCGGTATTTCAATGCATTTGTCAGACAGATCCGCATCCAGATCCGTCTGATAAATGCCATCAGTTTGTGTCCGGATTGCCGGATCCGTCAGGCTGTTCCAGCGACGGAACTGCCTGCCGGAATTCTCTGCCGCAAGTGTGAAAGTACCTTAAGTTCTCAGCCCGGGGCTGTAGGGCTTAGTAGGGCCAGCCAGGCCTAGTTATGAGGACGGGGAGACTCCATCTTTGGGGGCCACCCCCGGGCTGAGGACTTAGCAGGGCCACTTCAGGGCATTTGTTTCCCTTTCACAGACTGTATTGCCAATCCCGTCCTAACAATCACTGGCGGCCTATATTTTAGTAGCAGGATCACAATTATTCTTTTGCACTTACCTTGTGAAGTTTGAGATAGGTGGCCTGCGATGTCAGGTCCTTTTAAATTGAGTTAATAAAAGTGAGTTTTAAGGGGTCAATTTATTAATAAAAAAAAAAATTTAATAGAAAGACTACAATGCGGAACCGGATCAATTCCTAGGAAAGCAAAAAAGCCGCCCATGTTCCAGCATAGATCCTGGTGGTTACTGGTTTCCTACTTTTTAACAAGGTAGAAATAACGGCCTCAGACAACCCCCTATATACTAGTAGTGACCTTTCAAAAACCAGGCCGTCAAGTGGAGGCCTTTTGCCAGCGGATGAATGACTGGACCTTGGCTCAGAAGGTCCGAAATCTCTGGTAGCGCCCAAGGCTCCCTGTCTCAGCCACGTGAGCCAAGCACGACAGGGCCAAAACCGTGCTACCATGATCACTGAGGCTCTATTCTCCCTTATTTTCCTGGGGACTCTGGAGATCAACTGAAGAGGAGGAAAGGCATAGAGAAGACCTCTGTCCAATAGATGTAGAAAAGCGTCCACTCCCGAGGGAAAATCCCCTGGAAAAAGGGGAAAAAAACCTTTTCACTTTCCTGTTTGCTCTTGTGGCGAAAAGATCCACTGAGGGCTCCCCCCAAAGCTGAACTAGTCGGGAGAAAACCCCTGGATTTAGAGACCACTCTCTCTGGTTCAGTCTGTGATGACGTAAAATCTGCTGTAACTCCATGGATCTGTCCCCCCTGATGATTCAGGTAAGCTACTACGGAACCATTGTCTGATAAGACCTTTAGATGATGATCCTGGAGAAAGGGCAAAATCTCCTGCAATGCTCTCAGCACCGCCATCAGTTCTTTTACGTTTGAAAAAGCGGCACATATCGATCCTACCCAAGGGCCTTGCAGAACCCGGTTCTGGACATGAGGCCCCCAACCAACCGGACTGGCGTCTGTAGTCAATACTATTGGATCTGCAATCTTCCAGGGAACCCCGGGGTGAGGTTGTCTGGGTCCAACCACCACCTTAGGGAACTGCAAGCCTGTCTGGAGATAAAAATCTTCCTGTTCAAATTCTTCATATCCCCTGACCATGACTGGAGAGTCTCCCATTGTAGACTCCTAGAATGAGCCTGAGCCCACGGAACCGCAGGAATGCAGGAGGTTAAAGTTCCTAGAACTGACATACATTTTCTGATTGATAGATATGGTTTTCGAACAAGAAGATCTATCACTTACCTTACTTTCTGGACCTTCTCTGGAGGTAGAAATGATTTCTGAGTGGACAAATTCAGTAATATACCCAGGAACTGTTGAATCTTCTGCGGAACCATCCTGGATTTTTCCATATTGATTAACCAACCTAGAGAGTTCAGAATGGTAATCACCTGCTCCATCTGGGCGAGGCAAGTCTGTTCGGAAGGAGCAATAATTAAGAACTCGTCCAGGTAAGGAACAAATAGGACGTCTCTTTCCCTTATATGGGAATCCATCTCTGCTATCAGTTTCGTGAAAATGCAAGGGGCCAGGGAAATCCCGAATGGTAGCACCTGGAACTGAAAATGCTTCAGACATCCTTGTATCTTCAGCGCCACTCCTCTTTTTTCTACCTTCCAACCCCTCAAGCATTACATCCTGAACTGATCTCACTTCTTTGGGATCCTCAATATTCACAGTATGCCTGATGGCCTTTAAAAGTTGATCCACGTCCTGGATGGGAAAGAAAGGCCTTCCACCCCTACCCTCTTCTGACAATGAGTCGGACAGGACCTTACCACTTTCTGCCAAAATATCTTCATCTGAACTTGAGACGTCTGAACAATCATGCGCAAAGGGGGACTTATCTTTAATCCTATGGCCTTCCTTTTTAGACTTCAGGGCATTACCCACTATCCTCTCTGATCAACTTTTTCATGCATTTCAACATTGAATGGGATTCTTCCGCAATAGTATTCTCTATGCAGGAACGACAGAGTAGTTTTATATAGGAGGGGGGCAGTTTGGTTTTACATAGCCCACACTCCTAATGCTTTGCCTTAGCCATCACTTTCCTGGGCTTATCCTGCAAGGAAATATCCCACCATAAACACATGTTAAGGGGGAACCATATACCGTACATACCCTCCAAATCATACCGCAGATGCAGGAGTAGACGGTTCCTTGTGCGTCTCTCCAGCGTTTTCCATGTTGCCAGAGGCCAAACAATGCCTTGGATAAGGCTGCTCTAGTTGGGCTAAGAGCGGTGAAAATTTGAATTTCCCTCATTTTCCTCTCCAGGGACGAGGTATCGTGAGATCTCGCTCCCGGCAGCAAGCCCCGCGGTCTCGCGATACAAGGGACGGGGAGGCGCACTCCACGTACTCCCGCCCCGCAACTTCGGTGTGCTGCGTTTTTGTCTTTTTTCTGTAACATATACATCAAGCGGAGGCATAAAACGTGATGTGAACCCACCCTTAACCGTCACGTAATGTATTAAGTTCTATTTTTATCCCTTTTATTTTGCAAACTGTTATTTAGCACTGTATGTATATTTTATGTTGTATTTTCTATGATAACCCCATTGTTTGTACGCACTGTCATTTTTGGATTATTAACATTTCAAGAGCCTTCTTGTGTTCTAACGATTCCATGACCTTAGAAGAAGTGCTACCTATATTGCTTTAGTAACCTGTGAATGCTAGTAGTTGTAGAGTATACTTAAGTGTTATTTAATGCAAGGTGTCTCGTTAGCCTGGCCAGCATGGTGACGTCATCGCGCACAGGATCTTCAATCAAGATGGCTGCGGCGGACTCTTGGCGTGCAAATGGATGAGGAGAGTATGAATTTTTTTTTTTGCTGCCATTTTAGGGAAAATTGATTAGTTACTACGAAGCACGAGGAAATTCGGTTTTGCGGCAAATCAAATTTTCCCTGAAATTCAGATCGAAGGATTCGCTCAACACTAGTCATTACATGTGAAGTGTACTCATCTAGGGCATTTCAACTTGCTTAAAGCTCATTCACCCGAACGTATGAATGGGTCCGCATCTGTTCGGCAATTTTGCAAAACTGGTGCGGATCCATTCATTTCAATGGGGCCGCAAAAGATGCGGACAGCACACCGTGTGCTGCCCTCATCCATACTTCCGTTCCATGGCCCCGCAAAAAACAGAGCGTGTCCTATTCTTGTCTATTTTGCAGACAAGAATAAGCATTTCTATAATGGGTCGCCCCTTCTGTTCCGCAAATTGCAGAACGCACATGGGCGGCATCCGTGTTTTGGTGATTCGTTAAACATGGTGTGGTCGTCTGAATAAGCCCTTAATGTAAGTGTGAGCTTGCAGAGTGCCGATGTCTTAACATGGCAGCCAGGGGCCTAATGAAGGGCCCCTAAGCCTGTCCTTAGTGTATGAATCCCACTGACAGTATAATAAACTGCACTACATAAGCAGTACAGTGTATTATAGAAGTAATCAAAGGATTGCATGTCAAAGTCCCCTTGAGGGACTAATAAATATTAAAAATAAAATAAAATTTTAATAAGAAAAAAAGCCTCCAAGTTAAAAATATACACCATTTTAATGGAAAAAGTTGTAAATATAAAATCGCTTCTACATATTTGGTATTGCCGCGTCTGTAACGACACCTGCTATACAATAATCATGTAATTTATCCCACACGGTGAACTGTAAACAAGAACCCCAAATTCAATGACGAAATGCTGTTTTTTGCTTATTCGCCAACAAAAAAGAATAAAAAGCAAATCAACACGTCTTATGTACCCCAAAATGATACCAATGAAAACTACAAATACAAACTACAAAGTGGTACTGATGTCTTTACCCCCCCCTCGAAAGAGTTCATAAACGGTAATCAATAAATTATATGTATCCCATTAAACACTACAGCTTGTCCTGCAAAAAAACAAGCCCTCATACATTGACAGAAAAATAAAAAAAGGTATGGCTCTTGGAATGCAATAATGAAAAAAAAGCGCTTGTTCACCAAGACCCGAAACAGGCTGGTCACAGAGCTATCTCAAGAAACGGGGCTCCACAGTGAACAAAAAGCATGCTGCGGGTACGTGACGTCCTCTCCATTTACTGCTATGTGACTTGTCAAAATAGCCAAGTGACTGTGCTCAGGTATTTTCGGAAATTCCATATCCCTTTCATTCACCACTATGAGAGTTTCGAAAATAGCCGAGCACTATTTTCAGTCCCACAGCAATGAATGAAGAAAGCTGAGCTCTATTCATGGTAAGGGTCCATTCTTGACAAAAGAGTGAGTCCCAGAGATGGGAATGTCATTTATATAGCATATACCAGTGATGCCCAAGCTACGGCCTGCAAAGCTGTGTCATGCGGCCCGTGCAGTTAGGCCGGACAGTCCGGTTTTAAGACTCCTGGTCCTTGGTCCGGCGCAAGGCCAGGACGGACAGCCAGGAGTCCTCCTTTAGTGTGGTACAGGGTCAGGGTCCGTTTAAGTTTACCTATGGCAGGGGCAGGCAGGCAGCACGTCGTCCACACAGTGTGCGTCGTCAGAGAGAACTGTTATCTACAACAGGCAGGACGGAGCGCGGGTGCCACTGCCAGCAGTGTACGTCAGTTTAATGGTGGTGCATCTCTGACAGATATTTGTATAGCACAGTCACACCGCAATATTGTGCTCACAGCACCATTAGTCTTCTGCCCCTCAATCTGTTCCTTGTGCCGCGTGTCCAGGGAGCTGCTCAGTCATCTGCACAGCCATCACTCTATAGGGGAGGAACATCAGATAGACGGGGTGAGGGGGATGAGGCGCCCCTCAAATCACCACTGTAGCTAATACTATACATGCCCCCCCCCCCCCCCCACAGAGTACAACACACGAGGAGAAGAGATTTGCTGTGTACTAGGGGCATATGTTTTACATGACTCCTCTTTACTAGTCCCAATGTTCCCAAAAAGAAGTCACCTATACCCCCATAACAGTGTGCCACCCATATATACCCCATAACAGTGTGCCACCCATATATACCCCATAACAGTGTGCCTGTCATGGATGGTGTACAGGAAACAAGACAATGCAAAATAATCTATGACTGGATCCACAACTAAGGAACAAAAGGGAGACCCCTGCATGAGACCTGGCACACTCTCCCTGACTGCTCAGCCTATGCGAACACCCCAAAGGTGGATGGTCGCATATCCACGTACCTCGACTATCTAACACCTGAAGACCCTACAATAGTGAGGGGACACGACCACCAGCTCCCTACACTAGACACGGAGGGAGTCAGGGTCTCCTAAGATCCAGCAAACAGAAAATCACTAATAAATATACAGCACTTATCTTGCAGAAGACTGGGATATAGGAACAGCATGCGCACACACACTCCAGGAAGTTGTATAAGCCGCACACTACTGCATTATGGGGAGGAATTTAAAGGGAAGCAATCAGTCCAACTGCATGACAGCTGAGAGAGGCTAACGAGATGAGGAACTGAAACCAAAACAAAGAAAACTCAAGGAGGAGGTTCTGAAAGGCTTCTGTCAGAGCTTCTCAGCTGTCTGGTTGTGACAGTGCCACCCATATATACCCCATAACAGTGTGCCACCCATATATACCCCATAATAGGGTTGTTTCGGGTATCGAATTTTCGATACCCAATCGAAACTCTGCCTTTTATCGATACTAGGCTGTGCTACTGCACAGCCCAGTATCAGAGAACATGGATCGTGCTGCTCCCAGCGCGGCTATGTTCCCTCAGCAGCACAGGCAGAATGAAGCAGTCTCTCCCTCCCCCCTGTGCCACTGCTGCCACCAATGGGAACGAAGAGGAGGGGAGGGCACTCTGCGCCACTAATGACAACTAGCGTTTAATACATTACAAAGACAGGCGGCAGAAACACATTGCCGGCACCCGACCTCTGACAGGGCACTACGTCCGTGGCAATTAACCCCTCAGGTGCCGCACCTGAGGGGTTAACTGCCGCTGATCGCAGCTCCCTGTCAGAGGGCGGGTGCTGGCAATGTGTTTCTGCCGCCGCCTGTATTTGTATTAAACGTTAATTATCATTGGTGGCTCAGTGCCCCCCCTTCCCCAGCATTAAAATCATTGGTGGCACAGTGAGTCCTCCCCCCCAGCATTAAGTCATTGGTGGCAGTGGCCACAGAGTCCCCTCACCTCCTCTCATTGGTGGCAGTGGCAGTTTCTGATCGAAGCTCCAGCAGTGTAATCCTGGGGCTCCGATCGGTTACCATGGCAGCCACCATAATAGAGCTCTATTAGGGTGAATAGGACAAGGGATTAAAAGATCCCAGTTTCTAGCCCCTAAGGGGTTATTAAAGTAAAAAAAAAAAAAAAAAAAAAAAAAAAACACCAAAATATTAAGTATAAATCACCCCCAATTGTATATAAAATATATAAACAATAAGTAAACATATTACATATCGCCACGTCTGAAAAATCCAAACTATTAAAAGATTTAAAAAATCTCCTATGCGGTGAATGCCTAACAGAAAAATAAATAAAAACCGCGTGATTCACAATTTTTTTAGTCACCTTGTCCCCCCAAAAAATAGGATAGCACTGTTCGATTATGGTCCGATTTTGCGGTTTTTTTTTTTGCCGTAGTATCGAATGGCATCGAGTATCGCAATGCTTTTTTATGGTATCAAAACAGAATCCAAATTTTGGTATCAAAACAACCCTACCCCATAACAGTGTGCCCCCCATATACACTGCTCAAAAAAATAAAGGGAACACAAAAATAACACATCCTAGATCTGAATTAATTAAATATTCTTCTGAAATACTTTGTTCTTTACATAGTTGAATGTGCTGACAACAAAATCACCCAAAAATAAAAAAATGGAAATCAAATTTTTCAACCCATGGAGGTCTGGATTTGGAGTCACACTCAAAATTAAAGTGGAATAACACACTACAGGCTGATCCAACTTTGATGTAATGGCCTTAAAACAAGTCAAAATGAGGCTCAGTAGTGTGTGTGGCCTCCACGTGCCTGTATGACCTCCCTATAACGCCTGTGCATGCTCCTGATGAGGTGGCGGACGGTCTCCTGAGGGATCTCCTCCCAGACCTGGACTAAAGCATCTGCCAACTCCTGGACAGTCTGTGGTGCAACGTGACGTTGGTGGATAGAGCGAGACATGATGTCCCAGATGTGCTCAATTGGATTCAGGTCTGGGGAACGGGCAGGCCAGTCCATAGCATCAATGCCTTCGTCTTGCAGGAACTGCTGACACACTCCAGCCACATGAGGTCTAGCATTGTCTTGCATTAGGAACCCAGGGCCAACCGCACCAGCATATGGTCTCACAAGGGGTCTGAGGATCTCATCTCGGTACCTAATGGCAGTCAGGCTACCTCTGGCGAGCACATGGAGGGCTGTGCGGCCCTCCAAAGAAATGCCACCCCACACCATTACTGACCCAATGCCAAACCGGTCATGCTGGAGGATGTTGCAGGCAGCAGAACGTTCTCCACGGCGTCTCAAGACTCTGTCACATGTGCTCAGTGTGAACCTGCTTTCATCTATGAAGAGCACAGGGCGCCAGTGGCGAATTTGCCAATCTTGGTGTTCTCTGGCAAATGCCAAACGTCCTGCACGGTGTTGGGCTGTAAGCACAACCCCCACCTGTGGATGTCGGGCCCTCATATCACCCTCATAGTCTGTTTCTGACCGTTTGAGCAGACACATGCACATTTGTGGCCTGCTGGAGGTCATTTTGCAGGGCTCTGGCAGTGCTCCTCCTGTTCCCCCTTGCACAAAGGTGGAGGTAGCGGTCCTGCTGCTGGGTTGTTGCCCTCCTACGGCCTCCTCCACATCTCCTGATGTACTGGCCTGTCTCCTGGTAGCGCCTCCATGCTCTGGACACTACACTACGCTGACAGACACAGCAAACCTTCTTGCCCTAGCTCGCATTGATGTGCCATCCTGGATAAGCTGCACTACCTGAGCCACTTGTGTGGGTTGTAGACTCTGTCTCATGCTACCACTAGAGTGAAAGCACCGCCAGCATTCAAAAGTGACCAAAACATCAGCCAGGAAGCATAGGAACTGAGAAGAGGTCTGTGGTCACCACCTGCAGAACCACTCCTTTATTGGGGGTGTCTTGCTAATTGCCTATAATTTCCACCTATTGTCTATCCCATTTGCACAACAGCATGTGAAATTGATTGTCACTCAGTGTTGCTTCCTAAGTGGACAGTTTAATTTCACAGAGGTGTGATTGACTTGGAGTTACATTGTGTTGTTTAAGTGTTCCCTTTATTTTTTTGAGCAGTGTATATCCCCATAACAGTGTGCCACCCATATATATCCCCATAACAGTGTGCCACTCATGAGGACGAGTCAGATGGGAGCAGGAGGTCTATGGAGGATGTGACTGGCGAGGGTGGTAGTGGTGGAAGTAATTGGACCCGAGCCTATTTCTTAGGCCTCATGCACATGGCCGTTGTTTGGGTCCGCATCCGAGCCGCCGTTTTTGCAGCTCAGATGCGGACCCATTGACTTCAATGGGGCCGCAAAAGATGTGGACAGCACTCCGTGTACTGTCCGCATCCGTTGCTCCATTCCGTGGCCCCGCCAAAAAAATAGAACATGTCCTATTCTTGTCTGTTTTGCGGACAAGAATAGGCATTTCTACAATGGGCCGCCGTTCCCTTCCGCAAATTGCGGAAGGCACACAGGCGGCTTCCGTTTTTTACGGACTGCAAAAACAGAACTGTCGTGTGCATGAGGTCTTAATATGTGATTACTATGTCTGGTGCCTGTGTGAGAGGACTCATAATATTGTACCACAAGGCATTTCTAAAGAGAGTTTTCTGCATTCCACTCCTAAGTCTTGCTATGCCCAGAGATGTGCCACCTTCACAGTAATGCTCACATGCTCCCTTCACAGTGGTAATGCCCAGATGTGCCCCATTCACAGTAGTAATTCACAGATGTGCCCCTTTTACAGTGGTAATTCCCAGATGTTCCCCCTTTAGACGGGTAATGCCCAGATGTGCCCCCTTCACAGTAGTAATGCTCACGTGTGCCGCCTTCACGGTAAAAATGCCCAGATGTGCCCCTTCACAGAAAAAATGCCCAGATATTTGCCCCTTCACAGAAAAAATGCCCAGATATTTGCCCCTTCACAGTAGTAATGCTCACACATGCCCCCTCACAGTGTTTGCATTTCTTTCTGGCAAAGTTACCTGGTTCTGGCCCGCAAAATTTATACCATGTCTAGTGCGACCCTCAGCTGAAAAATGGTTGGGTACCACTGGTATATACTAATCAATTTGCCATAAATATCCCTTTAATTCCTCTACAAGGTTGGTAGTACTTTTATAGGCGACATGGAGATGACAGACTTCCTTTAAAGGGTTGTCTCATCTGAGACAAGGGGGGCATATTGCTAGGATATGCACCCATTGTCTTATAGGTGTGGGTTCCATACCTATATCGTGAACAGAGCCCTGCAAGGTGGTGGCTTGAGGACTCTGGTCCGGCCACCACCAAGCGCTCTGCCCGTAGAAGTGAATGGAAGAGCACCACGCATGACCGGCCACTGCTCTTATTCACTTCTATGGGTACAACGGCTTGGTTCGCTATTTTCACCAGCCCCATAGAAAATGAATGGAGGGCGGCTGCGTATACACAGTGTGCCCTCCAACACTTTCGGGGCTCCATTCTCGATATAGAAGCTGGTCCCAGCGGTGAGACCTGCACCTATAAGACAATGGCGGAATGCCCTCATTGTCTGTGATGAGACAACCCCTTTAACTTTTATAGGACCTGGCGATTTTCCGTTTTTGTTTTTCACTCCCTGTCTTCCCAGAGTCCTAACTTTTTTATTTTTCCATTTACATAGCCTTATGAGGGCTTATTGTTTGCAGGACAAGTGGTAATTTCTAATGGCGGGAAGCGGGAAAAGAATTCCAAATGGGGTGGAACTGGAAAAAAAAAATTATATTTTTTTTTATGGCAATCACTATGCGGTAAAATTGATCTGTTACCATTCTCCGGGTCAGTACGATTACAACGATACCATAGTTGTATAGTTTTTCTTGAGTTTTAATACAAAAAAAATGTAAAAAGAATTCTTTTTATTTAGTTATGTGTACGGAGCAGTGTGAAGGGTCATTCTTTGAAGTGTGTGACTTTTTGATCACTCTTTATAAAATTTGTCTGGGGAGTTGAAGTGACAAATAGCAAATTGGCTGTTTTTATTTTTTTCCGTCACGCCATTCACCGCATGGGATTAATACTGTTATATTTTAATAGTACGGGGGTTTTCGCATGTGGCGATGCCCATGATGTTTATTTTTTTAATTGTTTAATTATTTTTATTTTTGGGGAAAATGGGATGATTTTTAGATTTTTTTATTTTTGAAAACTTTTTTTTTTAAGTCACCCTGGGTGACTATAACAGGCAATCATTAAACTGTTCATTGTGTTCATTGATGACTATATAGCCACCATTGAACACTTAATTTTCAATATAATAATACAATGCTGCCACCTATTGCCTGTATTGGTATATTCCACTAATAGCTGCAGAAGCCTGCTTGAGGCTTTGGGCTACTAGCACAGCGTAGTTCCCTGATCTCAGCCAGAGAACGCTGTTACGGGAGCTTGTGGCCACCTCTGGGACCCGCACCTATCTCGTAAACTGAGCCGGAAAAGTGAAGGAGGCACACCGCACTTGCGCGGCCACAACTTCCATTCCCTTCAAAGGGGTCGAATTAAATAGCCGAGCCAGCGCTCAGCTTTTTTCGGCGGCCCCATGGAAATAAATAGAGGTCTGCTGTGTATGCGCAGTGCGCTCTCATTCACTTTGCCGGCTCAGTTTACAAGATAGGTGCAGGTCCCAGAGGTGGGAACGGCACCTACCAGACAATGGGGGGCATATAATATTGATATGCCCCCATTGTCTGACCTAAATTTAAAAAATGAAAGGCAGAAACTGGGGAAAAAATAAATAAATTAAAAAAAAAAGTCACCTGCCATTTCAGCTCCGCGGCTCCCATCTACAGTACACCATTTCAGGTCCTTGCTGGCTCGGCTATTTAATTCGACCGTGCTCTTGTATCACCTTTGTCTGCTGCCGTTAAGCTTAAAAACATACTTTTATTGATATGCAAATGAGCTTCTAGGTGCTATGGGGGCGTCTTTTCAGCACCTAGAGGCTCCGTCTACTCACTATTTCTGCCGCCCATCGCGTCCCTCCAGCCCGCCCCGCTCCTCTTGATTGACAGCCAAACTCGCTCCATCTCGGACGAATTCCCGCGCCTGCGCTTCTGTATTCGAACCGCTCCCTGCGCCGGCATCTTCACTGCGCCTGTGCCGATTACGGCGCAGGGAGTAGTCCGACAGTCACTGCGCCTAATACAGAAGTGCACAGCTCAGGCGTGGGAATTCGAGATGGAGCGAGGTTGGCTGTCAATCAAGAGGAGCGGGCTGGAGGGACGCGATGGGCGGCAGTAATAGTGAGTAGACGGAGCCTCTAGGTGCTGAAAAGACGCCCCCATAGCACCTAGAGGATCATTTGCATATCAATAAAAGTATGTTTTTAAGGTTAATGGCAGCAGACAAAGGTGATACAAGAACACTGTTAGGTAGTACAGACACTAGCAGATCGCTAGTGTCTGACAGCTAAATAGGTCAAAATGAGGTGGTAGAAAGCCTTTAAAACTCATCTACAGCAATGAAGATAAATGGCTGGGTTGTTATGGAAACCTGGTGTAAAACTGTGTGTATGAAGGACCTGCGAGCTTCAATTGGCTGATAAGGGTCATGTGACCAAGCTTCTATTGGCTAATGCATTTTTTTGGGAAAATCTCAGGAACGGTACATCCTAGAGAGCTGAGACCCGGTCTAAAACCTTCCCGGACACCTGATTTACCTGTGTGCCAACTTTTGTGATTGTACATGCGACGGTGCGGATTCCTTTAGCGGACACACACACTCAGCTTTATATATTAGATGCCAAAACTGCCGTTTACCTGCTCAAAAGTCCTATGTAATACTCAAAATAGCACCAATGAAAACTACAGCTTGTCCCACAAAAAAATGGATCTTTCACTGCAGCGACACAAAAAAATATTTTTAAAAAAAGTTTCCATTGTGCAAAAGAAGAAAAACGAAAAAACTAGGAGACCCGCAGAATAAAGCTATTGTGTCACTTATCCGTAAGGGGACATAGAAACCCACCTCAAAAAACAATGGCAGAACTGCTAAAAAATGAATAACAGGCCTTGAAGTACCCCAAAATGCTATAACCCATCCTGCAAAAAAATATTACAATATAAAAAAAGCCCTTGACAAAAAAAAATAAAAGTTCTGCCTTTGAATTTCACCCCATACATTGAAAAGCTGCAGCATACATTCACACCACATGGCAGTTTTCACGCTGGAGAAGATACAATAAAATCTCATCCACTTTGCTTTCCAGCTGCAAAAAAACAAAACAGAAAAAACAACGCAGCGTGCGTACTTGTGTGAACATGGCTTTATAGTGATGAATAGTTTCCCACCAGTGGATTCGCATTGTGAGCGTTGCTTTTATGGAAGATTACCCCAAAGAGTCCCATGTGGAGCATCATCACAGTCATGAGGATCGCAGTGTGCACTATGAGAGCATAATGTCCTATGTGGCAGTACTGCATGTGAATGGAGGTTCCCCCATGTCCTGAGCCCTACCCCATGAAGGTCGCCCCCCACTGGTGGTGCTGACCAGGGATTCCTTCTCCACCGGCGAGGGGCCGCGCTGTGCAGAATATCCGGTAGATGGTGCGGTTGTGATTGTGCGCAGTGAGCGCTGGGTGTCAGCTGTGCATCACCCACAGACAGGGGGAAGAGGAGGAGACCGACCACCCATCCCCCCGCCAGAGCGCCACGGCCCGGGGACACCACCGGAACCGGGGAAGGAGGGGCCCGGACCGCTGCTCAGCTCATGAGATCAGTTATCCGGATCTGTAGCGGACTGGAAGGAGGATGTTAAGCGCGGAGAGCCTGGACCGGGTGGATCTGTGTGAGAGTCTGTTGACGTGGGTAAGTGTGAAAGGACGGTCCCTTCCCCCACCGAGAGGCCCTGCACGGCCCTCGGCTGCCCTCATTCACATTCATGCGGTTCTTGTGCTAATAATCTTATTGTATAGGGGAGAAGCCCCTCCTGGGGATCTATAGGATGGGCTGGAGAAAGTGGTGGAGCTTCTTCCCCTAGATGGTAGCTTTTTACACTTCCCCCAAACAAGACCCAGGCATAAAGAGTGGCCCCCAAATCTTATTTTAGGTTTAGGGGCCATACACAATGGATTGTTTGTATAGTGGCATTGCGTCACTTTGTGTGATTCTCAGACCATAGCCATGGAGCGGATACAATCCTGGCATTTACCACCAGTGATACATGGTCCCATCGATGGGACCGCTATCCGTCATAAAGGATATCACATCAGTCTGATGGAGGTGTTAGTTATACCGACAGAGGTCATGGGGTATTAGCTGGCCGAACCCACCGACCATCTTATGTGTATGGGTGCGTCACCCATCTTATGTGTATGGGTGCGTCACGTGGGTTAAGCATTGGAGCGATTCGGTTTCAACATGCCTGATCTTTTTGTTTTTGGGCAATAAAAGGGGACGCCACAAAATGTAGTGCAATCTGTGTTTCATCCGTGTTTCACGGACCGTTAGGAAGAGATGCTTTGAAAATTATTTTTCAGTTGCACTGTGTCCATGAAACACAGACAGCAGAAAACGGACACATGGACCACACACGGATCCTTCACGGAGGCATCACTGATAATCTTTTCACACAAAGCACGGACCGATATCTGTCAGTCACTGATAGTTGTACATGGGCGAGGTGTTATCAGTGATTGATAGCATTCTCTGTGTAAGTGTGTATACATAGATAGCTGTCAGTCACTGATGTTGTACATGGGGGAGGTGTTATCAGTGATTGATAGCATTCTTTGTGTAAGTGTGTATACATAGATAGCTGTCAGTCACTGATGGCTGTACACAGGGAGGTGTTATCAGTGATTGATAGCATTCTCTGTGTAAGTGTGTATACATAGATAGCTGTCAGTCACTGATAGTTGTACACAGGGAGGTGTTATCAGTGAACAATAGCATTCTCTGTGTATACATAGATAGCTGTCAGTCACTGATAGCTGTACACAGGGGAGGTGTTATCAGTGATTGATAGCATTCTCTGTGTAAGTGTGTATACATAGATAGCTGTCAGTCACTGATGGCTGTACACAGGGAGGTGTTATCAGTGATTGATAGCATTCTCTGTGTAAGTGTGTATACATAGATAGCTGTCAGTCACTGATAGTTGTACACAGGGAGGTGTTATCAGTGATTGATAGCTTTCTCTGTGTAAGTGTGTATACATAGATAGCTGTCAGTCACTGATAGTTGTACACAGGGAGGTGTTATCAGTGATTGATAGCTTTCTCTGTGTAAGTGTGTATACATAGATAGCTGTCAGTCACTGATAGTTGTACACAGGGAGGTGTTGTCAGTGATTGATAGCTTTCTCTGTGTAAGTGTGTATACATAGATAGCTGTCAGTCACTGATAGTTGTACACAGGGAGGTGTTATCAGTGATTGATAGCTTTCTCTGTGTAAGTGTGTATATATAGATAGCTGTCAGTCACTGATAGTTGTACACAGGGGAGGTGTATCAGTGATTGATAGCATTCTCTGTGTAAGTGTGTATATATAGATAGGTGTCAGTCACTGATAGTTGTACACAGGGGAGGTGTTATCAGTAATTGATAGCATTCTCTGTGTAACTGTGTATACATAGATAGCTGTCAGTCTCTGATAGCTGTACACAGGGGAGGTGTGATCAGTGATTGATAGCATTCTCCGTGTATGTGTATACATAGATAGCTGTCAGTCACTGATAGCTGTACACAGGGAGGTGTTATCAGTGATTGATAGTATTCTCTGTGTAAGTGTATATACATAAATAGCTGTCAGTCACTGATAGCTGTACACAGGGGAGGTGTGATCAGTGATTGATAGTATTCTCTGTGTGTGTATACATAGATAGCTGTCAGTCACTGATAGCTGTACACAGGGAGGTGTTATCAGTGATTGATAGTATTCTCTGTGTAAGTGTATATACATAAATAGCTGTCAGTCACTGATAGCTGTACACAGGGGAGGTGTGATCAGTGATTGATAGTATTCTCTGTGTGTGTATACATAGATAGCTGTCAGTCACTGATAGCTGTACACAGGGGAGGTGTTATCAGTGATTGATAGCATTCTCTGTGTAAGTGGGAAAATAGCTATATATATATATATATATATATATATATATATATATATATATATATATAGCTGTCACTGACATCTGTACACAGGAGAGGTGTTATCAGTGATTGATAGCAGTCTCTGTGTAAGTGTGTATATATAGATAGGGGCCAGTCACTGATGGATGTACATGGGTGAGGTGTTATCAGTGACTGATAGCATTCTCTGTGTAAGTATGTTACATAGATAGCTGTCAGTCACTGATAGTTGTACACAGGGGAGGTGTTATCAGTGATTGATAGCATTCTCTGTGTAAGTGTGTATACATAGATGTCAGTCACTGATAGTTGTACATGTGGAGGTGTTATCAGTGATTGATAGCATTCTCTGTGTAAGTGTGTATACATAGATGTCAGTCACTGATAGCTGTACACGGGAGCAGACTTAAATGGGTAGTCTGGTTGTTTCAAGTTATCCCCTATTCTGTGGATAGGGGATAACTATTAGATCAGTTGTGGTCCTATCGCTGGGCATGAGCGACCGGCTGCTCTGTTTATTTCAGGGGTTACAGGCCCCCCATTCTTGTGATCGTGGGGGGTCCCAGCAGTACTTATCCTGTGTATAGGGGATAACTTTAAACAATCGGAATACCACTTTAAGTTCTGAAAGAGCTTCTGAAAGAGCAGAGGTTTAAATGTATAAGTTTCATGTTTTCCAGTAAACTGTACATCAATCTGCTTGGCTCCTCCAGCTCTATAACGCACTGCCTGCAGATGGCTCTGCATTTTAAGATGACAGGTCCTCTTTAAGCTGCTGCCAGGGGGTTTGTGTTATTCTTATGGGGAGTCCGCAGAGAAATCTAATGTGTATGACCCTACACCTTCAATATCAGTCTGACAAACCGTTCCCTCCAGCGGCCCCATATACATGCATGCTCGGTTCGGCTGTTTTCAGTGGATAGAGCGGAGAAAGCCCCTGCCAGACACCTCTGGTGTTAGCTTATCTCCTGCCAGAATTCATCTTGCCCTACCCTTCGTTCCCCAGACATCTGTTAGGGGAGTCTAAGGAATCAATGATCTAATGGTTGGGGGTCTTTACCGTATGTAAACATGCAAAATGATGGGAGGTGGGGGCTTCCTTTGTTGTATGTAAATATGGCTGGTTCCTCTCTAAAATTTGACTTTCATCGTATATATAATTAATATCTAAATGGCCTGAGAAAAGGTTCTGATTGGATTAACCTAATGTTTCCTATGATTTAATCAGAACACCGGGCCCTTCTGTGGCTCAACTGGATCACCGGAGGGCACTAAGGTAGTGGAGATCCCGATGTTTAGCTCTGTGACATGGACACTTATATTGGGGTGGGGTTTGCACATTTATTGCATAGTGTATAGTAGGGCTGAAACGATTACTCGAGTAATTCGCCCCAAACAAATCCTCGATCCGTTTGTGTCATGTGACCACGGAGTGGGAGTGAAGCACTTGCTATTACTCGCCTCTCCGTGGTCACCCGCCGGCCCGCACCGCGCTGCACTGTATCTTGACACATCATCAGGTTATAGTGCACGTAAGCGCTCACTGTGACCCGACGCTGTGTGACGTCAGGGCGACAGTGCGTCGCACGGAGAAGAAGATGAAGGAGCTGTGGAGCGCGCGCCCCTACAGGAAAGGTAAGTACTTGCGATGGGGACATGGCTAGGAGGGGGAGATGGTGGCACTGGGGGGGGGGGGGCAGCTGGTGGCACTGGGGGGGCAGCTGATGGCACTAGGGGGGGGTAAGCTGATGAGTTTTTATAAAGAAAAACGTTCTTTTAATTAGTTTTTTGTTATTAGATTAATCGTTGGATTAATTGATTAGATTACTCGATTACAAAATGAGTCGATAGCTGCAGCCCTAGTGTATAGGACTTTTACCCATTCTAAGTGCAGTATTAAAGCGGTTGTCCTAGTGTTTTATACTGATGACTTCAGGAATATGTCATGAGTATCTGATGGTGGGGGTCTTACTCCTGACACCCTGCCAATCATCGGCTTGAAGAGGCCATGGAGCTCCTGTGAGCACTGCGCCCTCTTCCTAGGCCAGTGAGGTCCCGCACGGCCTAGGTTCAGCTCAGTCCATGTCAAGTGAATTGAGCTGCAGTACCAAGCATCGCCTCAATACAATGGATGGCACTGTGCTTTGTAAGTTGTGAGGAGGCCACAGCACTCACCGCAGCTCTGCAGCCTTGGGGGCGGAGTCTGACCTCCAGCAATCACATTCTGATGACCTATCCTGAGCGAATCGGTCTTCAGTGTTAAACACTCGGGAAGCCCCTTTAAGACAGTATGGATTATTTCCACGTGTAGAAGCCCGAGCTCTAAGCAACTGTTCAAATCTGAATTGGGCCTCATGCACATGACCCGATCTGTTTTGTGGTCCCACACTTTTCCTTCCTGCCCCACTGTGAAAATACCTATTCCTGTCTGTAAAATGGACTAGAATAGGACACTTTCTATTTTTTTTTTTTTTTTTTTTGTGGGTCAGCACATGGATGACATCCGTGTGCTCTCTACGTTTTTTGCGGTCCCATAGAAATGTGGATCAGACGCGGACTGTAAATAGTCGTGTACATGAGGCTTTATAGGAATATGGATGGGATTAGTCCTGTGTACAAGTGAAGGGTCACCCAAGGTCAGCCTCACAATTCCTACTTGTTTTATGCGGTATATTGTATGGAGAGACGGTTATTTTGCATACAATAAAGAGAGGAGATAAAGCCACGTCAGTAATGCAGAAGACCCCCACCATTGTGCCGGTGTGCATGTGACTGTGTACCCAGTGATGAGGGATGTGTCCGCCTCGTCACGGCCTCTTTGTCTGACTCCGAGCAGTCTGGATCTGTCTCCTATTGTTACATCATCATATGAATATCTGCCCTGAAGCTTTTCTTTCAGATCCACCGCTTACAGTGAACTATTCATTTCTGGGGGCTTCTACCATGCACTGATGTAGCAGAGCTGACTCTTTGTACACTGTGATGCAGTATATGGATAGGATTGAGATAATGTAGTCCTGTGTCAGTTATTCGCCTGCAGTTTAGGGGCAGAAGTTTTAAAGATTACCCTCCTGATCGCGGCAGTGTTTTATTGCTGTTTGTCCTGTTCACACACTGCGGCACAGGCAGTGTTTGCTACAGCTGGCCATACATTTTAGGCTTCACGCACACGACTGCGTCCGTATTTCGGTCTGGAAAATATGGAAACCGTCAGTAGAAATTACTATTCTTGTCTGCAACAAAGACCAGAATAGGACATGTTCTATAATTTGTGGAACGGCCACAGATCCGTAAGAATACGGATGGCACACGTAGATGAATGGGTGAAAAAATAGCACATGGAAATACATAGGTCAGAATATACGGCGAACACACGGAAATGAATGGTTAGAAAATAACGATAGCACATGGTAATGAATGGATCAGAAAATACGGAGAGCACACGGAAATGAATGGGTCAGAAAATACGGAGAGCACACGGAAATGAATGGGTCAGAAAATACGGAGAGCACGCGGAAATGAATGGGTCAGAAAATACGGAGAGCACGCGGAAATGAATGGGTCAGAAAATACGGAGAGCACGCGGAAATGAATGGGTCAGAAAATACGGAGAGCACGCGGAAATGAATGGGTCAGAAAATACGGAGAGCACGCGGAAATGAATGGGTCAGAAAATACGGAGAGCACGCGGAAATAAATGGGTCAGAAAATACGGAGAGCACACAGATGAAGAATATGGTGGTGTCCTTGAGGTCCCAGACGCGGATCTACAAAGCTGGGAGGACCAGCCGACCATTCAGTGTGTATGACATTCTAACGTTCGTTCGGTGCATGTGGGGGTGTCGGCCAAGTTGATTTTCGGTATGCCTGATCCTTAATTCTCAAGGGACTGTCACGTTGTCTGGTAAAGGCCACCATACATGAGGGGGTGCTCCCCTTCTCTCCACGTCAGACGATGTTTGGTCGAAATTAAAATTTGTATCCCGATCCTTTTGCTGTCCCCATTGACGACATCTACATGCTAGCGTCTTGATGAAATCCACAGGCTTTGTTGAAAAGATATTACACCGCGTAGCACAACACCGCATTCCTGACCTACGCGTTTCAAACCCTGTGGTTCTTAAACATGGCCCCTAATATGTGTATGGGGACGTGGGGAAACAGATCTTTTTTACTCCACTCGCCATTCAGAACGCATGTTCACTCGGTTGGACCAAGGTTGTATGTGTATGGAGAGGTTGTTGGGATTTGCTGTTCACAAGATCAAAGGGGTTGTTCATCTTTTTGGGGTCAATTTGGGCAGATTCTCCTCCTAGCCACACCTGCAAAAGGAAGCATAAGTATGCTTCTCACCACTGGGTCCCGAATCCTTGGCTGCCCCGCTCCAGCGGTGACCAGCCACCCTTGTGTCATGTCATTTGGTCACGTGATGGGAGGGGGTCAGTCATTGGCTGCAGTGGAAAGGAGCCAGGACCCAGAGGCGGGGAGCAGGTAAGTATGCTTCCCTTTGCAGGTCTGCCCAGGAGGGGGGGTCTGCCAAACTCCCTTCCAAAAGGTCATCAACCCCTTCATCTTTTATTTTGTTGGTTTAAATGTGAAGGACATGTACAAACGGCTATTATCCGGCCCCACTTACGTTATTAGGGCCGGCGTGCATATAATGCTTTCCGTTTTTTTTTTTGAGTGTAAGGCGAGGGCTATATGACGACGAGACACCGTGTATGGCCAAAGATCACAGTGATACAATGAAAGGGAGTGTGGCTGTGATACACAAATCACTAGAAATCCAAACCTGCAGGGTTCCTGGCAACTTGTGGGTCACCGCGCCAACACGTTCTCTTTCATTGCGCCGCTATATAGCACTGTGATTCTTGGCCGATCACTGTGTCTCACAGTCACATTGCCGTGAGCACTAGCCTTACTGATTCCAGCGGGTGCCTGCTAATATTTTAGAAATGAGCACTTGCTGACTGTTTCCAGTACATCAGCTGATTTCAGGAAGGCGCTGTTAAATGGTCCATTCACACATCCGTGTGTGTGTGTTTTGCAGATCCGCAAAACACGGACGCCGGCAATGTGCGTTTGCGGACCGCACATTGCCGGCACTAATAGAATATGCCTATTCTTGTCCGCTATTGTGGACAAGAATAGGACATGTTCTTTTTTTTTTTTTTTCGGGATTGGAATTGCAGACCCGGAAGTGCGGCCCCATAGAAATGAATGGGTCTGCAATTCCGTTCCGCAAAACGAAATTGCGGACGTGTGAATGGGCCCAAAGTGTAAGGCCTCATGCCCATGGCTATACTACAGTCCTCATAGTTGGTCACCAGTGTCTCTGATTTCAAATCGAATCTGACAGATATAAAAATTGGGGGAGGCTCCATGGGGAACTTTATTATGGAGGCATTCTCCCCTACAGACGGCATCGTTGTCATACAGTACCATATGGCAGCCCGCAGGGTCACGAAGTCTCTCAGTGCGGCTATGATGTATGCCATATCCGCAGGATCAGATTGCTGGGGGTCCAGCCACCACCCCAGAAATGCATGCAGTGGCAGGCGCTCCATTTGATCTCTATGGGACTGTCCGAGATGGTGGAGTACAGTCCGTGGCTATTTCCAGCTGTCCCATAGAGCTGAAAGGAACGGCAGTGCACATACCCGAGCTGCCGTGCATTCATTCAAAGAGGGATGTAGAGGTATCTCCTAGAGAGAATCGCCTCACTAGTGCAGCGGTTGGGATAGTTTCTGCCCCTTCCAGTAGGTGGCCCTAGCGAGACAATTCCTTCTCTGGTAGGTGGCTCTGTACGGTGGTCGTGCTGACTGTAATGGGCGGAGGAGGCATTACCTATTGTAAAGAGGATGCAGAGTCGGAGCAGTGTGCCAGTGCGCTGTAGGTTAGGCGGAGTAGCTGGCTTTCACCCAGTAGACCAGTCTAACTGCTGGAGAGGCTTTCATCAGTACCCATGTAAATTCCACAGCTCCAGGGTTGACAAGGACCTATCGCTGAATGTGTGTAATAAAGAAACACATTTTTCCAAATTATTTTTTACAAATAATTCTCCATTGAAAATTACGTGAATCCAATGACCTGATTCGCCACCCAAGAGTCCGAAATTCTTACCAGCACGCTCGGCAGCTTTCCACATCCTCCTAGGACAGGTATGCTCAACCTGCGGCCCTCCAGCTGTTGTAAAACTGCAACTCCCGCAATGCCCTGCTGTAGGCTGTTCGGGCATGCTGGGAGTTGTAGTTTTGCAACAGCTAGAGGGCCGCAGGTTGAGCATGCCTGCCCTATGGCAACATTCAGCCTAAAGCCTCATTCACACGTCAGTGATAAGGTATAAGGGAAGGATCTGCGGTTGCAACGCAGCTGTGCTCCAATCGGTATCACATGGCTGTATGAGCCGCAACGGGCTCTAATTGAAACTAATTAGGATTGCACTGATCAGTCGGTTTGCGTTATTAAAGGGGTTTTCCCATGACAAACCAGCCCCTGGATCTGAATACTTTTGTAATTGCATGTAATGAAAAAATTAGCATAGCCACTGAGTTTTTCAATAACATGTATCAGTATAGCGCCACCTGCTGTTTATTCTTTTTCTTATTTCTTTGTTCTGCTCACTGAGATGGCCACACATGCTCTGTTTCATCCTTCAACTGCCTCCTGAGCTGTGATAGGTAGAGCTGAGACACGCCCCCTTAGCTGCAGCAGAAAGGACACTCCCCTTGATATAAATCTAGCAGAACAATGAATGTGGAGATCTGTGGATCCATGTGTGGTACAGGACTGGTTCTAGCTTTGTTAGGCTACATGCACACGACCGTGCCATTTTTTTGCGGTTCGCAAACTGCGGATCCGCAAAAATCGAAAGCCGTCAGTGTGCCTTACGCAATTTGCGGAACGGAACGGGCGGCCGTCAATATAAATGCCTATTCTTGTCCGCAAAGCGCGGACAAGAATAGGACATGTTATATTTTTTTAGCGAGGCCGCGGAACGGAGCAACAGATGTGGACAGCACAGTGCTGTCTGCATATTTTGCGGCCCTATTGAAGTGAATGGGCCTGCATCTGAGCCGCCAAAACGGCGGCTCGGATGCGGACCCAAACAACGGCCGTGTGCATGAGGCCTAGAAAGAGATTGTCATGTGTTATATGATATCTTATTTTCAATTTTAACATTAATCATGGGATAACCCCTTTAATGCCTCACTCACACAGTCAGTGTTCGGTCAGTGATTTCCATCAGTGATTTTGAGCCAAAACCAGGTGCGGCTCTAAACACAGAACAGGTGCAGATCTTTCCCTTATACCTTATGTCTGTGGAGGTTCCAACCCTGGTTTTGGCTCACAATCACTGCAATACCACACAACCATTAACAATACAGACTGACTAAACAGTGCTGTCCTTATTAGTTTACTTAGATCCCGCTGTGGCTTCTGGGATTCGCGTCCCCACCTATCCCTTGGTTGAACTTGATAGACTTACGTCTTTTTTTCAACCGTATTAAGGGCTGTTTCTTTCCTGATCTGTTCCGTTTTTTGCGGAACAGATCTGGACCAGATCTGCACCCATTAATTTTCAATGGGTCCTGAAAAAAATCGGACAGCTCAATGTCAGATTTTTTTTTCAGGACCCATTGAAAATGAATGGGTCCAGATCTGGTCCAGATCTGTTCCACAAAAAACGGAACAGATCAGGAAAGAAACAACGGACGTGTGAATGGACCCTAACTATGTAACTACTCAAGTGCAGCCGAGTCGCAACCACAACACGACCACAACGTGTGGCCTTACCCTGAGAATGTGGGATCTCTCTGCTATGTGTAAAGCTCTGTCTGCAGAGGACCGCTGTCACTTCTCGTGACTTGTCTGTTTTAGTAACTATGAGTATTCCCCATGTAATAACAGTTCTGGAGCATCTATTCTTATTACTCCAAGTTGTCTCATTCCTTTATAATTCCTACTACAAAGTTAGAAATGAATTACTAGCAGTTTGCAGTGAAGGTCCAGATGGGCGTTACCAGTTGGAGGTGTGTTCCTGCACAGTCTGACATTATCTAATCAGTTCCTCCAGTATCAGACTGTGCAGGGACACAACCCCAACTGGTAACACCCATCTGGACCTTCACTGCAAACTGCTAGTAATTGCACACGCCCATATTTTTGTTCCATGTCCGATCTGCATGTTTTGCAGATCGCACACGGATCCGCTAGTTTCTATGGGTCTGCAAAAAAACCCCAGACAGGACACGGATGTCATCCGTGTGCTGTCTGCATCCGTGCTGCCGGGCCACAAATTATAGAACCTGGCCTATTCTTGTCTGTTTTGAGGGCAAGAATAGGCTTTTTTACAGTGCGTCCTGTGAAAATTGCAGGAAGCACATGGACCGCATCCGTATTTTGTGGATCCATGATTTGCAGATCGCAAGTCGGATATGGTCATGTGCAGGAGGCCTAAGTGTGCTTTTACGCTACATCTTCTTAGATAAAACGCATCATTTTTCCCGGCAATTTTTGTGGCATTTTCATTGTGTTTTTGCTGTGAAAAATGCAGTGGCCAGATGTTACATGTTGGCCTAAAACTTTATTCTTTTTGCATGGTGTCGAATTGTTGTGCCCCTAAAAAATACCAACCTCAAAATTGAAAGAAAATAGTGTGCCTACCATAGTCGCAACCGTGTCCGTCTTGAGGTCCACAAACCACGGAGCCGCAAAATACGTTTATCTCTCACTCCCATGCGTACAAATGACTATTCTTGTCTGCAGTACAGGCTAGATAGGACGTGTTCTATCAATTGCAGAAGTGACACACGGATGCAGAGAGAAAACGGATGACATCAGTGCGCTGTCCGTATTTTTTGTGGACCTATAGAAATGAATGGGTTTGAGAAATGTGCAAAAAAATTCTGCTTAGGCACGGATGCAAAATACAGTCGTGTGCATGAGGCCTAAGAGGAATTTTGATATTGATGGTCTATCCTCAGTATAGGAAATGAATACCAGAACAGAGGGGGTTTGATAGCCCCCCTCCCCCATCCCACGGATAGCCCTTTAGTATCAAAATCCAACTTACTGCTGTGCTAAATGCTGTGGATTTTGCCGCAGTCCATTGTAGTAAAATGCGTCACATGCGTCTTAGTTAGGGCTCATGCCCGCGAACGTAAGGGCTCCGTGCCCATGCTGCAAACCACAAATAGCGGTCCGCAATGCACGGGCACTGGCTGCAGACCCAATGACTTGAATAGGTCCACAAACCACAAGATATGGCAAAAGATAGAACATGTCTTATCTTTTGCGGTGCAGAGGCACGGACCTGAAAGCCCACGGAATCGCTTCGTAGTGTTTCCATGGGCTTCCGATCCATGCCTCCGCCCCGCAAAAGATTGAACATGTCCTATGTTCGGCCGTATCTTGCAGATCGCGGACACATTTAAGTGGGTGTGCATACGGCCCTTATCTTCGTGTGCATGAACCCTAAGTTGGGTCTTTGGCCTGTCTATGTGCCACCATATGACCGCTATGAGCCGGTGTAGAAATTGGCTGTCATTTACACTACTTTTGATAAATCTGTTGGCCCCCTCGGGCGGCAGAATCTCTCCAAGTGTCACAAATGTTAACACAAAAAAAAAAACGTGTTTCAAAATGCGCAGCTGTTTGTACGTCTGGAAACTGGAGCACAGACCATGAATTTTTCACAGGAAGGTTTCTCCCGTTGCCGCGCTGTCGCGGTGGTTTTACAGGAAGCCAGTTCATTGTTTCGTGCTACAAGCTTTAATTATTGGCTGACATTTCGGAGAGGAAAAGATGACTAAGAGTTCCCCCAGTCTTAAAATACACGGCGAGCACATCAGGAAACCCATGTGCAAAACCCCTCTTCTTATGAGGGGATGATTGGGGGTTTTAGGAAACAAACGCTCCCCACAGGCATTTTCTGCCACTTTCACTAAATTAGGGAATGGAGTGGCGAGCCATTCCTCACGTCTCTTACCTGAATTTTCAGGAGGAGTCATAATTGAAGAGTTGCAGCTCTCTTCAGTTAGGCCTCATGCACTCGACCCCCTCTGTATTATGGTGTGCACTGCGCCGTTTTCTCACTCCCGTCAGTAGAACTGGCTACCACAGTGCTGACACAAATAGGATGTGTTCTATCATTTGTGGAACGCCCGTACAGATACAATATCATTTTTTAAAAAATTTTAATTTTATTTTATTGGGGACCAATAGAAAAAAATAGTCCATGTGCTGACCACAAAAAATGCAGCTTGCACACAGATAGCCTTAAAGGGGTTGTCCAGGTTCAGAGCTGAACCCGGACATACCCTTATTTTCACCCAGGCAGCCCCCCTGAGGCTAGCTCCCTTGCCCTGCGCTAAATCGTGCCGGGCACGGGCTCTTTTGTTTATCATAACACACTGGTGGGCTTTAGCGCCGGTGACTTCACCGGGCTTCCTGGCAGCCCTATGGAGAGCCCCGGTACGTCACCGGATCTCCAAAAAATGCCTTTGCCCTGCACGATTTAGCGCAGGGCAAAGGAGAGCATCGGAGCATGAACTGCTCCAATGCTCCTGTCAGGGGGGCTGCCGGGGTGAAAATGGAGGAATGTCCGGGTTCAGCTCTGAACCCGGACAACCCCTTTACGGCTGTATTAGAGAGCCACATCAGGCAGGCGATTGTCGGGAGGAAAGCTTGTCTGCTCGTCAGCGGAGGAGACCACTGCTATTACATTCAGCGATCTCCTCCTCAGTATAGGGAGGAGCGATTGTTAAGCCCATCTCTCTACCCTATACTACATCATTGTTTGCTCGAAGCAGATTGTGATTACACCGCGCGATCCTGCCGCCAGCAAGCTGAAAAACCTGGATTGCCTGATGAACGAGCGTCCTACTAGCATCTAGTAGGAATATAACAACATATAGTAATAAGAATAGATGCTACAGAACTATTGTTACATGGGGGAATGCAAGTGGTTGCTCAAACGGACATGTCAGGAGAGGTTTTTCATCAATAGGATATACCGTAACTGTGTGATCACTGAGGCCCCAGCGCTCTTCTGCTCTACGACATGGACACCTTATTAGGGAACTATGTAAAGTCTTCCTTTACCAAACCTCTAATGGGAGGTTGTTAAGGCGAATCCTCCGTACCCCATATTTGCCTCCCTAAATGTGTAAGAGCTTACGAAGACCCTGCAGTTTATGTGCTGCCAGTGCTGAAAACTGACAGAAGTCCTCCCCTCTATCTAACAGCACATCTGTGTTTACCACTGAGGAGATTGAACTGCAAAATTCAGCACGGACAGTAAAGCCTCATGCAGACGTCCGTGAGATACCGGACTGGCACTGCAGGAGTGCACGGTGTCATAGCAACCAATGACGCCGTGCGTTCCTGCAATGCCAGTCCGGTATCTCACGGACCGTGTTCCACGGACGTCTGCATGAGTCTTAAAGGTGGATTTAGACGGCTAGATAATTGGGCAGATTACGGTCGTTCTGGGCAATCTGCGAAACGCACGTTCATCGGGTCAAATGATCATTTCTGGGCAGCAGATGGTGGTGTCTAAATAACGATCTGCTGCCCATAAACAATGCAGATGTATGAGGCTGAGCGATTGCAATAGTGACCCCTCGTCCTCATACTGTGGAGGTGATTGCTTCATGTAAATGCAGAGCTTCACCTCCACTGAACAAGCAGCCGACTGTCGGGAAGGAATACTCTCTTCCCGTCAGTCTACTGCTCGTCTGCCTGTGTAAATCCACCTTTGGCATACAGGAACATAGTACACCTACTGTCAGCGCTGAACGCTGCACTTTTCTCCCTATTCCCAGCGCTAAGCAGAGACACGAGGGGAAGGAGCACTCAGCGGTAACAGCAGATAAACTGCAGGGTCACATTAGTCTTAGGAAACTCAGTACACATTTGGCAAGGCAAGGACTGAGAGAGGGATACCAGAGGCAGGCTGAGAAACCTTTGCATCATACAGTTATCCTGCATCTTAGTAGTCAGTACAACGCTGAAGTTGGATTCTCTTTAGCAGCACTCAGTTGCAGTGTTCTAATCACAAGTTAACATATTCCCTATTGAAACACAGGAAATAGGGTAAAAACGCTCACTGGCCCTACATATTAAACAAATGAAATGATAGTTACATTTTAAGACCAAAAACACAAATTTAAAGTGCATAGGTATTCTCCCCCTGAAAGTCAGTACTTTGTCGAGCCACCTTTTGCTGCAAAAGATGCAAGTCTCTTGGGCAGTGGTGTGCCTCCAATAGAGGTAGACCATGCGCTGCTATGGGGCCCGTGGGGAAGGGGGGACCTGCAGTGAATGAGAGCACCCGCCACCTAATTACACTCATTACTGTCCGGCTCCAGTATCATCGGTGGAAAAAGCTAACATATGACCTAGGCCTCATGCACACGACCGTTGTGTGCATCCGTGGCCGTTGTTCCGTTTTCCGTGATTTTCTGCGGCCCCCTTGACTTTCAATGGGTCCGTTGAAAATTTGGAAAATGCACCATTGTTCATCCGCGGCCGTGATCCGTGTTTCCTGTCCGTTAAAAAAAATAGAACCTGTCCTATTTTTTTGACGGACAACGGTTCACTGACCCATTCAAGTCAATGGGTCCGTGAAAAAACACGGATGCACACAAGATTGGCATCCGCGTCCGTGATCCGTGGCCGTAGGCTACTTTCACACAGACGGATCGCAGATCCGTCTGCATAAAAGCTTTTTCAGAGCTGAGTTTTCACTTCGTGAAAACTCAGATCTGACAGTATATTCTAACACAGAGGCGTTCCCATAGTGATGGGGACGCTTCAAGTTAGAATATACACTGCTCAAAAAAATAAAGGGAACACAAAAATAACACATCTTAGATCTGAATTACTTAAATATTCTTCTGAAATACTTTGTTCTTTACATAGTTGAATGTGCTGACAACAAAATCACACAAAAATGAAAAAATGGAAATCAAATTTTTTAACCCATGGAAGTCTGGATTTGGAGTCACACTCAAAATTAATTAAAGTGGAAAAACACACTACAGGCTGATCCAACTTTGATGTAATGTCCTTAAAACAAGTCAAAATGAGGCTCAGTAGTGTGTGTGGCCTCCACGTGCCTGTATGACCTCCCTACAACGCCTGTGCATGCTCCTGATGAGGTGGCGGACGGTCTCCTGAGGGATCTCCTCCCAGACCTGGACTAAAGCATATGCCAACTCCTGGACAGTCTGTGGTGCAAGATAGACAGTCTGTGGTTGGTGGATAGAGCTGAGCACATGTGACAGACTTGACAGGTCTGGGGAACGGGCGGGCCAGTCCATAGCATCAATGCCTTCGTCTTGCAGGAACTGCTGACACACTCCAGCCAGATGAGGTCTAGCATTGTCTTGCATTAGGAGGAACCCAGGGCCAACCGCACCAGCATATGGTCTCACAAGGGGTCTGAGGATCTCATCTCGGTACCTAATGGCAGTCAGGCTACCTCTGGCGAGCACATGGAGGGCTGTGCGGCCCTCCAAAGAAATGCCACCCCACACCATTACTGACCCAATGCCAAACCGGAGGATGTTGAAGGCAGCAGAACGTTCTCCACGGCGTCTCCAGACTCTGTCACGTCTGTCACATGTGCTCAGTGTGAACCTGCTTTCATCTGTGAAGAGCACAGGGCGCCAGTGGCGAATTTGCCAATCTTGGTATTCTATGGCAAATGCCAAACATCCTGCACGGTGTTGGGCTGTAAGCACAACCCCCACCTGTGGACGTCGGGCCCTCATATCACCCTCATGTAGTCTGTTTCTGACCATTTGAGCAGACACATGCACAATTGTGGCCTGCTGGAGGTCATTTTGCAGGGCTCTGGCAGTGCTCCTCCGGTTCCTCCTTGCACAAAGGCGGAGGTAGCGGTCCTGCTGCTGGGTTGTTGCCCTCCTACGGCCTCCTCTACGCTGACAGACACAGCAAACCTTGCCACAGCTCGCATTGATGTGCCATCCTGGATAAGCTGCACTACCTGAGCCACTTGTGTGGGTTGTAGACTCCGTCTCATGCTACCACTAGAGTGAAAGCACCGCCAGCATTCAAAAGTGACCAAAACATCAGCCAGGAAGCATAGGAACTGAGAAGTGGTCAGGTCACCACCTGCAGAACCACTCCTTTATTGGGGGTGTCTTGCTAATTGCCTATAATTTCCACCTGTTGTCTATCCCATTTGCACAACATCATGTGAAATTGATTGTCACTCAGTGTTGCTTCCTAAGTGGACAGTTTGATTTCACAGAAGTGTGATTGACTTGGAGTTACATTGTGTTGTTTAAGTGTTCCCTTTATTTTTTGGAGCAGTGTACTAAGAACTGTGTACATGACTGCCCCCTGCTGCCTGGCAGCACCCTATCTCTTACAGGGGGCTGTGATCCGCACAATTAACCTCTCAGGTGCCGCACCTAAGGGGTTAATTGTGCGTATCATAGCCCCTGTAAGAGATCAGGTGCTGCCAGGCAGGATGGGGCACACCCCCCTCCCTCCCCAGTTTTAAATTCATTGGTGGCCAGTGTGCCCCCCCTCCCTCCCTCCCCTGTATTACATTCATTGGTGGCCAGTGGGCCCCCCTCCCTCCCCTGTATTACTGTACATTCATTGGTGGCCAGTGGGCCCCCCCCTCCCTCCCCTGTATTACTGTACATTCATTGGTGGCCAGTGCGGCTCCCCCTCCTAATTAAAATCCCCCCCCCCCTACCATTGTTGGCAGCGGAGAGTTCCGATCGGAGTCCCAGTTTAATCGCTGGGGCTCCGATCGGTAACTATGGCAACCAGGACGCTACTGCCGTCCTGGTTGTCATGGTTACTTAACAATTTTTAGAAGCATTATACTTACCTGCGATGTCTGTGACCGGCCGGGCGCTCCTCCTACTGGTAAGTGAAAGGTCTGTGCTATAAGCAATGCGCCGCACAGACCTTTCACTTACCAGTAGGAGGAGCGCCCGGCCGGTCACAGACAGCGAAGGTAAGTATAATGCTTCTAAAATTGCTAAGTAGCCATGGCAACCAGGACTGCAGTAGCGTCCTGGTTGCCATGGTTACCGATCGGAGTCCCAGAGATTAAACTGGGACTCCGATCGGAAATCTCCGCTGCCACCAATGATGGGGGGGGGGGGATTTTAATTAGGAGGGGGAGGGAGGGGGCGCCCACTGGCCACCAATGAATGTACAGTAATACAGGGGAGGGAGGGGGGGCCCACTGGCCACCAATGAATGTAATACAGGGGATGGAGGGAGGAGGGGCACACTGGCCACCAATGAATTTAAAACTGGGGAGGGAGGGGGGTGTGCCCCCTCCTGCCTGGCTGCACCTGATCTCTTACAGGGGGCTATGATACGCACAATTAACCCCTCAGGTGCGGCACCTGAGGGGTTAATTGTGCGGATCACAGCCCCCTGTAAGAGATCAGAGGCTGCCAGGCAGCAGGGGGCAGTCATGTACACAGTTCGTAGTATATTCTAACTTGAAGCGTCCCCATCACTATGGGAACGCCTCTGTGTTAGAATATACTGTCGGATATGAGTTTTCACGATCTAACTCAAATCCGATGGTATATTCTAACATAGAGGCGTTCCCATGGTGATGGGAACGCTTCAAGTTAAAATATACCATCGGATTGGAGAAAACTCTGATCCGATGGTATAATAGGGACTCCTGACTTTACATTGAAAGTCAATGGGGGACGGATCCGTTTGCAATTGCACCATATTGTGTCAACGTCAAACGGATCCGTTCCCATTGACTTGCATTGTAAATCAGGACGGATCCGTTTGGCTCCGCACGGCCAGGCGGACACCAAAACGACTTTTTTCTAAATGTCCGTGGATCCTTCAAAAATCAAGGAAGACCCACTGAAGAAAAAACGGACACGGATCACGGACCTACGGACCCCGTTTTTGCCGACCGCAAAAAGAAACGGTCGTGTGCATGAGGCCACAGACTCATTACATGCAAAGCAAGATATTTCAAGCCTTTAATTGTTATAATTTGGATGATTATGGCTTATAGCTTATGAAAACCCCAAAGTCACAATTTTGAGGTACCCTTTGCTCAGGGGGTATGGATTAATTAGCCGACTAGTGTGTGACACTTTGTGCCTAGAATATTGAACCTTTGCACAAAATTCTAATTTTAAGCTGCATTAATGCAATTCCTTTTAATTAGCATTACTGAAATAAATGGACTTTTGCACAATATTCTAATTTTTAGTTTCACCTGTACATGTTTCTTCCTAAACCACATTAGGCTCATTTTTCTGCTGGACTGTGAACCTTCATTCCACTCTCAAATCTCTAGTAGACAGAAACAGGTTTCTTCAAAAATTGCCCTGTATTTACTGCCATCCATTCTTCCTTCAAACCTGACTACTTTTCCAGTCCCTGCCAATGAAATGCGTCCCCTACCATGATTCACCGTGTGAATGGTGTTCTTGGGGTGATGGGAAGGATTTGGTTTTTACCACACTTAGGCCCCTTTCACACGAGCGAGTATTCCGCGCGGATGCGATGCGGGAGGTGAACGCATTGCACCCGCACTGAATACTGACCTATTCATTTCTATGGGGCTGTGCACACGAGCGGTGATTTTCACGCATCACTTTTGCGTTGCGTGAAAATCGCAGCATGCTCCTCTTTGTGCGTTTTTCACGTAACGCAGGCCCCATAGAAATGAATGGGGTTGCGTGAAAATCGCAAGCATCCGCAAGCAAGTGCGGATGCGGTGCGATTTTCACGCACGGTTGCTAGGAGACGATCGGGATGGAGACCCGAACCTTATTATTTTCCCTTATAACATGGTTATAAGGGAAAATAATAGCATTCCTAATACAGAATGCTAAGTAAAACAGGGCTGGAGGGGGTTAAAAAAAATAAAATCATTTAACTCACCTTAATCCACTTGCTCGCGATGCGGGCATCTCCGTCTGACTCTTTTACTGTATAGGACCTGTGGAGAGCATTAACTATAGTTTAAGGACCTGGGATGACGTCACTCCGGTCATCACATGATCTTTTACCATGGTGATTCACCATGGTAAAAGATCATGTGACGTACCATGTGATGACCGGAGTGACGTCATCGAAGGTCCTTCAGCCAGGTCCTAAAGAAAAGAATACAGAAGCAGATGCCGGCTGCGCTATCAAGTGGATTAAGGTGAGTTAAATTATTTTTTATTTTTTTTAACCCCTCCAGTGCTATTTTACTTTTCATTCTGTATTCAGAATGCTATTATTTTCCCTTATAACCATGTTATAAGGGAAAATAATACAATCCACAGAACACCGATCCCAAGCCCGAACTTCTGTGAAGAAGTTCGGGTTTGGGTACCAAACACGCACGAATTTTCTCACGCGAGTGCAAAACGCATTACAATGTATTGCACTCGCGCGGAAAAATCGCGGGTGTTCCCGCAACGCACCCGCGCATTTTTTAGCAACGCCCGTGTGAAAGAGGCCTTAGGCTCTGATTTATCTAGACCGTCGTGTGCTATGCTGGTCTTGATAGGGCCTGCACCTCCAGAGAGGGTATTTAATTTAATACTTGGCGCAGACCTCGTCATGTTAAATGCCTCCTTCAGCAGTTTTTGCGCCAGGCTGAAATCTACTCCATCTGTTGTGAATCTTTGGCGCTTCTTCAGTGATATCATTGGTGTCCTTGTTGACTCTCTCGTTAATGTTCTCCTTGCCTTGTCTGGGAGTTTTCGTGGGCAGCCTGCCCTTCTCTATGGGGTAATTGGGTCATATTCTTTCCATTTTGTTATAATGGAGTTAATAGTGCTCCATGAGATGTTCAAAGTTTTTGGGAACCCAACCCTGATCTATAATTTTCCACTTCTTTTGACTCTGATGTGTTTGGAGATTGGTCTTGGTCTTCAGGTTGCTTACTCAGTGGTGTAGAGCCTTCTAGAACGGGTGTACCTATACCCACATCATGTGACACTGCACACAGGGGACTTTATTTAACTAATGATGCCATTTCCGAAGTTAACTACTTGGACCAGTCCTTATTTAAGGGTTTAATAGAAAAGAGGTCGAATACATATGCACTCATAAATTGACTGTTTAACCCCTTAAGGATCGGGCCTGTTTTCATTCTTGCATTTTCGTTTTTTTTCATAACTTCTAAAAATTTCTGTTCGCATAGCCATATGATGGCTTAGTTTTGGTATGAGAAGTTGTTTTTTTAATGGCACCATTTTACCCCTTGAGGACATGGCGATTTTCCATTGCGGTTTCGTTTTTTAACTCTCTGCCTTCCTTTCACATAGCCTTATGGGGCTTGTTATTTTGCATGCCAAGTTGCACTTTCTAATGACACCATTTAATATTGCGTAAGATTTAGTGGGAAGCTTAAGAAAAATTCCAAATGGGATGAAATTGGGAAAAAAAACCACAATTGCACCATAGTTCTATGGGCTTTATTTTTATAGCTTTCACTATGAGATAAAACTAAGGCCTCTTGGTGGGGGTCCCGGGTGTCGTACCCCCATGACCAAATACTGAGGATGGGTCATCAGTATATCAGTCTGAGAAAACCCTTTTAATTTAAAGTCATCCCAGGTTTTAATACAGCAAAAAACACCAAGGGTGTGAATACGTTTTCAAGGCACTGTATATGTTAGACCTGTACAGAATCTGTACAGTGCACATTTAATTGTAGTCTTAGAACTTTATATATCCAAATCTGACTTTCTTTTCATGTAGTATGTCCTCGAGCCTTTTCTAAACTGTCACTGTTCTTTTCAGATACAGACGTTTCATGTAGATGCACCGTGTAAAACCGTAGAAGACCTTACCAGTGGGGTGGCAATGGCCATGGTCCTTCAGAAAATGTAAGTTAGCACCTCGATATATATTTATTATCTGGCGATAAGTCTATGGACTAGTTCACACCTATAACATTCCAAGCCAAACCAACGTCAACCGCATTGTTCTTTGTTCCCATCTAGCCCTGCTTTTTTGAAGGTGGGTGGAACAGAAGCCCCACCTGAAAAGTGTGAACTGAGCCTTAGGCCCCTTTCACACGAGCGTGACGGATTAGGTCCAAATGCGTTCAGTGAAACTCGCACCATTTTACAAGCAAGTTCAGTCAGTTTTGTCTGCGATTGCGTTCAGTTGTTCAGTTTTTTCTGCGCGAGTGCAATGCGTTTTGATGCGTTTTTCACGAGCGTGATAAAAAACTAAAGGTTTACAATCAACATCTCCTAGAAACCATCAGTGAAAAACGCATCGCATCCGCACTTGCTTCCGGATGCAATGCGTTTTTCACGCCGCACTGGCCCCAGAGAAGTGAATGGGGCTGCGTGAAAAGCGCATTGCATCCGGAATATAGAACATGCTGCGATTGTCACGCAACGCGAAAGTGATGCGTGAAAAACAACGCTCATGTACACAGAACCATTGAAATGAATGGGGCCGGATTCAGTGCAGGTGCTATGCGTTCACGTCACGCATTGCACCTGCGCGGAAAACTCGCTCGTGCGAAAGGGGCCTTAGAGGTAAAGATTTCAATTTGGTGTAAAGGTGATTTTTTTACAAATTGCTATGCGATGGTTTCATTTGATGTGTCTGTTTCCCTTGCTACGAGTACCCTCTGGGCGAAAGTAGGCGCTCTCTTATTGTTTCACCGACTGACGAGAATCTCTATGACCGTTTAGGGAAAATAAAGCAGGATACTCTTAGAACAGTGCTTGAGAATACAATAAATAGCAAGGAACAAGCAGCCAGGAAAGTCCTCTCTGTCTTGTATGGTCCTGCAAGCTTAGGAGGCATCCACCTAAATGGGGTAGGGATCTGGAGTCAGGCAAATGGATCCAGCACCGGTGTTTCCGAGCAGAAAGGAGAGCACTGAAGACCTGTACTAAAAAGATGTGGTACTCACCGGCAATTAAAATTTTGACTTTTATTCATAATCAATTAAAAGAACAGGTCAAAGTTGTGGTATGCATAAACAGGCAAAGGCCGTTTCGCATTGGCACACACTTCCTTGGGCCTGGTATGTGATGAAATGGGTGCACGTCATATATATGCACCTACCATGTCGTCCCCAAAATAACAGGCAACAATAGAACAAATGTACATTATCATAAAGAGACACAGAAATATTTTTTGTCGTTTAGGCCTAAAGGACCCATTGCGTTAGTGCAGATAATCTAACTGAATGGCGATCACCTCTACTTTTTAAAATGGCACTCTATGTATTCCTGCCAATACTTGGAAATTGTTGTTATGTTCTTCTCTTACATGCTGTATTAATGTAGGCCACGGGTCCATACACACGTCCGTAGAATGAGTCCGCATCTGTTCCGCAATTCTGCCGAGCGGGTGCGGACCCATTCATTCTCTATGGGGCAGGAATGTGTGCTGTCCGCTTCCGCATTTCCAGCGGAGCGCGCCCCTGGTCCCGGCTCCGGTAAAAAAATAGAACATGTCCTATTCTTGTCCGCAATTGCGGACAAGAATAGGCAGTTCTATTGGCATCCGCAATACACTGCGGACGTGTGAATGGACCCTTATGCCTCCCCGTGCACTAGCATGAGTGCTCAGTCTACACCAGAAGTTCAGGGAAAGGAGCTGGGATTAATGCCCATTCACTTCAATGTATGCCCAGAGCACTATGAAAGTGGGGGAAACTACAAAACCTCACCAGTACCAGGACACTGGCACTACAGAAAGTGTTACCCAGCTTGCCCAGTTGCCTGAATATCAAGTGTAGCCAGGAGGGATTTCTCACCCTGTCTGTCTAGGCAAATTTGACATTCATCAGTGTTGGAGAGCTGGATTACAAGTCTTGTGGACCTGTACATACTGTCCATATAATGTAACCTTTACATTCTGTAAGTCACCCAACTTTCCTAGGACCCTGAAATGAAAATGTGCCTAGTTATGACACTGTTTTAGGAGCGAGAAGGGGGTTTATCTTGGTAGATTTACTATTCTGCAGTGGTACTTATGATGGCCACCTGAGAGTTTACAGGAGGGCTGGTGAGCATCTACTGCCATCATGCATAGTGTGGACACACAGAACCAAAACCAGGCACCATTAGCGACCATGCCCATTATGACCAGCCCTTGATATGTTCAGGACATAGTGGAACCAGTCCTGCCTTTTGACTCAGGAGAAGTGGTGATATACTGTGGGAGATGGGAGTTTGAACATTGGAGGAGCATGTTGTGGGGGAATGTATTAATCGTAAAACAGATTTTTTTGGGTGTATGTGGAGCCGTACCCATGTGGCCTTTTCTTTATAGAGAAATGTTTATTGAAGACCTTCTTAGAGCATTTTAGGTCAGTAGTTACAGGTCAAGGATCACCTTGATTAATGCAGCTTATGAGAGAAGACAACTGCAGTCCCCAAGTATTACAGTTTGCAGGGGTAAAATGCTCCCCATAGGGAATTGTATTGTTTTCTGTTATTTCGGTGATGACTTTGGAGGAACATATATAATGATGTGTACAAGGCCTGAGGAAGCGCACGCTGAGGCGAAAAACTTCATGTTTAAAAGCTGTACATAAAGGTTTGGACCGCGTGTATCATAAATATTCGGTATAAAACAGAATTATTTTTTCTTCCTCCCTTCAAAAAGTAACCAAGGTCTGCAGATCTCCTACTGATGGCTATCCTGCAACTTACAAAGAAAAACAATAGGGTAGATCCGTAGGTTTAAACTGCCCTGTGGTGCACAGATTGTACTTACACGGCACTCCACCAATATCAAGCGTATCGCAGATATCCTCTGTAAGCTGGTTGGTTCTCCGCGGGGAAGATGCGCGCTCACACGCTGTTAAACAGGGCTCAACCACGGATTTAGTGACAGCATGCACCTGGTGAGTCTACTGGGATTCCCAACTTCTATGGTTCAAGATTTTCTGTGGATACAAGTTGCTCCCACCATAGTGAAGCTCCGATAATAGTACATACTTACAAACATGCACTTTAAAATCGCATTTAAAATCCCAGCGTCTTTTTCCTTGCCCGACCCAGGTTTCGCTCCTTGAGCTTCGTCAGGGGCACACATGTTTTAAAGCTCACTGTCCTTAACCCTCCTTAGTGAGTAGGACTGGTGATTCCTCGGAGGCCGGCCTGGGAGTGTTAACCAGTCAGAACTCTTAGGGCCCATGCACACGACTGTATTGTGTATCTGCATCCAATCCACATTTTTCACTTCTGTGGGACTGCAAAAGATGCAGACAGCACACAGTGTGCTTTCCAAATCCACATGTCTATTCTGTGCCCCCCCCCCCCCCCCCGCAAATAAATAGAACGTCCTACACTTGTCTGTTTGACGGCCAAGGATAGGACAGTTCTATAGAGGGCAGGAGGTTCTGTTCAGCAAAATGCGGAACGCACACGGCTGGTATCCGTGTTTTGCAGATCCGCAATTCGCATACTGCAAAAACGGCTACAGCCGTAAGGCTACTTTCACACTTTCGTTCGGGGTTCCACTTTTGAGTTCCGTTTGAGGGCTCTCGCAAGCGGCCCCGAACGGATCCGTACTGCCCCAATGCATTCTGAGTGGATGCGGATCCGCTCAGAATGCATCAGTTTGGTACCGTTTGGCCTCCGTTCCGCTCAGCAGGCGGACACCTGAACGCAGCTTGCAGCGTTTTCGTGTCCGCCTGGCCGTGCGGAGCCAAACGGATCCGTCCAGACTTACAATGCAAGTCAATGGGGACGGATCCGTTTGACGTTGACACAATATGGTGCAATTGCAAACGGATCCGTCCCCCATTGACTTTCAATGTAAAGTCAGGAGTCCCTATTAATATACCATCGGATCGGAGTTTTCTCCAATCCGATGGTATATTTTAACTTTAAGCGTCCCCATCACCATGGGAACGCCTCTGTTAGAATATACCATCGGATTTGAGTTAGATCGTGAAACTCAGATCCGACAGTATATTCTAACACAGAGGCGTTCCCATGGTGATGAGGGCGCTTCAAGTTAGAATATACTAAAAGAACTGTGTACATGACTGCCCCCTGCTGCCTGGCAGGTGCTGCCAGGCAGCAGGGGGTAGACCCCCCCCCCCTCCCTCCCCTGTTTTTATCTCATTGGTGGCCAGTGCGGCTGGCCCCCCCTCCCTCCCCTATATTTAACTCATTGATGGCCAGTGCGGCCCCCCCCCCTGTTTTTAACTCATTGGTGGCCAGTGCTGCCAGGCAGCAGGGGGCAGACTCCCCCCCCCCCCCCTGTTTTTAACTCATTGGTGGCCAGTGCGGCCGGCCCCCCCCTCCCTCCTCTGTTTTTAACTCATTGGTGGCCAGTGCGGCCGGCCCCCCCTCCCTCCCCTATATTTAACTCATTGGTGGCCAGTGCGGCCGGCCCCCCCTCCCCCCCTCTAATTAAAATGACCGACCCCCCATCATTGGTGGCAGCGGAGAGTTCCGATCGGAGTCCCAGTTTAATTGCTGGGACTCCGATCGGTAAGCATGGCAACCAGGACGCTACTGCATTCCTGGCTGCCATGGTTACTTAGACTTACCTGCGATGTCTGTGACCGGCTGGGCGCTCCTCCTACTGGTAAGTGAAAGGCCTGTGCGGCGCATTGCTTATAGCACAGACCTTTAACTGGCCACCAATGAGTTAAATATAGGGGATGGAGGGAGGGGGGGGCCGGCCGCACTGGCCACCAATGAGTTAAAAACAGGGGGGGAAGTCTGCCCCCTGCTGCCTGGCAGCACCTGCCAGGCAGCAGGGGGCAGTCATGTACACAGTTCTTTTAGTATATTCTAACTTGAAGCGTCCCCATCACCATGGGAACGCCTCTGTGTTAGAATATACTGTCGGATTGAGTTTTCACGAAGCGAAAAATCAGATCTGAAAAAAACTGCAGACGGATCCGTTCTGAACGGATGCAAGCATTTGCATTATAGGAGTGGATCCGTCTGTACAGACACCAGACGGATCCGCTCCTAACGAAAGTGTGAAAGTAGCCTAAGTGAGTAAGGTTGGAGGAGCACTCGTCAGTGTAAAGTACAGACCGGGTCTCTTCCAATGAATTAGGCCTGGCTGTCAGTCTGGGTCCCTTCTGCTATGAGGGGAAGGAGCTTCACTTAGCATGTGTGTGTATATATATATATATATATATATATATACACACAAATAGTGCAGCAGCACAGTCAGATACGATGTACCGGGTGCAAAGTCCCCACAGAGGTCGGCTCTTCCTCCACGAAATATATCAAACGAATGATGAGGCAGCACTTCCAGTATAGAGTGAACGGGTGAGGACCCCAAACTTTATTCAAGCGACGTTTCGGCCTGCTCAATTAAAATTGAGAAAGGCCTCATTGAGCAGGCCAAAACGTCGCTTGAATAAAGTTTGGGGTCCTCACCCGTTCACTCTATACTGGAAGTGCTGCCTCATCATTCGTTTGATATATATATATATATATATATATATATATATATATATATATATATATATATACACATATATATATATATATATATATATATACACATATATACATACACACGAGTGTCTACCTGTATGTAAAATTGTGTGCCTGGGCCACAACACGTCATGCAGCAAAAGATCACAGCAGCAGCACAATACTACATTGCAATCCAGCCCTGCGGGTCACAATACCACGCTATTCCCTCTCGCTAATTGCTATGTGGCATCCCCGTTGGCTACAAGACGTGTATTGCGTACCAATGTCACGGTGTAGCCCCAGGCACAATGATTGCCTGCGTGCGTGGAAAGGTGTGCCAGCACGTCTAGATATGTACAGTTGTCGCCGGTGTTAAATGGATGTTCATTGCAGAAAACAAATATTTGTTCCTGGCCACGGCAGCTGATTCTGTTTCCGTAATAGGCCTGATGTAATATACATGAGCGGTGCACTATGCAGATAGTGTATGCCCGCTGTCATAGGAGGGTAGTGCACCACTGAGGTTTGTTAGATGCCTTCTACAACGGTATACGTGTAAAAGAAGGCTGACCTGCATGGGGAGGAGGAGAGGGAAAGTGTAGGAAAACTTACCTGTGTGTTTGCCTGATTGTTGAGACTTTTTTTATTTTTTTATTTAAACATTCATAATTTCAAAGTTGATCAAGAAAGAGATAAACATATACATAATACTGTATAATATAATCATATAATGAAAAAAAGAATTGCAGACGGAAAAGGAGAGGGAGGTAAAAAAAATGAACCCTTTTTGTTTAGGGCTGTAACTCCCTATTAGGACCCTGCGAGGTCTGTTCTTCCCTACATCTTTTGTAGATCAAAAGGATGATCTGAGTGAAGGAAAGCGTCCGCTAATATTTTCTTAGGCCTGGATTCCTCTTCTCCCATCCTCCCTCACTCCAATCCTGCTTTTCATCTAGAAAGATGTAGAGGAGAACAGTCTCCCAAAGAGCTTGATTCTGTTCCCTAATCTGAGTACAGAGGTCAGTTACTGTATGTTGCCCTCTGTTAGCGTAGGTTAGTACTCGGCTAGCTTGTATTACTATTACAGAGTATTGAGCTTAAAGGGGCTGACCCAGAGGTCGCACTACATTTTTTCTGGAAGAGTAAAAATACTCCTCTTACCATTTTTGAGGAGTATTTTCAGTACGAAAGTTACAGTAATTCAAATAGTTAATACGAAGGCCTACATAACATTAAGGGGTTGCTATTCATGCAGGGAAACCATTACTAGTACTCTGGAACTGTCTTCATGCTTAAATAGCAAATTTAGACAATTTTAAATTTAGCTGAGGTCACTGTTGGGCTGAGGGGGTCGGTACCACTGAGGACACTGTTGCTCTGAGGGGGTCGGTACCACTGAGGACACTGTTGCTCTGAGGGGGTCGGTACCACTGAGGTCACTGTTGCTCTGAGGGGGTCGGTACCACTGAGGTCACTGTTGTGCTGAGGGGGTCGGTACCACTGAGGTCACTGTTGCGCTGAGGGGGTCGGTACCACTGAGGTCACTGTTTCTCTGAGGGGGTCGGTACCACTGAGGTCACTGTTGCAGTGATTTTATGAGGTTTAAAGGGTGTGTCCTAAGATGGATATTTATCACCTGTCGTTAAAGAGGACCCCTCACCGCTCCTGATTTGTCTGTTTTGGAAACTACTTGCACCCCCCCATGTAATAACAATCCTGGAGCATCTATTCTTATGACCTTATGTTGCACCAATCCTCTTATTTCTTCTATTAGTTATGAAATACTTGCTAGCAGTTTGCAGTGAAGGTCCAGATGGGGGTGTCACTGCACAGCCTGATATTATTCAATCAGTGCTGTCAACTGGTAACCCCCCGCTGGACCTTTATTGCAGACTACTAGCAATTTGTTCATAAGTTTTAGTAGGAATAATAGAGGAATGGTACAATATAGAGTCACAAGAATTGACTCCCCAGAATTGTTATTGCATGGGAAATGCAAGTCGTTACTAAAACAGACATGTCCCCTTCAAGTACATGATCGCTGGGGGTCCCACCTTGGTTACCATGTTCTAGTGTTCTCTGGGTCAAGTATGGATAGGTAAATAGTGTTGATCTTGGGACAATCTCTTTAGTTTTTGCTGCTGTTTCTGTGCCGCTAGTCACTGGGGTATGCCATCCATCACGGGGCCATTGCTGCCCACCAAAGTTACATCCTTGTAGATGAGCTCTCGGGTGGGTATGTCGGTGCCACCGGGGCTGTTGGTAGACTCTGAAGAGACCTGAGGCACTGGCAGAGCAGGACACAGACCTAATGGATGGTGGTGCATGCTGGTGCCAAGGGCAAAAGCGAAAGACCCGGGCACATACCTCGCACCGCCAGTCACATGTTGTGGACCTGGATGATGTCATCACGCAGTGATAACCACAGATCTAGGGTGCAGCAACCTTCGGCACTCCAGCGCTGCTGTGAAACTACAACTCCCAGCGTGCACACTTGCTGTTCTTGTAACTCCCTAAGAAGTGAAAGGAGGATACTGGGAGTTGTAGTTTCAGCACAGCTGGAGTGCCGGAGGTTGCTGATCCCTGATCTAGAGGCTGTCATTTTATGTTATGCTTGATCTTGCTATAAAGGGGAGTTCGTCTTCCATGACCCTGTTGCTCTATCTCATGCCACAAAAGTGCCACCACCGCTGTGGTTATTAAATTATACAGTCTTACAGCAAAGACTTCATGCGCTTGGCGCTTGGTATGTCCTGGAGGCTGTAAATGGTCACATGCAGTCCTTGTAGCACTATGTGCCGCCATGCGGCGCCGCATTACAGAAGAAATCCTTATAGCAAACAATTATGTCTAGTTCAGCGTCTGATGGAACATGCTGCAATGAATTATCCTTGATGGATTCATAGGAAAGCTGACAGGTGACCTAAGTAGAGGTCTACGGGTGACAGGTCTGTCAGTTATGGAGGTTGTATGGAGGTCTCCTGTTGACGTGTCTAGCGTTGGGACCCTCGCTGACTTCTATAAGCAGGAGTCTGAAGCGCTCAGCCACTTTTCCTCACTGCTGAGCGCGGTAGTGAAGACGGTCCCCTAGACCTTCTATTGAGGCCGTCTTCACTAACGCGCTCAGCAGGGAGGAGAGACCGCGCTCGGCTGATCGCTTCAGACTCCTCATTAGAGAGAAAAACAAGGCGCTCAGATCCGGGACCCTCACTAAATTTCACAGCAGGGCCACTAACCCCGCCAGTGAGGATCGCGCGCCTCCTTCCTCCCTTCAGAGTGGTGTGTCATAAGCTCCAGCAGCCCGCTCAAACTGACCAATAACAAAGCTCCTAACTGTAAGGAGCCTTGTTATTGGTTGTTTCACGCAGCAGCAGCATCACTGCGCTGCCTGCGCCGTTCACAGCGCTCACTACACTTATGAATGGCAGGGAAAAGTCTAAGGCGTATCGGTACGCCTTAGACTTTTTCCAGGGAGTAAAATGGCCTGAACAGGCGTCTGACGCTTGTACAGGCGTTATTGCGACCTCTGGGCTGACCCATTACAACAAATTAACCCCTGCCCACAGGATAGGGGATAGGTGTCTGGTCGGCAGAGGCCCCAGTGGTTGGATCACTGCGGATCAGATACATATCCCCCCCCCAATTCGGTATATAGAGGATACGTTGTTGTAATGGGGCAACATATTTTGAAAGGGTTTTCTGAGTACAATTTTAAGGAGGGCAAACTGCAGGGATGCTGTTAAAATAGTAAAAAAAGAAACAAAAAAAAACTCCCCTACCTTACACCCTTCAACCCAACACCACTGCTCTGTCCTCTCGGCCAGGCCCAGCCATGGTGTATTGTTTGGCTGCATCCAATCACTGGCCTAAGCAATGTTCTCCACCAGACTGCTGAGGTAAGTGGCTGCAGCAGAAGCATTACATCACGGCCTCAGTCTGGCAGAGAGGACAGAGCAATGGTGGTGGATTAAAGGAGGTGCGAGAAGTTAAGTTTACATTGTTTTAGCAGCCTCTCTGCAGCTTGCCCCCTTTAAATTGAACGGGGAAAACCCCTTTAAAGGGGTTTTCCAAGATTTTTAAACTCATGAACTTTCCTCAGGTTAGGTCATCAGTATCTGATCGGTGGTGGTCCGAGTCCCAGAACCCCGACGATCAGCAGTTTGAGAAGGCACGGATGCTCACAGTAGCGCCAGAGGTTTCTCTGCCACCGATCAGATACTGATGACCTATCCAAGTTCACAAATCACGAGAAACCCCTTCAGGTACTGAGCTGGATTCCTTTCCTAGTCTAAGTACTTGGTTCTACTGCCAGATCTGTGTTCTGAGCTGTATTCGGTTTGCACGTTAATGTATATTACTGTTGAGGTTGGTTCTGTTGGCATTTTGTCATAGTCAATAGTAAACCAGTGAGCTACCCCTTTAAAACAAAATAATAAAGCTCTCGTATAGCTACATCAGTGGGAAAGTAATAAAGTTATGGCTCTTGGAATGCTGCATCGCGAAGGCCTAAAAATGTGACAATAAAATGGGCCCCCAGAGTCACTTCTGTTGGTGGGCCCTAGGCACCCCAGTCCTACACTATTTAATTGAATGGGGATGCCTGTTTATCCCCCTCATAGGAGACTTCGGGATAAAGATGGGCCTTACATGTTGGATTTCAGCATGTCTGAAACTTTTTGTTTTCCTCAAGGAAGATGCTAAGTTTTCTGTTAGATAATTCTAAGGCTATGCTCACACTACATTGAAAAAATGGACATGTGTTTTTAACAACGGTAACGCGTCTGCTTTAAGAACAATGGTAGTCTATAAGGTTATTCACACGGCTATTTTTTTCACGGCCTGTGACTAACAAACATAAAAAAATAAATAATAGTAAGTCCTATTTTGTCCTTTTTTAGGGACCGACAAGCCCCATACAGTGAAAGGGGATTGTTTTTAACATCTGTTTCTCCGAAAGGCATTAGTGAAAATAAATGGAGAATTTTGGCTTTTTTTTTTCCTTTTTATCATGTGAATGTAGCCTAAGAAAAGGGTAGCAGGTAGTCCCCTCAGCCAGTCATCGACTCGGTGGGTATCGCCTGTGTACCAAGAGATACCAGGAAGTGGAGACCAGTGGGGGCCTGGTAAGCATAGAGACCGTCTGTAGAAGGTGAAAAGGGAACAAAAAAAAGAAAGTGACCAAACATTTTTTTGCTTACTGTAGCACAACCCATGGCAGGGGGAAAACCTTTCTTAGTAGTTGTTCCTCATTCATGTTCAGGCCTCCTAAGATCGGATCTTTCAGAGCTCTGTTATTGTAGCTATTATGTTGGGCTAGTGGTGGATCCAGCACTGCCATACACTACCTGACTATAATGGGGACCAGCGGAGATCCAGCCGCAACCAGGAAAATATGTCGAGAATTGGCTAGAAGAAAACTGTTGCGCAGTGTGGATTCCATCCTGTCGATTCTCGGCATGTTTATTGGGTTGCGGATCTCCTCTGGTCCCATTCTAGTAGTGTCAGGTAGCGTACGGCAGTGCTCGATCCGGACATCTAGATGTCTGACGCTGAAGTATTCTGTTGTGCCTATAGAAGGCCATTTCTTCTATTCCCTCCTTAGTGCAATGTGATGATGTGCTCTGTCTTTTACAGCGACCCTGCGTACTTTGATGAGAACTGGTTGAACAGGATTAAGACTGATGTGGGAGACAACTGGAGGCTGAAGGTACAGCTATTTGGAGAATCTTTCTACTGTTTATATGCCCTTTATCTTACCTTTTCCCTGTATTCCAGTGATTGGCAGGGGCACATTGTGCAGAAAAATGTTTACCATTCGGCTACCACCAAGTTTGGCTACATTATTCACTGCGAGGACAAGGTGCCATTATTGCATATGGTTTTTCTGGACATCACAGGACTTTCTGTAATGATCCTCAGGGTGATGTGTGTCGATGCAATGTAATTCCGATTAATTAGACCACTAGTTCACAGTAGGTTCTGACCCTTACATATAATGTGCTTGCAATTACACTAATGAATAATATACAGCATCATATAGGATCAGTACAGAATGTACCTGAACAGTATGACTTTTTGTCCACTGCCTAATCTGACTGTCCTCCTATAGAGGAAAAGTGGCAGGTTATTGGGTAACTTTCTATGATATGCTGGCATGGGACTATGTTTGTCTCCTGCTGGATTATTTAAATTGCTGCACCTAACTCGCCGTTAGCCAGCGCATGCGCATTAATTACTGTGATGCCGTACCAGGAATGGACATCGCAGTGCGCATGCGCCGGCCGACTGACTCAGCGCGCAGGCGCAGGATCTCGGCGAAAGAAGAAGTAAGAAGATGGGCGGGCAGAGGGAAAGACTGGGTGGGGAGACGCGACGATAAGACAGAGCTGCCTGGGCACCTACGAGGTTGACGCCGCCCCTGGGCACTTGCGAGCCCTCATTTGCATATCCTTCTTAGATGATTTCACGATTGCTTATAAAAGTAACGTTTTTATCAACTGTAATGCTGCTAGAAAGCTATAAGAAGGGTTAAATAGGTGAAACTGTGATGACAGACTCCCTTTAATAGCTTCATGCTGTGATAACAATTCTGGAGCATCTAGTCTTATGTCTGTATGTTTTGTTGTGCCATTCCTTTATTATTTCTACTAGAAGTTATGAATGAATTGCTAGCAGTCTGCAGTAAGGGTACAGAGGGGTGGTAACCAGAGTTGTTGCGATACCAAATTTTCCAGATTCGGTTTCGATACCATAAAAAAAAGTATTGTGATACTCAATACCATTCGATACAACGCGAAAAAAATAAACCAAAAAAAGCCACGTGCATTCCACATTTTAAAAAATGCAGAATCGCGCAGTTTTTATTTCTTTTTTCTGTTCCGGCGTTCACCGCATAGATTTGTTTAAATATTTTAATAGTTTGCCAGTACCTTCCTCCTGTATTAAGGGGTAATTATCAGTGGTGGCGCAGTGCGCCCTCCCCCCACCCCTCTACCACCCCATTAAAATCATTGTTGGCACAGTGCGCCCTACCCTCTCAACCCCCCAGTATTAAAATCATTGGTGGCAGTAGCCACAGGGTCCCATCCCCTCCTCTTCATTGGTGGCAGTGGCAGCTTCTGATCGGAGCCCCAGCAGTGTAAGCCTGGGGCTCCGGGGCTCCGATCGGTTACCATGGCAGCCAGGACGCTACTGAAGCCCTGGCTGCCATGGTAACATCCCTGATGCTGTGTGCACAGAGCAGCAGGGACAGTGTGAGGTCCTATTCACCCTGATGGAGATCTATCAGGGTGAATAGGACAAGGGATGAAAAAAATCCCAGGTTCTGGCCCCTAAGGGGGCAAATAGTTATTAAATAAAAAGTGTAAAAAAAAAAAAAAGTTGAAAAAAACCACCAAAATATTAAGTACGAATCACCCCCTTTCCCAATTTCACATATAAAATGTATAAACAATAAATAAACATATTACATATCGCCACGTCAGAAAAGTCCAAACTATTAAAATATAAAAAAAATCTATGCGGTGAACGCCGGAACAGAAAAAATAAATAAAAACTGTGCGATTCGCCATTTTTTAAAATGCGGAATGCATGTGGCTTTTTTGGTTTATTTTTTGCGTGGTATCGAATGGTATTGAGTATCACAATACTTTTTTATGGTATCGAAACCGAATCAAAAATTTGGTGTCGCAACAACTCTAATTACCACCCCTCTGTACCCTTACTGCAGACTGCTAGCAATTCATTCATAACTTCTAGTAGAAATAATAAAGGAATGGCACAACATACAGACATAAGAATAGATGCTCCAGAATTGTTATTACATGGAGAACGCATGAAGCTATTAAAACAGACATGTCAGGGGTGGTGACAGGTCCTCTTTACCGTATTTTTCGCCCTATAAGACGCACTGGCCCATAAGACGCACCTAGGTTTTTTGAGGAGGAAAATAAGAAAAACATTTTTTTTTAACCAAAAGGTGTGCTTTTGGTGGGTTTCAACTAATGGCGGTCTGTGCATGACACTATTATGAGGGGTCTGTGGATGATGCACTGTTATGGGGTGGGGGATTTGTGGATGGCACGGTTATGTGGGGGATTTGTGGATGGCATTATGATGGGGGGGGGTCTGTGGATGGCATTATAATGGGGGGGAGATCTGTGGATGGCATTATAATGGGGGGGAGATCTGTGGATGGCATTATGATGGTGGGGGGGATCTGTGGATGGCATTATGATGGGGGGGGGGGGATCTGTGGATAGCACTGTTATGGGGTGGTGGATCTGTGGATGACACTACTGATAAAGTAGGCGGAGCAGGCACGTGACCTCCGTGAGTTACGGCCGCCCGGCCTAGCTGCTAGTGCTTACTACAGGAGCGTGACGTGTACCAGTAAGTGCAGGGGGAGCGCATCATTATTCAGTTTAGATATTACGATTAATACTACGTATAATACAGTACATACTGAGCTGCGGGGCCAGAGTGCAGTGCCTGCTCTGCCCGCCGCTCTCCCCGCCTACTACAGTCCCTCCTCCCTCCTCACTAATACATTGCAGACTGCGATGTAAATTGCCAGCATTTGCCCCATAAGACGCAGGGGCACTTTTCCCCCACTTTTGGGGGGGAAAAGGTGCGTCTTAAGGGGCAAAAAATACGGGTAATCTAAAAGGAGTTTGATGGGTGGAGGTCAGGCATCTGTGCAGACCATTCAAGTTCTTCCACACCAAACTCGCCCAACCATGGCTTTATGGATCTTGCTTTGTTCACTGGGGAACAGTTAAGCTGGAACAGAAAAGCGCCCCCCCCCCCCCCCCGCCCCCACCACCTCTGTTCCCACAACGTTTGAATCATGCAATTTACCAAAAAGTCTTGGTATGAGGAAGCATTCAAATTTATTTTCTATTTAACCAATGGGTCTAGGGCAGTGATGGCGAACCTATGGCACGGGTGCCAGAGGCGGCACTCAGAGCCCTCTATGTGGGCACCCACGCCCTAGAAAAAGTCTATGGCATAGCAAGCAATATGCTTTAGACTTTTCCTGCCATTCATCATCCCCAGTACACACTATAAACCGCACAGGCAGCGCATTTAATGTAGGCTATTAATCTATTATGGATAAATGATAAAGGACATGAAAGATATGTTATATTGGTATTTAGGTTAAATTGCCGTGTGGGCACTTTGCGATAAATAAGTGGGTATTTGGTTGCAGTTTTGGGCACTCGGTCTCTAAAAGGTTCACCATCACTGGTCTAGGGCAAACAAGCCCATAGCATTATTCCTCCTACACCGAATTTCAGAGTTGGCACAATGCAGTTAGGCAGGTAACATTCTCCTGGCATTCCCCAAAGCTAGAATCGTCCATCAGACTGCAGATCCAAAAGTGTGATTCATCACACCACAGAACACGTTTACACTGCTCCAGAGTCCAGTAGAGGCATGCTTTACCACTCCATCCAACGCTTGGCATTCTCCTCTGTAATGTGAGGCTTGCATGTAGCTGCTCCGCCATGAAAACCCATGTCGTGAACCTCCTGGCGAACAGCAGAGCCTTGGTGAATTTTATGCACTATATGCCTCAGCCCTATGTGACCCAGCTTTGTAACTGTACATGGTCTGCTGTGGTTCCAGAACACCTACAATTATACCACTCACAGTTGATTGTGGGCTATATAGGAGGGAAGAAACATCTGACTTGTTGCAGCAGTGTCATCCTATTACAGGACCATGCTGGAATTTCCTGAGCTCTTTAGAATGATGTTGCTGGATTTTATACACCTGTGTCAATGGGACTGAGTAAAATCTAAATTCAATAATTAAGAGGTTTTGTCCCAATACTTTTCTCCATATAGTGTATGTGTGTGTGTATATACAGTGGATATAAAAAGTCTACACATCCCTGTTAAAATGTCAGGTTTCTGTGCTGTTAAAAAATGAGACAAAGATAAATAATTTCAGAACTTTTTCCACCTTTTAATGTGACCTATAAACTGTACAACTCAATTAAAAAACAAACAAACCTTTTAGGTGGAGGGAAGAAAACAAAAAAACCTTGAATAATGTGGTTGCATAAGTGTGCAGACCCTCTTATAACTGGGGATGTAGCTGTGTTCAGAATTAAGCAATCACATTCAAAATCATGTTAAATAGGAGTCAGCATTCACCTGCCATCATTTAAAGTGCCTCTGATTAACCCCAAAAGTCGCATCCCACAGCAAATGCCATGGTCCACAGAGAGCTTCCAAAGCATCAGAAGGATCTCATTGTTAAAAGGTATCAGTCAGGAGAAGGGTACAAAATAATTTCCAAGGCCTTAGATATACCATGGAACACAGTGGAGAAAATATGGCACAACAGTGACATTACCAAGAACTGGACGTCCCTCCAAAATTGATGAAAAGACGAGAAGAAAACTGGTCTGGGAGGCTACCAAGAGACCTACAGCAACATTAAAGGAGCTGCAGGAATATCTGGCAAGTACTGGCTGTGTGGTACATGTGACAACAATCTCCTGTATTCTTCATATGTCTGGGCTATGGGGTAGAGTGGCAAGACAAAAGCCTTTTCTTACGAAGAAAAACATCCAAACTACATTTGCAAAAACACATCTGAAGTCTCCCAAAAGCATGTGGGAAAAGGTGTTATGGTCTGATGAAACCAAGGTTGAACTTTTTGGCCATAATTCCAAAAGATATGTTTGCTGCAAAAACAACACTGCACATCACCAAAAGAACACCATACCCAGAGTGAAGCATGGTGGTGGCAGCATCATGCCAAGGGGCTGTTTTTCTTCAGCTGGAACTGGGGCCTTAGTTAAAGAGGACCTTTCATTACAATAAAAAATCTAAACTAAGTATACAGACATGGAGAGCGGCGCCCAGGGATCTCCCTGCACTTACTATTATCCCTGGGCGCCGCTCCGTTCTCCCGGTATAGGCTCCGGTATCTTCAGATTTTCAGCTCAACCGGGAGGAGCCTGCTCTTGTTCTCCTGGGCGTCTCCTTCTCCCAGGCTGGAGTGCTGGCCACTCAGCTCATATCCTGGGAGAAAAAAAACTCTCAGGCTACGAGCTGAGCACTGCGATTGGCCAGCGCTACAGCCTGGGAGAAGGAGACTCCCAGGAGAACAAGAGCAGGCTCCTCCCGGTTGAGCTGAAAATCTGAAGATACTGGAGCCTATACCGGGAGAACGAGGCGGCGCCCAGGGATAATAGTAAGTGCAGGGAGATCCCTGGGCGCCACTCTCATGTCTGTATACTTAGTTTAGATAATTTATCGTAATGAAAGGTCCTCTTTAAAGAGTTTATTGTCCTGCCGTTTCGCTAAAAATCGAACTTGTATAGATATGCTAATGAGCCTCTAGGTGCTATGGGGGCGTCATTAGCACCTAGAGGCTCGGTCTACCTTCACAAAATGCCGCCGCCCAGCGCGTCCCTCCAGCCCGCCCATCTCCTCCGGAATGCGATCAAGCGGACGAATTCTCGCGCATGCGCCGTTCGCGTCTGTATTCGGCGCAGGCACAGTGGAGATGTCTGAGCAGGGAAGCGGTCAGACATTCACTGCGCCGAATACAGACGCACACGGCGCATGCGCGAGAATTCGTCCGCTTGATCGCATTCCAGAGGAGATGGGCGGGCTGGAGGGACGCGCTGGGCGGCGGCATTTTGTGAAGGTAGACCGAGCCTCTAGGTGCTAATGACGCCCCCATAGCACCTAGAGGCTCATTAGCATATCTATATAAGTTCGATTTTTAGCGAAACGGCAGGACAATAAACAGTTATATTAGGATTGTTTGGGAGAGCAGACACTAGCGATCCGCTAGTGTCTGAAAGCTAATTATGTGAAATCGAAGTGGTAGAAACCCTTTAAGCTAGAGGGAATTATGAACAGTTCCAAATACCAGTCAATATTGGCACAAAACCTTTAGGCTTCTGCTAGAAAGCTGAACATTAAGAGGAACTTCATCTTTCAGCATGACAACGACCCAAAGCATACATCCAAATCAACAAAGGAATGGCTTCACCAGAAGAAGATTAAAGTTTTGGAATGGCCCACCCAGAGCCCAGACCTGAATCCGATTGAAAATCTGTGGGGTGATCTGAAGAGGGCTGTGCACAGGAGATGCCCTCACAATCTGACAGATTTGGAGTGTTTTTGCAAAGAAGAGTGGGCAAACCTTGCAAAGTCAAAATGTGCCATGCTGATAGACTCATACCCAAAAAGACTAAGTGCTGTAATAACATCATAAGGTGCTTCAACAAAGTATTAGTTTAAGGGTGTGCACACTTATGCAAACATATTATTTAATATTTTTTCTTCCCTCTACCTAAAATTTTTCAGTTTGTTTTTCAATTGAGTTGTACAGTTTATAGGTCACATTAAAGGTGGAAAAAGTTCTGAAATGATTTATCTTTGTTTCATTTTTTTTACATCACAGAAACCTGACATTTTAACAGGGGTCTGTAGACTTTTTATATCCACTGTGTGTGTGTATGTGTGTGTGTGTGTGTATGTATATATATATATATATATATATATATATATATATATATATATATATATATATATATATATATATATATAATTTTACTCTGCTGTGTATGGATGTTCCATGAAACTTCTACCTCACATGACCTATTGAGTGACATTGACCTGGCCTAGCAATAATCTTTATTCTTGGCTTCGTAAGTGCTCGAGGTTTAGCATAAGCTTCACCTTTAAATCACAGCAGGTGTTGTCCATTACGCAGCTGCGATGTGTGAACTCGGCCTATGGGTTTGGATTGGGCATTATTGACTGTAAAGAGATCAGCAGATACACGGATTAGCATTGCGCGACTACTACTCTGTTCACATTTGCAGTGGTTTCCGTTCTATAAAGTGGTCCTACGACACTGTGCACTATGGTCTTTGGGTGCTCCCACTGATTTCAATGGCTGACGTGTCCATTGTTTTGACTGGAATGGTGCATGGAACCTCTGACATCAATGTGAACATGGCCTAAATAATTGATATGTAAAGCTATCTTCATGTCAAATCTGCATGTAATTTCATACCCTGTCATACAAAATATGATGATGCTATGAGTTCGGTCTTTAAATTTGCAGTCAGTCCAGAATCCGGATGTGTGAATGCGGCCTTGCTAGTGGTACTTCTGTCTTTCTCCGTGGCCCTAGTTAATGCTTTATGTGGCCACAAATGCCGTCCGACTTGTAGCAGGACAGCTCAGAGCCCGCTATTGTGTTATCAGCCCCAAAATGTCCCCACGTACATTATTGTGTGGAATTTGACTGGTGGGCGTTGTAGTAGGTGAATGATATGTGATCTATAATATCTCATTTTTCTCATTTAGATTAGTAATCTGAAGAAGATTTTAAAGGGTATTTTGGACTACAATCATGAGGTAATTAAACTTCTAATTGGAACGGTAAAGGTAATGTCGTTCTTAAGGTTGATGAGGAATAATTTTCTATTTTATCATCGTGAAAGATGAAAATGTTGGTGGCAGTTGCTTCACAGAGAGGTTAATCGTTCTGCACCGTAAGGGTAAATGCACGCGTTGTGGATTTGTATGCAGAAAATCTGCATCAAATCCGCAGCAAAAGCACATTAAAATACATATAAATCCACACTATTTATTGCGGTTTTGGTTTATTTTTTTTTATTTTTCTTGTGTGTGTTCTCTATGCAGCTTCTGTTGTGGATTTTCTGTTCATGTTAACAACTCCATTAAAATCTATGGTCCAAACAACTCTGCATAAGGTGTAGAATTGCACAAACCATTGACATGCTGTGGATTTGAAAATCCACATTCCAGGTCAATTTTCGTGTGATTTGGCAGATCTTGTCCACTTTGCTGGTACTCTATTATTCAGCGGTTTTTCTGCACTAAAATCCACTCCGAAAAAAAAGTACGTAATCGGCAACGTGTGCAGGTACCCTAAGTCTGCTTTCAGACAGGCGAGTATGGTCCCGGAAACATGCCCTGTCTGACCGCAGTTCATCTGAGCCAAGCCTACTACATCATAGTGATCTATGATGCCGTGAGTTCCTGCCTGACCGCGGGTCTAATGTTCCTGTCACAGCATGGACCATCCTCACCCGTCTGAAAACAGTCATAGGGCTCATGCACACAACCGTATGTGTTTTGCGGTCCACAAAAAATACAGATGACGTTCGTGTGCATTCCATATTTTGCGGAACGGAACTGCCGGCCCCTAATAGAACAGTACTATTTTTGTCTGTAATGCGGACAATAATAGGACATGTTCTATTTTTTTGCGGAACGGAAATATGGACATACAGAAATGGAATGCATACGGAGTGACTTCCATTATTTTTTTTGTGGACCCTTTGAAATGAATGATTCCGCATACGGTCTGCAAAAAAATGGAGCGTACACAGAAAGAAAATACGTTCGTGTGCATGAGCCCTTAGGCTGGGTCTCCATCTTCAGGTTTATGTGGACGTCAGGTTTGCAGGAGTCTGAAGTAACTTCGACCAGATTCATCGGATGTCTCACAGTGGCCCATAGTGTGGTGCATGGATAGACACTTTTTTCTGACTCTATACAAACTATTGGTTGGGTTACTTTGAAATTTTAAGGCCAGATTTTTGATTCAGTGTTGGTGCAAAATGGAGCATATTAAGCCCCCTGTTCCCAGGAAGCTCCACCCTTTCAACTAGGCCCCACCCCCTTGTCAAACATGTGTAGGAACCCTAGATGCGCCAATTTGCGACACTTTTTTTTATAGACCGATTTTTGGCACAGACACATTTGTCAAATCTGATCAAATGTGTAATAAATTTGGTTCATCTTTATGTCTAACACGTCTGTTCTGAGATGTTACGCCCCTTTCTGTGTCAATAGATTGAGATATTTTTGGGGGATTTATTAAAGGGTCATCTCAGTCTTTGGAAGGCATCCTGGAATGCAGAAAAAAAGACCATCGCTCACTTTTTCGGCATCGATACATATGACGTGTTTCAGCTTAGACATGAGCCTTTTTTCAAACATACGTAGCCCATCAAACAAAGTTAAACCATTTAAATAGCCCACTAGACACCCTGTGTTGGCATCACCTTGTCATGATAACACTTTGTTTGGTGGGTTATGTGTGTTACAAAAGGTTGAGTCCAGGTTGTTTTTCAAAATCATATAGTACATGTCAATCTCTTCTACCAAAGCTAGAACCAGCCCTGTACCTCACATGGATCCAGAGATCTCCACATTTATTGCTCTAATTTCTCTCCTAGATTTAGTTGTAGCTGACAGGTCAGTCGGCGTGTGCTTTCTTCTGCAGCTCTCTCCCTATCACAGCTCAGTCGGCATGTGCTTTCTTCTGCAGCTCTCTCCCTATCACAGCTCAGTCGGCGTGTGCTTTCTTCTGCAGCTCTCTCCCTATCACAGCTCAGTCGGCGTGTGCTTTCTTCTGCAGCTCTCTCCCTATCACAGCTCAGTCGGCGTGTGCTTTCTTCTGCAGCTCTCTCCCTATCACAGCTCAGTCGGCATGTGCTTTCTTCTGCAGCTCTCTCCCTATCACAGCTCAGTCGGCGTGTGCTTTCTTCTGCAGCTCTCTCCCTATCACAGCTCAGTCGGCGTGTGCTTTCTTCTGCAGCTCTCTCCCTATCACAGCTCAGTCGGCGTGTGCTTTCTTCTGCAGCTCTCTCCCTATCACAGCTCAGTCGGCATGTGCTTTCTTCTGCAGCTCTCTCCCTATCACAGCTCAGTCGGCATGTGCTTTCTTCTGCAGCTCTCTCCCTATCACAGCTCAGACGGCGTGTGCCTTCTTCTGCACCTCTCTCCCTATCACAGCTCAGTCGGCGTGTGCTTTCTTCTGCAGCTCTCTCCCTATCACAGCTCAGTCGGCGTGTGCTTTCTTCTGCAGCTCTCTCCCTATCACAGCTCAGTCGGCGTGTGCTTTCTTCTGCAGCTCTCTCCCTATCACAGCTCAGTCGGCGTGTGCTTTCTTCTGCAGCTCTCTCCCTATCACAGCTCAGTCGGCATGTGCTTTCTTCTGCAGCTCTCTCCCTATCACAGCTCAGTCGGCATGTGCTTTCTTCTGCAGCTCTCTCCCTATCACAGCTCAGTCGGCATGTGCTTTCTTCTGCAGCTCTCTCCCTATCACAGCTCAGTTGGCGTGTGCTTTCTTCTGCAGCTCTCTCCCTATCACAGCTCAGTCGGCATGTGCTTTCTTCTGCAGCTCTCTCCCTATCACAGCTCAGTCGGTGTGTCCTTCTGCAGCTACCTAAGTCATAGCTTGTAACCATTGGTAGCAGAATGGAACTGAAGATGTGCGTCCACCTCAGTGATGTTATTGAGGGGATAGAGAAATAAGGAACAGAACAGCAGGTGGCGCTATACAGATACATTTTATTGAATAACTCAGTGGCTATGCTAAATTTTTAATAACATGCAATTACAAAAGTGTTCAGATCCAGGTGATGGTTTAAAGAATTTAGAATGCTTTTCGTGGGGGAAAAAAAATTCTCAGTTGATAATCTGGCTTAAAGGGGTTGTGACATCTGAGACATTGGTGGCATATCCCTAGGAATGTGACCCCAAAGTGAACGGAGAGCAGCCACACGTGCGCGGCCTCTGTCCATTTATTTCTATGGGACTGCAGAAAATAGCAGAGCGATCTCCCATAGAAATGAATCGAGAGCATGCCACACATATGCGGTGTGGTCTCCTCCACTTTCGGGGGGCTGTTCTGGAGATAGGTGCGGGTCTCAGAGATGGGATCTACACCTATCTGACTTTGATGGCATATCCTAGCGATATGCCGTCAAAGTCCCAGATGACAAAACGCCTTTGAGCCACCCACTGGAGTAAAATGCAAAGTCTCTCAACATTTTTGAGCAAGTGAGGCCAAAAAGTCTGAAAGCAAGTCCTGCAGTCCAGATGAATTTTCCCCTGTCTTCTCTTACTGAATCCTCTCCTGAATTTGGCTTTAAAAATGCATAAAAAAAAACAAGCATGGAAACCTAGCCTTTTATTGGGCTCAAAGTCTGCTAAACAGGATTTATAAATTGGGCCTCCCATGGCTTAATTGAGGATCTATCGTTGAGTATCTTGAGAAGATGCTGTTAACCAAATGTTCTGCAAATTCTTAGGCAACTTGAAATACACATTCACAGCCTTTTTTCTTTTTTTTTTTTACTTTGGCATAAAATGCATTGCAGAATAGCTAAGTCCATTTTTGTAATATATTAGCTATACAGACAAACATTTTTTTGGGTTGCATTCATACATGATACCACTTTGAAGCTTAGGAGCAATTTGTTCCCATTTTCATGCTGAGAATTGCTGGAATACAGAGCTGGTAAAAATGGCTACTTCAGTTGATGACCTCTTCTCTGCATACTTGAATCTGGTGGAGAGAACATGTCATGAAGCTCCTCAAGATGGGCTTTTTGATAAGTGTTTGAGCTTTGTAAACATCAGTGTGGTTTATATATAACAGGGATTATTAGTCTTCTGCATATAGATAGAAGCTCCATCATCTATAGCTCATGTCTCTATTTGGATTGCTGCTGACTCCTTTAGGTGTCATTAAAGTGTTCTTGTAATAATGATGTGATCTGCACTCTTTTTAGATTTTGGGACATCAGATAAATGATTTTACGCTTCCAGATGTCACTTTGGTTGGAGAACACTCCGATGCATTTGAACTAGGAAGAATGCTCCAACTTATTTTAGGCTGTGCTGTAAAATGCGAACAAAAGCAAGGTAATCCACAGCTACTGTTATTGTCTTTTTGGATATACATACGATATACAGAGATCTAAAGTTGGCCGTAAATGTAGGAAATGTCAGCTGCCTGTAGTGGTATTTATTTCTTATTACAATGGAGCCCCATGGGTTATGGATGCCACTGTATGCCATCCGTCACAGGCTCACAGTAGGCCTGAACATAATGGGTACAGAGCCATAGATTACTCAGTGTATTCCATTGTATCCAACTTTTTTTAGTGGTTTATAAAGCATTTGTACTTTATTTGCAGAGTACATCCAGACCATTATGATGATGGAGGAGTCCGTACAACATGTAGTGATGACTGCCATCCAGGAGGTATGCAGAGTTTAGTCACTGTGATCCTCATTGATTCTGTTGCCTCTTTGGTCTAATAAATTAAACTGGTTAATTGGACCAAGTGGGGAGGAGGAGGATTTTTTTTTAAAAAAGAGTGTTAGGGTCCATTCACACGTCCATAAGTGTTTTGCGGATCCGCAAAACACGGACACTGGCAATTGCGGACAAGAATAGGACATGTTCTATTTTTTTGCGGAAACGGAAGCACGGATGCGGAAGTGCGGATCTGCAAATGCAGATGCAGACAGCACATTCCAGCCCCATTGAAAATAAATGGGTCTGCGGACCCATTTTGCGGACGTGTGAATGGACCCTTAGTCAAAGAACTCTTTGGATGAGAGTCCAAAAGATCTTAGAATAACTGCAGGGCGCCAAGGGGAGGAGAGACTATGGCCAAGGTATAGAAGGTGGGAGGCTGCTGGTAGTGACTATATATATATATAACAAACTACTTCATATGTGGATACAGCAAAGAAAATAGGAAAAAAGAAAACACAGCCGCAGAGAAGGCGCCAATCCACTAATTGTCACCGTGATAAATGGTCAAAATAGAGCATAAGAGTAGAAGCATATACATAAATATAATCATAAAATCTGTTATCACCTATAATAAAAGGAGATGATCAAATGGAATAAAATCAAAGCATTTAAAGCTTTTTCTGTAAAAACAAAATTGTAAACAATTGACTCTCTTCGCCAGGGAGGTGGTCCGTGGGATAAGCTCAAGACACCCACAGACTCGACCCTCCCGCCTGGATCGCTTGTAGTAGTCCCACAGGTGGTACTTCTGGAAATTTCCTTTATTGGTATCACAGGTAGGCTCAACACATTTCGGGGGTGTTTTACCCGCTGCTTCAGGAGCAATCACAAAATATATATAAAATAATTTTAGGTGATAACAGATTTTATGATTATATTTATGTATATGCTTCTTCTCTTATTCTTAAGCTCTATTTTGACCATTTATCACGGTGACAGTTAGTGGATTGACGCCTTCTCTGTGGCTGTGTTTTATTTTTCCCGTTTTTCTTTGCTGTAATTGGACCAAGGACCGCTCAGCCATAGGTTATATGGGATAGCAATTGACTTCAACCTCCGATGTGAATTCCGACAATGCCGGAAATCAGCCAGACACAAACCGCAGGGCTTTGTTTCTGGCCAATTCTCCACATTGTCGGCCGGATCTCCGCCAGACCCTATTATACTGTGCTGGATGTGGTGAATTCCAGCAGGCTGTTCTCTGCCGGAATTCACACCAGCCTAAGCTATCGCTCAGCTATTAACTTTCTATAATTTGCACCCTTCCATATACCTCCTGCAATTGTTTGTCACACTATGAGGTATCCTGCTCCCACCTAATCCAAATGAAGGTTTAATAGTCTGCTTACATTTAAAATGTTATTGCAATCTTATAGGTGTAAGGGCATATGCCTTCACAGTTTTTCCTCTGCGCCACTGCACAATGGCCCCATGTCTGCATCTATGCAGCAGTTTACTGCGCGGCCTGGTGCCCTGTGAATGCAAGAGAATGCAGTGCTAAACCATTCGTTGGGCTGTTCCATCACAGAGCAGCCTGCCGGTTTTCATAGGATCTGGTGTTGCCGGATATTCTACTTTATCACCGCATCCCCATTGACTGCAGTGAGGTCTGGCAGTGATCCGGCGGATTTCCGATTGCCGTGTTTCGGACGGACAAAAACCGTTGCATGCAATGGTTTTGTTGTGCGGCCAACAGCCGGCATTTGTGCCAGATCTCTGGAACAGAGTTGTGAACGCAGCCTAACATGTATGAGCTTTCTGTCCTGTGATTGTTTTTCCATAATACATTGCTTCTATACAACTTACTGTTTCATGTTGTGAATGAAACCTACAATTGGGAAATAAAATGGGATAAATGGCTTTGAACTCTTGTGACATGTCTATTGTGTTTGCAGCTGATGAGCAAGGAAACTCCAGTCTCTATTGGAACAGATGCCTTTGCTGAACTTGACAAACAGGTAACTGTGTAATCTATGAAGCATGTCCTAAAGATCTCGTGTACATGTTAGATAGAAGTAGGTGCGTGGTTGAACCATCATTTCACCTGCACATCCATACACGTTTTCATAAAAATTAAAGGTCTTTCATGATTTTAGAGGAAAGTTTCAAATATGGCCTACTTCTTTCCAAATGATGATGGTCTGTCATTGGTCGGCTAAAACAAAGGTTTGTTATAAAATTCCACCTGGCAAATGTTCGAAATGGTTGAAATCCTCCTTTTTCACCAACTTTAGTCTATTGTGTATGGGTACCTTAAGATATGGCTTAAAGACATATATCATATTAGCAACTGCCATATTTGTCCTTCCCTGGTATTCATGAAGACTGATTTCCAATGTGAATCATCTATGTGTAAGCAGACTGTATCCACACAAGTAGCATATGTATGAAGAATGTGCAGACCTTTTGGTACGACCATTTTTCTAAATAGGGTAAAATCCAGCATGCCCAATGATACAGTACCACAGCACAAAATAGGATTTTTTTTGTACTCCCCTGTAAAATTATTTTCTCACAACGTTGAGAAGCACACCATGGGTATAGCTGCTGCCTTTAGGAGGAGACCCTAAATGGATAAGCGTTAGCTTCCCCTACTCTCCACACTCCTTCTGCAGAAGAGCTAAACAGTTAGTACACAATCATTAGTAGAAGCCAACAGAAGGTAAACTGGAAAACCAGATCAAACTCTAGATCGATCAGAACCACGAGAAGTGGGAGTTGTCCTAAAATCCAGCAAAATAACTTGGTGGGAACTTTGTAACCCATTTGATGTAGAGAATAAAGGCTTTTTACAGGCAAGTACAAAAAAAATCCTATTTTCTTGCTTGTGTCATTAGGAAACATGGAACACAATGAGACATTCAATAGCAGTCCCTGGGAGAGGTAATAAAACAAAAACATGGCACAATTGGGAAAGCTACCCAGAAACCAAGAGGCATCTAAAGATGCCAAGTGGGGCTTCCTATAAGAAAGAAGAAAAGGTGTGGAAAAGAGGACCTTCAGTGGTTGGACACACCTGGATTTACCAACCACATCCCGGTGATTGTAAGACATGGATGAGCCCTGCTTCACTGAGCTATACTGATCAAAAGGTGATCCTGATACAAGGAACGATAGTAGCCCGGGAGACCTCAGAGAGAAGGAGAGCCCACCTGACTGAAGAGGGTGGCTTGAGACTGAGAGGTCTGAAGCACAAAACAAACAGGACAAAAGCTACATCTGATTAGCTTAGTATCTCCTGGAGGACTATAGCTAGTAGGTTGAGATAACTCTGTCCCCCTAGAGGCAGCAGCTATACCCACAGTCTTCTGTGTCCCCCAATGACACACGAGATAAATGCAGACTCCGGTGCAGCAGCTAAGGATCCTACTTTTGCTCTGCATGTGTAAATGTGATTCCCATACAAGAAACTTTCATACTTGTTTTCCTCCATTTTTTTTGTAATTGCATCTAGTACAGCTTACCACTCCCCTGCTACTGAACATTGCCCTGACAGCATCACAGCCTTCTTTCCTTCACTTGGGACTGGGTTGCCGTTCCTTCTTCCTATTAAGCAGGAAAGATGCAGGAAGGTTCTTATCGCTTCATTCTGGGGAAAGGCAAGATCCCAAAGGTCGGCCCCCAAAGACTTTCATTGTATCTGCAGACATTTGCTCTCTGCCTCACACTGAATTCGTCAGGGAGCTGCTGTAAGGGCTTAATGTGTAACCCTTGCCTCTGAACTCCTGACGGCTCATAAACACTCAAACAAATATATGTGGGGGTAGGACGCTTAAAACAAAATAACGAATGTTTATTAAACGTATTTTGTTAAAATATAGGGGTATCAACTCGTCACTGCAAAAAGCGGCAATTAAATCTACACTACTTTGTGGGACCCCACCTATGACGGCCACATGGATGGCAATGAAGCCACCTCGTGACATAAGTTAGGATCCCACAAGCTAAAACCCACCAACACTAAGGGGGCTAAGACACCACAGGTATCAGTGTATAACCTGGGTGAAGGTACTATCTAGATGGAAAACTGGTCCCGTACGGACCCCAGGTATCCCTCCTAACAGTGAATGTCAGCGCGCAAACATTCACTGCACTAATATAGTACAGGTGCAGGATTGTGGCAGGTCAGCACCCTGAGCTCCAGTAGATATATCTGGAGCAATGATCACCCTGGCCCTATCCTTGGTGGTCAATTCTCAACGCGTTTCCATGCATTAAACATGCATTTCATCAGGAGCAACGAGCACCATAAGTAATACAGCCCAAAACCTCTGACTTAGGTGTTCGACCAAGGCTGTGAGCATGTACTATGAATAATATAGCCCAAAGCCTCTGACATAGGTGTTTGACCGAGGCTATGAACAATCAGCAGTAGTAGAGTGACCTGCCTGACACCGAATACCTCTAGTGTGAGGTACGGTGTTATCACTTTTATAATCTACTTTCCTGCCTAAGCTGACCACCTCTAGATTGAGGCGCAGCATGCTGGTGTGCAAACAGATCGGCGCTGTAATGGCCGCGAAGAGGCTCCCAGAACGCCGAAATTTACAGGGTGAAACCCCTCACTTAAGCCATATTCGTATCCGTTTGAAAATAATGTAGCTATAGTGTAGCTATTAATGAGCTGTCAGAAATTCTGAGATAAGGACTACACATCGAGCCATCGCAGCAGCTCCCTGACAGATTCAGTGTTAAACTGAAAACAATAGTCTGCAGCTGTAGAACAAAAACTGTTGAAAATATTTGAGACCAATTAAAAAATAATTTTTAGCCCAAAATAAGCAAAAGTGTTCAAAGACTTTAAAGGGATTGTCAGAGTTATGCAGAAAGGTGGTCAATGGGGGGAAATGTGATAACATAACAAAAAACCCATATAGAATTTTTTGGATCTCTGCTGCTTATGGTGGTCCCATTTCAGTGCCTACCCCTGGCCTTTATTTAATTGCTGCTAGGTAATATGAATGCTGCAACCACCCACTGGCCTCCGGGGCGCACTGGCCATAAACCCTACTGCAAAATTTCCCGTTGGGCTAATGCCCAGGGGGCTTCCGGTTGGATACCTAGTGATCTAATGCCCTCAGCCTTAATTAATGGTAGGAGCATCTGGTATTTATGCATCTGGCTGACAGAAGAAAGTGCCCTCCTCCGTTCAGCTGTATTGCCAGCTGCGGAGGCGGCAGTATTTTGTGCTGCATTGTGTATTTGGTTCTGCTGAGGCAGTATGTTGTGCCGCACTACAGTATTGCTGGCCCCACCTAATTATATTGGCCCTGCCTTCTGTCAATTTGGACCTGACTACAGCTTGGAGCCACTTTTTAGTTTTTGTTTTTTTCCCCCAGAGCCACTTTAAGTTCCCAGTCCTTGGTGGACTTGTGCCATACACTGCCAAGGTCAGTATTTGGCTGCAGTGTCACTGCTACCTCCAAGTAAACAAAGACTGAAGGGGGGCATGGCGCAGAAGCATTGGGAGCTGCAGGGGGGTAAAACTGGTCAGTATTAAGGCTGTATTACACAGCCCCATGTGGCAGATGATTGTCGGGAGGAAAGTGTTCATTCCCGGCAATCGCCTGCCCGCTAGCAGAGGAGACCGCTTCTATTACATGCAGCGATCTCCTCCGCAGCATGGAGAGGAGCGATCACTATGCCATTACTCGTCCCCATGACGTAATTAGACACCACGGTCTGCTGCCTGCAAATGATAATTTTATAACATGGCCAAAGATTTGGATTGTCAATCGGCAGCAGTATTACACTGTAAGATGATCGCTAACGAGCATTCATACGAACGTTCATTGCCTTTTACTCTCTGCCTTTGGCCGCAATTTCCATAACTCTGACAACCTGTTGCGGTTTTCCAAGATAATTTAAATTCTTGGACATGCTACTGAATAGATGGCAGAAAGATGGCATCCTTCTCTTTTTCTTACTGTCGTCTGTGCTGTGGGTCCAGTCCTCCTGCTGCCGTTTGTTTGCAGTTGCAGTGGTGATGTCTAGGTGTATGGCATTGTTTTCAGCAATGTATGTATGATCTTCAAAACCTTCAGAGGATGGTTGTACAACTAAACTAATAGAGACTGGACCCTTTTAAACAATAGAACGTTTTTCCTTATTGTAATAATTTCTTTAGCTAAAGAAAACGACAGAAGAACTGAATGAAGCATTGGCAGCGAAAGAGGAAATTGCCCAGAGGTGTCACGAACTTGACATGCAGGTTAGTGTCTGAGTGCAAATGTGACACCATAAATAGGCTGGCGTCAATGTGGACTGTTGGGGTAAAATAAGACCTAAATGATATTTTCTAAGTGTATCTCCTAGTTCGTTTTTGCTGCCATAGATTTGTCTCAGTATACTTGTGACCATTCATTTTCATTTCACTTTTTTTTTTTTTTTTGTTAAAATTCATAATCGCTATGCCATTGCTGTAATAGAAATCAACTCTTAATTCATTGGCTTCCTTATACACATCTGTTATGAACAGTTAGGGCTGCAGTGTAAAGCATAGGGAATAAAACAGCAGCCTTTGGTGAAAGAGGAGGTGGATTTCAGCCTTCTTTAGGCTAGTGTAGAGTAGAAAAAAGAAGAAAATGAATAGCAAGTACTCATTCCCCATGAGTACTAGTTCACATGTATTTTTTTAGTTCACAAACTAAAATGAAATAATTCTTTCAAACACAACTATTTCAGAGGACTGTTACTTTTTGATTAGAGTATCAGATCTAAAGCTTTTTATTCATAGATGGAGATAAATTCATTTAAAGCGAAACGCGCTTTGCATTGTGTATGCATTCCTCACATATAAGGTTCGGGTTATCAGAGAATCTTGTTATGGATTCCACTACCACGGACCATAACGGAACTCTTTGACAGCATGCACCACGGAAGCCTGTCATAATAGAAGTCTATGGCCAGCAATACGGAATGCCTCTGATAGGCTTCCATGGTACATGCCGTTATGGTCCCTGGTAGTGGAATCCATAACAGGTTCTCTGATAACCCGAACCTTGGACGCCGAGCTTGAAAACACAAGTTCGCTCAACACTAGCAGTCAACTTCACTTTCCAATTCAGTTTGGACCTTTACTCTTTTTTTCATGATTTTGGTTCACTGCAAACGTTTCCTGACCCGTAATGTGATTTTTCACATAATACCTTATTTTTCTTTTCTTCTCCTCCCTCCCCAAAAGTTCCAGGCAGTGTAGGGACTTAGAAATACTTCAAACCAAAATGTGCTAACCGATTTCCAGCCATGTTTGAAGAGGATCAGTGACCTCTTTGGACATGTCTGTTATAGTAAGTACTTGTATTCCTCTTAAAATAGCACTTTACAATTCTGGACCATGCGCTGTAATTGCCCCTAGTACTTTATGACCAAACTGCAGCTGGTTTTCTTGCCCCTGTACAAAGTTGTCAGCACTGATCGGACAATGTCAAACTTCTAACACCCATTTGTCAATTTATGAATACTTTTGTAAGAGATATACAGTGGAGGAAATAATTATTTGACCCCTCACTGATTTTGTAAGTTTGTCCAATGACAAAGAAATGAAAAGTCTCAGAACAGTATCATTTCAATGGTAGGTTTATTGTAACAGTGGCAGATAGCACATCAAAAGGAAAATCGAAAAAATAACTTTAAATAAAAGATAGCAACTGATTTGCATTTCATTGAGTGAAATAAGTATTTGAACCCTCTAACAAAAAAAGACTTAATACTTGGTGGAAAAACCCTTGTTTGCAAGCACAGAGGTCAAACGTTTCTTGTAATTGATGACCAAGTTTGCGCACATTTTAGGAGGAATGTTGGTCCACTCCTCTTTGCAGATCATCTCTAAATCCCTAAGGTTTAGAGGCTGTCTCTGTGCAACTCTGAGCTTGAGCTCCCTCCATATGTTTTCGATTGGATTAAGGTCCGGAGACTGACTAGGCCACTCCATGACCTTAATGTGCTTCTTCTTGAGCCACTCCTTTGTTGCCTTTGCTGTATGTTTTGGGTCATTGTCGTGCTGGAACACCCATCCACGACCCATTTTCAGTTTCCTGGCAGAGCGAAGGAGGTTGTCGCTCAGGATTTCACGATACATGGCTCCGTCCATTTTCCCGTTTATGCGAATAAGTTGTCCTGTGCCCTTAGCAGAAAAACACCCCCAAAGCAAAATGTTTCCACCCCCATGCTTGACGGTGGGGACGGTGTTTTGGGGGTCATAGGCAGCATTTTTCTTCCTCCAAACACAGCGAGTTGAGTTAATGCCAAAGAGCTCTATTTTGGTCTCATCAGACCACAGCACCTTCTCCCAGTCACTCTCTGAATCATTCAGGTGTTCATTGGCAAACTTCAGACGGGCCTGCACATGTGCCTTCCTGAGCAGGGGGACCTTGCGGGCCCTGCAGGATTTTAATCCATTGCGGTGTAATGTGTTTCCAATGGTTTTCTTGGTGACTGTGGTCCCTGCTAATTTGAGGTCATTAACTAACTCCTCCCGTGTAGTTCTAGGATGCTTTTTCACCTTTCTCAGAACCATTGACACCCCACGAGGTGAGATCTTGCGTGGAGCCCCAGAGCGAGGTCGATTGATGGTCATTTTGTGCTCCTTCCATTTTCGAACAATCGCACCAACAGTTGTCACCTTCTCTCCCAGCTTCTTGCTAATGGTTTTGTAGCCCATTCCAGCCTTGTGCAGGTCTACAATTTTGTCTCTGACATCCTTGGACAGCTCTTTGGTCTTTCCCATGTTGGAGAGTTTGGAGTCTGCTTGATTGATTGATTCTGTGGACAGGTGTCTTTTATACAGGTGACTAGTTAAGACAGGTGTCCTTAATGAGGGTGACTAATTGAGTAGAAGTGTCTAACCACTCTGTGGGAGCCAGAACTCTTAATGGTTGGTAGGGGTTCAAATACTTATTTCACTCAATGAAATGCAAATCAGTTGCTATCTTTTATTTAAAGTTATTTTTTCGATTTTCCTTTTGATGTGCTATCTGCCACTGTTACAATAAACCTACCATTGAAATGATACTGTTCTGAGACTTTTCATTTCTTTGTCATTGGACAAACTTACAAAATCAGTGAGGGGTCAAATAATTATTTCCTCCACTGTAACAGAAACTGAGCAACTTTGGGTTGTATGAAAAGATATTCTTGAATACTAGAATTTACTCAGGAGCCCTCAGATACTGTGGTCAGTAGTGACTGTAGCATCTGAGTGGTTAGACAGAGGGAGAGGGATCCCTCAGTCCACTTATCCCCAACACGGCCAATTGCTGGGTGCTAAGAAGGCCTGCCATCATAGTGCTCCATTTAATAGATAAAATACACTGCAATACAGACGTATTATAGAAGTAATCTAGTAATCAAATTACCTCCAGAGACTAAAAAAATGTTTTTAAATATAAAAAAAAAAAAATGAAAATGTAACTAACCTCTTTCCAATTTATCGTATACAAATATATACAATAAAAAGTTATAATTCGTATAGCCATGTCTAAGAAATATTAGAATAACGTTATTTATTCTGCTTGGTGAAATCTGTGTAAAAAGGAAATACACAATGTCAGACTTGCTTATTTATTTTATTTTTTTATTTTTTTGTGACCAACTGCCAGAAAATTTTAAATAAAAATAAATAATCAAAAAGTTGTTTGTACTCCAAAATGGTACCTGTAACAACTATTGATTATCCTGCAAAAACATCCTCAAAACGCCACCAATGGAACAATGAATGGTGGGGTGGAAGGAAGGGGCTAAAGTCACGTGTCTCCTTCAGCATCTCTCCCCTTGTTATATATTGTTTTATGAGCACACCCCTTTTTAAATCCAATACAACCTCGTAAATACATATTCACCTTTGTTGAACCCTCAGTATTACATTCATCTCTAAAATTGATATCTGTGATCACCGCAACATGGTACAGGAATTGTTGAGTATACCCGAAATAGGAAAACTGTATTTCGTTGTGGGAGCCTCCGGCGAAATCCGTTAACCGCTTTTTCATTTTGCTTTCTGTGCAAATAAAGGCATACTCTATCCAAGAGGAACGAGATAAGCTGAGATATGAATGTAATGAGCTAGAAGAAAGGGTAAAGTTGTGAATGCCCACTCCCCTGCATCAAACACTTACTAACACAAGGCTGCTTCGGTCTGCGTATGCACTGTGTTCTCCTGCTCAGACATACTAATATTAGTTAACACATCCCACCATAAAAATGGTTCACAGGATTTGCATTTCCAGCTGTATTACATGAGTAGAATCCAGCAGAGCTCTTCAAGGTAGCAGCATGGTTTGTGGTTCTGCACACTAGAACACGTGTGAGAATGACTTGTGGGACTTCTCCTAATATAGATTTTGGGCTTGCCAGCATGAACGCTTTTTAAGGTTTTGCCAGCAGGTAAACAGCTGCTCCTACCTACACAGAATTTGAATTGCAGAATTGTGGAATGGGCGAGCAGGTGCCATCATAGTAGTCCTTAAAGGGAACCTGTCCAATGCATGCCAATGAGTCCTCATAATCATGATCTCAACACTCTCCCTGCCCACTGAATCAGTAGCAGGCGGGGGGAGAGAGCCATGAGATCATGAATATTCGGGACTCATCATTTATGCACTGGAGCTGTTCAATACAAGATTTTGGGAAAATGGCTCATTCTATTAAAAGGGTTCTCCGGGAATGAGCAAAATAAAATTACTTAAAATACTTAAAGGGAACCTGTCATCAACTTTATGCTGTCCATACTAACCGCAGCATAAAGATGAGACAGGTGAGATGATTTCAGCGGTCTGTCATTTATAAGTTAAAAGTAAGTGGTTGCCGAGAACCAACATCAGTCATTGCAGACTGGGCCTGGAAAAGAGTCCCGGCCACCTGAGAAGAGTCATGGTTATTCATGAATTCCTGCTCTTCTGCTGATGACTGACAGTCTTCCACCTAGTTTTCTCCCTTTCTCTCTAGGAGAGAACTGCCAATCATCAGCAGATGGGCAGGAGAGCAGGAGATTATGGATAACCATGACTCTTCTCAGGTAGATTTGACTCTTTTCAAGGCCTGTGCTGCAATGATTATGATGCTGGTTCTCGGCAAACACTTACTTTTGGCTCATGAGTGACATACTGCTGAAATAAGCATGTCTGTCACTATTTTATGCTGCCCTCAGTACGGTCAGCAGAAAGTTGATGACAGGTTCCCTTTAAATATTACTTTTATTATAAATATATTCCCAGTTAACTTTCATTAGTTATAATGGCATTTATTGTCTGGGGAACAATCATCAGGGGGAAAAAAATGGGGCGTCTTATTAGTACTCACAAAACCTGTCCTAATCACAGGACAAGTTACTTCACAACACTGAGCTAAAGAGCTGCCTCATCCTCCTCTCCTACTGGTCAGGGATTATGATCATGAATACAGTTTAATATGATCTTTAGCTGAATCTCAGTACGAATGGAATTCATGAGGAGACATGAAATACAGAGAGGAGGGTGGGGGTGGATAATGAGCAGCAGCACTTATATCCTGTCTCCATTACCACAGTCTTTCCTCCCTGTTCTTCATGTCTTCTCATAAACTCCATTCCTACAGAGATTCAGAAGATCTTATCATCTGTATTCAGGATCATAATCCCTGATAAGCAGGAAAGGAGGATGTGGCAGCTCTTTACTTCAGGGATCTGAGGTGACTTGTCCTGATGGGTGATTAGGACAGGTTTTGTGTGCTAATAGGACGGTGGCCATTTTATTTCTCCTAATGATTGCTCTCCAGGCAAACCAAGCCATTATAACTAAGGAAAGGTATGTAGTAATATATTTATAATAAAGTAATATTTAAGTATTTTCATTTTCTTAATTCCTGGAGAACCCCTTTAAAGAAAGTGACCCATCATTTTGCCGAGGAGACCTGTCACTAGTTTATGCTGCCCTTAGTTTGGACACCATAAAACTGGTGACAGATTCCATTTAAAGCATGCAAAACTATTCATGGTGACTCAGGTGTATTGTAAGTGCAGGGAAACTGTGAAGTTTGTCCTCCTGGATCTTACGTAAGTCACAAAGCTGGTATTTAAAGGTATTTACAACAATGGGAATTGTTCCACTGGAGTTGTCTGTAAATCGCAACTAATGGAACAAATTTATATAAGGTAAAACTGGCCATTTCCATAAATGGATCATATTTAAAGATTTACCCAACATAGAAGGCTATTATTACCTGTTACCAGAATATTCATGTCCTCACTGATCTTTGGACCCTCACAAATCCTTAGGATGAAGGAGTAGCAGTGCTAGATAAGTGCTGCGGCCACTCAATTTTTTCCTGTTCGTCAATACTCCCAGCCACCCACTGTGCAAAAATGTGGGCTCTGTGCATGTCATTTAGGATTAGCGTTGGGCTTATACATCAGGAGAATTTATACTTGTGTACTTCTGATGGAAGGCACGGACATATACAAATGTATAGGCTTACGATGGCATGCGTCACTCACAGGCTTCCATGTTACTGTATACCTCTGCTTAGACTAGTGTAGACTTCTAAGCTATTCTACAAAAAGTCGTAAACTAACTGATGCCATCAACCTGGTTAATAGAGCCCTATATATCTATATGACCTATACCCTGAGAACTTTCTCTCCACATGTAACAAATATAGGGCTCTAATATTAGCCATTCTAATCAGCCCCAGTTGAGCTAGTCTGCAGTGACCTGCACATTGGGTGGCTGACACGGCTGTCCCAGAGGTCATTCTCACTCCGGACATAATGTTATGGCATATCCTGGCAATATGCCATACCCTTGCTCAACGGGAATACCCTAATCTAATTAATTTATTCAGATCATTTCACTGGCTTATTGTTAGGGGCAGCAGATTTGTTGCAGACCTCTATGATATTCATGTGAATGGGGCCTGCAGATTGCCATATGCTTGTTACAGAAACCAACCCATTCAGATGAATGAAATAGATTTTTCAGGCACAGACATTTCAGCAATAAATCTGCTGCATGTGAATTCACCCTTACACGTATCCGCATCCTGAGAAAGAGCACCTTCTGATAAAGTTGGTTTACATGGCCCAGTTCCAGGCCATAGTGAGCATCGATTGACACTAATACAAGTCAATCAGCGATTGTTTAAATGGTTTTTTACACAGGTTGATGCATAAAGGGCAAAAATGATCATTAATACGATCATTCATCCCCCATACTTAAAGGCCAATTCACACGTGACTAGAGATGAGCGAACTTCTGTTTTCAAGTCTGGCGTACAAGGTTTGGGTTATCTAAGAATTCTGTTATGGATTCTGCTATCATGGACCATATAAGTTATGGTATGTGGTAACGGAATCCCTAACGGAATTCTTAAATAACCCGAATCTTGTACGCCGAACTTGAAATACAAAGTTCGCTCAACACTACACATGACTGATTAGCTGCGGATTTGCTATTGTTGTACAGCACCAGCAAAGTGGTTGAGTTTCTGAATTCTCATCCACACGCTGCCTTAATAAACACAGCGGAAATGATGCAGCGTTGCAGATTTGAAATCCGCAGCATGTCTTTTTTTTTTTTTTTTTTACAGAGGATTTCTCTTGCAGATTTCACCCTTTGCAATGCAGAGGGTGAAACCTTACTGGCTTTTCTGCGGTAAAAACAGCATGTAATACATAGTTTTGTTGCCTTTTTTGTGTTTTTATTTTTGTTTACTGCGGAAGTTCAGCAAAAAAACGCAGCAGATTTTTCTGCTAGATTTTCAGGCACTTGTGAACGCAGCCTAACATTATGTTGGATGCACATTCCCTGTTCACACAGATGTACAGCCCACTGGCGAGCATTCTCATGTTTGTACAGAGTAAGGGTACATTCACACGATCAGATGTGTTTTGCTGTATGATAGAAATGCCTATTCTTGTCCACAATTGCAGACAAGAATAGGACATGTTATATCTGTTTTGTGGGGCCGCGGAACGGAAGTGCGGATGCGGACAGCACACCGTGTGCTGTCCGAATGTTTTACGGCCCCATTGAAATTTATGGGTCCGCTTCCATAAATACGGACCCGTAAATGCAGTCATGTGAATGTACCCCAAGTCAGGCTTCTCATTGAGCTCGTATTTTATCATTGGTTTCCTTTTATCATAGGAATTCACCCTGACTTTTGCTGTTTGCGTTTAATATCCACTAAAATGCCAATAGGGTATACTGGTTTAAAATACTATATAAGCAATTGAAAATGATTTTATACAGTTTTTTTCTTGTTTATAAATGTGAACTTTAACCCTGCAGTGGTTGTAGTGCCGCCAAGAATTGTAATAACAATGTGTCGCTGAGATGATTGCTCTTTGTGGATGGCATGTTCCATGGGTTGCACCAGAACTAATTTGCTCTGTGAACTCCTCTATTTAAATTGTGGTTTTGTATCTTTAAGGTTGCGGCACTCCAAGAAGAGAAGAGCAGTTTACTCGCTGAAAACCAGGTTCTTGGAGAACGCTTAAACCAATCTGATTCCTTAGAAGATCCTAACAGCCCAGCTGGGAGAAGGCACTTACAACTTCAGACCCAGCTGGAGCAGCTACAAGAAGAAACCTTTAGGTAGTGTCCTCTACATAAAAAATTACATACTATACCTAAAGTAGTAGGTCAAATATGGTATACAGACCAGTCAGCTGTCACCAGTGCTTGTAAGCTATATTAGGTTATAAAAAAGACCTCTCATTCAAACGAGACTTTCCCAAACTCCCTTTCACACCTACACAGTAAGGCCTCCTGCACACGAACGTATTTTTTTGCGGTCCGCAAAAACGGGTCCCGTTTTTCCGTGATCCGTGACCGTTTTTTCGTCCGTGGGTCTTCCTTGATTTTTGGAGGATCCACGGACATGAAAAAAAAGTCGTTTTGGTGTCCGCCTGGCCGTGCGGAGCCAAACGGATCCGTCCTGAATTACAATGCAAGTCAATGGGGACGGATCCGTTTGACGTTGACACAATATGGTGCCATTTCAAACGGATCCGTCCCCATTGACTTTCAATGTAAAGTCTGGAGTCCCTTTTATACCATCGGATCGGAGTTTTCTCCAATCCGATGGTATATTTTAACTTGAAGCGTCCCCATCACCATGGGAACGCCTCTATGTTAGAATATACTGTCGGATATGAGTTAGATCGTGAAACCTAATTTCCGGCAGTATATTCTAACACAGAGGCGTTCCCATGGTGATGGGGACGCTTCTAGTTAGAATATACTACAAACTGTGTACATGACATCCGATCTCTTACAGGGGGCTGTGATCAGCACAATTAACCCTTCAGGTGCCGCACCTGAAGGGGTTAATTGTGCTATCATATCCCCCTGTAAGAGATCAGGGCTGCCAGGCAGCAGGGGGCAGACCCCCCCCCTCCCCCCTCCCCAGTTTGAATATCATTGGTGGCCAGTGCGCCCCCCCGCCCCCCCCCCCTTCCTCCCTCTATTGTAATAATTCGTTGGTGGCACAGTGTGCGCCCCCCCCCCCCCTTCCTCCCTCTATTGTAATAATTCGTTGGTGGCACAGTGTGCGCCCCCCCCCCCCTTCCTCCCTCTATTGTAATCGTTGGTGGCACAGTGTGCGCCCCCCATTGGCCCCCCCTCCCTCTATAGCATTAACAACATTGGTGGCCAGTGTGCGGCCTCCCATCTACCCCCCCCCCCCGATCATTGGTGGCAGCGGGTTACTAGCAATAGTACAATAGTAAAAGATTCAACCTTACCTGGGAGCTGCGATGTCTGCTTCCGGCCGGGAGCTCCTCCTACTGGTAAGTGACAGTTCATTTAGCAATGACACTTACCAGTAGGTGGAGCTCCCGGCCGGACACGAACATCGCAGCAGCCGGTAAGTATGAATCTTCTACTATTGTACTATTGCTAAGTAACCATGGCAACCAGGAATGTAGTAGCGTCCTGGTTGCCATGGTTACCGATCGGAGCCCCAGCGATTAAACTGGGACTCCGATCGGAACTCCGCTGCCACCAATGATGGGGGGGGGAGATGGGAGGCCGCACACTGGCCACCAATGTTGTTAATGCTATAGAGGGAGGGGGGCCGATGGGGGGCGCACACTGTGCCACCAACGAATTATTACAATAGAGGGAGGGAGGGGGGGGGGGGGGGGGCCCCCGGCCAGGAAACACGGATGCGGCTGCAAAACGGTGCATTTCCCGTTTTTTCCACGGACCCATTGAAAGTCAATGGGTCCGCGAAAAAAAACGGAAAACGGCACAACGGCCACGGGTGCACACAACGGTCGTGTGCAGGAGGCCTAAGGCTGCAAGCACATGTCCATTTTAACTGACTTTTTTTTTCACTGATGCCTTTCTGAATAACGGACATTAAAAACGGACCCATGCAATTGTATGGGGGCTGTCGATCAGTGAAAAACGTTCAAGATAGAACATGTTTTATTTTTTGATGTCCATTTTTCACTGACAGTCAATAAAACTGCCGTGTGAATAACCCCATAGACTACCATTGGTCTTAAAATGGATGTGTGATGGCCCTTAAAAAAATGTGTGCATGTAGCCTAAGTCTCCACAGATTTTAGGATGTCCTGCAGATTTTCGATTCTGCAGCGTGCCTTATGTGTTGTCAATTTGGCACATCTTTTTTGGGAGCTTTATAATGCAGATATCTTGCAGAACTTGTGAACAAGTAGCATGTAATAGAGGGAGAGAAACTGAGCTCTGTTTATATATAGGTCTATATGATATCGAGCAGGATTTATGAGTAAGGCTACATGCACACGACCGTGTACCTCCCGTGGCCGTAATGTGGCCCGCAATACAAGGGCACCGGCTGTGTGCATTCCGCATCACAGATCGCGGATTTATTCAGTTGCGGAGCGGAGGCACAGATCGGAACCCCACGGAAGCACTACAGAGTGCACGGCAAAAAAGTAGCGCATGCACTTGCCCCACGGTCTGTGCCCGTGCATTGTGGACCACAATGCCCTAACATTCGTGTGCATGTAGCCTTAGAAGCAGAGTAAATCCTGACAGGACTCCTAGGAGAGGCAAGGAGTCTTGATTATCCCCCCTCCGCACACGCACACACTTTCTCAGTGGTTTACAGCTTTTCCTGTATCAGTGTGCACAGAGAAGGCCATCATTCATTCTGTATGGGTGGAGTAATCAGGACTAGGAGTCCTGTTAGGATTTACCCTTTTTACTCCGAAATCCTGCTCTAAATCATATAAACCTATATACTGCAGAGCTAAACTTCTGCCATATGCTGCTCTGAGAGTGGTTAGCATACAGAGGCTACTTTTCAAACATGTGAAGACAGCAGTACTCACATGCACGGTTAATTTATGGCATCTATAGATTTCCTTGATTAAAGCCATATTCACATGGCAAATTACGTAGAATGTTTTAGAGTGTAAGCGTAGTCTACCTGCACACACAGACCATAGTGTAATACAGTACCCACAAAGTGTATGAGTTCACACAAATCTCATGCACGCTTTGCTTTTTTTCTTCCGTGCGGAAATTGACCTGCCATTCGGATTTAGAAATCTGCAGCATGACAATGCTTGCACTTTTTTGCAATCCAAAGGGTGAGATCTGCGCCAAAAGTGCATCAAATTAACACTAAAAACCGCAAATAACACTTGCGGTATTTGGTGTGGAAAGCACAGAAAATCGGATGAGGAAGCATGTCCTTCTTATGCACTGCTGAGACTTTGGAAATAATCTTTGCATTTTTTTTCATGGGAAACATGTACTATACAGTGGCGGAAATAATTATTTGACCCCTCACTGATTTTGTAAGTTTGTCCAATGACAAAGAAATGAAAAGTCTCAGAACAGTATCATTTCAATGGTAGGTTTATTGTAACAGTGGCAGATAGCACATCAAAAGGAAAATCGAAAAAATAACTTTAAATAAAAGATAGCAACTGATTTGCATTTCATTGAGTGAAATAAGTATTTGAACCCCTACCAACCATTAAGAGTTCTGGCTCCCACAGAGTGGTTAGACACTTCTACTCAATTAGTCACCCTCATTAAGGACACCTGTCTTAACTAGTCACCTGTATAAAAGACACCTGTCCACAGAATCAATCAATCAAGCAGACTCCAAACTCTCCAACATGGGAAAGACCAAAGAGCTGTCCAAGGATGTCAGAGACAAAATTGTAGACCTGCACAAGGCTGGAATGGGCTACAAAACCATTAGCAAGAAGCTGGGAGAGAAGGTGACAACTGTTGGTGCGATTGTTCGAAAATGGAAGGAGCACAAAATGACCATCAATCGACCTCGCTCTGGGGCTCCACGCAAGATCTCACCTCGTGGGGTGTCAATGGTTCTGAGAAAGGTGAAAAAGCATCCTAGAACTACACGGGAGGAGTTAGTTAATGACCTCAAATTAGAAGGGACCACAGTCACCAAGAAAACCATTGGAAACACATTACACCGCAATGGATTAAAATCCTGCAGGGCTCGCAAGGTCCCCCTGCTCAGGAAGGCACATGTGCAGGCCCGTCTGAAGTTTGCCAATGAACACCTGAATGATTCAGAGAGTGACTGGGAGAAGGTGCTGTGGTCTGATGAGACCAAAATAGAGCTCTTTGGCATTAACTCAACTCGCTGTGTTTGGAGGAAGAAAAATGCTGCCTATGACCCCCAAAACACCGTCCCCACCGTCAAGCATGGGGGTGGAAACATTTTGCTTTGGGGGTGTTTTTCTGCTAAGGGCACAGGACAACTTATTCGCATAAACGGGAAAATGGACGGAGCCATGTATCGTGAAATCCTGAGCGACAACCTCCTTCCCTCTGCCAGGAAACTGAAAATGGGTCGTGGATGGGTGTTCCAGCACGACAATGACCCAAAACATACAGCAAAGGCAACAAAGGAGTGGCTCAAGAAGAAGCACATTAAGGTCATGGAGTGGCCTAGTCAGTCTCCGGACCTTAATCCAATCGAAAACATATGGAGGGAGCTCAAGCTCAGAGTTGCACAGAGACAGCCTCTAAACCTTAGGGATTTAGAGATGATCTGCAAAGAGGAGTGGACCAACATTCCTCCTAAAATGTGCGCAAACTTGGTCATCAATTACAAGAAACGTTTGACCTCTGTGCTTGCAAACAAGGGTTTTTCCACCAAGTATTAAGTCTTTTTTTGTTAGAGGGTTCAAATACTTATTTCACTCAATGAAATGCAAATCAGTTGCTATCTTTTATTTAAAGTTATTTTTTCGATTTTCCTTTTGATGTGCTATCTGCCACTGTTACAATAAACCTACCATTGAAATGATACTGTTCTGAGACTTTTCATTTCTTTGTCATTGGACAAACTTACAAAATCAGTGAGGGGTCAAATAATTATTTCCGCCACTGTACTTGTTTGAAGCCTATTTTACGCTGTGTATTCCATTGAAGTCAGTAGGAAAACCCTTAAATGGTGAACAATGAAGTGAAAATAAAATATGCATCAAATACATGGAAAAATGAGATTACCAATGAGGAAACGCCTCAAAAAATGATCAGATTCCAGGGGCGGTTTCTGACTCTGATCAGCCACGGTCAGCTTTTCACCTTTACACAAGGCAGATTTCATTGCAGACATTTCTGTGGCTGAAAATGAGTTGCATTCTGCTGACTTTGGTTGTTTTGGCTACAGGCACTTTTTGCAAGATGAATAGAATAGTTTTTCGGTCACATAAACGTCTTCAACAAAATAGTCAGACCACTTTAGAATAGACCCTCTTTCATCACCAGGTACTGAATGATCAAGTGGAACGAACAGTGGTCAGTAGAAAGGACTTATGCCCTGGTCATGCTGCTGTTCTTCATTGAACCATGACCTCAACTTCTGGAGAGCATTGCACACTAGGCTATTCTCGCCATCCGAAGTACTTGAACTCCTGCCAAAATGAACACAACCCTGGTTGGCACAGAATCGAACAAGCTAGCAATGCGGCCCATCCCAGTTGTGTTTTCTGGGGCTTGCTTGTCCACTTGTACCCAGGCTTTTTTTTTGATGTGGCTTGCTGAATCCTATTGATTCTTGTTTCATTGTTGATCTTTTCTAGACTTGAAGCATCCAAAGATGATTACAGAATACGCTGTGAAGAGCTAGAGAAGGAGATCACAGAACTGAGGCAGCAAAATGAGGACCTAACAACACTAGCTGATGAAGCACAGTCGTTGAAAGATGAAATGGATGTGCTAAGGTACACCACCAGATTTTCTTACCTATAGCATTCACATAGTTTTTTTTTCTGCTGTGGTGATTTTTAACAATACAGATACATTATCTGTTGGAAAGGTCTGTGCTTTCCAAAGGATGTACTTCTTCAGCGGATATTTTCAAGGAAACTACCAATGTTACTTAAATAGTAAGCCTACTTAGTTATGTAGTAGTGTATCCCTACTCTGTAACCGCTGGGTAAGGCCCGATTCAGTCGTCCTGGTTTTGATCTGAGAAATGTAGACTATCTACGGTAAAAAAAAAATTGTGGGGGGACCTATTCATTTGTAAGAATGAGACTGTGATGGAAGCAGAATAGAATGGTGCATGCTGCAAGTTGGACCTTTATTGCAGACTCCATTCATAACTTCTATCAGGAATAATAAAGGAATAGCACAACCTACAGTCATACGAATAGTTATTACATGACTAGGTAAGTAGTTACTATAACTGACAAGTCAGGAGAGGTGACGGGTCCTCCTTAAATATTATAATTTAAAATGTGAAAGCCCCCTCCAATTGTTTATTATATGTTTTATCTCATTTTTACTCTCATTCTTGTTCTTCACCAAATTAAATCTGCCAAGCTAATATCTCTGTTTTAAAGCATGTCTCGTTTATCTAAACAGGATAGTTAGGCAGTACCTTACAAAAGTTGCGGTGGCAAAGTCATCAATCCCACAAGGTTCATTGAAGGAAGACAAAGTTTTTTCCCCCCACAGTTTTACTACTATACTTAGCCCCATTTTTGAACACAGTTAAGTTAAGTTTAATATAACTGAAATACTAAATGAGGAAACAAGTACTCCTTTTAATTATGGCATCCAAAGAAACCACTGTGTTTCCAATGTATAGGAGGAAGTCATCGGCCTGTAACAAAAGAGTTTCTCTGAAAAATTCCCCCATTCAAAAATCAGCCACCCATGGGTCTTGTCTACTTATTATTGCTAATGGCTCTGTTGCCAGGGTGAAGAGTAATGGGGACAAGGGGCAACTTTGCCTCTTGCCCCCTGCCAACATAAACGCTGAACATCTCCCTTCACCCACAGAAACAATAGTCTGGGGGCACTTGGGGCCCATTCACACAAGCAGAGGTCGTCCGTTGAATAGGTACGCAAGATACGGCGCGGAACAGAGGCACGGATCGGAAGCCCACGCATACACCACACGGTCGTGTGAATAAGCCATTAGAAAGGATTTCTAACCATTTAATAGACCTGCAGTCAAGGTCAAAACTTTTCATGACCGCAACCAACAAGTCCCACTCGATGTGGTTGAAAGGCTTTGCTGCTCTGAGTGAGACCAAAGCCCTGTCACCACAGTTCAAATGAGGGGTTACAGATAAGCTGGACCTGGGGCTTCTTCTCACACAGGAAAACCCTTAATAGCAAATTACGCGTCAGAACCTTCACCCCTGTATAATGCCTTATTCACAGGTCAGTGTTTGATCAGTGATTTCCATCAGTGACTGTGAGCCAAAACCAGTGTTGGAGCCTCCACAGACATAAGGTATAAGGGAAAGATCTGCACCTCTTCTGTGTGTAGAGCCGCACCTGGTTTTGGCTCAGATGAATGGAAATCACTGACCGAACACTGACTGTGTGAATAAGGCATAAGGCCAGATTCAGACGAGCGTGTTCATTGCGTGAAACACTTTCCTTGTGGGGGGGGGGGGGGGGAATTCCCATGGTGAATTCTGCACCTTTGACCGGACCGCACAGCATTGTAATGAATAATTGAATGCCATGTATCTCTAACAGACTTTCACTCTAATGATTTATACTCGGATAATGCCATCAGTACTAATCTAATCATTACAGTTGAGGGCCAACAGAGACCCCTTATAATGCCATGCGGTCTGGTCAAAGGAAGAGAGTTCACTACAGGAATTCACGCTCCCACGCAATGAACACGCTCGTCTGATACTGGGCTAACACTAGCCTGTCTGCACACAGCTTTACACTACTCAATTACTTTCTATTATGCTGGTAAGTGTGTCACTTGTTTTATTCTTTTTAAATGTCATCAGGAAATCCTTCTGGGTGTATTTACAAGCCTTTTTTGTTTTTTTTTACCAATATTTTTGTAATTGTGGCTACACTTTAGATTTTATTTTTATTTTTTTTACAAAAAAAAGGTGCATTTTTGCTATTATTGTAAAAATGACCACAAAAAGGAGGGGGGGGGGGAGAGAGAGACTTATCTCGTGGTGAAATTGTGTTGTCCCACCCTGCATTACATTTACAAAATTGCAAAACCTTAACTTGTTATTAAACTGTTAGGCCTCTTTCACACGGGCGTTGCGGGAAAATGTGCGGGTGCGTTACGGGAACACCCGCGATTTTTCAGCGCGAGTGCAAAACATTGTAATGCGTTTTGCACTCGCGTGAGAAAAATCGCGCATGTTTGGTACCCGAACTTCTTCACAGAAGTGGGTTAGGTGTTCAGTAGATTATATTATTTCCCCTTATAACATGGTTATAAGGGGAAATAATAGCATTATGAAATCAGAATGCATAGTATAATAGCGCAGGAGGGGTTAAAAAAATAAATGAAATAATAATTTAACTCACCTAAGTCCACTTGATCGCGATGCCCGGCATCTCCTTCTGTCTCCTTTACTGAACATGACCTGTGGTGAGCATTCATTATAGGTCAAGGACCTGTGGTGACGTCACTCCGGTCATCACATGATCCATCACCATGGTAAAAGATCACCTGATGGATCATGTGATGACCGGAGTGACGTCACCACAGGTCCTTGACCTTTAATGAATGCTCACCACAGGTCCTGTTCAGTAAAAGAGACAGAAGGAGATGCCGGGCATCGCGATCAAGTGGACTAAGGCGAGTTAAAAAAATGTATATATTTTATTTAAGGTGAGTTAAAAAAAAATTATATATTTTTTTAACCCCTCCAGCGCTATTTTACTATGCATTCTGTATTCAGAATGCTATTATTTCCCCTTATAACCATGTTATAATGGAAAATAATAATGATCGGGTCTCCATCCCGATCGTCTCCTAGCAACTGTGCGTGAAAATCGCACCGCATCCGCACTTGCTTGCGGATGCTTGCGATTTTCACGCAACCCCATTCACTTCTATGGGGCCTGCGTTGCGTGAAAAACGCAGAATATAGAGCATGCTGCGATTTTCACGCAACGCACAAGTGATGCGTGAAAATCACCGCTCATGTAAACAGCCCCATAGAAATGAATGGGTCGGTATTCAGTGCGGGTGCAATGCGTTCACCTCACGCATCGCATCCGCGCTGAATACTCGCCCAAGTGAAAGGGGCCTTAGGGATATTCTCACATAGCAGATGAGGTGCAGTTAAAACTGCATTGGGGAAAATCCTCTTTGTTATCACACAGATTGCCCTAATGGTAAAATAATCCCTAATGGTTTATAAATACCAGATATCAAAGTCTTTATTTATGTAGAGCAGGGATACTCAACTGGCAGACAGTCTGGACTTCTGCATGTCCTGGTTTCAATTGGATCAGTGTCCCTATTCTCCTGTTATTGGTAGACGGTTCATGGTGCCTGCTGCGCTGAGGCACGTAGTCGCAGCACAAGAGACTTGCTCCGCTCTGTTTGTCAGAGAGACATGAGATAGGTGAGTATTTAGATTGTAGGAATAAGGAAAAGGATTCAGCAAAACTTTATACATTTTGTCTTTTTCTAAATTTCAGTTTTATACAGGGGCTATCTTATCATTAACTGACAGCTATCTCTATATACACACACAGAGAATGCTATCAATCACTGATAACACCTCCCCCATGTACAACTATCAGAGACTGACAGCTATGTATACACACTTACACAGAGAATGCTATAAATCACTGATAACACTTTCCCCTTGTACAACTTTCAGTGACTGACAGCTATCTATGTATACACACTTACACAGAGAATGCTATCAAGGCATTACGTTATGCATTCAGTCATAGAATTGCGTTATGGTCTGTGGTAACGGAATCCATAACGCAATTCACCTTTTACCACCAAACGAAGTGTGACCGAATTTCATAAGCGGAAATTCGCTCATCTCTACTGATAACATTTCCTCCGTGTATAATTATCAGTCACTGACAGCATTCTCTGTATACACACTTACACAGAGAATGCTATCAATCACTGATAACACCTCCCTGTGTACAACTATCAGTAAGTGACAGCTATCAATGTATACACATTTACACAAAGAATATCAATCACTGCTAACACCTCTCCTGTGTACAGCTATCAGTTACTGACAGCATTCTCTGTATACACACTTGCACAGAGAATGCTATCAATCACTGATAACACCTCCCTGTGTACAACTATCAGTAAGTGACAGCTATCAATGTATACACATTTACACAAAGAATATCATTCACTGCTAACACCTCTCCTGTGTACAGCTATCAGTTACTGACAGCATTCTCTGTATACACACTTGCACAGAGAATGCTATCAATCACTGACACCTCCCTATGTACAACTATCAGTAAGTGACAGCTATCAATGTATACACATTTACACAGAGAATGATATCAATCACTAATAATACCTGAATGGTCTGCCTTGAGCTCAGAAATAGCAGAGGTTTAAATATATAAAATTATAGTTTTTATTATATATTTTCAAGGTGCCAGGGTCTCTTTAACCTCTTCCAGACACATGATGTACCGGTACGGCATGATGTCCCAGTACTTAAGGACACATGACGTACCAGTACGTCATGTGTATTTCCGATCACCGCCGCCCGGCAGGTGGTGATCGGAACAAGGTGCCTGCTCAAATCATTGAGCAGGCACCTTGGGTCAATGCGCGGGGGGGACCAATTCAGACCTGCGGTTGCGGCGGGCGGCGGTGCCATCGGGTCCCGGTGGGGCTGTAGGGGGGACCCGATGGCATGGAAGGCAGCGGCGCTGCCTTCCGGTGATGAGCCTGTGAGATCCAGCCCCCTGGATCTCACAGGCCGGAAGCTGTATGAGTAATACACACTGTATTACTCATACAGCCAATGCATTCCAATACAGAAGTATTGGAATGCATTGTAAGGGGGGATTAGACCCCCAAAAGTTGAAGTCCCAAAGTGGGAAAAATTCAAAGTTTCAAATAAAAATAAACAAAAACTTCATTTTCCCCACATAAAGTAAAAAAAAAAAGATGGGGGGGGGGGAAAGTTTACATATTAGGTATCGCCGCGTCCGTATCGACCGGCTCTATAAACATATCACATGACCTAACCCCTCAGATGAACACCGTAAAAAATAAATAAAAATCTTTTTTTGCTCCTTACATCACAAAAAGTGTAATAGCAAGCGATCAAAAAGTCACTCGCACCCCAAAATAGTGCCAATAAAACCGTCATCTCATCCCGCAAAAAATGAGACCCTACCTAAGATAATCGCCCAAAAACTGAAAAAACTATGGCTCTCAGAATATGGAGACACTAAAACATGATTTTAATTTTTTGTTTCAAAAATGATATTATTGTGTAAAACTTACATTAAATAAAAAGTATACATATTAGGTATTGCCATGTCCGTGACAAACCTGGTCTATAAAAATACCACATGATCTAACCTGTCAGATGAATGTTGTAAATAACAAAAAAGAAAAACGGTGCCAAAAAAGCTGATTCTTGTTACCTTGCCTCACAAAAAGTGTAATATAGAGCAACCAAAAATCATATGTACCCTAAAATAGTACCAAAAAAACTACCACCCTATCCTGTAGTTTCTAAATTAGGGTCACTTTTTTTGGAGTTTCTACTCTAGAGGTGCATCAGGGGGGCTTCAAATGGGATATGGTGTCAAAAAAACAGTCCAGCAAAATCTGCCTTCCAAAAACCGTATGGCATTCCTTTCCTTCTGCGCCCTGCCGTGTGCCCGTACAGCGGTTTAAGACCACATATGGGGTGTTTCTGTAAACTACAGAATCGGAGTCATAACTATTGAGTTTGGTTTGGCTGTTAACACTTGCTTTGTAACTGGAAAAAACTTATTAAAATGGAAAATCTGCCAAAAAAGTAAAAAATTTGAAATTGTATCTCTATTTTCCATTAATTCTTGTGGAACACCTAAAGGGTTAATAAAGTTTGTAAAATCTTATGACATTTATTGCTATCTGCAACGTTTCGGGCCCATTCGGTGCCCTTTGTCAAGCTGGATGGCCGGTCTGCGTGTTTCCACGCCGTGGAAACACGCAGACCGGCCATCCAGCTTGACAAAGGGCACCGAATGGGCCCAAACGTTGCAGATAGCAATAAATGTCATAAGAGTATATTGAGAATATACAACTGGTAAATAAAGGTTGAATATAAAGCTACATTGGTGTGCTGTCTCTGAAAAACTTATTTAAAGCTACAATTTCACTCCGCGGGTGGAAGGAGGCTATCAGGAGACGAGCACCCACAAAAGCCATTCAATTAGACGTGTGCTGAGGTCTCACTACGATTAAGAAAAGTTTGTAAAATCAGTTTTGAATACCTTGAGGGGTGTAGTTTCTAGAATGGGGTAATTTTTGGGTGGTTTCTATTATGTAAGCCTCACAAAGTGACTTCAGACCTGAACTGGTCCTTGAAAAGTTGGTTTTTGAAAATTTCACAAAAATTTCAAGATTTGCTTCTAAACTTCTAAGCCTTGTAACGTCCCCCAAAAATAAAATGTCATTCCCAAAATGATCCAAACATGAAGTAGACATATGGGGAATGTAAAGTAATAACTATTTTTGTAGGTATTACTATGTATTATAGAAGTAGAGAAATTGAAATTTACAAATTTTTCCAAATTTTTGGCAAATTTGGTATTTTTTTAATAAATAAAAATGAAATTTTTGGACTCCATTTTACCAGTATCATGAAAATGAGCCCGGTCCTTAAGGAGTTAAAGGGAACCGGTCACCTGTACTATGCTGCCATCACTGAGTGCAGCATAGTGTAGTGACAGATCCGCCTAAAATTGTGCTGAATTTGTAGCATGTGATTTTGCAATGAAGTTTTGTAGTGTCATCATGCAAGAGATGTACTTTGGAATTGCTTGCAAGGGCTATACATTTATCACACTCCAAAAAAATCTCTGTGCCTAGGAATGCATATTGTAGCTTGTAGGATTGTCTCTTCCTTTTATTTGCGAGTGTATTTTTCCTCTGTAAAGTAACATGAAAACTGCTTGGAAAACTCAGTGACTTATCTCTAGCTATAAATCATTTGCAGTGTCTAGTTGTAGCAGCCCTAGCCTTCATGTTATGTGATGTTCTTTCAGGCATTCCTCGGATAAAGTAGCAAAGTTAGAGAGTCAGGTGGAATCTTACAAGAAAAAGCTAGAAGATCTGGGAGATCTCCGAAGACAAGTGAAACTGCTGGAAGAAAAAAACACCATGTACATGCAGAATACAGTCGGCTTGGAAGAGGAGCTCAGGAAAGCAAATGCTGCTCGGAGTCAGCTGGAGACCTACAAGAGACAGGTACTCCTCAGTCTTTTTTAAGGCCTTGTGTTAGTGGTTTTAGCATTTCTTTCCCTTCTAATGCAGTGTGGAAACATTTCTTAACAGGTTGTGGAGCTTCAGAATAGACTGTCGGAAGAATCTAAAAAAGCTGACAAATTGGACTTTGAGTACAAGAGGTTAAAAGAAAAAATTGACAGTTTACAAAAAGAGAAGGATGTGAGTATATTTTAGCACTGATCAGGAAGCAAATTTACCAGTTTTCTGGCATATGTACATTAAAGAAGAAAGTTTTGTGACCCCAGTCCCGCAAGCTGCTCAAAGGCATCTCCCTCAGCCAGCCAGAATTCTGCACCGTGCTGATGAGGGGCAAGCACCCCGAAACAGCTGTCTGTGTATGGACGTATGGCATGGCTCACTAATCACCTTCCAAGGCCTGTTAAAGAGTTGGATGTTGACTTGCAGAGTATCACTTCTAATATATAGCACTAGCAAGATGGTTCTCCTACTCTCAAAAAGCTTGAAGGGGGTTTCCAGGCTTTTGTCAGTACTGACCCCTGAGTTGGGCTGCCAATGCCACCGTCTCAGACTGGTTGCAGTCTCTTCCACCTAGGTCCTGACTGGATGTGTTCTTGATCCCTTCTGCACTGTATACAGTATATGCAGCTGAACAGGAAGACTCGGGAACACATCTGGTTGGGAGGGACCTGAGTGGAGGACACAGGCTGAAAACACTCCAGGTGTTTCCGCAACATATTATAAAGTTTTTGGTGGTCGCTTCTGCTATTGATTTCTGCAAAGCTGTGTGGAAAGTTAATGATCATTTAAACTAATAGCTTCGTTTATTCGTATTTACCTTTTTTTTTTTTTTTTGCTAATCTCACTATAACACATACTGTATATTCAAGACCTCTCCCAAATGACTGTACACCATGTTTTCTTGTTGAACAGAGGCTGAGATCGGAAAGAGATTCTTTGAAGGAAACAATTGAAGAGCTCAGATGTGTGCAGGCTCAGGAAGGTCAGCTTACTACAGCAGGTAATGTACCAGTGGTCACGACCAGATCTGTGTTAAAGGGGTTCTCTGAGACTGGGAACCACTTTTGATATTACCAGTGAGGGTGAAGCGATTAAAAAAGACTCGCCTGTCACTGGCACTCCAGTTTCATTGCCAAGCTGCTTTCTCCTTTGCTTCTAGTCCCTGCCGGACTGGAAGTGTGACGTGCCATCTGCATGCACAGCACCACTGACAGCCAATCATTGGACTCAGCGTTGACGTGTGCAGGAATAGCACGTGACTTCTGGTCCAGTGAGGACTGAAAGCAGAGGAGAAGGGGAGCTCAGCACTGGTGACATCTCTGCACCTGGTCTTCCAATATCAAAAGCAGTTCCCGTTCTCGGAGAGCTCCTTCAAGCTTCTTCTATGCCAGTGATGGAGAACCTTTTAGAGACTGAGTGCCCAAACTGCAACACAAAACCTACTTATTTATTGCAAAATGCCAACACGGCAAGTTAACCTGAATACCAATATAGTATATCTTCCATGTAGTTTATAATTTATCTATAATAGCCTGCCTACATTCAATGTGCTGCCTGCGCTGTACATAGTGCGCCCGGCGCTGATGAATAGCATGAAAACTCTAAGGCATATTGGTACAACATGGACTTTTTCCAGGTTGCGGTTGCCCACAGAGAGGGCTCTGAGTGCCGCCTCTGGCACCCATGCCATAGGTTCGCCACCACTGTTCTATGGTATAAGTAAAGGCTCTGGTATTTTGTCACTATAATCTTACTTATTATATTTCTTTCCGTATTTCACTTTGGCAGGGCTAATATCATTTAGTAGCCAGGAGTCGGGAGACAGCTTAGCAGCAGAAATTATCACTCCTGAAATAAAGTAAGTGTGGTTTGTGCGTATGTAACTGATATTTTCCCTAATGGTAAACGGTTTATCTGCCTTGCTGACCAACAGATGATTTGCCAAAAGCAAGGTGCTTGTGACAAAAGAATTGGCTCTTGACTTGCTAGCGATTAGACGTTCCATATTATATGAACGGATCTATTAACGAGGAGCGATAATTTTTAGCATGCTGGAAGATCATGATGGACGAGAAACGAGCGATTTGTCGCATGTCTTTAAATCGCGAATACTTAATACATCACACGATTTTCATTGATTTTTCGCTTGCCTGCACGAGAATCTGTACAATATTTGCTCAGTCTAATAGGGCCTTAATTATGTTCAGCCCACCATAGCCATTAGTCCTGGAGCTGCACAATAAGTAATCTTAGTGCATCCAATATTTTAAAGGAGTTGTCCAATTTCCTATATTGAAGACCTATTCTCAGCATAGGTCATCAATATCAGATGGGGGAGTCCGACTCCCAGCACCCCCTATGATCAGCTGTTTAAAGAGAACACAGTGCTCCTGCGAACGCTGCATACCCTTCACTGTTTTCACTGAGATTGTCATCCATGGAACTGCAAATTACTATCTGCATTTATTTAAAAAAACAAGCAAAAAAAAAAACGTTATAGTGGTTTCACACACAGAGTTTTTATTTTTTTTATTTTATAGAAAAATTGCAGCATTTTTTTTTTACAGTTTTTAATGTAGTTTTCCTAGCCAATGTCAGGAGTGGATTTTAAAGAAAGGCAAAATATAAAGGAAGTACTATAAGATGCACCTGACGAAAAGACGCACTAGGTTTTAGAGGAGGGAAAAAAATATATATATATTAGATCATACCCCAAATGTTAATAAGACCCAATCAGACCTCCGATTAGACCCCCAATGTTAGGCTACTTTCACACTTGCGTTCGGAGCGGATCCGTCTGGTGTCTGCACAGACGGATCCGCTCATATAATGCAGGCTTGGTATCCGTTCAGAACGGATCCGTCTGCATTATCTTTCAGAAAAAATTCTAAGTCTGAAAGTTAGTCAGACGGATTCGTCCAGACTTTGCATTGAAAGTCAATGGGGGTCCGATCCGTTTGCAATTGCACCATATTGTGTCATCTTCAAACGGATCCGTCCCCATTGACTTGCATTGTAAGTCTGGACGGATCCGTTTGGCTCCGCACGGCCAGGCGGACACCCGAACGCTGCAAGCTGCATTCGGATGTCCGCCTGCTGAACGGAGCGAAGGCTGAACGCTGCCAGACTGATGCATTCTGAGCGGATCCGCGTCTACTCAGAATGCATTGGGGCAGTATGGATCCGTTCGGGGCCGCTTGTGAGACCCTTCAAACGGAGCTCACATGCGGAACCCTGAACGCTAGTGTGAAAGTAGCCTTAATTAGACCTCATCTCAAACCCCCAGTCAGACTTAAAATCAGACCCCAATCTTAATCAGACCTCAGATAAGGCAAAAAAAATGAATAAACTCGCCTCTCCTGCTCAGGACTTCGCCATCAATTCAAAGATCCAGCGCTCTTCCTGCTGCGATGTGCTATGACCCAGCGTTGCATAGCGTGAGGTCATCGAGGTCACCTCCGTCTTCACGCTGTGCACAGGTCACAGCACATCATGATGCCGGCAGAAGAAGACCAGGAAACGGTGAGTACAGCCAGCACCAGGAGTGCTGTATTTACAGCTCCCCGGTCGTACTGTGTACTAATAATCGCCTCAATAATGGAGGCGCTCATTAGTATTCACCCTATAAGATGCATTGCCATTTTCCCCCACTTTTTGGGGAAAAGGTGTGTCTTATAGGGCAAAAAATACAGTACTTCTTCTTGGTGGATCTACTTCTCTTTGGATCAAAAACTGCAGCGGTCTATGAAATAGCAAATGTAGGGAGTCAGTGAAGATTTTCCACTGCTTTCAATCTTTACATTGCAAAGGTTGTCAAGCTGCAGGTGAAAACCATCCAGATAAACTGACGTGCAGTAGACTGAAAACCCAAAGCCCAAGTCTGTATATGCTGCAGCCTGTGGATGATCGTATCCTCTTCACTGCTGCTGTGCATCATTGCACATTAACCGCACACTAAAAGATCAGCAAATCAATTAGTTCATGAAAAAGAGTCCTTGAGCATGGAAGGGCTATCCTCCCTGATCAGGAGGCTACCCCTGCCGTTTGATTGACAGGGTCAGACATCTCGTTTTGGCCCTGACAATCTCACACCTGCAGAAGTGCAGCGGCTTTGCTTCAGATACCGGAGCAGTGACCGCAGGCTCCACTCCCCGGAAACGTAGTGGCACATGCACAGTAGCTGCTCCGTGGCAGAATTTCTGCTGTGGATTCGTTACAGATTTTCCTGAAGATTGGCTGTAGACTTCACCCTAGGTGAAAACTGCTGTGAATATAATTGACATACTGCAGATTTAAAATGTCATCCACTTTGCTTGTACTGTAAAATGCTACAGGTTTGCTCCGTGCAAGTCTGCAATGTATTCATCCTGTGTGGCCTATGTGGTGGTCTGTTGTGGATTTTCCACATTGCATATGGTGGAGTCTTGTGCAGAGGGTGAAATCAGCTACATAAATTGGCATTTAATATGCATATCCTTTTAATTATTTTTGCGGAGAATGTCCACAGCATGTGGATGAGATTTGTGAAAATCTCCTCTACTTTGCTGCTAACTGCTGTGGATAGTCTGCAGCATCTCCGTCATGAATGGCTGTAGCTTTAAAAGTGATTTTTCATTATCCCTGTTGTCTGATTTGAAAAAACTTTTGTCATATACAAGGTTAATAGGAGTCGACAGAGGATCCTCATCTTTTGGCCAGAGTGGAGAGCAGTTTTAAAGAGTGTCTCTTACATTGGAGGACCGGTTGTGTCCTAGACTATACCAGCAGTCCATTCATTTGAATGGGCGCCGTGTAATACTTCATTACCCCAGTGGTGGTGCTGCAGGGAAGTTTAATACTAAATGATAGGTTACCCTCTGGATTGCAGTAGATCAATGGGCTCCCAGGAGGGGTGGTCAGCATATTGTCAGTGGAGAGTGGAGAACCCCTTTTAATTAAGCAAAGCCAATACATTGTCTTGCATTCCTAACTGGCTGTTTTGGTGCCGTTGAACTGTGTATGTACAGAATGCTGCTTCCTTTCGGATAAATTAGAGTATCTTATGATTTGATATATAATGAATGCCCTTGGGCTGTTGTTTGAAAAGCTGCATACGCCCTACAGCAATGAATTTCATTGCCAAGTCTCGCAGAAATGAAGAAGCAGCAACTAATTATAATGTGTTTTTTCTCCAGGGAGAAACTGATTCGCCTTCAGCATGAAAATAAGATGTTAAAAATTAATCAAGAAGGATCAGACAATGAAAAAATCACTCTGTTACAGAGCTTGCTTGATGATGCAAACACGCGGAAAAATGAGCTGGAGACGGAGAACAGGTGCCAAAAACCATATGCCGCTTTAGTATTGCCTTGAGAAAAGACATTCTTGCCAACTTGTTTTCTTTACTTTCTCTTGGTGCACATTGTTTGTTGTATTATCTACCTTGTCGGAATAAATTTTGTAATGTGCTGAGGTTGCGTTACCTCACCCACCTGCCTCTCTCATACCGACGCAACCCGGTCTCTCCCATTGCTGTCTGCTTCCTGGTCCAGCGAGGACATTCAGACCCAGGTTCATGTGATTGCTGCAGCCAAACACTGGCTATAGGAGGTCACTGCTGCAGCCAGGAATAACCCTTTAACATGCAGGTGTTATCTACATGTTAAACTGGGTGTCCAGGATTAATATTGATGACGTAACCTTTGGATAGGCCATCAAAATCAGATCGACAGGCGTCTGAATGCTGACACCTCTCCATGTCCCTCCCAATCAACTTTGAAGGAGTTGCAGTGCTCAGGCAAACTTTGCAGCTCTTCTTTATCAGGCACACTGCCATGCATCCTGTTGTGGCTTTGGATGGTACTGCACAAAGCTCTGTCTCATGCACTTGAATAGCAAGGAACTGCAATACCACACACAGCTGCTCCAAATGTGAGCATTTCCCCAGCTTCACTTGGTCGGCAGTGGTGCGGGGAGTTGGGAACCATCCTACTGATTTTAAAGGGGTTATCCCGTGAATAATGTGAAAATCAGACTTCATATAGCGGCCTCTTTCTAACAAAGCTAGAACCAGCCCTGTACCGCACATGGATCCACAGATCTCCCCATTCATTGCGCTGCTAGATTTATATAGAGCTGATAGATCAAGGGGAGTGTCTTTTCTGCTGCAGCTAAGGGGCGTGTCTCAGCTCCACCTATCACAGCTCAGGAAGTAGTTGACAGATGAAACTAAGCATGTGCGACCTTCTCAGTGAGCAGGTCAAAGAAATAAGAAAAAGAATAAACAGCAGGTGGCGCTATACTGATACATGTTATTGAATAACTCAGTGGCTATACAAAATTTTTAACTAAATGCAATTACAAAAGTATTCAGGTGCGGGAATATTTTTTGTAGGACAATCCCTTTAACACTGATGGTTTTTCTTAACCATATTAACATTTCTGGGCATAGGTTGTATGGATGTGCCCAGTGGCACCAGGCATTTTCCTTTTCTTTCTGGAGAGCAGATACTGGTGTTCAGTGTGAACCAGCTAGTAATAAATTCACAAAAATCTGTTTCTGATCATAGATCCAATTTGTTTGGGTTGATGGATGAATAAACCCAGACCATAAATTCATCTATCCTTCATGGTGTGATTTACATTTTTCTTTCTTCAAATTTTCCTAGACTTGTAAACCAGAGACTTATCGAAGTACAGTCACAAGTGGAAGAATTGCAGAAGTCCTTACAAGAACAAGGAGCAAAAGCAGAAGATGTATGCTCTGTCAGCCTCATGTTATTTTTTTATTTGTATGCTCATGCATGTCTTCGTTCAGGCCAGGGAAGCTTCTCGCACAGAGGGCACATTTTGCATACTTTTTTAGCATTACCATGAAGTTTTTAGCATGTTGTGTCCTTGTCCGCTAGTGGACTGGATTGTGGAAGTGCAGGAGAAACCTTGAAGAGAATGCTATGCTAAAACAATGCTGTTGCTACCATTTCAAAAGTGATGGAATATTTTGGCGATAGGCCTTTATTACCTGCATTGGGAATACCCCTTTAACTTTTCAGAAAGGATGTTACCAGTTTGGGCTACTTTTACACTGGCGCTTTGGCCTTCCGTTTGTGAGATCCGTTCAGGACTCTCACAAGCGGTCCAAAACTGATCAGTTTTGCCCTAATGCATTCTGAATGGAAAAGGATCCGCTCAGAATGCATCAGATTGCCTCCGATCAGTCTCCATTCCGCTCTGGAGGCGAACACTGCTTGCATTTGTTAAATCCTTACTCTTTTGTCTAGAAGTGCTGCTCTGTTTTTTTTTTGCACCATATCCCTACTGGAGTGGCTTCAGGATTTTTTGGTGGGAGTTTGAATAAGTTAAAAAAGATCAGTGACAAAATATCTAATCACAGCCACTTTTCCACCTACTTTTCAAAAACTGGAGCGAACGATGTGAAAATGCAAAAAGTGGTTTCAAAAAGTAAAAAAAAAAAAATATTTTGGGACCTTTTTGAGGACAGAATTCTGGAGTGTAGGACATGCCAATTTCTCCCCAATAACTGATGGACAAAAGTTGGCACAAATGGTTTGCAGTTAGGGTATATTCACACAGTGCGTCTATGATGCATTTTTTGTCACACTGCCAAAGAGAAACATCCAGTTTTACAGCAAATTGCTGCAGTTTTACTAACGTTTACATGTGCTAGCTGCGTAACCACAGTACATCACGGTATAACCTTGTGCGCCATGTGAATGCGCCCACAGGCCACATTCTTATGGTGTTCCATGTATCCCACCATCTTGTCTTTATAATCCCCTAAATATTCTGACCTCCATTATTATTAGTGCAATTCAGAAATATAAATCAATTAATTTAGTCCAAGTTTAGTATAGTTGTCAGCATGTAAACGGCCGTTTTCTGGTCGTCACAATGTCATGGGGTGTTCCTCATCGGCAGTGTAAGTGTAAATGGACCTTTATTGGAATAGTCTGTGTATATGTAAGGTCTTACATGCCTACCGGTCTTTTCATCAGTTTTTAAGCATATATCGCCCTCTACTGGTAATGGGGAAAGAGAACTAAACTTTTTATACTATGTCTGCTTGCTTTTCTTTACAATGCTTCTCTTGATTGGACTTTTCACAAGGCAATAGTAAGTACAACTTCTTTTCAGTGTAGTAAAATAGCTACTAACACGGACAATGTTCAGTAGGCCTGTAGCAGGGGCGTAGCTAAAGGCTCATGGGCCCTGGTGCAAGAGTTCAGCTTGGGCCCCCCTTCCTTCAAACCTTCATGCTGCATGAGGCATAAATTGAAACTGCACCCCCCCCCCCCCCTCCTCCATACCAAATTCTTAACCTAACCCCTTTTGTCCAGCCAGAGGTGTAACTTGCATACACTTTCTATAATACCAGTGTCTTCTTATGTGGCACAAGGGTCTTTGGGCCCCTCAGGCTCCTGGGCCCGGTAGCGACTGCTACCTCTGCGCACTCCCTATAGCTACGCCCCTGGCCTGTAGGTCTTGAATGTCCACTTAGGACACGGACCTGGAAAACATTGAAGACTATTGCCTCCAGTGGTCTCCCGATCTGTGCTCAGTGAGATACAGACCAGAATAGTGCATGCCTTGAGTTTCTCTGCAGAGACCCTTGTACATTGCTGGTGAAAATACAAAGATAGACACGTTTACGTTGGAGGATCATCCAGATGTGCAAAACCTGCTTTTATGTTTATATCGGTATTACCCGAAAATGTGAAACATTATGTCATATTTTTTATAAATAGCAAGTAATTATTTAATGACCTGATTTTCTTTCTTTTTTTTTTAGTCACTTCTCTTAAAGAAGAAACTCGAAGAACATTTGTAAGTATATTATCAGTCCACTGCGGTAGTCCACATTAGGCTCATTTCACATCAGTGTGTTGTGTTCTATTTCTGTTCCATTAAAGGACCGGAAAAATTGAAAAAAAACTAATTCGTTTTAATCCAGTTTTGTTTGAATGAGTTCTGTTGATCATCAGTTTGTGTCTGTTATGTCGGCTTACTGTTCTTGTACCAAATATTCCATATGTTAAACAGATCCATGTTCACAGTATGCGGGTCCGTATCAGAGCCGGATGCGGACCGATTCACTTCAATGGGGCTGCAAAAGATGCGGACAGCACTCCGTGTGCTGTCCGCATCCGTTGCTCCGTTCCGTGGCCCCGCAAAAAAAAATAGAACATGTCCTATTCTTGTCCATTTTGCGGACAAGAATAGGCATTTCTACAATGGGCCGCCCGTTCCGTTCCGCAAATTGCGGAAGGCACACGGGCAGCTTCCTTTTTTTGCGGATCCGCGGTTTGCGGACCGCAAAAGACGGAACGGTGGTGTGCATGAGGCCTAAGTCTGTGTTCACATCACATTTTTGCCCTGCGTTTAACACATGTCAGGACAGACCAGAATGAAAAAGTGTAATATATTCTGCTTTTTCATTCCATTAAAAAAGCATATACGTTAAATGGGTGTTTAGGGGAAGCCGCTGTATGGCGTCTGTCAGAGGCATCTATTTAATGCATATGTCGTGTGTATACTTTAGACATGGGACAAAATTATGATCTGAACCCTGACATGTAGACCAGTGTACATCAGAAATAACTAGTGACTGTAGTAGCTTGGGGGGCTCATTCACGCCACCGTAAACTGAAGGGGCTCCGTGGGCCGTGTTGCGGACCGCAGTACAGGCATGGTCGTGTGAATGAGCCCTTACTGATTGATACACCAATGGGGGAGATTTCTAACCTGCCCATAGGCAACCATATTATTTTATACTCTGCTTGTGAAATATTAAAGCCGTGTTTTTTGTTGCTATTGGTCACAGATTTCTTCCTTTTTGGCAGTCACAAATTTATCCAGGGTTGCCAAGCAAAAATTTTCTTTTCTCTGGACAATTTATCCAAAAATCAACCAAGATTTTTACAGACAACCATAATGAATGATAAAGATTAAGTAGTAGAGGCATATAGTTCAATACACTGATCAAAACTCATTACCAGCATTTACTGTGAGACTGGGCACAGGCGAGCTCCTGCACGCACATGAAGGGAGGTGGTAGGGCGCCTGGAGGGGATCCGACAGTGAGGGACCCTGACCGGACTCCTGGAGGACTCAGAAGTCTATGTGAAAGGAGAGAGAGAGAGAGAGAGAGAGAGAGTTTAATTTCAACAGGTCCAGTTCTGGCATTTTCGGTGATCATTGTGATATGGTGTGTCATGGCGATCATATGATCAGAGACCATTCGTCACAGTCCCTCAGCTTCCTCTGGTAGCAGATTGCATGGAGCTTTAGCTCTTTTTATTTGCGCTAGCTTGTGCTAAAGCCCCGGTGTAAAAAGACTGCATCTTAGCCCACGGCCCCTTCATGAACGCTGTAAAAAGGTATATTGGTGTTGGCTAGCGGATTGAAAATGACAACATGTAAATGGGTCTTAAAACAATTTTGCTAGTTTTCATAATTTTTATGGTGCTTTTGCAAACTCTGAATTTTCCCGTTTGTTTTGTCTGAATGAATGCAGAGAGAAGCTTCATGAGGCTAACAATGAATTACAGAAAAAACGTGCAATCATTGAAGATTTGGAGCCACGGTACAATAATAGCTGTAAGTTTATTTCCCTCATTAGTGGAGCATTAGAAGTGCAGTAAGCCTTCTTTGAGATGACCATCCAATATGCAGAGTAGACCAAAAAGGCCGTCTAATAGAAAGATTTTACTGTATTTGAAAACATTCAGGAATTTCATTAATAATAAAATAAAGCGCATTCACATGTACAGATGAGCAGTAGATTGCCGGAAAGAAGCGCTCCTTCCTGACAGTCAGCCGTTTGGTAAAGGGGTTTTCCCTTCTCAGACAATGGGGGCATATCGCTAGGATATGCCCCCATTGTCTGATAGGTGTGGGTCACACCTCTGGGACCCACACCTACAATGAGAACAGAGCGGGGAAATGAACGGCGGGTGCACTGCGCATGCGCAGCCACCCTCCATTCCTTTCTATGGGGCTGCCGAAAATACCGAGCGCTAGCTCTGTTATTGCCGTCTGCCCCATAGAAATGAATGGGAGCATGGGCCGCACATGCAAGGTGCACTCCCATTCACTTCTATGGGAGCAGCGCTTGGTGGTGGACGGACCCCAGGAAATCCAGGGTCCTCCAGCCACAGCGCTCCCCGCTTCGTTCTCGTTGTAGGGACCTCCGGGACCCGCACCTATCAGACAATGGGGGCATATCCTAGCGATATGCCCCCATTGTCTGAAATGGGAATACCCCTTTAAGTAGAGGTGAAGCTCTACATTTACATGCAGCAATCTCCTCCATAGTATGAAGATGAGCGGTCGCTATTGAAATTGCTTCTCCTGCATTGTTTTTGGGCAGCAGATCTCTCTATAGACAACACAATAATTGGTGTGCCGGCAGGAACTACAGTTTCACTCGATGAACGAGCATTTTGTGATCTGCTGCACCTTTACACGGGCATATTGCCAGGAACGAGCGTTCACAGAAATGTTCCCGATAGTCTGCCCAATTTATTACAAAGTGTAAATCCACCTTTAGAGAGCTCCTGCGATGGGGCGCCTGTCCTTGTATGTCTAAAGCCATGGTCATAACGGTAGAAATCAGTAGGTAGATGGGGTAAATCACTTTAAAATGTGTAACTCTTTGAATTGTGTTCAATTGAAGGTCATTCTCTTGTCTAATAAATACTGACCCAAAAATCTATTGTTCAGTCACGTGAGAGAAAGTTGTCCTTTCAGGCCCCTTAGGAGGCATATATAATAGTGTCACCGACTAATGGAGGCAGGCATGACTACATGGTACTTCACAGTGTTAGATTGTAGTCTAACCATGGAGACGCAGAGGTCTGCAAAGGAGCTATAGGCACAGAATGGTAGTTTGTCCTCTGTTTATTAATCCTGGTAAAATGACTGTTTAAATGTGCTTACGTTACAGCAATGAAAATTGAAGAATTGCAAGAAGCATTACGGAAGAAAGAAGATGAAATGAAACAAATGGAAGAACGCTACAAAAAATATCTAGAAAAAGCAAAAAGCGTAAGAATTTATTCTAAATGATTGAATTCAATATTTTCTATTCTGTAAGTGAAATATTCTATGTAGTGTTTTATTAAATGGTGGGTAGGGTGGAAATTGGCTGCTTTAGGAAATAACTGTCTGAAGTACGGGCTCCTGCACTTGGTCTGCATTGAAGTAGCCCACAGCAAGCTGATCTTTTCTAAACCACCTGAGTCTGCACCCAGAAGACCTGGGGATCCTCTGGGAGTGAGTTGAGTATTTAGTGTTCTCCTTGCTAAACTCTCTGAGGGCTCAGGAACTATATCTGCAACGTAAAAGAACATACCTGTAGCGGTGGGACCGCTAGTTCTCCCTGCATATTCATTATCAGATTGTTAGCAGCAGAGTCTGGTTAATGCAGTGATTGCAGTTGTGGAGTGCAGGAGTGACGGTGTGCTTCTGTTCATTTCCCATCGTCACTCCTAAAAAGAGAGGAAAATCTGTGGGGCCTAGAAAGCTCACTGCTAGGGATGAGCCAACTTGTGTTTTCACTTCGGCGTACAAGGTTCGGGTTATCACAGACTATAACTTATGGTCCCTGGTAACGGAATTCTTAGAGAACCCAAACCTTGTACGCCGAACTTGAAAACACAAGTTCGCTCAACACTTTTTAACACTATATATGCCTATTTTATTGGCGCCAGTCCTTCAACAATGACCCTGGACAAGACTATGAGTTCCCCAACACTGCTTCTCTACCTGCATTTATATCTCACCCTGACCACATGGATGGTGGGAAACGATTCCAGAAATCGAACCCTTCAGCATCCCCCTCAAGTTTCTAAAAGGAGTGGCAGCACATTCTCGGACATGGATATGTCTGAATTGTGGAGTCCAAATGACCTTCCACCCTCTTTTATTAAACATCATCATTAAACATAATAAAATATACTATATTCCCATCACATACAATAGCAATATGTCCCCATTGTCTGATAGGTGCGGGTCCCACCTCTAGGACCTGCACCTACGACGAGAACGGAGCGGGGGAGAGCTGTGGCTGGAGGACCCCGGATTTCGGTGGTCCATCCACCACCAAGCGCTGCTCCCATAGAAGCGAATGGGAGCGCACCTCGGTTCATTTTCCCGCTCTGTTCTCATTGTAGGTGTGGGTCCCAGAGGTGGGACCTACACCTATTAGATGGGGTCATATCCTAGCGATATACCGCCATTGTCTGAGATGGCAAAACCCCTTTAAGACTCTATTACATACAGTGATCATGCAGGCGATTGCGGTGATTACACAGCACGATCTGCCACTAGCAAACAATGGTTTTTAAACCTGTTCGAAGATTCCAATTGCTCAATGAATGAGCAATTGTGTTGTTTAAGTGTTCACTTTATTTTTTTGAGCAGTGTATTACAAAAGTTAGTAGCATAACTGAATGTTTGTTTGTTTTCCAAGTTGGAACAACAGCTATGCTTGTGATGATGCAGGTGCCTTTTTTGTGTGTCCAGGGCCCCTAATCCCAAATGTAATATGTTTCTTTATTTCTTTATTTTTTTTAGGTTATTCGCACCTTGGATCCAAAACAGAATCAGGGAACGGGGCCAGAGATCCAAGCTTTAAAAAATCAACTTCAAGAAAAGGATAAAATGTTCCATTCTTTAGAGGTGAGTGTTAAAGGAACTTTGCCTTTATTTTCTTTTTTTACACCAAAACAGCAGAAATAAATATTGTAGATCACATCTGACCCTAGTTTCCAGATTTTTGAACAGAAGGGGATTTATTACTATTTTTTTTTTTTTTTTTTTAGTTTACCTAAAAGGATAATTTTTTAGGGTGGCACTGTGTTTCCCAATGCATTAGTTGAGAAATTAACAAAAAAACAAGGTTCTCATATATATATATATATATTTTTTGCAGGGCTGCAATGTTTACAGCTAGTGAACTAGATTGAATTTTAATAATGCTCTATTGGCACATTGCCACTATTACCATCAATTTTATAGTAACATTAGATTCATGCATGTATGTAACTTGTAGTGGTGATCCGTCCTGCAGCACCACTAGTACTGTTGGTTTTGATGTTGGAACACTTCTGGCTAAGGGCTCATACACACGACCGTTGTTTGGGTCTGCGTCTGAGCGGCATTTTTTGTGGCTCGGATCCATTCACTTCAATGGGGTTGCAAAAGATGTGGACAGAACTCTGTGTGCTGCCAGACTCCGTTGCTCCGTCCTGGGGCCCCGAAAAAATAGAACATGTCCTATTCTCTATTGCGCACAAGAATAGGCATTTTTATCATGGACCAACCTGTTCCGTTCCGCAAATTGCGGAATGCACAGGTGGACGGCATCCAGATGTCTGTCCTGGCCCAACCATGGGTTTAATGGTTGGACTCTCTGCCTCATAGATCGCTATGATGTTGTGAGATTGGGTCATTAAACCCACTGTCTGTCTGGGACACCTGATATGTGAATCGGGTCTATGCATGCTATTACACTTCCATTAGCAATCACTGGTACCTCAATTTACAGCTAATTCCCTAACTGCACCTTCACTTGGAACAATGGCAAGTCCAAGCACAGCGACAATTAGCGATAAAGTGCAAGCATTACCCACAGTCCCTAACGGAAGTGTAGTAGCACCCTAAGCTGCTAGACTGTACTGCTACTACAACAATCTTTTTGGCCACGCTGGTGTAGTCTATTGTATCATGCAGTGGCATAAAAGGAGCTGCCTATTAAAAAATGCCTATCTATATATGTCTTGAAATACATGCTATGAGAATTGCCGAAGAAAAGGTAACCGAAATGTCTAGACTGGTACATGTAAAATGTAACGTCAACGCATTTCAGGGGCGAAAAGCCACCTCGGGCACATTCACATCATCAGGCACATATAATCCGTACTACTGATATTTAATTTCAAATTGTGTCTCAAAGGGCTGTAAAGGGGTATTCTCATCAAGCATATATAGGGTTGCACTGGGTATCGAATTATCGATACCCAATCAATACTTTTGTACCGGTATCGATTCGATACCGAGATTTGACATTTACCAATACTAGGCTGTGCTACTGTGCAGCCTAGTATCAGAGAACATGGCGCTCGCTGCTCTGAACAGCACAGGGGAGAAGGAAGCAGTCGCTCCCTCCCCCCCTGTGCCGTTGCTGCCGCTAGTGAGGAGGGGAGGGGCTGTGGCCACTGCGCGACCAATGAAGATAACTAAACCTTTAATACAAATACTGGCGGCGAGTGCTGGCTGCGGAATCACATAGCCGGCATCCGACCTCTGTGACAGGGAGCTGCAATCCGCAGCAGTTAACCCCTCAGGTGCTGCAACCCCCCCCCAAACCCCAGTATTAAAAACATTGGTGGCGCTGTGTGCCTACCCGCCAACCCCCCCAGTATTAAAAACATTGGTGGCGGTGGCCACAGGGTCCCCTCCTCATTGGTGGTGTAGTGGTAGCTCACGATCAGAGCCCCAGCAGTGTAATCACGGGGCTCCGATCGGTTACCATGGCAGCCAGGACGCTACTGAAGCCCCGGCTGCCATGGTAAGCTCCCTGCTGCTGTGTGTATACTATGCACAGGGCAGCAGGGAGAGTATACAGTCGTATTCATCCTAATAGATCTATATTAGGGTGAATAAGACAAGAGATTAATAGACCCCAGGTTCTAGCCCCTAAAGTAAATAAAAAGTTAAATAAAAAATTTAGTTTAAATCACCCCCTTTCCCAATTTTACATATAAAATATATAAACAATAAATAAACATATTACATATGGCCACGTCCGAAAAAGTCCAAACTATTAAAATATTTAAAAATATCTCCTATGTGGTAAACGCCGTAACATAAAAAAAAAAAAAATAATTGTCACTTTGTCCCCCCAAAAAATAGGATCGGACTGTTCGATTATGGGCCGTACATTACATAAAAGGCGGAATGCACGCTGCTTTTTTTGGGTGTTTTATTTTTTTTGCATGGTATCAAGTATCGCAATACTTTTTTCTAGTCTCGAAACAGAATCAAAATTTTCATATCGTGACAAACCCTAAGCACATATGGCATAGCTACAAGATAGACCCTGACTATCGGGGCATTTATGGCATAACGTAGGTGACCTCCACCTACTGACTGAACAGGGATCCCATGACCCCCATCTGTGAGCTCTTTCAATTGTGAACTATGTATGGGAGTCAGGCCTCGTTCAGTGTTTGGTCAGCGATTTCTATCAGTGACTTGTGAGCCAAAACCACAGAACAGGTGCAGATCTTTCCATTAGTGTCCATTCACACGTCCGTAGTGTATTGTGGGTCCGCAACACACCCATCCGGCACCCCCATAGAACTGCCTATTCTTGTTTGCAATTGCGGACAAGAATAGGACATGTTCTATTTTTTTCCGGAGCCGCGGACTGGAATTCGGGGCCGCGCTCCGGAAATGCGGATGCGGACAGCACACCATCCATTCCTGCCCCATAGAGAATGAATGGGTCCGCACCCGTTCCGGATAATTGCGGAATGGGTGCGGACACATTCTACGGACGTGTGAATGGACCCTTATACCTTATCTTTGTGGAGGATTCACTTCTGGTTTTGGCTCACAAATCACTGATTGAAATCACTGACCAAACACTGAAGTGTGAACGAGGCCTTAGGCTAGTTTCACACTAGTCCCCCAAGGAAGAGCGTAACGGATCTCTCGACATTCCAGCATTGCCAGAAGCTTGAATGCTGCATGCTGCAGTTTTCTTGCTATATTTGGCCAGTTGCGCTGGATTTCTGTCTGTCCTCATTATAGTTAATGGGGCCGGACAGAGATGTTCAAGTTTCTGGGATGTGGAGTGATCCAAAAGGCTGTTCCCTGCCAAAACTGCTTGCCAGATCCCTAGCACTAATGTTAAAGTAGCCTTAAAGGGAACCTGTCACCTCCCAAAACCATCCCAATCCGCCAGCAGTACCTGCGTGTAGCCAGCAGTGTGTTTCTGATGATGCCTTTCTTCCTGAAGGAAGATGCAGCAAAAGTACCGAAAACGTTGTTTTATCCCGTGCCAGCGCACTTCTCCACGGAGGATTGAAGTCAAGGGGGCAGCGGCCTCCTTGCCTCAAATCACGGTAACCGCGCCCCCTTCCCTGCCCCTTCGCTGTGACTTACAGCCGGCAGTTTGACTTTTGCCGAACTCTCTGCATAAGCGCTGTCAGTCACAGTGAAGGGGCAGGGAAGGGGGCGCGGTTACCGTGATTTGAGGAAAGGAGGCCGCTGCCCCCTTGACTTCAATCATGCGTGGAGAAGCGCGCTGGCACGGGATAAAACAATGTTTTCAGTACTTTTGCTGTATCTGCCTTCAGGAAGAAAGGCATCATCAGAAACACACTGCTGGCTACACGCAGGTACTGCTGGCGACTTGGGATGGTTTTTGGAGGGGACAGGTTCCCTTTAAGCTGAGTGCTTACTTTAACGTAAGACTTCAGTCGTAGATCCCTGCCAACCCTTAGTATGGCATATCCTGAGCACGTGCCATAAGTACTTGAGATGGAAATATCCCTGTAAGTATAATCAGTGAAGCTAATATAACTATTGTATAATATGAAATTTCTTTTGATTTTAATAATATACTGTGTTGCATTTTGCTACATGCAGCTTATATAGCTTACTAGTAAAGTTAAAACGCCTTTTATTTTTTTCAAATGTATTTGATTCTTTTTTTTATAGAAAGAGTATGAAAAAACAAAGACACAGAGAGATCAAGAAGAAAAGCTGATTGTTAGTGCATGGTATAATATGGTAAGAATTTGAAATGATTAATACAGTATATAAAAATTTTGTAGATTTGTCAGAGACTGGCTATTCTCATTTTCTCGCCCATTTCCTTGGGGGACACAGAAGACCTTGGGTATAGCTCAGCTCCCTAGGAGGCGTGACACTAAGTGAAAACTGTTAAGCCCCTCCTCCAGCAGCTATACCCTCAGCCTGGAGAGAGAGACTGCCAGTTTTTGCTTAGTGTCCAAGGAGGCAAGACACTCCCTGCTCATGCAGGGTTCGCTCTTTCTCCTTTATTTTGTTTTTATTTTATTTATTTTTTTCTGCTTTGTTCGCAGGGATAACAGAGACGCCTGGACCTCTCTGTTCTCCCGGGGTCGAGCTGCGCCAGTGCCGGCAATCCGCACTGCTGCCTCCCCCACAGAAGACCAGGAGGACCAGGGCAGCCCAGCTCCCCTGCATCCTGCCAGCGTAAGGGTCGCCCGCACGACAAGCCCCTCTCCAGCTTCCCGCCACTGCGGTGCCAGTTGCTGAAGGGGCGACCCTGCTGTGTTTCTAGGATTCCCCCGTTCATCAGAGGGCCTCTGGAGTCCGGCCCTTCTTATTCAGCGTCGGCCGCGAAACTTCAGGCCGGCGCCATTAGTTTCAGTTTAACTCAGTGCGATCGTCGGGGGGCGGGGCTTTGCTTCCCGCGCTCCTCAAATCCCTCCCAGCACAGTATGCACCGCAGAGCCTGACGCCACCGCTGCTGTCTCTTGCCCTCACTCCTGACGCATCTGGACCTGCAGGATCCTCTGGCCGTCCCTCCTGCTGCTGCTGTCGTTGCTGCTCCTGCTGATACTGCTCACTCCTGTGATCTCTGGGTCTGGTAGGACTGTTAACCCCTTCCTAGTCCCAGCGGCCCTAGCCTGCCTTTAGGCCCCTCTCTTACCTGCCCAACTTCACCAACATGTCCGATCCCACTGGGGCCTCTAAACCCTGGTACCATGCCTGTACCTCCTGTAAGGAACCTTTTCCACGGGGACAGTCTGATCTGCACTGCAAGCCAGGCCCCATTACAGGATCTGCCGCCCGCCGTGCCGCCTCCTGTTTCCTCTGGTCCACCCGACTGGGCTAGGTGTCTATCCCAGGCCATGGAAAATCTCACCCATGTTGAAGGCCGCCTGGTAGACAATCAGCCGTCTCTGCAACCCGCCACACCCCCTGCCGTGCCCTCCGGGTCCGCTGCTTCTGCCGCCCCGTCTGGGTCTCCTGGTCCCAGTGTAGCTTCCAGGGCCAGGCACTCCCAGAAGCGTTCCAGGGTAGATTGTGCGTCTTCAGATGCGTCCCTATCTCCTCCGCGCGTGTGGACTCAGTCGGGCCATTCCTCCACTCAGGACATGCCCTCTGAGGGAGAATTGGCGGATTCGGATTGGGACATGGACTCAGCACTGCCGGCCAAACTAGCCTCTGCAGTGGGTCATCTTATCGCAAATATTCGCGATACCTTTAAATTACACAATGACCCTCCCAGCGTGGACCAAGCTGGTGTGTCCTTTTTCTGCCCCAAACAGGCGTCCAAGGTCTTTCCTCTTCACGCCGACTTCTCCTCAGTGGTCTCTAAGGCTTGGGCTTGACCTGACGCCCATTTAACCCCCCCCTCCAAGAAGCTGGATATATGCTATCCTTTCTCGTTCTTTCCATTGGGGGACACAGACCATGGGTATAGCTTAGAGATATTACTAGGAGGGACACTATGCAAAAAAAGAAGCTCCTCCTCCTCGGGCTATACCCCCAGGCACCTCCAGGAGAACTTCAGTCTTTGCTTAGTGTCCGTTCAAGGAGGTTGACATTTATTCTTCTCCTGTTTGTTATTTTTTTCTGGTTTCAGATGGGGACGCAGGTCAGCATTGCGCTTTCCTGGCCCCTGTGGAGGGTCTGCCACGGTCTTCTGAAGGTTCCTGGCTACCTCCCATTCCCCCACAGAAGAAAAGTGGATCCAGGCTCGACATGTTAGCTCTGGCATCCCACCAGCTGCTGGGACACCTGCTGCCTACCCTCCACCAGAGCACTGCTCTCCTTGATTGGAGTCAGACGTCTGAAGAGGTGAATCCCTGCTGGTCTGGACATCGAGGGAGCATGCTGTGCAGATAAGTATTGCCTGCTTCAATCTCCCTCCTTTCCCCCCCCTCCCCCCACCCCTTCATGTCGTCTGTCTGGCGCTCTGTGACCTGAGGTGAGCTAGAGAAGGACCGGCTGGGGGCATTTTTTCCCGTTGGGAGGGGGCCTTTCTGGGGAGGGCTGGTGATTCCACTGATACCTGCCTGCAGCTCAGACTATGGCCGCATCGGCGGCAATCTTGGCACTGAAGGAGTGTATTTTATCTTATGGCCGCTGCGCTCTCTGCAGCTCCCGCCGGCCTGCTCCTCCCGATATTAACCCCCGCTGCGCCGTTTCTGGCGAAGGGGTGTATTTGAAATGCGCGCGCGCGCGCTTATTTCGCGCGCTTATTTCGCGCCGCAATGACGCGTCCAAGGGGGCGGAGCCTCGGCGTCCAGCTCTGTCTCTCCCTACGCCGGAGACTCTGCTGGATTGCGGCCGTGCAGCTCCTCAGTTCTCGGTGCCGGAGACTTCTGCTGTTGCCTGGGTGGTAGGAATTGCAGCAACCTGGTAGGAAATCTTTTTTGGAATACCATCATGCCTAAACCTGGGGCCCCTAAGCCTTCCAAGGCTTCCTCTCAGGCTCCACTGGAGTCATGTAAAATATGCCTTAGGCCTTTTTCTGTCACTGGTTCCTGTGACTCATGCCCTGCTCCCGGACAGGATCAGCCTCCTTCTCTTGCTCAGCCCGGTCCTCCCTCTGCCCCTGCGGATCCAGCGGTACCCGCCTGGGCCTCCGCCATGTCTAATGCGGCAGCTGATCTGGCCTTAGTTGCCAAGGCAGCCATGTCCTTCATGGAGCGCATGGCGGCTACTACTCCAGTGGCATCCACCACTCCATCCCCTCTCAGCGACTCTCACAGAGGGCGTCTGACTTCTAAAAGGCAGCGTGAGCGGCAGCATTCCTCCTCGGATGACTCCGCTTCTCCCCCTCGCCTTGAGGCATGCCCGGTTGACTCTCCCCCTCGCAGGGAGCGCAAATCCGATGGGGAATTGTCCGGATCGGACGAAGTCACGGAGCGGGAACCCCTGCCTAAGCTTTCCACCATGGTAACCGAGTTGGTGGCAGCTGTCCGTGACACTTTTAATATACAAGGGGATTCTCCTCCCTCCACTAGTCGGGAGTTCTCCCTTTTTCCACCCAAGAAACAGGAGTCCGCCGTGTTCCCTATTCACGAGGAATTCACTGCGGTCCTATCAAAAGCTTGGGATCGACCTAATCAAAAATTTTCGGCCACCAAGCGTATGGATACGCTTTATCCTTTTCCAGCTGACACAGTGGAAAAGTGGACTTCTTCCCCTAAGGTAGATCCTCCGGTGGCCAGGTTAGCCAAGAACACGGCCCTTCCCGTCCTAGACGGTTCCTCTCTGCAGGATGCGGTGGACAGACGTTTGGATTCACTTTCCAAGTCCATCTTCTCGCTGGCGGGCGCTTCCCTGCGACCGGCCTTTGCGTCGGCTTGGGTCGCCAGAGCCCTTACAACGTGGTTGCAGCGCCACCACCAGGATCTGTCAGAGCAGGACGCCTCTGCAGATACTCTGGATTTTATCATCCAGATGTCTCAAGCGTCTAAATATCTCTGTGAGGCTTCAATGGACATCGGCTCCCTCTTTGCCCGTATTTCGGCCCTCTCTGTCATTCAGCGCAGGGAGGTCTGGCTGAAGGTGTGGGATGCTGATGCCTCATCCAAGCGATCCCTCGCTAACCTTCCCTTTGAAGGGTCCAGGCTCTTTGGGGCTCAACTAGATGAATTCATTTCTGCCGCAACAGGGGGCAAGAGCACTCATCTACCCCAGCCCAGGACCAAGCGTCCCTTTCGGTCTCGGCCTTCAGGTTTCCGGGGCCAGTCCTTTCGTCGCTTCTCCACTGCCAGGACGCCGTCATCCTCATCGGCAGGGGGGTCCCAGGACTCCCGCAAGAAGCCTTTCTTCAAGCCCCAGCCTTCTTGGCGGCCTCGGGCGCAGTCAGCCCGTCCTCCTGCTCCCAAGCAACCCTCCGCATGAAGGGGTGCCCCCACCCCTCGTGGTGGGGGGCCGTCTGCTCTCCTTTCAACAGGTCTGGAGGGCTCACGTTCAGGACGCCTGGGCTCTGGAAGTGGTGACGTCCGGCTACAAGTTGGAGTTCGCGTCCAGCCCGCCGGAACGCTTTTTCCCTTCTCGCGTTCCGGGGGATCCAGCCAGGGCCTCGGACCTCTTTTTTGCGGTCTCCTCTCTTCTGGACCGTGGTGTCATTTCCCCCGTTCCCCCAGAAGAGCAAGGGACAGGTTTTTACTCAAACCTGTTCGTTGTTCCAAAGAAAGAGGGGTCAGTGCGTCCAATCTTGGATCTAAAACTTCTCAACAAGTTTCTACGGGTGCGGAAGTTTCGCATGGAGTCCCTTCGCTCCGTTATTGCTTCTCTGCTTCCAGGAGAATTTCTCGCGTCTGTGGACATTCAAGACGCCTACTTGCACGTCCCTATTGCAGAGTCCCACCATCGCTTTCTGCGCTTTGCCATAGGGGGGCGTCATTACCAGTTCGTCGCCCTACCTTTTGGGTTGGCAACCGCCCCTCGAGTTTTTACGAAGATTCTGGCGCCTCTCATGGCGCTTCTTCGCACCAGGGGCATCTCTTTGTTACCATACCTAGACGACATCTTGATAAAAGCTCCGTCTCTTCCACAGGCCGAGGACAGCATCCGAATCACGGTTCAATCCCTGGAACGGTTCGGATGGCTGATCAATCTCCCCAAGTCCTCTCTGCACCCCTCCCAGAGACTTTCGTTCCTGGGGATGATCTTGGACACCTCGATTTCTCGGGTGTTTCTTCCAGATTCCAAGGCTTCCCAGATTCGTCTGGCAATGGTGCTCCTTCTACGCTCTCCACGTCCCACCATTCGGGAGTGCATGCGGGTGCTGGGCCTTATGGTCTCCTCTTTCGAGGCGATTCCGTACGCCCAATTTCACACTCGTCCGCTACAACAGATGATCCTTGCCCTCTGGAACAAGAACCCTCGGGGTCTAGACACTCCTGTTCGTCTGTCCCGGCAAGTTCGAGCGTCTCTCCCTTGGTGGCAGTCTCCCCTGAACCTATCGTCAGGAAAGTCCTTCCTTCCGTTCTCCTGGACGATAGTCACCACCGACGCCAGCCTCATCGGTTGGGGAGGTGTTCTCCGGAACCTCACAGTTCAGGGTGTCTGGTCGACGGAGGAATCCCGTCTCCCGATAAACGTTTTGGAATTGAGGGCGATTTTCCACTCCCTCTCCCATTGGACTCCTCTCCTGGCGACTCGCCCGGTGCGGGTTCAGTCGGACAATGCCACGGCTGTGGCTTATGTCAACCATCAGGGCGGGACTCGCAGTCGGGCAGTAATGCGGGAAGTAGCGAGGATCCTCTTATGGGCGGAGTCTCATGTTCCAGTATTGTCGGCAGTGTACATCCCGGGAGTCGACAATTGGACGGCGGATTTTCTGAGTCGCACCAAGGTGGATCCGGGAGAGTGGTCTCTCCATCCGGAGGTGTTCGAGGACATCTGCCACCGATGGGGCCGTCCGGACGTAGATTTGATGGCTTCCCGGCTCAACCACAAGGTGCCGGTGTATCTTGCCCGCGCTCGAGACCCACGGGCGGACGGGGTGGACGCGCTGGTATTTCCATGGCAGCGGTTCAGCTTCCTTTACGTCTTCCCTCCGATTCCTCTGTTGCCGAAGGTGCTGCGCAAGATCGAGGCGGAGGGGATACCAACCATTCTCGTCGCTCCGGATTGGCCTCGTCGCGCCTGGTTCTCCAGCGTCGCTCGTATGTTGGCGGACGTCCCGTGGCCTCTGCCCGACAGAGAGGATCTCTTGTCTCAGGGGCCGCTCTTCCACCAGAATTCACGGCAGCTGCGTTTAACGGCGTGGCTGTTGAGACCGCCATCCTGAGGAAGAGAGGCTTCTCTGATGCGGTGGTAAGAACCATGATCAGGGCTCGAAAGCCGGCTTCTTCACGAATCTATTATCGCACCTGGAAGGCCTTCCTGGTGTTTTGTGAGAAATCGGGCTACTCGCCCCTACGTTTCTCTGTCCCAGTGGTGCTGTCTTTTCTCCAGTCCGGCCTCGACATGGGTCTGTCGCTCAGTTCTTTAAAGGGTCAGGTTTCTGCTTTGGCTATCTTTTTTCAGAGGTCCATTGCCTTTTTGAGACCTGTAAAAACCTTCCTGCAGGGGGTGGCGCATTCGGTTCCTCCGTATGTGCCTCCCTTGCCCCCCTGGGATCTCAACTTGGTTCTGCGCGCCCTTCAGGCGGCGCCTTTTGAACCTCTGAGGGAGATCTCTCTGGTTTTACTCACCTGGAAGGTAGTTTTTCTGGTGGCCATAACCTCCATCAGGCGAGTTTCGGAGCTGGCCGCACTTTCCTGCCGGGAACCTTTTCTGGTCTTTCACCAGGATAAGGTGGTGCTCAGGCCGGTGCCTTCTTTTTTGCCCAAGGTGGTTTCTCCCTTCCACCTTAACGAGGATCTTGTCCTGCCCTCTTTTTGTCCTTCTCCGGTGAACCCCAAGGAATGTGCTCTCCACTCCCTGGACGTCGTCAGGGCCCTGAAGGTGTACCTGGGGGCTACCGCTTCCTTCCGGCGTTCAGACTCTCTCTTTGTGATTCCTGAAGGGTCCCGTAAGGGCCTGGCGGCTTCCAAGGTCACCGTGGCGCGGTGGATCCGTTCCGCTATTGCTGCGGCATATCGCGCTCGCGGCCACGTTCCGCCGTCGCGGATTACCGCTCACTCCACAAGGGCAGTGGGTGCTTCCTGGGCTAGACGCAATCGCGCATCCGTTTCCCAGTTGTGTAAGGCGGCCACTTGGTCGTCCTTACATACTTTCACAAAGTTTTATCAGTTACACTCTCTGGCCTCGGCTGATGCTGCTCTTGGGCGCAGGGTATTGCAGGCTGTGGTTCCGGTTTGACTACTGGACGTTTATTCCTGGCGGTGTTGGATTTGTTCTTTTTTCCCACCCCATGGACTGCTTTGGGACGTCCCATGGTCTGTGTCCCCCAATGGAATGAACGAGAAAAGGAGATTTTTGTGAAACTCACCTGTAAAATCTTTTTCTCGTAATTTCCATTGGGGGACACAGCTCCCGCCCCCTTTTTTTTTTGGTTTACGCCTTAGGGTGTGCTGTGTGATGGTTTCCATAATGTTTTGTTTCCGTTCTCCTTCTCCTACTGCTTTTGCAACGACTGAAGTTCTCCTGGAGGTGCCTGGGGGTATAGCCCGAGGAGGAGGAGCTTCTTTTTTTGCATAGTGTCCCTCCTAGTAATATCTCTAAGCTATACCCATGGTCTGTGTCCCCCAATGGAAATTACGAGAAAAAGATTTTACAGGTGAGTTTCACAAAAATCTCCTTTTTCCGGCGGACTGCGTCTCCACTTGGCCGTCCCCACCTAAGGTTGACGCCGCCCCCCCCCCCCCCCCCCCCTGTGGCCCGCCTGTCTAAGAGCACTGCCATTCCTGTGGCAGACGGCTCCTCGCTTCAGTCCACTGAGGACCGCCGTATGGAGTCCCTTTCAAAGGCTATATTTTACGCCTCTGGATCAGCCCTCAGACCGGTCTTTGCCTCCGCCTGGGCGGGCAAAGCTGTCTCGGAATGGGGTTCGCAACTTGACCAGGAACTGGGCTCGGATGTTTCCATTCAGGACCTCCGGTCGCTGGCCCAATTGATAGTCCAGGCAGGGAAATTTGTTTGCGAAGCCTCCCTCGACACGAGTGCCCTCATAGCCCGTTCTTCCGCTCTAGTGGTTTTGGTTCGAAGGGAACTTTGGCTAAAAGTTTGGTCGGCGAACGCCGCTTCCAAGTGCTCCCTTGCCGGTCTGCCCTTTACCGGCTCCCATCTATTCGGGAATCGCCTAGACAAACTCATTTCGGAAGCCACGGGTGGCAAGAGCACCCATCTTCCACAATCCAGACCTAAGGGTGTCACCAGAGGTCGCTCTGGTTTCTCTCGCTTTCGCTCTTCACGCGGGTCCTCCGGCACTCTAACTGCGACTGGTCCCTCTCTTGGTCCTTCCCAAGACAGGCAGAAGAAGCCCTTTTTTCGCCCGCAGCCCACCTGGCGCAAATCCGGAGGGCCGCATCCTGCACGTCCCTCTACGGCCAAGCAGTCCTCCGCCTGAAGGTGCGCCCCTCCTCCTTTTCAGGGACGCCTGGCAGCCGAACATCCCCGACGCCTGGGCGCTCGAGATTGTATCCTCCGGATACAAAATCGAGTTTGCGTCCCTCCCTCCGGATCGTTTCTTTCGGTCCCGTTCTCCGCGGGACCCCGAGCGTGCGGCCGCCTTCTCCGCAGCCCTTCTGGACAAGGGGGTTATCGTTCCCGTTCCTCAGACGGAACGTTTCAAAGTGTTCTACTCGAACCTCTTTGTGGTTCCCAAAAAGGCAGGTTCGGTGAGACCGATTTTGGACCTCAAAAGGTTGAACCGTTTTCTCCGGCTTCGCCGATTCAGGATGGACACCCTCCGGTCCGCGGTAGCTTCTCTGGAGAAAGGGGATTTCCTGGCGTCTATCGATGTCCAGGATGCCTACCTTCACGTTCCGATTGCTTAATGTCACCATCGCTTCCTTCGCTTTGCGGTGGGGAGCGATCACTTTCAATTTTTACCAAGATCCTAGCCCCTGTTCTGGCCTTACTCCGCTCCAGGGGTGTTTTTCTGCTTCCTTACTACCTTCAAGGCTTTCCCAGGCGTCCACAAGTGTGGAGCTCACGCTGCAGGCCTTGGAGCGGTTCGGTTGGATTATCAACCTTTCCAAGTCCTTCCTTACCCCCTCCAGACAACTCGTCTTCCTAGGGATGTTGCTGAATACGGAAGCGGCGGAGGTCCGTCTCCCACCGGAAAAGCGTCTGGACCTCCACTGCTCGGTTCGGACCCTTCTTCTTCACCAACGTCCGTTCTTCAGGTTCTGCATGCGGGTGTTGGGACAGATGGTGTCCTGCTTCAAGGCGCTCCTGTTCATGCAGTTTCACTCTCGCCCCCTCCAAGGGGCGATTCTGTCTGCCTGGGACAAGTCCCCGGAGAGTCTGGACCGGTCCTTCCTTCTACCTTCCCACGTTCGGACCACCCTCCTCTGGTGGTTATGGACCCCTCTCCAGGGGAAATCCTTTCTGCCGATGACCTGGTTGGTGATCACCACCGATGCCAGCCTGCAGGGTTGGGGAGGGGTGTTTCCTCCCCAGACTGTACAGGGCACTTGGTCCCCAGCGGAGTCCAAATTGCTGATAAACATACTGGAACTGAGGGCGATTCTCCTATCGCTCCGCCACTGGACTCCCCTGCTTCAGGGTCATCCCGTCCGTGTCCAATCGGACAACGCCACGGCCGTGGCGTATGTAAACCACCAAGGGGGCACTCGCAGTCCCGCGGCTATGCGGGAAGTGTCCCACATCCTCCTCTTGGCGGAAAATTCATGTTCCGGCCCTGTCCGCGATTTACATCCCGGGCGTGGAGAACTGGACGGCAGACTTCCTCAGCCGGACCACCATCGACCCGAGCGAGTGGACTCTGCACCCTGACGTGTTCGAGTCCATTTGCCTCCGTTGGGGTCGTCCGGATGTGGATCTCATGGCCTCCAGGTTCAACCACAAGCTCCCCACCTTACTGTCCAGGGCCAGGGACCCGAGGGCGTACGGCGCCGACGCTCTCGTTCTTCCGTGGACAGAATTTTCCCTCCTGTATGTGTTTCCACCCCTCCCCCTTTTGCCTCGGGTTCTCCGGAAGATCGCGTCAGAGGGTGTTCCCACGATCCTGGTGGCTCCGGATTGGCCTCGCCGGTCTTGGTACGCCGACCTGATACTGCTCCTGGGAGACGTGCCTTGGCCGCTGCCTCCAAGAGAAGACCTTCTTTCTCAAGGGCCGATCTTCCATCAGCATTTACAGTCTCTGCGTTTAACGGTGTGGCTGTTGAGACCGCAGTCTTGACGCAACAAGGTTTTTCTGCGGATGTGGTTCGCATCATGATCCGCGCACGGAAGCCGGCCTCGTCCAGGAATTATTACCGGACTTGGCGATCTTACCTAGGATTCTGTGAGAATCTGGAGGTTCATCCTCTTCGTTTTTCCCTCCCCACGGTCCTGTCCTTTTTACAGTCTGGCCTGGACCTGGGTCTGGGACTCAGCTCCTTAAATGTCAGGTTTCGCGCTGTCCTTCCTCTTCCAGCGGGCCTGTCAAAACCTTCATCCAGGGAGTTGCTCACTCTGTTCCTCCATATCGCTCTCCCATTTTGCCCTGGGACCTTAATGTTGTGCTCTCGGCGCTCCAAGCCTCCCCCTTCAAACCGTTACGCAAGGTCTCTATTCGCCTTTTGTCCTGCAAAGTCATGTTCCTTGTGGCTATCACTTCTCTCCGACGGGTGTCTGAATTGGCGGCGCTCTCTTGTACTGAGCCCCTTTTGGTTTTCCACCAGGATAAGGCTGTTCTCCGTCCGGTCCCTTCCTTCCTCCCGAAGGTGGTCTCTGCATTTCATCTCAATGAGGACATCGTCCTCCCTTCCCTTTGTCCGTCTCCTTCTCACCCTCGAGAACGGGAGCTGCACTGCCTGGATGTCGTTAGGGCCCTGAAGATATACCTGAAGGTCACCGGTCCCTTTCGGCGCAAGGACTCTCTTTTTGTGGTTCCGGAGGGTCCGCACAGGGGGTTGGCGGCGTCCAGGGTGTCTATTGCCCGCTTCATCAAGATAGCTATTGCTGAGGCTTACCGCGCCAAGGGCAGGGAGCCTCCCTTTGGTGTTACCGCTCATTCTACCAGAGCGGTCGGTGCCTCTTGGGCTCAGAGGAATCGGGCTTCGGCTGAGCAACTGTGCATGGCAGCCACCTGGTCTTCATTGCACACCTTCACCAAGTTCTACAGGGTGAACATTTATGCATCGGCGGATGCTGCTTTGGGCCGCCTGGTCTTACAAGCGGCGGTTTCATGATACCTCCGGTGGTTTCGTCTTGGGCTGTGGTCCCTCCCCTATTGGACTGCTCTCGAACGTCCCAAGGTTTCCTGTGTCCCCCAAGGAACTGGGCGAGAAAACGAGATTTTTGTATAACTTACCAGTAAAATCTCTTTCTCGCTCTTCCTTGGGGGACACAGCACCCACCCATTATTCTGGTTCTACAGGTTACGGTTTAGTTGCCGCTGTCAGGTAGTTGATTTGTTTGGTTCCACTTGGTTGGTCATTGCCTTTTTCACTACTTGGACACGCAACTGGTAGTCTCTCTCTCCAGGCTGAGGGTATAGCTGATGGAGGAGGGGCTTAACAGTTTTCACTTAGTGTCACGCCTCCTAGGGAGTTGAGCTATACCCAAGGTTTCCTGTGTCCCCCAAGGAAGAGCGAGAAAAAGATTTTACTGGTAAGTTATACTAAAATATCGTTTTAGACATCAGACACGGCTGAGATTGTCATATGTGGTGGCCAGAGATGGCTTGGGTTACGGAAACAGTCAAGTGTTCATGATACCCATAGAAGTGAATGGGAAACAGGGTAGCACAGTGAGCTCATCTGTTTCTGTAGCTCCTGAGTTAGGCTACTTTCACACTGGCGTTTTGGTTTTCTGTTTGTGAGATCCGTTCAGGGCTCTCACAAGCGGTCCAAAACGGATCAGTTTAGCCCTAATGCATTCAAGATAGAAAAAGATCCGCTCAGAATGCTTCAGTTTGGCTCCGTTCTATTTCCATTCCGCTTTGGAGACGGACACCAAAATGCTGCTGACGAAACTGAGCCAGACGGATCCGTTCAGATAATACAACCATCTGCATCCGTTCAGAACGGATCCGTTTGTATTATCTTTAACATAGCCAAGACAGATCCGTCTTGAACACCATTGAAAGTCAATAGAGGACGAATCCGTTTTCTATTGTGTCATAGAAAACGGATCCGTCCCCATTGACTTACATTGTGTGTCAGAACAGATCCGTCTTCTATGACACAATCTGGGACAATAGAAAACGTATCCGTCCTCCATTGACTTTCAATGGTGTTCAAGACGGATCCGTCTTGGCTATGTTAAAGATAATACAAACTGATCCGTTCTGAACGGATGCAGACGGTTGTATTATCAGAACGGATCCATCTGTGCAGATCCATGACGGATCCGCACCAAACGCGAGTGTGAAAGTAGCCTTACTGCTACTGCATAAGCTCTGGACAGTCTCTGTAACCCTAGTTAAAGGGGTTGTCCGGGTTCAGAGCTGAACCAGGACATACCCTTATTTTCACCCAGGCAGCCCCCCTGAGGCTAGCATCGGAGCATCTCATGCTACGATGCGCTCCCTTTCCCTGCTCTAAATCGTGCAGGGCAAGGTCTCTCTTGTTTTCAATAACACACTGCCGGGTGGAAACTTCCGCCCGGCAGTGTGTTCGGTGACGTCACCGGCTCAGATGGGAGGGCTTTAGCGCTGCTCTAGCTGTTTTACTGGCTAAGGCAGCGCTAAATCCTGCCCTTCAGTGCCGGTCACCGGGGTTCCTGGCAGCCCCATGGAGAGCCCCGGTACGTCACCAGATCTCCAAAAAATGCCTTTGCCCTGCGCGATTTAGCGCAGGGCAAAGGAGAGCATCTGAGCATGAACTGCTCCGATGCTCAAGTCAGGGGGGCTGCCGGGGTGAAAATGGAGGTATGTCCGGGTTCAGCTCTGACCACCGGAGGTATTCTGAGCAATGAAAAGGCTCACCTGTATATGCTTCCCTGCTAGGCTTCGAAAATGCTTCAAGTGAGTGGGATTTTTACAAGCCCCTTCTCCGTTATTCCGTTCTGTTGAAGAACAGTAGCAAAAGGGGACACCAAAATTATTTTGATTGTTCGCACTTTTCCAATAAGAAATAAAGGGGCACAATCTGAAATTAGTTGGTGGAAGGTCAGAGTTGGCTGAAAGAACAGTAGATGATTGGAGACATATTTGGAAAATGTACATTAACTGAATATAAACCTGCCTGGGGTGAACCTATGGAGAAATGAAAGATACATAATATAAAGGCAGATGAGTTGGACCATGTGGTGCTTTTCTGCCATCAGTCATCTAGCTTTCTATGATGCTTCTTTTAGAGGTCTTACTTTCACGGGGCTTCTTCAGTGACCCAAATAACTGACAATTTAGTTGGCTCCTCAGTGCCGGTGGATGGTGAAGTGCATACCCTTCTCAACCATTAGGCCTCTTTCACACGAGCGCGTCTTCCATTCGGATGAGATGCTTGTTGTGAACGCACAGCATCCAGACTAAATCGTGACCCATTCATTTCAAAGGGTTTGTGCCCATGAGCGTAGTTTTTCACGCATCATCTCTGTGTTCAGGAAAAATCGCAGCATGCTCTATATTGTGCGTTTTTCACGCAGCTCTGGTTCCATAGAAGTGAATGGGACCTTTGCGAAAAGCGGAAGGCATCCGGATGCAATGTGTTTTTCACTGATGGTGGTTAGAAGATGTAGATGGTTCTTCTTCAGATTTTCTTCACAAGCATGAGAAACACATGCAATCCAGATACAATGCTGACGGAAATCACAAAGACGGAACGCTATTGCTGAAAAAACTGATTGAACTTGAGTAGAAAACCATCAGTTTTTTCCCAAACAGAGCCTGACACAATCCATATCGCTCGTGTGAAAGAGGCCTTATGAATTAGTCAATAGCAGTTGTAAGTATAGCGCTACAGAACTTAAAGGGAATATAGAAATAAATGGTCTTGTGGATTGAGCTAAAAGTATTCTGTGCCCATGTTGATGCCTCGTGCCTTATTTTTCATCTCAGGGTATGACTTTACATAAAAAAGCTGCAGAAGACAGACTGGCAAGTACAGGTTCGGGACAGTCATTCCTTGCCAGACAGAGACAAGCTACGAGTTCCAGAAGGTCTTATCCAGGGCATGTACAGCCAGCCACAGCGAGGTAGAAGAACCTTATACCAGGAAATCTGCACCATAACCTTGTGTTGCACATAGCTGCATTTCAGGAAATGTCACCATTGTGCTTTTACTTTGTCCGTTCTCTTTTTAATACGTTTGTCCCATTTCAGTCTTTTTCTTTGTTTATCGGTTCTAATATTCTTTTCTTTGACTTGTGCCAAACAGCTTTACACCAGAATGAAGCATAAAGCTCATGTTTTTTCCCTCTTTTGTGAGTTTTAAATAACAAACTGGCTGGTCTTTGGATGATGATTCCCATCGCTGCCATCTTGGTGGAGATCATCTTATTATGCTACATGAGTCTGGATGGACAAACCCTGGGAGGGCAATTCCTGTTAATTTTATGGACTTCCAAAATTAATGTCAGGAGGGCTTTTTTTTATATAGATAAAGCACATCCATCCATGCTGTCCCAGGCGCTGTATAGCAAGGGTTGTAGTATGCATAATAGTCTTAGGCCAAGTTCACTTCAGCATTGTGTTTTTGGATTTCTGTTCTGTCTCACAGGAACATAAAAATGGAGGGAAAAAAACCAATCTGTATTAATTCCCATTTGTTTGAATTGGGGATAGTTGTGTCACTTCGGTCAGGTTTCAGTTATTGATGGAAGAAAAAGTCTTGTACCCTTTCTCCCCTCCAAAAATAACTGGAAACTGAACATAAATGGCACTCAGCCTAAGGGTCCATTCACACGTCCGCAAGTGTTTTGCGGTCCACAAATTCCGGATCCGCAAAACACGGACACTGGCCATGTGCGTTCTGCACATGGCCGGCACTTTAATAGAAATGCCTTTTCTTGTCAGTGTCTGCGGACAAGAATAGGGCATGTTCTATTTTTTGTGTAACGGAAGTGCGAATGCGGACAGCACACTGTCTGCTGTCTGCATCTTTTTCCGGCCCTATTGAAAATGAATGAGTCCGGATCCGTTCCCAACGTGAATGGACCCTAAAGCGGATTCGTTTTTCTTATTTTTCTGTTCCATATTTCTGAGACAAATATGGAAAACGCCATGCTGATGCTAACTTGGCCTTCATGTACGTTTAGAAGAAGGAACCGAATTTCCAGGATGGTCTTGCACTGCGCCCAATGTGCTCATGCAGTGTTTTCAAAACCATTTATGGTTGTTGGCACATGATGTCTTAAATTGTTCATTTGCACATGCCCTCCTCAATGTACCTACCTGCAAGCATGTGGTCACGTTTCATAGAGATGATCTTTTGTCTTGTTAAAGGGTGATATATTAATCTGCCTGAAAGAAGCCATTTGTATGCACAGAATGTTAATCCGCATTTTCAGGAATTCTGTATATAACTCGTAGGTGCTACAATCGGCTGGGCTCCCAGGATGCACTTTGACTTGGAATGCGCTGTCTGACCACATATCCACTGTTTTTTTCTTTTAGTGGGGTTTTACATTATTTTAAATCTTACAGAAATACTATTTTAGACATTAGAGCGAATTTCAAACCAGACTGATATATTTGCATTCATTCATGATTTTAGCCGAACCTACAGAGATGAACTAGTGGGTCTTAAAGTATTCCAATCAGTTGTCTTATTCACAACATAAAATGAACAGAATTTGTGCCACTATGAATGTCGCAGGTGTATGCAGTAACTGGTCTATCATGTGGACGCTAAGGTAGCACTTTAAATTCACCTGTAAATTGACTTATATGTTGTGTTAGTGTTTATTTTTTTTATTTGCTTGTGTATGGGACTATATCTTGGGTTCTGTACATTTTAGACCACCACACGACTGTTTGGCTCCTCCAAAGTCTGAGCCATCTACCGTACTTGTGTCAGTGACATCACATATCAGAAAGAGGTCTAGGAGAGATGAGGAAACTGCCAAGTAGATTTCTTCCATTACTCTCTATAGACTTCATTGGAGACCACTAACTGAACTTGTACAGCAAGAACAGTGCCGATTATGTCCGACAGGAACCTGTTCAATCCATGTTACCCATGTCTCTGTGGATGCCCTCCTTCATATAGATTGTATTGTTGTTGGAACTCGCCAACAAAATGATAGTGTTTACGAGCATCTTTAGACTGTTTCCTAGGCGTGATGCTGAGAAGATTAAGGGTATGTCCAGATGCAGATTTCTTCCACAGATTTCTGTACGGAAGATCTGCAGCATTTTTCCGTAGCAGTAATCGTTAATTTCTAACGATAATTTGTTTTCCCTTAGTCCTACCAGTCCCCGTTGACTGGTAGGACCAGCAGAATTTTTAATGAGCCCATGCAATAAAACAATAAAACACCTAAGCATCCCCTATAAAGGAGGGAATCGCCTCCAGCCCACTGTTATAGCAAGAAAAAAACTAGCCTTACTAGGGTGGGATATTTGTGTGCTGCTGTTAGGACTAAGGGAAAACAAATTATCGTTAGGACGTAAGGGAATCGTTAATTCCTACCAGCAGCACAGAGGGGGAGGTAGCAAGAAGAACCCCTAGGGAGGGCCCTCATGCTTGGCAGAATCAAGTATAGTCTGCCCAAAGGCTGAGTATTCAGCTAATCTGGCATCCAGTCTATAATGGGAGATGAATGTTGATTCAGATCTCTAGGAGGCAGACTTGCAAATCATGTAGAGCGGAAGAAGACTCCTCTCGGCAAAAGAAGTAGCTACGGCCCTGGTAGAATGGGCCTTCACAAACCCCGGAGGGTCTAGAGATTGGGAAACAAAGGATTCCCTAATAGCCTCCTTAATCCATCGACTGATGGACGGCTTAGATGCCTTACGGCCTTTAAACAGGATTAGAAGATTTTCATCTCTCCTTGATCCGGATGCATCTCGAGACGTCCAGAGGATGTCTAACAGGTTCCTCGTGGGGGGTTTTGAAGGTGTAGAAAGAACCGGGAGGGATATACTGGAACGAAGGAACCTTAGGCCTAAAGTACAGGAGAAGTCTTAGAAGGACCCGGTCTTGCAAAAAGGGCTCATGTGCTGAGAGAGCTTGAAGCTCAGAGACCCTCTTGGCCGAAGTCACTGCAAGTTAACCCCATCTGTGCTGCTGGTAGGACGTAAGGGAAACTGGATGACATTTTTAAAAATCTTATCCACATGCTGCAGAAAGCGTCTGCACCCACTCTGTGCATAACTTGGCATGTGGGGCAGATTTAGTGTCTTTGAAGGTGGAGTTTGTCTTTTTTTAGGCCACTTGTGACCAGTTATGAAAGCTTTGCTTAAAGTTACTAAGCAGGAGGAATTAACATAAAGAATGGATTATACTGTCCTGTAACTTCATGGTGAGGGTAATAGTTAAGGTGAAGCATGCAGCTGCGAACCTATGGCTCTTCTTGTGTCTTTCTGAGTTGAAAGGTTTTATGGGCAAAAGCAACTTAAATTCACCTAAGCAGCCCCCTCCAATCCAGCACTGCTACTCCTTCATCTTCCCCAAGCTGCAACCGTGATGTCCCATATACCACCGCAGCCAATCACTAGCCTCTGTGGTGTATGTCACAAGATTGTTGAGGCCGTTGGTTGGCTGCAGTGATATATGAGATGCCACCGCTGCAGCCAACACCAACGTCACCGACTGAAAGGATGGAGCAGTGGTGCTGGATCAGAGGGGGCTCCAGAAGGTAAGTTTAAGTTGTTTTATTATTTTATGAGCCTTCCTGCTCTTTACCCATACAAACTATGCAAGTCATCGGGCCATCAAGTTTCAACAAATGCTGTAGAATAAAAAACTGCTCACCCCTTCAATCCCCTGCTGAACCAGATGTTTAGAATTGGTCCCCCATTGATCTTAGCTTGCATACGGCCAAGTGATAATGCCAGTAGTATAGCATAAATTGCTATTCGGAATTAGTGACTTTTAAAAATACCTTTATTTTGTTATAGTGTGGGTATAGGTATGTTCATACCAAAAAAGGTGTACTACAATTTCAAAAGGATTTATATATAAATTTCTTTTGACAGGGGAGTAGTGACCCCTGGTAAACACATATGCTAGTGACACAGAAAAAACTGTCAATCGATTCAGGTGGATCGAGGATCAAATTGAAAAATAGTACACGGTCTGAGGAGGGCAGGGCAGACAAGATGCTTACCCTAAAAGCCCTAAAAACTGCTCAGCCCAGGGTAACCCCCTGATGGTGGAGGTTCCCTGTCCCCGAACCTAGGACTGTCAAATCCCTAGATTAACCCTGACCAGGGAAAGATAATGGAAATACGGTGACAGTATCAAAAAATAAATGTATATATAACGGAGGGGACCGGTGGTTCAGATGACCAGGGTCACCACCCTTCCTCTCCGGAATTCAAAAATAAATACAAACAAGTGGGTGGCAGGGGGTCCAGATGCTCTGGGGATCACCATTCCACTCCAATACACAGTACGCACGTTTTAAAATATGCCCATCTTATAACACAGACCTCGACGCGTTTCACCTGTATACGAACAGGCTCATCAGGAGGTGGTTAAACATTTGGACAAAGTCCAGCAAAGATGTAGATGTGACCAATGATACAAAATTGACAATATAATTAAACCGATACTTAGCTATAGATGGTCAATGGAGGGAGCGTGGATATAGTATTACCAAGGGCAAGATAACTACATCAACACGTGATACATAGTGCTGGTGCTGGCCAAAACTCCCCCAGTAGCCTGCTTTGGGCCCAGTAGTATAGCACATGACGTCTGAGTGCTGCATCCAGTGAGTGGCCTCAGTGGTCCTACTACTGGCGTCATCATTTGCTTGATAGCTTGTAAATGAAGACCTGTGGAAGACCGCCAATGCATCAGTACTGGATCAGCAAGGGGTTAAAGGTGACTGAGCAGTGTTTTTTTATATGCCCCAAGGGGTCTGGCAACTCGCATGACACAAGCAGTGCATTAGCATAATCATTTTCTCATGCTGACAAGAATGTATTTTTAATGCAAATGTTCATTAATGGTTTTGTTATGGAAACCATGTTAATACATCCATATCCTGACCTGACATAATAGTGTATACATAGCCATTAGGCAGACCTATTGGCAACAATTAGTGTTGTCTCATGGTGGAAGAATACAGTCATTTGGGCTATTGTGAGCCCAAATTGTTGGCTAGGGTTCCAGAGTTGGAGCCTGCAGCCTTCCAGTATGTCCATCTCTTCTTTTAGTAGGGTAGGGTTGATTGTACAAGCCAAGCTTGGTTACTGCCGTCAATAAATGTTTGGTCACCTTTAGGCTTGTGGACCCTTTTTGTCAATGACGTTATCGATGGACAGTAATGAGTATTTAAAGAAGGCCTCCACCCAAACCTTACAACGTTTGTTGCAAATTTTTTGCCACTTCAATCGCCTGTACGGAATAAGCCTAAATGCTGCAATATCCAAAAGACACCGTTGGGCTCTTCCTTAAAGTTTACATAAAACCTATTCTAAATGTCCTAAAATCTATATATGTAATATACTTTCTTTTTTTTTTCCTTACGTTTTCTTTGTGACATGGGCACCTCTAGCACTTTGGAATCCGTACACTGGTACACCAACATGTCAGCGGTGTACGGATTCCACTGCGGGGCTACAGTGAGCTAGCAATGTACAGGCAGGAGCACATGTCACTGCTGCTCCTGCCTGCGCCCGCTCCGCTTGTCAAAAGCTCTGCAGAGCACATCACTGGTCTGCTATGCCAGGCTTCAGTTGAGCAGGCGCAGCCAGCAGCAGCAATGTACCTTGCCGAGCTCCTGCCTGCGCTCACTCGCTTTGCATACCTCATCGATGCAAGTACCGGTATATTATAAATATACATTTTATCACATTTAGGGTAGGTTTTAATAAAGTTTAGGTACACTTTAAGCTTTTCCCATGGATTTTATATGCCATATGTACATTTACATACCATTCTGTTACTTTCCATAGTGCTTAATTGAGTGCATGTTGTGTAAACTATAGCAGAAGTCCTTACATTACATATTAACAGTTTGTCCTGTAGAATTGGTAATCAAATTTTCTGCTCATGTTTGACGTACACCAGGTTTGTGATTGACTTTGATATGTCATTTGCATAATCTGTGGGTGGATTACTTATAGCTGTCCTAACTCTTTCTGATTATAGCTCTGCTTACATTAATACTAATATTAAAATATGTTATGCTTTGGCTAAAAGACTTATATCTATTGAGTTATGGGTTAACAGACCTTTCTTAGCCACATATGGTTATAAGCCACCTTTTTGGACAGACTGGCTTACAGTCTAGTAAGCTGAAGATGTGTTGGCAGATCAGTGGACATGTCCCTGGATACAAACATAAAGCCTTTATATGTACTTTCAACACCCAGTGCATTCATTGACTTGCATTGTTTATGGATGCATGATCAAACATTTTGAGCGCCCTGTAATGTCTTAAGAGGTTCTCCTACCATAAGAGCTCATGACCTATCCACAGGATCATTGGTTAGTATATTATTGACTGATGGGAACCCACCGGTCAGAGTGGTTATCACACATGTTCCATTCATCACTATAGAACTGCTGAAGAGAAACTACCACAGCACTGTCTTCATCAGTCCATAGAGATGAATGGAGTGGCAGCATACGTGAAGATTTCTCTGAAGATTGCAGGACCCCATTACCTTGATTGGTGGTGGTACCTGCAGTCGGGCCCCCAACAATCTGGTATTTATCACCTATCTTTATGGTGGGACAAACCTCCTTTGATGCCTGTAAGACTTAAACAGGTTACTAAAAATGTAAGGGGTTGGCCACTTTCTGGTTACTGTTGACAAGTGTGTATGTAAGATGACAATATGACATTTACTAATATAGCCTTGGTTGATATTCTGTGCTGTCTGCTATGTTTCATAAGCCATGTCCCCTCATTGGGCAAATCTTATGTGATGTCTGCATAGAGGTCCTGTCTATAATGTGGCTGCCGATGAAGCGTCATGTGGCCAGACACATCCCTCACCCTTCTCCATTCAAACTGCATCTGTGCTAAACTTCCAAGTGCAAGAGCAGATGGCATGTGCAGTGTACTTGAATGCAGGAGACTAAGGGTACTTTCACACTAGCGTTATTCTTTTCCGGTATTGAAATCCGGTAAAGGGTCTCAATACCAGTTTTGTCCTAATCCATTGTGAATGGAAAGCAATCTGTTCAGTATGCATCAGGATGTCTTCCGTTCCGTCTCTTGTACGGTATTTGACCATTTTTTTCCTGCCAAAATCCCAGAACACTACCACACTTGCCGAATCCGGAAATTGCCACATTGCCGGATCCGGTTTTCCAGTCTGCGCCAGGACATTGGAGGAGCTATTTTTGCTTTTGATCTTAAAAAAAAAAAAAAAAAAAACGTTATTCCAAATGATACCAGATGAGACGGATCCGGAAAAAACTGATTTCCGTTTGCATACAGTTTGCCGTATCCAGCAGGGAGTTCCGTTGCCGGAACTGCCTGCCGGATCCGAACAACGCTAGTTAGTGTACCTACATTTTATTGACAGGACTTATGCCCGGAAAGCACAAAAGACTTGGCCAACAACCGGGCATACTTTATGAAATATAGAAAATGCCACCAAATTTCAACTGAGACTTTATTAGTATATCATATAATCATCTTACAAACACATTGGTCAACCATAACCAGAAAGTGGCCAGACCCTGTAATAAAGCACGTATAATAGTTTAGATTTTCTGATGTGGTGTAGTTGCTGCTTCAGAACACATAAAGAGCATGTATCATGAAGAACACCCTCTAAATAAACCAGTGTGCCAAAGATTGTGCTCACTGTATGTAAGCTAGTGCCTCTGAGCCCAAATGCAAATAGGGTTAGTGTCTTCTTGTGATGTGCCAAGAAGGTCCTCTTTTCAAGGCCTCCTTCATCTTCTTACAGATGACCTAAGAGTAAAGCATCTTTTTTTGTTACAGATACCATTTACAAACTGTAAAGTTGATTCAGCAAGTGATAATATGAAAGGCTTTCTACCCGCATATAGGTTAGGACGTACAGGTGGTGCACCTCATAGTCCATCTAATCTGAGATTCTGGTTATGTGGTTGTATCCCGGTTGCGATGTAATTTAGGAACTAATCCACTAAGATTTAGCAACAAGTCATTCCTGGAAAGACTCCCTTAGTAGCGCTGTAGCAATGCATGAAATTGAATTGAATATTTGTTTTCCATCATTTATTGTGTTTCTCTAAAGATGAAAATGTACTAATGTTCTATGGCGTTGACTAAGCTAAAACCTACAATTCTAGAATATTACTCAGCCGCGTTCCATCATTGCACCCAATCCATTAGGATCCTGAATGTCTCCTATGTTCAGTTTATGCTTCTAGTGTAATTGAAACTTGTAGCATAGCACATCTCGAGAATGCTACAGATATCCAAGGACAACCATAGAACAATGAGCTCGATGCATGTTATATTCTTGGATAACTTGTGACACTCCACTAGAAAGTGCACTTTCAGCTGGGAATAAACAAAGCTGATCGTAGACCTTATAATAAAGAAAAGAGAAAAAAGTTGAAAAATACATAAAATTTTGGTATAATAAAGAAAATCCATGGTTTTATTGCAGTAGCCCCAACCTGGATAGAAAACCAGCATTTTACACATTTAACTATGAAAATATTTAAGGGCAACTGTCTGCAGATTTGTACCCATGAAACTGGCTCACAGCTGAAGCCATCTGTGTTGGTCCCATGTTCATATGTATGTGCCCGCATTGGTGAGAAAAAAGTTTTAATATATGCTAATGAGCCTCTAGGAGCAATGGGGGCTCTGCTTTCTCTGCAGCCGCCACACCTTCTGCACTTTAACAGGGCCAGGTGTGATGACGTGGCGTGCGGCAGTTGCAGAGATAGCAGAGGCTCTAGGTGAAATGGCAACGTCCCCGTTGCTTCCATAAGCAAATTTCCATATATTAAAAACAAAGCTGCCAAGTGTACATGTAACAGATTAGCCAGTTTCATTGCTACAAGTCTGCTGACAGATGCACTTTAAAGGATAACTGTCATATTTTCAGCAAAAAATCTATTTTAGCATATGTTACTGCTGCAGCAGCATTATGCATAAAGCAATCTTTAGTTTCTTCACTTACCACTGTTTTCCTTGAGTTTTCCCCTTAGTAACGGCTGTTTTGAATCCTACATTATTAGGACCTTCTCAAGATGGCTCCTCTGCCAGTTCTCTGAGGCCAAAACTGCCTTCCCTCAGGTCACATACAAACTTGCTGTAGCCAGCAGCTCCCTGCCAGCCAATCAGATTGGATTACTGAGAGACACGCCTCCTCACTCTGAAGCCTAATGCAGGCATGCAGTGTGAAGAACCGCCCCTCTGTCTTCCTAGCCGGAGACAGATGAGCCATAGCAATGGTCTTTTAAGGGAGCAGTGGAAAGGGACAGGGGTCATTAATGAAAGCTGGTATTATAAGGTAATTACAGATCTTTTGGCAATCATTGACAGACCAACTCAGGTATACATGCCTAGCTCTAATAAACTGGCAAATAAAAAAAAAAAATGACAGTTATCCTTTAAGGTGGCCATTCACACTACATGAATGTTGGCAGGACCGTGCCAACCATCTGCTCTATATGCAGGTGTCTCAACTCTCCGATGGCAGCTGTGTGGGGAAAGAAGGATCCTTTTGTTCTCATGTGGCATGCATTGGTATGAGCTGGTCAGGAGGAATAGCCGTTGCCCAAATTGATGACTATCTGAATGGCCAGCTTTACTATTTTTTACATATACAGTTGCAAGAAAAAGTATATGAACTATTTGGAATTATATGGATTTCTGCACAAATTGGTCATAAAATGTGATCTGATCTTCATCTAAGTCACAACAATAGACTATCACAGTCTGCTTAAACTAATAACACACAAAGAATTAAATGTTACCATGTTTTTATTGAACACACCATGTAAATATTCACAGTGCAGGTGGAAAAAGTATGTGAACCCTTGGATTTAATAACTGGTTGAACCTCCTTTGGCAGCAATAACTTCAACCAAATGTTTCCTGTAGTTGCAGATCATACGTGCACAACGGTCAGGAGTAATTCTTGATCATTCCTCTTTACAGAACTGTTTCAGTTCAGCAATATTCTTGGGATGTCTGGTGTGAATTGCTTTCTTGAGGTCATGCCACAGTATCTCAATCGGGTTGAGGTCAGGACTCTGACTAGGCCACTCTAGATGGCGTATTTTGTTCTGTTTAAGCCATTCTGTTGTTGATTTACTTCTATGCTTTAGGTCGTTGTCCTGTTGCAACACCCATCTTCTGTTGAGCTTCAGCTGGTGGACAGATGGCCTTAAGTTCTCCAGCAAAATGTCTTGATAAACTTGGGAATTCATTTTTCCTTCGATGATAGCAATCCGTCCAGGCCCTGACTCAGCAAAGCAGCCCCAAACCATGATGCCCCCACCACCATACTTCACAGTTGGTATGAGGTTTTGATATTGGTGTGCTGTGCCTCTTTTTCTCCACACCTAGTGTTGTGTGTTTCTTCCAAACAACTCAACTTTGGTTTCATCTGTCCACAGAATATTTTGCCAGTACTGCTGTGGAACATCCAGGTGCTTTTGTGCAAACTGTAAACGTGCAGCAATGTTTTTTTGGACAGCAGTGGCTTCCTCTATGGTATCCTCCCATGAAATCCATTCTTGTTTAGTGTTTTACGTATCGTAGATTCGCTAACAGGGATGTTATCATATGCCAGAGACTTTTGTAAGTCTTTAGCTGACACTCTAGGATTCTTCTTCACCTCATTGAGCAGTCTGCGCTGTGCTCTTGCAGTCATCTTTACAGGACGGCCACTCTTAGAGAGAGTAGCAGCAGTGCTGAACTTGTTCCATTTATAGACAATTTGTCTTACCGTGGACTGATGAACAGCAAGGCTTTTGGAGATACTTTTATAACCCTTTCCAGCTTTATGCAAGTCAACAATTCTTAATCATAGGTCTTCTGAGAGCTCTTTTGTGTGAGGCATCATTCACATCAGGCAATGCTTCTTGTGAAAAGCAAACCCAGAACTGGTGTGTGTTTTTTATAGGGCAGCTGTAACAAACACCTCCAATCTCATCTCTTTGATAGGACTCCAGTTGGCTGACACCTCACTCCAATTAGCTCTTGGAGATGTCATTAGTCTAGGGGTTCACATACTTTTTCCACCCGCACTTTGAACGTTTACATGGTGTGTTCAATAAAAACATGGTAACATTTAATTTTTTGTGTGTTATTAGTTTAAGCAGACTGTGATTGTCTATTGTTGTGACTTAGATGAAGATCAGATCACATTTTATGACCAATTTGTGCAGAAATCCATATCATTCCAAAGGGTGCACATACTTTTTCTTGCAACTGTATTTGTGTGTGTGTGTGTGTGTATGTATATATATATATATATATATATATATATATATATATATATATATATATATATATTATAATATAGTCTCCCAACCTGAAGCCCTCAGCAATACATTAATATAAAGCAAAGTTCTACACAGAATAGTCCCTGTGAAGTTTTTCTATAGAGAAATGAGAAGACGTGTATGGCTTGCATTGGGTTGAGGGTTTTAGACTACATGCTCTGCTTCACACCATTAATGTTTTCTCCTTGCTATTTATTTGCAGTGATGTCATTGCATGACCGTGGCATGATACGCCGTCAGATTTTGCATGAAAGTTTGTGTTCGGACGGCCTAACCAGCAGACTAACCATCATTAGGGGCAGTGGTCTAACCTATGCTTGCTTAATGCTTCTACTTGAAGCACTTTGCACCTTTTGTCACAGCTTGGCATCAAGGTATTGTGCTTTTCTTTCTTTATGTATCTTAAGAACAAAATGCACCTCATATGCATCAGATTCCTAGCATGTAGCCTATTACGCTACCATTTAATGCTGTTGCCTCTTCAATATAGGGGTGTATAATCATAAACTGAGCTGCTAGACGTGCTGCACCCGATATAAGCCAACACTGGTTATGGGCAAGGCTGCCTTCAAGCTTCATAACGTGGACCGCACATTTAACCACTTGTACACACTAAAATGGCAGCAAAGAAGGAGTGGCGATTGTACACGTATAGGTTTCTTGTACACTTCCTTTGTATAGACCAATGAGTACATTTTGTGAATATGACTGTTTACATTTTCATGTTCTCGTTTTCTTAAAAACAAGATTTTATTTTAAATTATATTCTACAGCTTCTTGTATCGATTTCCCAATATCCTTTCTATGGACTTCATTTGCATATACTTACTGCCTTAGCCCTTATTTAAATAAACCATGCTCGTAGGTTAATGTATTTGTACTAACACTTCTTGTATTTCTATAAATCTCTTTGTATTTAGACACAACGAGTCTCCGGCTCCAGTTTTGCCTGTTTTATTGTATAGATTAAAATGCAACTTTTTACCGCAGTATTACTTTATATAGAACATTTACTTTTTTTTTTTTTAATACTGATACCGATGCAAGCTTTAATGTGCGTTTTATTTCAGCTGTTATCAGGCTGTAAAGTATAGGAGTCCATTAAGCATGGGGGGGTTGGTGCTGATGGGATATTGTATGTACGACTTAGAAATGCAGTTCTGGTATGATTTAGTAAATTTCGCTGTTTCAAACTTAGAACTATAATCATGACATGGAGACCCTTTTATCAAAATGGCAAATTAAATTCTGAGCAACTTTTGTAATGTCGCTGCAACTTCCGTCCAATGGGAGAGGCTTGGAGCGTTGTTGTTGTACCATAGTCTGTCAAGCATGATGGATTATGTCTACCCAGCATGCACTAGTTTTCCTTTGTACTCTAGTTGCTTGCCCATTTTTGTTGTAGTTATTTGTTTTAAAATTAGAAAGTGACTATAAAAATCATATTATAATTTCTATTCATTAACATTGTGTGTACACCACATGAATGGAACTGAAGGAGAATACCCATAAGCACTGCATCTGTGGTACATAGTATAACATTTTGGAATTGACATTTTGGTGACTAGACATCGTGTATATAGGATGAATGATTACTGTCATTACGAACATAAAATGTACATTTTTCAGTCAATTCTTTCAGTGTAACCAGAAGTGTACTTTTGTTAAGGAACTTGTAAATAAACTATTTTAAATGAAATTTATTCTGTGTAATCTGTGATTCCTTTTATTGGGTCGTTCACATTGCCAAAACTGCAGAATCCACCTCCCATTGTTTTCAGGCCGTGGATAATGGCTGAAGCTAGTCCAAAAAAGGACACATACTTTCTATAAACCGCGGGTGCGTGAATGGCAGAGCAACCTCCCATCGAAAACAATGAGAGGCGGATTCTGTGCGGCCTCCCGCACCAGCATATGGTCTCACAAGGGGTCTGAGGATCTCATCTCGGTACCTAATGGCAGTCAGGCTACCTCTGGCGAGCACATGGAGGGCTGTGCGGCCCTCCAAAGAAATGTCACCCCACACCATTACTGACCCAATGCCAAACCGGTCATGCTGGAGGATGTTGCAGGCAGCAGAACGTTCTCCACGGCGTCTCAAGACTCTGTCACGTCTGTCACATGTGCTCAGTGTGAACCTGCTTTCATCTGTGAAGAGCACAGGGCGCCAGTGGCGAATTTTCCAATATCGGTGTTCTCTGGAAAATGCCAAACGTCCTGCACGGTGTTGGGCTGTAAGCACAACCCCCACCTGTGGACGTCGGGCCCTCATATCACCCTCATGGAGTCTGTTTCTGACCGTTTGAGCAGACACATGCACGTTTGTGGCCCGCTGGAGGTCATTTTGCAGGGCTCTGGCAGTGCTCCTCCTTTTCCTCCTTGCACAAAGACGGAGGTAGCGGTCCTGCTGCTGGGTTGTTGCCCTCCTACGGCCTCCTCCACGTCTCCTGATGTACTGGCCTGTCTCCTGGTAGTGCCTCCATGCTCTGGACACTACGCTGACAGACACAGCAAACCTTCCTGCCACAGCTCGCATTGATGTGCCATCCTGGATAAGCTGCACTACCTGAGCCACTTGTGTGGGTTGTAGACTCCGTCTCATGCTACCACTAGAGTGAAAGCACCGCCAGCATTCAAAAGTGACCAAAACATCAGCCAGGAAGCATAGGAACTGAGAAGTGATCTGTGGTCACCACCTGCAGAACCACTCCTTTATTGGGGGTGTCTTGCTAATTGCCTATAATTTCCACCTGTTGTCTATCCCATTTGCACAACAGCATGTAAAATTGATTGTCACTCAGTGTTGCTTCCTAAGTGGACAGTTTGATTTCACAGAAGTGTGATTGACTTGGAGTTACATTGTGTTGTTTAAGTGTTCCCTTTATTTTTTTGAGCAGTGTACTTATTCTGTAACAACACGTTATTGCCTATCCTTTGGATAGAGGATATTAGTTAGATCTGTGGGGGTTTGGCCACTGGATCCCCCCCTAGTGGGAGAACTGAGGTCCCATGTCTCGTTTTGATTGGCGCAGCCTTTGAGCATGTACGCCACGTATCCAATCAAACTACGAACACAGGACTCTGTTCTAATGATCATTTGGGATCCCAGTGGTCAGACTCCCCAACCACCCTGACAGTTATCTCCTGTCTAGTGGATAATTGGTTCTTCATGGGTGCCATGGATGCCTCTAACAGGTGTCATTACACCAGTGTTTCTCAAAAAGTGGGGCGCGCCCCCCAGGGGGGCCGCCAGGCTCCGTGAAGGGTACCTCGTTCAGGGCCGGCCTTTGGGGTGTGCGAATTTCTTCTGTATAATGCCGGCAGGCAGGCCGGGTGGCCGGCGCGTCCCTCAGTGATGTCACGTGCCTGCGCCGCCTGCTTTATGAATGAAGCAGGCGACGCAGACAAGTGACGTCACTGAGGGACGTGCTGGCCGCCCGGCCCGCCTGCCGGCATTATACAGAAGATATACGGTACTATTAGGAGTGAGGGGGGCATGTTTAATAACTTTAAACGGTGGCGGCGGGCACACGGAATCGGTGGATGGCACAGTTAAGGAGTGGGGGTCTGTGGATGGCACTGTTATGGGCTGGGGGGGCACTGTGGATGGCACTGTTATGGGGTGGGGGGTCTGTGGATGGCACATATATAACAGTGCCAGCCACAGATCCCCCTGTAACAGTGCCAGCCACAGATCCCCCCCCATAAGTGTCCGTCATCCACAGATCCCCCCCCATAAGTGTCCGTCATCCACAGATCCCCCCCATAAGTGTCCGTTATCCACAGATCCCCCCCATAAGTGTCCGTTATCCACAGATCCCCCCATAAGTGTCCGTCATCCACAGATCCCCCTATAAGTGTCCGTCATCCACAGATCTCCCCATAAGTGTCCGTCATCCACAGATCCCCCCCCATAAGTGTCCGTCATCCACAGATCCCCCCATAAGTGTCCGTCATCCACAGATCCCCCCATAAGTGTCTGTCATCCACAGATCCCCCCATAAGTGTCTGTCATCCACAGATCCCCCCATAAGTGTCCGTCATCCACAGATCCCCCCCATAAGTGTGCGTCATCCACAGATCCCCCCCATAAGTGTCCGTCATCCACAGATCCCCCCCATAAGTGTCCGTCATCCACAGATCCCCCCCATAAGTGTCCGTCATCCACAGATCCCCCCATAAGTGTCCGCCATCCACAGATCCCACCATAAGTGTGTGTCCGATCCACATTTCTTTCTTTTTTTATTCTCTTATACGTTAATAAGGATAGTGTTATGCAGAGGTGTACTTATAACAATTTTATAGACAAATTATACTATTTACAGTCGCGTGGGGGGCGCGAAATGTTTTCTTCTTCCTAGGGGGGGCATGACAGAAAATAATTGAGAAGCACTGCATTACACCAACCCCTTTTGCCTTTTTACCTTCAGGCTGGGTTTCCATGAGATGGCCAATGGTTTGAAAAATTGGTGGGTAAATAGAGGTATAACCTTCAAATTTGTGCAGCCATTGGCTGTTGTGAGTTGCTGGGGTTTCAGCAGGCCTTATCTGAACTCAGAGTAGTGAACATCAAGGTAAAAACAAGCTTTGCACATGGACACTTGAGTAATAAAAAGCTCTTTACTATCCAAAGTTTCTTCAGTTGTAATGCTGTAAGGCCGGGTTCACATCACTGTTATGTTTTCCGTACTTCTCATCCATCAGACGAACAGAAAAATAAAAAAGATTCCTTTATTTTGATCATCCAATGTGCTCATTTTGCATCTGTTTGCTCCTTTTTTTGTCAGTTCCATCAGAGATCAGTTATTTTAGAAAAATGACTTCTTCTCCTGTCTAAAATAATGGATCTCTCCGCTCAATAACTACCACATTTGCACAGGCTTTTAGCAGAGTAGAGCAACCCGATGCAGGAGCTTAAATAGCACATCGCCACGCCACTAAAGCTTTGTATAGCACGTTGGTGATGTGCTACGCCAGGCTTTAACAAAGCAGCCCTGCAGAGTACAGCACTCACCGTGGCCCCAGTGGAATCCGTACACCAGGACAAGTCTGACATGTCAGGAGTGTACAGATTCCAAAGCACCTTAACTTCGGGTGCCTATTTTGCTAGAAAAAATAAAGTATATTAGAAATATTCCTGTAAAATAGGTTTATGTAAAAGTTTAGGGACACATTAATTGAAAATTAGCTTAGAAAATACAGAAAAAAAATCTAACCGGTGATGTGAGGCCAAACTGATGCATAGTGGCATTGTGTATTTACTTTATTTTCACACTTACACACTCCTCCAGAAACTTTGGAACCAATTCTTTACATTTCTGTACTGAAACTTCATACAGATAAGATAAACTGTGAACAAGATGTGCTAATCTGACGCCCACTGGGTGAGAATCTACATTGGCGTGCAAACGTTTCGGCACTCCTGGTCATAATTATTGTTACTATGAACAGTTAAGCAAGTTGAAGATGAAATGATCTCCACAAGGCATATAGTTAAAATGAAACATTCTCTTTGTATTTTAAGCCAAAAATATTTTTTATTTACATCTTTTACATTTTAAAAATAACAAAAAAAATAAAAAGGGTTTGAAGCAAATCTTTGACCACCTTACATGGTTAGTACCTGGTAGCACCCCCTTTGGCAAGTATCACAGCTTATAATTGCTTCTTGTAGCCAGCCAAGAGCCTTTCAGTTCTGGTTTGAGGGATTGTTATCCATTCTTTTTTGCAAGTCTTACACTTCTGTGACATTCTTGGACCTTCTTGCATGCACTGCTCTTTTGAGGTCTATCCACATATTTTCAATGATGTTCAGATCAGGGGAATGTGATGGCCATGGTAACACTTTCATCTACCTTTTTTGAGCTAGTCCATTGTGGATTTTGAGGTGTGTTTAGGATCATTATCCATTTGAAGCCATCCTTTTTTTCAACTTCAGTTGTTTTTTTTTTTACAGGTGGTGTTATGTTTACTCCCAGAATTTGCTGGAATTTCATTTAATCAATTCTTCCCTCTACCTGTAAAATGTTCCCCGTGCTGTTGGCTGCAACACAACTCCAAAGCATAATTGATCCACACCCATGCTTTATGGTTGGAGAGGGTTTTCATGAAGTTGTGCCTTTTTTTCTCAAAACATACCTTTGCTCATCAGGCCAAAGAGTTCTATTTTAACCACATCTGTCCACTGGTCTTGTTTACAAAAAGGATCAGACTTCTTTAGATGTTCTTGTGCAAACTTCTGACACTGAATTTCATGGTGAGGATGCAGGAGGAGGCAGGTTTTCTTCAGATTTTTCCATGAAGGCCATATTTCTTCAGGTGTTGCTGAACAGTAGAACAATGTACCTCAACTCCAGAGTCTAAATCTTCCTGAAGGTCTTTTGTAGTCAAGCGGGGGTTCTGATTTGCCTTTCTAGCAATCATACAAGCAGCTGTTTCTTAAATTTTTCTTGGTCTTCCATACCTTTTCTTGACCTCCACTGTTCCTGTTAACTGCCATTTCGAAATGAGGATATGGCAACCTGAAAACACTTTGCTATCTTATTATAGCCTTCTCCTGCTTTGTGAGCCTCAACCATTTTCATTTTCAGAGTGTTAGGCAGCTGCTTAGAAGAACCCATGGCTGCAGTTTTTTTTGGGACAAGGTTAGAGGAGTCTGGGTGTTTATAAAGCTTTGAAATTTGCATCACCTGCACTTTACTAATGATGATTGTGAACAAGCCTTAGCCCTAACAGGCTATTTAAGGTTTTTTTTATGAGATTTTAATACTGATGACCTATGTCCAGGATAGGTCATCTGTATCTGAAAGGTGGGGGTCCGACACCTGGGACACCCCCACACCACCACCACTGATCAACTATTCGAGAAGGCAGTAGTGCCTCAGCTAGGCCAGCAATGACACATTCATCGGTCAGGTGGCCTAGGTGCAGCTTAGCCCCATAGAAGTGATTGGGGCTGAGCTGTGATACCAAGCATAGCTGCTATGCAATGTATAGTGCTGTGCTTTGTAAGTAGGGAGAAGGCAGCAGCGCTCACAGCTGATCAGATGGGGTTTCAGGGGTCATCATCAGTTATAAAAACCCTTTTAAGGTCTGACACCTCGGTCAAAGTTATCTCAGCACTCAAATATCCTTGTGTTCCCATACTTTTGCAAGGTACTCTTTGTACAAAACTAAAATAATACACTGATATTGCTTAAAATGTTGAAAAGTGTGTTTCACCTTTAACTTTATGCCTTTTGGAGATCATTTCATATATTTAACTTGCGGATTGGGGTGGTACTATCTGTCCTTGGGGAGAGAGAACCTTAATTGGAATGAGGAGACTTATAGGCCATACATGCTCCTGGGAAGAAAGGGATGCAAATGAGCTCTTAACAAGATCTGACTCTAATGCCACCAGAAGTAAGGCAGCTATCCTAAAAGTCAATGTTTGACCCTTTAAATAGGCCTTTGAGACATGACTTGGATATTAAATGAGCCAGCACCTCATCTGCAGACAGCAGTTTTGGGGTGATTGCACCTCATCAGTGCAGAGCAGAGAGTACTGGCTTAACTGGGTGGGAGGTCTAAGTCAGGATCTTCACCTTGCTTAACTGTTCACTGTAATAGTAATATTGTCTGGGGATGCCCAAACATTTACATGCCAGTGTAATTAAGTATTTTATCAATGTGTAATCTCTCTTCCTGTTTATGGATGATCGAAGGGATGTGCATAATCACCCTATGAACCTGAGCAAGCTCCCCCTTTGACAGTTGCCAATAGCATTGACGATACTGTAGCAAACAATGCAGAAAGGAAGCCGTCTGAACGCTATACAACTCAAGGTCTGGGCTCTTCTGTCCTTGCATGGACATGTGAATTTCATTTTTATTAGAGGTGGGACGACGAATCCGTCTAATCTTGCTGGATTCGAAGGATTTGTGGACTCGAATCCCGACCTCATTTACAAAATTCGAATCCAACGAATCCTGGGACAGCGATACAGATGCCTTGCCTGTGCTGCAGCAGGAGAGGGAGATGAGTGTCTGCTGGGACTCGAATCCACGACCTTCTGTATCAGAGGCAAGGCACTTACCCACACAGCTATAAGAGCTGCATAGCCACTGACTGAAAAAATATGAGCTCAGCTCTGCTACATCTATATATTGAAGTATTACTGTACAGTAGATAGAGATATAGCAGGGCTGAGTGTGCTGGGGCAGCTGTCATATATAAAGATATAGCAGAGCTGAGTGTGCTGGGGCAGCTGTCATGTGTATAGATGTAGCAGAGCTGGGTGTGCTGGGGCAGCTCTTATGTGTATAGATGTAGCAGAGCAGCGTGTGCTAGGGCAGCTATCATATATAGCGATATAGCAGAGCTGAGTGTGCTGGGGCAGCTATCATATATAGCAGAGCTGAGTGCTGGGGCAGCTGTCATGTGTATAGATGTAGCAGAGCTGGGTATGCTGGGGCAGCTGTTATGTGTATAGATGTAGCAGTGCTGAGTGTGCTGGGGCAGCTGTCATATAGAGATATAGCAGAGCTGAGTGTGCTGGGGCAGCTGTCGTGTATAGATGTACACTGGCTATCAAAACTTTAACAGTCTACAGTAGAAGTCTCATATTTTTTCAGGCAGTGGCTATGCAGCTCTTATAGCTGTGTGGTTAAGTGCCTTGCCTCTGATACAGAAGGTCGTGGGTTCGAGTCCCAGCAGAAACTTTTCTGAAATACCCAAGCACTGACTCCATAAATGGACATACAGCGCGGGACACAGACCGGAAGAGGCCTGCATCGCATCGCTGACGTGGAGGTAAGTATAAGTGTTTATTTTTAATACCAGACTGTTATTGCCACATGAGGGGGGGACAGAAGGCACTTTATACTGGCACATTGGGAGGGGGGGAGATGGCACTGATACTGGCACATTGGGGGGGAGGGCACTATGATACTGGCACATTGGGGGGGGGAGATGGCACTATGATACTGGCACATGGGGGGGGGGCACTATGATACCGGCACATTGGGGGGAGATGGCACTATGATACTGGCACATGGGGGGGGTTTGGCACTATGATACTGGCACATGGGGTGGGAGGGGGGTGGGAAGGAGAGAGGCACTTGATACTGGCACATTGGGAGGGGGGAGATGGCACTATGATACTGGTACAATGGGGCGGGAGATGGCACTATGATACTGGCACATGGGGGGGAGGAGAGAGGCAAAATACTGGCACATATGGGGGGAGATGGCACTATGATACTGGCACATGGGGAGGTGGGTGGGAAGGAGAGGCACTTGATACTGGCACATTAGGGGGGGGAGATGGCACATAGGGGGGAAGGAGAGAGGCACTTGATACTGGCACTTAGGGGGGGGGGCGCGAGATGGCACTATGATACTGGGACATGGGGGGGGGAGAGAGAGGCACTTGATACTGGCACATGGGGGGGGTTCGCACTTGATACTGGCACATGGGGGGGCATCTATGGGGACACTTACTGGCACATTATTGGGGGGCATTATGGGGGTCCCTTTTTACTGGCACATTATTGGGGGACACTATGGGGGCATCTACAGAGGCCACAAAGAAGGGGTATTTTATATGGGGGGGCTCTGTGTGGTACTAGTATTATCCGGGGGTTTATTGGTTTCTGCAGTATTGTATTGAAGAGCACAGTGGCACAGTATTGTGGTAGGATGATTTGTCCAAAAGATGCGAGAATGATCGAAAAGTAGTTAACTAAGATATTTTTTTTGTCAAACTGCTGAGACGAAAAATGGCTGAAAACTGGAGGTCTGATCTGAAGGTCTGAAAGGAGAAGATAAGGAAAGAGAACATCTACTTCAAAGAGACATCACTGGATGTAAGAGGTATGTGTGCTGTATTAGGCCTCAAGCACACGACCGTTGTTTGGGTCCGCATCCGAGCCGCCGTTTTGGCGGCTCGGATGCGGACCCATTCACTTCAATGGGGCCGCAAAAGATACGGACAGCACTCCGTGTGCTGTCCGCATCTGTGGCTCCGTTCCGCGGCCCCGCTAAAAAAAATAACATGTCCTATTCTTGTCCGCGCTTTGCAGACAAGAATAGGCATTTATATTGCCGACGCCCGATCCGTTCCGCAAATTGCGGAAGGCAACACGGGCGGCTTCCGTCTTTTGCGGATCCGGTCGTGTGCATGAGGCCTTATATGGTGGTGTTTTGCGTAAAAAGTCATTTTTATGTCAGAAAGATGTGACTTTTTGTCATAAAGTTGCATATATGAAAATAAAACCAACTTGTCGAGGGAACAAGTGATAGGTAAGTATTAAAACAGGATGCGTTTATTTTTATCTAATAGAAATGAGCTAAACAGCAAGTCTTTGTCAGTAAACTGACATCCAACAAAAACAAAACAATGAAAAAAACATCCCGAGACAAAAGTCGCAATTTAACCCTGGAAATGTCGCAAGGAAAGGAAATGCTGAAATGGCACATTTGGCATATAAATGTTGCAAATCAAGAGAAATAGGCGAATAATCAAGTTTATATTTTTTAAAAAGTTACATTTTAAAAGTAGTGTGCGCCTTTTGATATATGATGTGAAACAAATCACCACTTTCTAGGATGTCCTCCATGACAGCACCACATGGAGAATGTCTCCCCGCCCACTATTGGGACAGGAAACAGACAGAGGTTAAAAGTTACCCCCCACCCCACACACAGAAGTGTTTTTTCCTGTCCCAATAATGGACGGGGCAGAGATGAGGTCTCTGGAATTTTTTGGGACCTGGGCGGAGTCCAGGATCGGGGGGCATGTTCCTCTCCTTCCTCCTTTAGACGCCCTGCTAAAACCTCCTAAACTGGGGGTCCCTTAGCCTCCCAGCCCTTCTGATACCTGTCGGCCATGTGGCTGAATTCCAGGTTGGAATATACTGCCGCGGGCGGGGGATTGGTAGCCGCAAACCCGGTGGGGCTCTGGGCTCCAGACTTGCTCCTCTTGATTGCGCCGCAATCGCTGGAGGCCGCAGGTGTCAGAAGCGAAGCGTGTCTGACGTCACTTCCGCCGAAGTAAGGGCAACCGGAAGTAAGATGGCGGCATCCATAGTGGATTCCTTCAGTGGTTGGAGCGCATGTGCGTTCCACACAGACGTCCGGAAACAAGATTGCTGCGCCCTACAGCAGTTCTCATGGCTTGGGATGCTTGAGGCCTGGCTTACCGGCCTTGTGTCCCATCCGGTTGACTCTCTTAAGCCTCATGCAGACGTCCGTGGAACATGGTCTGTGAGATTCCGGACTGGCATTGCAGGAGCGCACGGCGTCATAGCAACCAATGACACAGTGCGCTCCTGCAATGCCAGTCCGGTATCTCACGGATCATGTTCCACGGATGTCTGTATGAGGCTTTAGGATGAGTCCCGGAAAAGAAGAGGAGGAGCATCGCAGCAACAGGAGGAGTAAGTGCCAAGGGCATTTAAACCTGAAGGGGGTTAGCAACAGGCTCCTTACAGATGGATTCCCCCATTAGGAGAGAGCAGTCCCCAGAGCCTCCTGTCCAGGGTCATTTGAGTAGGAAAACCAGACTTTGGTTTTAAGGGGAAAAAATAAATGTTTTCCTAAAAAAAATTGCTCGTCATGTTTCCTAGGGGGAAAAAGAGACTACTCATAAGGTGGAACCTAAAAGGAAGCCTAAAAGATGTGGTACTTGCAACAAAAGGCTTCAAGATACATACGCAAAAAAAATTATGTGCGGATTGTATCAATAAAATAATGAAAGAAGAACAGCCTTCTCTCTTAATGGACCTTAGAGCATCTGTGACATCCCTTGTACCCCCTCCTGTTATCGGTCATACCCCGAGAACTAAGGGACCTAGAGAGGTCTTAGATTCCGACTCAGAGGATGTGGAGGTACAATATACTCAGTCGGACGATGGGGATGAAGAAAAATTAGATTCTTTATCCTCCACATCTTATGATGAACAGCGGAAATACTGCTTCTCATTAGATGATATGGACTCTCTTCTTACTGCCATTCGGGAAACTATGGACATAGAAGACGAACAACAAAAAAGATCCTTTCAGGACGAAATGTTTGCAGGCTTAATAGCAAAAAAGAGAGATTTTCCCTGTAAATTCTAGTCTAAAACAAATGATTATAGAAGAATGGGAAGATGTGGAAAAGAGACTCTTTATTCCCAGGGAATTTAAGAATCGCCTAGCCTTTGATAAAGAGGAGACAAAATTGTGGGAGGAAATCCCTAAAATATATACTCCTGTGGCCAGGGTGGCTAGAAAAACGGCTTTTCCTTTTGAGGATTCATCTCAGCTAAAAGAACAAATGGATCGTAAAGCAGACGGTCTCTTGAGAAAAAAGTGGGAGACATCAGCAAGGTGTCGGTGGAAAGGTCCATGCTTTTGTGGTTGTCCCAGTTGGAAAACCATTTAAAAATTGGGACTCCCAGGGAGGATATACTGGAATCTATTCCTCTCCTTAAAATGACGACTGCACTCGTAGCAGATTCATCGGCAGAGTCAGTCAGGTTTGCGGCAAAAAAACTGAGCACTTCTGAATACGGCAAGAAGAGCCTTATGGTTAAAAAATTGGTCGGGCTACCTAGCATCTAAAAAGAAATTATGCGCGATTCCTTTCTCAGGGTGTTATGTTTTCGGCCCAGTATTAGATAATATCCTTGAAAAAGCCTCAGACAAGAAGAAAGGCTTTCCGGAAGGAAAGCCCAAGAAAAATAGAAATCGTAAAAAGTTTCAGCAAAAAAATAAAACATACAAGGACAAGGGAAAATCGGGAAGATGGTCCTATCAGAAAGAAGGAAAAGTTTTTTTTTACTTAACCCCAACAACTCCCAGAACAAACAATGACGCCAGGCTGGTGGGAGGAAGACTAAAATTCTTTCTCCCAGTATGGCGCCAGATAACTCAAAACTCGTGGGTGCTTCAAATGATACAAGAAAGCTACAGAATAGAATTTTTGTCAGTTCCTCAACAAAAATATGTGCTGACTTGATACGGAGAAAATACAACTCAAAGAAAGCTGATAGAAGACATTACAAAATAAAAAAATCTGGGTGCGGTGATTCAGGTCCCAAAACATCATGAAGGAGAGGGGTATTACTCAAGACTGTTTCTTGTAAGAAAACCGGATAGTTCGTTTAGAACCATAACATTTTTGAACAGATCAATAAAATATCGGCGCTTCAAGATGGAGTCTATCAGATCGACCACACCTCTAATTCCTCCAGGAGTGGTAATATGCACCCTAGAGCTGAAGGATGCATATTACCATGTGCCAATTCACCCAGATCACCAGAAATACTTAAGATTTGCGATAAGGGAAGAAGGAGGAGTAAATCATTATTAATTCCAATGTCTTCCACTCGGAATATCATCGGCCCCTCGGGTATTCACAAAATTAATAATAGAGATCATGGCTTTTCCCTGGATAAAGGGAATAAAAATTGTACCATATCTGGATGACTTTCTTCTAATCGTAGACTTAGTGCAGATGTTAATCGATCAGACTCAGACTGTGATCTCTCTCCTGCAAGACCTAGGTTAGATCCTAAATTGGGAAAAATCCGACCTGACACCCGATACCAGGAAAATTTTCTTACGAACTGTACTAGACTTGAGATTGCAAAAATCCTTCCTTCCGTACAAAAGACAGCAACATCTGATAGAAAAAATTGTGTTTTCAAAAGAAATCAGTTTGTACGATCAGAGAGGCAATGAGCATCCTAGGCCTGATGACAGCTTCTATCATGACTTTCCAACAGGATTTTCTCTAGGGCAGAGGGAAAAATCTTATCAATTTCAGCGGTTCACCTAAAAGGGTCAAAAAAAACAATCAGCAGATTTCCTCAGCAGGCATTACCTAGACCCAAGTGAGTGGTCCCTAAACAAACAGATTTTCCGGGATTTGACCTCGAAGTGGGGATATCCCGAAATAGACCATTTTGCCACACGGAAAAATGCTCAAACAAATTCCTTCTTCTCCCAGGATCCAGCAGACCATCTGACTGCGGTAGATGCCTTGTCCCAGCGATAGAATATGAAGCTGGCTTATGCTTTCCCCCCCCCCCCCTTCCCTCTAATTCCGGCTATTCTCAGAAAGATCAGGATGGGGTCATCAAAAGTGATTTTTATAGCCCCGTTCTGGCCGAAACAAGCGTGGTTTCCTGTCCTAACCTCATTGGCCTTGGAAGATCTGATAACTCTTCCCCTGAGACCAGATCTCCTGTCTCAGGGTCCAATTTGGAACCCAGAAATAAGCTGGCTAAAGTTAACAGCGTGGCTTCTGAAAGGGATTTTGCTTATGTCCTCCACAAATGTGCATAAACCTATGTTAAATGTAATTGTTCAAGTCATTTACCTGGTTACCAGTAGGTGGCAGCATCATTGGCAGAGATGGTCTTAATGTTATGGCAGTTCAGAGTGGAACAATCCTGTTCTATTCTCCCCCCCCCTGCTGAAGAGAGGTGGGCTATTCCGTCTTCCTGCAGCAAGGGAGGGAAAAACCTGTTGAGTTTACCCCTGTATAGGGAAGACAGCAATGACTGAGTCTCGGCTGAGACTTGGCCATTTTCCTAGTCCGAGCACCCTCAGCTCCGCTGGATGAGGAAAAGCAGAAAACTACAGACAAACTACAGAGTTCCAGAAAGAAAGCATCCCATGAGAATCCATCTGTGAGATAAGTCCAGAGACCTAGGAGAAGCTATTCCTCCCCAGCTAGTCTGTTCCCCACACAGCAGAGGTCGCATTTAAAGCAGAAGCACTCATTCCTGCCAATCATTGCCAAAACCTGCTGGGACCAAGAGACCAAAGCTGTATATTGCTTGGATGCAAATTATTTCAAGTAAAGCAACGTTTGAACTTCATCTAAAGATCTGGACATAATTTCTTCTGCAAAATTCCTCTATTACCCCTACTATCACTACACTCAAATTTATTGCAAGTGAGCCAGGAGCCAGGAGCCCAGCCATACCCAGGTAGGAGACACCGTGACACAACTACCACAAAACTATAGAGATATTATAGACCATTACACCACTCTGGCATTTCTAATAGGGGACGTGCATTCTAACACCTTGGAGGGGCCCTGGGATAGTACCCTGCGCACGCTGCAATTGGCGTCACGACAAATACAGAACATTAACAACCCATATTCTGGCCATTGCACTTCCGGGTTTGGGGGAAATCCTGAACTTTCTACAAGATCGCTTTAATAGGGGTCTTAGACCCAGCACCCTAAAAGTCCAGATAACAGCCTTGAGCTGGTTTCTAAACTGTTCTCTCTGGCAGAAAATAGATTGATAAGCAGGTTTATTAAAGCAACCACATGGATTAGGCCAACTCTAAAATCCTCAGTCCCACCTTGGGACCTGACAATAGTTCTCAATGGTTTAATAAAGGAACCCTTTGAACCTATGCAAAATAGCTCTTTAAAACATCTATCCCAAAAAAACGGTCTTCCTAGTGGCAATTACATCGGCCCGTAGGTTAGGTGAAATTCAAGCTTTAACCACCCGAGAACCTTACCTTAAAATTTTAGAGGACAGGGTCATCCTTAGACTAGATCCAAACTTCTTACCAAAGGTAGGTTCTACGTTCCATCTAAATCAGGAAATTATACTGCCTACCTTCTGTGCGGATCCCAAAAATGATAGGGAAAAAATCTTCCACTTGTTAGATGTCAGACGTTCTCTTCTTATCTATTTAGAAGCTACCAGTGGAGTTAAACAGGACTCTAATCTGTTCATACAATTTGCTGGCCGAAATATGGGGAAGAAAACTTCAAAGACTACGTTAGCCAGGTGGATAAAATCAGCAATTAGGGACTCCTACCAGCTGCAGGGAATATCCTGTTCCCAAGATATCAGAGCCCATTCCACCAGAGCAGTTGCAGCTTTATGGGCAGAACACGCAGAAGCTTCTATTGACCAGATTTGCAAGGCGGCTACATGGTCAAATTCTCATACCTTTTGCAAACACTATAGATTAGATATTGCAGGAAACCATGACCAGAAGTTTGGACGGAAAGTTTTCCAAGCCGTGGTCCCTCCCTAGGTCTGTATATTAATCTGATATTACTCCATGTGGAGGACGTCCTGTAAAATAAGAATTAGTCTTACCGGTAATTGTATTTCCAGGAGTCCGACAGCACCCAGAGTTCCCTCCCTATTTTTCCCTTAACCCCTTAGGGACACAGCATTATTTCACCTCAAGGACCAGGCCATTTTTTGCAAATCTGACCAGTGTCACTTTAAGTGGTGATAACTTTAAAACGCTTTGACTTATCCAGGACATTCTGAGATTGTTTTTTACCAAAAAAAAATTAAAAAAATTGAAAATTTCCAAGTTTCAATTTCTCTACTTCTATAATACATAGTAATACCTCCAAAAATAATTATTACTTTACATTCCCCATATGTCTACTTCATGTTTGGATCATTTTGGGAATGATGTTTTCTTTTTTGGGGATGTTACAAGGCTTAGAAGTTTAGAAGCAAATCTTGAAATTTTTCAGAAATTTTCAAAAACCCAATTTTTAGGGTCCAGTTCAGGTCTGAAGTCACTTTGCAAGGCTTACATAATTGAAACCACCCAATAATGACCCCATTCTATAAACTACACCCCTCAAGGTATTCAAAACTGATTTTACAAACTTTGTTAACCCTTTAGGTGTTCCACAAGAATTAATGGAAAATAGAGATACAATTTCCAAATTTCACTTTTTTGGCAGATTTTCCATTTTAATATTTTTTTTACTTTTACAAAGCAAGGGTTAACAGCCAAACAAAACTCAATATTTATGGCCCTGATTCTGTAGTTTACAGAAACACCCCATATGTGGTCGTAAACTACTGCCCCCCTGATGCAACCCTAGAGTAGAAACTCCATAAAAGTGACCCCATCTAAGAAACTACACCCCTCAAGGTATTTAAAACAGATTTTACAAACGTTGTTAACCCTTTAGGTGTTCCACTAGAGTTATTGGCAAATGGAGATGAAATTTCAGAATTTCAATTTTTGGGCAAATTTTCCATTTTAATCAATTTTTCCCAGTAACAAAGCAAGGGTTAACAGCCAAACAAAACTCAATATTTATGGCCCTGATTCTGTAGTTTACAGAAACACCACATATGTGGTCGTAAACAGCTGTACGGGCACACGACAGGGCGCAGAAGGAAAGGAATGCCATACGGTTTTTGGAAGGCAGATTTTGCTGGACTGTTTTTTTTTTTACACCATGTCCCATTTGAAACCCCTCTGATGCACCCCTAGAGTAGAAACTCCAAGAAAGTGGCCCCATTTTTTAAAAAAAACAGGATAGGGTGGCAGTATTGTTGGTACTAGTTTAGGGTACATAGGATTTTTGGTTGCTCTATATTACACTTTTTGTGAGGCAAGATAACAAGAAATAGCTGTTTTGGCACCGTTTTTATTTTTTGTTATTTACAACATTCATCTGACAGGTTAAATCATGTGATATTTTTATAGACCAGGTTGTCACGGATGCAGCGATACCTAATATGTATACTTTTTATTTATTTATTTATGTAAGTTTTACACAATGATTTATTTTTTGAAGCAAAAAAAATCATGTTTTAGTGTTTCCATAGTCTGAGAGCCATCATTTTTTCAGTTTTTGGGCGATTACCTTGGGTAGGGTATGATTTTTGCGGGATGAGATGACGGTTTTATTGGCACTATTTTGGGGTGCGTGTGACTTTTTGATCGCTTGCTATTACACTTTTTGTGATGTAAGGTGACAAAAAATTGTTTATTTAGCACAGTTTTTATTTTTTACGGTATTCATCTGAGGGGTTAGGTCATGTGATATTTTTATAGAGCCGGTCGATACGTATTATGTAAGTTTTACACAATAATATCATTTTTGAAACAAAAAATAATAATCATGTTTTAGTGTCTCCATATTCTGAGAGCCATAGTTTTTTCAGTTTTTGGGCGATTATCTCAGGTAGGGGCTAATTCCACATATCTTAAAGAAACGCTGGCATTTTATACAAAGAGACAAATGGATAGGACATTTGGTGCCAGTAAATCCTACAGTAACATTCACTAAGGCCCCAAATATGGGCATAAAGGTGGCACCATCTATACCAAATAAACGAAAAGCTGGGCCCTCAGTCCAAGAGTGGATAGGATTAAAGGGCTTTTATCGATGTGGGGTATGTAGTAACTGTTCAACCACTATGTTTCCTAAAAAAAAACACAGAAATCATCTCAACCAGCAATGCATATATTCACAAAATCTGAGATTGTCTGACATGCAGCTCTACTAATGTAATATACATCATTACGTGCCCTTGTAATAAGCAATATGTAGGAAGAACTAAAAGATCTATGAAAAAGAGAATTTCGGAACACATTGCAAACATCAAAAAGGGGTATGAAAACCATGCATTGTCAAAACACTTTAAGGAACATCATAACCAAAATCCCACTGGACTCACCTATGCAGCTATTGATAAAGTTAATTTACATTGGAGAGGGGGAAATCATGTGTGTCGTATGTCACTTCTAGAATCTAGACAAATTTTTGAACTCGGCACACTTATACCACAGGGCCTAAACGCTGAAATGGAATTGTTCGGCTTCTTGTGAAGGAGGTGATGCACCCTCTGTGACGAGGTACTCCGGAGGATTTTATAAATCCGGGGTCTTCCTTACCGGGAGTGCACCACCTCATAAGCCACACAATTCTCCATTATGTCTACTATTGGAAAGATGGCTGAGAAGTTAGAACGATTACATACAGATTTTGGATAGAAGACAATATAAAATGCAAGCAAGGCGAAAACGCACTATAATTGCAATGTTTGCATATATAGCATCAAACATAACAGTTGAATTTGGAGTAGGTACTATACCAATATATATGTCCTTTTCCAGATCTGGATGTACTTAACCACAAAATCACATTTTGCCAAATACCTGTCAGCAGCAATGAGAAAATACTAATCAGATATATGGGATTTAATGTATTTGTGTCTCTGGAAACAAGGAAACAAAAACGCATGTGGGACCAAAAAACGCATTGAAGACGCATCAAAACCGCAATGCTAAGTTACATGCGTTTTTTGTGTGAAAATGTCCCCAAATATCCCAAATATGTGTTTAGATGTTCTGGGTGACTATTATGCTATTGAAATTTAAGATTATGCATGCATCTGAACATATGGTATTCTATGTGAAGTAAATGAGGAGTCGGTGTTCCGTTTTGTTTGATACAACAATCCAGTTCCATATATTTAAGATGACTTCAACTTCAATTAAAGATAAGGTATATAAGGGTACGTCTGTTCATAGTTGAGTTACCACTGAAGGAGTAAGAAATTATATATACTCCGAAACGCGTTTGGTTTGAACAAATTATTTATAAAGTACCCAAGTGTTTCTCTGAAGAAAAGTACAGATATGCGCAATTGAAACAACCAATTGGATCCTATCTACAAAACTTTTGCTCACAAGCTTGATTAGCTACAAGGAACAGCTGTCCACAGATCTATATACCCCAGGATTGAAAGCCGGCAAGTTCAACAGGGTGAACAGTCCAATCTCGTGAGTTATCACAAGTAACGACAATCACGCTGAACACAGGTGGGACGCCACACAGCGTGAAACTCTATCTGCAGTTTGGTTGCAATAACCGTGAGTACCCTGTTCTATGCCGATACTTTGAAAGAACATTTTGCAGATATTTGGGGCAAATATAGAGTGGATGAGTGACAATATATACAGAATTCCTATCCTATGAACTCTTGGTGAACACACTGAACGTGACAGTGTCAGGACGCACAGTATATGATCAACTCACTGTTTTTCCCTGGAAGGATAAATAACAAGATTTAATCTATAATACCTATATCCATCACTCACGTATTATATTGGGTTGTCATCTATATGTGTCCATCCTATGTTATTGTATATTATTTTATTGTATGGTGATTTTATTGAGTAACCTTTTAATATATGTCCCCTTTTTATATTACATATAGGCGAACGATATTGGATTTTTATATTGTATTAGATGTGTAATAAACCATTGTGTTTCCAAATGACCCAGATATTTGGTTGTGCCTATCTACACTTTTGAATTTAACTACTTTTGATGATAGGGGGTATCATTTTTTGATAGCAGCACCCATCTATCTCACATACTCGTGGAGCCACCCAAATATACATCTATTCCTTTTGATTTGTAATGTTAGAATTTTTTTGGGCAAAAATTACTCCATTATTGATAAATGTCCCCCACAGAGTACACACGGGTATGTGTTTGCAATCTCAGAAATGTGTTTACATTCTTCTGTGGGGCAATGCTGTTACTTATATTAGAGAAAATGATGCGACAGATTCCCTTTAAAAACTATTTCTACAAATTCCATGTTGCAAAATCCAGATGCTGCTCCTTCCCTTCTGAGCATTGCTGTATTCCTAAACAGCAGTTTATGATCACATTTGTGATATTTCCTTATTTCGGAGAAATTGTGTATCAGATTATTTGGTGCATTTTCTCTTTTTAATTCTTGCAAAAATGAAAAATTTGGGCTAATGCAACGTACTATTGAAAAAAATTGAATGTTTCATTTTCGCGATCCAATGTTAATATAGTCTATTACACACCTGTAAAATAAAAACCATCACTACATCCCTATCTGAATTCCTTGGGGGTAGGTTATAGTTTCATAAATGGGGTTACTTATTGAAATGTTCATTGTACTGGTACCTCAGGGTTGCTGAGAGTTTGACATGGCACCCAAACCCCTTCCAATAAAATCCCGGTGTCAAAAGCCAAATGGCGCTCCTTCCCTTCTGAACCCTGCAGTGTGCACGTATAACAGTTTAAGACCGCATATGGGGTATTGTCGTACCTGGAAGAATATGGGTGTTTTTCTCCTGTTAAATGAAAATGTTTGAACTAAAACTTCATATTGTTCTTAACATGTCATTTTTTATTTCCATGCCCCAATCATAAATTTAGTGAAATACCTGATGGGTCAAACTGCTCACTGCTCCCCTATATTAATTACTTGAGATGCAAAGTTTCCAAAATGGGGCCTTTTCTTATGTTTTAGCACCTCAAGGCCTCTGCAAACCTGAAATGGCGCCTGAAAAATGGGGGCCACAAAATCCACAAGTTGGTCCTTTAATTCTGAGGTCAGTATTTCAGACAAGTTGCACTCTAGGGCCACATATGGGATAATTCTAAGAACTGCAGCATCACAGTAATACATTTGTAATATAAGTTTTATTTTATCACCTGCTGTGTTCCAAAAATTGATTAAAATTGAAAATCTGCAAACAAGCCCTCTAACGTCTCCAAAAGATAAAAGTACAACTTAACAACAATGCCAACAAAAAGTGAGCATTTGGTAATTTAGTAAGCTAGGACTATCTGTCGTTAAAGTAGAGAAATAAAAATTTGGAAAATTTAAAAGGCATCTGTCAGCAGATTTGTATCTATGAAACTGGCTGACCTGTTACATGTGTACTTGGCAGCTAAAGGCACCAGTGTTGGTCCCATGTTCAATGAAGAAAATGAAAATGAAGTTTTAATATATGCAAATGAGCCTCTAGGAGCAATGGGGGCATTGGCATTACTCCTAGAGGCTCAGCACTCTCTACAACTGACTAGCCATGACAATCAAAAGGGAGAGGGCATGGCAGTTGCAGAGAAAGCAGAGCCTCCAGGTGAGGCTCATTTGCATATAATAAAACATCATTTCTCTCAGCAATGTGAGCACATATGAACATGGGACCAACAAAGACACCTTCAGCTGCCATGTGCACATGTAACAGGTCATCCAGTACAAATCTGCTGTCAGACGCCCTTTAAGATTTTCCTAAATTTTTTATTAATAAAAGCAAAATGTATCACTATCATAAAGTACAATGTGTCATGAGAAAACATTTTTAGCATCGCTTGAATAACTAAAAGCATTCCAAAGTTATTAGCACATAAAATGACAAATCTCAGATTTGAAAGATAGACCTTATAGCCAAAATTGGCTTTGTCCATAAATGAGTTGTCCCACGAAAAATATTCAAATTTTTTCAAACCAGCACCTGGACCTAAATACTTTTGTAATTGCATGTAATTAAAAATTTATCGCTAGGATATGCCCCCATTGTCTTATAGGTGCAGGTCCCACGGCTTTGACCCGCACCTATATCGAGAACGGAGCCTTGCAAGGGAAGGAGGGCGCACTACGCATGCGCAGCCGACCTCCATTCATTTTCTATTGGGCCGGCGAAAATAACTGAGCGCTGGCTCGTCTGTTTCGTTTGACCCCATAGAAATGAATGGGAGCGGTACGCTCCCATTCACTTCTATGGGGAGCCGGCTTGGTGGTGGCCGGACCGGAGTCCTCCAGCCACCACCTTGCGGGGCTCTGCTCTCAATATAGGTGCGGGTTCTTAGCAGTGGGACCCGCACCTATAAAACAATGGGGGCATATCCTAGTAATATGCCCCCATTGTCCATGATGAGCAAACCCCTTTAAATCGGAGACGAGGATGCGTTGTTTTTTGTGATTTATTTCTAAAATTATATTTTGAAAAAATTAAAAAGGTACACTGTTCAGACAGAGGAAGTTTATTTATTTTTTTATAGAAAATGGAGCACATACTCTCCTTAAAGAGTTTCTGTCATCAAAAAATCGTTATGTAGCTGGCTGACATTAGCGATGTGCTAATGTCAGCAAAACATAACTGTATGACTTATATCTCCCTGCATGCCGCCGTTAGCGCTAAATAATGACTTTTTTAATATGCTAATGAGCCTCTAGGTGCCTGCTGCCGGCCTCCTCACTGCACCTGTGCCGAATGCTAAACTGGACGGCGCAGGTGCGGGATTTTACGGGCACAGAGGAGAAAGAGGATGTCAATCACCGATACAAGGGCGTGCCAAACGGTGAGAGGATGGAGCCTCTAGGTGCTGCAGCAACGCCCCACTAGCACCTAGAGGCTCATTAGCATATTACAAAAGTCATTATTTAGCGCAAACTGTGGCAGGCAGGTAGATATAAGTCATACAGTTATGTTCTGCTGACATTAGCACATCGCTAATGTCAGCCAGCTACATAACGATTTTTTGATGACAGAAACCCTTTAACTCCTTAATTCCAAATATATCTACCAAAAAAATGTCCACCTTGTTTTTTTTTTTAATCATGTCCTTTCCACCATGAGGTGGATGATTGCTGTTATTGGTTAGACCCCCTCACTTACTTTCAAAAAAACATTATTAAAACTCAGAGATAGGCCTCATGCACACAGCCGTTGTTTTGGTCCGTATCCGAGCCGCTGTTTTCGCGGCCCCACTAAAAAAATATAACATGTTCTATTCTTGTCCGCACTTTGCGGACAAGAATAGGCATTTATATTGAAGGCTGTCCGTGCCGTTCTGCAAATTACGGAATGCTCACGGACGCCATCCGTGTTTTGCGGATCCACGATTTGCGGACCGCAAAACACACCACAGTCGTGTGCATGAGACCATATCTGAACCTTTGAACTCGTGGCCACATACTGATATGGTCGCATTGGCAGGTTCCTTCCCCTGAATGTGATATTTTTGGCTGACATGGGATACAACAATGTAAACATAACATAAAACAGTTGGTCATGGGTGCAAATCACCTCCAAATATATAATTTTTCTTCAAAAATGTTACAATGTTTCAGATCACTCACTCTTTTCTTTGTGACATGGTATTACCTTTTATCTCGAAGGTTTTTTTTTCCAATCCAAAGAAAAGAAAGTTTACAAAAACATTAATTTTGTAATAAAGGTCCATCCCTGTTCCTCGCAACACCAACATTTAGCCAAGATGCTGATTGCAGCCAGAATAAAGCTAGTAGAGGCTTTGTGCAGTTGATAATCTACAGATAACACATGGACAGCAATCCACATATGCTATATGCTGCAATACTCACTAAAGGTCAGTAGATGGCACTCTAAAATTATCTTTTACAGAATGTAAAATTTTCTTATGCATACATATAAATTTTCCATATGCACGCAATACTGCTGTATTAAAAGAACAATTTTATGGAGGATTTGGAGAATTTAGGTCCACTGATTGTGTACTGTATGTGTATATGTAAGGAAAACTCCACCGCTAAATAAAATTATTCTATAAACGCTACGTAAAAAGTTGAGTAACGTTGTACATACTTTGACTTACTGATCTTGTGCTCGTTTTGCGCTATATGTGATAGTTCATTTGTCATATACACCCAAAGCAAAAATCCTACTGATTCCTTCTTGAAGTCTGTCTGCCGTCTTTATGAAAAAGGGCGTGAGCTAAATGCACCAAAGTTTTGGTGCTTTTTTTCAAGTAAAACTACCCCATCTTATAGGTGGTGTAAACTTAGACAAGACTTTTTTTTATAGCACACAGAAAAAAAAATTGGCTCTGGACAAATTTTTGGCATACCAACAGAATTGTAGGGTAAATCTGGATTTACATTGCTCCAAATTTACAAAGGTCCATGCACCAGAATAGTAAAGTCTAATATTAAGACTGTGATTCGTATTCTTATACAGTACAATGTACACACTATTAGTAAATTTGTCTAGCTCTTGAAGTGTAGGATACAAGCTGCTTCAGTCTGCCAATACACCTCTGTTATCCCAGGAACGTTGTGTGGATCAAAATTAACATCCGCATAATATTCTTTAAAGAGGACCCCGCTCCTGAGATGCCTGTTTTAATAACTATATGCATTCCCCCATGATATAAAAATTCTGGAACATCTATTCTTAAGGCTCTATGTTGTGCCATTCCTTTATTATTTCTACTAGAAGTTATGAATGAATTGCTAACAGTCTGCAGTAAGGGTACTGAGGGGTGGTAACCAGTTGGAGGTATGTACCTGCACAGTGTCACACTGTCCAATCACTGTGCAGATACCCCCCCCCCCAATTGGTTAACACCCCTCTGTACCCTTACTGCAGACTGCTAACAATTTAATCATAACTTGTACTAGATATGATAAAGGAATTATACATAATAGAGACATAAGAATAGATGCTCCAGAATTGTTATTACATGGGGAAGGCATGAAGCTATTAAACAGGCATGTCAGGAGCGGCGAATGGTCCTTTTTAAATTGTACGGAGCCATTTAGTGTATTGTCAGCTGGACCCACTGTTTTCGGTGGCAATCTAATGTGCTTGGGGTGTTCCCAATAGATGATGTTGAGGAAGAGAAGGGTTCAATGAACAGGATTTTTTTGCCCAATCCTTTTGTTCTCCCGGAAGATAAGCCACCACCAGGCTGCGTCTCTCTCCTCACTGAAAACACGTGTATGGAAAGTCAGTAGAGATAACTGAAGGCCAAATAAGCACGTGGATGACAGTATTTGAAGATGTATGGTGGGAACCATTAATCAGTTAGGATTTTAATGATTTGGACTCCATTCACATCTGTCACAGAGTCTCAACGGATACCAACAGTACTCAACTCACCCTATTCAAAATGGACAAACCACTTGGTAGATTTTACAGGAAGTTTAGCACTGCATGCACTACTAGTCAATGGTGGCCATCAGACACTGGCAGTATCCATTGTGTGACAGATCTGACATTGTGTTTTGATACAGTTTTTAATCCGAGACTACAATGTCACATAACCCTCACTCTGTGAACAGAACCTTAGGCTAATTTTCTGAACTATTCCCTGTGTTCATTCTTCCAAGAAATGAGAATGCATCCACCACACAAATTGGTGGGATTAATGATTTGCCCAAGTACCTCCAATTATGTTCATCCGGCCCTTTATGTTGTACAGAAGCAAATCTTTATTCCACAAAAATCATGTCGCTGCAATACAAAACTCAGAAGTGTATTTTACTGTAACTGGATGTTTTCTTCGGCATATTAGTTTTTATTTGGTGGTGGTGGTGGGAGGGGGGGAGAGTAGCAACTTCACCATTCTTTTCTTTCACCTTTACATTATACATATTAGATATGTTAGTAGAGGTGAACGGTCCATTCAAGAGAACCTACCTATTGCAGTACCCCAGAGCAGGGGGTACTTGCAAATTATTTTGTTTGTTTATGTTATGTCATTTTATGCTTTATATCCCCAGTATGGTAATGTATGGAAGTGACAGAGTTAACCAAGTGTGTATTGTTAGTTTCAATTCTAGATTAGTTACACTGCTGCATCCGTTATGAACTGATCGGGTTGTATTATCTTTAACATAGCAATGACGGATCCAGCATTAACACCATTGAAAGCCAATGGGTTCCGGACCCGTTTTTGATTGTTCCCAAGAACCGTTTTGCTCTGTATCAAATGCCAGACAGAAAACTGCAGCAAGGGGGAGCAAGTATGGTAACGCAACCAAACGGAATGTAATGTATTTTGGAGCATCCAGTTCTGTTCAGTTGTGTCCCCATTGACAATGAATGAGGGAAAAACTGAAGCTTTTTACTCCGGTATTGAGATCCTATGACGGATCTCAATACTGGAAAAGTTAAACACAAGTGTGAAAATAGCCTTAGACACAACTTGCAAGACTTGCACTGTACATTGTAAGGACTGTGTTCTGAGATTGTTGGAAGTACTACAACCCTCATTTTTTTTACTACAGTAAAGAGAGATGTTTATTCTGTTAAATCTGGCCTGGCTACTGACTCCTACATTATAAGCTGGCCGTTGTATACCCTACACAGCCTGCCTTGCACCCATATAAATGTTTAACACCAAGGGCACCCTAAAGTAGCATCAGGCAGGAACCCTAACACTGGGGACTGCCCAGGGAGAAGAAAGGGTGCACACTCTTTTCACTTCACTGGCTCTAGGGAGCAATTGTGTGAGCAAAGCCATGGTGATAGACTTTCTACAGCCAGAACCACTAGCCAGGCACCATTAGACAGGGCCATCTAGCCCTGTCAATAAAAGGAGAGGGGGGAGAGTACTGAGCACCAAGGGACATAGCAGTTAGGGACAAGTGAATCGACTTCGGATGAAACATCCAAAGTCGATTCGTATAAAACTTCATTTCAATACTGTACTGAGCGAGCGCTCCGTACAGTATTAGAATGTATTGGCTCCGATGAGCTAAAGTTGTTATTTCCCGGACTCGGGTTCGGTTCCAGGGTACGGGAAATGGTTTTAGAGAAAAGAAGGGTATCGTTTTAATCCTCATTATTAGCAATATGCCTGGTTTCATATGGTTGATCATACTGACAGAGGCTCTTTAAGAACATAGTTACTGTAACTGTTAAAGTTCCATGAGTTAATCACAGGAAAATTTCCTATATGTATACAAGCAGTAAATGTAAATATCAATACATACCCATGCCAAATGGGATGATGTCAGTCAAAGGCATTGTGTGACTCATTTTTAAGTTTTATCAAAGACATTTTCCATTGTATTTTGCGTGCATGCTGAGTTCTTTATATGTTTGTGTATCTGCATCCAGAGAGCATGAACAGTTGAAAACGGCACCGCTAGGGGACCCACTGCATGGGGCACTATTTGCCCTATGGTTAGAGTGGCCCTGGTGATGGCTTGTTTTTTGCAAGACAAGCTGTTGTTTTATTGGTACCATTTGGTGGTTCATATAACTTTTTTGAAGGCATGGTCACCTGACATTCTGCATTTTATATGATGTTCACCTCTGAGATGAATAACTTGAGTTCATGTGGCTGTTCCATACATAACCCCTTCTTGGCATTTGGAGTACATATTATGTCACATGTGCAGGGGAAAGTAATCTGATCTGAGGTTTGCACTTATTTAGGAGATCTGGTGTGTGTATTTATTTTGAGGTCTTGTCTGAGTTGGTATATTTTTTAGGGATGCTGATACCATTGTATGGAAGAGCATAATCTACTACACTATTTGTGGTATACTGGTCTATTCTGGGCCACTTATGAAACCTTTGCACTAAAATCACCAATATGCTTAATCCCTTAAATGTCACAGATGAATTTGCAGATAGCTGGAACTTATAAATAAACGACCGACTGGCTTGATCCCAAACTAAGGAGAATATAGGTGAGCCCTTTAAAAACCTAAGTGCTCTCCCTGACTGCTATGCACATGCAAGGGTCTCAATGGTAGACGATTGCATGCCCACGTACCTAAGACTGTATGACACCTGAAAACCCTATAATAGTGAGGGTCACGACCACCGGCTCCCTGCACTTAATACGGACGGAGTCAGGGTCACCTAGAATCAAGCCAGCAATGAAACACAATAAAGGAAAAGACTTATCTGAGCAAACAGCAGCAGCAGCCTCCAGCAGTGAACACTTCATCCAGGAAGTAGTATAAACCGCAAAGTGAGGCAGTATGGGAGGGAATATAAAGAAAGACGATTAGTCTAAATAAGTGACACCTGGCAGAAGGAAAGGAGATGACAAAGTTAAACCAAAACAAAGAACGTCATACAAGAGGTAGAGAAGATCGTCTGTCAGACCTTCTCACAGAACTGGCGGTGACAGTACCCCTCCCTCTATGGGTGGACTCCGGACACTCAGAGCCCACCTTCTCAGGATGAGACCTATGGAAATCCCTGATGAGACGAGTGGCCTTAATGTCCGCCACTGGGACCCACATCCTCTCCTCAGGACCATAACCCTCCCAATGAACGAGGTACTGAAGAGAACCGCGGATAATACGAGAATCCACAATCCTAGAGACCTGAAATTCAAGATTACCATCAACAAAAATCGGAGGAGGAGGCAAAGAGGAGGGTACAGTGGGTTGGACATAAGGTTTTAATAGGGACCTGTGAAAAACATTATGGATCTTCCAAGTCTGAGGAAGATCAAAGCGGAAGGCAACGGGATTGATGACGGACAAGATCTTGTAAGGCCCAATAAACTTAGGACCCAACTTCCAGGAGGGAACCTTTAGTTTGATATTCTTTGTAGACAACTACACCAGATCACCCACATTCAGGTCCGGACCAGGCACACGTCTCTTATCCGCCACATGCTTATATCTCTCGCTCATCCTCTTCAGATTACCCTGAATCTTTTGCCAAATAAATGACAAAGACGAGGAAAATCTCTCCTCATCAGGTAAACCAGAAGACCCCTTTCCAGAGAATGTCCCAAACTGCGGATGAAACCCATGTGCACCAAAAAATGGTGACTTATCAGAGGACTCCTGGCGACGGTTATTTAAAGCAAACTCAGCAAGGGGAAAAAAAGAATACCAATCCTCCTGATTCTCCGCCACAAAACAAGGCAGATATGTCTCCAGATTCTGATTGACGCGTTCGGTCTGACCATTCGACTGCGGGTGAAAAGCAGAAGAGAACGACAACCGAACCCCCAAGCGAGAACAAAAGGCCTTCCAGAATCTGGAAACAAATTGTGTGCCCCTATCAGAAACGATGTCTGAAGGAATGCCGTGCAATTTAACAATGTGATCAACAAACGCTTGCGCCAGCGTCTTAGCATTGGGTAACCCAGGAAAGGGAAGGAAATGCGCCATTTTAAAACGGTCCACTACCACCAGAATCACAGTCTTCCCCAAGGAACGAAGGCAGGTCTGTAATGAAGTCCATGGACAGATGCGTCCAAGGACGGGAAGGAATGGGTAACGGGAGGAGAGAACCCGATGGCCGTGAATGAGGGACCTTGGCACGAGCGCAGGTCTCGCAGGCTGCCACAAAACTCTCAACCGTCTTACGAAGAGCCGGCCACCAGAATCTCCGAGCAATGAAATCCACTGTGGCTCTACTCCCCGGGTGCCCAGCAAGGACAGTATCGTGGTGCTCCTTAAAAACCTTGTGTCGTAAAGCGAGAGGCACAAACAACCTCCCAGGAGGACAAAGATCAGGAGCCTCTGCCTGGGCTGCCTGAACCTCTGCCTCCAAATCAGGATAAAGAGCAGAGACGACCACCCCTTCAGCCAAAATGGGACCCGGGTCTTCAAAGTTCCCCCCTCCTGGAAAACAACGTGACAGGGCATCCGCCTTCACATTTTTAACCCCAAGGCGGAACGTAACAACAAAATTAAACCTAGAAAAGAACAAAGACCATCTGGCCTGTCTCGGGTTCAGACGCTTGGCCGATTCCAAGTAGGCCAGATTCTTATGGTCGGTAAACACGGTAATAGGGTGTCTGGCTCCCTCTAAGCAATGGCGCCATTCCTCAAAAGCTAATTTGATGGCCAACAACTCCCTATCTCCCACATCGTAATTTCTCTCTGCAGAGGAGAGTTTCCTTGAGAAAAAGGCACACGGTCGCCATTTGGCAGGAGAGGGACCCTGAGATAAGACCGCACCCACAGACCGCAACCACACCCACCTCAGAAGCATCCACCTCAAAAATAAAAGGTAGAGAGACATCAGGTTGTACCAAAATGGGAGCGGAAGCAAAACTCTCTTTAATACTAGAAAAGGATTTAAGCGCATCTACCAACCACGAGGAAAAATCCACCCCCTTTTTAGTCATATCAGTGAGTGGCTTAACAACAGAGGAATAATTCAAAATTAACTTTCTGTAATAATTGGCAAAACCCAAAAACCGCATCAGCGCCTTCTGATTCTCAGGAAGCTCCCAATCAAGCACAGCGCGGACCTTTTCAGGGTCCATCCGAAAACCAGAAGAGGAGAGAAGAAAACCAAGAAATTGAATCTCTGGAACCGCAAACACACATTTTTCCAGTTTAGCGTACAATTTATTCTCCCGCAGAATCAGCAAGACCTGACATAGGTGGTCCCGATGAGTCTTGAAATCAGGAGAAAAAATCTAAATGTCAACTAGATACACCAGTACAAATTTCCCCATTTAATGATAAAAAATGCTGTTCACAAAATGTTGGAAGACGGCTGGAGCATTCATTAAACCAAAGGGCATAACCAAATTCTCGAAATGACCCTCAGGGGTATTGAAGGCCGTCTTCCATTCGTCCCCTTCCCTGACCCTGACTAGGTTGTATGCCCCTCTTAAATCCAACTTAGAAAAAACTTTAGCCCCGACAATCTGGTTAAACAGGGCCGGGATCAGAGGAAGCGGATATGGGTCACGAATCGTGATACAGTTCAGCTCCCTGAAATCCAGACAAGGTCTTAAAGAAGCATCTTTTTTCTTAACAAAAAAAAAACTGTGGCAACAGGTGACTTCGAGGGTCGGATGTGTCCCTTTCTCAGGCTCTCAGAGATATAAGTACGCATAGCGACTCTTTCAGGTTGGGAGAGATTGTATAATCGTGATTGTGGCAGCTTGGCGCCTGGGATGAGATTAATAGGGCAGTCGTACTCCCGGTGATGGGGCAACTCCTGGACACCAGTCTCGGAAAACACATCAGAAAATTCAGAGAGAAAAGATGGCACAGTCTTGGTAGAAACCTCTGAAAGAGACGCCATGAGGCAATTCTCTCTGCAAAACTCACTCCAACCATTTATTTGCCTTGCTTGCCAATCAATGGTGGGGTTATGTTTAGTGAGCCAGGTTAGCCCCAACACTATAGGAGTAGGTAATCCGCTTAAGACGAAACATGACATATCCTCAACATGAGCGTCACCCACAGTCAAACGGATATTGTGAACTATGCCCTTTAACGATCTTTGAGAAAGTGGAGATCTTTAGAAAGGAACTGTACAAAAAAGATGGTTTGCATCTTTCTCTCAAAGGAACAAATGTACTTAGTGAACAACTCCAAGAATTTGCGGAAGAGTATTTAAACTAGGAAGGGGGGGCAAAAGAGTGAAAATAAAAGAGTCCAATTGCCCCCCAAAACAATGCCAGAACAGGTCAGAAGCACAGAGGTTAAGAAATGATAAGCTCAGAGTCCTGTCTACAAATGCTCGCAGTTTAGGTAAAAAAATCAATGAACTTGGGTCAATAATGGCATCTGAGAATGTAGATTTAGTGGCTGTTACGGAGACATGGTTTAATGAAAGAAATGACTGGGACATAACCATACCAGGGTACTCTTTATACAGAAGAGACAGAGAAGGCAAGAAAGGAGGAGGAGTGGCCCTGTATGTGAAAGATAGCATTAAATCTAACCTAATACAAGTTGGTGAGGCCAACATAGAGTCAGTTTGGGTTACGTTGCAGTTTGCTAACCATGCAGTAACTCGTGTAGGTGTGATATATAGACCACCTGGTCAAGTTAAAGAACTAGATGATCTACTAGTTGAAGAAATAGCTAAAATGACAATGAAAGGAGAAGTTATCATTATGGGAGATTTCAATCTTCCAGATATAAACTGGAAAACCAAAATAGCAAGTTCTACCAGGAGTACAGATATTCTAAATTCCCTACTGGGGTTATCTCTACAACAAGTGGTTGAGGAGCCAACCCGGAGGGAGGCCATTTTGGATTTGGTATTCACAAATGGGGATTCGGTATATGATGTCATTGTAGGCGAAACCTTGGGATCTAGTGATCACCAGTCAGTGTGGTTTAATATAAGAACTGTGAAAGAGTCTCACCACACAAAAACAAAAGTTTTAGATTTTAGAAAAACAGACTTTTCAATAATGAAATTAGTCATAAATGAGTCCTTATCAGACTGGAACGGATTACATGGAGTCCAGGAGAAATGGGACTACTTAAAAGGTGCGTTATTGAAGGCAAAAGAAAATTGCATTAGACTTGTCAGTAAAAGCAAAAAAAGGAAGAGACCACTGTGGTACTCAGCAGAAGTGGCCCAAATCATTAAAAATAAAAAGCTAGCATTTTGTAATTATAAAAAAAAACAGAGCAATGAAGATAAGGAAATCTACAAGATTAGGCAGAAAGAGGCCAAGCAAGTTATAAGAACTTCTAAAGCGCAGGCAGAAGAAAAACTAGCTCAGTCTATGAAAAAAGGGGATAAGACATTCTTCAGATATATAAATGAAAAATAGAAATTAAAACAAGGAATAACTAAATTAAAAACAAAGGACGGAAGGTATGTAGAAGAGAATAAAGGGCTAGCCGACTGCCTTAATGAATACTTCTGTTCAGTTTTTACAAAAGAAAAAGAAGGAGAAGGACCTCCACTAGAAAGGATGACTAATAAATCGTTTGATGCATGTGTCTTTACAGAGGAAGATGTTCTAAGTTTGCTGTCTAAAGTGAAGACAAATAAGTCACAGGGGCCTGATGAGATACACACAAAATTATTAAAAGAGCTTAGTGGTGAGCTGGCAAAACCTTTAACAGATTTATTTAACCAATCATTAGTAACAGGAGTCGTCCCGGAAGATTGGAAATTGGCAAATGTCGTGCCCATTCACAAGAAAGGTAGTAGGGAGGAATCGAGCAACTATAGACCAGTGAGTCTGACATCAATAGTAGGCAAATTAATGGAAACCCTATTAAAGGATAGGATTGTGGAACATCTAAAATCCCATGGATTGCAAGATGAAAAACAACATGGGTTTACTTCAGGGAGATCATGTCAAACAAATCTTATAGATTTTTTTGACTGGGTGACTAAAATAATAGACGGTGGAGGTGCAGTAGACATTGCATATCTAGATTTTAGTAAGGCTTTTGACACTGTCCCACATAGAAGACTTATCAATAAACTGCAGTCATTGAGCATGGACTCCCATATTGTTGAGTGGATTAGGCAGTGGCTGAGTGACAGACAGCAGAGGGTTGTAGTCAATGGAGAACATTCAAAACAAGGTCATGTTACGAGTGGGGTTCCACAGGGATCTGTACTGGGACCAATTTTGTTTAATATCTTCATAAGTGATATTGCAAAAGGCCTCGATGGTAAGGTTTGTCTTTTTGCTGATGACACAAAGATATGTAACAGGGTTGATGTTCCTGGAGGGAAACGCCAAATGGAAAAGGATTTAGGAAAACTAGAAGAATGGTCAGAACTCTGGAAACTGAAATTTAATGTGGATAAGTGCAAGATAATGCACCTGGGGCGTAAAAACCCAAGGGCAGAATATAGAATATTTGACACAGTCCTGACCTCAGTATCTGAGGAAAGGGATTTAGGAGTAATTATTTCAGAAGACTTAAAGGTGGTAAGACAATGTAATAGAGCAGCACGAAATGCCAGCAGAATGCTTGGATGTATAGGGAGAGGTATAAGCAGTAGAAAGAGTGAAGTGCTTATGCCGCTGTACAGAACACTGGTGAGACCTCACTTGGAGTATTGTGCGCAGTACTGGAGGCCATATCTCCAGAAGGATATAGATACTCTAGAGAGAGTTCAGAGAAGAGCTACTAAACTAGTACATGGATTGCAGGATAAAACTTACCAGGACAGGTTAAAGGACCTTAATATGTATAGCTTGGAAGAAAGAAGAGACAGAGGGGATATGATAGAAACTTTTAAATACATAAAGGGAATCAACTCGGTAAAGGAGGAGAGCATATTTAAAAGAAGAAAAACTACCACAAGAGGACACAGTTTTAAATTAGAGGGGCAAAGGTTTAAAAGTAATGTAAGGAAGTATTACTTTACTGAGAGAGTAGTGGATGCATGGAATAGCCTTCCTGCAGAAGTGGTAGCTGCAAATACAGTGAAGGAGTTCAAGCATGCATGGGATAGGCATAAGGCTATCCTTCATATAAGATAGGGCCAGGGACTATTAATAGGATTCAGATATATTGGGCAGACTAGATGGGCCAAATGGTTCTTATCTGCCGACACATTCTATGTTTCTATGTTTCTATGGAGCGGAATCGATAGCAAAAACAGGTATATCCTTTTCCAAAGTGCACACCTGGAAACCATGCGTTGTTGCAAATTGATTATCAATGAGATTGACAGCTGCTCCACTATCTACAAAAATCTCACAAACAATGTTCTTGCTGTCTAACGCCACCCTGGCAGGTAGGACAAAACGGGAACTACAAGCAAACGGCAAACCTTCAATTTCCACATCAACCTTGCCAATAGTAGCAAATGGAAAGTTTTTAGAGGGTTTCTAGAGGGGCAAACATTAGCCAAATGATTTATACCCCACAACAGAAACAAACCCTCCTCTGAGAGCTGAATCCTCTACTATCAGAGGCAAGCAAACCCAGCTGCATCGCCTCCTCCTCAGAGGGCATTGAGACAGACTGAGACCCCTGCGCACTGAATGAGACAGCCCCACTGTCCTTGGGCTGAATATGACAGGAAAGAGTAGTCTCCTCTCTCTCTCTAAGACGCCTGTCAATACGAACAGCTAGAGACATGGAAGACTCTAACGCAATGCTGGTCTCTCATGAAAAGCAAATGCATCTTTCAATCTTTCCGAAAGACCATGGCAAAATTGACTTCGGAGTGCAGCATCATTCCAACCAGTATCAGCTGCCCATCTCCGAAATTCAGAATAATATATCTCTGCGGACTGTTTACCCTGGCATAAAAGATGCAGTTTAGATTCAGCCAGAGCAATACGATCCGGGTCATCATATATCTGCCCCAGGGCTACAAAAAATTCATCCACCGATCGGAGGGGCCGTGCCCCCACCGGCCCAAAAGGCCCAAGACTGAGCGTTATCCCTGAGCAGTGAGATGATGATCCCCACCCTCTGTTCCTCATCACCAAAGGAATGGGGAAGTAGGCGAAAATGGAGTTTGCAAGCCTCTCTAAAGCAAACAGAATTCTCACTACCCCCAGAGAACGTATCCGGAAGCGAGACCTTAGGCTCGGAACAAACTCCATGAATGCAAGCAGAACCAGTCACCTGAAACTGAGACACAGTTTTACGGAGATCTGCTACCTCCAGCGAAAGACCTTGCATGCTGTCAATCAAGGCTGAAACCGGATCCATGCTTAAGACGGTTTTGGCGGGTTATAATGTCACGGATGAATTTGCAGATAGCTGGAACTTATAAATAAACGACCGACTGGCTTGATCCCAAACTAAGGAGAATATAGGTAAGCCCTTTAAAACCTTATGAGCTCTCCCTGACTGCTATGCACATGCAAGGGTCTCAATGGTAGACGATTGCATGCCCACGTACCTAAGACTGTGTGACACCTAAAAAAAACCTATAATAGTGAGGGGACACGACCACCGGCTCCCTGCACTTAATACGGACGGAGTCAGGGTCACCTAGAATCAAGCCAGCAAGGAAACACAATAAAGGAAAAGACTTATCTGAGGAAACAGCAGCAGCAGCCTCCAGCAGTGAACACTTCATCCAGGAAGTAGTATAAACCGCAAAGTGAGGCAGTATGGGAGGGAATATAAAGGAAGACGATTAGTCTAAATAAGTGACACCTGGCAGAAAGAAAGGAGATGACAAAGTTAAACCAAAACAAAGAACGTCATACAAGAGGTAGAGAAGAACGTCTGTCAGACCTTCTCACAGAACTGGCGGTGACATTAAAGCAAGAATGGCCAACCTGCTGCTCTCCAGCTGTTGCAAAACTACAACTCCCAGCATGCCCAGACTACCTACAGCTATCAGCCTACAGCAGGGCATGGTGGGAATTGTAGTTTTACAACAGCTGGAGAGCCTCATGTTGGCCAGCCCTGCCTTAAAGTCTACAACTATAAATTAGTTTTTTCAGTTTATAATATTAAAGCTATATCCTCAAGATAGGCTGTCAATATTTTATTGGCAGGGGTCAAGAAAAGTACATTTTTTTCCCAATATTGTGTGAATTTTTTCCCCTATATTTCCAGACAAGATCATAGTGGTTCCATTTTGATCATAAAAGAAATGTCTGAGGTCCCATAAAAAAGAAAAACATATTGGTACTATGGGACTATAAAATGAAAGAAAATTCAACTTCATAATGCATTCGTCCAGAATACAGTACTTTAATGACCTTTGGCCAAATGTGTATGTGTATTAAATGGGGAAAGGGGAGAAAGTTGCTGCCAGACACCTCTGGCAACAACTAATCTCCTGGGGGAACAAAAGGATTGGATAAAAATATTCACTTCACCTAATCCTTCCCTCCCCCAACATTATCTGTCAGGAGCTCACCACACACATTAGACTGTCGACCGAACCTGCCGTTCTTAGCAGGTTTGGCCAACAATACACTAATGTGTATGGGAGGGGAGGGGGGTCTTAACTTGGGCCTCAATGCAAAATCTGTAGCAGGGATATCTACCAAGTGCTATTTTTAATACAGCTATCTTCATAAAAGCTGTCAAAATACTTTATTACTAAAACAAAAAAGCCATATGAAAATGTAAAATAAATAAATCCACGCGTTTGCCTTATTCATTCATTTTTATGTTGCACCTGGATTACTTTGTATTCTTTAATGTATTCGTTCTTGGTAGAAAGCTGATTGATGCATAATCTTGTACATTTTATATCAATGCACTTAGCTGCAATTAAAAAGATCAAAATGTATTATGCTACATGTAATTTACACAGAATAAGCCATATTATAAATAGCAATGTGCACCTAGAAAGAAACAGCATGACAGTCCATCACCATTTTCCCCTTCTAAAATAAAATATTTAAAATATGGAACTCACAAGATCTTATGTAGCAGTACTTTCTATATCTTTTTAGATGTGCTATAGCAGTAATTTTCTATATCTTTTTAGATGCGTTATAGCAGTACTTTCTTTATCTTTTTAGATGCGTTATAGCAGTAATTTTCTATATCTTTTTAGATGCGTTATAGCAGTAATTTTCTATATCTCTTTAGATGTGTTATAGCAGTACTTTCTATATCTTTTTAGATGCTTTATAGCAGTAATTTTCTATATCTCTTTAGATGTGTTATAGCAGTACTTTTCTATATCTCTTTAGATGCGTTAAAAGCCTTACTTTTTGTGAATGACACTACCCCTTTTCTCCCCACCACCACCAATTATCAAGGGCAGAATCACTGAATATCAGGATATTACAGAGGACAGTTGCTATAACAACACATAAATCAGTGAGGGCAACTTCCTAAAACTTAACCTTTAATCTACATGCAATTAAAATACAAAAGATAAATGTGGTCCAAACTGGACCATGATAACTATAGTACAAAAAGCTGTCAAATACAATGGACGGTTAGCAAAAAATGAGGACAATAAAATATATCTGGGACAGAGAATCAAGATATAATATGTCTGTCCCTGTTTATGCCCTTACAAGTACTGCTCACCCCAGAGATGCACCTTAAAGGTAGGTGCACTCTGTCCATGTACCTGGGCTAACCTGTCCTTATACAGCCCTATCACTTTCTGACACAACATACAATGTTCCAACGCGTTTCCCCTTCTAGATAATCAAAGGTTCATCAGGGGACCAACGGTGTCAGTATGGTAATAGGATGCCATATATAGAGATAAATAAATCATAAATTACTGGAGTGCCCCAGACCAGCATACATCTGTGACGAGGTGAAGGACATAAGCCTCTGAGATAGAGCACTTTTAACTGTGTACAAACTCTAAAATATACTTGATATGAATCCAATACAGATTAAATGGTATAATATCACTGTATTAAGAAAGATAACAGTTGGTACTCACTCTGTCGCTCACCTGGGCTGTGCAGTGATAGGAAGGGCGCACCTTTCTTCCCTATGGAGCACACCGAATCTGGGAGCCCTCCTGCCTGATGGTGGTTCAGGGTGCCCTTGATGGTGATGGATTGTGAGGTGCAAGGCAGTGTCCCTTGGCAGCAGAAGGTGTTGGTGCAGTGTGTCAGTGCAGGAAATAATGAGGCCAAGTTAAGAGCAGAATAGTTCTTTACTGAAGAATAAAGTTCAGACACATTAGTCACCGTTCTCCGCATGCCTGGACTGGCAGATCTTTTACAGTTCTGCAGTTTCTACAGTTCTCACAGGGTGCATGGCTGCAGTAGTGGTTTAGTGCTTTAGCTCACAACCACATATGGAAATAACTGATCAAACACTGACTGCGTGAATGCAGCCTTATCCTGGATTTACATGGCCCGATTATGGGGAACAAACGTTCCTACAAATGCTCGTTCCCGATAATCTGCCCTTCTAAAGGTGCAGCGGTGTCGTTCATGTGGACACCTAAATCATTATGGGCAGTAGATCATGCGGTCTAAAAAGCACTGTGTTGGCGAGAAACAATGCAGTTGTATGAGGGTGAGCGATGGCAGTAGCTATCGCTTGTCCTCATACTGTGAAGGTGATCGCTACATGTAAATGCAGCTCTTCACCTCCAGTAATGAGCAGCCAATTGTCTGGAAAGAACGCTTCCTTCCCGACAATCGTCTGCTCATCTGAACAGCGTAAATGTGCCTTTGGTTTTGCAATACAGAAATCCGAAATTGATGAGCTATCTTAATGATAGGTCATCAATATACAGTATATGGCCTGCACAACCCCTATAAGAATAATCCAGAGTTTATCATGTTTATTTGAAGAAAGAGACTTATTGTTAATTGCACTGGAATAAATAGTACATATATATGTGCATATTCAAAATTCAAGGTGGCTGTGCCTGCAACTATTTTGTGAAATGAAAAACTTGCAGTTTATGAATGAGCAATGACTGATTATAAACTCTCACGTATATTATTTCACTGCACAAAATGGTTGCATAAGTCAGTGCTGCTGTCCTGTGCTAAATAATAGTTGGGGAGTACCAATATATAGACACATCCAAAAATAATTGTCTTTAGTCCCCTTATTTTTCCCATGGATATCAACATCTAATAGACCCAAAATAGTGGAAATGTGAGTAATAATATTCTATGGTATCAAGTTACTGTATTTTTGCCCTATAAGACATACTTTTTCCCCAAAAGTGGGGCAAATACTAATGAGTGCTTCCATTATACTGTAGAAGAGCTAAATTAGTATGGTAGGACTGGGGAATGGTGAATACAGTGCACCCTGTTCTGACTCTGTACTCACCGCTCTCTGGTCTTCTTCTGCCGACGCTGAAAACTGTGCTGTGACCTGCGCACAGCGTGAGGACATCTGCACACTCTGTGACCTTACGCTGTGTGACTTTGGGTCACAGTACAGCATGGCAGGAAGAGCGCTGGATCTTAGGAGTCTGGAACTGGAAAGGTGAGTTGTTGTTTTTTGAGCTGAGGTCTGATTGGGGGGTCTAATTAACACCGGGGGTCTGATTGGGGTTCTGAGCTTTGGTCTAATTAACAATCAGGGTCTGATCTGAGGTCTGCTTGAGGTTCTGAGCTTTGGTCTAATTAACATTCGGGGTCTGATCTGAGGTCTGATTGGGGTTCTGAGCTTTGGTCTAATTAAAATTCAAGGTCTGATCTGAGGTCTGCTTGGGGTTCTGAGCTTTGGTCTAATTAACATTCGGGGTCTGATCTGAGGTCTGTTTGGGGTTCTGAGCTTTGGTCTAATTAACATTCACGGTCTGATCTGAGGTCTGTTTGGGGTCTTGAGCTTTGGTCTAATTAACATTCGGTGTCTGATTGGGGTTTTGAGCTTTGGTCTAATTAACATTTGGGGTCTGATCTGAGGTCTGATTGGGGTTGTGAGCTTCGGTCTAATTAACATTCAAGTTCTGATCTGAGTTCTTTTTGGGGGTCTGACCTGTCGTCTAATTTACCTTGGGGGTCTGACCAGATGTCTAATTTACATTGGGGGTCTGATCTGAGGTCTGATTAATATGGCGGTCTGATTGGGGCTCTGAGCCGAGACCTTATTAACATTGGGGGTCTGATTGGGGTTCTGAGCTTAAGTCTGATTAACACTGGGGGTCTGATCTGAGGTCTAACGAAAAAAAAAAATCTTATGGGCAGGTGCGTCTTATAGGTCCAAAAATACGGTATATAAGTGAAAGCATAGCAAGTCTCATATGTCTCCATATGTTTTTATCAAAAAGGATTCCATATAATGCAAGTGTATGTATTTGTAAATGGCAGATATGGTTGCAGAAATTTTAGCAAAACGATCTGCCGAATAGGGCTATGGATATAGGTCAACATTGGTTGCGGCCAGGATTGCAGAGTAGCAGTGATCCCATAGAAATGAATGGGATCACATCGTGAGTCACAAAAAAATCTGTGTTGGATTTTTTTGTGGCTCTTGCTGCAATCTCATTAATTTCCGTGGGATCACTGCTATTCTGCGATCCTGGCCACTACAGCTGTCGTGTGACCAGTGTCACCGTGTAGCCCTAGCCAATATCCTAATGCAAAGAGTTAATAATGAGGGTAAAGCCTCATGCACACTACCATATTATAGCTCTGTACAACCTCTGAGCTCTGGAGCCATAATATGGTGCACATAGAAGTCTATAGGGTCCAGCTGTATCTTGTATGCCTCTGGTTTTTATGGAGGCATATGGATTTTTTTTTTGTCATATTCCAGAGTTTTTGTCATGCTCCATTAGATGCCATACTACATAAGTATTGTCTCTCTAGAAACAATGGTTCAAGGTGAGAATATCTCGTAATCCAATGCTGTATCAATGTCTCCTTCGTACAGCACTACAGGAACTGTGAGCTTACATACAACCTTCTTGCACATGGCTTGCTACGGGCTCTTGCTTACAGGGATTCTTTACCACTGATGCAGTTTAATAGGAGGCATATTTATTCTGAGTGCAGAACCGTACCATCGAGCCCTAAAAGAAGAAAGATCCAGCCAGTTTATTTCTTATCATACCTTACCTGTGCTAAGCCAGTAGCCAGAAGCATAGACTACTGGCAAAATCCTTTGTTAGAATAAATGTGTATATTGGATATTGAGGGTCTTTTACTATGGCTGTACTAGAGTAGAAATGTCGCAAACTTTGTCCCAATTGTTAGTTTGCGACAAAATTTGTCTTTTTTCCTAAAAAGTGTGTGTGTGTGTGTGTGTGGGGGGGGGGGGGGGGGGTGCATTCAGGACTCTGCAGCCTGAGTAGATTTCAGTTCTGGTGCATAGAGAGCTGAAGATGCAACAAGAGGAGTGTGCCCCTTAATAAATTAGTCTGATCTTGCACCAGCTGGGTTTTTGCTAAGACTGGCATGAGGTTGAGGTTGCACATTATTTTCCAGCAAAGTAAAAATACTACTAGCATTCCTTTCCCACTAAACCACGGACCACTGGCAAAATGGTGCAACTGATATATTTTTTTTAATTAGGTGTGCCAAAATTTGGTACATATTATAATAGGTTCCAGGCACATTCACCTTCATACACTGCGTGCAGAATTATTAGGCAAATGAGTATTTTGACCACATCATCCTCTTTATGCATGTTGTCTTACTCCAAGCTGTATAGGCTCGAAAGCCTACTACCAATTAAGCATATTAGGTGATGTGCATCTCTGTAATGAGAAGGGGTGTGGTCTAATGACATCAACACCCTATATTAGGTGTGCATAATTATTAGGCAACTTCCTTTCCTTTGGCAAAATGGGTCAAAAGAAGGACTTGACAGGCTCAGAAAAGTCAAAAATAGTGAGATATCTTGCAGAGGGATGCAGCACTCTTAAAATTGCAAAGCTTCTGAAGCGTGATCATCGAACAATCAAGCGTTTCATTCAAAATAGTCAACAGGGTCGCAAGAAGCGTGTGGAAAAACCAAGGCGCAAAATAACTGCCCATGAACTGAGAAAAGTCAAGCTTGCAGCTGCCAAGATGCCACTTGCCACCAGTTTGGCCATATTTCAGAGCTGCAACATCACTGGAGTGCCCAAAAGCACAAGGTGTGCAATACTCAGAGACATGGCCAAGGTAAGAAAGGCTGAAAGATGACCACCACTGAACAAGACACACAAGCTGAAACGTCAAGACTGGGCCAAGAAATATCTCAAGACTGATTTTTCTAAGGTTTTATGGACTGATGAAATGAGAGTGAGTCTTGATGGGCCAGATGGATGGGCCCGTGGCTAGATTGGTAAAGGGCAGAGAGCTCCAGTCCGACTCAGACGCCAGCAAGGTGGAGGTGGAGTACTGGTTTGGGCTGGTATCATCAAAGATGAGCTTGTGGGGCCTTTTCTGGTTGAGGATGGAGTCAAGCTCAACTCCCAGTCCTACTGCCAGTTTCTGGAAGACACCTTCTTCAAGCAGTGGTACAGGAAGAAGTCTGCATCCTTCAAGAAAAACATGATTTTCATGCAGGACAATGCTCCATCACACGCGTCCAAGTACTCCACAGCGTGGCTGGCAAGAAAGGGTATAAAAGAAGAAAATCTAATGACATGGCCTCCTTGTTCACCTGATCTGAACCCCATTGAGAACCTGTGGTCCATCATCAAATGTGAGATTTACAAGGAGGGAAAACAGTACACCTCTCTGAACAGTGTCTGTGAGGCTGTGGTTGCTGCTGCACGCAATGTTGATGGTGAACAGATCAAAACACTGACAGAATCCATGGATGGCAGGCTTTTGAGTGTCCTTGCAAAGAAAGGTGGCTATATTGGTCACTGATTTGTTTTTGTTTTGTTTTTGAATGTCAGAAATGTATATTTGTGAATGTTGAGATGTTATATTGGTTTCACTGGTAAAAATAAATAATTGAAATGGGTATATATTTGTTTTTTGTTAAGTTGCCTAATAATTATGCACAGTAATAGTCACCTGCACACACAGATATCCCCCTAAAATAGCTAAAACTAAAAACAAACTAAAAACTACTTCCAAAAATATTCAGCTTTGATATTAATGAGTTTTTTGGGTTCATTGAGAACATGGTTGTTCAATAATAAAATTAATCCTCAAAAATACAACTTGCCTAATAATTCTGCACTCCCTGTTGATATGGGCTGAAGTGGAGTTGAACTCGAGGGAGCAGGTTACTGCAGTGCTGCTCCCACTGTAACCAGTTCCATCCACTACACCAGGGATCAGCGATCTTCGGCACTCCAGCTGCTGTGAAACTACAACTCCCGGCATACACACTTACTTGGCTGTTCTTGTAACTCCCATAGAAGTGAAAGGAGGATTCTGGGAGTTGTAGTTTCAAAACACCAGGAGTGCTGAAGGTTGCTGATCCCTGTACTACACAATGGCCAGAGCTGTGTAGATCTGAGATTGGCTTCTGGAGCTACTCCTTAAAAGCTGGGGCACAGGGTGACGGACCCCAAGCAGACAGAAATTGATGACCGACCCTGAGGATAGGACATCAATAGTGAAATCCTGGAATACTCCTTTAAGGGGACTTGAACATGCATTTGCTTGTACTGCAAAGATCCAAAGATGAAATCTGAATATTAAAGGAATACTGCAATACTTCTGTGGACCTGCAGTGTCATTCTATTACCATCTGCCTCTGCATATTTTAACCTGCCTACTAAAATGGCAGGCCTGAGGCCTTCATAAGAATCCCAACGGCCATGACAACTGCTTGACATCCCACAATTAACTGGGTCAGATGAGTTAAAAGTCCAGGATCACAGTTATTTCTAATTCCTGATGCTGGCACTTGGTGTGCATGGAGTGTGTATGAAGCAGACGCGCCATACACTCCCCGCATGAATATCTTTCTGTTACAGTAGAGCTATCTCATGAAATGATACATGTGTTCTTCTAGTGATTCACTGAAGAGTAAATGACAGACATACAATCACGACAGCATACATTTTTAGATAAAAAATAATTTTATTTGACTTTATAAATCTAAAATACATCTATGTCATTGTACAATGTACATTTCCCAAGTGCATTATGGGATTAACATGAAACATCCTTCCTCAAGAGAAGAAAAATTATAACTTTTCCAATAAAAAGTATATTATCTGTTCATTATTAATCTGCAAAATTATATTAACTGTCCATTACAAGGTAAAGCACTTAGGGCAGAAGTCACTAAACATTTGTATGCCAATAGACTCTTTTCCGGTGCTGGCTTACACACTGCAGTGGTCCCTCAAGATACAATGGCCTCCGGATACAATACCTACAATGGTGTTTCCTGAACCATCATCTGTTGAAACTAGTCTCAATATACATTGTCTCAGACTCAGTTCTAACCAATCAACATGGCCATTTCTCTGGTGAAACACCTGTACTATTTGTCCAGTAGCTCCTCTCTACATGTCCTGTACTGCCCTCTATCTGTACCAGGATGAGCTGCTCCTTTGGATGTCAGGTGAGGGCGGCTCAATTTTATTTTCCTGGTATACTGTGTGCTTCACAGGATCCTGAAAAAGCTCCTGTCCTCATCATCAAAAGTAATTAGCAACTATTCCGGACTTTCATATGTAAGGACTTGCTTTATCTGTCTTAGATATCTGATTATTTTTCTTAAATCTTCATTTTCTTTTATCTTGGTCTGACATTTTGGGGCTTTGGAACCAATTCCATTTTTTCCTTAGAGTTACAAACTTAAGTTACAATGGTTTTATATCTTATAATGGTCATCCTGCAACCAATTTATATTGTAACTTGAGGGACCAGTGTATTTTCCATTTGCATGAATGCCCATTCAAGTATATTGGTGTTTTATTCTTTCAGATCCTCACTGTATTAGCATTTGCTGTAAATGGCAAATAAACAGTAATAGAACAGTGAAAACTGATTGCGCTGAAGAGCCACTGTTAACTGCCTGCATAAAAGAGTCATTTCCATATCTTCTGGGTTGTGGTTCCAGTGTTATATATCCATTAATAATTTGGATGTGTGGGGGAGGGTCAGTGACACTGTAATAAAACAAGAAAATATAGTCAATTATGGAAAGGAAGACAAAAACTATGCGAATTTAAAGAACAATACCATCACTCCAGCTTCTACATTTCCACAAATGACCCAGCACCACCACTTTCTGCCAAATTGGTAATCACAGTTGTGACTATGAACTGCGGTCGTTGTCATTGCTTGTAACAATTATGACAACACAGACACTGGTATTTTTACAGTGTAGCCCCCTTGACTGAAATTACAGCTGGCATTGGAGGTACAAATATTGAGGTCCACTGACGCCACTTCCTTGCCTCACTTGTACTTTTCCCTCAGACCTGCCATACCCTGGTATCAAGTTAATAAACTATGGCCAATCATCATGGAAGACATTTCCACCTACAATTGAACCTTTCTTTATTGGTAGAGTGTAGGTTGGTGTGGCAGTGAGACATACTGTAGGTTAAATATCGGGCAAATAATTGTTGCAATTGTCATTGTTCACCATTATAGTTTGTCCCCTTCTGAAAACAATGGCCCAGATTTAGAGTTAAGGCCCCCATAAACATTAGTGTACCCAACAATTCTCCCGGGAGATAAGCTGCCACCAGAAGTATCTGACAGTGACTTTCTTCTCTGTATTTGTATGAGGGAGTTGTGAGGGAGTCAGGAGACATAGCTCTTGGCAGAAGCAATGGTTTGGCCAGCATATGTTGAATATGTGTGGGGATCTTTAGACAAGGTAGACATTTAGACGGGCAATCTATAAATGTGTCACCATTATCACAGTGGCTCAGGTTGTATGATAAATCTGGCACATCTATAGGCTGCTCCCCTTTTAGATGTCTTAGGGCAGTGTTCCTCAACTCCAGTCCTCAGGGCCCACCTGTCGCTCATGATTTCAGAATATCCCGCAGAATATCACCTGCTCAATGTTAAGGAAATCCTGAAAAGATGACCGGCAGGTGGGCCGTGAGCACTGGAGTTGAGGAACACTGTCTTAGGGTGAATTCACGTGTGGCAGAAAAGTTTTTTTACACAAACTTCTGCAATCTGGAAAATCAGTTCCATTCAGGAGGCTTGCAGAGATCCATGTGCTTGCTGCCAAAACAACCCCATTTAAATGAATCAAAGTGATTTTCAGTCACAGAAATTTCTGGGGGAAAAAATCTGCTACGTGTGACCCCATAACCCTTTTCCTCCAAGCCACAAACCTGCTCGAATGTGGGGAAAAATACACGATGTGACTTTTTGCAACAAATATGCCACAATTTTAGACAAAATCAAGCACAGCGAAGTATCTACCATTGCAAGCATGGTTTCCAAGAGTATTTTTGTGTTAAATAGGACAGCTGCAATTGGAAGCAGGTTTATTACGTTCACAAACACGCACACCAGGCACACAGTAAGAGATTTAGCCTGTTAGTGGGTGAGGCATTTCACATCTCAGTGCTAAAGATCTTTTGTTTGCTTTGTGTTTCTCCACTGAAGTCAATATAATTCTCACATGAAGATGCCATTAAATTAGCAAACTTTGAGAATGGCTGCTACAAAGGTCTGTCCCTCACATGGATATCCTGATGGTCAAGAGGAACTAGAGCAAGGGGGACTCCTGTCAAAATGTTCTTCTATGTCATAGATACATGTGGAAAGATGACACTTGATAATGAAAGTTTTTTTTTATCACACAATGGGGAAGATTTACCAAAACTGGTGTAAAGGAAAACTGTCTTAGGCTACCACACTAGCGTTTTAGTTTTACGGTATTAAGATCCGTTATAGGGGCTCAATACCGGAAAAAAAAAATGCTTTAGTTTTGTCCCCATTCATTGTCAATGGGGACAAAACTGAACTGAACAGAATGGAATGCTCCAAAATGCATTCCGTTCCGTTTAGTTGCGTTCCAATACCAGAGAGCAAACCGCAGCATGTTGTAGTTTGCTTTCCGTCCTGGGATGTGGAGCAAGACGGGTCTGGCATGTCCCCCAATGCAAGTCAATGGGGACGGATCCGTTTTCTCTGCCACAATAGAAAACGGATCCGTCCGCCACTGACTTTCAATGAGCTCATGATGGATCTGTCTTGGCAATGTTAAAGATAATACAACCGGATCCGTTCATAACGGATGCAGATGGCTGTATTATCAGTAATAGAAGCGTTTTTGCTGATCCCTGCCGGATTCAGTAAAAATGCTGGTGTGAAAGTAGCCTTAGTTGGCCATAGCAACCAATCAGATTCCACCTTTCATTTTCCAAAGGAGCTTCGAAAAATTAAAGGTGGAATCTGATTGGTTGCTATGGGTGACTATGCCAGTTCTACTTTACACCAGTTTTGATAAATCTCCCCCAGTGTTTAAGGAGTTTGAGAGTTCCATTTATATATTATACAATTATATATCAGCTGTGGTCTGAGACGGGAAGCAACTAGTTGAGGATAGGTGGGGCACTCCCCAGCTGCAGCTAGGATTCAGCATAGGAGGGGACACCTTTGTTAGGGTCCATTCACACGTCCGTTGTTTCTTTCCTGATCTGTTCCGTTTTTTGCGGAACAGATCTGGACCCATTCATTTTCAATGGGTCCTGAAAAAAATCGGACAGCTCAATGTCTGATTTTTTTTCAGGACCCATTGAAAATGAATGGGTACAGATCTGGTCCAGATCTGTTCAGCAAAAAACGGAACAGATCAGGAAAGAAACAACGGATGTGTGAATGAACCCTAAATGTAAGAAATACGGTAAAAAAAACATTGGAACAAAAAAAAACATGTAAAACACCATTAAAATGTAACACTCTGGCATTTTTTCAAGCAATGCAAAAAACATAACTAATGGATATCTATTCGACAAAAACCTGAGAAAATGCCAGACCCAGAGCATGCTGCAAATCAAAACGAAAACACCATTGACCCCCAATATGTACCTCAAGTGTGATAAAACACCACTACATAAAAACACTTTTGTGTGCTGCATTTACTGTTTCTCATATACTTCCATGTAAATTCTGGAGCTGGCACGTACTGAAAAAAAACAAAAAACTAAAAGAACGCCAACAACAACACACCAAAACCTACAAAACCCCTCAAAATGCCAACACAAAAAAAAAAACTATGTGTGTCCCCAGACTAAAGCTGACAGAGGTACTGTAAAAAAATCAGCTGATGTGACTGCCGCCTACCACGCTTACTGATTCCTGATATGTAAGGGTGTCTTCACACGCTGCGGATTTTGTTGCAGAAAATTCCGCAAATTTAAATCAGTTCCATTCGCTTGAAGAAATCCATGTGCTTTCAGCCCTATTCAAATGAATAAACTTATTTTCAGTTGCGGAATTTTCTGCAACAACATCCGCCGCATGTGAAGGCACCCTGAGAGTGCTGACACTAGTCAGACATTGTGCTCTGGGCCGGGTGGCTGCCATATCAACTCATTTATCGCATGGCAGAAGTGCTCTGTTAGTTTAAGCAGTGACATGATGACTGCACTGGTGTCTCTGCCGGTCTGTCTGATCGGCATCTACTATGTGTGAACCTCAATTTTGTATATTTGTATTAAAGAAAATGTTTGCTACTTATGTTTGCTACCTATGCGATGCTACCTTCTTTCCTAAGTAATGTCCAAATGACATCATGTCCTCTTGCAGTGGCCACAGAGAACTACCTACAGGGAAGCTCTACCCATAAAGCCAGAGTAATTATGGTAGATGGTAACTACAGGATAAGTTGTGAGGATATGTGGAAGGAATATATAGGAGTTAAAAAATCTATTTGAGCTCACCTTCATAAGTTTGTTAGAGAAACTGGCCTTCAAATTGACGACCAATAGGCAGTACTTCTGCCAAACAATAATACAAACATTTATCACCTCCACAAACCAAAGGCAAAAATAAACCAGAAATGTACATTTTGGCAAAAATGTGAAGATCATCAATGTATAGAAAGAGTACACAAAATGGCACAGGGCTGCTGTCTTCAGTCTCTATACGTGTCATAGTCTTAGTAATATTAGGTTTGCCTTCTTCATTTGTCATTAACAGCGAGCTCATACAGTTCAATAAAAAGTCATTTATTAAGCTGATAAATGGTCAGTCACGTTGGTTAGACTCTAGATTAATAAATAACCTACTCTGTAAGTATAACTACTATTAGCATTATCCAATTGCTCAAGGCTATGTCTAACCTCGGAAATTCAACACAACTCATTTCAGTAGTCTGATAAATATCAAGAATGAGAGTGAGACTATGCTGTTCTCTTTGTACTAAATACTGGATCTTATTAAAGGGGTTCTCCATCTGATAAAAAAGTGAGAATGGCTTTATAAAATAAAAAAAAATGAATAAAAGAGTCATACTCATCTGACTGATTCCCTTGCCCTCCAGTTCCACCACTTTCCAAGTCTCTTCATGTCTCTACTTCCTGGTTCCTCTCAATAAAGGAAATGTAACTGCTCAGCCCATCACAAGCGGCATAAGTGATCAACCTCAGTCAAAGGCCTCATGCACACGACCGTTGTTGTGTTCCGTGTCCGTTGTTCCGTTTTCCGTGATTTTCTCCGGACCCATTGACTTTCAATGGGTTCGTTGAAAACTCGGCTAATGCACCATTTGTCATCCGTGTCCGTGATCCGTGTTTCCAGTCCGTCAAAAAAATATGACCTGCCCTATTTTTTTCACGGACAACGATTCGGGGACCCATTCAAGTCAATGGGTCCGTGAAAAAACACGGAGGCACACAAGATTGTCGTCCGCGTCCGTTTTTTTCCTATCATTTGCCTGGCAAACTTGACTTAGACTTTTTTTTTGCTTTCCTTCATGTCTGGTAATCCTCCAAAAATAAAGGAAGACACACGGAAACAACAACGGAAATGGATCACGGAACAACGGAACCCTATTTTGCAGAACGGAACACAACAACGGTCGTGTGCATGAGGCCAAAGGTTGGCTCACATTACCATGTCAAGAAGCACCAGAAAGTAGAGACAGGTGGGGAATCGGTGAGATAAATAAGGCATCCTGAATGACATGCCAAAGAGGGTCCAATATTGCTTCTTTTATTTATTTTTTTAAGCCATCCTGATTGACATGCCATAGAGGGTCCCACATCTGTACAAACGCTTCTGAAATCTTGCTCACACACTGTTGATTTCCACTTCCCAGGCATGTGAAGTGACCTACTAAGCCATAGTGATGGAGCATCCCACCGAGCTGCCAGGCACAGGAATTAACACTGCAGGTGCAGGATTTTAGTAGCATTTCTGCTGACATGGGACCCTCTTTAGCATGTAAAACACACTACATTAGGTGTAGTTACAGCCCTGACAGCATGACTATTCAAAAGAATGGCTCATCCAGATGACTACTTGTGGCTAATTACCACATTGCACACACCAGTTTGAAAGAGAGTTTCTTACACTGTACTTTTTAAGTGATATAGAATCATTCATAGATTGTAAACTTGCAAGCAGGGCCCTCAGTCCTCTTGTTTTAATTGTTGACATCTTTGTTGCTATGTTATTTATGACTCTGTTTGTAACTTGAACCCCCTGATGGTAAAGCACTGCTTGACTATCAAAGCTTATTAGAGCACTAAACACAGAATCCAAAAAAACAACAAAAAAAAAATAACTAACATAATCTTGTTTTGCCTGATATCACAATTGCAGACTATGAAAAATAACAGGAGACATAGCATTCTAGAGAGAGTCAGTTTTGAGACTAGGCTAGGTAGGGCTAGGAGAAGGAAGCATATGTGTGTAGCTGACAGGGTAGCTCATCCTGGATCTGGTACCACTCAGGATTGATCCAGAACATCTCCAAAAAGTAGGCCAAATGCAAGAGAGGTGTAGAGACCTAAGGGATAAATACGATAAAAAAGAGGTGAATAGGGTGGCTCACTTGTCCACTACCAGGATGTAGGTGCTCTAATCAATATGGTTCACCCACACATAAAAATAGAAATTATTCAGTAGATGATTGGCACTCTTTGTGGACACTGAAACGTATATTCTCAAATAAAATAATCACTTTATTGGTGAAGCTATAATATATAAAAATATAATAAAAAGAGGTATTGATGAGGATATTAAAAATTGAGAACCACAATATAAATATCAGTAGATAACCCTATCAATAGATAACAATATATGATAGTGAAAGAGCTATTAATATTGGACACTTGATAAAAATAATGTTAGTAGATAGTAAAATTAACAGTAAAGGTATCCAATGTGAATTATTAAAAATATGCTGCATACGGCAGTCTCCCCTTTATATTCATGTGGGACGCCACGGCCGGCATGCAACTGCAACTGAGATCTCTACAACTGAGATCTGAGGTACCTAGGCTGATAACAAACTGAAAGTAAGAAGGATCTTGGATATTTACCAACCTACTGTGAATAATTCACATTGGATTCCTTTACTGTTATACATATTCAAAAATAAGTGCCACCAAAAGGACACAAAAAACGGCCACTGTTACAGAAATACACCACCATAGATATTGTGGTAGCAGTGTTGCATGAATTGATATAGTGTAAGTTATATACTTGCAATTAATTGTTTATACCGATACACATGCACTGTTATCTACTTCTTTTTTTAGCGCAAACTGCTTTAGTGCAAACTTTTACAATTGTGTATATGTACACTGTTAAAAAAAATAAAGGGAACACAAAAATAACACATCCTAGATCTGAGTTAATTAAATATTCTTCTGAAATACTATGTTCTTTACATAGTTGAATGTGCAGACAACAAAATCACACAAAAATAAAAAAAATGGAAATAAAATTTTTCAACCCATGGAGGTCTGGATTTGGAGTCACACTTAAAATTAAAGTGGAAAAACACACTACAGGCTGATCCAACTTTGATGTAATGTCCTTAAAACAAGTCAAAATGAGGCTCAGTAGTGTGTGTGGCCTACTACAACGCCTGTGCATGCTCCTGATGAGGTGGCGGACAGTCTCCTGAGGGATCTCCTCCCAGACCTGGACTAAAGCATCTGCCAACTCCTGGACAGTCTGTGGTGCAACGTGACGTTGGTGGATAGAGCGAGACATGATGTCCCAGATGTGCTCAATTAGATTTAGGTCTGGGGAACGGGCGGGCCAGTCCATAGCTTCAATGCCTTCGTCTTGCAGGAACTGCTGACACACTCCAGCCACATGAGGTCTAGCATTGTCTTGCATTAGGAGGAACCCAGGGCCAACCACACCAGCATATGGTCTCACAAGGGGTCTGAGGATCTCATCTCGGTACCTAATGGCAGTCAGGCTACCTCTGGCGAGCCCATGGAGGGCTGTGCGGCCCTCCAAAGAAATGCCACCCCACACTATTACTGACCCAATGCCAAACCGGTCATGCTGGAGGATGTTGCAGGCAGCAGAACGTTCTCCACGGCGTCTCCAGACTCTGTCACGTCTGTCACATGTGCTCAGTGTGAACCTGCTTTCATCTGTGAAGAGCACAGGGCGCCAGTGGCGAATTTGCCAATCTTGGTGTTCTCTGGCAAATGCCAAACGTCCTGCATGGTGTTGGGCTGTAAGCACAACCCCCACCTGTGGACGTCGGGCCCTCATATCACCCTCATGGAGTCTGTTTCTGACCGTTTGAGCAGACACATGCACATTTGTGGCCTGCTGGAGGTCATTTTGCAGGGCTCTGGCAGTGCTCCTCCTGTTCCTCCTTGCACAAAGGCGGAGGTAGCGGTCCTGCTGCTGGGTTGTTGTCCTCCTACGGCCTCCTCCACGTCTCCTGATGTACTGGCCTGTCTCCTGGTAGCGCCTCCATGCTCTGGACACTACGCTGACAGACACAGCAAACCTTCTTGCCACAGCTCGCATTGATGTGCCATCCTGGATAAGCTGCACTACCTGAGCCACTTGTGTGGGTTGTAGACTCCGTCTCATGCTACCACTAGAGTGAAAGCACCGCTAGCATTCAAAAGTGACCAAAACATCAGCCAGGAAGCATAGGAACTGAGAAGTGGTCTGTGGTCACCACCTGCAGAACCACTCCTTTATTGGGGGTGTCTTGCTAATTGCCTATAATTTCCACCTGTTGTCTATCCAATTTGCACAACAGCATGTGAAATTGATTGTCACTCAGTGTTGCTTCCTAAGTGGACAGTTTGATTTCAGAGAAGTGTGATTGACTTGGAGTTACATTGTGTTGTTTAAGTGTTCCCTTTATTTTTTTTAACAGTGTATATACAATTTTACTATCTTCTGACATTTTTGCTAACTACTGATTGTGTTTTTTATCTAGTGTCCAATATTAATAGCTCTTTCACTATCATATATTGTTATCTACTGATAGGGTTATCTACTGATATTTATATCGTGGTTCTCAATTTTTAATATCCTCATCAATACCTCTTTTTTATTATATTTTTATATATTGTAGCTTCACCAGTAAAGTGATTATTTTATTTGAGAATATACATTTCAGTGTGAGTCCAGAAAGAGTGCCAATCATCCACAGAATAATTTCTAAGGGATAAATAGCCTTAAAAAGCACCCGTGTTCAAGAGAAGCCTCCGGTGCCTGAGAACACCAAAGCACAGTTTGGCCCACTGTGTAAAATCTTCACATCCCAAGGTGGAAGTGTGGATTAGCAGCCTGTTCAAAGAATAATAACAATAAAAAATAAATTTGGATCAGCTCACCTCCATGCAGGTATGGTGCACGCGATCTGGGCTGGCAACCCGGAACAATGCAGGAAAAATGTGGATAGTTCCGGTACCCAAATAAAACATTTTTTTTTATTAACTCAGAACATAGTAGAAAAATATTAAAACCACTGTCGCTTACGCGTTTCGGGCATTGAGAAAGGGGCTTGTATACCCGAAACGCGTAAGCGACAGTGGTTTTAATATTTTTCTACTATGTTCTGAGTTAATAAAGGAATTTGTTTTTATTTGGGTGCCGATCTATCCACGTTTTTCCTGCACTGTTCAAAGAATGTTGCAGAAAAGTTTGCCGGCCATTGAGGGAAATGTTGTTAGATCTTAACTAGTGAAGTATTAAACCACACATCTGGATGCTAAAGCACAGGTCTGTTAGAAAAGTGCAGAGTAAAGAAGATTGCTTCAACGATTTTAGAGACACCTTTTGCTCTGTGATGACTTGTGCAGCTGTGAGAACTGTAACATCTGTGGAGACTGCATTCTGTGTAACATCAGCCAGCCCATTTCATTTAAGAACTGTCCTGATGTGTTTGCATTTGAATTCTTCAGTAAAAAACTGTTCAGCTGCCCAGATGTCTCATCATTGCATGCTGCACTAAATTTACACCTCCAGGCGTTATGCATTACGATAACTGGGACCCTGCCTTGAGTCTTAAAACCTTCACTATCAAGGTCACCTCAACCATCATCACACAGAAGGACCCCAGAACAGGAGTCTGCCCTGAAGGGAATAACAGGTCTTCCCTTCCCATCACTGCACACCGACCCAGGGAGCCTCAGAACTGGGAGTACAAACTATCACTACACACATCTGGTCACCCTCATTCACACACTCCCTGTGACTGCGCCCCCACACCCGGTCACTGCACTAGTTACCAACAGTGTAAACTATATGTAGCAGTCATAATACCAGCTGTAATACATAGTACCAGTAGTACCAAGTAGTGTTAACACAGCTAATTAGGCCTCGTTTACAGCTCTACATGGAAAGTCATTCAACTTTTGCCCTTAGACTTCATGGAATGCCAGATCAGCATGTTTATACATTTGTAAATCCCCAGTATCCTAGAATTCCTAGTTGTATTTCCTAGACAGGAGCCATGAGAAGTTGATGAAAAATCCCTGTGACAAATCTATACCGTATCATAGCTAGACACATTTGTCATTCAGGGTCCCTGAAAGGCTGGGTAACACATTATGTGGAGCTGTAATAGGTCCCACTAAATACTAAGTGTGCCCAAATAAATCCGTACCCTTACTCCCAAATAGTGCCATAGCTAAGCAGATTGATAACCATGTGGACCTGTAGTAGAGACTGAAGAATACTAAATCTACCAAGACAAATCCCCCTCCTAACTCCTAAATAGTGCCACAGCTAGGCAGATTTGGCTTTCAGGATCCTGAGAAAGCTGTGTGATAACCATGTTGACCTGTAGTAGAGACTGAAGAATACTAAATCTACCAAGACAAATCCCCCTCCTAACTCCTAAATAGTGCCACAGCTAGGCAGATTTGGCTTTCAGGGTCCTGGGAAAACTGGGTTACCACCATGTGGAACTTTAATAGAGACTACAGAATGCTAAATCTACCATAATGTAATGGTAACATTATATGGACAGTGTGTACAGCTCTACAAGACTCGTAATCCAGGTCTCTGGATGAATGAATATCGAATGTGCATAGACAGACAGTGAGAAACCCCTAGGCAAATGACATTTAGGTAGCATTTTCTGTAGTGTCAGTGCCCTGATACTGTATAGTATGCCTGCACACATTCAGCGGGAGGGTTTCTAAGAAGCTGCTCAAGTTTAGCAGTTTCCTCCTTTTTCACAGTGCTCTGGGTGTCCATTGAATGGGCATTAATCCTTTCCCTGACCTTCCGGTTTTGACTGTGAAGTCATCCTAGTGTACAAAGCCGGTCACCAGCTGAAGTTGGAGGGGCAGGGTTGAAGGAAGCATTCCTGCTTAAAATCTGCTAAAACTACTTTCTGTAGCAGTTTGCAGATGTCCAGGTAGAAAGAGCTATAGACAAACTGTACTCCACATATTATACTCCCCCCCCCCTTGTTTTTTTTAGGATTTAGTGGTCCTTTAAATATCTGTGGACTGATGGACAACTTAAAATGTCTGGTGGATCCACAGGTGGCTCACAGGGGATTTCTGAATGTCCTTACTGAGTCTACAGCAGCATAGAGATTGTGATGCTGCAGGAGCGGGGAGTCGGTTGTCAGTGACAGCCGAATTCCCCACATAGAAGGCGGTGACAATTCAAGTTGCAAGTTCAGGTACAGGCCAGCAGTAAACGGTGAACCACGTGTGGTTAGCTCACTGATACACCTAGAATCTTCCCCAGTGGTCTGTAAGAGGGTGGGTTCACATGTACATTTTGCTTGCCATTTTTCTGCACTTTTGCATTTTTTTTTAGCATTTCTTTTCATTAGGTGGTGTTTTTGTGTTTCTGGCTTCTCATGAAAAATATAACATACTGTAGCTCATGCCATTGTTTCAGGAATTTACACATCACCTTTTCTATAAGGAAATACCATGAAGAAAATGCTAGTGGGCAAACACAGTTTTTGCAAAAAAATGCATGTGTGTAGGGACGCTAAAACAGTGATGCCTTTAGATGCATGTCTACTTACTGTAGCAGCCATACAAGTATATGCCGCTGATTGTATTTCCCATCCATGCCAATTTGAAATTAAAAGGTGTTCTTATTTACCTATCTTGAATGCGAACCCAGAGGTCACTAAAGTGACGGTGTTTTTCCTTCTTTGGCTTCTTCTTTTTGTACTTCCTGTCATCCTTGGCCATTCCATCTACATTATCAGACATGAGCAGGTTGGGTATCATCTCTTTCTCTTTGAGTGGGTTTATTTTAGGCCTCATAGATGCGCATGGGGATGATAACATTGAAGCTGGAGAAGGTGACAACTTTGAGGTAGGAGACTTTTTACTTTTGCCACTTTCAGAAAGAAACAAAACCAGATGCAGTCATTAGAAACATTTTTATGTGAAAAATGGATTTACTAAAACCAAGTCTAAAATATTAAATAAATTAGGTTAGAATAGGCTTGCTCTTAAGGCACATTTTCACGTGCTGAGGAGCAGCCAATTTTCGGGAAGGAATCATTCCTTCCTGACAGTCGGCTGCTCGTTAAGTGGAGGTGAAGCTCTGTATTTACATGCAGCGATCACCTCCACAGTATGAGGACGAGGGGTTGCTATTGCGATTGCTCATCCTCATACAGCTGAACTGTTTCTGGGCAGCAGATTGCTGTTTAGACCCCACAATCTGCTGCCCAGTAAAATAATTTAGGTGCCTGGATGAACTACAGAATCACCCGATGAACAAGCATTTCGCTAGTCCATTGGATGATCGATGTCAGCTTTAGACGGGCAGATTGTTGGGAACGAGCATTCACAGGAATGTTCATTCCCAATAATCTGCCCAATTATTGCCCCATCTAAACCCACCTTTTGACTCTGCTCACATTTGCACTACGGCGCCCATCGAACTGCACAAGTTCCATTGTATGAGGGATTTGAAGGGCGCCTGATATAGCTCACTGGAGCTATTAATGCTGTTATAGGTGCTGGAACCTGTTCTGGCGTCCAACCAGAAAACCAAAATTGCTGGATCCGGCATATGCTATATACCACAGATGCCAAATGGATCCCATAATAAGGTCCGTCAGGTTTTTGGCCTGGATATCTGCATTCTGCTAGACATGATGCAGCATGCTATGGTATTTTGTCCTTTTTTTTTGCAAGAATCTGAGATGGATGCTCCTACCAGAACCTCCACCTCGTGTAGGGCAAATGCAAATACATTTACTTACAGGGTCTGCTACACAAATGTGTCATATGATCACTGCAACGATGGCTATCTATGCCAATTGGTGATTTAGTTAACGTAGAGCATAAACACAATGTAGCGACTTACCTCATGATTGACTTTCCAGCAGGGGTGTGATGCACATCATAGCCGTATCGTTTTAAGACATCAATGACAGTATTGTTACCCATGAAATGACCTGCACAGAGATTAGAAGAATAGTGTGAATGATTACCATTTGCCACCAATACCTTGCTTGACTACAATAGAAAAAAGTTGGTTGATAGTCATCCAGTGTGGACATTCACAGCAGGCTCCCACGCCTGTTATTTCTATCAACCAATTCGCTTCCATAGTAATGAAGGAGGTTGGTCAGTTTTCATGCCTAGTGGCTCACATTTTCATATATGATCTTTTATGGCATAGTGTGCTGGAGGTTGGACTGGACAGTCATAAGTTTCCAAAATGTCTACACATGTTTTGCTTTCCTTTTCTTCTGTGTTATCTTTACATGTAAAAAAAAAAAACTCAAGACCCACAGCGTGCAGATGGATTAGCTCAAGCTACTATGGAATGGCCATAAATGGTTTTGTTCTTATATCTGATATGCCCAGTGCTTTACTAATCCGACCTAGTCCTCCCCATAGTTCCTTCTGTTTTGTGTTCACCTTGAATACAGGGCCACTATTGTCACATTGCAACTTCAGGTTCTCAGGAGAGTTTTGAATTGAGTGAAAATAAAGGCAGTGATGTAATTCGGGAGGTGATGTAATTTCCTTTGCCCTGTATATACAAAGTTGAGATTCAACTGAGGCTCATGTTTTTGAAGCTATGGTTTTTAATTGTGTGTTGTCCCTCAAATCTGTATGCTATACCTGAAACATACCTCCAAACTGTGCCAGAGTAATCGGACAGTCCCGGATTTTGGCGTTTGTCCTGTGGTTCCAGGACAGTTGTGGCATTTCCTGATTTCAACTGTATCTGCGACCTGAGGATGTTAGCTCCCTACTCTACCATGCCCTAACGGCAGCCTGTACGCTCCTCAGCAGTGACATCATCACGCCTGCTGAGCTGAGCAGGAGACCTGGGGATCATATTTGGTATTTCCAGGAGCCAGAAAATGAAATGTATGTCAGCAGGAAGCTGGCGTAGATTTTAGATGTAATGTATACCAGTTTTTTAGCACACATATTGGTAAATGTATAGGGCCGTGGGTATGCGTAATAGCGGCAGACCAGGCTACTGCTATGGGGCCCAGGGCAAGAGGGGGCCCAGTCTTAGTTGGGATTATCTCCGCTTCCTTCTGGAGGTAAAAACTTGGTCAGGACTCTACCCTTCAAAGGAACAACCTTTAGTAAGTAAGGCAGTTATAAAATGGGCCAAGGGTCATTGAAAATGGTTTGGGCAGAAACCCTTCTGTCCTGTGTGGGGGACCTGGTTTGATCCTTGTTATGGGGCCCTTGCTTCTCTATGCACGCCACTGCCCAAGGCCTACTTTTTTTTTTAATAGTGGTGTTGTTGCCAAAGAAGGGTAAAAGTCACAAATCTGCGAATCCAAAATTCACCAATGTATTATACTGTATAGACCACACTGCTTGAGACTTTACTATTATTGTACTTATTAGCTAGCGCTCCAGGCTCCTTGATGAATAGTGTCTGTAAGTGCAGGACTTACTAAAGGTGCCCCAAAGGAGCATTGCAGGGGAGATTTATCAAAACTAATGCAAAGGATAACTCACTTAGTTTCCCATAGCAACCAATCAGATTGATCCTTTCATTTTCCAACGGCACTCTGAAATATAAAAGGTGGAATACGATTTATCCCTATGGGCAACTAAGCCAGTTTTCCTTTGCACCAGTTTTGATAAACCTCTCCCTATGTCCCTTCGCTCTCAAATTTAGTTTGGAGCTTACCTTTGTGACTCCTATTGTAATGAATTGACAAGACTCATTTTTTTGTAAAGATAAACTAGAACTGCTAGAAACTACTGTATACCCTGGTAGATTTCTGTGCTATATTCATCTAGTAATGTCCGGCAGGGATCAGCAAAAACGCTTCTGTTTTTAATAACACAACCCACTGCATCCGTTATGAATGGATCCAGTTGTATTATCTTTAAAACAGCAATGACAGATCCGGCATTAAAACCATGGTAAGTCAATAGGCGCCGGATCCTTTTTCTATTGTGTCAGAGAAAAAGGATCCAGCTTGACACACAATGCAAGTCAATGGTGCTGGATCTGGTTTTGCGCTGGATCTCAATATCAGAAAATAAAAACGAAGATGATAAAGTAGCCTAAGTACAGGTGCACTTCAAAGGGAATGTGTCATCATCAACCCGATTCCAGTCTGCATACAATATTACTGTATAAGAATGCCGTAGAGGTGTGTCATTAATACAGGTAACCCTTTTGTGACAATAACTGATTGCCAGGGGTGAGAATGTAGGAAACTAGGGTAAAGGCTGGTCCAGCCAACAGTCTACTGTGTATGGGTAGCTGTCGTTGCACTTTGGGTGCGTTGATCTTTTAGTTCTCCCTGGGGATAAACCCCTAGAGGTGTCTGGCAGCAGCTTTCTCCTCTTCCCTCCATTGAAAGCACATTTGTATCAATTTTTTACATTTTGCATTTTTTACCCATAATATGACATTTTTTTCAAACATGTTTCCCCATTCACTGCAATGAGAAAACCAGACTTAAATTTTACATGCGGTACCACACATTGAGAAAACTCCAGGAGCATTTCCTTAAAAATACATGAAATGCGTTTTTTTCCTCCACCTGTCACTTTAATTTTAGAGCAGCTGTTGGAAACCTACTTGGATGCTGTACAAAATATCTATCTATCTATCTATCTATCTATCTATCTATCTATCTATCTATCTATCTATATCTGTCTGTCTCTATCTGTCTGTATCTATCTATCTAATCTGTCTTCTATCGATCTACAGTTAGCATATGTGGTGTAAGTAAACCCTAGAAATGTAAAAATGTAAAGTACGATATTTTATCAGTTACAGTACAATGAAGGAACTGCCTGAGATTCAAATATTTTTAATCCTGCAATAAAAACCCTTACATACGGTGGTATTGTAAGACGGCAGAGGCTTTGGGTGCGTAAACTATTGGATAATAGGATTATCCTTTGCAGATGGTTTTTAAAGAAATAGAGTGTAACCTGATACAAATTCCATGGCATTAGACTCACTTAGTTAAACTCTTAGGTATGTTTAGGTGTATGAATGTTTCAAGCTGAAATCTAAAAAGTGATCCAGTGATCCATGAATAAGAGCACCGCAGCCTTCTTTCAGCTTTTCCTAGGTCAGTGACAACATGTTCATTGATCACGTGGCCTAGGAGCAGCTCCCCATAGAATTTAGTGGGGCTGAGCACGATACCAAGCACAACCGCTATACAATCTAAGCACGGACAAGGCAGCAGTGCTCACAGGAGCGCCAGTGCCTTCTCAATGCTCACAGGAGCGCCAGTGCCTTCTCAAACAGCTGATTGGCGGGTTCCCGGGTGTCAAACTCCTACTAAACAGATACCTATTCCAGAGGATAGGTCATCAGTATTAAAATCTTGGAAAACCCTTTTAAATTTTAATTTATTCTGCAGTAGGAAAGCAACCCCAAACATACAGCCAATGTCATACAGAACTATTTTCTGTGTAAAGAAGAACAAAGAGTCCTGGAAGTAATGATGTGGCCCCCACAAAGCCCTGATCTGAAAATCATCAAATATGTTTGGGATTACATGAAGAGACAGAAGAATTTGAGCAAGCCTACATCCACAGAAGATCTGTGGTTATCTGTGGTTAGTTCTTGGAGAACTAACCACAGATCTTCTGTGGATTATAGGCTTGCATCAACTTTTTTTCTGAAGTCCTAAGAATTTTTTTTTTGTGCCATGATACACTTCTGTTGTGAAGATCAGACTTTGATAGATCCTTGTTCTTTAAATAAAATACTTCGCCCACTCACATCTGATGTCACCCCATTTGATTGAAAACACATAGAAACATAGAATGTGTCGGCAGATAAGAACCATTTGGCCCATCTAGTCTGCCCAATATACTGAATACTATGGATAGCCCCTGGCCCTATCTTATATGAAGGATGGCCTTATGCCTATCCCATGCATGCTTAAACTCCTTCACTGTATTTGCAGCTACCACTTCTGCAGGAAGGCTATTCCATGCATCCACTACTCTCTCAGTAAAGTAATACTTCCTGATATTACTTTTAAACCTTTGCCCCTCTAATTTAAAACTATGTCCTCTTGTAGCAGTTTTTCTTCTTTTAAATATTCTCTGCTCTTTTACCTTGCTGATTCCCTTTATGTATTTAAATGTTTCTATCATATCCCCTCTGTCTCATCTTTCTTCCAAGCTATACATGTTAAGGTCCTTTAATTTTTCCTGGTAAATTTTATCCTGCAATCCATGTACTAGTTTAGTAGCTCTTCTGTGAACTCTCTCCAAAGTATCAATATCCTTCTGGAGATATGGCCTCCAGTACTGCGCACAATACTCCAAATGAGGTCTCACTAGTGCTCTGTAGAGCGGCATGAGCACCTCCCTCTTTCTACTGGTAATTCCTCTCCCTATACACCCAAGCATTCTGCTAGCATTTCCTGCTGCTCTATGACATTGTCTGCCTACCTTTAAGTCTTCTGAAATAATGACCCCTAAATCCCTTTCCTCAGATACTGAGGTTAGGACTGTATCACTGATTGTATGTTCTGCTCTTGGGTTTTTACGCCCCAAGTGCATTATCTTGCACTTATCAACATTAAATTTTAGTTGCCAGATTTTTGACCATTCCTCTAGTTTTCCTAAATCCTTTTCCATTTGGTGTATCCCTCCAGGAACATCAACCCTGTTACAAAACTTTGTGTCATCAGCAAAAAGGCACACCTTACCATCGAGGCCTTCTGCAATTTTGCTGATAAAGATATTAAACAATATGGGTCCCAGAACAGATCCCTGAGGTACCCCACTGGTAACAAGACCATGTTCTGAATATACATGACTTTAATTTTATACATGGTATGCATGGTATACATTCATACTATTTCCACTCATAAACATGTGATATTGGATCATAGTCTTAGGTCAGATTTATGCAGAAATATAGACAATTCATATATATATATATATATATATATTTAAATGTATACAATTCTCAAGGGCTCGCAAACTTTTAAGCACTACTGTGCCCATTAGATGCACCTAGGTTATCGAGGAGGAAAATAAGAAAAAAATTTTTTTTCATTTGACCTAAGCTCAGAGCCCCAATCAGATCCTCAATGTTAATAAGACCCCCTATCAGACCTCAGCTCAGACCCCCACTGTTAATAAGACCCCAATCAGACCTCAGATCAGACCCCCAACGTGAAAAACCACAATCAGACCTCAGATCAGAGCTACAATGTAAATAAGAGCCCCTATTCAGACCTCAGATCAGAGACCCAATGTGAATGACCTCCATTCAGACCCCCATGCTCAGAGAAGAAAAAAAAATCCTCCTGCTCTGGATGCTGCCGCCCCTGTCATACAGCTCTCTTTTGTGTCCTTCCTGCTGCGCGCTATGCTGTGACCTGATGCGTACAGAGTGAGATCACAGAGCGCCGACGTCCTCACACTGTGTGCAGTCACAGCACTGCAAGCGGCCGAGGAAGACCAGGAAGTGTTAAGTACAGAGCCAGGGGAGCGCGGCATTCACCGCTTCCTCCTGTACTAATGAGCGCTTACATAATGGAAGAGCTCATTAGTATTCTCCCCCAAAAATATGGGGTGTGTATATACTGTATATATACAGTACAGACCAAAAGTTTGGACACACCTTCTCATTCAAAGAGTTTTCTTTATTTTCATAACTATGAAGGCATCAAAACTATGAATTAACACATGTGGAATGATATACATAACAAACAAGTGAAAATATGTCATATTCTAGGTTCTTCAAAGTAGCCACCTTTTGCTTTGATTACTGCTTTGCACACTCTTGGCATTTTCTTGATGAGCTTCAAGAGGTAGTCCCCTGAAATGGTCTTCCAACAGTCTTGAAGGAGTTCCCAGAGATGCTTAGCACTTGTTGGCCCTTTTGCCTTCACTCTGCGGTCCAGCTCACCCCAAACCATCTCGATTGGGTTCAGGTCCGGTGACTGTGGAGGCCAGGTCATCTGGCGCAGCACCCCATCACTCTCCTTCATGGTCAAATAGCCCTTACTTTCAAAGTTTTCCCAATTTTTCGGCTGACTGACTGACCTTCATTTCTTAAAGTAATGATGGCCACTCGTTTTTCTTTACTTAGCTGCTTTTTTCTTGCCATAATACAAATTCTAACAGTCTATTCAGTAGGACTATCAGCTGTGTATCCACCTGACTTCTCCTCAACGCAACTGATGGTCCCAACCCCATTTATAAGGCAATAAATCCCACTTATTAAACTTGACAGGGCACACCTGTGAAGTGAAAACCATTTCAGGGGACTACCTCTTGAAGCTCATCAAGAGAATGCCAAGAGTGTGCAAAGCAGTAATCAAAGCAAAAGGTGGCTACTTTACAGTTGTTTCACACTTGTTTGTTATGTATATAATTCCACATGTGTTAATTCATAGCTTTTGATGCCTTCAGTGTGAATCTACAATTTTCATAGTCATGAAAATAAAGAAAACTCTTTGAATGAGAAGGTGTGTCCAAACTTTTGGCCTGTACTGTATATATATACATACACACACAATATATCATGTACACATATACCACAAAGAATAGTTGTTGTTTTTTACCGGATGCATGGAATAGCATAGTCTACATAGTCTACTCTCCTATTCCACAGTTAAAAAAAGGCATAACAATGTATATTAGATGCCAAAAGAACACTCTTGGCATCTATCGACTGAATAGGACCTTATGGACATGTTTAGCCTAGGTGCTAGGAGCTTTCACAGCACATATGCAAAGCAAACACTTTAAACACAGTGTGAATACACCCTTAGTTGTATTATACTTGACTTTGTCCGATAAAAGTAGTTTTCTGCATGGATTGTTGGCCATGTCTCTATTACTTTTGTACTGCATGATGTTAGTTTTTGAGCCCACAGGCTCATGAAGTCTAAACTGGTGCTATCCTTACCTGCACCAAAAGCAAAGAAAAAGCTCTTTTGCGGAAACTCTTCTAATAGATCTTTCACTCTCTTCCCCATACGTTCGTTTCTTTTGTAGATTAGCTCTTGCCGAAAATAGCTATCGATCTCTTGTGCAGTTGTTTGTTCATGTGGTGGGAGTGTGGCATTTATAAAATTAGGCACCTGAAATAGCAGAATTGCAATTCCCTGTTATATCCATTGGACAACAGATAGAAACAGAAATGAATCTCCCTTCCTGCTTTGTCATTGGAAAATTCAGTATTTAATGTATAGTAGAAGAAAATCCTATATTTATCACTGCCAGACTCCATAATGTGCATACGTACTTGTGAAGAATCATGGTTGAATATTATGGCGTTCAGGTCTCCACAGTTGTAATGTTTGATGAGGTCCTCGGTGGTGTATGGAGCTTGTAGACCTCCAGCACGAAGGCTCTCCTGCTGCGAGAGAGTTTGGTTTAGGGCAAATATAACCTACAAAATAAATGAAATGAAAAGTTAATATAATGGAAGATATTATGATCTGTGAAGTCAAGATGTATATAGGTCTTTATTCTATTGAGAAGAAATGTATCCTTATAAAGGTAAAACTTTATGATCTACCATTATCAAGGACAAATCAGAAAGTCAAAACCATAGCCTTGTTGGGATGATGAAAGAACATATTTATACTGGCACAAACTCTCATGAATCTGCATATATTTGCAACTCTAATATTGGAATAAAGGGGTTGTCTCACTTCAGCAAAGGGAATTTATCATGTAGAGAAAGTGAATACAAGGCACTTACTAATGTATTGTGACTGTCCATATTGCATCCTTTGCTGGCTTTATTAATTTTTCAATCACATTATACACTGCTCGTTTCCAGGGGTTACAACCACCCTGTAATCCAGCAGTGGTGGTTGTGCTTGCACACTATAGGAAAAGGGTCAAACTGTCTGGTGGCTGGGACTGTGTGAGAGTGCATGGGCACACATGTGCGGCAACTCCCATCCCAGCCTCCTCGTACCAGTGCTGCAGTGGTGACCTTAACCCCTGGAAATGAATAGTGGATAAAGTGATCACAATACATTAGTAAATGCCTTGTCTACATAATAAATGCAATTTGCTGAAGTGAGACAACCCCTTTTAGTTTTCTCTACATTATCATTGATGTGTCATATATTTACATCAAGATGCTTTGATAAAAGTGTTATAAGATATTCTTTCTTTGTGCCTTGATGATGTCTCCTCTCTACTTTTCTTGTTCTCCCCTCCTTTATGCCTTTTTTATCCTGCATCCTTCTCCTGTTTTCACTCTTTTCTGTTTACCTCCCTCTCTCTCCTTTCATTAACCTGTTAGTGACCATAAACAACTTAAAATATACTCCTCAATTAAAAATGGATCACAATCTGATCTCATAAATACTCAACTGAGAGTACGATCAAAAAACAACTAAAGCAATTCATAATCAATATCACAATTTATTTTAAATATACAGTACCACAAAAATTCAGAAAACAATATCCAAGGAGAGAAAAGAGCAGGCTAGATGAAAAAGCTAATACAGAAAAATAGCTGGGGCATGTTAAAACACTTATGTATATACTTCTATAAGATGAGTTATATTTATATCAAGATTCAACCTTTAATACCAGCCTGTTTTGGGCCTTAGTGAACAAGCAATTTTTTTTGTTGTATTCCAATAGCTATAAAACTTGCACTAGCAATGCTAGTGAGATAAGAGGCAGGCTGAGAAGCCTGCCTTAGTATATTACACATAGTATTCAGTAGGTGCTGAATCCAGATTCTCGTTAGCAATGCTCATTTAGATGGTTACTAAGAAGACTCTTAATACACAGTTTTCTAGCAAAAATAAACACTTTCCCCAAATAAAGTGTGTTAATCATACTTGTCGCTATGCAATATTATAAATAAACTGAAATGAGAGGTATACTTTAAATCCTACAATAAGTAATTAGATTTTTTTTATTTAATTCCAATCCTTTCAATGCAATGTAAAATATTTTTTCACATGACTGTATTACATAATACATTGCCCATGTCCTGTTCTGGGCCTATAATGCACATCCATGTGAAAGAAACACGTATCTTTACTTCATATGTTGCTTCTAGTGGAGAGATTACACTGCTCACAGCGGCACCACACAGTGCCACATGGAGTACCTAAGATTCCTTTTTACACAGGCTGTGAATCGGGCTAATTATTGAGGATGAACATTTCTTTGGATGCTCGTTCCCGATAACTGACCCATTTAAAGATGCCGGTGATCACCCGATAAATAAGCAAACGTTTGTTCGTTAAGTGACTGCATTTTTTCATGTTGGACCAAGAATCTTTGTTTTTTGCCAGCACATTACCCTGTTTAAATAGGGAACATGCTGCCGACAATATACAAAGTGAATGGGGGACAAACAATCATAATCACGATCGTTCTTCCTCCTTTCACTTTGCATCAGGGTGTGTCTAAGGCCATTTAAATTAGCATGAATTGACTTTTTCGTCATTAGTTTATCATCCATTGGTGCTAGTTATTGGTCCGTCATCGGCCCGTGTAATATAACCCTAAGTGTACTGTAATACAAGGTCCATATGCATGGTTTTACCATATTCATAAGCCCTTGCCCTGGCTATAATACTTTATATACTGATTTGTGGTGGTTTATGATTTGTGGATTATGTTGGATTACTTACTGTTTTTCTGTAGACTTTTTGTTTTTATAAAAAATGTTTTCACAAAAAATAGACTGAACATAAAAATTGTATAAAATTTAGATGTATACCATTAGGGGGTCATGAAACAGAATTTTCTGTTCTTCAATAAAATCAATAAAAAGGCAGACAAGTCAAAGTTTAACCAATATGTTATCAAATTTCTTCTGGTTGCAGAACTAAGCTGGGAGTGTGGTTTTCAGAGGCATAATCCGATAAACTGATTTGATTTGACAAGCAAAGTTAAGAATGGCAAACAGAGAACATAGGGCAATTGATTGAACAGATGTGAGTGCTTTTTGTTGTGAAGGCCTCAAAGCTGGCGGGGTGGCGATTGGCTAATTTAAGTTGCATAATACTATAAGCCTTTCATATGCAGATTGTCTCTTTGATCCCATGTGGATAAAAGTGCAAGGCAGGGGGTCTTTTGTCTTAAAAAAGAATCCAGTGTCTGATGGAGCCTTCTTCTTCTCCCACCCTCTTGAGCTAACTGTCTTTGCAGAGGGAACATGACAGCTGGAGAAATATAACCAGAGAGTGCCCAATATTGTTTGTATTGAGGTTTATATCTGTAGGTTTTTACAAAGGTCATTCATTACATTCCTGAAGCAATGATTTAGACCTAGCTTCCCTAACACACTACTAAATATGATCCGCAGCATATGTGTGAATGAAATCTTAATTAATATTTCTATTATTTAGACTAATATCTTCTGTTTGGAAGTCGAAAAATAGGACAATTGCTTCTACTGAGAACTTTATGGGAAGGAGGTAAATGGTGTATGGGCACCTATGTCATCTCTTATCTCACAGATCGATGAATGCTACAAAGGGTTATAATCAAATCTACGCCAGACATTCCTAAATTACACCACTGTTGGATCTGTCACAAGCTGGACATACATGTTCAGAGATCAGTTCCTCCTCATCTAGCCAGTATTTCCATATTTCCTCCTTGAAATCCAACATGCCTGAACCTTCTTTCCCCTGATGGAAGCATTCAGGCTGCCCCAATACACAATCCTTTGCCAGTCTTGCAGATATTTATTTACTGTAGTGAAGGCCACCTTAAAGGACTCAACTCTCCCCTGGCAATATTCATCTCATGTAGACTAGCCACGTTAAAGAACTCTTTACTCCCCCCTGGCAGTAGATGTTGGGTGATGCTTAAACCTTTCTTGCCAACATTATATAAACCTTTGTAACGAGTGCAGGTTTACTAACAGAAAATCAAGACAGATTTCATGGTTTTACCCACAACATAAACTGCATATATTACTTACGGTTTTTGCTGCGGATTTGATGTGGAGTTGCCACAGATCTCACCCTTGCATTGCAAAGGGTGAAATCTGCACAAAAAACGCACAAACAATTAACATGCTGCGGATTTCTAAATCCACATGGCAGGTTAATCTCCGCACACGGATTTAAAAGGCAAAGTGTACATGAGATTTGTCTAATCTCACATACTTTGATGGTTCTGTATTATGCCATGGTTTTTCCACATCAGTAAATAACTCATGTAATCCACATTGTATACAGGTAGCCTGAAGGTGGCCTCACACACACATACAGTAAGGGGAACACTAACTATCTTATGTGTGAGGGGGATGTGCTGATGAGGTCAGGGGAGAGAAAATAGGACATGTTACATTTCATCATGTCCAATCTTTTATTCTGCCCTAGTGGCGGTTTCTTACTCCCCTATCCCCATTGTGAAATCTGCCAGGCGTGCATGTGGGATTATCTGGAGGAATCACTGTCCAGCTACCTTAAGCAGCTGCCAGATTTGGCAGAGACGGTTACATAGGAACTTATAATGGTGGCACTATCGTCTGACACATTTCTATGGGCAGTGTAAGTGGCAGGAACCATTGTAGACACAGCATCTATTAAAAGTAATAGTCATTGGTTTATATACACATTCAGTCCATTTTTGTGCGGCTTTCGTCTTGTAAAGCTCTGGACTACCTACGCCCTTGAATTAAGACAATGATGAAACATAACAAAAGAACATAGACATTTTTGTCCATAATGAATTTGCCCGGTGTGCTTAAAGTATTCAGGGCCTATACCATGCAAAAGGCTTGTTATAGGGTTAGTGTATTGGCTAGAAAATCAGTACTAACTCAGTATATTGGTTTCCGAATGAAATTCTGCATTTTGTTTGTAGAATTTACATTGTGTTGCATTAAATCACATACCGTACATTGGCGCTATAAAGTGTTGTATAATCTATTATTTATTCAAGCTCTAAACAACTTGTAAACTAGCCTCTTTATTCTATGCTAAATATGGTAATATTCAAACAGAAAGAGAAGAGTTTCCCATTTTATGAAGCTGTTGTCCCTAAAACCTCACTCATAAAAGCTCCCACTTTAATTTGTTTAGCATAATTTTATTGCTTTAATTAGTTTGCCTCTTCCAAGAGAAAACAGTACCAGCTTATTGTGTTAATTGGGCTGACATTTACTTATAATTTCATTTGTTTGCCAAATAATTAATAGTCTTAGAACTGCAGAGATGTGTCCAAGGAAATTTTGCAGGAACACAAAAATATAATTCTTTATATGCAATGGCAAAAAGCCAATACTCTACAAGCTTGGACCACAGTGTAATATCTAGTAAAATATAACCCACGCCTTGGAATTTTTTATTCCATGTTACTGGTAATAGTGAGCATTTACTGTATTTTCAAGCCCTGACACTTATAGATGTATGACTATATTGAGAAGTGATAGGAGGTATAAAGGGGGTCATTTACTATGCTGAAATATACTCACACCAGGTCTAAAATTGTGGGCAAGGTGTGGGTGGGGAAGGGGACCTTCATAATTTTCTACACCTGTTTTACAGCTAGGAAGCGGTCTTATATTTAGACTGGCGCTGGATGCGCCGAAGTTATGGAAAGGCCTGCGCCTCTTCATAACTTCGGCGAAGCCACCGCCAGCTTAGGGCTTTATTAAGACCGACGTCTAAAACGCTGGTCTTAATAAATGTGTCCCAAAGTTTTTAGTAACAACTGGTCCTTGAAGCCTGAGAGAGTCCAAAAGGTCCTATGGTTAAATATGAATAGTCTAATACTATGAATAATTTGCGACTTGGAACTCATAGATTTTAAGCTCTTGTGATCATGGTCCTTGCTCCTCTTATTTTAATTGTTGACTTGATTGACTGTAGCTATGTAATGTATGATTTTGTTTATACATGAACCTTCTGATTGTAAAGTGCTGTGGAATATGTTGGCCTCATATAAATAAAGATTTTTATTATCTTTCTGGTTGAAGGATATCTAGTTAGACAAATACCCTGTCGTGGTCTGAACTCTTGGCTCAGTCATTGCATGAAAGTCCGCTTCCATGTAACAATCTAACCAAATAAACCTAAGCAACCATGACAGTCAATGCCTAGTGAAATTACAGTAAAAGCTGCATGATCATTTAAAGGTCCCCATACAAATTAGAGTATTGTTGGCTATCAGGGCTTGACTGGGACTAAAAAGCAGCCCTGGCACACAAGTCCCACCAGCCTACATATAAATTCATGGAAAAATAGTAACATGCAATGCATGCTGTAGTGAATTTTCCTTTTCTTGGTCACAACCCAAACATCTACCATAAATATGTAAAGTAAACCTTCATCTCAAAAAAGAAAATAAAAGTGGAGTAGAGGAATACCTAATCATATAGTGTACACTAAATACATAGGTTTACTACAGTGCCAGAGGGAAGCATATACATACTCACTGCCTAGATATGGTAACAGAACCAAGCTTAATATATAGATATGGTAACAGAACTAAGCTCATTGCCTAGATACAACAACAGAACCAAGCTTACTCTATAAATATAGTGACAGACCCAAGCTCACTGCCTATATACAACAACAGAACCAAGCTTACTCTATAAATATAGTGACAGACCCAAGCTCACTGCCTAGATACAACAACAGAACCAAGCTTACTCTAGAAATATAGTGACAGACCCAAGCTCACTGCCTAGATACAACAACAGAACCAAGCTTACTCTATAAATATGGTGACAGACCCAAGCTCACTGCCTAGATACAACAACAGAACCAAGCTTACTCTATAAATATAGTGACAGACCCAAGCTCACTGCCTAGATACAACAACAGAACCAAGCTTACTCTATAAATATAGTGACAGACCCAAGCTCACTGCCTAGATACAACAACAGAACCAAGCTTACTCTATAAATATAGTGACAGACCCAAGCTCACTGCCTATATACAACAACAGAACCAAGCTTACTCTATAAATATAGTGACAGACCCAAGCTCACTGCCTATATACAACAACAGAACCAAGCTTACTCTATAAATATAGTGACAGACCCAAGCTCACTGCCTATATACAACAACAGAACCAAGCTTACTCTATAAATATAGTGACAGACCCAAGCTCACTGCCTAGATACAACAACAGAACCAAGCTTACTCTATAAATATAGTGACAGACCCAAGCTCACTGCCTAGATACAACAACAGAACCAAGCTTAATCTATAAATATAGTGACAGACCCAAGCTCACTGCCTATATACAACAACAGAACCAAGCTTACTCTATAAATATAGTGACAGACCCAAGCTCACTGCCTATATACAACAACAGAACCAAGCTTACTCTATAAATATAGTGACAGACCCAAGCTCACTGCCTAGATACAACAACAGAACCAAGCTTACTCTATAAATATAGTGACAGACCCAAGCTCACTGCCTAGATACAACAACAGAACCAAGCTTACTCTATAAATATAGTGACAGACCCAAGCTCACTGCCTATATACAACAGAACCAAGCTTACTCTATAAATATAGTGACAGACCCAAGCTCACTGCCTAGATACAACAACAGAACCAAGCTTACTCTATAAATATAGTGACAGACCCAAGCTCACTGCCTATATACAACAACAGAACCAAGCTTACTCTATAAATATAGTGACAGACCCAAGCTCACTGCCTAGATACAACAACAGAACCAAGCTTACTCTATAAATATAGTGACAGACCCAAGCTCACTGCCTATATACAACAACAGAACCAAGCTTACTCTATAAATATAGTGACAGACCCAAGCTCACTGCCTAGATACAACAACAGAACCAAGCTTACTCTATAAATATAGTGACAGACCCAAGCTCACTGCCTATATACAACAACTGAATCAAGCTTACTCTATAAATATAGTGACAGACCCAAGCTCACTGCCTATATACAACAACAGAACCAAGCTTACTCTATAAATATAGTGACAGACCCAAGCTCACTGCCTATATACAACAACAGAACCAAGCTTACTCTATAAATATAGTGACAGACCCAAGCTCACTGCCTAGATACAGCATCAGGACCAATTGTACTACATAGATACAATAACAGAACAAAGCTCACTGCATAGATATAGTATTGAAACCAACTTTACTGTATCTTTACAGTAATGGAACAAAGTTTACTACATAGATATGGTAATAGAATCAGGCTTGCTAAATAGATATGTTAATAGTACTAAGCTTATTATATAGATCTGATACCAGAACCATGCTAACTACATAGATACAGTAACAAAATCAAGCTTAATATATCGATATGGTAACAGCACCAAACTTCCTGCATATATACAGTAACAGAACCATGCATAGAAATTATAGAAGTGCCATGCATATAGCTATTAACAGTGCCTGCAAACTTCAGTGGCTTGTATGAGCTTTATGGTCTAATACAGGGGTGTCCAACCCGTGGCTCGCGAGCCGCATACGGCTCCTTGCTCCTTCATTTGCGGCTCGCAGGGGAACGGTCCGTCCAGCTCTTACTATCTAGGCTGCGCAGCCTAGTATCTCCTCTTATAAGAGAACATGGTGTGTGCCGCGCTCGGCGCGCGCTATGTTCTCTCTGGCAAGACAGTGTAGAAGGACGGAGGGAGGGAATCCCGAGGGAATCCCTCCCATCCCATGGCGCGGCTGCCGCTGAGCCCAATGAATGGACGGCTAATTAAAGCAGGAGGAGGGACAGGGGAGGGAATAAACTGCTGCACCGTCTGAGCTAGTGAGCTTGACAAACAGCAGCAGCAGCAACCTCCTCCTCCTCCATTGTGTATTAGTGCACTGAGCAGCCAGCATAGCAGGTACCCCATCCCCACACAGTGCAAGAGTAGCCTGCCTCAAAATAGAGGCAGGCAAAAAACATATGTATCAGCAGCCAGTAAGATTGGGGTTATTGTGACTCATTAACCCCAATCTTGCCACTGCGATGTTTTAAACATGATGGGGGCCATTTATTTTTAATGTCAGGCTGGGTACATGCTTTTGGACTGGACCCCATGTGCCTCACATTAATAGTAAGTAATCCCCAAAGTACCATCTCACATAATTTGTTTGAAACCCCCTCTGGTGACAGATAAAGCAACAACTCAAATTGAGATGATTACTTACTGACTTACTGATGATTCTTACTGACACACATGTTAGGCTACTTTCACACTAGCGTTTTTGCTGGATCCGACAGGGTCCAGCAAAATTGCTTCCATTACTGATAATACAACTGTCTGCATCTGTTTGAACGGATCTGGTTGTATTATCTTTACCATTGCCAAGACGGATCCATCATGAACTCCATTGAAAGTCAATAGGGGACGGATCCATTTTCTATTGTGGCAGATTGTGCCAGAGAAAACGGATCCGTCCCCATTGACTTGCATTGGGGGTCATGACGAATCCCTCTTGGTCCGCATCCCAGGACGGAAAGAAAACCGCATCATGTCTGGGAAACCCACTGAACGGAACGGAATATATTTTGGAGTATTCCGTCCAGTTCAGTTTTGTCCCCATTGATTATGAATGGGGACAAAACTGAAGCGTTTAGTTTTTTTACGGTATTGAGCCCCTATGACAGAACTCAATACCGAAAAACTTTCACGCTAGTGTGAATGTACCTTTAAAGAATTGCCTCGAGTAGCAACAACTGAATACAATCCAGATTTGAAACACATTGTGAAAAACAAAGTTTGCCAGAAGTCTCACTAAAGCTGTCTACACTACAGGTAGGAAAGGTGGTTTAAATACACTTTTGAATGTTTGAAAACTCAATTGCAGTAATACTTATGTGTAAATGTATAGCTTGTGGCAGTCATACGTTTTTTTTTCTGGCTCTTTGTGTCTGTAAGGTTGGCCACCCCTGGTTTAATATCTTCTGTAGGTGCATGCAACTACAGTAGAGGCTGATATAATCTCTGGAGGGGAATGATATTAGGCTTTTACAGAAGTCATATAATTCCCTAGTACAAAATCAGCCCACTATCCCACCTCTGGAACCTCGAAAACAGGCCCCTATCTTGTGGCAGCTTTGAATGAAGAGGTGGCCACACATGCACAGCTTTCTCAATTCAGTTATATGCGACTTCCAAAAATAGCCAAGAGGGCCTGGTTCTGGAATAGAAGCCATGTGGAAAAGACTGCAAGGAAGTCTACGGGTTGTCGGATCAGATGGATCTTTCAAAAGATGGAATGATGAGTGTGAGCAATAGTGAGGAGAAAACTAACAGAGAAGTAATATTTTGCAGTGTCCATGTCACCTACACAGAACATCCTGACACTAGCCATGACCAGTATCAGGACTTGGAAGGAGGAGTTTGTAATGACTTATGAGTTCCACCACAGCTGGTAACTGGCATTAGAAATACATTTTTTATTATGGCGGTCGACCATACTGTTTTCAATAATTGCCTGCTTGTCAGAGATGATGAAAGCTAAATTTACATGGAGATGAACGCTCATCCCCACACAGTTTAATTGTTTCTGGGCAGAAGATTATACAAGAAGATCTGCTGCCCAGAAACAATTCTAATGTCCACATCAACAAGCATAGAAAAGGTGACCTTAAGGCCCTTTTACATGGGTTGACACATGGTCATGCTGATTATCGAGAATGAACGTTCATGCGAACGCTTATTCCTGATAAATGACCTGTAAAAGAATACAGCTGGCACAATCTTAGAGCAAAATCATGAGGCCATTGCCACCGGTGGATGTGACTTGGCTGCATGCTGCCAGGCACATCGTCGGCCTGACTGATAATTGGCCTGACAGTCGTCCCATGTAAGGCTACTTTCACACTTGCGTTGTAAAGATCCAGCAGGCAGTTTCGTCGCCGGAACTGCCTGCCGGATCCGGAAATCCATATGCAAACGGATATCATTTGTAGACAGATCTGGATGCAGATCCGTCTGACAAATGCATTGAAATTCCAAATCCGTCTCTCCAGTGTCATCCGGAAAAACGGTTCCGGTATTTATTTTTTTAGCATTTTTAAACACTTGGTACCAGATCCGGCATTAATACATTTCAATGGGAATTAATGCCGTATGCGGCATTCCGGCAAGTGTTCCGGAATTTTGGCCGGAGAAAATACTGCAGCATGCTGCGGTATTTTCCCCGGCCAAATACCCTAAAGGGACCTTGATGATATTGTGACATTGTTGTAATTTTGTAAAACGAATGGCATATCCAAACTTACTGCATCATTTTTGAATCAATGAGCTATTATTGCAATCTGCTAGTTACTTCAGCTTTGCTTTCTTTAATTTGCTGCAACTTTCTTTGGTTAACCCATTAGTGACCACCTAGACGCCTTTTTAAGACGGTCACTTATGGGTCTTAGGATAGGCCGCTGCCTTTTTATGGTCTCTTGTGCAGTGGAGAGCAATGGCTCGGCTGTCATATGATGGCCAGACTCCTGCTCTAAGAAGCACCATTCCATCCTTTAACCCCTTAGATCATGCAATGTTCAATATCAACAGCGGCATCTTAGAGGTTTAGAGGGAAGGATCTCCCACTGTCTCCTAATGAGATCCCAGGGTGCTGATGTCTTAGCAGTGCATCTGGCTGTGCCTCTCTGGCTCTCTGCTAGTGACTGTCAATAGATCACAGATAGTATCATACTGTGTACCGCAGTACAAGGTATTGGAAAAGTGATCAAAAGATTGCCTGTTAAAGTCCCCTTGTGGTTAAATATTAAAGGGCTTCTGTCACTCCACTAAACTCATTATATATTTTTGTCTCCTTAAAATCCTTATGCTGCGATTTCTCAATATATAGGGCTATTACTCAGTTTGGTTCAGTAGTTATATAAAAAAACTGACTTTTATAATATGCAAATTATCTCTCTAGCAGCAGGTAGGGCGGCTACCTGCTGCTAGCAGCCGCATCCTCCATTCATAATGACGCCCCCTCCTCATGTTGATTGACAGGACCAGCCAATGCGCTCGTCCTCTGACTGGCCCTCAGTGCGCCTGCGCCGGGTGTACATGTGACGTCATCGGCGCAGGCGCACTGAGGATGGAGCGGCCGAGCGAGCGGCCTCCACTCAGTGCGCCTGCGCCAACTGAAGACTGGCGCGAGATTTAAAACGCAGACAGGGCCAGTCAGAGGACGAGCGCATTGGCTGGTCCTGTCAATCAACATGAGGTTAAAAATGAATGCTGCAAAATTTATAACATAAAAACTCAGTGGTGGTATTGCTGTTTTTTTCCCCCACCTCTCCCCCCAATAACAGTTGATAAAAGTTTATTAAGTTATGTGTACCCCACAATGGTGCCATTAAAAGCCACAAAAAAAACAGGCCCTCATACGGCTACATACATGGAAAAATAAAAAAATGTCATACATAGTTCTTGGAATGTGAAGAAGAAAAAAATAATATGCTTGGTCACTAAGGCACAACACAAGCTGGGGTTAAACATGATATATCATTAGCTATTTAGCACAAAGTGAAATCTTGCTGACAATTACATTTATCGATCATGTGAGGTCTGCTGAGAGGACAGTGACAAAACACTTGTAGTTGTGAAAGTTACCAGCATGGTAAATCAATACTTGTTCGTGGCATTTTGCTACCTGGATTATTACTGCTAACATGATACCTGAGTAGTCCTACGGCAGGTTCAGAGGCAACCAGTCATCAGCATATTTTCCACCGGCCCCCTATTTCTAGAGTCTGATATATATATATATATATATATATATATATATATATATATGTACAGTTAGGTCCATATATATTTGGACACTGACAATTTTTTTTTTAAACCTGTTTACTAAAACATATTCAAGTTATAGTTATATAATGGATGTGGACATAAAGTCCAGACTTTTAGCTTTCATTTGAGGGTATCCACATTAAAATTGGATGAAGGGTTTAGGAGTTTCAGCTCCTTTACATGTGGCATCCTGTTTTAAAGGGACCAAAAGTAATTGGACAAATCATTCAAATGCTGTTTCATGGGCAGCTGTGGGCAATTCCTTCATTATTTCATTCTCAATTAAGCACATAAAAGGCCTGGAGTTGACATGCGGTCAAAGGAGCTTTCCATGCAGGTGAAACAAGCCATCCTTCATCTGCGAAAACAGAAAAAGCCCATCCAAAAAATTTCTATACTATTAGGAATGGCAAAATCTACAGTTTGGTACATCCTGAGAAAGAAAGCACTGGTAACCTCAACAATGCAAAAAGACCTGGACGCCCATGGAAGACAACAGTGGTGGATGATCGCAGAATAATTACCATAGTGAAGAGAAACCCCTTCACAACAGCCAACCAAGTGAACAACACTCTCCAGGATAAAGGCTATCAATATCCAAATCTACCATAAAAAGAAGATTGCATGAAAGTAAATACAGAGGGTTCACTGCATGGTGCAAGCCACTCATAAGCCTCAAGAATAAGAAGGTTAGATTGGACTTTGCTAAAAAAAAACATCTTAAAAAACCAGCACACTTCTGGAAGAACATGCTTTGGACAGATAAAACCAAGATCAACCTCTACCAGAATGATAGAAAGAAAAAAGTATGGCGAAGGCATGGTACAGCTTATGATCCAAAGTATACCACATCATCTGTAAAACACGGTGGAGGCAGTGTGATGGCTTGGGCATGCATGGCTGCCACTGACACTGGGTCCCTAGTGTTTATTGATGACGTGACACAGGACAGAAGCAATCAGATTAATTCTGGGGGTTTTCAGAGACATACTGTGTGCTCAAATCCAGCCAAATGCAGCCTAACTGATTGGTCGCCGTTTCATAATACAGATGGACAATGACCCAAAACATAAAGCCAAAGCAACCCAGGAGTTTATTAAAGCAAAGGAGTGGAATATTCCTGAATGGCCAAGTCAGTCACCTGATCTGAACCCAATAGAGCATTTCACTTGTTAAAGACTAAACTTCAGACAGAAAGCCCCACAAACAAACAGCAACTGAAAACCGCTGCAGTAAAGGCCTGGCAGAGCATTAAAAAGGAGGAAACACAGCGTCTGGTGATGTCCATAAGTTCAAGACTTCAGGCAGTCATTGCCAACAAAGGGTTTTCAACTAAGTATTAGAAATTAACACTTTATTTGCAATTTTTTAATTTGTCCAATTATGTTTGAGCCCCTGAAATGAAGGGATTGAGTTTAAAAAATGCTTTAGTTCCTCACATTTTTATGCAATCATTTTGTTCAACCCACTGAATTAAAGCTGAAAGTCTGAACTTCAGCTGCATCTGAATTGTTTTGTACAAAATCCATTGTGGTAATGTACAGAACTAAAATTAGAAAAATTTCGTGTCTGTCCAAATATATATGGACCTAACTGTATATACATATATACACACATATAGTATTTTAACAATTCTGGATCATCTTCTCATGGAACTCTATGTTGTTCTGTTCCTCAGCTATCGATACTATAAGTTTATTAATTCATCTGCCGCAGGGTTTTACAGTTGGAGGTGTGCCACTGCACAGTCTGACACCGACAGCACTTTTGAACAGTGTAAGATTTTTTGCAGGGACACAACCCCCCCTGGTAACACCCAGCTATAGGTTCATTAAAATAACTTCTAAAAGGAATAATAGACGTATGGAACAACATAGACATATAGGAAAAGATGCTCCAGAATCATTGTTGCATGGGAATAAAACCATTTAGCAAAACAGACATGCAAACCTCCCAACTTTTAAAAAGATGGAAGAGGGATACTATGTGCAAGCTTTTTCTGCACTAGGCCACGCCTCTAACTCCACCCAAAACATAACTAAACACCTAATCCCAGCCAGTCCCCTAAATGCCCCCACACAGTATTTATGTTATGGCCAGATATGTGCCCCCTCACAGTAGTGATGCCCAGATATGTGCCCCCCCCCCAGTAATATGGCCAGGATTGTGCTCTCTCATAGTAATATGCCCAGGATTGTCCCCCATCAAAGTAATATGCCCAATTGTGTCCCCTCACAGTAATATGCCCAGAATTGTGCCACCTCTCTGCTTCATCATTACAGGCAGATGTCTCTGCTGAAGCGGGGTCAGCTGCCTGAGAGCAGGACATACCTCCCCCATACCGGGACCACAGGACAGCCACTGAAAAGTTTGTCTTTACGTTTTTCTGCTTGGACATCTTCAAAGTGCTACAGAAAGCAGATTCAGGAGATTTCCTGCAGTCAAATCCATCATTCTTCCCTGTGCAGTGTCCCACTACAAGGTGACACTTAAAATTTCTACATCTGTATTGAATTAATTTCTGAATGTATTGTAATTCCTAATACCAGGCTGGCAGTGTTATTTCATCTAGTCGCCCCTAGGTGGTGCTGGCATAATCTATATAAGTAGTTGGGGTATGCTAATAAAGAGAGTTGAAGTTGAAGTAGAGTTGAGAGAGAAGACAGGAAGTAATTGTATAGAGGAGAAGAACAGGCCCAGTCCACAATGTAGCTGCTTTTTCACCTTCTGGGCCCTGATAAAGCCTAGAGAGGACAAAGTATTTACAGCAGCACAGCATGGACAAGTAAGTCTATGTATGAATATAGAGAAAGTCTAGTAGAGATTAGCCAATGGACTTCACAAGCACCAGTGACCGGGAGAGACTTAAAAGTACCTGGACACAGCCGGATGATTAAAGGCGCCTAATTGTCCTTTACCACATGCCTCTATGGACATAGTGGACCTGAAAATCTTCAGGAGAGCATCCTGCATTAATAATGTAGCAGAGAGTTTGCCTGCCATGAGGGAGAACGTCCTTATTGGATTGCTTATCATAAGTAAGAAAACATTACATTCAGTACCTGAGTGCTAGCAAGTGGACCTAGTGTAAAACGATATCAGTAACAATCTATTTCTAGCCTGTTGGAGCAACTGCCTTAGGAAAACTCCTTAACTGACAACTTCCCAGCTTGATAAGAGGATTACAACATATTTGATATTTGAACTATTACCTTCTTTTGTACTAATGGACTGTACTGACTACCCGAAGACAAGTAATTTAGTAAAAGTTCTGTTGTTTACTACAATTGACTACTCATCCTTTCTACCAACTTCAATTGCACCTAACACGTCACGAACACAGGGGCCCAGCCACCAAAGCACCTTAAGTATACCCATTATCATCAAGTGCACCTCAACTTCCATCTGGCTGGTGTTCCCTGCAATAGAGAGTGCCCCGGAGGATTTAGTACTGTCTTCCCCATCACTGCACGTCGGCCCAGGGAGGCTCTGCTAATAGTGAGTACTAAAAACTACTACTACCCCTATCGGCCCACCGTAGCCTCGCGTGTTGCCCCTGCGGACCTGGTCGCTGCACCTGCCTCTCCTTCTTCGGTTGGAGACAGGCTGCTATGAGTTTACATGCACTACCCTGACCTCAAAGTCTCACTTTAATGGACAAAACCTCCTCCTCTGTGTGTGTGTGTGTAGGGATACTAGACAGTACTAGTACACTGACTGTACAGAAATAGCTATCCATCATCCTGGGACCTTGAATGACAAATCTGTCTCGCTATGCTGCAGTATACAGTATTTGTCACTGGCATTATCACTCAGCTTTTCGAGGCGCCTGACTAGCAAATTCAGCTGGGTATTCTAAAAATGCTCCCTTCCACACTTTGAGATGGTTTGGCCAGCCATATCTTAAATCTGTACCCCTCAGTCCAGTAATTTGCAGAAATATTTAACAAGAACCTCACTGCATGCCTAAGGTTCTGCAGAGAGACTTTAGAGGGAAGGAGTATTATAACCTTTATCATTGCCGTTGTCCATATGCTACTATTGGGGAAGGGTTGCACTCTGTTATCTGCTTTGGAACTGTTCTGCACTTTAGTAAAAAAGAGACTTATTTAACCGCCTGGTTACTGACTCCATCATTTGCCAGTCATTGCACCTTTCCTGCCTTGCATCCATACCTACACCTACCACCAGGCAGGAGCCTCAACTCCAAGGAGTGCCCCAAGGGATGGAAAGGTGCACCTGTCACTGCGTGGCCCCAGGGAGCGCCAGTGTGACCTGCGAGTACCAAGCCTTCCTCCGAGCCATAACTACCACTCCTATCCTCTGTGCACTCCTCCCGTGCCACTGCAGATCCAACTTGATGTTGCCAGTTTGGGGTGTGTCCCTGCACAGTCTGATGCTATCCAAACAATGCTGCAGGTGTCAGACTAAAATAGACACCCCCCCAACTAGTAACACCCATCTGGACCTTTATTCCAGACTGCAAAAAATGAATTCATAACTTCTAGTAGGAAAACTAAAGGAATGACACAACATAGGAGCCATGAGAATAGATAATCCAGAATTGCTATTACATGGGGAATACAAGTAGGAGGGGAGACGTCAGGATAGGATTAGGTGGGATGCGGGGGGCAGTCCCTATACCACTGACCCCATAGCAGCCTCGTGGTCTACCTCCACTGGAAATACGCCATTGTTTGGTTATTAGACATACAGTAGCTTATATACATTCCCTATAAATGTACAGTGCCTATGGTAATAATTTGTAGCTAGTACAGTGTCTATGATAACCTTTATTATGCCTTTTAATGTATCAGTCACATGAGTGGAGCTGATCTTCATTTACATGAATTCTGCAACTAATCTGCCTCATGTGAACATATCCTTATTGGGTGTTACTAAACTGCATACCAAAATTTTCCTTCAAGGCCTGAATGCTAACAAGGTACTTAATATCAGGACTTAATCAAGTGTAGCAAAGTATTAGAATAGCACTCAGCCGCTATGACATGAGCAGTTCTACTGTTACTGTGCTAATGAGAAACAAAGATGCCAGGTTGTAAACTAGTCATTGAAATGAGGGTTTGTTCACATCTACATCAGAGGCTCCATTCTGGGTCTCCATCACAGAGGAGAGAAAAGTCCTGCATGCCTAGAAAGAAGCATAAGACCCCACGTAAACGACCGTATCCATTTTGTGGTCCGCAAATTGCGTGTTTTGCGTGCTGTCTGTACTTTATTTGAAATGAATCATAATGGGTCTGTGCTGTGCATTTTGCAGACATTTGGGGTCATTTATCAAACTGGTGAAAAGTAGAATTGGCTTATTTGCCCATAGCAACCAATCAGATTCCACCTTTCATTTTGGACAGCTCCTTTGGAAAATGAAAGGTGGAATCTGATAGGTTGCTATGGGCAACTAAGCCAGTTCTACTCTACATCAGTTTGATAAATTACCCCAATAGTCAATTTTTTTTTTTTTAGGGACAAACATACAGATGTGTAAAGCAGTAAAAACTTCAAAAAGCGGCATATCAAGTCATCTGTAGGAGAAGAATCCCTTGAAGTAAACACACAGCAGAGACTGTTCTTCCTAAAACTATTTGTCCTCCATCATTGTTCTTATATCTGCGCAGCCAAACATTCTAAAAAGATTTCTGAAACCTTGCGAATAATGAAATTCATTTTGCCTGTCACAGATGTCTCTGACACTTTGTCTTTCTGCTGGGAAAATGTACATTATTCTGTGATTGCTGGCCATTTTATTACTAGTGGCGTCATTGTAGTATACTACAGCATGAGCGAAAGCAGATGTAAATGTCATATTTGACAAGTGCAATTTGGCATAAAGAAAGTCTACATGAAAGTGAAGTAGGAGGAAGGCTTAAAATGATTTCACACAATCACCTACGGAAGAACTGAGAATATGGTGACATTTCATCTGCTTCATCAATTTCACAACAGTTCTGTCTAGATTCCAAGGACATTTGAGGCCTATATGCCACCGGAGATACCTATAACGCTGACATGGCATCACTCTCCTGCCTTTTTTTTTTTTTCGTTAGCCTGTCTTACTATCTCTTTGAATTCCCTTCCTATACATAAGGCACCCATATACCTTGAATGGTTGTTGGCCAAACACACATGGAGCGCCACCTCCTCTTCATGCAGATGATTGGCTGGGGTGCCGTGTGTCGAACTCCGGCCGATCAGATATTGATGTCCAATTCTGAGGATAGGCCATCAATATAAAACCCTTGGACAACCCCTTTAACTACTGTGGGAAATCCAAATTGAAATCTAACCTGCACAAACCTTCTTTTGGCAATCTTGGGTACTCCAGCTGTTCTGAAACTACAACTCCCAGAATCCTCCTTTCACTTCTATGGAAGTTGCAATAACAGCAGAGTAAGTATGCAGTATGGGAGTTGTAGTTTCACAGCAGCTGGCGTGCCAAAGGTTGCTGATCTCTGTCCTAAAATTTGCTGTCTGGAAATGGTGGCTTCAGTTGATTCTTTTCTAATGTGCATGGATATCTTCATATGTATTGTCAAGGTGCACCTGATCCTATACACTGTACACAAGCAAGAGACACAGACATTTTCTATTGTGCTCTATTATTATGTCTGCAGGTACAGACAGTTCTCCATTCCTAATATAAATACTAAGAATATTGGTGGCATAGAAGCTACACATAGGTTCTCTACGATGATGGGACATAGTTAAAACATATTTAGAATAATTTTGTCTCCAGTTTTAAGATAATCTGTCACCTCTCTTGACATGTCTGTTTTAGAAACTACTTGCATTCCCCATGAAATAATAGTTCTGGGGCATCTATTCTTATTATGTCCCATTCCTTTATTATTCCTTCTAGAAGTTATAATGGAATTGCCAGCAGTCTGCTGTAAAGGTACAACTGAGTGTTACCAGCTAGGGTGGTGTCCATGAACAACCCCAACTAGTAATACCCAGTTTGACCTTTATTAACCACTTACATACAGTCATACGACTATATACGTTGGCAGTAGGGTCTTTAAAGATGCTCATACCTGCTGGGTTTCTGCTGTTTTTAACAGCAGACACCCAAAGGCAATGTTTGTGATCGATGATAACGCAGACATTTAACCCCTCAGATACTGAGGTCCATTGGGACCACAGTATCTGAGGTGGCTTTCCCTAGGAGAGCTGCACTCCCAGGGCCTGAACGGCTTCCTCTCACAGAGATCGGGGAAACCGCTCCTTCTCTGTTATAGCCTCAGTCTGTTTGAAAACTATTACAACTGTAGTTCTTATGGAGGCAAAAAACAAGCCCTTTTACGGCTTTGTGAATAGAAAAATAAAAAGGTTATGGCTCCAGAAAGGCAGGAAGTGAGAAATGGAAAAAAAAAGTGGTAACCAAATAGTTAAATGGATCCCAAGTATTCCTGGTATTTTAGGCTTAATAGACAACAAATTGACAAGATCATACAAAAATGCATGAAAATTGGGACACTTTAACTGCAAGAAATTTGTTAGTAAACCAGAAAAATCACTCTTAATTTGTAAGAATATTAAAATCATGTTGCAATTAGTGATGAGCGGCAGGGGTCATATTCGAATTTGTGATATTTCGCTAATATTTTGTAGAATATTCGTTGAATATTTGCGAATTCGAATATTTGTTATATTCTAAATTCTTTTATTTTTTTACTCGAAAATCGGCAAGGTAATGATCGCGCAATATGCGAATATTACGCAATCAATACAGGTGTGTTAAAAACTAATATATAGCACTATAGAATATAGTGCTATATATTTGTTTTTACAATAGTCGTCATTTTTTTCCATCTGAAGTCATGATTCATGACTTCAGATGGAAAAAAATTACGACTATTCTGAAAAAGGAATATATAGCACTATATTCAATATAGTGCTATATATTCGTATTTTAGAATAGTCGTCATTTTTTTCCATCTGAAGTGAACACTGAACACTGTTCACTTCAGATGGAAATTTTTTTTATTTAATATTCTAAAAAATGAATATATAGCGCTATATATTAGTTTTTTAGAATATTCGTCATTTTTTCCATCTGAAGTCATGATTCCTCTCTGCTTAAGTTGCTTGTTGGCCAATAACTCATTGGCCCACAAGTAAGAAGCAGGGAGGAATCATGTGTTCAGATGGAAAAAATGACGAATATTTGATATGATGAATATATAGCACTATATTCGAAATATTCGCGAATTCTCAAAGTCCTGATATTCGAGATAAAAATTTGCTTTTCGAATATTCGTGCTCAACACTAGTTGCAATATGGTCCACTTGATTTGAAATGCGTATGAGTTGAGGATTATGCTCAGACTGGACCTTATTGTAACGTGATTTTAATATTCTTGCAAATTACAGATTTTTAGTGCTGAATTACTGAAAAATGCTAAATCTCCCATACAACTGACAGGTTCTAGGCACTTGTAAAGACGTACTTGGTGTGTACCGTAATCCGTACTTAGCATACGGTGAACTGTGCTGTTCTTTCATACTGTCTTTTTAAGCAAGTTGAAAAAATTGAATCCAGTTACATATTCACCTCGGGACCAGGAGCAGTGTTTACCTGGCACACCAGAATACCACATGATCTTCCAGTGGGCACAGGCTCTGATGCAATAGTGGGCCCCAAAGCTCCAGGTTGCCACCTCTGGAGATAATAACTTGCCACTAGGATCTATTTCTTTGATTAATAACCTATTAGACTTTACTGATGAAATAAGGGTTGGGCTACACGCAGGGACAGACTGAGAACTTAACGTTGCCCTGAAAAAACCAAAACTAGAAGTGTCCCCATGTTGTAGGTGAATTCTAACTGACATAAGGCAGGACAACACAAGTAGACTGGGCCAGCAATACATTAGTCCAGCACAAAATTCCACTCCAGCAGAACTAAATACCACAGTGCAGCACAAGATACTGCCACCCCACCACAGTATTTAACTATATAACCTTCCTGAGGACAACTATACAGTTGCCGGCTAGGTGCATTTGTACCTGTTGCACCTAGAATTAATTTATGCTGAGAGCTTCACATTGTTATGTACCCAGCTGGTAGCCATGAGGAGGGTGCAGGTGGACCCATGGGGCATCGGGAAAATTTCCCTGTAGGGTTTATGGCCAGTCCGACCCTGCCCCCAAGAATAATTTCCTCTGGTGGTCCCGAGGAACCCCAGTCTGAAGCTGACCAGGGTTAAAATTGTCTGTCACAGGAAGTTTTGCCTATAAATTCTGTATGCACTAATTTTGTTTTTTATTTGTTGTAAGTTTCAATGTGCTTTAATGGTCAATGTGATCATTATATATATATATGCATGAATACTAATAATAATACATTATATTCAGAAAAAAATATATCTTCAGTCAAGCATTGTAAATCTATTAAAGGGGTTGTCCACTTTCTGGCTACTGTTGACCAATGTGTTTGTAAGATGTCTATATGGTACTTATATAACCTTTGTTAAAATTGTGTGCCATTTTCTATATTTCTTAAGGTATGACCTCTTGTATGCCAAGTCTTTTGTGTTGTCTATAGAGGTTTTGTCCATAAAATGGCTACTGATGGAGGGTAGTGTGACAAGGCAAATCACTTCCACTGCCAGCTGCTGGGAGTTTAGTGCAGGTGCAGTGTGTTTGAATGGCAGAGAAGGAGGGATGCGTCCACTCTTTCAGCGGCCATCTTATGGACAGGACCTCTATGTGGACAGGACAGAAGATTTGCCTAATAAGAGAGCATGGCTTATGAAATATAGCAAACGGCACATAATATTAGCAAAGACTATATTAGTAAGGGACATATAGTCATCTTACATACACATTGGTCACAAGTAGCCAGAAAGTGGCCAACTCTAACTGTTTTAAAGTCCTCCAATACGTCGAACGCATATTTTCTTTTTACATTTCTGCTGCTGGTCCCTTTTCCTTGTACTCATTGTTGGATGCTCAGTCTGAAGGGGGGCTGGGAGAGAGTTCAGAGTACAGCAGATGCCTTTTTTTGTTAAAGACAAAAGACCCACTGCCACCATCTCTACTTTTCAGAACTTTCATCCAACTTGGATCAAAGCCGCACTTTACATATGAAAGGGTTATAGTATTATGCAACTCAAATTAGCCAAACGCCACCCCTCATTGAAGTATACACAACTAAACTCTCACATCTGCTCACACTCTTGCCCCATATTCTGTCCCTTTGCTCTCACTCCCGAAAGGGTTGAAAGCCATTTAACTGCTTTAATTATAGTTTTGGAAACATGGTGAACCTCATGTAAATGGCTTAGAGCAGTCCTTTAGAGCTCCTGCATATTTATTCTGACAGTCTGGATGTCATAGTGGTGGTCATCTAATAGTAACACGTTTGATTTTCAGTTGCTACCTGAAACATCTACACTAATGCTGAACTTTTGCTAAAACAGCTATGAAAGTCAATAATCTGACTTTGTCATGCTAATTTCAAACTGAGGAATAATATGCACTTCCCTTGATTTAGGTCCTGTAAAACTATTGAAACTGACAGCTGGACAAGCCCTCCTAGACCTGAGACCATCTAAAATGTTTCCCCTTTAATAAAGTGCAAAGCCAGCAATTATGAAGGCCTGCCATGGTTAAGGAATGGCTTTGTATGGAAATATTTCATGGTGGAGAAAGGAAGAAAATATTATTTTTTAAAAGCTAAGCATAGCTCATTTTGGCTGCAGAGACCGGCTCATAAACAACTGCAGAAAAAGGGAAAAAAGAACATATCAATAAGGAGTATAGAAGTATAAGATTTACAGCTATGATATCTTACAATGGGCAAACCTACCTTTCTAATTGCCATCATGCAAGAAATTGTGATAATATTACTTAAAATAATATGGACCATATTCTACTGGATTTCCATCTCCCATTTGTGGCGGGAAATACAGGCTGTAGTCATTGGAACTATCAGTGGGATAGATATCTGCAGCTCCGAGGAGCGACAGCTTATCTTCTGTACTTCATATTATACACTTATATTGCCATCACTGAACTAATAAAGAGAGCAGTATTATAGCAAAGGAAAAGTTATTACTGATGTTATTAATGTATAGGACACAGACATGCAGTGATGGTCAGTTTGCAGTGTTCGCCAGTGAACACATGCGGGCTGCCATCTTGACTCACCCGTCCGGCGATGCACAGGTAAGCAGTTCCGAGAACAGCCGCCGGGGGCCTTCATCGGGCTGTTCTCGGAACTGCCTGCTCCCGGTGACCGCATTTGTTTTCAGACCGGCTCCCGGCACAGGCACAGGTAAGGGCATCGCCAGACGGGTGAGTCAAGATGGCAGCCCGCATGTGTTCGCTGGCGAACACTGCGAACTGACCATCACTGCAGACATGTACAAAAAATGTTCTGCCGGTTTCCGCAGAAGGTGTTAGAACTCAGAATATGTAATGATCTCCATCTATAAGCAGACTTTTTCATTGGTACCTTAAAGGGTTTTATTGGGATTATTATGGTTTTATGCTCATGTAGTTGCTTACTTCATGTACATCTTCCCCCTGTTTTTTTCTTTTTCAATGTGGACTCTCCTGACCCGTTTTTACCATGTAAGCAAATCCCTCTGGTTTGTCTCCATCCTGTATATAGCACTTTCTGTTTCTCTATCCAACCACACCCATAATGCAATTCTCCCTTCTCTGCCACAGCTCCAGCACTGCCCCTAACAACGCCCAGCTAGTTTATAGCTCCTCCCACCCAGCTAGTTACATAGACACTCCCCTATCACTGCCCCTAACCACACCCAGCTAGTTTATAGCTCCTCCCATCAACTAGTTACATAGACACTCCCCTATCACTGCCGCTAACAACACCCAGCTAGTTTATAACTCCTTCCACCCTACTAGTTACATAAACACTCCCCTATCACTGCCCCTAACAACACCCAGCTAGTTTATAGCGCCTCCCATGAGCTAGTTACATAGACACTCCCCTATCACTGCCCCTAACCACACCCAGCTAGTTTATAGCTCCTCCCATTAGCTAGTTACATAGACACTCCCCTATCACTGCCGCTAACAACACCCAGCTAGTTTATAGCTCCTCCCATCAACTAGTTACATAAACACTCCTCTATCACTGCCGCTAACAACACCCAGCTAGTTTATAGCTCCTCCCATCAACTAGTTACATAAACACTCCCCTATCACTGCCGCTAACAACACCCAGCTAGTTTATAGCTCCTCCCATCAACTAGTTACATAAACACTCCCCTATCACTGCCGCTAACAACACCCACCTAGTTTATAGCTCCTCCCAACAACTAGTTACATAAACACTCCTCTATCACTGCCGCTAACAACACCCAGCTAGTTTATAGCTCCTCCCATCAACTAGTTACATAAACACTCCCCTATCACTGCCGCTAACAACACCCAGCTAGTTTATAGCTCCTCCCATCAACTAGTTACATAAACACTCCCCTATCACTGCCGCTAACAACACCCACCTAGTTTATAGCTCCTTCCACCCTACTAGTTACATAAACACTTCCCTATCACTGCCCCTAACAACTCCCGCTAATTTATAGCTCATCCCACCCAGCTTATTACATAAACACTTCCCTTGTATAGTCTTTGGGTAATTTGATTCCAGCTCACCCGCCTTTTCTTACAAGGTGTACGGATAAAAAGGATGAAGCCTTGTTGTGATAAGTTGAAAGAAGGAAATCCGGCACTCAAAATTGATGAAGTCGTAGGTTCCTTTATTTGGTCATGTGATATATCAGGTACACGGGTACAGAGTAATTCATAACCAGTGATGCCCTTGTCAGTCAGTCAGTCTGTACCTCTGTACCTGATATATCACATGACCAAATAAAGGAACCTACGACTTCATCAATTTTGAGTGCCGGATTTCCTTCTTTCAATAAACACTCCCCTATCACTGCCCCTTACAACTCCCAGCTAGTTTATAGCTCCTCCCACCAGCTATTTATATAGATACTCCCCTATCACTGCCCCTAACAATGCCCAACTAGTTTATAGCTCCTCTCACCCAGCTAGCTACAGGCAAAAACTGCAGGTAGTATATATTTTGTAAGAAGGTACAAGGAATCATCATAGATTATAGGTATGTGTCACCGAGGTTCCTGGCCTCGGTGGAGTAAGAGCCAGTTGTCTGTGTCAGCAGCAGTTGCTGTTTGACACCTTGCTAGCAGCACTCCAAATCAAGGTGAAAGGTGATGACCCAATTTATTCCCAGGCAACGTTTCAGCCCACTCAATGAGGCCTTTGTCAAGCAAAGCAATAGTGTCACACATGAGTATATATACCCAAAATTGGTCACATGATACATAGGGGAATAATTGAGCACATGGTACATCAAAACAATTAGTCACATGATTACTACACAATCTAAATTTCCAAAAAGTGCAAAATAAATACATGATTGTTCATAAATACTAAAAGGACCAATGAGATTTTGAACAATATTTAAAAAGGACACATCCTCAAAACATTGTTCTGTGTATAGCTATAAAATAATAAAGTGCAAGTGCCTAGTGCTAGTGAAGGGTTAAAAAAATAAAGTCTAGTTAGTTAACACACAGCTGACCTATATTTCCTAATTACATATCACAAAACCAGCATACCATTGGTGGTTCTGTGTGTCCGCATGCAGTCGGCGTTCCCTTGTGCACACCACGCAAGCGCAGGGCTGGACAGTCAACCCCACCCCCCTTGGGTGCAAGCGGCACTCCTCCCAGCTATCGCCTACGTGACCGGGGACGTGCTGACGGAGATCGCGTCGCCCACAACAGAGGGAGAGATGGGGCGGACCATGTGACCCCACCTCAGCCAATCCGCACAAGGAATGTGTGTGTATATATATATATATATATATATATATATATATAGCTATTTTTTAGTGGCAAAACAAATGCCAGAGCAAAATTTGCGGTGGAGTCCTTAGGGTGAATTCATGCTGCAGTATTTTATTCAAAAGGAATATGAAATATAAAGGAAGGACTCATACTTCTCCTTCCTGCTGGATCTAATTCTCATTTTGGCTTAATAAACTGCCTCAATCATTGTTTAGCTCAGCTTTTGTCAACTTAATGATAAAATATAATTTAAAAAAAAAACGCATCAAAAATTGCAGTGGCTTTTTTCCAGTAAACATTGGGTCTGACTCTGATTTACTAATCCTATCAAAAATGTAGCTAGTGTAAACCAGACAGTCTAAAGGTACACCAGATTTATCACAGGGACTGGATGATAAATGTGGTGCTGGGATAGACACTTTTTCTAACTTTATATACGGTAATGTGTTGGTTGGCTTAGGCCTTGTTCACATTTCTGTTTTTCATGGACGTGTGCTGTCTGCATTTTTGGCTTTCTCACTTCAAATATGTACCAAATGTTTGCCAGAATCCAGGCATAGCCACAATAGTATATGTGGGCCACTGTGTGCTAAATCATCTTAAGGGTTCTTACACACAAGAATTTGGCACTGGCACTAAAACAATGGCAAAAAAACTGAAGGTGTTTTTTTTTTGTCCATCTGCGTTTCCTTTTGTGTTTTTTCCTGTAATTTTTTGTATATTTTGTGTCTTACCACTAGCGTTTTCTTCATGAGGTTTTTTCCCTATAGCAAAAAATGCAAAGAAGCTGAATGTAAAATGTAGAATTTTTTTTAAAAGGAGCAAGAAAAATAACAAACTCTATCTAATGAACAAAAACATCAGAAGCAAAAAACACTTGTGTGGCCTGGCTTTCACATTTCCCATAGACAGTTAGCTAACATCTGGAGCTAATGTCCAAAGCACAAAAGTGCAGAAAAAAAACAGATAACAAAACACAAAAATCTACATGTGTATGCACTATAAGGTTCTGTTCACAAGGCAAAGACAAAATCCGTCATGTATTTCAAGGCAGAAATCAGGGGCGTAGCTATAAGGGGTGCAGAGGTAGCAGTCGCTACCGGGCGCAGGAGCCTGAGGGGGCCCAAAGACCCTTGTGGTGCATAAGAAGACACCGGTATTATAGAAAATGCATGCTGGTCAAGTTACACCTCTGGCTGGAGGGAAGGGGTTAGGGCAAGAATTTGGCATGGGGGGGAGGTGCCGTTTCAATTTTTGCCTTAGGCAGCACGAAGGCTATGTGGTTCCCTGCCCCTGGCCACAAAGCACTGAGGGAAGGGGGGCCAAGCTGAAATCTTGCACCAGGGCACATGAGCCTTTAGCCATGCCCCTGGGGGAAACCCATCCTATTTCTGCTATGGCTGTGGCCAGGGGCGGGCTGGGACGAGGGGAGGGAGGCAATTGCCCCCCAGGCCACCCTAAAGCATGTTAAAAATGGCCCAGTCTTTAACAAATAATAATTATTATTATTTTTTAATTCCTCAGGGCCGCACCGCCGATCACCACAGGCAGCGGGGCCCTGGTTCTAGTTGCCGGCGGGCAGCACACAGCAGGGACACAGGCCGGAAGAGGCCTGCATCGCATCACTGCTGATGGAGGTAAGTATTAGTGTTTTATTTTTTTTTCTTTGCTGGAAGAGTTGGAATTATGGGGGCATCTGACATTTCTTACAGGTCCATTTTTTTTGGGGTGGCACTCAGTGGGCATTTATTTCTTGCTCATTTTGGGGGGGCACTATGGGGGAATTTTTTACTGGCACATTATGGGGGGGGGGGCACCATGGGGGAGAGGAGCACTATGGGGCATCTGGGGGCTCTAAAGGGGCTTTTTTTTATTGGCACACTATGGGGGGCACTATAGGGGAGAGCGGCACTATGTGGCATCTGTTGGCACTATAGGGGTATTATTTGGGGGCACTATGGGAAAGTGGGGGCTCTAAAGGGGCCTTTTTTATTGGCACATTATGGGGGGCACTATGGCATCTTGGGGGGGCACTAAGGGGGCATTTTTTTACTGGCACATTATGGGAGGCACTATAGGGGAGAGCGGCACTATGGGGCATTTTTTACTGGCACATTATGGGGGAGAGGAGCACTATAAGAGCATCTGCTGAGGTCACTAAGAAGGGGCATTTTTTTTACTGGCATATTATGGGGGACACTATGGGGAAGGGGAAGAGGAGCACTATGAGGGCATTTACTGGGGCACTATATAGGGGTATTTTATACTGGCATACATTATGGGGACATTAGCTCAACAGCGGGCACTAAGCGGGGGTATTTCATGTACTGTCATATTATAGGGAGAATTATTACTACTAGGGGGTATTATGCAGAGCTTTGCTACTACTGGGGGGCTATGAGGAACATGATTACTAGTATGGGCACTATAGGAGCATTATTACTACTAAGTGTGCTCTGGCAGAGAATTATTTCTATTGGCGTGATTTTGGGGAGCACTGTTACTTTGGGGGGCACACCCTGGCATAGTATCACCTTAGCACAATTATTTTTGGGGGACAGTATCTTGTTGAAGGGGGCACTATCTGTGTGGTAGTAGTATTTCCAGGGGGACTATTTCTGCAGTATAGTATTGGGGGTGGCAGGAAAGGGTGTTCAGAAGATGTGAAGAAGAGGGAAATGTGGGAAACTAATGTCTGTTTGTCAAACTCTGCAGAGACGGGAGATGGCTAAAAAAATCATCATGGCGGTCTGGTCTGAATGGAGAAGATAAAGAAAGAGAACGTCTACAACAAAGGTGACATCACTGGATGTAAGAGGTATGGGGCGCTATGTAGGAGAGGAGATGCTCCGGCTCCTCCCCCTGCCATTTGCAGAAGGAGGATTCAGAGCTGGGTGAGGACGGCCAAAGGGGGCAGCAGGCCATGGGCGGGTGGCAGATCGTGGGGAGAACCACAAGACTTGAGCAGGATCTGGGGAGGAAGGAGAGCAGAGGAGCTTCCCCTCTCTGTATGATGTGTAGAGACAGGCCTCAACAATAGAATTTCAGCTGAACAGTGTTTATTGGAAGTGGCCTATTATATGTAGGAGGGGCTTTAATAATGGGCAGGGCTAAAACATTCATTCCTACAGGGCTTTTAGAAATGGCCAGGCAAAAGAATTGGCGCAGCACGCTATGCGTGCCGCATTTTTAAATACGAAGAGGCCTTTGAAAAATGGGCGGGCAAAAGAATTGGCGCAGCGCGCTACACGTGCCACATTGGGGGGCAGTAAATGCAATGTTTTCCTGTATAAAAGGAAATAAAAGTCTGCAAAATAAAAATGGGCCACTTGACTGGATTTGCCCCCCTATACTAAGGCTGCCAGCCCTCCCCTGGCTGTGGCCCCATTGAATAGAGGGAAACTGCAAGTGGACACCCGCCACAATTTCCAGCGGAATCCAACAGGATACTGCGCCAAGAAAAGACATTTCCTTCCTTGGTGCAACTTCAGCGTGGCCTCCTATTGAGAAGAAAGGAAGTCTGCACCAAACTCTGCTGGCAAAAGACTACATATTTACAGGGCCTTATCTACAGCTTTGTAATCAGTATGAAGGCAAGTAGACGGGTAATACGTTAGTAAATGCGATGAAAAGAATTCTGTCTTCCATACTTATTTGAATGGCATTATTCACTCAGCAGTTTTTTTTATGGCCAGTGTATGATGGACATCAAAAAATATTTTCACTGACCGACAGTCCCTTTTTCTAATGTTAAAAACAAACCTTTTTGCCAGTTTTAATGTTTGTTTTTCCACTTTAGGGTGAATGTAGCTTATTGGGTTACATCCCAAAGCTACCAGGAATCAGAGCAGCACCAGACGACAGCAGTTTAAGTAAATAAATGACAAATGCCTTTAGAAAATTGTTAGGATCTTTTTTCCTGGAGTCTAATGTTATCATTTATCAGACAAGAAAAAATGAGTGTAACCTCTAAGGCGCACATTACCAACAAGCACAAGCAGGCTCGAGACAACATTCCTTGGGAGCAGTGAACATGAAGAGATATTGGTCACAATCTGTGAAAAAGCCAATAATGCATAAACAATGAAAGCAAATAAAAGCTAAACATATCTATGTATGATATCGGGGCCCATTCATCACCATGTCATATTCATCCTGGGTGAGATGAAAATCACTTGTTGTGTTCTAGTTTATTGTACTCGGATTAACCAGCCACAGTGAATGGCGTAACAGGAAGCCATGTTCTTCTCCAGTAAAAAAACTTCAATCAGGAGAGAGATATATACAAGGGAGAGCGCTGTGCACAAATACTGCTTTATTCTATACCAGTAGATGTTGGACAATTATCACCACTAGAACATAGGCCCTATGCATGTTCACCTGCGAAAGTTACATTTAAGCCTTTTACTATATTGCACTTAGGGCATAGAGCATATTACTCCCCCACAGAAGTGCTTCACCCCTCTGATCCCTCCCATTTCTCAGCCCATAAACTGTTCAAGGAGCCATCACCATCTCTTGCCCTACCAGCGGTGTTGGCTCCCCATGCTAGATGAAGAATAACAGGTGTATCAGTATCTGCTTCCTGTCAAATAGTGGGCGTCATCATCTCTTCTGATAACTGAACAACAAAAGAAATGTGGCCTCTTTGAAACAACCAGAGGTGAAATCTAAATAGTCTTTGGACATGCATCACAGCAAAGTCTACATTTGCTAAAATATAACATTATTTTATATAGCATATTTGAAACCGTTAATTTGAGGCAATGAAGCATACCACTGACCAGCAAGATCCCATCTTAGCAGATTTTCAACACTATTGATATGCAATATATTGCGCAGCTTCTATTTTAGATGTAGCTCAAATATCAAGCATCAGATACATATGCGGTGGGCGAGTTTGGGATAGCCCTAACGCTACGCTGGGTCCCCAGAACACTGTAAAAGTGTCACCACATGTCGCTGCTCTCTGGAAGGGATGGTAAGACGTAGTGCACCCCAATGGAAAATAAGTCCAGCAAGTCAGGGTTTGCAGGAAATCAGTGAGGTAATTTACTGGAGGGTTAATCAAGTGGAAAACAATACAGGCAATGCACTGAGCTGGCTTCTCCAGTCTCCTCCCTGGCAGAAGGAGGTTTTTTGCTGAGGAAAGGCCTGAACTAGCTGTCCCTCTCTCTTTCAGAAGGCTAGCTTCCTGGCCAAAAGCTGGTGGCCCAGGGTCTGTGGCTCAGTTGTCCGGCTGACACTTGGTCACAGGGCTAGTAACCCAGAATCTGTGCCAGAGTATTTCCATCTCAGAGTTTTCTTCTGGTCACTTGTGCAGTCTCTTCTGCTAAGCACTGTTCTCTATCTGCAGACAACTAGGAGCTCTGACTGTGTTATACAGTTTCTAGCTGAACGAGAACCTTCTAGTGAAAACAGTGGCATGGAGAAGCACAGCCTAAACAGAAACATTGTTACAATTTCTGTCTATCATAGACTTATATAGAGCTTCCATGCAAGTCTATGTGAATGAATAATCCGTTTTCCACAAATAAACAAGTCTCCAGACATAAAGAATAGAGTTAAACCAGACAGTAAAAAGATCAGTGAGTCTGTTTTTTTTTCCCTGCAAAACCTTTCATAGGTAGAAAATCATAAAGTCTCTTAGTATTAACTGGCTGTGCATTAACCGGTTCCACAATACTGTACAGTGCAAGTACAGTGCAAGAACAGTGCGAATAAAGCTGATATATTACAATAAACATATAAATGCAGATAAACAATATAAAACAGTATAAGTGCACACAACAGCATAAATCACAGTGCAAGTTAACCCTTCAAAGTGCAATAAAGTAGGGAGTTGATGGCTTTTCATAGTGGCAATAAGGGCAAATGTCTACAAATGTCCATCATCCAAAGTATGCTTGCTCCAGGGCACTAGAACCTGGCCATCTAATATGCAGGGGGTGTTCCGACTCTCCCATGTCGGCAGATGTTGAAGGAAAGAAGTGTTGGGCATGTTGGATTGCAACTTGCCCAATCACTTGTTCTCATGGGAGACAAGCCAAAAGAGGTGTCCGGTAGAAGTTTATTCCTCTCTTTCCATTGAGAAAGCATACATGCTTAGTCAAGTAAAGCGTACATGTGTATTGGCGAGTCAGGAATAGCAGTCATTCAGCTCTGGCCGTGTCCTGGAAAACCACATACACTCCACAATCTTGCTTGTAAATGTGATTCTGCTTTTAAGGGATCTTTTATCTTTTATTTTCTGTTTGTATTGATTTAAACCAACTAGTAAAAATATTGAAGAAAACAAGATGAAAGAAATTATAGATCTCTCAGCTGAATCTTCCACTGTGGTGCTGAAGGAGTTTTTTTGTCAGTATACTGTGCACTCTATGTAAAACATGGTTAATGAGATTATACGGTTAACACAAGGTTATCTTATCTGAGTAAGCTTGACAATAACAGAAACTTCTTTTGCCATAATTGCTTGTTTTTATCTACAGACAAGATTAGCTGTGAAAACATTTATATGCAAGATAATTTTTTTTTTACAGTAGATAATTCAGGAGTCATTTGAGTATCTGCATCTGATCCGCATTTCTAAGCAGAGTTGCTTTTAGACGCTTAGGCTAGTATTGCACCAGACCAATCAGGCAGCCGATTTTTGGAAGGGAAGCGCTCCATTCCGGCAATTGTCTGCTCGTTAGTGTAGGAGAGTGCTGCTATTACAATGCAGCAATCTGTGGAGGAGTGATCACTAATGCCATTGCTCGTCCCCATATTGACTTATTGTTTGCCGCCAGCAGATTAGAGAGCATGATCTGCCAGCAAGTGATTATTTTTAAGTATTAAAAATCTGGATTGCCCGATGAACGAGCAAGTTCATCGGATAATAAGCGGCAGTATTACACTGCCAGATCATAGCTAACGAGCATTCCTACCAACGCTAGTTAGCAAAGATCTAGCCAACTGTCGGCCAGTGTAATACAGGCCTAACTCAACCAGTGCCATCATCCCAGATCATGACTTGGATCATCTCTGCACTGCACATTTGACCTTGTTACAAAGGAATTATCCTTAGGGCTGTATTACACCTGCAGATGAGCATTTTGATTGACAGAAATGAAGCGTTCCTTTCAGACAATCGCCTACTTGTCAGTGAAGGAGACCGCTGCTATTACATGTAGAATCTCTTCCACAGTATGTGGAGTGATCGCGAATGCCATCCTTTTTCCCCATAGAAAATCATTATTTGCTGGCAGTAGACCGTGATTAGATGGCATGATCTGCTGCCAGCAAACCATGATGTTTTCGCCTGCGTAAAAGATGCGTTTGCTCTTTTATCTGGAAATTGGTGACAATTCTACACAGGCAGATTATCGCTAATGAGCGTTCCTACAAACACTTGTTAGCGTTCATCTGGCCAACCATCTGCAGGTCTAATGCAGCCCTTAGTCATTTGTGGATGAATTGGTCTATCATTTGTACAGTAACTGCTAAGGAGTAGCTGGGGAGTAACCAGAGGAACCTGAGTTTAGATACTACTACTAGTACATAATACTATTGAGAGCTTCTTGTAGACAATTCCTATAATTCAGTGTTAAGACCCCCATACACATTATTGTATTATCGGACAAACCCCAAGAATGGCAACTGGCCAATGGAGAGAGAGAATGATTGGGTGAAGCCTGATGCTTTTGTTCTCCGAGGAGATAGGCCAGTGCCAGAAGTATCTGGCAATGGCTTTCTTTCCTCTCCCCATTAAATAGACACACACTTTTGGCCGGGGTACAGCTGAGACAGATAGCTGTCAGATGAACGATGGCCACCCATCGTCTTACACATGCCTACTATATTACCTTTCAACTCAAGTAATATTCATAGCCAACTGAGCTTAAATATTACCGTATGTCACAAAGTTATGTGTCTGGATTTTGTTGAAAATATAGAAGATACATTATATACTGTATCTATAGGGCTACTTTTAGGCAGTCTTAATGCAGCTCCCTATAACGGCCTCATTGTCAAGACCTTGCCCAGACCTTCCATGGATCTACTAAAGCCATATGCTGATCCAGTACAGCTGCAGGAGGTCTGAATATTGTGGTTATGTTACAGCCATATGAAACTGGTCTTTATATGAACACCAATGTTGTCTCTTATGTTAATGAAAATCTATTTCATATTCAGGACCTGTAAATACATGCTATTAATACTGGTAATCATTCTTTGGACCTCATGCACATGACTGTATTTTGCATCCATGACTGATCTTTTTTTTTGCAGATTGCACTCAGAACTATTCATTTCTATGGGTCCTCAAAAAAAACCGAGATAGCACACTGATGTCTTCTGTGTGATGTCCGCATCTTCATTCCACAGATTATAGAACATGTCCTATTTTTGTCTGTATTGCGGACAAGAATAGTCATTTCTGCTGATGGAAGTGAGAAAATGCGAAGTGCACATGGAACTAAAAGAAATGGTCATTGTCACACTTGCTATTTTCCCAAAACTAAGATCGGCAAACAAAACACAACTGCTGTAGACTAATGCCATGCACCAAATAATCCACATATTTCAGGTTTTTTGTGCAAGCAAATGTTTCCACTCAACAATCTTATAATTGTTAATGCATTATCACATCAAAACTAATAAGCTTTTTTGAACCAATTCAGGTTCATCATGAATGGCCTTGTTTAGTTAACAAAGAAACTTATGACCATTTTATTCCACAAAAAAAAAAAAAAGAATTTTACCTAAGGTTGTGAATGTAATCTGTAATCATGGGTAGGGTGCACATATGGCCAGTGATATGGCATGCTTTATCAATATCAAAAGTGCACCACAAAATTAAAGTAACCGATATAGCCAAAATGAGCCATTGGATACCCTACAGAATACTCTAAAAAGAGAATTTGGTAGACTATAAGCTAAAACGAAATATGCGCTAAACCACTTGCGCACAACTCAAAAGGCTGAAGATCTATTGTAACATCTCCTCAACATTGATGGAGATGCAAATGAAACCTTTTTTCCTAGATAGCATGTAACCATTGTCTTCTCAATCATCCACCTTCTGTTCTATGTTATTGTTACCTCTTTAACCCCTCTCCTCCTCTCTGTAGACACCTATCTGTTTCATTGATGGCTCTTTAGAGTCAAATATTTTTACAGCTGTCACCTTTCACAAGATACCTTCTGCTGATTTCACGTCATTGATAACTTTCAGGGGTAGAAGGTGAGAAGGCAGTGATTACTAGCTGCTCTTTTGTAGATATAATTTTCCAATACTCAGAGATATTCAGTCTTCTGCACAAATTGACAGATTATTTTGTTATGTCTATAAGTAATGGGTATGTTTAATTAGCCACTGATAGGTACAAAACCATACGGTCTGAGCAAGTTTAAATGGATTATCCAGCTTGTGAGAAAGAAAAAAAAATAGCTGCTAATGTTAGCAAACACCTCTACTTTCCCCCCTGCAACCCACTGGAGAAGCTCTCTCGGTTATTGCTAATAATAAGAGGCCAGCATGTGGCTGCAGTGCCTTGGTAGGCTGACAATTGGACTTCTAAAGTCCAAATCCACATGTGCCGTCAGTATACAAGTGTTGGTATGTATTACTTTGTGGGGGAAGGGGAACTTAACTAACTCTTTGCCCTGGGTGAAAAAAGCCGAAGTTTGTTCCTGGTTTGACCTATAAGCATTGTGTTATATTGTGCATAGAAATAATTTTAGAACTTATACACTGTACAGCCCTTACACATTGTAAATGGGATTTATTAACTTTTACTCAAAATATAAAGGATTATAATTTTATGAGTTATGCGATAAGGCTACATTAGGTTACTACTGATGTGCCAACACATGTCATTATAGATCATCCTATTACTGATACTTAAACACATTAAGAGCATACCTCAGCCTTTCAAAAATTTCACAAAATTTCTTCTTGTCTATCCATATACTGTCTATATATGACTGCTTGCAAATATCTACTGGTTGTCCTTGGAAATTGACTTATGGTGTTCAAACATCTGACTCTTTTTGACTTGTTTCCAATAGTTTCCTTCTTTTCTTGGCAGATAGAATAGTGTGATAAACTATGTTATTCTATAAGGGAGAAAATAGTAAATATGTCACAAAGTTATGTGTCTGGATTTCGTTGAAAATATAGAAGATACAGTATATAATGTATCTATAGGGCTACTTTTAGGCAGTCTTAATGCAGCTCCCTATAACGGCCTCATTGTCATGACCTTCCATGGTTCTACTAAAGCCATATGCTGATCCAGTACAGCTGCAGGAGGTCTGAATATTGTGGTTATGTTACAGCCACATGAAACTGGTCTTTATATGAACACCAATGTTGCCTCTTATGTTAATGAAATTCTATCTCATATTCAGTACCTGTAAATACATGCTATTAAGACTGGTAATCATTCTTTAGGCCTCATGCACATGACTGTATTTTGCATCCATGTCTGATCTGCATTTTTTGCAGATTGCACTCAGAACCATTCATTTCTAGGGGTCCTCAAAAAAAACGAGATAGCACACTGATGTCTTCTGTGTGATGTCCGCATCTTCATTCCACAGATTATAGAACATGTCTTAATATTGCCTGTATTGCGGACAAGAATAGTCATTTCTATTGATGGGAGTGAGAAAATGCGAAGTGCACATGGAACTAAAAGAAATGGTCATTGTCACACTTGCTATTTTCCCAAAACTAAGATCGGCAAACAAAACACAACTGCTGTAGACTAATGCCATGCACCAAATCATCCACGTATTTCATGTATTTTGTACAAGCAAATGTTTTCACTCAACAATCTCATAATTCAAAGAAAAAATGTGGGGGATTGTATTTTCCTAATCTTATAATTGTTAATGCATTTTCACATCAAAACTAATAAGCTTTATTGAAGCAATTCAGGTCCATAGTTTATCAGACTATTCTATCTACCAAGAAAAGAAGGAAACTATTGGAAACAGGTCAAAAAGAGTCAGATGTTTGAACACCATAAGTCAATTTCCAAGGACAACCAGTAGATATTTGCAAGCAGTCATATATAGAGAGTATATGGATAGACAAGAAGAAATTTTGTGAATTTTTTTGAAAGGCTGATGTGGCGAACCTATGGCACGGGTGCCAGAGGCGGCACTCAGAACCCTCTCTGTGGGCACCCGCCCCCTGCAAAAAGTCTATGGTGTACCAATATGCCTTAAACTTTTCCTGCCATTCATCAGCGCAGGGCGCACTATGTACAGCACATTAAATGTAGGCAGGCTATTATAGCTAAATAAAAAACTACATGGAAGATATACTATATTGGCCTGTAGTATTCAGATTAAATTACTGTGTTGGCACTTTGCAATAAATAAGTGGGTTTTGGATTGCAGTTTGGGCACTCGGCCTCTAAACGGTTCGCCCTCACTGTGATAGAGTGTAGAGTGCAAAGTGTTTTCCTAAGGACTCTGTTTGCCTCAAGAAAAAGAATGGAACAGTTTGGACACCATTTTCAGGTATTCAGACATTCAACCATATACCCATATACCCCTGATGGAAAACCTACCGGAGGGCTAAATTATGGTGTGCACCCACCACAATGCCATGCACAAGGCACAAGTCGAATTCTAGTTACCCAAAACATGTAAATTTATACAGACAAATGATATTAAGAGTTGAGGTATGCTTTGAAGGGTAATTATGACTTGTTATATGGGCTTTTAGAATGAGCCAACAGCGGCATTACAGGGAAGGACACATTTTGCAGCCCTTGCCAATAACAGCTAATCATGAGGTCTCCCAGAGGTGAGACCACCTATCATTAGGCTGAGCTCACAGCATAAAAGCTCTAGGTTTTCCAGCCCGGTCAACAACCATTTTAAGCCATTGCTGTGGAAAAAATAAAGAAGATGCAATGTATATTAATGTCAAAGAAAAGTTCATGTCTCTCTCAGTTTTAATGTCAAGGAGACTTCCAGGATGTAGCTTACATTTTATATCTATTGAATATTTGACAAGTCTTACCTGTGACAAACTCAACCCATTAAGCGGGTGACATTGTTCTTCTACTTTCTCGACTGCCCCAGTTATTTTTTTAAGACGCTCTGCTTCCTGAGCAAGATAAAGATCCAGTACTGGGACTCCCCTTGATTTAATATCAACCTCTGTCAGGGAATTCACCATGAGCATTACCCATACTGGTCTCTTTCGTTCCCAGTTTCCAGCAATGGCATTGAATAAATAATCAGCATAAAGACCTTTCCCTCTTTGATCTGGAGTCATCCATGAGGGCATCATGAGTTTAACATATTCCAAATGGCGTTTGAGTCTGCGATAAATATCCCTAGGAAGAACACTTTGTAGATTCTCACCCTGAGGCAGCATCTGGCAACTGGTCAGCGCAGAGATTGTGTAGGGATCTGTCAAATCCAACTCAAAGTATACAATATTGCTCTGCTGGAAAGCTTTCTTCGAGTTTTCTGGGATAAAATCCCACACCCTTGTGTAAGGAACATGAATGGTGCCAAATAAGTATGCTGGAGGGTCTCGTTTGATGGTCCAGAGAAAGGAGTTCAACTGACTTTGCTGAAAAATAAAAAAAGAACATTACAAAACCTTAGTTATAGCCTTTGCTTTCCCCTTCAAATCATCATATTCACAGCAAGAAGGCAGCCATATTGTTTTTGTTATCATGGACCATACTCAAAATTGCATATCACACATTATACAAAAGCGTTATTTTTTTTTTAACATTTTGTCATTAAAGGGGTTGGTTGGGATTTGTATACTGATGGCCTAACCTCAGGATAGGTCATCAATATCTGATCACAATACCCCTATCGATCAGCTGTTTGAAGAGGCAGAGGCGCTCCTGTGAATGCTGCGACCTCTTCCTAGCTAGAGATGTCAAGTCCATCAGTCCCATGGGCTAGGCACAGCTCTTTCCCATTCCAGTGAATGGATTTGGGCTGCAACATCAAGTTCCTATACAATATATGGTGCTGTGCTTGGTAAGCTGTGAGGAGGCTGCAGTGCACACTGGTGAGTTGCGGCCTCTTCAAACAGCTTGGCAGGGGTGCCAGGAGTCAACCCCCTCCGATCACATATTGATGATCTATCCTGAAGTGAACACTTAAGTGAACAGAATAACAAAATTAGAAAAAAGGGGTAGGGTAGGACAGATGAAGGAAAGAATTAAGGGAGAAGGAAGGGAGAAAATGTTATAAGTAGGTTTGAACGAATCGAACTACAGATCATAGATCCAAAGTCAATTCGTTAAAAAACGTTGCTGTTAATGCTGTTTCCATCCAGCATTAAAATGTATGGGCTCCGTGTAGCCAAACTTCATCTTGGCCGAAGGTGCGCAATGACTACAGTATTCCTATCTGCATATTTAAAAACATTTAAAAATAGGAATCTGAAGTGGGCTTTGGTACCGAGATACCAGCCAATACCAAAGCCCTCTTGAGATTCCTGTTTTAAAATTTTCTTAAAATACACAGATACTGTAGTCACTCACTGGTCTCGACCGAGACGAAGTTTGGCTACACGGAGCCCATACGTTTTAATACTGTACAAAACAGCATTAACAGCTAAGTTTTTTTTAACAAATTGATTTCGGATCTATGATCTGAAGCTCGATTCGCTCAAGCCTACTTGCAAAGTCCAAAGAGATAGATATAAAGCAGTGATATACATGGTTTATCAAAAAGTCCGTCCAGACAGATTATCCTGATCACAAACAGATATAAACCAATGCCAAATGTAAAAGTGAAAATGCACTGAACTACCAAACAGGGAGGAACAATACAGGAAGAAAAAAGGGGGAACCGTTTGGAAAAAGCCACTTGAAGATGCAGCAAACAGTAAATCCTGTATCTCAAAACTCTTGTAGACAAAGGGCAAAGAAAGTACTACCAGTCACTACAATTCCCAGCATGAGCTAAAATGGCATGTGCAAATCTGCAACACTTACCTCCTTCCAAAGTGCATAGTCTTCAGCAGTTCCAAGTCTCCAGAGATTTAGGCTGGGGTTACATGGCGACATGTGTCATGGAAACGGTGTGACGTTGCATCTAATGATTGCCAATGGTGTTGCAGTGCAACACGTGACAATTGCAGAAAATACAACACTGCTTTTTCATTACATGGTACAAGTTACACTAGACTTTGCTATTATAGACCACAATGCAAGTCACGTGCGACTTACCTGTGACTTTTCTGCAATTTAGTTGTGTTTTTACAGTCAAATCACAGCTCTGAAATAGCCGTTTCACAGGAAGTTGCACAAATGTTTTTTGTTGCACAACTTTTCTGCATTTTGCAAAGCATTTTACCGTACTCGGTGTCAAAGTGCTTGATTTTATACTTATTGTGGGATTTCGACCTCTAGTTTGATCAAGGATCATTGCAGAGGAAGCCGAGGATACAGTGTGAGTGGAAGCTGCTCGGTGATTCTCCTAATGATGACTATTTGTGTCCGACGTTGTGGAGCTTCTACATCAATGGAGACTTGGGACTGATGAACTATAGGAAGGAGCTAAGTATTTCAGATTCACACATACCATTTTTCCACATGTTGTGAATTGTGATGACAATTTGCCCTTTGTCTACAAGGGTGTTGAGCTACAGGATTCATTGTAGATGAAAAGCAATTTTATACACGATATATATGAAAGAGTTCATAGAGACGGATGAAGAGAGAAAGTGGTTTCTCAGAGTGAATTCATCCCAAAAGGGTTTCCTGTGATGAAACAAAAAAAGTGGAAGAGGAGAATGGAGCAGGTTGGATGCTTGTCCTTCCCAGTCTACAAAGATATCCATATAAAAGAAATTAGAAAAAAAAGGAAGCTCACTAAGGGGTCAATGCTGAACCAAGGATCTACTGCTCCAGATACCAGCTAGTGAGACTAAAGTAGGATTAGAGTTTTTGTTTTATACATTTCTCTTTACAAAGTCTCTTTACAAAGAAACTAGTGTTTCTTGAACCCTGTGAGTCTGCAGTCGAACTGAGACTACTCCAAAAGGTAGAGGCCTGGTAGTTGCCCTGTAGCGGAGTCCAGATCCCTGTGCAGGGGTAAAAAGGTGAAGACCTGGGGGGCCACTTAGATAACACCCTTAGGGCTCATGCACATGAAATCATTTTCTTTCCGTGTCCATTCAGTTTTTTTTGCGGACCGTATGCGGAACCAATCATTTTAATGGGTCCGCAAAAAAAAAAACCTGAAGGTACTCCGTGTGCATTCCGTTTCCGTGTGTCCGTATGTCTGTTCCGCAAAAAAATAGAACATGTCCTATTATTGTCCACATTACGGACAAGGGTAGTATTGTTCTATTGGGGGCCAGCTGTTCCGTTCCGCAAAATACGGAATGCACGCGGACGTCATCCGTATTTTTTGCAGACTGCAAAATACATACGGTTGTGTGCATGAGCCCTTAGGAGTAGCACCAATCAAATCTGTTCAAGTGACACAGCGGATCCACATCCGCTCCGATATGATGTACAAGGGATACCACCAGTGTTTACAGTGAAGTCTGTCCTGGTTCCATTTGGTTTCTATTGCTTTCATGGAAAAAATAGTCAATGCAAATGTGAACACAGCCTAATAAAGTACAATAATCCCTAGCTTGTACACAACAACCACTGAGAGAGAACGACTTGCAGCATCCAGGCTGGAGACAGGTTAAAAGGGTTGTTCAACTTTGGGATGGGGGGCGGATGTTACCCAGTACAGAACTGCAAAGGGAAGCATACTTTGGCAAACACCCCCCCTTCCCCATCCAGAGTTGCATGACCCCTTTAACCTGTATCCATCCTGGATGGCGGAAGTCATTCCTTCTAAGTGATTTTTGTGTACAAGCTAGAGATGATTGCATTGTTAGGCACTCACTGTATTAGGCTGTGTTCACATTTGCTTTGGAGGCCATTTTTTCCGTCAAAACTTTAGAAACCCGAATGAAACTCTGCTAGACTCCACTTTAAGCACTGGTGGTATCCCTCGTACATTACAACGGAGCGGATGCGGATCTGCTGTGTCACTTGAACAGATTTGACTTCGGATTTCTACTAAGCTGGTTATTATCTAAGTGCACAACCCCTTTAAGATTCAACCAGAAAAGTAAGCAAAAACAGGTTTTAAAGCTGAAGCGGAAAGTAATTTTAGGAAAATATGCAATCTCTACAACAATAGCTGCTGGGATTAGCTGTGAACACTCATGGATAATTGGATCCGAATGTTGTAACCTAGCAGATGTTTATCCACATGTACAGGTAATTCAGGTAGCAAGCAATGAAAAAGATTTAAAAATGACATATGAAATCCAGAGGGTTTTGATATCTATACATCACCATGGATGCACATCAACAAATACACATTCTTTTATATCAACAGCATCTCGTGAGCACATAAAGGCATATAAACTAGAAAAAGCTCGGGCTATGCTTGCTGAAATAAAATTATAAAAAATAAAAATAAAAAGTTTGTGTTTGAGGCATACTTATATTAAAAAAGGTTGGATGTGGGCCCTGATGCCTAAGGGGGCTCAAATGCTCCTCCGACATCCCATTATTATAAATGGCAGGTGGGAGCCCTGATATAGATTTTGCATTGGGGCCCAGCACCTGGTATCTGTGTTAGGGCTTATGCACAAAAATCTATTTTTCGTCTGTGTCTGTTCCGTTTTTTATGCGGTCTGTATGCAGAACCATTCATTTCAATGGGGGCCTAAAAAAAAATATGGAAATTACTCTGTATGCAATCTGTATCCGTAGGTCCGCAAGTCCGTTTCCGCAAAAAAATTGAAAATGTCCTATTCTTCTCTGTTTTGTGGACAAGGACAGGCATTGTTACAATGGATCCACAAAAAAAACGGATGTAACACGGATGTCACATGCATGCCATCTGTTTTTTTGCAGATCCGTGTTTTGCAGACTGCAAAGTACATACGGGTGTGTGCATGAGCCCTTAAACTGACAAGTCTTTATGAAAGACCCTGAAGTATTTTGGTCTATAACAGGCAGGAATATTCTCGGAGGCCTGCAAAATCAGGGATGCAGTTTTTTCTAAGATTTAAAAGCCTCATTCACACGTCAGTGTTCGGTCAGTGATTTCCATCAGTGATTGTGAGCCAAAACCAGGATTAGAGCCTCCACAGACATAAGGTATGATGGAAAGGTCTGCACCTGTCCTGAGTTTAGAGCCGCTCCTGGTTTTGGCTCACAATCACTGACTGAAATCACTGACCGAACACTGATGTGTGAATGAGGCCTTATGCCACTGTTCATCTGACGTTTAGGCCGAATGCACACGTCCGTGTGATATACCGGCCAGGATTTCTTCTGAGTGCAGGAGCGCACGGCGTCGTTGGTTGCTATGATGCCGTGCGCTTCCTGCTGCTGCCGCACTACGGTAATGTACTGGTATATATCATACCAGTGCATCACTGTACTGCGGCGGCAGCAGGAAGCGCACGGCATCATAGCAACCAACGACGCCGTGCGCTCCTGCACTCAGAAGAAATCCTGGCCGGTATATCACACGGACCGTGTTCCACAGACATGTGAATCCAGCCTTAGTAGCGTGAACCATAGCCACCTATCCTGGAGTGAAAGGTCACTTCTAACAAATCTCCCCAACGAATATAAAGACTAAAGGCACATTTACATTTGCTGACCGAGCAGGCAATTATCGGGAATGGGGCCTTTTATTCCCAATAACTATCTGCTCATCAGTGACGGCGAAGAGCTACATTTACATGCAGCAATCTTCTCCACTGAATGGAGATGAGTGATGAATACTGCCATTGCTCGGCCTCAAAAAGATTAATTGTTTCTGGGCAGCAGATCACTGTTTACACAGAAAAACCTGCTGTCTAGAAACAATGATTTAGGTGTCCACAAAAAACGATCATTTCACCCCAATGAACGAGCATTTCGTTTGTTCGTCAGGTGATCTGTGGCACCTTTACACGGGCCGATTATTGGGAACAAGCGTTTGTACTAATGTTCGTTCCCAATAATTGCCCCATGCAAATTCGCCTTGACAGGGCTACAAGGCTTAATGTATAAAAATAATACAGAAAATAGTGAGGTGTTGGAAAACGCAACCAATCATTGCTTCTATAGTCTAACCTGCACTGGGCCAATGAAAACTGGTTTCTGAACGATTGCTAACCTTCTTTTAGGTCTGCACTTGGTATTATACAAAACATATCTGCCTAAGAAAATTTTGCCCAGAATCATGTCACTTTCCAAGAATCAGTATAATACCTCATTCATACGTCAGTGTTCGGTCAGTGATTTCCATCAGTGATTCGTGAGTCATAACCAGATGCAGGTCAAAAACACAGAACAGGCAGAACAGGAGCAGATCTTTCCCTTATACCTTATGTCTGTGGAGGCTTCTCTTCTGGTTTTGGCTCACAAATCACTGATGGAAATCACTGACCAAACACTGAAGTGTGTCAACGAGGCCTAATATCAAACTAATTCTATACTCCAAGCAGGCAATGCAGCACTGCAAAAGCAATTTTCTGAAACCAGTTGTGTACGAGAAACCTGGATTCTGATTTAGTAAAGGAAATTTAGTAGACATTTTGGATTAAGCCCAGTTCCTAAGCACAGCAGTGGGCCATTGGCATGTAAACAAACCAATTAAGCAATACAGAAGAAGCAGCCAGCACTTCCTTCACACGCTTTACGGAGCTATAGTACACATGCAAGGAGTGGACCTAATACCATTCATATGAAAAGTCAGCTACAACGCTACTGTAACAGGGATTCAATTCTTTCTCAGTGTCTCAGTTATAGAACTACATTGCTACAAGGTATATATGACATTGTTCCCATCTGTTCTCCGCTGAGGATAGTAGTAATGGTGTTTGAATAAGGTACAAGGAGCATATAAAGTAGAAAATAAGTACAAATGCACTAGCATGGTGGAAATTCTGCAATCAATACATTACTATAATATACTAAGGGAACATTTACATTCACCTCCACCCATCACACAGGAGTATTTAAATGTCTCCTTTTCATGTCCTCCATCACTAGATACTTTGTGGAAAATGGAGGTCTAGGTTACATTTGTATAGCTGAAAATACAACTACTATGTGAATGTGCCCTAACAACTGTTTTCTAGAAGGTACTTATTCTTAGAAGACATGTGATGGTTGGCTGTAAGCATGCATGAAGAACTCACTAAAAAAAGGTCTTAAGGGCCCTTTACATGGGCCGAGAATCCGCCAGATAATCACTAATGAGCGTTCAGCCAAACACTCGTTCATCGGGTAATAGATCATTTGTGCGGACACACAAATCGAGTCTGTATGGGGAAGAGCAATGGTATTAGCGATTGCTCCTCCCCATACTATGGAGAAGATTGCTACATGTAAATGCAGAATTCTCCTCCACTGACAAACAACCGATTGCTGGGAAGGAACGCTTCCTTCTTGACAATCGTCTGCTGCATCGTCCAGTTTAGAGGGACTTTTATCTACATCTGCAAATCCAACCTTTGCCAGATCTGAATTTTCCAACTTATATTGTATTTTCATTATTTATTTCAAATTGCTTATATTGCGCCAAAATATATCAGTCATAACATTAAAACCACGTGCCACAAATTGTGTACTAGGCGGCCATACAGTCCAATACATAACAAGCTGTGATGCACTGTGTGTCCTGACATGTTTCATAGCCAACATTAACTTCTTCAGCAATTTGTGCTAAATTAGTTCTTCTGTGGGATGGGCTAGTATTTGCTCCCGCACACATCAGTGTGTCTTGGGAGCCCTTGGCACAGTCACCGTTTGTACTTCCTTGGACCACATTTGGTGGATATAAACACTATATACTGGTAACAACTTACAAAACCTGAAAACTGAAGTCATATCGGAGATGCTCCGAACCAGTCATCAAGCCATTACTACTTAGACCTGATCATAGTTCCTCAGATTTTGCTTCTAGATCAACACCAATATTCCACCCCTTGGCTGTTGTAATTGTAAGGACATATTCAATGTCATGCCCTTCCCCTGTAAGTGGTTTTATTGTTATGGATGATCGGTGTACAGAGATTGTCCCCTTTCATATCAGTCTCTTGCCTCTTCCCCCCAGTTTCTAGGGACAGTGCCAAGTACTGAGCCATTATTTCTTCCTTTTCAGTTCTTGCCATCCATGTTTTTAATTTCAAACACTTTTTAGCCATTTAAGCCTGACCATTTAGCCACATCCTCTGAACTGTTCACATAATATTCCATTACGTTGTTTCAGAGTTATCTTAGTGTCCTATAAAGGTAAAAGATAATAATGAGAGAGAACGCCTATAGGCAGCCATCACAGTGCCCGATGGGATTAACACCTAGCTTTCCGCATTACTGCATCTCTGGCTGCATTCTGTAAATGTTTGGTGTCAAACACCCCATTAGACAGGAGTATCTTGTTTTCTAATCTCACACAATATAGCTCCAAATTTATCTTAAAGTGATACAATGGGGGAACTTTTCAAGGCTGCCGTTTCATACATCTACCTGGCACTGGAATGAGATGAACCAAATTTATTAAAAGGGTTTTCTGGGTTAACAATATTGATGACCTATTTTAGGATAGGGCATCAGTTTTCAGATTGTTGGAGTCCGCCACTCATCATCTCCACCAAGCAGCTGGTTGCGGCAGCTGCTGGTGGTGGAAGCCCAGCTCCGTTCTCAGTGTGGTGACCTTTCCAGGTTACTGCAACCTTTCAACTATTGACTTGAACTGGAGTTGCGCCCCAGTAACTTGGCATGGCCACCGAGAACAGAGCTCTGCTTCAGGCTCTGTTCTCAGGCTGAAGGTAATTCTGATTAGTGGGATGCCGGGTGTTGGAGCTCCAAAATATGATATTGATGCCACAGAGACACAGGACATATCTCTGGCTCCAGAAAATCTAATTATAGTTGGCACAGACTTGAGCTATAATGTTTCTGGCACAAATTCTAATCAATTTGCTGGGCCATGGGAGACCATGACTCTCCAGCTTGGCCCCTACTCCGCCATACCAAGTTTAAAGAAAAGTATCGAGCATTGTGTAAAGAAAGCAAATATTAGTTGCTTTCTTTACACTACAAAAACTGGTGTAGCCTCTTTAAAAATTCCCACCAATATTATTACAGACACGTAATGGTTAGAAAACAATTACTTGCAGTTTGCTAGTTTTCATATATCAACACTTATTTATTAAAAAAAACATTAGTGTTTCATCTAATGGGGTCTTAGTTTATGAAGTATACCTGGGGTGAGACCAGATGGTTTAGCTGGCTGCCCATGGTAAGCCACGGCACCTGCATGATTTTGCCGCAAAACTGTGTGGTCATTTGGTGACCGTGGCACAGTCTAATCTCACCCTTACCCACTTACAGCAGATGTAAATAATATGTAAGTGCTACGCCACTCTAAGCAGTGTCTGAAATGTGGCGTTGGGTGCGGAGTTCTCTAGGATGAAACACAATTGATCTAAAATTCTACCTGATATCTTATTACAATCTTGGAGCTTAGAACAGCTGCTGCTAGGAAGATATATACTGTGTTCCTTTCTGTATGATTTTTACAATGCAATATTTTTCACTTGTTTATATGCTGATAAAGATTCCGCCGTTTTTTATGGCCTTTTTACAATGGCAGATAGAGTTTCAGAGATTGGAAATTAGGAGGTTAATTCCCAATCAATGCACATGTAGCAATCATCACTACTGTGTGGGAATGAATGATCGTTACTGCGATCATTCATCCCCGTGCAGTTGCATTCTTTGTTATCAGCAGATCATCCAGTGTAAACAGGCATTTGCTGCTGAGAAACCATGATTTTATGTGCTACATGGAAAATGCAATGTGATTACCCAACTAATGAGCGTTCACTTATTGGGTGATAGGCTGCACATTTACACAGCCCAATTATTGAGGACGATAATTGCCTTAATCCTCAACCCATGTAAAAGGACCCTAAGGACTATGTATAAGTGATAACTTGTCATTCTAGGTCACCCCTGCGGGAGTTGTGCAGTGAGGGTATCTGCAGTGGCTATGCTTCTCAGGAGTTCAAGAGGATGAGCATCAGGATCCACTGTCAGATTGTTGGTGGGTTGAATATCTCGTTGATACGGCTAGATTGAATTATGGTGAATCATACCAGAATTTTTTTTTCTGCACATTTATATTTTTAACCTTTTAATACTGATTGGAAACTAATGCATAAACTAATGTCAGCCTGCATCACTTTGGAATGTTTTTTCTTAGGGTACTTTCACACTAGCGTTTTTCTTTTCCGGCGCTGAGTTCCGTCCTAGGGGCTCAAATCCGGAAAAGAACTGATCAGTTTTATCCTAATGCATTCTGAATGGAGAGCAATCCGTTCAGGATGCATCAGGATGTCTTCAGTTCAGTCTTTTTGACTGATCAGGCTTTTCAGAAAAACGTAGCATGCTGTATTTTTACCTCCGGCCAAAAATCCTGAACACTTTGACTGAACGCCGGATCCGGTCTTTTTCCCATTGACTTGCATTAACGCCGGTTCCGGCGCCGTGTGTTCAGTCAAACCGGATCCGACTTTTGCAAGTTAAACCCGAAAAATGTGAAAAAAAAGTTAAAGTCCATAAATGGCGGATCCGTTTTTTCCAATGCATTTTTTCATTGTGATCAAAATCCTGATCAGGATTCAAATGTAATCCGTTTTCACACGTTTTTCCGGATCCGGCGGGCAGTTCCGGTGTCGGAATTGAACGCCGGATTAAAACAACGCTAGTGTGAAAGTAGCCTTACACAGATATTTTTGTTTCCGCTTTTTTGACCCCCCCCCCCCAAAACTTGTTTCGTTCTGCAGCTCATTCAACTCCATAAAAAAAAAGGAAACAAAAACACCAGGATGGTTAGTGCCCATGCATTTTTTAGATCCTGAAAAATTATAATCCCAACTCAAGTGATCGAAATAAGTATACATATTATAGAAATAAATATGATTGTCAAATGATTTTTCTGCCATAAAAAGTATCAGAAATGGCTATTAACATTACCGTGAAGCTAGTCTAACTGTAGTAATTAGTAACACAAGTAATGAGAGTGAAGTTATTCCGAATTTGCATGCAACGTAAAAGGTGTTGCATATTAAAGTATAATCCAACCTAACTGTGCAATTTGTATAAGAAAGGTAGAGCAAACAGTGTAATTCTCAGTTCATTAAAATGCAAATAGAAACTACCATAAAGGGAACAGGAGATGGAATAAAAGGAGCTAATGAAGCAGTAATGGCTATGTCGAGGCTCCTCTGATCAGTGGCTGCAGAGGAAGAGAGTCAGGTTCCAGTGAATGAAGTGCTTGGCAGGGAGATGGGAACTGGGGAAAATAAATAGTCCCTAGTAAAAAGGAAGACACAAGGCAAACAAAACCCTTGCACAAGCCACATAACTATATCACCCACTGGATCTCATTAAAGCCTCTTTCACATAGTCAGTGTTTTGTCAGTGTTTGATCAGCGATTTGCATCAGGGATTGTGAACCAAAACCAGATGAAGGTCAAAAACAGAACAGGAGCAAATCTCTCCATTTTACATTATCTCTGTGTAGGATCTACTAATGGCTTTGGCTCAAAATCACTGATGGAAATCACCAACCAAACACTGACCATGTGAAAGGGGCCTAACAGCGCTCTACCCACAGATCACACATAACAAGATGTCAATTAGACTCGTGTCCATGCCATCACTTGGCTGAATAAATACGATTTCTGTGCAGTTATCTCTCTATATGAAGAACATGCCCCTCCACCCAAAATAAATAATAATAATTTAGTAAAAGATTGTTCTCTTATGTCAGTTTGTTAGAAATTCCATCCAGCCATTTGCTAGGTGAACCCATTTAAAGGGAGTCTGTCACCAGTGACCTCCCTATCAAACAGTTTGCACAGACACTTAGCTGTGGCTCACCGGATTAAAACCCTGTTTTTCCTTCGTTGATCTGAGGCTCCGTTCCCGAGTTATGATACATTATCTTAATAGGCAAAGTAGGCCTTTGGTTCAATGAGGGCATCACAATTGCTCTTGTTGCACCCAAGCTCCACTCCTTTCTGTGGCCAGACCCTCTCTCGCTGCTTTGCCACTGCCTGGTCCTGTCATTGAAAGCTGTCAATCCACACCTGTTTTTAGCTTAAAAAAACTGCATCAAAAACCTGAATGTGTGGCTGTACTATTGCTCTCTCTTAAAGAGATTGTGTCACTTCAGCAAATGGCATTTATCATGTAGATAAAGTTAATACAAGGCACCTACTAATGTATTGTTATTACCCATATTGCTTCCTTTCCGTCTGGGTTCATTTTTCCATCACATTATACACTGCTCGTTTCCATGGTTACGACCACCCTAAAATCCAGCAGCGGTGGCCATGCTTGCACACTATAGGAAAAAGCGCAAGTCTATGTGAGCTCACACAGGGGACGTAGATAGAAATGACTGGGCCCCATAGCAAAAAAAAAATTATGGGCCCCCCCTCCCGGATCTCCCACCCCCACATCTCCCACCCCCACATACCTCTCGGACCTCCCACCCCTTCCAGAGCTCCCCCCAAACACCCATCCAGGACCGCCCACCCCAACATCCCCACACCCCTCAAGGACTAAATAAAATGGCGGCATGCACGCGACCAGGGTCTGTGTTCCATGGATATCTCCAAGCGCCATTCAGAGGAATGGAACTGATTTACAGTCGCAGAAAAATCTGCCGTGTGTGAAGGCGTCCGAACATTACTACTAAGATATGCATCATGCATGTTATCTGATCTGCAGGCCCTGCAATAAGATTGCGGATGAGGGGCTCTTCTGGCCATGGGCCCTTCAGTACAGGCCTAATACTTGGGATTTATGCTGAAAAGACAATATCATCCAAATATCCGTGTATAATACCATGACATTTAATAGCATCATATACTATATAACCCCCTGATGTCACAGATATCCCCTCTTCCCCAGATATAATGGTCCAGACCTCCAGGGTCCTGCTCCCCCCTTCTTAAATATAATGGTCCAGACTTCCAGGGTCCTGCTCCCCTCTTGGGCCCTTCTCCTTAAATATAATGGTCCAGACCTCCAGGGTCCTGCTCCCCCCTCCTACCCAGATATAATGGTCCAGACCTCCAGAGTCCTGCTCCCCCCTCAATATAATGGTCCAGACCTTGAAGATCCTGTGGCTCCCCCCTCAATAAATTGGTCCAGACCTCCAGGGTCCTGCTCTCCTAAATATAATGATCCAGACCAGACCTCCAGGGTCCTGCTCCCCCTCCTCCCCAGATATAATGGTCCAGACCTCGGGGATCGCACTGCCCCCTCCTCCCCCTATATAATGGTCCGGACCAGACCTCCAGCCAGGTCCTGCTCCCCCCTTCTCCTGTACTGGTCCAGACCTCCAGCCAGGGTCCTGCTCCCTCCTCCCCAGTCCCAGACATAATGGTCCAGGTCGGACTTCAGTCCAGAGTAAGTTTTACCAGTCCCCTCCTCACTCCCCAGCCAGAGTCAGCCAGCCCTCACCTCAGCCACTTGACCGTCTGCTCTGCACTCTGCGCACCCAGCTGCCCACACTCTAGCAGCGCTACCAACCAGGCCCAGCAGCATGCACTGCTTCGCTGTACACTCCAAGACTCCGACTCCTCCACTTCCGGCCAGTAGGAGTCAGGATTTCTTCCCAGACTGGGCGCGGGACCACTCCCTCTCCTGACTGCAGGTACGCCTCTCTGCCTCCGGCCGCCCCGTATCACACCGCCCATGGCCCTGGCCTGCACAGATAGCGCTTTCTCGGTCTGTCCTGCTGGAGGAGCCTGCGACGCTACGCCTGTACGCCACCACTCGCCACATGAAAAAATATATAATAATCCTCAGCCGGCAGCCCGGGGTCCCAGTGGCGTAGGGCCCGATAGCCATTGCTATGGCTGCTATGGCGATCCCTACGCCAGTGAGCTCACATGGTCCTGGCCACCAGAAAGGCTAACACTTTTTCCCATAGTGTGCAAGCACGACCACCGCTGCTGGATTGCAGGGTGGCCGTAACCATGGAAGCGAGCAGTGTATAATGTGATGGAAAAATGAATCCAAACAGCAAAGGAAGCAATATGGATAATAACAATACATTAGTATTAACTTTCTCTACATGATAAATGCCATTTGCTGAAGTGACACAGCCCCTTTAATGATCCTTTTATGATCCACACGCGGTTTTGCTTCAAAACTTGCATCAGAAAACCTGATCAAAACCCAAAAGTGTGCTGGCAGTTGTCACTAGCTATGTACTGATGTAGCAGAGTTAACAGTTACACTTCTAGTTAACGCGTTATGACTGTGACTGTTAACTCTGCTGCATCTGTGTATGGGATAAAGTTTAATGATCTTTAGTTTGGAGCCACATGAAGTCCATAATGCTGCCTTACAGGTTTTGTTTGGTATAAATGTAAAAAAAAAGCTATCCTTTCCTGGAAGATATACTTGTAGGGGAGTAAAGCTCTGCACATAACAGAAAAACCGTCAGATACCGTACCTCCCTATGAAATGCATGGGATATGGAGGTAGGCTTTAGAGTGGGAGACCATGCAGAGCAAAGCCACGTGCATGAGGCCTTACTTAAATAACATATGAGGTTTGCCCAGTTGGAGCTGTAATGGTGGGTATACTGTTTTTGGCTGGAGGCAGTAGTAAAGCCATGGGGAATATGAAGGTTATTAAAGGAATACTCCTATGGCTAGATGGTTAAATTTTGATAATAACATTGGAAAATGCTATTTTTATTAGTAGTTGCTGGCAGGGTCAGACCTATAGATATTTTTGGTTCATTCTATTGACTTTGTATTTTCCTTTTTTTCAGCTATTACTACACTGATCAAAAAAATAAAGGGAACACTTAAACAACACAATGTAACTCCAAGTCAATCACACTTCTGTGAAATCAAACTGTCCACTTAGGAAGCAACACTGAGTGACAATCAATTTCACATGCTGTTGTGCAAATGGGATAGACAACAGGTGGAAATTATAGGCAATTAGCAAGACACCCCCAATAAAGGAGTGGTTCTGCAGGTGGTGATCACAGACCACTTCTCAGTTCCTATGCTTCCTGGCTGATGTTTTGGTCACTTTTGAATGCTGGCGGTGCTTTCACTCTAGTGGTAGCATGAGACGGAGTCTACAACCCACACAGGTGGCTCAGGTAGTGCAGCTTATCCAGGATGGCACATCAATGCGAGCTGTGGCAAGAAGGTTTGCTGTGTCTGTCAGCGTAGTGTCCAGAGCATGGAGGCGCTACCAGGAAACAGGCCAGTACATCAGGAGACGTGGAGGAGGCCGTAGGAGGGCAACAACCCAGCAGCAGGACCGCTACATCCGCCTTTGTGCAAGGAGGAACAGGAGGAGCACTGCCAGAGCCCTGCAAAATGACCTCCAGCAGGCCACAAATGTGCATGTGTCTGCTCAAACGGTCAGAAACAGACTCCATGAGGGTGATATGAGGGCCCGACGTCCACAGGTGGGGGTTGTGCTTACAGCCCAACACCGTGCTGGACGTTTGGCATTTGCCAGAGAACATCAAGATTGGCAAATTCGCCACTGGCGCCCTGTGCTCTTCACAGATGAAAGCAGGTTCACACTGAGCACATGTGACAGAGTCTGGAGACGCCGTGGAGAACGTTCTGCTGCCTGCAACATCCTCCAGCATGACCGGTTTGGCATTGGGTCATTAATGGTGTGGGGTGGCATTTCTTTGGAGGGCCGCACAGTCCTCCATGTGCTCGTCAGAGGTAGCCTGACTGCCATTAGGTACCGAGATGAGATCCTCAGACCCCTTGTGAGACCATATGTTGGTGCGGTTGGCCCTGGGTTCCTCCTAATGCAAGACAATGCTAGACCTCATGTGGCTGGAGTGTGTCAGCAGTTCCTGCAAGACGAAGGCATTGATGCTATGGACTGGCCCGCCCGTTCCCCAGACCTGAATCCAATTGAGCACATCTGGGACATCATGTCTCGCTCTATCCACCAACGTCATGTTGCACCACAGACTGTCCAGGAGTTGGCAGATGCTTTAGTCCAGGTCTGGGAGGAGATCCCTCAGGAGACCGTCCGCCACCTCATCAGGAGCATGCACAGGCGTTGTAGGGAGGTCATACAGGCACGTGGAGGCCACACACACTACTGAGCCTCATTTTGACTTGTTTTAAGGACATTACATCAAAGTTGGATCAGCCTGTAGTGTGTTTTTCCACTTTTTCCAATTTTGAGTGTGACTCCAAATCCAGACCTCCATGGGTTGAAAAATGTGATTTTCATTTTTTTTATTTTTGTGTGATTTTGTTGTCAGCACATTCAACTATGTAAAGAACAAAGTATTTTAGAAGAATATTTAATTAATTCAGATCTAGGATGTGTTATTTTTGTGTTCCCTTTATTTTTTTGAGCAGTGTAGTTAATGGTCAAATGTGTTTTCTTTACACCAAGGTCTGAATGATGGCACTGCCGAGTCTCACAGTTGTTTAGGTTCTGAGAACCACTGAACCATAGACCAGGTCCACACAGTGTCTAGCCTTCCACAGGGCTTTCTGTCAGGGACTTACATTTGAATATCCGACAACAGTATTTAAACGTATACCATGAAAATCCATTATACTGCAACAAATCCGACTTCAATGAGACAAAAAGTCGAAAGATGGAAGCGGAAAGCAGGTGAAATGGACTTCAATGATGAATCCTTAGGACTCAGGACTTAGGACGTTGAAGTGAGTGGTTGCGATATATGTTTGAATATTATATTTTTTTTTTTCGGTAATCAAATCTCTGATGAAAAACCTAGTGGAGGGTTAAGCACAGAGTGAACCAAGTTTTATGTATCGGTACTATTTGAAGTAAGATCCGTCCCTTTACAAGAAAAATTTCCCTCCTCATGAATCTCACTGTCCGCATTTTTTGTGGGCCACAGAAATGATTGGGTCCACATTTGATGCCTATGGATCGGATACAGACTGAAAATACGATCGTGTGCAGGAGCCCTAATTCTGAGGACCCGTAACCATCTTCTTCACTAACGGACTGACATTTATAATCCTATGCCAACCAGTAACCCTTCTTGCAGCATTTTACATTAATATAATAAAGTAATCCTGATTACCATTCACTAAGAGCGATTGATTTTGATGACGGTTATTTAAAAAACTAGAAAAATATATAGGGGGTCATTTACAAATCAGAAATTTGCCTAAATTAGGTGCATTTAAGGTGCAGATGGCTGCACAACGGTTAGTTGCGCCGGTACTGTGACTTTTCCCCGCTCACGCCAGGTCTAAAATTGTGGGCGTGGCATGGGCGTCTCATCCACCATTGTTCTATGCCAGTTTTAGCCGTAGAAAAAGATCTAAATGTAAGACAGCTCAGAAGCTGTCTTACTTTAGAATTAGCACTGTATGCGCCGAAGTTATGAAGAGTCCGGCACCTCTTCATAACTTCAGCGGATCGTCCGCCAGCGATGGAGCTTTATTAAGACCAGCGTCTAAAACGCCGGTCTTAATAATGGCGTCCCATATTTTGTAATGTTTTTTTTTTTCATATATAAATACTACAATTGATCAGAACTGGTACTAAGCCTAATTTTTTGTTTTTGTGTGGCATGTGTGGCCAATTGTTTCCATTTTAGTGTTTAATCTAAAAAGTGGATTACAATCCTTTGGTGTATATTGAAATTTTAATGAAACCTTACTTCAAAAAAGTCTGGTGCTGGTTATCCAAATAAAGACACATGATGATCTAAACCATATCAAATACCTTTCTTCTCCTTTCAAAGAACTTTCTTCTCTTTGTTTCCTATTCAACAACCTTCAGCAAACTTTGTAGTTTCATTTTGCTTTAAGATGCAAATGAGCGCTAGTTAGCACTTTTGGCCTGAATTTCCAGACAGAACTTTCATAAGCAACATAAAAAAAGTGCAAATACAAGATCAAGAAACTCTGTGAATAGTATATAAACACTGCCTAACTAGAAAGCCTACCTTTTCAGAGTCAGCCTGGAAGATGAGCTTCACAATTATGTGTACTCCTTCCTGTCTTCCAGAGAAACTGCATTTCCATATTATGCAATCAGTATTGGAAGGGACAGTTTCATTAGGCTGAGTTCACACTTGCAGGTTTGTTCATGTTGATGACTTGTGCAGGAAAACAGCAGCAGAACAGTTCTCTTCTGTACTGAGAGCCTCTTTCCAGTGCTGCACCTGCAGCGGATACTGAAGCGCATGGCGCAGTGCAAGACATTAGAAGGTCAGGGCCAGGCATGATTAGGTTTACACTGCCTGGTCATGTCAATCAAAGTCGAGAGGGTAGGGTAGTTGCAAAGAGAGCTGAGCCTCTAGGTGTAGGGCAATGCCCCCATTGCTCCTAGAGGCTCATTTGCATATATTAAGACTTCATTTTTATCAGTAATGTGGGCACATATGAACATGGGACCAACACAGATGGCTTCACCTCCCAAGTGCACATGTAATAGGTCAGCCAGTGTCATAGGTACAAATCTGCTGACAGATGACTTTTAAAAGTGTATAGTTAAAACACGTTTCGGGGACCAGTCCCCCAGTCAGTTACACAGGACAATGTACCAGTTTATAATTATACACTACGTTTATAGTTTTAAAGGAAAATATTCAGAATAACTTGTAACTAAATGATCTAAACATCGGGTGGTCTTACTCAGCGATTGACAGTCTTCTCTATATGGGTTTACTTGCAGAGACACCTGTCAGTCACTGGGTAGGTCTGCCTATTGGACTCTGAAGCTCAGAATGAGCAAAGATGTAAAGATACAAATTAGAAAGTTAGACTGTTTTTTTTCCCTACAAAACTGTATATTGCAGTTAGTTCAAATCCTGTTTCTCCGTAATGTAATTAATGCCAGGTTTACATGGGGTAATCACTGGGCCGATTGTCAGGAACTAACGTTATCAGCCTGTGTAAAGGTGCCGAAGATTACCTGATGAATCCGCGAAACACGAATTCTTCAGGTTAAATCGTTGTTTATGCAGATACCTCAATCATCATTTCTGGGCAGCAGATTGTACTGTGTATACTGCGATCTACTGCCGAAAAAACTATCTAAATACAGTGTAAGTGATTGTTACATGCAGCTCTTTCCTCCACTGATGAGCAATTATCAGGAATTAACAGTCCCTTCCCATTAATTGCCTGCTCTAGCCTTTATTTTGTATGCATCATCTTCTAAAAAAAAAACTTGTGCAGATTTAATAGGATTTGACTCTGTAGCAAATAGCTATAAGCCATAGCAACCAATTAAGATTTGAGCTGTCAAGAAAACATTTTACTGATCCCTATAGGTTATATATGAATCCAAAGCTTCTGGCAAACGCTTCGATTTAGTATACTAAGCCAACAAGTGCATGTAACCAAACAGCATGTCTTCACACCCAGGGGATACAATATTACAGGTTTTGTCTTCCTTGGGGTACCACTGCTTTTTGACAAGTCCTTCCAATATGGGTTAATAGTGGAAGTTCTACTATTGAGACCATGACTGATCATTTTTCCTGCAGTGATACAAACACTGAAATTATCTGACGGGATTTGCACTCTGATTTGCATTTGCAGAGTTTTCTAATGCAAAGTACATCACCTCTGTCTGACATGCTTATCACAGACCTACTGATTTTAATTAGGACAATCAGTAGAATAGATTACCATTCCAGCTCGACCATCGCTAATGGTATCTTCTAACCTGTTAGAACCTACAAACATTTCTAAAATCATGCATAAAAATACTTCAAAAAGTTTTCACTTCTATGATGCATACTTTGGAAAGTAACAGGGGCTGCCCAGAGGGCTTTATTTACCACATAGGTAAACTAGGTCCAGTTTAGGTCCAGTTTTATTATTCAAGTATTCTTTTTAAGTGCTTCGTTTTGGGTAATGGGGAATAAGCATGTTGTCGTGACAATTGCTAATTGTGGGTGTTTTCCCATACAGTGCCTTGGACTGCACCAACTGGAAATACTGCCTTGGTCACCCAGCAAAGTTGCTATCTCACAATCACTTTTTACACTTTTTTCAGTTCCTGGCTCATCTACACTGTAGTTATCCTTTCTTATGGGTTTGTGTAACTTATGGCTTTGCATTATCAGGTTTACAGTTGTCAGCAGCAGTGATGAGCGGCAGGGGCAATATTCAAATTCACGATATTTGGCGAATATTTGGGTGAATATTCATCATATATTCGCGATTTCGAGAATTCGTGATCTCCAGTCATTATTTTCTTGATTGTGAAAATCGGCAATCGAAAAATTTGCGATAAAAATTTGCAATACGAAAATTTGCGATCAACACTACTCCTAAAGTCAAAGATATTGCAGCCTTCTCATTGGCCCACAAGCAAGAAGCAGTGAGGGATCATGGGTACTGATGAAAAAAAATCTAGAATGTTCGCAGTTACGAAGACATAGCACTATATTCTAGATATTCGTGAATTCTCGAAGTGCCACTATTCACGATAAAAATTCGCGATTAGAATATTCGTGATCAACACTAGTCAGCAGGGAGTTTTGTGTCTTGTTGCTGAAGGGATAAAGTATCATACTGTGCAGAAAGCTCCCTCAACAGTGCATTACCATGCGTGGTCAGTTGTCATAAAACTGCCATAAAAATATTTTTCACCATTTTGTATGCTACAATAAACACTGCCAAACAGATTATTGAGAACACCACCAGAAAAAAACTACTACTGTATGTATAGTGATGTAATAGAGGTGTAGAAAGTGACTCCTAAATCAGTAACCAAGCTCAGGTTTTCCTAGCCACATGTCTTCTCCATCTTATCCTTCTAGTCTGCAAGCTTATATACGAAACACTAGTAACGCTCTGACTATCAATAATAATCAGAATCATTAGGTCTATAATGCTACATAGACATTTCTGGATAGATTTGTTGTATTTGACACAAATGATTGCTTTATAATCATAGACATTATTATGTTAAGAATTTTACTTAGGTGGGCCAACTCTTTTCGGGTAGCAAGTTGTCAAAATCTGAGGATATAAATGACCAGAAGTCTCACTGCTGCAGAGAACAGTCCTGCTTGTATCCATTCTGCTACTAAGCCTATACTTGGGCACTGGTGTAAATGCATTTCTCCCGATTGTTATATTTTTCACCTATACTTCAAGAGCATTTCTCTAGTCACTGGTGAAGAAATCGTTCACAGATTTGTTATACATTCTGAAATCAGGAATGGTATAAAACCTATGGAGCTTGCAGCTGCTCCTGGACACAACTATGAGCAGTCTTCAATTTTATAGAGGTCATCACAGTCTAGGGAGACATTGTCAATAATATATAAATATAAACTCAGACACAACTGTGCCCCTATTTCAGTCCACAAATCACAAATCTGCAAAATACAGATATCTTCCATGTGTAGTCTATATTTTTCTCAGTCCCACCAAAAGAAAGGGCTCATCCGCAATGCTGACCAGAATAGGACATGTTCTATAATTTGCAGAACTAATATATGGAAGCACACGGATGATATTGATCAACAAAAAAAGATATGAGATAGATATGCGATAGATAGATAGATAGATAGATAGATAGATATGTGATAGATAGATATGAGATAGATAGATAGATAGATAGATACAGACATAGACCGACACAGATATGATAAATAGATAGATACATAGATAGATACAAACATTTTATGGTGGTTTCCAGCATACTAACATAATAAAAGGGATCATATATACAATACTTGTAATAACTTAAGTAGCCTCCAAGCCCAGTAGTACATTGACTATGCTTTCTGCCTCCCCCTTCCCAGAGTACTTTCCACTTACTTTCTTGTTGAGCTTGCAGTTGGCAGGGTCCCTGGAGCTCCTCTGGTTTGCTTTGACCAGTGCCAGCAAAAATGCTTGTAAAAGTACATTCCAAATGATTATCATCATATCATCAGTGCTCCAAAATACCAGAGGATAAACGCAGCCTTGCTAGAAGTGACGTCCAATAGTGAATGAGAAAGTATGCAGTAAATGCATAGGTGAGGGCAGAAAAAGTAACATCATCCAGTCTTCAAACTGGACATGAGCTGAAGTAGCTGTGCCTGATGCCTCCTGTGAATGAGACAGTCAGAGCAGTCCCTGCCACTTGTGCCATTGTGGCCTTTTTATCGCCTCTAGACAAGTTTGTTTATTCTGCAATGATTATAATAATCTGATCAAACGTCACTCACAGCCATCCTGCTCTGAAATTTGGAGAAGTGTGAGGAAGGACATTCACAAGCCCAGTGTGAAATAGAAAGTTGTGGGAGGTGCACAGCACTCCTAGTCCTCCCTTCTGTTGCATTTGCTTCCATACAATTGTCTCCTCCTCAGGAGGACTTCTCCTCCCCCCTTAAGTCTCTAACCCCATGCTTGTGATCTACTGAGACTTTCTTGTATGCTTGCATAAGGGACACCTTGGAATCTGGTCGCTATCCTGCATTATATACATTGGTGTCCTACTTGTAGTCGACCACTAGCCTTAGGTAAATTATAAGACTCCATACTGTTATCTACAATGAAATAGCTGTGCAGGTCCAGGACGTTCTACTGCTACCAAATATCCAGTCCTGTAAGAAGATTATGTGTTGCTGCCTATTCAGCAGACCTCTTACTGTTCTCTTATATTGTAATATTATGATTCAATTAATTTATTAAAATTCCAGTTATGAAAAATACATGTATTCTACTAATACGTAAGATTATCATCAATGATCACATGATAGAAATGTATGTAATAGAATATCATACATATTCTCTATTGATGTATTCAGATATTCCTTTAAAACGGGTTATGCTTGATGGACCTACAATAAATCCAGACTTAAAAAGATCACGCCTTGCTTTATTTATGCTTTGTTTTGGGTTCTTTGATCCATTTTACAGTTAATTTTCACCAAACAAATAAGTGCAGAAAACTAATGATGGTCAAAGATGAGATTATTAGGGCCTTCAGGACTGGTAGTTGAGTGCATCATTCAAGTAGTTTTCACACCTTATGAGCTGGTCTAGAAGGTTGAGAAATAATTAATTCAGGGAACCAGTTTCATTATCATCATGACTGACATCACAGTTATTTTGTTATGAAGTGGACGTGGATCTGTTGTGTCACTTGAACAATGGCAGCACTACTCCGGCTACAATAGCCTGTTGTGTAGGAGGATGGAAACACTGGCAGGTCCAAGCGGCCGGTACACAGGAGCGCCGAAGCAAGGTATGAGATATGACAGCCGTGTCCAGTAGTTTTCACACTTTATGAACTTGTCAAGAAGGTTGAGAAATAATGAATTCAGGGAACCAGTTTCATCATCATCATGACTGACATCACAGTTACTTTGTTATGAAGTGGATGTGGATCCGTTGTGTTACTTGAATAGATTTGACATGAGGATCGTCCAAAGGTAAACACTGTTGTGGAGTACCTAGGCACAAGCCTAGGTCAGAGCAGGCAGAGTTGGTGCAATCTGATACACGGTCGGAGTTAAGGCAGGCAGCTGAGGGTCAGAACAGTGATCAGGCAGAGGTCAGGTCAGGCAGCAAAGGGACATATCCAGGAAACAGACAGAAATCAGTAAATGGGCAGGCGAGCGAAGAAACAGCACACCTTTGTAAGATACTATCAAACTAAAACCTATTGCTCAGACACCTTTCCACAGGGGAAATTGATGTAAATGATTGATGTAAAAAACTAAAATCAGACCTCATATAGTACCACAATACCTTTCTAACAAAACTAGAACCAGCCTTGTACCTCACATTTGTCCAGAGATCTCCGCATTCAATGCTCCAATTGCTCTGCTAGATTATTTTCAGCCTGGCAGCTCAGGGGACATATGGCTGGTGGTAGTTAAAGATTTAACCTAAGCATGTTCAACCAGCTCAGTGAGACGGACAAAAAAATGAGGAAAAGAACAAACAGCAGGTGGTGCTATACACATCCATTTTATTGAATAGCTTGCTGGCTATGCTAAATTTTTTATTACATACAGTTACAAAAGTATTCACATCCAGTTGCTGGTTTGAAAAATGTATAAAATGTTTTGTGACACAAGCCCTTTAGGTACCCTAAGGTGGCCAGCTATTGGCTGAGGAAGATTAGAGTCGCCCTTTAAGACCTGGAGTTAGTGTGTGCATTTGACCTACAGTCACAGCAGAAGCAGGTCTTAGTCTGCAGAGAGGAGAGGAACAATGGCAGCGCTACTCCAGCTCTAAGCCTGCCGTGTAGGAGGATGGAAACACCAGCAGGGACACAGGAGCGCCAAAGCAAGGTATAAGATATGTCAGCCATGCCAACCAGGAGGAGGAGAGGAGCAGCAGGAGACATGGACCACCAACATAGCATATATATTTTCATTTTCAAAAGCTCATAGTTCATAAAACATTTTGGGTCTACAATGTGTGTAATGATGCACTCTAAATGTCCTCAACATTCAAACAGCAGCAATTGCATTTCACAATTTAAGTAAAAAATGGACATAAAAAGTTAAATATCTAAGGTACTTACTGCATGTATGTGTAGGGGGGGGGGGGGGGGCTTTACATCAATAAACTGTACAGACCATAACACAATATTTAAAGGTAAGACAACCCCTTTTCAGCTTGAAGTTGGCCCAAAGATCAGCAGATTAAGGTGGGTCCTGTTTCTGTAGCCTCAGGGATCACCTGTTATCATATTTTTGGACATTTTAGTGCTCACTTAAAATGTCATATTACATGCCAATTATTAAAATGATTGATGGTAATACATGTATAGGCCGAGACTGCCAGAGTCACTCTTGGTTACTAGCTCTCCACTCTGGCTCATAAAGGGCCATTTGAAAACAGGAGGTCTTCTTAAGGCAACACAATAAAACATTTTACTTCAGCCCTGACATTTGTTTTTTAAATATTGGTGACCAGTGATGGAATAACTTCAGATTACCACTTTCTTCCTTGGGACAAAGGGAATAGCCATAAGTACACATACTGGTCTTCCCTGCCCATGAACACAACCCATGTCTGGAGGAGCCTTTGCTTTTGAAGGTAAGTTTGTTTTCTTTACAGTTTTTTTCACCTCTTTGCGCACCTTGATAACTGTATGTCGGAGTCCATTCCATACACAGCAGATGCTGACTGTATAATACAGCTGATACACCCCCCCCCCCCCCCCCCCTCACCAGCAGTGACTGGTATCAGATATAACTATTAAAATATAAAAGTATTTATCCTGAACAGTAAAGGCAATAACTGAAAAAATGAAAATGGTTGAAATGACATTTGATAGTCACCTCATTCCCTGAAAAAATGAAGTTATCAAACAATATGTACCACAAAATAGTACCAATAAAAACTACCGGCCTGTCCCACAAAATATTCCTTCACATAGTTCTGTAGACAGAAATATAATTTTTTTTTTTAGAAGTGTCAGAATATGATAATGCAACAAGAATTTAGATTAAGTAATAAAACATGATAAAACAATATAAATTTGGTATTGCCATAATCACACTAGCGGAATATGGCCATCATGTCATTTTTAGTGCACAGTGAATAACGTAAAAACAAAACTCAAAAACTAATGTCAAAACAGTGGATTTTTTTCAATTTCACCCCACAATTTGTTTTTGTTTTTCAATATAATATATGGTAAATTAAATGGTACCATTTAAAAGCACAACTTGCTACTGCAAAACTTCCAAAACTGCAAAAACAAGCCCTAATGTGGCTATAAAAATATAAAAAAGTTATGGCTCTTGGAAGGCGGTGAGAAAAAAAACATAAACAAAAATTAGCCTGGTCCCAAAGGGGTCAAGCTCCTCCACTTTCCAAATGGCCTCTCAGATGCTTGTGTAATGAATCAGCGATTGTGCATGCGCCGTTAAAATCAAGCTGTGCATGGAAACTCATTGATGCAGATTCGTAGGCATATCATCCCCGTATGCACTGATACTCACAGTAATTGCTCATGTACAAGATTATGAAGGCCGTGCGAGAGGTGTAGCCATGTTAATCTGTCAGCAGAGGGAGCATCTACAGCTGTGTGGGTGCTCCCTCACCAGGGGACATTTGTGCAGATGAAAAAATTGGTTTGTACAAATCGATTCATTCATCTACACAAATTATCCCTCTGTGAGTGACTGTCCTTCTGAAGCGGATTCCCCACTGTGCCAGCCGATTAATTTCACGCAGATGCTATTACAGCGAGTATCAATGATGTGCCTACAGAAACGAATCAGTGATTGTGCATGCACCCCTAAAATTTGTTTTGTCATGCATGCAAATTCGTAGATGCAGATTCATAGGCATACTATATGCACATGTATCAATACTTGTAGAAAAGGTGCATGTGCAGGATTATCAAGGCCACAGAGGGAGCATCTAAAGCTGTGGGTCATCCGTGACAGGGAAATTAATATAGTTAATCCATCTGTTAGTTCGGTGGGTGACTTATACCCATTTTTGGTGTGAGGTACACCTGCACTGCATACGTGACAGGGAAATTAATATAGTTAATCCATCTGTTAGTTAGGTGGGTGACTTATACCCATTTTTGGTGTGAGGTACACCTGCACTGCATCCGTGACAGGGAAATGAATATAGTTAATACGTCTATTAGATCAATGGGTGACTTATACCCATTTTTGGTGTGAGGTACACCTGCACTTTATACGTGACAGGGAAATTAATATAGTTAATACGTCTATTAGATCGGTGGGTGACTTATACCCATTTTTGGTGTGAGGTACACCTGCACTACATACGTGACAGAGAAATTAATATAGTTAATACGTCTATTAGATCGGTGGGTGACTTATACCCATTTTTGGTGTGAGGTACACCTGCACTGCATCCGTGACAGGGAAATTAATATAGTTAATCAGTTGTGGGGATTCGCTCTGGTAGGCAGGGTAAGCGGACGCAGAACAAAGGCAAAAGAAACAGTTTGTAAAACAAAACTTCAGTGTTTGTTCACACAAAGGAAAGTCCAAAGCACAAAACAGTCAGCTTGTTAGAAGGTTTTTTCAGCAGTCCACAACAGGCTTTAGGGGGCATGTTTCCCCACATGCGGCTCTCAGCCCTCTAGCACGGCACCATGCCTCAGATCCCAAAACAGAGACCTTGATTCTGAGCCCAGCTGCCTATTTAAAGGACAGCCCGGTGCTGCCAAAACCCGGACCGGCACTTAAACTCTGGTCCGGTATTTGATCTCACCTGGCTGGAAATCAGCCCAACTGCCCATGTTGGGAGGCAAATACCTGCCTTCCCAAACCCCTTGCTATGTCACACCGTCTGTTAGTTCGGTGGTTGACATATACCCATTTTTGGTGTGAGGTACACCTGCACTGCATACGTGACAGGAAAATTAATATAGTTAATCTGTCTGTTAGTTTAGTGGGTAACCTCAAAGAATGAGGAGAGCATCAAATAAGGGACATGACCCTGGTCATGGTGCTGCTGGTGTTGGTGGAGATCCTGTTGCAGGGAGAGGATGTGGTTGATCTGTGCCAGCTACACACCCAAATGAAACACCTTCCTCAGGTGCACGTAGGTGACAGAATGTTCAGCGTTATTTTGTAGGCCCGAATACCAGTGTACGAATGGTGAGGCCAGAACGAGTAGAGGTGGTAGTAGATTGTGTGGCTGACAGTGCCTCCAGTTGCTTCACATTGTCTCCCACCCAGGATTGGCTCCTCCTCCACTTCCTGCTCTACCAGCTCCTCATCCGGTCAGCGCACCACCAACTTCAGCACAGCCAAGGGAAAACGACAGCAGGCTGTTTTGAAACTCATCTGTTTGGGGGAAAAACCCCACACTGCGCAGGAACTGTGGACGGGCATGGAACAACGGACCGATGAGTGGTTGGTGCCACTGAGCCTCAAGCCCGACCTGGTGGTGTGCAATAATGGGCGAAATCTCGTAGTAGCTCTGGGCCTAGCCGGTTTGACGCTCATCCCTTGCCTGGCGCATGTGCAGAATTTGGTGGTGCAGAGGATCCTGAAAAATTACCCTGATATGTCAGAGCTGCTGCAGAAAGTGTGGGCCGTCTGTGCACGCTTTTGGCGTTCTCATCCTGCTGCTGCTCCCCTGTCTGCGGTGCAGCGTAACTTTAGTCTTCCCGCTCCCCCCGCCACAAGGGGGAGCTCCACCTTGCACATGCTGGAGAGACTGTGCGAGCAGCAGCAGGCGATAAAGGAGTTACAGCTGCAGCACACACGGGTGAGTCGCTCTGCGGAACAGCACCACTTCACCACCAACGAGTGGGCCTCCATGCGGGACGTGTGTGCCGTGTTACGCTGTTTCAAGTACTCCACCAACATGGCCAGTGCCGATGACGCCGTCCTCAGCGTTACTATCCCACTTCTATGTCTCCTTGAAAAAACGCTCCTTGATGGAACAGGCCAGTTATTCACAAGTGGCTCGGAGGGTGGGTTCCTGCACCAAAAGAGGCAATGTACACAACTGTCCAGCCAGGACACAGTTCTGGAGGATGAGGAGGAGGAGGAGGAACCGAAGGGTGGCACCCAAAGCAGCTCATGGGCATCACTGGAGAGTGGCTGAGGGGATACAGAGGACACAGATGATACACCTCCCACAGAGGACAGCTTGTCGTGGCCTCTGGACACATGAGCGACTACATGCTGCAGTGCCTGCACAACAACCGCTGGTTTGCCCAAATTCTAACCAGTGCTGATTACTGGGTGGCCACCCTGCTGGATCCCCGCTACAAGGACAACGTGCTGTCTTTAATTCCATCACTGGAGCGTGATTGGAAGATGCGCACGCTGGTAGATGCGCTGCTGATGGCATTCCCACCTGACAGCGGGGGCTCAGTGGAAGCACAAGGTGAAGGCAGAGGACGAGGAAGAAGTCGCCAACGCAGCTGGGGCACCGCCACCACCTCAAAAGGGTTGGCATGGCCGAAATGTGGAAAAGCTTTGTCAGCACGCCACAACAACCACCACCACCAGCTGATATGGAACGTCTTAGTAGGAGGCAGCATTTCAGCAACATGGTGCAACAGTATGTGTGCACACGCCTACACGTACTGACTGATGGGTCTGCCCCATTCAACTTCTGGGTCTCCAATTTGGGCACATGGCCTGAGCTTGCCCTTTACACCTTGGAGGTGCTGACCTGCCCTGCGGCGAGTTTATTATCCGAACGTGTGTTTAGCACGGCAGGGGGGGTGGTCACAGACAAGCGCAGCTGCCTGTCCACAGCCAACGTGGACAAGCTCACGTTCATTAAAATGAACTAGGCATGGAACCCACAAGACATGTCCATACCTTTTGCTGAATAGACAAGTATACCGGCCGCACCCAGCCATTGTTGTACTCCAGCGCACTTTCTCTTTGCGTTCTCTTTTATATTTCCCAATTTTTTGGGGCCTTTCCAAATTTATAAAAATAAACAAATAAAGGAAAAAAAAACTAAAACAGTCTTGGCTATCTCTCCTCCTCCACCACCGCTTCCACCTACAGATTATTATTTTTTCAATTTTTTTATATTCTATGTTATTTTAAGTCATTTCCCTATACTTATTTGATTGCAGGGCAATTTTCCAGCTCTTACCCCCATTTTCCTCCTTTTGCAGCCCACTATCCCTTACTATGACTATTTTACAGCCATTTTAGTGCACCAAAGTTCGGGTCCCCATTGACTTAAATAGGGTTCGAGTTTGAGTCAAGTTCGGGTCCCGAACCAGAACTTTGACCCGAAGTTCGGCCGAACCACTGGTCTGCTCATCCCTAATAGAAACCTAATACCATTTTTTTTGACCACGAATGTTTTTTATCATACTGTGTATTCGTATTTTCCCAAAACTTACCTTGTGGCAGTTGATTTAAATAATGCCCAAACAAGAATAGGCCACTATGCTAGTTCAGACAGATTAAACTTCAGAACCATGCCTGAAAGCATCACAGATCATATTGGTGCCCCAGGTGCTGTGACCTTTGATGGCCTCATAGCAGATTTAATCTCCTGTAAATACACATTTACACCACTAGGGAAAGACAGGTCAATGCTAGCCCCCAGGCTCCCTTAGTCTGTCTCTGGTGATGGGATTCGGTTATTTATTATTTAGTGCTTCATTTTGCTTTAGGCATAATATATATAGGAATTTAGCTTGTGGTGGTTGTTTCCAGATGGACTGCAAATAGACAATTACAATGTATTCAGAAAGTCTTCAGACCCTTTGACATTTTTTCACATTTTGTGATATCGAGGACAAAAAATGCTGAAATAAAATAAAATTCAAGTTGTGCCACATCAATCTGCATTTAATACTCCATAATAAGAAAATGAAACTAGAATTTTATATAATTTTGCAATTTTATTTAAAATGAAAATGTAAAATTTTGCATTGACAAAAGTATTTCAGACCCTTTTCTAAGTATTAGGCGAAGCACCTGTAGTAGCGATTACAGCCTCCAGTCTTCTTGTATTTGATTCCACAAGGTTTGCACACCTGGATTTGGGGATTTCTGCCATTCTTCTCTGAAGGTCATCAATATCTTTGACTATACAACCTCTTTAAGTAATAAAAAGGACACCATGCCAGAGACATAATGAATACATCATTACACTTACATCATACACTTATACACAATACATCATAAATTTTTTTTTTGTTTTTGAGTCCAAGTACTACAACCAGCTCAAGAACACCATAATGGAGAGAGCCCCTGAGCCCCTCTTTTATAGTGAAATGGATTTGAACTCCCTCTTCCCCCAGGATTGTTTTTGGGCCATTTCCATTTTATGATATTTTAGTGCTGTGGAATAGCTTGGTGGACGCTTTAGAAGAACTCGTTTTGGCCTTTTTATTAAAGATGTATTACATTGAAAAGCCAGCACCCATTTAACCCTTTAAAGGCCAGGTCAATTTCCCTTTTTCCGTTTTTCCTTTTTTACTCCCAGCCCTCCCAAAGTCATAACTTTTTTATTTTCTCTTTCACATATTATGGCCTGTTTTTTGCGGGACGGAATTATAATAATTTGGGGAGAGTGGGGTTATAAAAGAAAAACACCATTGCACACAGTTTTAGTTTTTTTTTTACATTGTTTTCAATGTGGTAAAACTGACCTGTTATTTGTATTCTCCAGGTCAGTATGATTATGACAATACCACATATGTATAGTTTTTCTTGCGTTTTAATACTGAATTTTTTTTGACCTCTAGAACTTTTACTAGTATACAGAGCTGTGTGAGAGCTCATTTTTCAATTATATCATTTTGGGGTATGCATGACTTTTTGATCACTTTTTATTCAAATTTTTTTGGGGAAAAGATGACTGACCAAAAAAACAGCAAATCAGCCATTTTGACATTTTTTTTCCATGTCGCTGTTTGCTGTATGGGGAAAATATTTTTATATTTAATAGTATCGGCGTTTTCGCACGCGGTGATGCCCATGATGTATATTTTTTTTATTGTTTACATATTTTTATTAAAATTTTGGGGAAAAGGGGTGATTTGAATTTTTAAAAATATATATATTTTTTTAATTTATCTTTATTTTAATTTTAGAAAACACATAAAATTAGTACATAGACCAGTGTCAATCACATTAGTGTATAAAATATAACAGTGTATGAGATAGCCTTCACAACCATGTATATAATATATAAATCATAAACATCGTTATATCCCCCCCCCCCCCCCCCTCATTGGCTGTCGTTCCCCTCAATTCATTCAAAGAAGAAAAGAAAAAAGCATTAACAATTTATTTCTACGTGGTTCTGCGTGCAACTCTCCGATTCCTTCCCATATCCTCATATATTTTAATTTGTTGAAGGTATAAACCCCACTCCCTTGATGAGGGCTGGGAGACAGAGCCCCAGTGCCTGACCAATATAGCTTTCGCAACCATCAATCCTCTCATCCAGATCCGTCTAACCTGGGGGGGGACTTCCGTTTCTGAACCACAATCTCCAAAGATCACTATCAAGATCCCCGGGTTATAGTTCGTTAAGGATTCCTTTTGTAGGGCAGAGAAAACCTCATCCCAGTATTGTCTTATTTTGCTACAGCTCCAAAGCATAGGGACATAGCTCGCATTCACATATCCACATTTAGGGCAACAACAGTCCTGGTCCCTGTTTTGAGGGAATTTTCCTTGGGTTTTGGGCGTAAAATACAGTCTATGAAGGATCTTAAATTGAATTAGTCTGTGAGCACTGGAAACTGTCGCCTTTCTCACATTCCTATAGATAGTGGGCCACTGTAAAGGAGAGCAATTCAGCTCTTGCTCCCATTTACTTGGGCTTTTAAAAGGTGTGACAGTAGCCAGTGCCATTCGGAGTTTAGCGTATAATCTAGATAATTTCCCCTTCTGGTCCTTCTGAACGTCACAATAATAAAAAAAAATATTATTTTGTGGAAAAATACGGCCCCTATTCCTAGAAGCTTCAAATAAATGTTTCAAACGTGCATACATAAATACCTCTAATGGTGAACTATCATTGAAACCAAATTCCAAAAGTGATTTAAAATGTCCTAAATGGAATAGGTGAGACACCCTATTGATACCATTACGTGTCCAATAACCAAATTCTGTAATTTTGAAAAATTCCTCCAGCCCCCTATTCCCCCACAGTGGGGTGAAAACGAACGGGCCAGGGACTTTAAGAATAAAAATATTTATTTTTAAACTTTTTTATAGTCCCCAAAGGGAACTATAACAAGCAATCATTAGATTGCTTCTCTAATAGACTCAAATGCATTAGCAAATGCAAATGCACTAAGGGGGTAATTTATTAGGACTGGTCTTTTAGACGTCGGTCTTAATAGGCCTCTGCACTGGCAGTGGATCCGCCGAAGTTATGTAGAGACGCCGGTCTCTACATAACTTTGGCACATCCAAAGCCGTTCTAAATGTAAGAAAGCTTCCTTGCCGGCCTAAATTTAAAACATTTTCTACGTCTTCCCAGTCATGGCCCCACAGGCAGAGGCTCTATAGGAACTAATGTACAGCAGCTTCTGTTCATTCAGTGGGACAGAAGCAGCTGCACAATGCATCTGGCTCCCCCAATTCTCGCCGGGGGTAGCATGTGCTTCCAGGTTTTGATATAGACGTTCCCTTTCCTCACTATCTCCATTAGGACCAGACTGTCTTGGCGACTTATTTCAGGCACGTCTAATGTCTACAGAGTTTGTTACACAGACATCCTAGATTCCTCACTTATCCATCATTGTCACTATCCTGAAGACTCAACAGTGTCATACTGTGCCCACTGCATTTCTCAATGTCCCAAAATACTCTATTGCAAAAATATATGTGCCCCCAGTAATAATAATGGCCCTTATTGTGCCTTTATTTATAATGATGCCCTCACAGTGCCCTCAGTAATAATAACGCCTCCCACAGTGCCACCAAGAATAATAATGCCACTTATAGTGCCCCCAGTAATACCAGTGACAATAATAACCCCTATTGTGTCTCCAGTAATAACAATGCCCCCACAGTAGCCCCAGTAAAATCCCTATAGTCCCCCCACAGTGCCCCCAGTTACAGTTAGGTCCATAAATATTGGGACATGGATACAATTCTAACATTTTTGGCTCTATACACCACCACAATGGATTTGAAATGAAACAAACAAGATGTGCTTTAACTGCAGACTGTCAGCTTTAATTTGAGGGTATTTACATCCAAATCAGGTAAAGGGTGTAGGAATTACAACAGTTTGCATATGTGCCTCCCACTTGTTAAGGGACCAAAAGTAATGGGACAATTGGCTTCTCAGCTGTTTTATGGCCAGGTGTGTGTTATTCCCTCATTATCCCAATTTAAATTAGCAGATAAAAGGTCCAGAGTTCATTTCAAGTGTGCTATTTGCATTTGGAATCTGTTGCTGTCAACTCTCAAAGTGAGATCCAAAGAGCTGTCACTATCAGTGAAGCAAGCCATCATTAGGCTGAAAAAACAAAACAAAGCCATCAGAGAAATAGCAAAAACATTAGGCGTGGCCAAAACAACTGTTTGGAACATTTTTAAAAAGAAGAAACGCACAGGTGAGCTCAGCAACACCAAAATACCCGGAGGACCACGGAAAACAACTGTGGTGGATGACCGAAGAATTCTCTGGTGAAGAAAACACCCTTCACAACAGTTGGCCAGATCAAGAACACTCTCCAGGAGGTAGGTGTATGTGTGTCAAAGTCAACAATCAAGAGAAGACTTCACTAGAGTGAATACAGAGGGTTCACCACAAGATGTAAACCATTGGTGAGCCTCAAAAACAGGAAGGCCAGATTAGAGTTTGCCAAACAACATCTAAAAAAGCCTTCACAGTTCTGGAACAACATCCTATAGACAGATGAGACCAAGATCAACTTGTATCAGAGTGATAGGAAGAGAAGAGTATGGAGAAGGAAAGGAACTGCTCATGATCCTAAGCATACCACCTCATCAGTGAAGCATGGTGGTGGTAGTGTCATGGCGTGGGCATGTATGGCTGCCAATAGAACTGGTTCTCTTGTATTTATTGATGATGTGACTGCTGACAAAAGCAGCAGGAGGAATTCTGAAGTGTTTCTCTCAATATTATTTGCTCATATTCAGCCAAATGCTTCAGAACTCATTGGACGGCGCTTCACAGTGCAGATGGACAATGACCCAAAGCATACTGCAAAAGCAACCAAAGAGTTTTTTAAGGGAGAGGAGTGGAATGTTATGCAATGGCCAAGTCAATCACCTGACCTGAATCCGATTGAGCATGCATTTCACTTGCTGAAAACAAAACTGAAGGGAAAATGCCCCAAGAACAAGCAGGAACTGAACACAGTTACAGTAGAGGCCTGGCAGAGCATCACCAGGGATGAAACCCAGCGTCTGGTAAAGTCTATGAGTTCCAGACTTCAGGCTTTAATTGACTGCAAAGGATTTGATGCAACCAAGTATTAAAAAGTGAAAGTTTGATTTATGATTATTATGTCCCATTACTTTTGAGTCCCTTAACAAGTGGGAGGCACATATGCAAACTGTTGAAATTCCTACACCGTTCACCTGATTTGGATGTAAATACCCTCAAATTAAAGCTGACAGTCTGCAGTTAAAGTGCATCTTCTTCGTTTCATTTCAAATCCATTTTGGTAGTGTACACTGCGTGCAGAATTATTAGGCAAATGAGTATTTTGACCACATCATCCTCTTTATGCATGTTGTCTTACTCCAAGCTGTATAGGCTCGAAAGCCTACTACCAATTAAGCATATTAGGAGATGTGCATCTCTGTAATGAGAAGGGGTGTGGTCTAATGACATCAACACCCTATATTAGGTGTGCATAATTATTAGGCAACTTCCTTTCCTTTGGCAAAATGGGTCAAAAGAAGGACTTGACAGGCTCAGAAAAGTCAAAAATAGTGAGATATCTTGCAGAGGGATGCAGCACTCTTAAAATTGCAAAGCTTCTGAAGCGTGATCATCGAACAATCAAGCGTTTCATTCAAAATAGTCAACAGGGTCGCAAGAAGCGTGTGGAAAAACCAAGGCGCAAAATAACTGCCCATGAACTGAGAAAAGTCAAGCGTGCAGCTGCCAAGATGCCACTTGCCACCAGTTTGGCCATATTTCAGAGCTGCAACATCACTGGAGTGCCCAAAAGCACAAGGTGTGCAATACTCAGAGACATGGCCAAGGTAAGAAAGGCTGAAAGACGACCACCACTGAACAAGACACACAAGCTGAAACGTCAAGACTGGGCCAAGAAATATCTCAAGACTGATTTTTCTAAGGTTTTATGGACTGATGAAATGAGAGTGAGTCTTGATGGGCCAGATGGATGGGCCCGTGGCTGGATTGGTAAAGGGCAGAGAGCTCCAGTCCGACTCAGACGCCAGCAAGGTGGAGGTGGAGTACTGGTTTGGGCTGGTATCATCAAAGATGAGCTTGTGGGGCCTTTTCGGGTTGAGGATGGAGTCAAGCTCAACTCCCAGTCCTACTGCCAGTTTCTGGAAGACACCTTCTTCAAGCAGTGGTACAGGAAGAAGTCTGCATCCTTCAAGAAAAACATGATTTTCATGCAGGACAATGCTCCATCACACGCGTCCAAGTACTCCACAGCGTGGCTGGCAAGAAAGGGTATAAAAGAAGAAAATCTAATTACATGGCCTCCTTGTTCACCTGATCTGAACCCCATTGAGAACCTGTGGTCCATCATCAAATGTGAGATTTACAAGGAGGGAAAACAGTACACCTCTCTGAACAGTGTCTGGGAGGCTGTGGTTGCTGCTGCACGCAATGTTGATGGTGAACAGATCAAAACACTGACAGAATCCATGGATGGCAGGCTTTTGAGTGTCCTTGCAAAGACAGGTGGCTATATTGGTCACTGATTTGTTTTTGTTTTGTTTTTGAATGTCAGAAATGTATATTTGTGAATGTTGAGATGTTATATTGGTTTCACTGGTAAAAATAAATAATTGAAATGGGTATATATTTGTTTTTTGTTAAGTTGCCTAATAATTATGCACAGTAATAGTCACCTGCACACACAGATATCCCCCTAAAATAGCTAAAACTAAAAAATATTCAGCTTTGATATTAATGAGTTTTTTGGGTTCATTGAGAACATGGTTGTTGTTCAATAATAAAATTAATCCTCAAAAATACAACTTACCTAATAATTCTGCACTCCCTGTATAGAGCCAAAAATGTTAGAATTGTGTCGATGTCCCAATATTTATGGACCTGACTGTATGTCTCACACAGTGCCCCCAGGAATATCACTATGGTGAACCCAGTAATGTCCCTACAGTGCTCCACTAGTGTCCATATAGTTCCCCCAGTAATGTCCCTATAGTGCCCCCAATAATGTCTCCTGAATAATGTCCCCAAGTGATCTAGGAAAAAATAAAAAACTAACACTCTGAGATGCAGACTGCAGGCCTCTTCTGGCCTATAGTCTGAGATGCCTGCATCCTGGCACAGTGAAGTATTCCTGCTTTGTCCTGGCACAGGCAGTCACAATGATGTCATTGCAACTCCTGGTAGATCATTGCTTTGTAACCACCTGCTAGATCTGAGGACTATAATGTTTAATGGCAGGGCAAAGAACCATTGGCTGTGTCCCTGTGACCTGTGCCCCGACACAGTATTCCTGTGCATCATCATCCTAAGAATGGCGGTAGAGTTGAATTCAGGAAGGCAGGGGAGGCACTGGACTTAGTAATATTGTATGACTGGTATACATATTTTGAGGCTTTATTTTAAATAAAATAAAAAAAACTATACTACTTGGACACACATAGTGAGACTGTAATTAAATTAAACCTGTCAGCATGAAAATGAAGAGCAATCTGCAGGCAGCTTCTTATAGAGCAGGAGGAGCTGAGCAGATTGATATATAGCTATGTGGAAAATGATTCAGTATAATGTATAAGTTATAGATTAGAGCAGGAGGAGCTGAGCAGATTGATATATAGCTATGTGGAAAATTATTCAGTATAATGTGTTAGTTGTATATTGCAATACATGTTCTTTGTATGATTAGGAGTCCAATGGGAGGTTTTGTTCAGTGATTGACAGCTTTGTAAGAAAGGTTTCAATCAATGAGCAGGACTGCCCACAGAACTCCTAAGTATAGAAAGAGAAGGGATTGCAATAAACAAATTACATGTTATGGTTAATATTTTCTCATAAAACTATATATCAATCTGCTAAGCTCCTCCTGCTCTATAACATGCCGATTGCACTGCATTTTTATGGGCCTGCTTTACTTTAAGTGCAACTTTCCTTGCCTACTCCACACAGATGGTTTTCTTGTGTGTTCTGAAAACCGGGCGCTGCTTTGCAGTTTTGTACACATGCACAATTAAATGGTTGTAACTTTTTATTTGTGACAGTAAGGGCTTTGTTTTTGTATTTTTTTTTTTACATGCATAATTATTTTACCGTTTTGGATGTTTAATATACAATGTATTGCAATTACATTTATAAAAGAAACCAGGCCTAAAAAGTGACGTCTGTCTTGCTCATTGGAGTGTTGTGTCCAGTTTTACCCAAGAGCTCTATCGTATAGCAATCACATGATTGTCCGGACCAATAAATAAGGCAGCACTGCCAATCCCCTGTAGTACATTTTGCAGACCTTCAGTATATGAAATGACCACAAAATCAAACATGGTTAAAAAAGAACCCTGTTTTTAGGGTGGCGATACACAGATTTTTGTAGCAGTTTTTGAGCCAAAGCCACAAGTGGATCCTGCAGGATGGAGAAGTATACACACTACCTTTATATTCCTCGTCCCACTTTGGGCTGTAGCTAAAAGAAAAAAAACTGCATCAAAAACTGACACAAAAAGCTGTGTGTGACACCACCCTTAGGCCTCATGCACACGACCGTTATTTTATTCTGTGTCCGTTGTTCCGTTTTTCGTGATTTTCTGCGGACCCATTGACTTTCAATGGGTCTGTTGAAAACTCGGCTAATGCACCGTTTGTCATCCGCGTCCATGATCCGTTGTTCCAGTCCGTCAAAAAAATATAACCTGTCCTATTTTTTTGACGGAAAACGGTTCGCGGACCCATTCGAGTCAATGGGACCGTGAAAAAACACGGAGGCACACAAGATTGTCATCCGCGTCTGCGTCCATTTTTTTCCTATCATTTGCATGGCAAACTTGACTTAGACTTTTTTTTTTACTTTCCTTCATGTCTGGTGATCCTCCAAAAATTAAGGAGGACACACGGAAACAAAAACGGAAACGGATCACGGAACAACAGAACCCCATTTTGCGGAACGGAACACAACAATGGTCGTGTGCATGAGGCCTAACTATGTCTTTTGGGTATCCAAGAAGAATGACACAAAGAAAAAACAGGATATCACAGGGGAGCTGTTCTTCAGTTGATAAGGAAGCAGTGATTTATAATAAAGCATAAAAACATTAAAAAAATGTATGATGCATTTCGAAGGGTGTTTGCCTTCTTCATCAGACACATGAAGTTAATACAAGATGACAGCTAGCCTGGACTGAACTTGATACTGCTGCCATACTTGATGCTGCCCATTGACAAGAGCTGTGCTGTTTTTGGAAGGAAGCAGCCATATTTTACTAATTTCATACAACTCTTTTAAAAGCAGTGCGTGCTCCAGTGTTATGACCACGAAGGATCTGATTTATCATATTGTTCAGTAGCCAGTTAATATCGTTACTATGTGTTTTTATAGGGGACACTATGCTGGAGAGTACAAGAATCGTACGTATGCACATCTTTACACAAGTGTTACAAATGATATCATATGGACAGCCTTAAAGAACTAGCGGTGCTCACCACTCTTCAGGTTGAGCCCTTACACTTGTAAAGCTAGGAAAACATGAATTCCAAGAGGAAGGAAATAAGGTGAGGTGCGTAAATCCATGTAAGTAGATGATTTAATTACCTTATTTCCTCTTTCCAGTGGCTCCTCCATTTAACTTTACAAAAGATAATGATTGCCTTATAATGAACCTGTTAAAGATGTGTTAAAAGGCCATCTACTCAGCCTAAAGTAAATTGATCATCCATTAGCACATACATTTCTTGCCACTCATCCTACTTGAGATATTTGCACAGTAATTGAACAGATCATGGGGTGTTCTATTGACTATAGTAGTTCATGCTGTGTAATATTAGGCTAGTGTTGTATCCTACTATTCTACCATACAGCATAAATTCAGTTTATGGAAGGTAGAAATGTGAAATCACACAGGAATACTTACCAACGCATTCTTGTACACGTCCTGAAATATGTTACAAGTATGACTTAGAGGCGTCACTAGTTTAATATCATAATTTTACTCAGGTTTAAGTACATCTCTTACCTAATGACTTAATGATTGTAATTTACAATGTTGAATTATTCATTTATTTTTATTATTATGGCCATTGGCTTTGCTCAAATCTATGGCATGACTTCCATTTATAATTGATGCAATAACACTACATCAGATCCCTCATATACCGGTAATTAATCCAATTACTTATGGCAGACAGTCTTCTTATCATTAGGTCCATCAGTGTTCTGCAGAGGTTTCCGTCTGTTTGATGGCACGAATGGTCCTGCATGCTATGCTATACTTGCAGTAAAACGTAAGGAAAACCTCAACCAAACTCTGAAACTTATCCTTACACATGTGTATATGCACATCTGAAAAATGAACCTTGCTTTGTTAGACATTAACTTCTTGAAGGGGTTGCCTGTAGGGTTGAGCGAACCCGAACTGTAAAGTTCGGGTTCGTACTGAACTTTAGTATTTTTTTTACCCCGGACCCGAACATTTTAGTAAAAGTTCGAGTTCTGTGTTCGGCGCTTTCTTGGCGCTTTTTGAAAGGCTGCAGAGCAGCCAATCAACAAGCGTTTAACTCTGTGCCCTTAGAAGCCATCACAGCCATGCCTACTAATGGCATGGCTGTGATTGGCCAGTGCAGCATGTGACCCAGGCTCTATATAAGCTTGAGTCACATAGCGCTGCACATCACTCTGCTGTTACTAGTGTAGGGAGAGGATACTGCTGGTGATTTCAGGGAGAGAATCTTTGTTCAGAACTGGAATCTAACTCAGCGATCTACATACATTTAGTTGTGTGGGTGCAGGGCACAATCTTTTTACCCTGCCCTGAGCCCAGTGACTGAAAAAAAATTATTTTATCCGTCTGTTAGTTAGGTGGGCGGCGGACATTGTATGCAAGTTAGTCAGTGTGCAATTTAAGCTAGAAATACAGCCATAATTTTCTGGGTTTTTAAAAACACACCTTTTTTTGCCAAAATACCCAATTTTACAGCCCTTGCATCATCATCACGTGTGAAATTCAAGGGTTATATACAGCTTTCATATTCTTTTAGTAAAAAAACACACTTTTTTGGCAATATCCAGCATCTGGATTAGTCAGTGTGCAATTTAAGCTAGAAATACAGCCATAATTTTCTGGGTTTTTAAAAACACCCCTTTTTTTTTTGCCAAAATCCACTATTTTACAGATCTGCACGTGTGAAATTCAAGTTTAATATATACAGCTTTCATATTCTTTTAGTAAAAAAAAACACTTTTTTGGCAATATCCAACATCTGGATTAGTCAGTGTGCAATTAAAGCTAGAAATACAGCTATAACTTTCTGGGTTTTTAAAAACACCCTTTTTTTTGGCAAAATCCACTATTTTACAGCCCTTGCAGCATCAGCACGTGTGAAATTCAAGGGTTATATACTGCTGTCATATTCAGTTATTAAACAAACACCCGTTTTGGGCAAAAAAGTTGATTTTGCAGCCTTTGCTGTATATGTCATTGTGAGATACAGCCTTTACATAGTGTGGTTCTATTCAGTTATTTGAAATACAGCCATTTTGGGCACAAATCTTTAATTGCGGCCTAGTGTGGGTCAGGGCGTGTGAGATACACCCTTTATATACTGGGGTTATATTCTTCTATTAATAAAACACCCTTTTTTGGGCAAAATACACAATTTTTCTGGCCTTGCACCATGAGCACGTGTGAAATTCAAGGGTTAAATACTGATGTCATATTCAGTTATTAAACAAACACCCATTTTGGGCACAAATCTTTAATTGCAGCCTAGTGTGGGTCAGGGCGAGTGAGATACACCCTTTATATACCGGGGTTATATTCTTCTATTAATAAAACACCCTTTTTTGGCAAAATCCACTATTTTACAGCCCTATATAGTGTGGTTCTATTCAGTTATTAAACAAACACCCACTACTTTTCCAGACGAATCATCCCTTCCCTGCACAACCAAGTAGGGGACAAAATCAGGTGTGCACTGCGCAACGCCATCTGTGGCAAGGTGCACCTCACTACGGATACAAGTACGTGGACCAGTAAGCACAGTCAAGGACGTTATATCTCCATAACAGCACACTGGGTAAATGCAGTGGTGGCTGGGCCTGAGGCGGATGGCAGTTTGGCCCATGTCCTTCCACCACCGAGGATTGCAGGGCGCTTCAGTTTGCCTCCTGTTGCTTCCTCCCCCTACTCTGCTTCCTCATCCTCTACCAGCTCCTCATCCGGTCAGCATAACACCTTCACCACCAACTTCAGCACAGCCAGGGGTAAACGACAGCAGGCAGTTTTAAAACTTATCTGTTTGGGGACAAACCCCACACCGCGCAGGAGCTGTGGACGGGCCTTGAACAACAGACCGAGGAGTGGTTGGTGCCAGTGAGCCTCAACCCCGGCCTGGTGGTGTGCGATAATGGGCGAAATCTCGTAGCAGCTCTGGGACTAGCCAGTTTGATGCACATCCCTTGCCTGGCGCATGTGCTGAATTTGGTGGTGCAGAGATTCCTTAAAAATTACCCCGATATGTCAGAGCTGCTGCATAAAGTGCGGGCCGTCTGTGCGCGCTTTCGGAGTTCTCACCCTGCTGCTGCTTGCCTGTCAGCGCTGCAGCGTAACTTCGGCCTTCCCGCTCACCGCCTCATTTGCGACGTGCCCACAAGGTGGAACTCCACCTTGCACATGCTGGCCAGACTGTGCGAGCAGCAGCAGGCGATAGTGGAGTTTCAGCTGCAGCACGCACGGGTGAGTCGCTCTGCGGAACAGCACCACTTCACCACCAATGACTGGGCCTCCATGTGAGACCTGTGTTCCTTGTTGCGCTGTTTCGAGTACTCCACCAACATGGCCAGTGCCGATAACGCCGTTCTCAGCGTAACTATCCCACTTCTATGCCTCCTTGAAAAAACGCTGCTGGCGATGATGGAAGAGGATGTGGCACAGGAGGAGGAGGAGGAAGAGGGATCATTTCGTAGGGTTTCCGGCCAGTCATTCACAAGTGGCTCCGAGGGTGGGTTCCTGCACCCACAAATGCCAGGTCCACAATTGTCCAGCCAGGGCACAGTTCTGGAGGATGATGAGGTGGAGGATGAGCAGGAGGAGATGGAGGAGGAGGAACCATGTTCACAGCAAGGTGGCACCCAGACCAGCTCATGGCCATCGCTGGTGCGTGGCTGGGGGGATACAGAGGACACAGACGATACACCTCCCACAGAGGACAGCTTTTCGTTGCCTCTGGGCAGCCTGGCACACATGAGCGATTACATGCTGCAGTGTCTCTGCAACGACCGCCGAGTTGCCCACATTCTAACTTGTGCTTATTACTGGGTGGCCACGCTGCTGGATCCCCGTTACAAGGACAACATTCCCTCACTGGAGCGTGATCGTAAGATGCAGGAGTACAAGCGCACGCTGGTAGACGCGCTGCTGGTGGCATTCCCACCCGACAGCAGGGGCACAGTGAAAGCACAAGGCGAAGGCAGAGGACGAGGAAGAGGTCGCCAACGGAGCTGGGGCACCGCCAGCACCTCAGAAGGCAGGGTTAGCATGGCCGAAATGTGGAAAAGCTTTGTTAGCACGCCACAACAACCAGCACCACCAGCTGATATGGAACGTCTTAGCAGGAGGCAGCATTTCACCAACATGGTGGAGCAGTATGTGTGCACACGCCTACACGTACTGAATGATGGGTCTGCCCCCTTCAACTTCTGGGTCTCCAAATTGGGCACATGGCCTGAGCTTGCCCTTTACGCCTTGGAGGTGCTGGCCTGCCCTGCAGCCAGTGTATTATATGAACGTGTGTTTAGCATGGCAGGGGGCGTCATCACAGACAAGCGCAGCCGCCTGTCCACAGCCAATGTGGACAAGCTCACGTTCATTAAAATGAACCAGGCATGGATCCCACAGGACTTGTCCGTACCTTGTGCAGAATAGACATGTATACCAGCCTTAACCAGCCATTGCTATACTGCAGCGCAATTGCTCATTCTTGTATTTTGGATATTTCACACTCTTTTGGAGTGTACCCTAATTAAAAAAATAAAAATAAATTAAAACCAAAAACCAGTGTTGGCTACCTCATCCTCCTCCACCGCCGCTTCCACCTACACCGCCTCCTCAAACTCCTACTCCATATGGAACTCACCTCATAAATCAATTTTTTTTTATTTGTACGTATTTTATTTTATGTAATTTCACTACTTTGTCAGTTACCCGTTTTTTCGCCCCTATAAGACGCACCAGCCCATAAGACGCACCTAGGTTTTTGGGGAGGAAAATAAGAAAAAAAATATTTTTAACCAAAAGGTGTGCTTTTGGTGGGTTTGGAACTAATGGTGGTCTGTGGATGGCACTATTACTGGGGATCTGTGGATTGCACTATTATGGGGGATCTGTGAAGGACACTGTTATGGGGGGATCTGGGGATGGTACTGTTATGGGGGATCTGTGGATGATGCACTGTTCTGGGGGGATCTGTGACGGACACTGTTACAGGGGGATCTGTGGCTGACACTGTTACGGGGGGATCTGTGGCTGACACTGTTACAGGGGGGATCTGTGGCTGACACTGTTACAGGGGGGATCTGTGGCTGACACTGTTACAGGGGGGATCTGTGGCTGACACTGTTACAGGGGGGATCTGTGGCTGACACTGTTACAGGGGGGATCTGTGTCTGACACTGTTACAGGGGGGATCTGTGGCTGACACTGTTACAGGGGGGATCTGTGGCTGACACTGTTACAGGGGGGATCTGTGGGTGGCACTGTTATGGGGGATCTGTGGGTGGCATCCACAGACCCCCCACCCCATAACAGTGCCATCTACAGACCCCCCAGCCCTTAACAGTGCCTTCCACAGATGTTCCCCATAAAACAGTCATCCACAGATTCCCCCCCCCACCGCTCCAGTGCTGCAGTATACAAATATAAAATGTCTCATTCAATTAAAAGTGATTAAACATGCCCCCTCACTCCTAATATTACCGTACATCCTAACAGCTTCTGTACAACGCAGGCAGGCCGGGCGGCCGGCGTGTCACTCACTGATGTCACATGCCTGCGCCGCCTGCTTCATTCATAAAGTAGGCGGCGCAGGCACGTGACATCAGGGAGTTACGCTGCCGCCCGCCCGGCCTGCCTGCCTGTATTCTACAGAAGCTGTTATACCGCTCCTCTGCCTAGTTGACAGCTTAATAAATTTCAATAAGGCCTCATGCACACGACCGTTGTGTGCACCCGTGGCCGTTGTGCCGTTTTCCTTTTTTTTTCGGGGACCCATTGACTTTCAATGGGTCCGTAGAAAAATCGGAAAATGCACCGTTTTGCAGCCGCATCCGTGATCCGTGTTTCCTGGCCGTGAAAAAAATATGACCTGTTTTTTTCACGGCCAACGGTTCACGGACCCATTCAAGTCAATGGGTCCGTGAAAGAACACGGATGCACACAAGATTGGCATCCGTGTCCGTGATCCGTGGCCGTAGGTTAGTTTTTATACTGTTTTTATACTGTCACTTACCAGTAGGAGGAGCTCCCGGCCGGACCTGTCACTTACCAGTAGGAGGAGCTCCCGACCGGACGCAGACCATCGCAGCTCGCAGGTAAGTATAATGGTTCTACAAATTGCTAAGTAACCATGGCAACCGGAACTGCAGTAGCGTCCTGGTTGCCATGGTTACCGATCGGAGCCCCAGCGATTAAACTGGGACTCCGATCGGTACACTCCGCTGCCACCAATGATAGGATGGAGATTTTAATTAGGAGGGGGAGGGAGGGGGGGCCCACTGGCTACCAACGAGTTAACTATAGGGGAGGGAGGGGGGCCGGCCACACTGGCCACCAATGAGTTAACTACAGGGGAGGGGGGGGCCCACTGGCCACCAATGAGTTAACTACAGGGGAGGGGGGGGCCCACTGGCCACCAATGAGTTAACTACAGGGGAGGGGGGGGGGGCGGCCGCACTGGCCACCAATGAGTTAACTACAGGGGAGGGAGGGGGGGCCGGCCACACTGGCCACCAATGTGTTAACTACAGGGGGGGGGCTGCCCCCTGCTGCCTGGCAGCACCTGCCAGGCAGCAGGGGGCAGTCATGTACACAGTTCTTTTATTATATTCTAACCTGAAGCGTCCCCATCACCATGGGAACGCCTCTGTGTTAGAATATACTGTCGGATTTGAGTTTCACGATGTAACTCAAATCCGACGGTATATTCTAACATAGAGGCGTTCCCATGGTGATGGGGACGCTTCAAGTTAAAATATACCATCGGATTGGAGAAAACTCCGATCCGATGGTATATTAACTCCTGACTTTACATTGAAAGTCAATGGGGGACGGATCCGTTTGAAATTGCACCATATTGTGTCAACGTCAAACGGATCCGTCCCCATTGACTTGCATTGTAATTCAGGACGGATCCGTTTGGCTCCGCACGGCCAGGCGGACACCAAACGACTTTTTTTTCATGTCCGTGGATCCTCCAAAAATCAAGGAAGACCCACGGACGAAAAAACGGTCACGGATCACGAAAAAAAAATACGGTCGTGTGCATGAGGCCTAATTTTTATTTTACATTTTCGGGTGACAATAAACAATTTTTTTCTGTCATAGACCCCTGCTCTACCAAGTAGACAGGTTAATAAATTTCTGTAATTTTTCTGTTACATTCTTGGGTTGACATTTTACAATTTTGGACGTGAATAAAACCCCTGCTCTGCATAGGTGACCGGGAATAACATTTCAGAAATTCTTCTTTAATTGATGCACGCCACCTCCTTTCATTCAATGCTTAAACTTTAACAATAAGGGCCAAATGTGTCACCCGTGGGTGATACTGGACATGTGCGCAGGAAATACACTCTAAACGGCTACTGTTGCTGGGTGAGGGGACTAGATGGATCGGGGACGCGGTGGATCGGGGATGCGACAAAGAAACTGACTCAATTAGAAGGTGTCACATGAATCCGCTAGAGCTGGGGATATAAGAATGGTACTGGTGTGGTTCCTACCTGAAGGGAGGTTCGTCCTGATGTGCGTTCTTGTTCCGGTTCGGATAGCCTTCCTTCTTAGACGGCTTGTGTGGAATCTTCTTTATTAGTATTCTTTGTTGCAAGTGAGCGTGTCCTCTTCGTTCACCTGCTAGCACGAGCGCTGCCCCAGCCGGAAGCAAGCGCGGTGCGAGGTGACTGGTTACTGTGGTTGTCCTGGAAACCAAAATGGTGACGTCACCGGTAGGAGTACTGTGGCCTCCGTAGGACAAAAAACCTTCCTACGCGTTTCGGGGCCGTGCGGGCTCCTTCGTCAGGTAGGAACCACACCAGTACCATTCTTATATCCCCAGCTCTAGCGGATTCATGTGACACCTTCTAATTGAGTTAGTTTCTTTGTCGCGTCCCCGATCCACCGCGTCCCCGATCCATCTAGTCCCCTCACCCAGCAACAGTAGCCGTTTAGAGTGTATTTCCTGCGCACATGTCCAGTATCACCCACGGGTGACACATTTGGCCCTTATCATTACCTTACTCCAAGGAGTACAACAGCTCCTTCCTAGGACATTTCAGCTGCGGTGTCATCCAATTTAGGCTGACATTTACACATCTAAACAAAGGGAGCGCAGGGAGGTCCATCTCTTTCTTAAACTTTAACAAGTTGTACCACATTTGCGCTTCAATAACTTTTCCCACATTTGCGCTTCATCAATTTGTCCCACATTTGCGCCTCAATATCTTTTCCCACATTTGCGCTTCAGTAATTTGTCCCACATTTGCGCCTCAATAGCTTCTCTCACATTTCCGCTTCAACCTATTGCAGCCATTGACCTCCCTTGGATGAGGTCTCCCTTTCTCACGCTCCCTCTCTGGCGTGGAACCCTGATTCGCCGATAACCGTGATCAACATGGTAGGCTCAGAAAAGAACATCGAAAGTTGATAGAGAAGATATCGAAATGGATGGTGGATGTCACTGGGGCACCTCTACATAGGTGACAAAAACATACATTTAAAAAAATCGTCTGTTAAATTGTCAGGTGACATTTTTCTAATTTTGCCGGATAGAAACACCTGCTCTGCATAGTTGACAGGGAATAAAATTTAAGAAATTCTTCATTAATTGATGCGCGCCACATCCTTTCATTCTATGCTTAAACTTTAAAAAGTTGTCCCACTTTTATGCTTTAATAATTTGTCCCATATTTCCGCTCTATCATTTTTAATTTGAAACAATTAATCCTCCCTTGGATGTGGTCTCTCTTTCTCACGCTCCCTCTCCGGCGTGGAACCCTGATTCGCCGATAACCGTGATCAACCTGGTAGGCTCAGAAAAGAACATCGAAAGTTGATAGAGGAGATATCCAAATTGATGGTGGACGTCACAGGGACGTGCTATCAGGCAGAAGTTAACTAGAGTCAACAAAGCAGCAGCAGGGCCTCTCCTGGCTAACGTTTACAAATCAAAAATACCACAGTGACATTCCCTATAATTTTTTATTAATCATTCCAATAACAGGGCATCTTAAGAGTCCTGTATTGTTATTTATCGTCACTACCTCCCCCAGTCGGGAGTGGGTAATTGCCGCGCGCCCCCTAACTTCCTCAAAATTTTTCAGTTTTAATATCTTCTCCCACATTTCCGCTTGATCACAATTAAATTTCATCCATTGACCTACCTTGCATGTGGTATCCTTTTCTCAGGCTCCCTCTCCGGCCTGGACCCCTGATTCCCCGCCACCCGTGATCACCATGGTAGGCGCAGAAAAGAACATCGAAAGTTGATAGAGCAGATATCAAATTGGAACGTGAACATCACGGGGCCGTGCGACATGGTGGGGCAGTAAGTGTGCACACGCCTACACAAACTGACTGACAGGGGTCAGCCCCTGCAACTTCTGGGTCTCCAAATTGGGCACATGGCCTGAGCTTGCCCTTTACCCCTTGGAGGTGCTGCCCTGCAGCCAGTGTATTGTCTGAACGTGTGTTTAGCACGTCAGGGGACGTTATCACAGGTTATATTTCCCAATGTTTTGGGGTGTACCCTAATTTAAAAAATATAAATAAATTTAAAACCAAAAAGCAGTGTAGGCTACCTCCTCCTCCTTCACAGCCGCTTCCACCTACACCACCACATCCACCGGCACCTTAACCTCCTACTCCATATGGACCTCGTCCTCCTAGATCAAGATTATAATTTTTTAGGCTACTTTCACACTACCGTTCAGAGCGGGTCCGTCTGATGTCTGCTCAGACGTATCCGCTCCTATAATGCAGACGTTTGTATCCGTTCAGAACGGATCCGTTTGCATTATAACTTAGAAAAAATTCTAAGTGTGAAAGTAGCCTGAACGGATCCGTCCAGACTTTACATTGAAAGTCAATGGGGGACGGATCCGTTTGAAGATTGAGCCATATTGTGTCATCTTCAAACTGATCCGTCCCCATTGACTTACATTGTAAGTCTGGACGGATCCGCTTGCCTCCGCACGGCCAGGCGGACACCCGAACGCTGCAAGCAGCGTTCAGGTGTCCGCTTGCTGAGCAGAGCGGAGGCTGAACGCTGCCAGACTGATGCATTCTGAGCGGATCCGCATCCACTCAGAATGCATTAGGGCTGGACGGATGCGTTCGGGGCCGCTTGTGAGCCCCTTCAAACGGAGCTCACGAGCGGACACCCGAACGCAGGTGTGAAAGTAGCCTCATTTTTAAGTATTTTATTTAAAGTCATTTCCCTATCCACATTTGTTTGCAGAGCACTTTCCATGCTCTTAACCACATTTTGATGCCATTTGCAGCCCTCTAGCCCTTTCCATGACATTTTTACAGCCATTTTAGTGCTCAAAAGTTCGGGTCCCCATTGACTTCAATGGGGTTCGGGGTCAAGTTCGGGTCAACCCGTCGAACCCGAACATCCAGGTGTCTGCTCAACTCTAGTTGTCTGCTACTTTGCAAGCGATGGCCTATCACTATTTGATCACTTGGGTCCTGTACCCCTAATACCTGCCGATCAGCTGTTCTGTGCTTGTTTAAACTCTTAAAATAGGCAAAGGAACTATACAGCTCCACCCATTATGCAGTGGATGGAGAAGGTTACTGCTCCATTTCACTTCCAACATTTATGGTGAAGTGCATGCAGTCTCCACCGCTGCTCTATGGGAGCCTCTTTGGGACAAACTTTCTAACACAGTACAGCAGTAATCTCTTTAAAACAGAGAATTGTTTTAAAGAGAGAAATAGGTCATAATCACATAAAAGTTGGTTGGAATGAGCAATTGAATGTGCTCATCCCATATGTCTAGGATCACACTCAGGGGTTTAACACTCCTACCTACAGTGGGCCAATAGGGCACCTGATGAGATAGCGCTCCTCTGCAAATACTTTACACAATGTGTCTGGTTCTTAATGGCCACCACTACAAAGGCTTGTTTGGACCTTCTCTCATCTTAGCTGAGTACTCACTACCTTCCCTCAGACTTAAGCAGACGTCACTTCTCTGCAGGTACTTGCTTGGTTGTAAAAGCCCTGCATCACTCTGGGGACCTAACCTCTTAGCAGTAGATGCACACAGGGGCGTAGGTTCATGGGCCCTAGTGCAAGAGTTCAGCTTGGGCACAGCTTTCCTCAGTACTTTGTCGTCAGGTGACGGGAAGCACATAGCCTTCGTTCTGCCTGAGGCAAAAATTTAAAGTGCACCTTCTCACCCATGCCAAATTCTTGACCTAACCCATTCCCTCCAGCCAGAGGTGTAACTTCACCAGCATGCACTTTCTATAATACTGGTGTCTTCTTATGCACCACAAGGGTTTTTGGCCCCCTCAGGCTCCTGGGCCCAGTAGCGACTGCTACCTATGCACCCCTATAGCTACGCCCCTGGATGCACACTTAATTCAGGCCTACACCCAACAACCTTTTGGTGTCAACCCAGCCCTACTTATCAGGGCTTTGGTTCCACTCAACAAACATTATGGGGCATGCCTTACTACTTCTTTGGTCATACCTACAAATATGATCAGGACGTAGTGCCCTGAATGAACCGCCCAAGTTGACCATTTCATGAGACAAGCGTTACTACTGCCAACACTTTCACAATACGATAAAATAAAGTGCACAACACAATTCAACTACAATGCAGTATGGTTAAGTGCAGCCGAATGCATATTGAAGAAAAGATAAAAAGGCTATCCACTTCTCAGTCTTCAAGATTTTGAGAATTCACAGCAAAAACATTTATTCTAAGTTGCTGCTTTAACACATAAAATTTGCATTGAGGGAAAGAGAGCAGGGGAAGAAACATCCAGAGACAGGGGATGGAAAGGGGGAGACATTAGGTGGAAGTTGAGGAGATGAAAGAGAGGGACAACAATAGGTAAGGGCTCTGTGGTGGAAAGGAAAAAAAAAAAAAACATGGATAGTAGGTTGGACAGGAGGAGAAAGAGCCGGACAAGGACTGTGGAGGGAGAGATATTACGTTTGTAGGGGATTTGCGTGACAAGACACTATGTGACAGGACTGTATGGTAGAGGGGGAGGAGGGAAGGAGGTATTGGAACATGGCAGGGTTAGAGGAGGTCAAACGTGAGACGCCTCCTGGTAGGAGCAATGTGGAGAAGCAGAAAGAGACAGTAATTGGACAGGGGCTCTGTCGGAATCAAAAGGGAGACACTAGGTGGCAGAGCTGTGTGGAGATGTGGGTCTGGGAAAATTAAAAGTACCACTGATGAGAAGGGGGTCACTGAGGAGACACAGCTTAGCTGGAGCTCTGTGTAGGGTAAAGGGGAGACAGTGGGTGGCAGGGGTGTAACTATAGTAGAAATAGTGGAAGAGCTACTACAGTGCCCAAACTCAGAAGGGGCCCATCCAAGAGGAGGACTAAAATTTTTTTATCATCAGGGCCCCCTCAAGAGTATTATACAAAGACAGTGATATTATATATAGTGACATAACATACAGTATAGTATACAGTGTAGGAAATGGACACAGCGGCTGCTGGGCCTGGTCTGAAAGAGTGATCTTCACTATCCACAGAAGTGGGGGTTGCATGAGGAGAGGATTGCAAAGAAGATGCTGGGGGTAGAGGCATGTTTAAAAATTTGCTGTGGGGCCCAGTCAATTCTAGTTGCACCACTGGTGGGTGGGCAGGAGTTTCTGAAGGGGCAAGAGGGTACACAAGGAATGCAGTGGTATGTGGGGTCACATAAAAAACACTGCACAGAAGCTGCTGCCTGTTTTTTCACCGACAGGTGAAAGACAGTAGCTTCAGTACCTCCTTAACCCCCCTTCCCCAGTAGCTCACATTGCTGCTGGTGTGTGGAGTAGGAGGAACAATGAACAGGGATAGAAACAAACTTCACTTCAAGCCACAGCACAGCACTGGATGGCACACTAACATAGAAAGTCAGATTTCTGGGATGAGTGCTCTCTGCTCTGAATCATAAAATGAGAGAAAGTATTAACCCTTCCCAACATCTGCCATACATGTTCGGTGAATGTCGGGTCTTTAATGATGGCATCAGCTCAGAAGCTTAGCAGCCACATAGCCATTAAGTGCTTACTATTTTACACAACTCCAGTCATGGACTTTTAAACCCCAGATGTAGTGGTCAATTGTAACCATGGCATCTGAGCGGTCTCAATGACCAAACGGTTCTCACACAATGAGATTGTGGAAGCTGTTCGGTTGCTAGGGAGGGCTGGGGCCTTCTGAAGTTCCTAACAAGCTCTGGAAGGTGCTGATTCTCCCATACACTGCAATGGTAGATCAATGCAGTCTATGGTAGAAGCAATCAGAAGATGGCATATTAAAAATTTTACAAAATATATTAAAAAAACAAGAATTAAAATTCAAATGACCTCGACTTATCATTTAGCAAATAAAACTAAATAAACTATTAAAAATATACATGATTGATATCGATTCGCCACATCCGAAAATGTGTGAACTTTTAAAATATAAAAGTATTTATCCTGTATGGTGAACGGTGCAACGGAAAAAAAATCAAAATAGGCGTTTCGGCATTATCTGGTCCTTTTATTTCACAAAAAATATGGAGTGAAAAGTGATAAAAAATGACACTCAAAAATATCAGTAAATAATACAGATCACCCCCCCCCCCCCCAAAAAAAATAAAAAAATAAGCCCTTACACAGCTCTGAATACATAAATATAAAAAAAATCTCTGTCTTCACTTCCCTTCCTAATGGGGCGCCATCTTTTTATCTAAGAAGAGGCAACAATATCCCATAGGCTATAGAAGATACTCAAAGTAGTCTTCCTGTTGATGACTTGTTTGAGAACAGTCATCGTTTGGCTTACCATGAGTTGTAGGTTCAGGCCTTATGCAAGCCACGGTGGCGGTGGAAAAGATGTATTCATGGTGGTGGTTCTAGTTCTGATACTCCCTAGGCCATGAAGTGATAGGAGGGCCCACCCTCTGGGCACATTCTGGTTCCGGGGCCCTCTGCAGGTGATAGTGGAGGTGCCCTTGGTGTTAGAGATTTTGTGGGTGCAAGGCCGGGGTCCTGCGGACAGGTTGGTATTGCAGTGTGATACAGGCGTCAGTGTGGTACAATAAGGAGGCAAAATTTTAGTGCAAACAGTTTGCTGTAGGTTACTGAGGCAGTTTGCAGATGGCTCACTTGACATAGGCACTGAATATGTCAAGCACAATCTTTACTATCATCATGTATAGTTTCCCAAGAATATGTATAAGGCAGAGGCTTAGAGGGGTTGCAGTGTGGTCTGTAACCATGGAAACGAGCAGTGTATAAGGTGATGGAAAAATGAATCCAGTCAGCAAAGGAAGCAATATGGATAATAACAATACATTAGTAAGTGGCTTGTATTAACTTTCTCTACATGATAAATGCAACTTACTGAAGTGAGACAACTCCTTTAAGTCTCTTTCTTATAATCTGCTCAATCTTTCCCAGCTCAAATAAAGGGTGCAACTTGTTCCTCTCACTCTCACTATATCGTTATCCCCTAAATATAGCACATTCTCTAAACGGGTAATAAGTCTGCCCTTTTAGCATGATGGGTAACTCGAAGCTTATTAGATCCCATCACATGAAGGGAAGTCTGTAGCCAAGGTGCAGTTCTGATGGAATGCTTTGCACTCCTACTTGAAGAACTATTAAACTCTCTGTAAAATCTAATAACTCTTTTCCTGCACAGCTTTGCTCCTTTACAGATCCACAGCTCACACTTGTCTAACTCATTTATTCCTAGCGGTAAAGGAGTGGTGCCAGCCCTGCCTAGCAACAGTAGCTAGGGACCCACTGCTCTCAATCACATTAATATTTGCAGCGAGGGCACTTTTAGCCATGGTGGTGGTAGGGACAGTGGCACTTGGGGCAAATACAGAGAAGGGAATTGGGGGGGGGGGGGGGGGGGTGGAGCCCATGTTGACATATGATATTCTGATAAAAGTGGTGGGAAGGGGGAGGAATATAATGATGATTGAGTGTTTGACAGGACCTGTGAGTAGGATTGGGGTGCTGAGAAGGATGTGGCATCAGAGGAGGCTGGTGGCCACAGCAGCAATAAAAATCAGAGGCAACGTATGGCCAAAACCTCAAAAAAAAAAAAAACTGCCAGGGACATATCTGCTTCTATGGTGGTCACCTCAGGAACTGGTGATGACGCTCATACTGTGGGTACCAGCTAAAAACGTACTAGACCTAGTCTAAGCTTGGCTTCTAGATCTGTGCAAGTATGTTCCGTATGGTGATTTTTCTCCACAAGGCTGATACACAAAATCCCTGCCATGTGCAAGGTCTGTGTGATGAAAATAAGCCATGGGCATTTAAACACAAACATATGTAACACCCCAGAGTTGTGTTACTACACGCCTCTACACCGCTATTATCTGTTAAGAGCCTGTATATTGTCAGCAAATATAAGTTATATTATGTCTCCACAAATGTGCATCAAAAACTATGTTAAATACAATTGTTTCCTTGTAATTTTACAGGTCCGCCAGCAGGTGGCAGCATCATTGGTAGAGATAGTCTTAATGTTATGGCCGTTCAGAGTGGAACACTCCTGTTCTATTCTGCCCCCCCTACTGATGAGAAGTGGAGGTTTCCTGCTTCCTGCAGCAAGGGAGGAAGAAAACAGTTAGAACCAGTTCTAGTTGGACCCTGCATAGGGAAGCCATGCAGCTCAACTGGATGAAAAGAAGCAGAAAGCTGCAAACAACCTCCAGAGTTCCAGGAAGAAAGCATCCCCCGAGAAATCCTCTGAGTTAAGTCCTGTGACCTAAGAGAAGCCATTCCTCCTCAGCTAGTCTGTCCCCACAAAGCAGAAGGTACAGAAAAGTGCAGAAGATTAATTCCTGCCACAGTAACAGAGCTACCAAGCAGACGTTCTATCCTGCAAGCTCCCCACATATCAAGCAGAAGCATTTATTCCTGCCAATCATTGCCAAAACCTGCTGGGACCAGAGACCAAAGCTGTATACTGTTTGGATACAAGTTATCTTCAGTAAACAAAAGTTTGAACTTCATCTAAAGGTCTGGACATTATTTCTGCTGCAAAATTCCTCTATTACTCCTACTATCACTACACTCAAATTTATTGCAAGGGAGCCAGGAGCCAGGAGTCCAGCCGTACCCAGGTAGGAGACGCCATTGACACAATTATCACCACCCTATAGAGACATTATAAGCCATTACACTACTCTGGCATTCCTAATCTGGGACGTGCATTCTAACATGGAGGGGCCCTGGGGTAGTACCCTGCGCACGCTGCAATTGGTGTCACGACAAATACAGAACTTTAAATACTTGTATCCTGGCCCACTGCACATAGGTACCAGGGCTCTATTGCAACACATGAAGCGGCTTTATCGGATCCAGTGGCAAAATAAAACTTGCAAACATTCCAAATCTGAGCAAGTATGTCCTTCTCCCAGTCTTCTTTGTGGCAGCCAGTCTGTATCTCAAAACAGTACAGTGTCCTTGTCATCATCATCAGCTGTTTCTTCTCTTGCTCAGACAACTCTTCCTTGTTGTACTCCATCCCATTATGAGACATCCCTAATGTTTGGTCATGAGAAAATGATTTGTGAACAGCAATTAGCTTGTATGCAAGCTGAACTCCCTGGCCAAGTTGCTGACGGTGTAGTTGCTGCCATACCACATAGTTGTGAGAAATGTGATAAGGTTCGGCGACTTGACAAAAACCTAATTCAGTAGGGATTATTAGCTATGGCCAGTCGCCTGTAAAAATTGTCTCGTCAAGAAAATGTGACACAGTTCCGTGCCTTCCACAAAATTTAGTTCAGCAGCAGTGGTGTCTCTAGCTTTCAAATTTTGGGGGGGCACAGGGGGCCAGGACAAAAGTAGGGGGGGCAGCTATAACAACGATACATTTACACAAGTACGCTTAGAAATGCTGCAATACTTTACCCAATACCTAAAACCGCAACAGGGAAGAAAAGTCCAGCTGTCTGTGGATGACAGGGGGATCTGTGGATGCCACATACCGTATATAGCATCTTATGCTATATGTGTCATCCACAGATCCACCCCATGACAGTGTCATCCCCATTTCCCCCTCCATAACAGTGTCATCCACAGATCTCCCTCCCCGCCTCACACAGGAGTGTACATATATAAAATAAACATATTTCACATGAACACTTACAGTTACTTGGCTTGGCCCTTGGGGATCTCGGACGCCACTTCGGGGGCTCGGACGCCACTTCGGGGGCTCGGCGGAGCTGATGTTGTGTTTTATCCTAATGAGAAAGATTTCATAATAAGGATTTGGAGAAAGGGCAGAGGGATAGTAGAGCAGAGAGAGGCTGGTGCTGCTACTAGGGGGTCATACCATGGGGGAGTAATAAAACCCACCATAATGCCCCCCAGTAGAAATAATTCTCCTTATAATGTGCAAAACATACCCCCTTATGCCCCCAGTTGAGCTAATGTCCCCCATAATGTGCCAGTATAAAATACCCCTATATAGTCCCCCAGTAAATGCCCCTATAGTGCTCCTCTCCCCCCTTCCTGCTTGTGCCCCCCATAATGTACCAGTATAAAATGCCCCATATATCGTGCCACAGTAGATGCCCTCAGTGTCCCCCATAATTTGCAAGTATAAAATACACCTTCTTAGTGCCCCCCGTAGATGACTCCATAGTACTCCTGTCTCCCCTTCTCCATAGTACCCACCATAATGTGTCCCAGTATAAAATGCTACTGTACAGAGCTCCCCATATAAAACACCCCTTCTTTGTGGCCTCAGTAGATGCCCCTATAGTGCCCACCAATAATGTGCCAGTAATAAGTGCCCTCAATAACGTGCCAGTAATAAGCCCCCTATCACTTGCCAGTAATAAGCCCCCCATCACGTGCCAGAAATAAGCCCCCCCATGTTCCAGTATTAAGCCCCCCATCATGTTGCCAGTATTAAGCCCCCCATCATGTGCCAGTATTAAGTCCCCCCATCATCATGTGCCAGTATTAAGTCCCCCCATCATCATGTGCCAGTATTAAGTATTAAGCGATGCGATGCAGACTCTTCCTGTGTCCCGCGCTGTAAGGCTCAGGCGGCGCGATGACGTCATCGCGCCGCCTGCGCCGGCCTCTGATAGGCTGCCGGCCTAGTGCCTGCAGCCTATCAGAGGAAGGGGAAGGGACACGCCTCTCCCTACCCTGCACCTCCGCTGGCACAGGCAGATTACAATGGAGATGAGCGCAATGGAAGCGCTCATCTCCCTGTGCCCGGCGGCGGCTCACTTAGGGGGGGGGCATTTTAGTTGGGGGGGCACAGCATGATGTAGGGGGGGCCGTGGCCCCCTCTGGCCCCCCCCTGGCGACGCCACTGTTCAGCAGGCATCATTACTAGTACTGGCCAGCTCCCCGTAAAAATTCTCTCATTGTCAAGGAAATTTGATGCAATTCCACGCCTTCCACAAAATTTAATTCACCAGGCATCACTAGCTCTCGCCAAGAGTCCATAAAAATTCTCATGGTTAAACAAACGTGGCCTAGTTCTGTACCTTCTCCAAGGTTAAATTCTGTGCACTTCTGGCCAGTGGTCCATAAAAAAAGAAATTGCATAAAGAGTCACTGTACTTCCACACAATTTCCTTTCATTTAATAGAGAATGGTGTAACTAGCAAATTTCTAAACCACTTCATTTAAAAAATATGCCTGCATCCACCTGAAAAAATCTGTCATGGCCACTAGGGTTCTCACTTCCACCTAAGTGTTAGGCAAAATCTGTCCCTAGTAACAGAGACTCAGAAGATGGCTGATAGGAAGTGGGAGCATGTCAGAGCTAGCTGAGGTCCTGTGCCTGATAAAACAACTGCTTCTACACAGCTTCTTAACATCTCAGGAGCCTCCTGCCTAAGTGTGATTCATCCATCCTGATCTGTTCTGTGAGCTCCAGAGATGAAAGCAAACATAGTGGGAAGTAAGGGAAAGGATGTCACAGTAGTATGGTGCTGAATCTAGCTGAAATGCATCTAGCTGTGCAGCTGAATCAGAGAATAATATGGTTGAAGTAACATTAGGAATGCCCAAACATAATTGTTCCTTCACAGTAAACTTTCTTAGAAAATTCAGGTGCGTTCTAAAATTGTATTGTTTTCTAAATGACTGTGGCCTTTCTCTGACCCCATGAACTTTTGTGTAGGCAGAGTGGAACTCTGGCTAGACTATTCCAGTTTTCCCTCACTGTACTGTCTTATTAAGCCTCCAGTGTCATTTCAGAGAGGGGTTTTGTCACAGTCCACAAGGGTACAAAACATCTCTTTTGTCAAAATGAGTGAGGCATGGATCCATAAGGATTTTCACACACCTGCACACACACTGCCACTACCATTCGCCCTACCCATCTGATACTACTACTACTGCTATTACCCCTACACAGCCGCACACACTTCTACTGTCTTGCCTGTGCCATGCTGTGCTGCTATTGCTGCCACATGCCGCTATTACTCTTACACACCTTGGACCTTTCCACATCCACACTGTACTGCTGTTGCTCCCAAAAAAGGGAGGAGAGGAGTGGTAGTTGTGGCGCCAATACGAGTGATGGTGGTTCATGGTTGCTGTCTCACTCCATTGCTCTGTGGAGTCATGCAGTGAAGAGAGGGCGCACCCTTTTGCCTTTGGCTACACACTGGTTTTTTTTGGGAATCCTTCCTGGTGTTAGGTGGGGTGCCCTTGATGTTAGGTAGATGAGTGAAAGACAGGAGAGCATATTTAGGGGCCAGGGAATTGATGGTGGAGTTAAGGACCAGGCCCATTGGTTACAATACATAAAGTCTTCTTTTACTGAACTGATGATGTAAATAGTATTAGTACATATAGTAGCAATAGGAACAGTTCTGAACTATGTTACAGAGTAGGCTTCTTCCAGTAGCTGTGTACAGGCAGTAGCAAAAATTGTAGTAATCCTCCCTGACAGCCGATTCAGACCTGAGCGTTTTACAGCGCGTTCCTACGCACTGTAAAACGCTCAACAAGGAGAAACCAATGCTTCCCTATCAGGTTCTCACCGCGCTGTAAAACGCCCGACGCCCCAAGAAGTTCAGGAGCTTCTTTGGGGCGTAGTGTCGCGCGCTCCCGTACATAGACTTCCGGGAATGCGCGACAATGGACGTTCGCTTGTCTCCGCGGCGCGATTGTAAACGCCTGTACAATCGCGCATACAGAGCGTACGTTCAGTACGCTCTGGTGTGAACCCAGCATGAGTCTTACTCTAAGTTCACTTTGCAATCTTCCCAAAAAACCAAAAGCATGCAGTTCTTAGATCCAGATGGCCAGTCTGTCTCAAAGTGTGATGGACATTGAATATGCCCTTTCCACAGCAGTAAAGTCTTATTGCCATAAACGTGCGGCACCTTACTGTCTGACTCCAGCGTGGTCTTGATGGTTGTAGACCTTCTATGAAAGTCTGTTCTCTTTCCCTCAGGGGTAGTCTCTCAGTTAAGTTGTTCTCTGGCAGCTGTTCAGTCTCAGGAATGGTGTATTCTGGATGAGGCTTTTCTTTGGGCCTACTTGGTAGATGCTCACACATGTAGGTCTTGACTCTAGCTATGATTAACTATGACTTCCTCCACTAGCCAGGGTGCATGACCAGCCCATCACTATAGAAACTAGCACTGCCAGTGTTAACTGTTGTCCATATACAACCATTTGGGATAAAGAGTGCATAAGGAGACAAGTGCTTTTAGTATTAAATCACAACATTTAACTATTAAAAAAAAATTAGCTTTTAGTAGTGGTCTATTGGGTCACTGTACATGTATTTACCCATAGCAATATATGTTAGTATTTTTTTACATTATTTGTTATTGCTATCATTTAAGAGCTAAAAAGAGAGAGGGAGAGAAAGAGCAAAAATAAAAAAATAAATCAATAAAAAAAAAAGAGGCGAGAAAAAAAATATAAATCCTAGAATATCTCAGAGTTTCATATACCAATTGTTAAGGCAAATAGAGCATTTTCGATTCTGGTAGAATTGATTCGAACCCGAATTGAATTTTTGAAACAATTGAGCGATTGTACACTGTATACTATGGTTCAATAGCTTTGTGAGGGTGAGAAGCAGGAGAATTGGAATTCTGAAAGCAGGGCTTGATTCCTATAGCAATATATATTTTGAAATTAAAGGAAATCTGTCACCAGGAAATTCAGTTTTAAACCAGGCAGAATATCTTATAGGCCTAGCTCAGCTGACTGTAATGGTATCCTTCACTTAGTGATCTGTTGCTTCATTCAAGAGAAAAAGGTTTTTCAATCCATATGCAAATGAGTAGTTAAGTGCACCCTTGCTCAATCAATGTCCTCTGCCACCCCCTTCCTCTACTTCTTAGTTAACAGATTAGAAAAGAAAGACCAGAGATTACCAAATGGTGAGAGTGGAAACTGTGCCCACCCAATGAAACCAAAGGTCACCTATGTAGATAACTCGGTACTAGCTCCCGAGTGAAAACAAGCAAAAAACAAAGAACGGAGCTTATAGTACCGTATATAAAAATATAATTTTTATTGTAACATGATTAAAATATGAAATAAATGAATAGTAAGTATGCCGTTAAAAAGTGAAGTAGAGTAGCAAAAGAGAATGCCATCCTGGCGCTGCACACATATCGAAATAGAGAGATCTAATAATAAATGACACTGAATATATCCAAATGTAGTATAATAAACAACTATTAAAGAATAGTATATGTAAAGAGAATATATAGCAAGTGTTAGGTGAGTCTGAAATAAAAAAATGGCTGCGCGGCTAAAGGAGAAGGGATTGCATGCAAGTGCTATGATGACCAAATAGAGGCAATCCACAATGGTGACCAGATGTCAATAAGCACCTATATCCAATGCCGTATGAAGCCAAAAAAGACAAAGACTCACCTAAGAAGAGGGTGTGCTGTACCAACCAGCCATCATTGTGAATTACATATTTATACGTCCTCTCTACCAATTGGATGCTAAACCATGATTACATATGCTTGTCCCCACCTGTGTATGTATACTGGCGCGCGGGGCTCCAGTCAAATCGCGCCCAGCTGACCTCCCGGCCAGCGTCTCGCCAACACGCCCACATCACATGACATAGTCATATGATCGGACGGTCGCGGCGTGAGGACACACAGGCGAGAGGTGTCGGGTGCGGAGCCGGGCACCGCACGCTCACATCACAGCAGAGGAAAAGAGTAACATTCGCCAGTTAGTGAAAAATCACATAAAATATCTGTTTATGTCTGCGCATAATGTGAGAAACAGATATAATAGAAAACATAATAATAATAACATAGAATATCTGATCCCCTTCAAGACTGTACATGATTATAAATATCAATTGCACATAAGAAACATGATTATGATAGAACAAAATTATAATACATAATAATACATATTATTGTGATGTACATGATTGAGGATAACAATTACAAAACACACAACATGAATAATAAAAACTAAAAAAATATATGTACATAAATATATATAAATATATGTTAATAGTGCATACACTGAATATATATAGGCACAAAATAAATATATAAGGTAAAGATTGAGTGCATAAGTGAACAATACATAAGTAATAATGCATATAATAGTGATAATACATGATTATAGAATTTAATGAAAAAAACAATTATATTTAATAATAGTGATGAATCACGAATTGATGAAATTAATATGTGTGAAGAATAAGGTGCAAAAAATAAATAAAAAGAAAAATGTGACAATACATGATTGTGATGATATTAATAATAACATGATTATTGTTATATGTTGCATAAAGAAAATAAAAAAGGGAGAGGGAAGGAAAGAAGAGAGAAGGGAGGAGAAGGAGGGGATGGGGGGGGGGGGGGGAGGGAAGAGAGGGGGAAAGGGGAAGAGGAAAAAGAAAAAGGGGAAGGGAAGGAAAAATGTGAAAAATGTGACCCCACGTATATGTATATATATGTGACACAACAATATAATGACATATATTGCGTACAACCCAAAATCAAACAAACGTGTGACTTGTGGATAGATGTTTAAACAATAATGGACATCAAATTGTCACAAATATATGTTTGCAAGCAATAAATATGAATATAAGAGTTGGGAAAAACAAAGTGAGTATGTAAAAAATATACTAATGAAATAATATATGGTAGGGTGAAAGGATTATAAAAATACAATCGCAATTATAATAAGAAAATACATGAATGATTAAAAAGGAAATGTCAAGAAATAAGATCATATTGTCCCAAAATATGAGAATCAACTCCAGAGAAAAATGGAGGCTCAATGGAAGGAGAAACAGACAAAGGAAGAATCCATATTGCGCAGACATCAGATTAGGATATGATATTTATTTACCATAGAGGAAAGAGAACATGTTGATTGATAAATTAAAATGATTAAAAATAATTAAAAATAACTAGAGATTCACAGGCGTGGCCCCAGCAGTTACAGGAAAGATGAGAAACCCAAATTGTCGTTTAGAGTCCAAATCCACCGGCTCTCTTTTTGAGCTAGCTTTTTGGATACATTGCCTGCACGTAGATCGACTTGGATACAATCGATCCCTCTGACCTTTAGAAGTCTGGGATTGCATGAGTGAAATTCCTTAAAATGTCTAGCAATGGGTTTAAGTATTTCACTCCCATTTGTTTCTTGTGCATTGATGATATCTTTTACATGTTCGCGTACTCGAACTTTCAATTCGTGCGTTGTCAGACCCACGTATATTTTGGAACATGGGCATGATGCATAATACACTACCCTGGAGCTACAACATGTAAGAGAGTGATAGATCTTAAAGGACCTCTTCCCAGAGGAATCCACAAAATCATCTGCTCGTTCCATGTTTAGGCATGCAACACATCTACCACAGGGTCTGAAACCAGTTTTTGGTCTGCCTTGTCCAGCAAAAAGTTGGGGATATGGTGGTTGTAAATAGCTCCTGACTAGATTGTCTCGTAGCGTATTTGCTCTACGAGCTGTGACTAAAGGCCGTGTGGATAGGAGTTGTTCTAGAATAGGATCTGTCAATAGTATGGGCTAATGTTCAGCCAAACACTTCCTCATTTCTTCCCAACGGGAGTCATATGTGCTTATGAACCTGATTTTATTGTCAGGTACTTTCTCCCTTTTTGGTTGTAATAATTGTATTTGTTGTTGTGTCTTTGCTCTCCAGTACGTTTTCTTGATAGAGCGATGGCTGTAACCTCTTCTGAGGAAGCGATCCTTAAGTTCACTGGCTTGTTTTACAAAAGTCGCATCATCAGAGCATATCCGACGAATGCGCAAGAATTCACCAACCGGAATAGCACTGATAGTGCTTCTAGGATGCAAGGAGGTTGCATGCAAATAAGCATTTACAGCAGACTCCTTGCGAAAAACATCTGTCCTGATATGGCAGTCAGTGTCTCTAATCACAGATACATCTAGAAAATCGACTTTCTGCTTATGATACGTATAGGTGAGTTTGATATTCCTAGAGTTATTGTTGAGTAATTTGAAAAACTCATGTAATTGTACCTCAGTTCCATGCCAGATAAAGAAAATGTCATCAATGTACCGCGCCCAAAGCATGGCGCGGTCCATGATGACGTGTCTGTCTGACAGGAAAAGGTCCCTCTCCCACAGCCCCAGGAACAGATTCGCATATCAGGGCGCACATGCTGCCCCCATAGCGGTCCCCTGGAGCTGCAGGAAGAAGGACCCATTGAAGGAAAAGAAATTCCTCGTGAGGACAAACTTTAGGAGTTGTAACAAGAAAGAGGCAAAATCCCTTGACATGTTGCTGGCAGAAAGGAAAAATTCCACTGCTTGCAACCATCAGAGTGTTGAATACTCGTGTAGAGGGATTCTACGTCACAAGTCACCATAAAGGTGTCCTCCTCTAGGTTAATTTTCTGTATCTTTTGTAGGAAGTCTGATGTATCCCTACCATATGAGGGTAGAGTTTTAACAATGGGTTTTAGATGAAAATCCAATAGTTTACAGATGTTTTCTACCATGCTATTGCATCCCGATATGATGGGCCTACCTGGAGGTACAGAAGCGTTCTTGTGAATTTTGGGTAGCAAATACAAGGTTGGGATAGAGGGTTCCTGAATGATGAGAGCTTCATATATCTGTTTGGAGATGATGTTTTTCTCCAATCCAGTATCCAGGATTTTCAACAATTCACCTCTAAAGGAAAATAAGGGATTAAATGTTAATTTTTGATAACACATTTGATTTCTCAGTTGTCAGTAGGCTTCCGCTAGATACATATCATGGGGCCATATCCCTAAGTTTCCCCCTTTTGTCAGCTGGTTTATAAACCACATCTGACATGTCTTTCAGTCTTTTCAGACTTTGTCGCTGGCCGTCCCTAAGATTATCATGATAGATGGATGTGGACATTTTTTCAAAATCTTTACTGACCATTTTCACAAACAAATTTATTGCGGGACATAGCGACAGAGGGGGGAATTTTTTCGATCTTTTTCGTATCTCTTTTTTTTTAAATAAAATTTTTATTGTAAATTTTTTTTACTTCATAAAACAATATTATAACATCTTTAAAATACAGTCATATATCAATATTATAACAATCTTTAAATACATAACATTATATTCCCCTCCCCTCCCCCTATTCATTGTCTGCTAAAAAAAAAAAAATCCTCCTGTCTCTGTCCCCTCTATCAGGCCCACTGCCCTCGGCCCAACCTGTAACACCCATCGTCTCCCAGAGGGAAGCTATATTAGCCATTTCTGCCATGTTCTAGCAAATCTATATTTTTTCTTGGTATTTATTAGATGGAATTCCTCTCTGGCATCTAGTAATCTTCTCCCATTCCCTAACCGTGGGAACTACACTGCCTCCCCAATGTCCAATAATGCATTTCCTAGCTTGAAACAGGAGTTTGGAAGCAATTTCCCGATGTTGTGGGGTTTCAATTTTATCCATCACCCCCAGTATACATGTAAGATTAAAAAGAAGAATTGTGATGGCACACTCGCATTTGGTTTAAGCTAAAAGGTATTTATTATTGTTGATTAAAATGTTATTTATTGAGAATAAATATGTAAAAATAAGTAAATGAAAAGTAAATAAAAAATGGTAAAGTGAAGTGGCAAATCGTGATCGTTATTTAGGATGAGGTCTGATTTGAACTGGGATATATAATAAGGATGGTCAATGATGAATGGGATCAATGTGTCCCAGAGAATGCGGCTGATATTAAAATGTTCAAAAAGTTCATTCAACAAATTCAGTGAATATAACAAAGTCTATAAAAGATCACACTGGTCCTTCAGGATATATTGGTTCAGTCCTGTAAAGTAGTGATGTTCCTGAAGGGTGTTCAATATATTCGCATGTGAAAAAATCCAATAAAGTATAGGTCAAAAAGGCTGTGCAAAAAGGATGGTGTAGAAAATACTCAATTGAGTAAAAATATATATTGTGCGCAACCAAAATATTAATTAGCATTAATTAGCATAAAAGCTTGCAAGGAAGTTAAAAAAGCATAAAAGCAGTGTTCTTGTTTTAAAACACTATAGATTAACTGCAGTAGTGGACGCAGAATGTGTTAAGTCTTGTATTTACAGGGTTTCCAAGTGTTAGATCACCCGCCTTTTAAAGAGAGAGCGTCTCTCCTGACATGTTTTCAATTCACTGAAATTCACAAGTAGGCTTTCCAGATGATCTTATTGGATACAGCCGTTATCAGTAAAAAAGTACATATATTGAATTGCGGATGGACAGTAAAGGGTGCATTTACTTTACCACTCTTCAGTCTGTTGCGTTGTCCTCCGTCCTGCAAGGACCTGCATGGCGTCCCACGTGATCACTTGCCTTACCATGTGATGCTGCACGTGATGATGATGCAGCCCGACGTCACACGGTTCCGGGTTCCTGATTGGCCAATCTTGTTAGCTGTAAGGAATTTTAAGAATACCGCTGTTGGAAATATTTTCGCCCTGTATTCTTTAGCTGGAACAGGTGATTTTCAGTTCAAATCCCTGTGTTCTTTATAGTCCTCACTGCTTCCTCAGACCAGACGCGTTTCGGGACACTTTCAAGTCCCTTCCTCAGTGGTCGATCCTAGTATACATGTCTCAAACTGGCTAGGGACTTTAAACCAATGGTATTGCTCTATTCTGTCATTGACCTTACCCCAGAACTCTTGAATCTTTTTACATGTCCAGAGTATGTGGACATCATCCACCCTTTCCTCCCCACATTTTAAACAACTAAACACTTTAGTTTTATAACACTTCATTAATATCTTAGGGGAGTAATAAAGGCGGTATAATATATTGAATTGGGTAATCCTGTAGGAAAAGTTCTTTGAAACTCAATTTTTTCCCCTTTATAGCCAATTCCCAGAACTCTTCTTGTTGGAGGTTTATAGAGTCTTTCCATTTATACATTAAACTATTTACTGCTTTTTTCTTGGTCTTTTGGTATAGTAAACATTCATAAATTTTAGAAAGTAATTTCTCCCCTGGTGTTATCTTAAAGATATTCATTAACGGCTGCGGGAGGGTATCAATTTATGTGCCTTTTCCCAACAGAGTTCGCAGTGTTTGTTTTAGTTGTAGGTAAAAAAAACTCAACTCTATGTTACCCAGACCATACTCCTTTTTAAGATCTTCATATGGTATTAGGTCCCCCTGTCTCCATACCTGACCCAGTTTATGGACTGCATGTTTCCACCAAATTTTCTGCTCAATTGATTTTAGTTCTGTAAGGTGAATGTTATCCCACAATAAGGTTATCAGCATGGATTCCAGACTGGGGCCACAGCCCTCTTGCTTCCTTTCAAACCCTATCCATCAATTCAAATATCGGAATCTTACTACTTCCCCGTTGTGACGAAATTCCCGCTTCTATTAATTGGAAGATATTACTATTTTCTAACCGATAATTTATCCATGCAATCATAGCCTTATATCTTAACGTGTTACTCCACATTATTAGGTTTTTTATGTGGCCAGCAACAAAATAAAGTTCCAGATCTGGGACGGATAAACCGCCCTCCCTCTCTTGGATGTATAGTATTTGTGCTTTTATCCTTTTCCCTCTCCATATAAAATCCGTTAAGAGACTAGCTATTATTTTAAATGTTTTTTTGGGGATTAATCCTGGAGAATTCCATAATATCTAATTCAGGGACGGTAGTAGGCACATTTTAATCAAAGAGATCCGTCCTGCCATCGAGACGTATAATCTTTTCCATACATCTATTTTCTTCCTAATTTCTTGTATTTTAGGGGCCACATTCAACGGAATATAGTCCTTGGAATTTGGAGTTATTTGAATACCCAGATACTTGACGAATTCATTAATCTTCTTAATTTCCAGTGCTCCTGGTATAAAATCATTCAGAGGATCAAGCGGGATACAGGCTGATATAGACCAGTTTATATTAAGCCCAGCATATTTACCATATTGGTCAAAAACCTGGAAAATCTTCACAAGTGATCTATGAGAACCTTCAAACAGCATAATATCATCTGCATACAATGCAATTTTTTCCTCATGTTCACTAAACCTGAATCCCACAATTTCTTCATCTTGTCTAATCATATCAGCTAACGGCTCTATAGCTATAGCAAACAGCAGAGGGGAGAGGGGACATCCCTGTTTAACCCCCCTGCAGATGTTTATGCTATCAGAGTATTCCCCATTTAATATCACTTTTGCTGAAATTTCTGTGTATAACAATCTTACCCATGATATAAAATTGTCACCAAATCCCATCTTCATCAATACTGTAATCAAGAAGGGCCATTCTATGATATCAAATGCCTTTGAGGCATCTATGGTAACAATCAATCGTTCACCACAGTTTGTGGGTTCAAGCTGGGTGTTCACAAAATATCGCATTATATTGTCAGTTGTCGTTTTACCAGCCATAAATCCCGTCTGATCCTCATGAACAAGTCCCCGGACCACACCTCTAAGTCTAGTTGCCAAGATCTTAGCCAATATTTTATTATCAGTGTTGATTAATGAGATGGGGCGATATGAACCCGGATCTTTTTTGTATCTCTGATGGTATATCATTTACAGTATTTGTAATAGGCCCCTCTTGTTCCAACCGCAATTCCTCCAAAATATGGAGGGCTTGTTGTTCACCCTCAGTAATGAAAATCCCTGAGGGATCCCCTCTAGCATGCCACCTCTTCATCATCAGGGAACGCCCAAATAAATGTAAGTCCTTGATGGCAATAAATTGATCAAAGTTGGAGCTGGGTGCATATGATAAGCCCTTCTCCAACAGTGAAATGTCTGTATCGGAAAATACATAACTAGATAAATGAATTACCTTGGGCTCTTTCTCTGGATGTTTTGTATTTGTGGCTGGGTCTTGTTGTCTTTTTCTCCCAGGTCCATTTCCATGGTCCATCTTCCTCTTATTACGAGTCAGGCGGGTTGGATTAGCCCCCTGTAGTTGGGAATCCCCCATAGATGATAGGGAAGACACTGAGGAGGATCTACTGAGGGGCCTATTTCTGTTGTATTCTTTATTTTTTCATGTATAGACATGGTTTTGTTGTGCATCATTACAATCTCTGGTAAATTTCTTTACCTTTACATCCTGAATTTCCTTTTCCCAAATTGGATATTTTATATCTAGTTGTTCCTGGAAATTTTCAGTGATTCTGCACTGCAGTCACTGGATAAATGTGCTTGTAGTTGATCAATTTCAATGTTCATCTGTTCCAGACTTCATTTGTTTAGACCAATCAAAAGCTCCATAAATTTAAAGGAGCCTTGATTGCAAGTATCCTCCCATTTGGAGACAAAATTTTCATCCTCTATGGGAAAAGAGGGAAAGACTTGTATCCTAAGCCCGCGGGGGATAAGGCCTCTCTGGAGATATTTTTCCAGGAATGCCTTCCACCACGTGCGTGCTCTTCTGTGTAATAACTGATGCAATGAATTTTCCTTCCCTCTCCCTTTCTTTTTTTTTTCTTTATGCAACACATAACAATAATCATGTTATTATTAATATCATCACAATCATGTATTGTCACATTTTTCTTTTTATTTATTTTTTGCACCTTATTCTTCACACATATTAATCAATTAATAAATTCTTGATTCATCACTATTATTAAATATAATTGTTTTTGTCATTAAATTCTATAATCATGTATTATCACTATTATATGCATTATTACTTCTGTATTGTTCACTTATGCACTCAATCTTTACCTTATATATTTATTTTGTGCCTATACATTCAGTGTATGCACTATTAACATATATTTATATATATTTATGTACATATATTTTTTTAGTTTTTGTTATTCATGTTGTGTGTTTTGTGATTGTTATCCTCAATCATCTACTATCACAATAATATGTATTATTATGTACCATTTTGTTCTATCATAATCATGTGCAATGGATATTTATAATCATGTACAGTCTTGAAAGGGATCAGATATTCTATGTTATTATTATTATTATTATGTTTTCTATTATATCTGTTTCTCACATTATGCGCAAACATAAACAGACATTTTATGTGATTTTTCACTAACTGGCGAATGTTACTCTTTTCCTCTGCTGTGATGTGAGCGCGCGGTGCCCGGCGCCGCACCCAGCAGCTCTCGCCTGTGCGTCCTCACACCGCAACCGTCCGATCATATGACTATGTAATGTGATGTGGGCGTGTTGGCGGGACGCCGGCCGGGAGGTCTGCTGGGTGCAGTTTGACTGGTGCCCCGCGCGCCAGTATACATACACAGGTGGGGACAAGCATATGCAATCATGGTTTAACATCCGATTGATAGAGAGGACGTATAAATATGTGATTCACATCCTGGTTGGTACAGCACACCCTCTTCTTAGGTGAGTCTTTGTCTTTTTTGGCTTCATACGGCATTGGATATACACTCACCTAAAGAATTATTAGGAACACCTGTTCTATTTCTCATTAATGCAATTATCTAGTCAACCAATCACATGGCAGTTGCTTCAATGCATTTAGGGGGGTGGTCCTGGTCAAGACAATCTCCTGAACTCCAAACTGAATGTCAGAATGGGAAAGCAAGGTGATTTAAGCAATTTTGAGCGTGGCATGGTTGTTGGTGCCAGACGGGCCGATCTGAGTATTTCACAATCTGCTCAGTTACTGGGATTTTCACGCACAACCATTTCTAGGGTTTACAAAGAATGGTGTGAAAAGGGAAAAACATCCAGTATGCGGCAGTCCTGTGGGCAAAAATGCCTTGTGGAGGCTAGAGGTCAGAGGAGAATGGGCCGACTGATTCAAGCTGATAGAAGAGCAACGTTGACTGAAATAACCACTCGTTACAACCGAGGTCTGCAGCAAAGCATTTGTGAAGCCACAACACGCACAACCTTGAGGCGGATGGGCTACAACAGCAGAAGACCCCACTGGGTACCACTCATCTCCACTACAAATAGGAAAAAGAGGCTGCACGAGCTCACCAAAATTGGACTGTTGAAGACTGGAAAAATGTTGCCTGGTCTGATGAGTCTCGATTTCTGTTGAGACATTCAAATGGTAGAGTCCGAATTTGGCGTAAACAGAATGAGAACATGTATCCATCCTCTGATGGCTACTTCCAGCAGGATAATGCACCATGTCACAAAGCTCGAATCATTTCAAATTGGTTTCTTGAACATGACAATGAGTTCACTGTACTAAAATGGCCCCCACAGTCACCAGATCTCAACCCAATAGAGCATCTTTGGGATGTGGTGGAACGGGAGCTTCGTGCCCTGGATGTGCATCCCTCAAATCTCCATCAACTGCAAGATGCTATCCTATCAATATGGGCCAACATTTCTAAAGAATGCTATCAGCACCTTGTTGAATCAATACCACGTAGAATTAAGGCAGTTCTGAAGGCAAAAGGGGGTCCAACACCCTTTTAGTATGGTGTTCCTAATAATTCTTTAGGTGAGTGTAGGTGCCTATTGACATCTGGTCACCATTGTGGATTGCCTCTATTTGGTCATCATAGCACTTGCATGCAATCCCTTCTCCTTTTTCCGCGCAGCCATTTTTTTATTTCATTCTCAGCTAACACTTGCTATATATTCTCTTTACATATACTATTCTTTAATAGTTGGTTATTATACTACATTTGGATATATTCAGTGTCATTTATTATTAGATCTCTCTATTTCAATATGTGTGCAGCGCCAGGATGGCGTTCTTTTTTGCTACTCTCCTTCACTTTTTAACGGCATACTATTCATTTATTTCATATTTTAATCATGTTACAATAAAAATTTTATTTTATATACGGTACTATAAGCTCCGTTCTTTGTTTTTTGCTTGTTCTTAGTTAACAGGGACAGGTGAGGTGATTATGCAGAAACAAGGAATGGCAGGGTTGCAGACAGGGGAGTTTTTAAATTGACCACAGCTTACGATCATTCAGTTTGTCAACTTCACAGTCTCTTTAAGTAGTGTGAGCAAGGATAAGTAGTGTATGCATTTAAATGGGCTGTACCAAGTTTTCAAGTTATCCTCCATCCACAGGATAGGGAATAACTTATTGATCGTGGGGGTCCTAGCAAAGTACTTGGCTAAATAACAGAATTTGGCACCACCACTTTTAATTTGCTTACTTACTATGCATGACGATTTCCGGTTAATACTGTTGCTGAAAAGTTTAACTTTTTTTTTTACTTGCGAAGTAGACATCAAGATTTTGATTTTGTACAAACTCCAAGCTAATTAAAAATATTAGAATGCTTTATTGCTTCACTTCTTAGTTTCATGTGTACAAGTTTAAGGTGACTATATCCATCATATGTAGAAATCGTTAATTTCTAACGATAATTTGTTTTCCCTTAGTCCTAACAGCAGCACAGATGGGGTTAACTGCCCCTGTGGACTGGTAGGACCGGCGGAATTTTAATGAGCCCAAGAACCAATAAACGATCTTCAGCTCCCTGAAAGGGAGGAGATCACCCCCCAGCCCACCGTGTTTTTAACAAGCATAATGTATTTAGGGTGGGATATTTGTGTGCTGCTGTTAGGACTAAGGGAAAACAAATTATCGTTAGAAATTAACGATTCCCTTACGTCCTCAACAGCAGCACAGATGGGGAAATAGCAAGAAGAATCCCCTAGGGAGGGTCCTCATGCCTGGCAGAACTAAGAACAGTCTGCCCAAAAGCCGAAAACTCTGCCATCCTAGCATCTATCCTATAATGGGAGATGAAGGTTGACTCAGAGCTCCAGGAGGCCGCCTTACAGATCAACTCTAAGGGGAGGAGTCTTCTCTCCGCAACCGAGGTGGAGACCGCCCTAGTAGAATGGGCTCTCACAAACTCAGGAGGATCTAAGGATTGGGAGACGAAAGCTTCCATAATGGCCTCCTTGATCCAGCGACTAATGGTGGCTTTAGACGCTTTACGGCCTTTAGACTTACCGGCAAACAGGATAAGAAGATTCTCATCTATCCTGAACTCACTAGATCTATCCACATAGATCTGGAGGCATCTTGAAATATCCAGCGGGTCTCTAGCTGGAGTATCAGAGGAGGAGGCTGTAAACAAAACTGGTAAAGATATTACCCGATTGATGTTCTGGAAAGTAGGCATCTTAGGTCTGAAGTAAGGTAAAAACTTCAGGAGTACTCTATCCTGTAGAAAAATAATGTACGGGTGAATTGCGGAAAAAGCCTGCAATTCAGAAACTCTTTTGGCTGAAGCTATAGCCAGAAGAAAGACCATCTTTAAAGTCAAAAATTTAAAATTTACCTCCTCCAAGGGCTCGAAGGGGGGAGATGCTAGCCCCCTGAGCACTACTGAAAGATCCCACTGGGGGATAGGTTTCAGTATAGTAGGCTTTAGTCTTTCAGCTCCCTTCAGGAAGCGTTTGATGAGTGGGTCCCGAGAATGTGGCCTGTTGAGACAGGCCGAGATGGCATAAACCTGTACCTTCAAGGTAGCTGGAGATAGGCCTCTATCTAATCCATCCTGAAGAAATTAAAGTATCGCAGGAAGGGGCGGATCTGCAGACGCCACCTGTCTGGAATCACACCATGCCTCGAAGATTCTCATGATCCTGGAGTAGGCCTTCTTTGTAGACTCTGCTCGGGAATGCGACAAAGTTCTCAGGACCGACTCGGAAAGCCCTTCTATGTTGGGAAGGGACTGATCAACCTCCAGGCTGTCAGGTTGAACCTGTGCAGATCTAGGCAGAGGTGAGTGTCCCACGACACCAGGGTCTGCTCCGGGGGGAGTCTCCAGTATTGTCCCCGACTCATCTGAATGAGCTGGGTAAACCAGGATCTTCTGGGCCAAAACGGTATGATGGCTATTACCGAGGCCTGATCCTGACGGATTTTCATCAATAATAAAATTAATTATATCACCACACTGGATAAATCTGTGGCGATATCTGATTACACCCAAATAATTATCAGATTCGTTTTGTAAACTGGGATTACTTTAAAACATAACATTTACTAAATCATTTAAAATAATGGTTTCTGTAAGGTGATGGACAACAACAATATCTCCAATATACCACTTCAAATGCATGAAAAAAGGGTGGATCTTACCCCATTCTGTGGGATCCACATTCAATGGAGAAATTTCCTGGTCTTGAATAGTACCAGGAACCGGTGTGACCAGGGTGCTTGCGTCCGTATTGGCACTGCAGATAACTCCTAATAGGCCCTATTCTGCCTTTCCTGCCTTATTAGGGGTCAGGGGCTACAAGCAGCGCCTACCTATCACACATGGAGCACCCGCCCCGACAGGGGCGACCCCACACCGAACCTTTCCCTCAGTATGGGTCTAGTGTTCTATATGGCCCTAATTACAAAGCCCTACATGCCATGTTTCTGTCTTTCTTTTGAGACATCATCAGGGGACTTCACACATGTATTCAAGGGCAGTAAAGATCAAGGTGGTTTTGGCCTCGTGTCTTCACTCAGGATATTCAGTTGTTCCTATCCATGCTGTACAATGGGAAGTGTCCCATGACAGCCAGTGTCTCACCACAAACAGCAAATCATTGCTGTTTGTGGTGAGACACTGGCTGTCATGGGACACTTCCCATTGTACAGCATGGATAGGAACAACTGAATATCCTGAGTGAAGACACGAGGCCAAAACCACCTTGATCTTTACTGCCCTTGAATACATGTGTGAAGTCCCCTGATGATGTCTCAAAAGAAAGACAGAAACATGGCATGTAGGGCTTTGTAATTAGGGCCATATAGAACACTAGACCCATACTGAGGGAAAGGTTCGGTGTGGGGTCGCCCCTGTCGGGGCGGGTGCTCCATGTGTGATAGGTAGGCGCTGCTTGTAGCCCCTGACCCCTAATAAGGCAGGAAAGGCAGAATAGGGCCTATTAGGAGTTATCTGCAGTGCCAATACGGACGCAAGCACCCTGGTCACACCGGTTCCTGGTACTATTCAAGACCAGGAAATTTCTCCATTGAATGTGGATCCCACAGAATGGGGTAAGATCCACCCTTTTTTCATGCATTTGAAGTGGTATATTGGAGATATTGTTGTTGTCCATCACCTTACAGAAACCATTATTTTAAATGATTTAGTAAATGTTATGTTTTAAAGTAATCCCAGTTTACAAAACGAATCTGAGGATTTTCATCAATACCCTCGGTATCATGGAAAAGGGAGGGAAGATGTAAGCCAGCCTGAACCTCCACGGTATTGACAGAGCATCTATCGCCAGGGGGTTGTCTTCCCTGTAAAGGGAACAGAACCTCATCACCTTGGCGTTGAACCTGGTTGCCATGAGATCCACTTCTGGCATACCCCATCTGTGAACTAGCTGCCTGAAGATCTCCGGATGCAGAGACCACTCCATGGTCAGTAATCCTCGACTTAAGCGGTCCGCTATCATATTGAGGGAGCCTCGAATGTGAACGGCAGATAGATGGGAAAGGTTCAGCTCTGCCCACCGAAGAATTACCCCGATCTCTGACAGAAGGGGCAATGATCTTGTGCCTCCCTGTTTGTTTATATATAGAGAACTGCAGTCATATTGTCTGACTGGACTTTCACTGCTTTGCCCCGGATCTGAGGCGCAAAGTGAAGGAGGGCTAGCCGGATAGCTCGCATCTCGCGAAGATTGGAGGAAAGATGCCGCTCCAGAGGAGACCAAGATCCCTGAATTGGGGATCCGTCCAGGTGAGCGCCCCAGCCTACAAGGGACGCATCTGTAGTCAATATGACCCAAGCTGGTTGGGTCATAGACTTCCCTGCTGGTAGCTGAAACCACCATCTGAGGGAATTTCGGGTTTGACCGGACAGGGAGCACAGGGAATCTAGCCCCGCAGGGCTGCCGTTCCATAGGTGTAAGACCTCCGACTGAAGAGGACGGAGGTGCCATAGCGCCCAAGGGACCGCATCCGCAGCCGCTGACATGAGCCCCAGCATCTTCATGAGAGTCCGGATAGAGACTCGACGAGGGACATAAAGGACCTTTGCCAGGTCCTGAATCCGCGCTCTCCTTTCTGGAGTCAACCGGAGAGACATCTCCACAGAGTCGACCACGAATCCTAAGTAATGGATTGAAGTCGATGGGCTCACATTCGACTTCTGCCAGTTGATAATCCAGCCTAGGCGGAAGAGAAAAGAGATTGCGACCTGAAGATGGTGGGTAAGGATCGGAACTGAAGAGGCTATGAAAAGCCAATCGTCCAGATAAGGAATAATAGTCAGTCCTTGGAGTCTCAAAGCTGCCACCACCGAAACCACCACCTTGGTGAAGATAAGGGGGGCAGAAGAGATTCCGAAGGGAAGCACGGCGAACTGAAAGTGCCTGCAAACCCCTGAAATCTGGACCGCGATCTTGAGGAGTTTCCGGGAAGCAGAATGGATCGGAATGTGAAGGTACGCATCCTTGAGGTCCAGAGTAGCCATGACGTCCCCAGGATTGAGGATATGGCTGACTGACCTTATGGTTTCCATGCGAAACCTTGTTTTCCTTATAAATCGATTGAGGAATCTCAAATCGATGATCATCCGGAGATCTCCTGTCTTCTTGGGAACCAGGAACACTGGTGAATAAATCCCTAGGCCCCTCTCCCCTGCCGGTACCTCCTCTAGGGCTCCCTTGGAAATATAGTCCTGAATGTAAGATTCTAGGACCACCTGTTTGGCAGACCCGAAGTTTCGTGTGGCGATGAATCTCTCTGGGGGGAGAGAGATAAGATCTACCCGGTACCCGGCGGAAACTATGTCCTGGACCCAGGGGTCTGCAATCAACCGGCTCCAAGAGTCTTTGAAATGGGTAAGACGGCCCCCCACGGGAATCTGGGGGAGGGGTACGGGAAAATCTAGAGGAGACACTGCAGGGGCAGCAGGGCTTATCCAAGAGCCTCGAGGAGGCCCATAGTCAGGAGGGTTTTGCCTCCCTGGTGGGTTTGCGGGGGCGTCTCGGATATTTACGAGACGGCCCCCCCCCCCAATCTCTGCGCCTAGACTGCTGCCCAGGACGACCTCCGCCCTTCTTTTCCTGTCTGGGGCGTCCCCGAAAGGGCTGCTGGGGGAGGCATTATTTTGTCCAATTCGGACCCGAATAACCTATCTGGTTCGAAGGGGAGCCCACAAAAGTTAAACTTGGATGCGTTATCCGCGATCCACGGTTTCAGCCAGAGTGGTCTGCGGGCAGCTGAAACTAGGGCCATAGTTTCGGCGGCCAGCTTCAGCTGCATCTGGGAGGAATCAACTAAAAAGTCCATAGCCAGGTTGGCTGACTTGAAGGCTGCCAGGATGTCGTCTCTTGATACGCTCTGGTCCACATCCGTCTGGATTTGATTAAGCCTAGAGCGTAGATAGGTGGCTACCTCAGTGGCCGCAATGGAAGTAGATGCGGAGGCAGCGGCCGCCGCGTAACCCCTCCAAAGGGTGCACTCTGCCCTCCGGTCTAGAGGGTCCTGCAGGCTAGACCCATCGTCTGCAGGGACTAGAGTGCGCCGGGACAACTTGGCTATAGCCATGTCCACCTTGGGAACGGAACCCCACGATTCCACCAAGGGTTTAGCCATCGGGTACATGAGTCTGAATTTTCTGGTAAGCACTGGACCCTTCTCAGGCTTTTTCCACTCTGTGCGCATCACAGAGAGGAGGGTCTCATCCGCTCTAAAGACACGCTGTGTCCGACCGGCGGGATCGGAGGACTCCCCCATGTCAACATCCTGGTCCCCCGACCTGATGGACTTGAGTAACTTCTGCGTCTTTTCTGGAGGGAAAAAGCAAGAAGTAGATTCTTCTTCCTCAGAAGAAGAAGACCCCACTGAACAGGGGGTAGGTCTTTCGACCGGTGCGACCACCTCCATGGGAGTCTGAGAGGGACCTGGTAGCCTCTCATTAAGCAGCTGAACTACTCCCTTGATGGAATCATCCACGTATGTCTTGGTCCATTGGAACATCTCCTGCATCGTGGGTTCCGTGGATGCCGTGCGACAACTCTCACATCTGGAGTAAGGACAGCTGTCATCTAGGGGTGTGTTACATTCGTAACATGCCAAATGCTTCCTCTTGGCCCCAGCCTTCCGCTGATCCTGCTCCTTAGGGAAAGCCATAGTCTGTAATGGAAGAAACAAAACAGGTCATAACACCTACAATATCAGGAGGTGGAGAAAACCAGACCTTAAGGGGGCCCACCAGCACTAGAAGAAATAGAGCTGAAAGAAGAGGAAGTACAAAACCCAAGCAAAGCAATACTGCAGGAATATCACAAAGCACAGGAGAGCTCTGGAGCTAACTTGTGAAAGCAACGCAACCAGAGCACTGACTGATGGGCTCTGGGCGCTTAAAAGGAGGAAGCCCCGCCCAATGGGCGGGTTCCTGAAACGAGATCAGCACCACTCCCTTTTTTTTTTTTCTCTTGTAGAAAAACCAGAGCCTATACTGGCTCTACCTAAGATGATGAGAGAAGAGGGGAGGGGACGCCCCCCTCCCCGACGGTACCCCAGACCGAAATCGCCATGATCAGGCCTAAAATAAAGGCACTGAGATCCATAGAAAGCGAGCTAAGCTTAAGGAGGGAAAAAGAACCCCTAAGCAATCTTCAGCTCCCAGGGAGGGAGCGACACGCCAGTCCACCTGTCCAGAGGACAGAAAAAAACACGGTGGGCTGGGTGGTGATCTCCTCCCTTTCAGGGAGCTGAAGATCGTTTATTGGTTCTTGGGCTCATTAAAATTCCGCCGGTCCTACCAGTCCACAGGGGCAGTTAACCCCATCTGTGCTGCTGTTGAGGACGTAAGGGAACTAGATTTTAGTGTGACAGAGCTCACTCTTGCCATCTAGTGGCAGGACGCAAAAGTTCCATTTTAATTTAACTGAAAGCAAAGTACCACACAGATACCAAATATCCACTCTTATTAACTCCTTAAAATTTTCATTTTATCATTTTATTTTTTTTCCTCACCACTTTTTATTTTTCTATTCACAATTCTCTATGAGGGCTTGTTTTTTGCGGGCATCATTTATTACATACAATCTGTTGGGAAGGTCGAGGAAAATATCAGTGGATGGAATAAAAAAAATAAAAAGCAAAACTGCATCATCGTTTTACAGATTTAATTTTTATGGTGTTCCCTGTGCGACAAGTTACCTTTATTCTGCTGTTAAGTATGATTGATACATTGAAACCAAATTTATATAGTTTTTGCTACGGTTTAAAAAAATACCACAACCCTCCCCCAATCACTTTCAACATGCAATTCTTAGATTGCTTATACAATAGACTGCACTCAAATAGTATTGCAGTCTATGGCAAAAGTGCTATGCTCCTTTTAAGCCATCTTCTTCTAAATTAACTTTCAGATGACCTTGCATCTGATGCATTATATTTCCCTGATTGGAGTTATCACTAATCATGGACATTGCCGTTACATTCCTGATGTGTAAAATAGCAGGCACCCACTGGCTATAGCACTATTCCTTTTGGCAATAGTAGTACTCAGATTAGTAGGGGTCCTACTGCTGGGAACCCCACCAATGAGAACGGAGGCCCCTGTACCAGTGGAACGCCCCTGATAAGGGGGTGCTGAAGATAGCCGAGTACAGCACTCAGATAGGGGATAACTTTCTTTAACTGGAATACCCCTTTACCTTCTTAGGGTGGGTTCATATCACGTTTTATGGCTTTGTTTGAGATATACGTTAGAAAAAAAGGATACAAAAATACAGCACACCACGATCTTGTATCCTGCAGAGTCAGGTAGAAAAAAAACTATGCATTTTTTTTTTACAATGGAACTCTATGCTAAGCGGATGGCATCAGTTTGAGGCATATGTTAAATGGATGGGAAAAAAGTGATGTGATACCAGCCTAAAGGACTGGGCCAGTTTTCATTTTCTTTACTTTTTAGTTTTTTTTCAAGAGCTAACTTTTATACTATGTATCATAGTTTTTTTTTTTACCTTCCTTTGGATCAATACATAGGCTTACAGGTTACCGGTATCTTTTACCCAACATTACCAACTGTAATTATGTAATACCAGATAATGAAAAATGGACAGTCAATGGGACTAATGCACCCAAACCCCTAAAGTAACATACAGATACAGTATATAACAGTGGTGGCGAACTTATGGCACGGGTACCAGAGGCAGCACTCAGAGCCCTCTCTGTGGGGACCCATGCCCTGGAAAAAGTCTATGGTTTAACAATAGGCCTTAGACTTTTACATGTGATTCACTGGATGTAATTGTTTTGTAAAATACACTCATTGACAAAAAAAAAAAAATACAAATAACACACCCAGATAAAAATATAGGATTGTTGCAAAACCTGGCATTCATTTATGTCTCAGGCAGATATGTTAAAAATGATTACAGGTGTTGTCTGAAAACCTTACCTAGCTTGCTCCATGCGGCGCTGCAGATTCAGGACTCCCTGCACTCTGCATCCCATCTTCCAGGTCCCGCTGTGTACTGTGACCTGATGGCGCACATTGTCAGGTCATAGTGCACGTCTATGTCAACTGCGTCCTGACGCAGCACGAATCAGGACACAGAGCGGGGCCCAGAGGAAGCAGGGCCCAAAAAATACGGTATGCTCTGGCAGGGGGTCAGGGAGCCAGGGTCCATATGAAATGTTGTCCACCCCTGCTCTATGACATACTTGAAGACATTTTGTCCTGTTGACAGACTTTGAGAGTGGGTGCATTATTTGACTGAGAGAAGCAAGATAGTCTTTTCAATGAACTGCCCACTATCTAGGCTGTTCTGACTTAGCTGCAAGGAGGTGTTGGGAGCAGTGGTTACTTGAGGACACCCACACATGGCAAACAGGCTCCAGATACCCCAGATAAGAATATCAGTAAGGAGAATCATTTGATCTGCCAACAAACACGAGTGGCTCCCACAGTTTCATTATCAACCATCCAGAAACAGAGGGCACTTGCATTACACATTCATGTCTCTGCTTGGACCTTTTCCAGGTGTCATAGTGCTAGTCACGTGTCCTGCCATTGAAAGCTAGCCACCGTCGCCTTTGTTTGCAGTGGTGTCGTGAATGAGTAACTTAGACTCAGTGGCGGATCCAGGGGGTGCAACGGGGCAATTGCCCCCCCCCCTCGAGCTGCTCAGAGGTGGGAGCGGCGGCGGCAGGGCACAGGGAGAGGAGCGCTTCCATTGTGGAAGCGCTCATCTCCATAGTCATCTGTATCGCCGTCCTCAGGACAGCGATACAGAAGGCTGTGCAGAGGAGCAGGGGAGAGGTGTGTCCCTTCCCTGTTCCTCTGATAGGCTGCCGGCCTAGTGCCAGCAGCCTATCAGAGGCCGGCGCAGGCGGCGCGATGACGTCATCGCGCCGCCTGAGCCGTACAGCGAGGGACACAGGCCGGAAGAGGCCTGCGTCGCATAGCTGCCAAGGAGGTAAGTATAAGTGTTTATTTTTTTTATATATACAATACTTTTACTGGCACATTGGGGCGGGGGCTGTTATTACTGGCACATAATGGGGGGGCTGTTATTACTGGCACATAATGGGGGGGCTGTTATTACTGGCACATAATGGGGGGGCTGTTATTACTGGCACATAATGGGGGGGGGCTGTTATTACTGGCACATAATGGGGGGGCTGTTATTACTGGCACATAATGGGGGGGGGGCTGTTATTACTGGCACATAATGGGGGGCTGTTATTACTGGCACATAATGGGGGGCAGTCAATACTGGAATATAAATCACAGAAAAAATGCACCAAACGGATATGCCACTGACTATACTGGCTAGTCATAAATGCAGATATTAAAAGCTGAGACTTTCGCCAATATATTCCTGTCAGGAAAATATCGGAGCCCTTCATGCACCACGTCACGGTCACTCAGCATGGCAAAGGGTCCTACCACTACGCTAACTATGGTGTGAACAAGGTCTGAAGGTGATGTAATCCAGCTCACAGCCAGGCTTCCACACAAACGCCTAGCAGGACAACTAGTGCAATGTGAACAAAGCCAGACTGCAAGTCACACCCATATCAGACCCTGTAATGGAGGTCACCAGGTGCAAAAGAGTGTTTGAATGCCAGGTAAAGGCAAATACACTACATATAAAACAAGACAAAAACACAGACATATAGTGGCAATACTGGAGGAGCGGCTCAACCCCTAACACTGTAGCGTGTTTTTCATTGGGGGAGCAGCCCCACCGCATGTGGACCGCAGCAAACGACGATCCCCAGCAAAAAATGCATACGGTGGAGGATGTCGGCGCGGTCCACATGCACCACAAGAGCATCCTACACAAAACGGAGCATTGTGCGGATGTAAATACAATCATATAAATCACAGAAAAAATGCACCAAACGGATATGCCACTGACTATACTGGCTAGTCATGAATGCAGATATTAAAAGCTGAGACTTTCGCCAATATATTCCTGTCAGGAAAATATCGGAGCCCTTCATGCACCACGTCACGGTCACTCAGCATGGCAAAGGGTCCTACCACTCAATACTGGCACATAATGAAGGGGGGCTGTTATTACTGGCACATAATGGGGGGCTGTTATTACTGGCACATAATGGGGGGGCTGTTATTACTGGCACATAATTGGGGGGCTGTTATTACTGACACATAATGGGGGGGCTGTTATTACTGGCACATAATGGGGGGCTGTTATTACTGGCACATAATGGGGGGGCTGTTATTACTGGCACATAATGGGGGGGCTGTTATTACTGGCACATAATGGGGGGCTGTTATTACTGGCACATAATGGGGGGGGGCAGTTAATACTGGCGCATAATGAAGGGGGGCTGTTATTACTGCCACATAATGGGGGGCTGTTATTACTGGCACATAATGTGGGGGCTGTTATTACTGGCACATAATGGGGGGGCTGTTATTACTGGCACATAATGGGGGGCTGTTATTACTGGCACATGATTGGGGGGGCTGTTATTACTGCCACATGATTGGGGGGAGTGCTTTTATTACTGGCACATGATTGGGGGGGGGGGGGGGGGGGCTTTTATTACTGGCACTATAGGGGCATCTACTGAGGCCACAAAGAAGGGGTATTTTATATGGGGGGCTCTGTACAGTAGAATTTTATACTGGGACACATTATGGTGGGTACTATGGGGGGCACTAAGAAGGGGTATTTTATACTTGCAGATTATGGGGGACACTGAGAGCATCTACTGGGGCATTTTATACTGGTACATTATGGGGGGCACTAGGAGGAAGGGGGTAGAGGAGCACTATGGAGGCATTTACTGGGGGCATTATATTGGGGTATTTTATACTGTTACATTATGGGGGCACTATGGGGACATTAGCTCAACTGGGGGCATTACAAGGGGGTATTTTTTGCACTGTCACATTATAAGGAGAATTATTTCTACTGGGGGGGGCTTTATTACTCCCCCATGGTCTGAGCCCCCTAGTAGCAGCACCAGCCTCTCCCTGCTCTGCTATCGCTCTGCCCCTTCTCCAAATCCTTATTATGAAATCTTTCTTATTAGGATAAAACACAACAGCTCCACCGAGCCCCCCAGCCAAGTGTTGAAGTGGTGTCCGAGATCCCCAAGGGCCAAGCCAAGTAATTGTAAGTTTTCATGTGAAATATGTTTGTTATACACATATAGCATACACTGTGCCACACAATATACAGTATACCTCTACACTGTGCCACACAATATACAGTATACCTCTACACTGTGCCACACAATATACAGTATACCTCTACACTGTGCCATACAATATACAGTATACCTCTACACTGTGCCACACAATATACAGTATACCTCTACACTGTGCCACACAATATACAGTTTACCTCTACACTGTGCCACACAATATACAGTATACCTCTACACTGTGCCACACAATATACAGTATACCTCTACACTGTGCCACACAATGTACAGTATACCTCTATACTGTGCCACACAATATACAGTATACCTCTACACTGTGCCACACAATATACAGTATACCTCTACACTGTGCCACACAATATACAGTTTACCTCTACACTGTGCCACACAATATACAGTTTACCTCTACACTGTGCCACACAATATACAGTATACCTCTACACTGTGCCACACAATATACAGTTTACCTCTACACTGTGCCACACAATATACAGTATACCTCTACACTGTGCCACACAATATACAGTTTACCTCTACACTGTGCCACACAATATACAGTATACCTCTACACTGTGCCACACAATATACAGTATACCTCTACACTGTGCCACACAATGTACAGTATACCTCTATACTGTGCCACACAATATACAGTATACCTCTACACTGTGCCACACAATATACAGTATACCTCTACACTGTGCCACACAATATACAGTTTACCTCTACACTGTGCCACACAATATACAGTATACCTCTACACTGTGCCACACAATATACAGTATACCTCTACACTGTGCCACACAATGTACAGTATACCTCTATACTGTGCCACACAATATACAGTATACCTCTACACTGTGCCACAAAATGTACAGTATACCTCTACACTGTGTAGTCTGTTCTATAAGCACCATTGTTTTGTGGCGGCGGACAGAAAATAATCTGGAAGTGCCCCTCCCGAGACCAGCCTCTGGATCCGCCACTGCTTGGACTGCTACAAACTGGAACTGTATATTCTTTAGTGATTAATCCAGGTTCTCTCTGGGATCCGACAACAGTTCAGGTAGGAATATGAAGGCCTAATGGTGAGTTCCAGTGGTGTAGCTCTAGGGAAAGCTGGGGAAGCGGCTGCTTTGGGGCCCAGACTCAGAAGCGGCATCCAGGATGAGGACTAAAAGATTGTATTGTCAGGGCGCCCTCAACAGTAATATATAGTGTCTATATGCAGTATCCCAGGGGGTCAGTAGAGCAGCTTTAGGTAAGCGGGGAATCGTAGTGCAGGGCAACCCACTAACCTGGGATTCACTGTCGTCTTCAATCCGGGTCAATACTGGAACAGGCAGTTAATAAACGTCGTGACGCCAGTGTCAATTGAACGGTGACACACCGTGTAGTGATAGGTGGAATAATGGAGCAGTCCAGATATTCATATAACAGGTCAACTTTACTGGATGAAGTTATAGTAGGATGAACCGCCAGTGAATACAGTTCCAGAGTTATTCCACAGTTTACCATACAGTTAACAGTAGTGGTTCAGGCTTTTACTTACAAAAAGACTAACTTCAAGACAGACCTCCTAGGATCAGGGATTCCCTCTTATGCTACTTGCAGCAATACCCTCAAGGTCCAGACACCTAAATCCTGGTGATAACCCTTGAGCAAGGACTTGGTAGAGGTCTTCTTCCCTCCTGATGGCAGGCTCTATCTTTGGAGTACCTCAGGTATAATTAACCTGGAGAACTGGGTGGGAATGACCTTCCACACCAGTAGTGCAATCTCTGCACTCTTGACGGAGCCCTGAATCTCTCAGAACTGACTCTAGAAACTTCTAACTCCCTTCCTAGGCTAGGCCCTAGCCTATTTATACTGAACTGGGGGCTCCCTCTGCTGGCTGGAATAAGGATTGCCTGCAACAGGCCTAACTCTCTTAAAGGGAGATACACGTTATGATATAGCAGTGTCGGGTAACCTACCCGTATGCTGCATATATATATAGTGAAAATGTAGGAGATGGACAAAGCAGCTATTGGGCCTTGTCTGAGAGAGCGATCTTGACTAGCCACTGGAGTGGGGGTTGCACAGGAGGAGGGGGTTGGGGGAAGGGTGAGCATTCAAAAATGTGCTGTGGGGGCCAGTCATTTCTAGCTACTCCACTAGTGAGTGCTTCAATCCCGCCCTTGTTGTGGAGCAATATACTCCCCCACAACTGCTGGTGTGATAATCTGGGTAGCTATCGCTTACGGCAGTCAGTCACCCCTAGTAGTGATACAAGGGGCACAACAAACAGCCAAGCAATGTTACGGATCCACTTATTAAAGAGCAAGACGGATCATTGGTAATATGGAACCACTGTGCCAAGTAATTGGTTTGAGTTGGGCCAAACCCTAAGTTTGATGCTTGCACATTTGAATGAAATAAAATACATATTTATCAAGCAAGAAATGTCTAGACCTCTTTGCGGCTGATCGTTCAGAATAACTCCAATACTTTTGGTGTGCTCTCATAAGCTGTTAATGTTTTGAAGGATCCCCCCTGAAGACAAGCACCCAACAAAAGCCCTTATATGAGTGCTGTGGCCACAATAGTTCTACAGTTGGGCCAAAGCCACATGTCGTTATTCTGGCGCCTCCCCGGTATTCACCCTTTAACCCCTATACAGGGACCAGACTGAACCTCCTAGGATGGTCCCGGTATACTTGGCAGCTGACCCTCAGACTCAGGAACACAGAACAGATCACAGCACTCTGGAACACCACAACAGGCAGACTAAAACAAGAGCAGAAAAACACCAGACTGGAAGATAGAACATGAACAGAACTATACTGTGACCAAACAGACAGGGAAACACAGACAGACCAAGGCAGGAACACAGGCAGGAACAGGTCAGACATGACAATGGACACAGGTCAGACATATAAACTGGACAGAGAACAGCAACAGAAGAAGATACAGGAACCATTGCTGGGAACTATTGCTATTGCTCCGCCAAGGGGCAGGATACACAGACAGAACATCTAGCTGAGCTCCTTAGCCCACAGCACCCACAGGTCCACACAAACAGAAAGAGGAATAAACTTCTAAATGGAACACAGAACACACAGCAAGCAAGGACAACAGGGTCCTCGAGCCTCTTTTCAATTGTACTGTTTCACTTTGACCCTTTCGCTGTAATAATGTAATCATAATGTCATCATTACATGCACATGATTCCAAAAACTCCTTCTTGGTGCGTTATTTTTTTGTTCACTGAGTGTCCTTGTGTCAAGTCTATGAAAAGGGGTCAAACTCTTAAAGGGGTTTTCTCATCTCAGACAATGGGGGCATATTGCTAGGATATGCCCCCATTGTCTTATAGGTGCGGGTCCCACCGCTGGGACCCGCACCCATATCGAGACCGGAGCCCCAAAAGTGAAGGAGGGCACACTGCACATACGCAGCCGCCCTTCATTTATTTCTATGGGGCCGCCGAAAATTTGCTGGCTTAGCTATTGCTGTCTGCCCCATAGAAATAAATGGGAGCATGGGCCGTGCATGCGCGGCACGCTCCCATTAACTTCTCTGGGAGAGGCGGGGATTAGCACTTGGTCGTGGATGGACCCCGGGAAATCTGGGGTCCTCCAGCCACAGCACTCTCCGCTCCGTTCTCGATATAGGTGCAGGTCCCATCGGTGGGACCCGCACCTATCAGACAATGGGGGCATATCCTAACGATATGCCTCCATTGTCTAAGATGGGAATACCCCTTTAAATACATAAATAAAGTCAGGAGAGGCAGAATAAAGAACTACATTCTACTACTTTCTCTCCTTGCTGCAGGAGATAGGCTCAATTGTGGTTGAACACGGCTTTACTTGGCATAAACTTTCATCAGGAAACATTCTTCCAACACTTTCTTGGTTATCAGCAGCTTTTGGCATGAAAATGGCAGGCAAACACATTCAGCTCTGCTATATCTGTACTCTTCAGCTCTGCTATGCTAGGTGGATTAAATAGGAACGTTTTCTCTTCTGCTGTAAGCTGCAACTTAACTTTCTGTAGACTGACTCTGGCTTTATCTTGTTCTGTATCTTTCTCTTTATCTTTATCCAGGGAATCTTTCCTCCTGGCTCTGAAGCTAATTACTCTTTTCCTTTGGCCTAGCAGAGCAGACAGTGCTCTGCTGGCTAGCATGCAGCCATCCCCTTGCAGGGGCTGCTGCAGACACAACCTCTCCCCAAGATGGGATAGGTTAGACTGCCTTTCACTAACTCTGAACTCCTCCCTCTCTAGAGAGGGCTGGAATGGATTAGAAGGGTCCACTCTAGGGAAACTAACTCAGCCAAGATTGCTGCCATTTGCTGGTAGACCAGGCACATTGCACTGTAACAGTCATTTATAAGGAAGCAGATAAACACATTTTGCAGGATGTGGCAACAAGTATGCAGGATGACACGAAGTACACCATTAAGGATAGTGATGGGGCAAAAAGAGTGGTAATGCCCCCTTGCGGGGTGTTACAAACCCATCTTATTTCCATCTCCTGTGGCGGGGAAAAAGAGCACTCTATGTACGCACTTCTCTCTCCTTGTTCTAGCCATCGGTGGGGCTCTCAGCAGTTGGACCCCAACCATCAAAATCTATGATATGAAGCTATGACATAAATAATTTTTTTATTTTTTTATTACAGGAACACTTTAGAAATATACTTTCAACCGTTAGATCCATAACACAAACCTAATTGAACACCTTATATTAGAATAATACCAACAAGCACATTAACATTTGAAGCTTACTTGATTTACAGCGCATAGAGGATACTGCCTAGTGGTTGTTTGGTAAAGGGTGGCTTAGCTATATTCCCTCACTTAACAGTTCACTATGCTGTCTTTATCCTCTCGAGGCTTCACTTGAGGCAATTTGGTGATGGAGAATCTTCTGTAGGAGCAGGAGCACTGCAGTCTGCATCCTCTCTACTCGCTCTCTAGACGGGAACTCTGGAAGGAAGCAGGACCAGCCCACTCCTACCAAGAGAGGAGGAATAAGATTGTTTACCCTGTTCCTGCCATCCTTTGCCATTTCTTCCTTGGTGGTTGAATGGCCTGGAAACAAAACAGTAAAATGCACAACATAACAACACAATTTGTAGTACCCCCATCTCTAGGGTACTACACAGAGGCTGGGATCTTTAGCTCTGTCATGACCAGCAGAGCTACACCGGTCACTTGACCATGTGTGACGACTCAGCATTCAATCTCATACAATCCTAGATGTGATATCGCACTGAGGGGTTCCCCAGTTATTGCAGCCAATCAAAACTCCAATTAAGACGGTATAATAATGAGTGCTTATATACAAAAGGCAACTTTTAGCTTAAAGGGGTTGTCTGGCCTTGGAGCCGACAACCTCTATGTTACAGACCAGTGCCCCTGAACCTAAAGAAGACTCACCTGTCAGCAGTCCCACTGCTGTTCCATTCCCCGCTGCGACATAAAGTTCAAGCCTATGTGACAGCTGAGGCCTGTGATTGGCCATAGCACTCACAAGACCCAACCATTTTCTAGTCCTTTGCGGACTGAAAGTGCCTGGGAATGGAGCTGTGGCTTCAGCACCAGGCAACCCCATTAAACATGATTTTAAGGGTCCATTCACATGAACGTGTGTCTGCCGTGTCCATTTTGCAGACTGCCTTTTGCAGATCTGTGAGTTCATACTTCTGTTTTTATTCTATTGTACATCCGCATCTGTTCCATATGTCCACAAAAAACGTTTGCTTTCTCTCTGTATGTAATCCATTTTTTACAGTCCACAAAAAAATGGAAGGAGGAAATTGTCACAGTTTCCTTGGTTACACATATAGGAAGGTCACGTAATCTCTCAGTTTCCATTTTCTTGTGCTTTTTTTTGTAGTAGACAGCTTTGTTTAGACTCCTGTGCTTAGCTGGCATTAGTTTCTGGCAGTTTCTTTGCGACCATCATGCCAAAAGACTTTGTTAATGAGGTACCCTTCGCTGGCTCATTTCTCAGCGATTTGGACGGCAGTCACCTATGCTGGACGAAGAACCAGGGAGGAGGCAGTGGGTTCATCCCATTGTCTCCCAGCGGATCAGGAGGGGCCACTCTCACACTTTGTACACTTATCTGCGGCAGCACCCTGATAAATTCCAGAGCTACTGTCATATGTTGGTGTATAATTTTGATCATCTGTTCGCGTCTCTACGTCAGCCATGGCCTATGAAGCTCTGCTCTGTCTGGGCAGTCTGCACAGTTTGCAAATGGCTCAGAGGGTGGGGCCTTGAATTTCACAGCAACAGATCTGCAAAAAATGCATATTTTGTGGACTAATTGTCTTGAATGGGGCCACTGACCAATTTTTGCAGCCAAAAATAGGACATTTTAAATTTTTTGGTGGCATGGAAATGCAAACATAAGGATGAGGACAGCATACGCTGTGATGTTCGCATTTTTTTCAGCCTGTTACAAAGCGGAAGTGGATCCCATTGAAACGAATGGGTTTGCATCCAATCCAGAAACAATGCGGATCGGATGTGGAACGGATGCGGAAATAAATTACGATTGTATAAATGGACCCTTATTCAAAGTCTATATTCAATACCTGTGGCTTCAATGTTCCTAACCTATACATTCTATATGATTCCCTTTGATTAATCTGTACAACTGGATCCTTCACTTAGTTTCATCCACCTCATTCCCTTGAAATTCAAGAGTGCATTCATTAACTTTATTTTTTTAAATGGGCTGAAACAGTTTCAAGGCCAATAGTGATGTTAGATATACTGACCCTTGTTTTTAATTCTCAAAGCATCCTCTCAACATATTAAAGCCTAAAAGGGCACTGTAGGAGATAAATCCCTCTTGATCTTCACAGGACATACTCCAATTAATTTAATGAATATATGCAATTGTTGCACATATGCTGAAAGTATGGTCAATAATTCCAATGTGCGAAGGGAGCAGGCTGGGTGAAACCAGAAGTGCTTTTATTGAAATATTTTCTGCAATGACAAGCATGACCTTCAGTTGGGTAGTCAGAAGAGCAACTGCATATTCTGTCTATACATATTAATACACATCTATCTATTTAATAATAACATTCTCATATACAGGTATAACGTCCTTATATAAAATAATAAACGATTAACCATGTGCAGATCAATTATTACTCAATCTGCATCACAGTAGGCAAATAGTGCAGTAAAATATCCGTCACCTGGATTTAACTAAGCAAATAGCTATGAGCCTCCTATTGGATAATTACTGCATGGGCGATTATCTTTCAGCTGGCAATAAGTTATTTAACCCAAACTGGTGCAATGAGTTGCTTCTCATTTCTTAAACAACCATGTCGAAAGACACATCTCGTGGTCGTGGAAAAGATGTTAGTCTGTTTGAGAAGGGTATTATCATTGGCATGCATTAAGCAGAGAAAACATTTAAGAGATTGCATAAACTACTAAAATTGGGTTAAGAACTGTCCAACGCATTATTAAAAACTGGAAGGATAGTGAGGACCCATCGTATTCGAGGAAGAAATGAGGCGGGAAAAAAATCCTGAATGATTGTGATCGGCAATCACTTAAACGTTTGGTGAAATCAAATCGAAGAAAAACAACAGTAGAACTCAGGGCTATGTTTAATAGTGAAAGTAAGAGCATTTCCACACGCACAATGCGAAGGGAACTCAAGGGATTTGTCACGGAACCATGAACCAGACGTACAACAAGGGATAAGTGAAAATAAGAAGGCTTTATTGAAAATAAAGCTGTAAAGCAAAAGTCCAAACGGATGGCGAAACCGAAGCAGAGTCTTTGCGAAGCCAGAGGTCAGGAACCAGAAGGGTAGTCAGACGAAGCCAGGATCAGGAACCAGCAGGGTAGTCAGACGAAGCCAGGATCAGGAACCAGCAGGGTAGTCGGACGAAACCAGGATCAGGAACCAGCAGGGTAGTCGGACGAAACCAGGATCAGGAACCAGAAGCAGCAGCAGTCTAGAAGCATGTGAACACAGGAGGACCAAGCAAGGAACTGAAGCCACAGACCTCCTATATATATATGAGCTAGGCATCCAGCTCCTCCCAGTGGGAAGGAGGAGCCGCAGGGTGGGAGGCTACAAGAAACCCAGAAACCAAGATGGCCGCCAGCACATGTCAAACGAAGGAGAACAGCAAGAAGGTAAGACCATGACAGTACCTCCCCCTCAAGGGCCCCTCCTCCGCGGAGTAAAGAACGGTTTCTGAGGGAAGCGTGCGTGGAAGGCTCGGAGCAAGGCAGGAGCATGGACATCTGCGGAGGGAACCCAGGAACGCTCCTCTGGACCATAACCACGCCAATGGACCAAAAACTGCACCCGACCGCGGACCAGGCGTGAGTCCAGGATATTGCTCACCTCATACTCCTCACGATTACCCACTTGGACCGGACGAGGCCGAGGAACCGAGGAAGTGAAACGATTACACACCAGTGGCTTCAACAGGGAGACATGAAACACGTTGGAGATCCGCATGCCAGGAGGAAGCGCAAGGGCATAGGCTACCGGGTTTACCCTGCGAAGCACTCGGAAGGGACCAACAAAGCGAGGCGCCAGCTTGGGAGTGGGCACTCGAAGGTTGAGGTTGCGGGTGGACAACCATACACGGTCTCCGACCTGGTAGGAAGGAGCAGGCGCTCGTCTGCGATCAGCCTGGAGTCTCTGGCGCTGCGCAGAGACCTCAAGGGACTTCTGGATCAGTACCCAAGAAGCACGTAGGACGGAAAGGTGATCCTCCACAGCCGGAATATCCTGGGGAGAGAATACCTCCGGTAACACGGCAGGTTGGAACCCATAATTGGCCATGAAGGGAGACGTCCCAGAGGAAGAGTTCACAGCCGTGTTCCTGGCAAACTCAGCCCAAGGCAGGAGGTCAACCCAATTGTCTTGGTGATCGGAGACATAGCAACGAAGGAATTGCTCCAAGGCCTGATTGGATCGTTCTGCGGCCCCATTGGACTGAGGGTGGTAGGCCGAGGAGAAGGAGAGATGAATCCCCAACTGGGAGCAAAAGGCGCGCCAGAACCTGGACACAAACTGACTCCCCCGATCCGACACAATCTCCTTGGGCAAACCGTGCAACCGGAAGACCTCCCTGGCAAAAATCGTGGCCAACTCTTGTGCAGAGGGTAACTTCTTGAGAGGAACACAGTGGCACATTTTGGAAAACCGATCCACAATCATGAGAATGACCGTATGGCCTCGGGATGCAGGGAGGTCCACAATGAAATCCATCCCCAGGTGTGACCATGGGCGCTCCCCGGTGGCTATGGGTTGCAGAAGGCCCAACGGAAGGTGCCGAGGGGACTTACTCTGGGCACAAACGGAGCATGCCGCTACATATGCGGCGATGTCGGAACGTAGGGAAGGCCACCAGAACAGACGTGAAACAGCCCAGGACAGCTGATTCTTTCCAGGATGCCCCGCGGTCTTGGAGTTATGGTAGGTTCGCAACAACCGAGTGCGCAACTTCTCAGGCACAAAACATCTGCCGTTGGGTCTCCCAGAGGGAGCACCAGATTGAGCCGCCAAAATCTGCTCACCCAGGGGAGAGGTCAGGCTGGTGCGAATGGCGGCCAAGATCTGATTCGGAGGTATGACCGAAGTCGGAATCGACTCCTCCCTGGACAGCTCGGAGTACTGCCGTGATAAGGCATCCGCCCTGATGTTCTTGGAACCGGGTAGGTAGGAGACCACGTAATTAAAACGTGACAAGAACAGAGCCCATCTGGCCTGACGTGGTGTCAATCTCTTGGCCTCAGAAAGGTAGGTCAGATTCTTGTGGTCCGTCAGGATGAGGACCGGAACCACCGAACCCTCGAGCAAGTGCCTCCATTCTTTAAGGGCCTGCACGATGGCCAATAACTCCCTGTCACCAATCTGATAGTTGCACTCCGTGGAAGACAGTTTCCGGGAGTAAAACCCACAAGGAAGCAGAGGACCCTCTGGTGTTCTACGCTGAGACAGAAGGGCGCCTACTCCCGTCTCAGACGCGTCCACCTCGAGGACAAAGGGCAACCCAGGGTTGGGATGCGACAGAATCGGAGCCGACACAAAGGCGGACTTTAGAGCCTCAAAAGCTCGGATGGCCTCGAGCGGCCAGACCTGGGAATTACTGCCCTTCCTGGTCAGATCCGTGAGAGGCTTGGCTAGCATGGAAAAGTCCCTGATGAACTTCCGATAATAATTGGCGAAGCCCAAAAAGCGCTGCAGGGAACGAAGACCACTGGGCTGGGGCCACTGTAAGACAGCCGAAACCTTCTCAGGATCCATGGAGAACCCCTCAGCGGAAATGATGTAACCTAAGAAGGTTACCTGGGATCGGTGAAATTCGCATTTCTCAAGCTTACCGAACAGCTTGTTCTCTCGTAACCGTTGCAACACTCGTCTGACATCCAGAATGTGGGCCTCCATGGATTCAGAATATACCAAGATGTCATCCAAATAGACCACCACACACTGCTGCAACAGGTCACGGAAAACATCGTTGATGAATTCCTGAAAGACTGCGGGCGCATTGCACAACCCAAAGGGCATAACCAAGGATTCATAATGACCGGTCCTGGTGTTAAACGCGGTCTTCCACTCATCGCCTGCCTTGATCCTTACCAGGTTATATGCCGCCCTCAGGTCGAGTTTGGTAAAGACCGTGGCCCCTTTAAGGCGATCGAACAGCTCGGAAATCAAGGGTATCGGGTAAGCGTTCTTGATCGTGATGCGATTGAGGCCCCTGTAATCGATGCAAGGCCTCAACTCACCGCCCTTCTTTTTCACAAAGAAAAATCCAGCCCCTGCCGGGGACGAGGATTTGCGAATGTGTCCGCGTGAAAGCGCCTCCCTCACGTACTCCTCCATGGCCTCATTCTCCGCTACCGACAGTGGATAGACTTTGCCACGAGGAGGAACGGCACCAGATTGTAACTCTATGGCACAATCGTATGGGCGGTGCGGAGGTAGGGCAACCGCGTGCACCTTATCGAATACATCCCGGTACTCCTCGTATTCAGGAGGCAACAGAGAGTCTGAGGAAGTACACAGCAACTTGACAGACCCATGGATGCAACTAGCCCCACACTGCGGTGACCACGAGAGGATCTCGGCCGATCTCCAATCGAAAGTCGGATTATGCTTCCGGAGCCAGGGGTACCCCAAGACCACCGAGTAGTGTGGAGACGAAATAACCTGGAGGCAGACCGACTCTCTGTGAACGGCACCAATGGCTATCCCCACTGGAAGGGTCTCATGAGTCACGTGTGGCGGCAGAAGGGGTCTGCCGTCTATCGCCTCAAGAGCCAGTGGGGAACCTCGAGCCTGCAGAGGAATGGAATTGGCGGCAGCGAACACATTATCAATGAACAAACCACCAGCACCAGAGTCCACCAACGCCTGGGTCGTCACCGAGCCCCCGACCCAGGAGAGGACAACAGTGATCAGTGGTTTGTCAACACGGGAAACCGGGGACGAGGAGACTCCACCCAAGATCTGCCCCCGACAGGATCTCAGGTGCGAGCGTTTCCCGGACGGTTCGGACATACCAACCGAAAATGCCCACCGAGACCACAGTACATGCATCGGCCCTCGCGTCTCCGGAGTACCCTCTCCCCCTCGGACAGGCGAGCAAACCCCAGCTGCATGGGTTCACCCCCAGACAAGTCATCCCCAGGAGGCGTGGGAGGAGAGGGAGGCACGGGTGGGACAGCAAACGTAGGTGCCAATCTGTTAGAAAACCTCCGCAGGCTCTCCTTAAAGGAAGGTCTCTCCCTGAGTCTGGTGTCAATCAAAATCAGGAAAGAAATAAGAGACTCGAGCTCCACTGGTAGGTCCTTAGCTGCAACCTCATCCTTCAAGGCATCCGAGAGACCATGAGAGAAAGCAGCGACCAGAGCCTCATTATTCCAGCCCACCTCTGCTGCCAGGGTACGAAACTCAATGGCGTATTCAGCTACGGATCGTGAACCCTGTCTGATGGACATAAGGAGCTTCGCAGCAGAGGCAGCACGAGCCGGCACATCGAATACCTTCCGAAGAGAAGCAACAAAACCGGAAAACTCGGCAACCACCGGATTGTTGTTCTCCCATAAAGGGCTGGCCCAGGCCAAGGCCTTGTCCGAGAGCAGCGAGATCAAGAAGCCCACCTTTGATCTCTCAGTGGGAAAGGCATGTGGCAGCAACTCGAAATAAATGCCCACCTGGTTAAGGAAACCTCGGCACTGAGTTGGCTCTCCCCCAAAGCGCTGTGGAAGAGGGGCAGAACCGGTCATACCCCGAAACACCGCAGGTGCAACAACAGGTGTCGGGGTAGACTCTGGCGCAACAACCGGAGCGGCAGTAGGAGCGGGCCCAGGAGCGACAACCGACCCATCGGCAACGGGAGCGAAATGAGCCGTGCGTTCAAGCAGGGTTTGCAACGCCACAGCGAACCGACCCAACAGGTGATCCTGCTGATCAAGTCTGGCAACCAGCGTGGGTAGCGAGGATGGCCCTGTACCGTCAGAATTCATGGCTTGGTCCTAATGTCACGGAACCATGAACCAGACGTACAACAAGGGATAAGTGAAAATAAGAAGGCTTTATTGAAAATAAAGCTGTAAAGCAAAAGTCCAAACGGATGGCGAAACCGAAGCAGAGTCTTTGCGAAGCCAGAGGTCAGGAACCAGAAGGGTAGTCAGACGAAACCAGGATCAGGAACCAGCAGGGTAGTCGGACGAAACCAGGATCAGGAACCAGAAGCAGCAGCAGTCTAGAAGCATGTGAACACAGGAGGACCAAGCAAGGAACTGAAGCCACAGACCTCCTATATATATGAGCTAGGCATCCAGCTCCTCCCAGTGGGAAGGAGGAGCCGCAGGGTGGGAGGCTACAAGAAACCCAGAAACCAAGATGGCCGCCAGCACATGTCAAACGAAGGAGAACAGCAAGAAGGTAAGACCATGACAGGATTGGGACTGAACAGCTGTGTAGCCCTAAGAAAACTACTAATCAGTGAGGCAAACCAGAAAAAGGTTTCATTTTGCTAGGGAGCATAACGATTGGACTCTGGAGCAATGGAAGAAGGTCATGTGGTCTGATGAGTCAAGATTTACCCTGTTCCAGAGTGATGGGCGCATCAGGGTAAGTAGAGAGGCAGATGAAGTGATGCACCAATCATGCCCAGTGCCTACTGTACAAGCCTGTGGGAGCAGTGCTATGATTTGGGGTTGCTACAGTTGGTCAGGTCTAGCTTCAGCAACAGTATGTGCTCCAAGAATGAGGTCAGCTGACTACCTGAACATACTGAATGACCAGGTTATTCCATCAATGAATTTTATCTTCCCTGATGGCACGGGCATATTCCAAGATGACAATGCCAGTATTCATCGGGTTTAAATTGTGAAAGATTGGTTCAGGGAGCATGAGACATCATTTTCATACATGGATTGGCCACCACAGAGTCCAGACCTTAACCCCATTGAGAATCTTTGGGATGTGCTGGAGAAGGCTTTGCGTAGCAGTCAGACTCTACCATCATCAATGCAAGATCTTAGTGAAAAATGAATGCAACACTGGATGGAAATAAATCTTGTGACATTGCAGAAGCTTATCGAAACAATGCCACAGCGAATGCGTGCCATAATCAAAGCTAAAGGCGGCCCAATGAAATATTAGTGTGTGACCTTTATTTTTTGGACAGGCAGTGTATATTAACATAAGATCCTTTAACAATCACATTCACAATACACTGGCACCATGTAACACGTCAGTGTAATCCACTAACATTTGTGCAGTGTGTTATTTACTCACACAGCATCACCAGCAGCCTTTTCTGATTACAGGGATGTGAATTAAATGTTGCTGTTTATTGCCCTAAATATGTGTTCTCTTACCTGCAATGACAAGCATGACCTTCAGTCGGGTAGTTATAAGAGCAACTGCATATTCTGTCCGTCCAGGAACAAAAGGTCTGTCTTTTAGTTCCCCCTGCTATAAGCAGTGTTATATGAAAATGTGCTCGTCATTCAGGCTTTAAACACTCTGCTGCCATCTGCTGGTGATTTAATAGAAATGCCAGGAGTTTGACTTTTCTATTACCACAGCTATACTCCTGGATTTCTGAAGCTGGAAATGTAATACGTATAAGTTAATTTTTTACGGGGTACCTGGTTTTGACATACCTTACACTCTCCCCCACCAAAGAACCATTCTTATACTTTTAGTCCGTGCTGCCGCTGGAACTTTGCCCCCGCCACCATTATAGTCAATGGGGACTGAGCAGCAGTCCAGGGGCACACTTGAACTAGTGGCAGGACGGATCCGACAGGCTGTTCACCCGCCGGAACAGTGTGAAAGTACCCTAATACAAGTACTTGAGGAACCGTCCTCCCTGCGACATCTACTCCCAGTTACGTCACAGCTTCCCACCAGGTCCACAGCACTATGAAGCCTGGTGGAATATTGTTGCATAAAGCCAACTAGTAAGAAACCTATTTAACACAGGTTTGTGTATGTTATTGTGAAGACAAGAGTTGATGGAGAACTAGGGGACACCTTCTTACTTCTGTCCTTTTTTCTATTTTTAATAAGGTGGAATACCCATGGTATGTTACTAATACAGTACAGCATAACCACCTAATATTCTCTACTTTTTGTTGTTGTCGGACGACTTTCCCTTCTACCTAGTTTTATCACTTGAAGCTATTTTACCTGGAATGTCTGCAGTATGAGTGCAATAAAAAAAAAATTGTTAACCGCAGAACATAACATCTAACATTTTCAACATAAGTAGACATTAATAAACCATAGCATTATAGGCATGGATATGGTTACCAATTTTTAAGTCCTCAGCAAAACAGTCTGGACAGCTAGGGAAAACCGGTGGTGTATAAACACAGTCTATGACCTGTACTGCTACATTCCTGGCAACACTACTGGGTTGACCCAAAGTGTCATAAGTCTGAATTTTCGGCTGTCTCCTGTTCCTGCTGGGCTGTTATTCTGCGTAGCGGAAAGGCATCCGAAGCGTCCTTAAACTTGCCTTTGTCGCTGTCAACTGTCTCTGTTGGTTTTTCTGGTGAAGAGTTTTATTCTTCTGTGTTTCCTGATGAACATGTGTTCAGGTTGAATCACAGGCTCATCCTTGGTAGTTTCCACTGTAGCTTCCCCTGTAATTTCCTCTGTAACTTCCTCTGTATTTTCCTCTATAGCTTCCTCTATACTTTCCTCACTTGTTTCCAACTGGCCAGGGTAGAACTCTGCTGCTTCAGGATTCAGTTCTATGCCTTCCCTTCTCTGGGTTACAGGGATCAGGGCCAGACTGGCCATAGGGCAGACCGGGCATTTGCCCGGTGGGCCGGGCCGAACACAATCAGCCAGGCCGCCGTCTAAGTATATATATATTTTTTTATTAATGTGGCAGCAGCCGGGCAGGAGTGGAGATGAGCGCTTCCATTGTGGAAGCGCTCATCTCCATATTCATCTGTATCGCCATCCTCAGGACAGCGATACAGATGAATGGAGCAGGGGAGAGGCGTCTCCCTTGCCCATTCCTCTGATAGGCTACAGGCACTGTAGAGGCCGGTGCAGGCAGAGCGATGACGTCATTGCGCGCGCCGCCTGAGCCGTACAGCGCGGGACACAGGCCGGAAGAGGCCTGCATCGCATCGCTGACAGCAGCATGGAGGTAAGTATATGAGTTTATTGTTTTTATTATTTAATTTTATACTATACTGTGGCAAGAAGGGGGGTGGGGCCCTATATACTGGCACAATATAGGGGGGGGGGGTCGGCACTATGGAGAAGAGGGGAAGCACTATGGGGCCCTATATACTGGCACAATATGAGGGGGCACTATGGGGCCCTATATACTGGCACAATATGGGGGGGACACTATGCAGAAGAGGGGAAGCACTATGGGGCCCTATATACTGGCACAATATGGGGGGGTCGGCACTATGGAGAAGAGAGGAAGCACTATGGGGCCATATATACTGGCACAACGTGGGGGGGCACTATGGAGAAGAGGGGAAGCACTATGGGGCCCTATATACTGGCACAACATGGGGGGGGGGCACTATGGAGAAGAGGGGAAGCACTATGGGGCCCTATATACTGGCACAATATGGGGGGGACACTATGCAGAAGATGGGAAGCACTATGGGGCCCTATATACTGGCACAATATGGGGGGCACTATGGGGCCCTATATACTGACACAATATGGGGGGGACACTATGCAGAAGAGGGGAAGCACTATGGGGGCCCTATATACTGGCACATTATGGGGGGACACTATGGAGAAGAGGGGAAGGAGCACTATGGGGGCATCTACTGGGGGCCCTATATACTGGCACGCATTATAGGTGGGCACAATGGAGAAGTGGGGAACAAGAGCACTATGAGGGCATTATATAGGGGCATTTAATACTGGCACCCATTTTGATGCCACTATGGGGAAGGGAGGAAAGGAGCATTATGGGGGTATCTATGTGGGGCAGTCTATAGAGGCATTTTATAGTGCCACATTATGGAGGGGGGAGGAGCACTATGGGGGCATCTTCTGGGGGGACTATATAGGAGTATTTTATACTGGCACAAATTATAAGGTCACTATGGGCACCTAAGCTCAACAGGTGGCACTAAGTGTTTTTTGTAGTGGCACACAGTCCGGGTCATTGGAACACATGAAGGCACTCTGGGGACATTGGCTCTACTGGAGGCACTAAGAGGAGGTATTTCTTTTTTTACTGCCACACAACGGGGCATTTTTTGTACTGGTGCACATTATAAGGGGGGGGGGGGGGTTCTACTGTCACACATTATAAGGAGAATTATTACTATCGGGGCATTATGGTGGGCTTTATTACAACTGGGGGACTATGTGTAACGCACCTAGTTGATCAGTTAGGATCTCAACTGTGGAAGCAATGGACATGCACTATTATCCCACTGCCCTTGTTCTTGGCTGTGGGATTCGCAGTTACTCAGTATGTACCCCAGGCGTCTCTCTCAGTCTTGGGCGGAGAGTTTGGGGTAACAAAATCATTTACCGCTATCCATCTATTTAGTATTACTGCTGGAGAGGAAGTTCTCCCAGTATTACAGGAGTCACAAGTTAGTATAAGCTTGTGCACAGTTCAGAGTTAGTATCTAGTATGCAATAGGTTCAGGGTTAGTATATAGCATGTCCTCAGTTTAGTATATTGTATGCCATAGGTTCAGAGCATGTCCACAGTTTAGTATATAGTATGCAGTAGGTTCAGAACATGTCCACAGTTTAGTATATAGTATGCAGTAGGTTCAGAGTTAGTATAGCATGTCCACAGTTTAGTATATAGTATGCAGTAGGTTCAGAGTTAGTATAGCATGTCCACAGTTTAGTATATAGTATGCAGTAGGTTCAGAGCATGTCCACAGTTTAGTATATAGTATGCAGTAGGTTCAGAGTTAGTATGGGAGTATCGTCTCACACCAGTCAGGAACCACCCCACTCAGAGTTCCAGGACATTAATCAGAGCAGGTAACAGGCATATACTTGCGGTTAGTTGGTCCTGGCTAGGAAGCCAGCAGTGGGGAAGCCAGTGGCAAGAAGGTAGACAGTCCTTCACGCTGTTGTTAGGGATCCAGGTCTGGATATGTGGACAGAGTCCTCAGATGCAGTGGAGCTAGCAGGGTGCGCACTCCATTAGTGGAACACCCTGCTTAGCACCTGTCTTCTATTTAAGGGCCGGACGGTAAGTGGGCGGAGTCACAGGAGGGCCCAGCAGCCACTGCGTTCCACGCTGGAGCGCAAGCTAGCGTAACAACACAGGCGGTCGCTGCGTTCCACGCTGGAACGCAAGCCAGCGTATCATCGCAGACGGCCGGTGCGTTCCACGCTGGAGCGCAAGTCAGCATATCGTCACAGGGAGCCGCTGTGATCCAGGCTGTACTGTTACACTATGGGAGCATTATTACTTGTGGGACACAATTACTGTTGGGGGCACTGTAGGAGCACTATTACTACTAAATGCACTCTGGCAAATAAATAATTACTATTGTTGGGACTTTGGGAGCACCATTACTTTGGGGGGCACCCTGGCACAGCATCAGCTTAGCACAGTTCTTTTTGCAGTATAGTTTTGGGGAGCACAGCTTCTCAGTATTGGGGGTGCATGATGGGATGTTAATTGGAGGATGATGGAAAGGTAGGAAACTAAGATCTCTGTCAAACTCTGCAGAGACGTAAGATGGCTGAAAGAAATTATCATGGTGGTCTGGTCTGAATGGAGAAGATGAAGAAAGAGAGCATCTACATCAGAGGAGACGTCACTGGCTATAAGATGTATGGGGCGCTGTATTAGGCTACTTTCACATCTGCGTTAGTGATCCTGGCAGGCTGTTCCAGCTGAGAATTCAGTGGATCCGGCACTGCTGGATGCAGACAGAATGCCCGCCAGCCCCATTAACTATAATGGGGTACGGCAGAGATCCGGCCACAATCTGGGAAAAATGCAGAGAATCAGCGGGACATAAACCGCTGCATGCTGTGCTTTGTGTCCAGTCGATTCCTTGCATTTTCTGCCGGATTAGGTTGCCGGATCGTAAGACCACTAATGTCACCTAGGGACCCCCAAAGAAGCTTGTGTGTTGGCTGAAGCCTTCCTATCTTACTGGTGGCTGGCCCTGCCTCTCAATTGTGCTTCTGGTTTTGGCTCCGCCCCTAGACTGCAAGGGGGTGGGGCCTGTTGGGGGTCATGTGATTGGGCTGCTCAGTCAAAAATGCCCGGGCCTATTTTTTGTCCCAGTCCGGCCCTGACAGGGATGAACGATTTCCATTCTTGTTCAAGATCCGATTCATCTGATATTCCCTCAGATGTCTGTGTCGCTGGTTGAGAAGTCTTTGAAACTTGGCCAAGTCTTCTGGTACTGGGTCTGTCAGGTATCTGCTGACCTTGGTTGACGGATAAGTAATCGCAAGGCAATTAAAAATTGCGGTGCAGAATTCTTGTTTGGCCTTTTCCAGTTTCTGGCTTTACCTCATACACTGGGCTATCTTCACACTTTTTCCTCAGGACAACACGTACAGCGTCTTACCAGAATGATCTCAGTTTTCCTGGTCCTCCTCTTTCAGTAAGGTTTCTTACAAGGATTTTACTGCCAGGTGAGAGTTCTACTCCATGAGTTTTTCTGTCATAGTGCTCTTTTACTCTTTGCGCAGCTTGGATAGATACCTTTGAAGCAACCTGATAGGCTTCAGTCATCCTATCTGTCTACGTTTTTACATATTCAGGGTGATTCTTATATTTTTCCGTTACTGGGGTGTCAAACATGTTGTCTATTGGTAATCTAAGAGATCTTCCGAACAGTAGAAAAAAATGGAGAATACCTGTAGCTTCACTTTTGGTGCAGTTGTATGCAAGTATTACCTGGGCAAGTGAGTTCTTCCAGTCTTTCTTGGAATCTGGCGACAGGGTCCGAAGCATAGACAACAGAGTACGATTGAATATTTCACGTTATCCATTACCTTTTGGATGATATGGAGTCGTCTGGGAGTTCTGAATGTGGCAGTGTTTACCTAATGCCAAGAATAACTGGTTTTCAAATTCTTTTCCCATGTCATGGTGGATTCTGGTAGGAAATCCAAACTTCAAGACAAAGTCACTGAATATCTTATCGGCAACAGTCTTTGCTGACTTGTTTTTGGTTGCGTAGGCCTGAGCAAACCTGGTGAAGTGGTCAATTACTACTAGTATGTACTCATAACCTCCTTTGCATGTCTCCAGATGGAGGAAGTTGATGGAGATCATCTCAAAGGGATGACTGGTGACAATATTGTTCAATGGAGCTCTGGTAGGCTTATTAGGGCGTTTGTCTTTCAGACAGGTGCACTGGTGGTTAATGTATTGCGTATTGGTGGCCAAAAGAATCTTTCTCTGATCAAGTTTATAGTCCTTTCAACTCCGAGGTGACCCATTTCTTCATACAATTCTTTCAACACCAATGTATGATACAGCTTGGGTAACACTATTTGAGAACCTGCGGGTGTTTTCCATATCAAGATTCGATCTTCGTCGATGTATAATTTGTTCCATTACTTCATTAGTATGAAGAGATCAAGCGGTCCACCTTGTTGTTCCTGCTTTGATGAGAACCTGTTTTGGTTTTTGTACTTCCACACTGGACAGATCACTGAGTCTTCTTTTTGTGCTGTCCTTATGGTCTCTTTATGTATTTGAGCTACCTTCTTTTTGGTACCATCTATTGTTGACGTTGTATTTGCTATGGTTATTGGACACAGCCAAGGCTTTTCTTCTTTCTATCGTGCTTGAAGTGCTTGGGTTATGCAACTGATGACTTTGGGGTCGACTTCTTGCCAACACTGTTGCATGTATTGTACAGGACTTAATGGCATATGAGAGAGTACTAGACCCGTAAGCAATTACTTTTAACTTTTCCTCCTGCTCTTGGTACAACACAGCTCCTAGTCCTTCTTGCCAGGCATCACAGTGCAGAACAAAGGATTTGCTGTAGTCAGGGTAACCCATAACTGGAGGATGAGTTAAGACCTCAATAAGCCGGTTCAACACTACCTGGTGGTGATTAGTGTTGAGCGCGAATATTCGAAGAGCAAATATTTATTGCGAATATTTAGAATATAGTGCAATATATTTGTAATAATGAATATGTTTTTTTTTTTTAACACAGTACACATCGGGTGATCATCCCTCCCTTCTCCTAGCTTGAAGGGCCAAGGAGAAGGCTTTGCCACAGCTTAGCAACATTCCTAGCAACCAATTGGAAAGTTGCTTACCCCTTCACTATATAAATGAAATGAATTTTGGAGTTTGCTGTGAGAGAGAGAGGAGCTTGATTATAGTGATGTGCTTTGTCTGATACCATTTCAATTGGAATATAAATACTCTTGATAGTTAGTGTTAGATAGTAATTAGGGAATAGTGAAGATGAATAGCTGATAGGGTCCAGTGCAGGGTGTAGTGTAGGTTATAGAGTTTGTTAGCTAAAATATATAGCTAGATAGTGTAGGTTAGTTAGGGAATAATTTAGCTTAGCTCATAGGGTCCAGTGCTGGGTGTAGTGTAGGTTATAGAGTTAGTTAGCTTAATTATATAATCCATATAGTTAGTTAGTTGGAGTTAGAGAATAGTTTAGCTGATAGTTTCCAGAGCAGGTGTACTTTAGTTAAGATAGGGATATAGGATAGTGTAGGATATAGCTGTCTGTTTCGTCCGTCTGTGAAAAAAAAAAAAGTTTCTTAGTCTTAGTTTTAGTGTCCAGTTTGTGTAGTGAATGTAGTGTTTTCGCCTTTTGTTAGTGAAACCCCCTAAAAAAAGTATTTTAGTCTCAGTGTTTTAGGCTTTAGTTAGTTTCTGCTTTTTTTGTCTTTATAGTCTTAGTTTTTTAGTCTTTAATTTGTGTAGTAATTAGTGTTTTCGTCTTTTGTTAGTGTCTGCGTCTTTTGCGTGTGAAAAAAAAGGAAAAAAAAAGAAAAAAAGAAGTTTTAGTCTTAGTTTTTTAGTCTTCAGTTTGTGTAGTAATTAGTGTTTTCACATTTTGTTAGTGAAAAAAACACCAAAAAAATAGAAAAAAAGGCTTTTAGTCTCAGTTTTTAGGCTTCAGTTTGTGTCTGCGCCTTTTGTGTGTGAAAAAAAATAGTTTTTTAGTCTTTAGTTTGTGTAGTAATTACTGTTTACGTCTTTTGTTAGTGGAAAAAAAAAAGGCTTTTAAGTCTGTTTTAGGCTTTAGTTAGTGTCTGCGTGTTTTGTGTGGGGAAAAAAATATATAGTTTTACTGTTTTTCGGTTTATTGTATATTTCATTTCATTATTGCCCCGTTGTCCCCACCCCAATAAAGTTTGCCCAAATTCCCTCTTCATTTACATATTTTTTGGGGGTGTATATATAAACCCACATATTTATCATGAGTGCACATGGGAGTTCAGGCAGCTGTGGTCGTGGTAGGGGAGTTAGTTCCAGTGCTGGACCTCTGCCAGCATGTGGCCGCTCCTCTACCCATGGAGGGGCGGGCGCAGGTGGCAGTGGCGTCCGCCTCATACGTGATTTCTTTGGGCGTGGCAGCAGCCTTATTTAATCGCAGGAAGCCGATGCAGCGGTGTCATTCGTGACCCAGGCCAGTGGCACGGAGTGTCAGCAGCAGCAGCTCGCCGCTTCCTGCAGGACCAGCCCCCAGCCTCCAAGAATCGACCCTGATGCTGTTTGACAGCGACAGTGAGAGGGACATCTTGGAGGAGGTAATGCAGGAGAGTGAGCTATAGCTTGGTCCAGATGGTCAGGACATTTTGGAAGGGATGGAGGGGGAGGAGGAGGGAGTACCGCCTGTCAGTACCCCAGTGACATCCCTTCAAACTGGTGCGGGTAGTTTCAGCCACAGAAACCCCGCACCTAGTCAGACCCAGGCGTCAGCGAGGGGACAGCGGAGCCAGGTCAGGGGCTCCACGTCTGCTGTTCCTTGCCATCTCCCTTGTGTGGTGACAGCAGCACTGATGAGGAAGGTAGGCACCCGAGGGAAACGGTGCGCCAGGTCACCAGTAAGCCCAGTGTCAGGATCTCGCAGTAGCAACAGCAGCAGCCAGCTCCACCTGTGCGCACCGAGCCCTAACAGGTGCAAGTCAGCACCACTCCATCTGACAGGAGGTCGGTGCGTAAGTCGCCTGTTTGGGCTTACTTCACCCTGGCAGCAGACGATGTGACAATTGCCGTCTGTAAGCTCTGCCATGCCAGGATGAGGAGAGGGAGGTCTGTTGCTCGGCTGGGTACCACTGCCCTTACCTAGCACATGAGAGTAAACCACTGGCGGGAGTGGGAACAGATGAAGGGTGGTCATAACAGCAGCGCCACCAGCAGTGCGCAGGGAACAGCAGCTCCTGCCACTGTACTGCAGCCACCCCAACCCCTTCCAACAATGCATATCCACTCCCCCGCTCCCTCTCCTAGAGGTACTGGTACCGGCAGCCAGACCTCTTCCTCTCTATCGCCTCCACTGCCGTCTGGCGCCAAACGTCTGTTGCCAACGCATTTGAACGCACCGCGCCCTACGGTACCCCGGGGACCGATGCGTGCCTTCACTCAATTAGCCCATGGCAAGGGTTATCTCCCAACATCTGCTGCCCTTCAATACTGTGGACAGCAATCTATTCCGGCAGATGTTGGAGCATTCCCAACCCAGATGGCATGTCCCCAGCCGCCATTTCTTTGCCAGGACTGGCGTCCCTGCCCTATACCCCCGCATTGTGCAGAATGTATCACTGTCGCTGGATCATGCTGTCAGTGACAGGGTGCATCTGACAATGGATGCATGGACCAGCAGACATGGGCAGGGACGATACATCAGTTTTACTGCCCATTGGGTGTCCCTCTGAGGTGCCGGGGAGGGATCATCACATCTGGCGGCATCTGAGTTTGTGGTGCCGCCCTGGGGTGTCCAGGGGAGAACTGCTACTCTCACTCAAGCTACTGTCTCCACCGCTGCTGAGCCCCCCAGCAAACGTCCCCGTAGCTACGCAAGTGTGGGGCACGTCCGCTGCCAGGCCGTTCTCCAGCTTGTGAGCTTAGGGGAATGGACCTCATGTTCTGGCCGCACTACAAGCTCAGGTCCAGAAGTGTCTGACACCCCGAAGGCTAGAGGAAGGTATGGTTGTCTGTGACAACGGCAGCAACCTCCTGGCTGCCCTGTCACCGCGTCCCTGTCCAAACTGCAGCAAACTGCAGCAGGACAACAGCATGCCCCCTCACAGGCTGATTGTGGACAGTGTGACTCTCCACCCTCCACAGGCTGGAGAGGTTGTGTGAGCAGCGATGGGTGGTCAAGGAATACCTGCTGTACCAAGGCACTTCCGGGTCATCACACCCACTCCCCTACATCATCAATGCGGAGTGGGGGCAGATACACCAGGTCTGCCACTTGTCGGACTCATTCAAGCAGGCAACAAAGATGGTCAGCGTGGAGCATGTCGGCCTCAATGATGTGCTCCCCATAGTGTTCCTGCTGGACAGGACACTAGATCGCTTGCTCGAGGCTAGGGAGAGTGCCTTGATGGAGCAAGACGAGGCAACACTGCTCCACCAAGACCAGGCCCAGGACGAGGAGGAGGAGGAGGAGGAGGAATTTATTGAGGATTTTGCAGACGTCCAGGAGTCTGGGCCTGGTCAGGAGGGAGAGCTGGTGCTGGGGGCACCGTTAGTCCGGAAGTGGGGCGGCTCCCACAGGGAGCAGCAGCAGCAGGAGGACCAAGACGTCATGGTCCCAAGCAGCCAAGAAGAGTCACTGCGGGCTGTCCTCTTCCCCATGGCTGCCCACATGCTGCGATGCCTCAGGAGTGACCCCCGAATTAGGAAAATCAAGGAGAGGGATGAGTTTTGGTTGGCCACCCTTTTAGACCCCCACTGCAAGTGGAAACTGGAGCAGTTCATCCCAGCCAGCCGGAGGGATGCCTGCATGCAAAACCTGCGGGCCTGTCTGATCCTTTGGCTGGAGCAGGCAAACCCTCAGCCTCACCCTCCAGTTGTCCCCGCCCATCTCACCCAGCAGTTGGCTGGCCTCAGCAGCTCCAGCCGAGCAGGTGATCTCATGGGTGAGATGAGGTTGTTTTACCAGTCTGCACGACCCAGTAGCAGAGGCAGCAGCAGCAGTCACCACCAGTGGCTGGCCTGCATGGTGGCAGACTACATGGGGTCCGTTGGCGCTTACGACAGCATAAGCACCGACGACCCCATGGAGTACTGGGTTTCCAGGCTGGACACCTCGCTCAGTATGCGCTGGAACTACTGTCTTGCCCCCCCTCCAGCGTACTGAGTGGACATTCAGCGCGGCAGGTGTGGTGGTCACCAACAAGCAAACCGGTCTGTCCACTGACTACGTGGACAGACTTACATTTATCAAAATGAAAGAGTCCTGGATCGGCAGCAAATTCTTGGTCCCCGCCGTTGGTTCCGGGCGCTGAAGGGTCCCTTGTCAATCCCTCTCCTTTGCTCTCTCTCCCAAACTTCGTTGTTTTTTTTAACTTCTGTATAGATTTCTTGATGAATTTATTTATTTATTTATGGATGAGATATTTAATATATCTCTTTATTGATAACTTTATTTATATATTTCTGTATTTATGAATTTATTTATGTACTTATTGTTGAAATTTTTTATGTATTTTTAAATTTAGGAATTAATTTTTTATATATTTATTTATCTAATTATTGATAACTGTATTTATATATTTCTGTATTACAGAAAGTTTACAACTTTAAGTTTGAAACTGACTTCATATTTCTTTCTTCTTGCTGGTAGAGCCATGATGGGGTCTTGACTGTTAGCCATTTGTATACTGTACTGTATGTATTGGTGCTGTACTGTATGAAACGGTACAGATACTGGTGCTGTACTGTATGTACAGATACTGGTGCTGTACTGTATTCACCACCACATGTATCTGCTCCCCAGATAGACTCTGTTTTTTCAGCACAGATAAGATGCACACCAAACTTCATTAGAGATCCGCCGTTCCAACATTAGTATTGGCTGAAGTGCAGATGCTCCTGCTTCCCCCTGCCTTTCCTCATAATCGCCAATGCAACCGGTATTTTCTGTGCACACTGCATACAAAGCCTGCTTGGTTTGGGTGGGTCAGCTCTCCATGCCTGCCCAACCCTCCCTGTCTCCAAGACGATCTGAGCGTAGTACGCAATGTGATACTGCCGGCATGAGAAAACCACTGAGAGCAGGGAGAGTGGGCTGCTTCAGGAGCGGCTGGCCGGGATGCAGAGCACGGTGGCACAGCTAGAGGGTGCCTGTCCCTAAAGCTGGAGAAGGACAGCTTCTCCAGTCCGGCTAGGAAGTAAATTTCAGCACGCCGTATACCGGCATATGAGACGACACCCGACTTTTGAGAAGATTTTCATTTGTTAAAAAGTAGTCTTATATGCTGGAAAATACAGTATATATATATATATATATATATATATATATATTACACATTAAGCCCGTTAGAATAACTGGTGCAAAAAATGTTTTGCATAAACATTAATAGGAACTGTAGATCTTAACTGTCAAGGGAACTTGACCAGATTTGCTTTTTGTGTCTAATAAATCGATTAAATTGATTAATCATTTCAGCCCTAGTATAGTGTAACACATATTCCTCTTTGTGATCTCTGGACACTGCCCTCCATACATAAACCATACTGGAAAAATGACCTCTCAGATACTAATTGTCACACAGCGCTACACACGCTGCCCGGACCGGGCACATCAAGTCTGAAGAAGAACACTGCGGTAACGCAGCCTGCCGCAACGTGTGCTGATTCATCCAAACCAGAGGGCAGCAGGGCTGGTGGGGTTTAACAGCGGCTCTGTCATCCTCCTTTTGTCTATCAAGAGGCATGGTTACTGCGGATCGCATGACCCATACATGATCAGCGCCACACACACGCCGTGCTCCAGCCATCGGCGGCACCCAGCCATCATCTGCCCGTCAGAGCACAGAAGCCATTGAGGAACCAGCTTGCCTCATTCCAGGTCTGGAAGTGTCCCCAACTCTGCCGCCGGGATCAGTTCCCCTCCCCTCGTTGATGACTCAGTCACGGAGGATGACAGAGCCGCTGCTAAACCCCGCCAGCCCTGCTGCCCTCTGGCTTGGAGGAATCAGCACACGTCGTGGCAGGCTGCGTTACCACAGTGTTCTTCTCCAGACTCAATGTGCCCAATATGGAAACTGAGAGCAGAACGGTGCGGGCAGCGTGTTGAGCAAATGTCGTACTAATTTATTGTGGGCTGTACAAACTAAATATACAATCGATAAACAATTTAGTCAAATTAAAATATTGCATTTTTTATGCATTAGAGCACATTCCTGCTCTAGGCGATGAACCTGCTCCTGTCATAGGTGTCTGAGATTATTTTTGTTGTTGCCCAGGTCTGGTGGGGGCCCATTCCTGGGAACACATTCCTGCTGCAAACAGAGAACCTGCTGCTGTCTGAGGTGTCTAAGTTTATTTTTGTATTTGGCCAGGTCTGGTGGGGGCCCATTGCTGGGAACACATTTGTGCTGCAAACAAAGAACCTGCTGCTGTCTGTTCCTGATGAGTTAGGCCGATCTATGTGTAGGCCTTAGACTAGACCATTACCATATACCTGCTGCCACTGCCTTCTGTCCTGATTATGTTGAGTAATGGGTTGGCCTTATACTCCACTGTTACCTTTATGTGCTGCTGTCTGTCCTGATCTTGTTGAGTTATGTGTTGCACTTGTCCTAGAGCATTACCATTTCACTGCTGCTGTCAGTTCTGTTTATGCAGAGTTAGGCCCAGCTATGTGTACGCCTGACACTACAGCGTTAGCATTTTACAGCTGCTGTTGTCTGTCCTGATATTACAGAGTTATGCACAGCTATGTGTATTCCCTATACTATATATCGATAGATAGATAGATAGCAATGACACTGGGCAGCACAGCGGTCTCAAAAATGTAGACGTGGAGTGCCAGTAGCTGTGGAGGCGATCCACCTCCAAAATAATCAATAAATGAAAAAATTCCTTGGCACATCCAGGGCGTAAAATTAGAATGGTTTCCCTTTATTAACCAGGCAGCGACGTTTCGGTCCACTTGCTGGAACCTTTCTCAAGCATTACAAAGTACAATAGTGCCATGAGCATATTTATAATGGTATACATAATTAGTGATCAATCAATGTAATTAAACAATCCAAACAAACAAAAATATCTAAATGATACATATAAAACTGTGATATTACATATTATTCATACATCACAAAGTGCAACAATTCCTATGTGTTTCAAATGAGAATATGTGCATATTACAATTCATGTTTAAACACACTCGATAGTGTATATATAACAAATATATATATATATATATATATATATATATATATCTAAATAAAGATTTGTTAGAATAAAATATGATCATGCAGTGTTAAGCTTCATTTAATTTATTTTATTTGTTTTAATTTTGCTTTATTGGGTTTTGGGAGGCCCTGCTGTGTGGTTTTAACTAAAACTAGCTGGGGACCGCATGTGGGCTTCCCTTCTCTAAAGTTCTTGTGCCGTTAACATTGTACAGGACTAATTGAGGAACCTAATTAAAATGTATTATTTTATTATTTTCTTGTTTGTTTTAATCAGGATTTAGGTTCGGACATAGTGTTGTCTGTCGTCCTTGACAGGATGCCTGACTTCCATGTTGACCTCTCTACATGGTTGGGTGTGACTGGCGTTATACTCATCTGTGTGGTATTCCTGTTTTGGGAATGGAGCGTCATTGCCACATGTATATATCTATATATACATTTTTATTTGACGTTACTTCTTGACAACTATGTAATGGTAATGTGCACATGCGATTTTTATCAATTCAAAGATTTTGACTTAACAATGTAAAAAGTGGTATATAACTGTATAATATTCTTGAAGCCATGTCACCATTTTGGGAGTTCTTAGCATTTCCAAGGTTTGCTATAATGTGACCGGATAGACAGGAGGTGTTTGTGGCTCATATTGCGTTCAGTTTCTGGTGCAAACATGTGATCTGTAAGACCCTGTCTACGGACACTCGCGACCTGTGTGTGTTCCTCCTTCGATGCGATCGCATTATTGCATAACTGTTTGCTTTATGTAATGTGGAAGCAATGCGCCAACATGCGCAGTTAACCAAACGGGACGCTATATTGGATCCATGCTGGATAGTTCTTTGGCCCCCCAATAAAAAAAATTTAATCGGTACACCTGATATTTTAAAGACAAAATTGCTTTTTTTCTTTCTTTTTAAGAAGAAAATTTTATGAATTAAGCTTATATGGTTTCAAATACTTTTATGGAAGGTGTTTTCTTTATTAATAAATTTTTATTATTTTCTTGACATTATACAAAAACAGAATTAACCACTTAAGGACCACAGGTTTATACCCCCCTAAAGACCAGGCCCTTTTTTACAAATCGGCACTACACTACTTTCACCGTTTATTGCTCGGTCATGCAACTTACCACCCAAATGAATTTTACCTCCTTTTCTTCTCACTAATAGAGCTTTCATTTGGTGGTATTTCATTGCTGCTGACATTTTTACTTTTTTTGTTATTAATCGAAATTTAACGATTTTTTTGCAAAAAAATGACATTTTTCACTTTCAGTTGTAAAATTTTGCAAAAAAAACGAGATCCATATATAAATTTTGCTCTAAATTTATTGTTCTACATGTCTTTGAATAAAAAAAAATGTTTGGGTAAAAAAAAAATGGTTTGGGTAAAAGTTATAGCGTTTACAAACTATGGTACAAAAATGTGAATTTCCGCTTTTTGAAGCAGCTCTGACTTTCTGAGCACCTGTCATGTTTCCTGAGGTTCTACAATGCCCAGACAGTACAAACACCCCACAAATGACCCCATTTCGGAAAGTACACACCCTAAGGTATTCGCTGATGGGCATAGTGAGTTCATAGAACTTTTTATTTTTTGTCACAAGTTAGCGGAAAATTATGATTTTTTTTTATTTTATTTTTTTTCCTACAAAGTCTCATATTCCACTAACTTGTGACAAAAAATAAAAACTTCTATGAACTCACTATGCCCATCACGAAATACCTTGGGGTCTCTTCTTTCCAAAATGGGGTCACTTGTGGGGTAGTTATACTGCCCTGGCATTCTAGGGGCCCAAATGTGTGGTAAGGAGTTTGAAATCAAATTCTGTAAAAAATGACCAGTGAAATCCGAAAGGTGCTTTTGGAATGTGGGCCCCTTTGCCCACCTAGGCTGCAAAAAAGTGTCACACATCTGGTATCTACGTACTCAGGAGAAGTTGAGGAATGTGTTTTGGGGTGTCATTTTACATATACCCATGCTGGGTGAGATAAATATCTTGGTCAAATGCCAACTTTGTATAAAAAAATGGGAAAAGTTGTCTTTTGCCAAGATATTTCTCTCACCCAGCATGGGTATATGTAAAATGACACCCCAAAACACATTCCCCACCTTCTCCTGAGTACGGCAATACCAGATGTGTGACACTTTTTTGCAGCCTAGGTGGGCAAAGGGGCCCATATTCCAAAGAGCACCTTTCGGATTTCACAGGTCATTTTTTACAGAATTTGATTTCAAACTCCTTACCACACATTCGGGCCCCTAGAATGCCAGGGCAGTATAACTACCCCACAAGTGACCCCATTTTGGAAAGAAGACACCCCAAGGTATTCCGTGAGGGGCATGGCAAGTTCCTAGAATTTTTTATTTTTTGTCACAAGTTAGTGGAAAATGATGATTTTTTTTTTTTTTTTTTTTTCATACAAAGTCTCATATTCCACTAACTTGTGACAAAAAATAAAAACTTCCATGAACTCACTATGCCCATCAGCGAATACCTTGGGGTCTCTTCTTTCCAAAATGGGGTCACTTGTGGGGTAGTTATACTGCCCTGGCATTCTAGGGGCCCGAATGTGTGGTAAGGAGTTTGAAATCAAATTCTGTAAAAAATGACCTGTGAAATCCGAAAGGTGCTCTTTGGAATATGGGCCCCTTTGCCCACCTAGGCTGCAAAAAAGTGTCACACATCTGGTATCTACGTACTCAGGAGAAGTTGAGGAATGTGTTTTGGGGTGTCATTTTACATATACCCATGCTGGGTGAGATAAATATCTTGGTCAAATGCCAACTTTGTATAAAAAAATGGGAAAAGTTGTCTTTTGCCAAGATATTTCTCTCACCCAGCATGGGTATATGTAAAATGACACCCCAAAACACATTCCCCACCTTCTCCTGAGTACGGCAATACCAGATGTGTGACACTTTTTTGCAGCCTAGGTGGGCAAAGGGGCCCATATTCCAAAGAGCACCTTTCGGATTTCACAGGTCATTTTTTACAGAATTTGATTTCAAACTCCTTACCACACATTCGGGCCCCTAGAATGCCAGGGCAGTATAACTACCCCACAAGTGACCCCATTTTGGAAAGAAGACACCCCAAGGTATTCCGTGAGGGGCATGGCAAGTTCCTAGAATTTTTTATTTTTTGTCACAAGTTAGTGGAAAATGATGATTTTTTTTTTTTTTTTTTTTTCATACAAAGTCTCATATTCCACTAACTTTTGACAAAAAATAAAAACTTCCATGAACTCACTATGCCCATCAGCGAATACCTTGGGGTCTCTTCTTTCCAAAATGGGGTCACTTGTGGGGTAGTTATACTGCCCTGGCATTCTAGGGGCCCGAATGTGTGGTAAGGAGTTTGAAATCAAATTCTGTAAAAAATGACCTGTGAAATCCGAAAGGTGCTCTTTGGAATATGGGCCCCTTTGCCCACCTAGGCTGCAAAAAAGTGTCACACATCTGGTATCTACGTACTCAGGAGAAGTTGAGGAATGTGTTTTGGGGTGTCATTTTACATATACCCATGCTGGGTGAGATAAATATCTTGGTCAAATGCCAACTTTGTATAAAAAAATGGGAAAAGTTGTCTTTTGCCAAGATATTTCTCTCACCCAGCATGGGTATATGTAAAATGACACCCCAAAACACATTCCCCACCTTCTCCTGAGTACGGCAATACCAGATGTGTGACACTTTTTTGCAGCCTAGGTGGGCAAAGGGGCCCATATTCCAAAGAGCACCTTTCGGATTTCACAGGTCATTTTTTACAGAATTTGATTTCAAACTCCTTACCACACATTCGGGCCCCTAGAATGCCAGGGCAGTATAACTACCCCACAAGTGACCCCATTTTGGAAAGAAGACACCCCAAGGTATTCCGTGAGGGGCATGGCAAGTTCCTAGAATTTTTTATTTTTTGTCACAAGTTAGTGGAAAATGATGATTTTATTTTTTTTATTTTTTTTTCATACAAAGTCTCATATTCCACTAACTTGTGACAAAAAATAAAAACTTCCATGAACTCACTATGCCCATCAGCGAATACCTTGGGGTCTCTTCTTTCTAAAATGGGGTCACTTGTGGGGTAGTTATACTGCCCTGGCATTCTAGGGGCCCGAATGTGTGGTAAGGAGTTTGAAATCAAATTCTGTCAAAAATGACCTGTGAAATCCGAAAGGTGCTCTTTGGAATATGGGCCCCTTTGCCCACCTAGGCTGCAAAAAAGTGTCACACATCTGGTATCTCTGTATTCAGGAGAAGTTGAGGAATGTGTTTTGGGGTGTCTTTTTACATATACCCATGCTGGGTGAGATAAATATCTTGGTCAAATGCCAACTTTGTATAAAAAAATGGGAAAAGTTGTCTTTTGCCAAGATATTTCTCTCACCCAGCAGGGGTATATGTAAAATGACACCCCAAAGCACATTCCCCACCTTCTCCTGAGTACGGGGATACCAGATGTGTGACACTTTTTTTGCAGCCTAGGTGGGCAAAGGGGCCCATATTCCAAAGAGCACCTTTCGGATTTCACAGGTCATTTTTTACAGAATTTGATTTCAAACTCCTTACCACACATTTGGGCCCCTAGAATGCCAGGGCAGTATAACTACCCCACAAGTGACCCCATTTTGGAAAGAAGAGACCCCAAGGTATTCGCTGATGGGCATAGTGAGTTCATGGAAGTTTTTATTTTTTGTCACAAGTTAGTGGAATATGAGACTTTGTATGAAAAAAAAAAAAAAAAAAAAATCAGCATTTTCCACTAACTTGTGACAAAAAATAAAAAATTCTAGGAACTTGCCATGCCCCTCACGGAATACCTTGGGGTGTCTTCTTTCCAAAATGGGGTCACTTGTGGGGTAGTTATACTGCCCTGGCATTTTCCAGGGGCCCTAATGTGTGGTAAGTAGGTAAATGACCTGTGAAATCCTAAAGGTGCTCTTTGGAATATGGGCCCCTTTGCCCACCTAGGCTGCAAAAAAGTGTCACACATGTGGTATCGCCGTATTCAGGAGAAGTTGGGGAATGTGTTTTGGGGTGTCATTTTACATATACCCTTGCTGGGTGAGAGAAATATCTTGGCAAAAGACAACTTTTACCATTTTTTTATACAAAGTTGGCATTTGACCAAGATATTTCTCTCACCCAGCATGGGTATATGTAAAATGACACCCCAAAACACATTCCCCAACTTCTCCTGAGTACGGCGATACCAGATGTGTGACACTTTATTGCAGCCTAGATGCGCAAAGGTGCCCAAATTCCTTTTAGGAGGGCATTTTTAGACATTTGGATACCAGACTTCTTCTCACGCTTTGGGGCCCCTAGAATGCCAGGGCAGTATAAATACCCCACATGTGACCCCATTTTGGAAAGAAGACACCCCAAGGTATTCAATGAGGGGCATGGCGAGTTCATAGAAATTTTTTTTTTTTTGGCACAAGTTAGCGGAAATTGATATTTTTAATTTTTTTCTCACAAAGTCTCCCGTTCCGCTAACTTGGGACAAAAATTTCAATCTTTCATGGACTCAATATGCCCCTCACGGAATACCTGGGGGTGTCTTCTTTCCGAAATGGGGTCACATGTGGGGTATTTATACTGCCCTGGCATTCTAGGGGCCCTAAAGCGTGAGAAGAAGTCTGGAATATAAATGTCTAAAAAATTTTACGCATTTGGTTTCCGTGAGGGGTATGGTGAGTTCATGTGAGATTTTATTTTTTGACACAAGTTAGTGGAATATGAGACTTTGTAAGAAAAAAAAAATAATAATTCCGCTAACTTGGGCCAAAAAAATGTCTGAATGGAGCCTGACAGAGGGGTGATCAATGACAGGGGGGGTGATCAATGACAGGGGGGGTGATCAATGACAGGGGGGTGATCAGGGAGTCTATATGGGGTGATAACCACAGTCATTGATCACGCCCAAGTAAGGCTTCATTCAGACGTCCGTATGCGTTTTGTGGATCCGATCCATCTATCAGTGCATCCGTAAAAATCATGCGGACATCTGAATGGAGCTTTACAGGGGGGTAATCAATCAATGACAGGGGGGTGATCAGGGAGTCTATATGGGGTGATCACCACAGTCATTGATCACGCCCCTGTAAGGCTTCATTCAGACGTCCGGATGCGTTTTGCGGATCCGATCCATCTATCAGTGGATCCGTAAAAATCATGCGGACATCTGAATGGAGCTTTACAGGGGGGTGATCAATGACAGGGGTGTAATCAATGACAGGGGGGTGATCAGGGAGTCTATATGGGGTGATAACCACAGTCATTGATCACGCCCCTGTAAGGCTTCATTCAGACGTCCGGATGCGTTTTGCGGATCCGATCCATCTATCAGTGGATCCGTAAAAATCATGCGGACATCTGAATGGAGCTGTACAGGGGGGTGATCAATGACAGGGGTGTAATCAATGACAGGGGGGTGATCAGGGAGTCTATATGGGGTGATAACCACAGTCATTGATCACGCCCCTGTAAGGCTTCATTCAGACGTCCGGATGCGTTTTGCGGATCCGATCCATGTATCAGTGCATCCGTAAAAATCATGCGGACATCTGAATGGAGCTTTACAGGGGGGGTAATCAATGACAGGGGGGTGATCACCACAGTCATTGATCATGCCCCTGTAAGGCTTCATTCAGACGTCCGTATGCGTTTTGCGGATCCGATCCATCTATCAGTGCATCTGTAAAAATCATGCGGACATCTGAATGGAGCTTTACAGGGGGGTGATCAATGACAGGGGTGTAATCAATGACAGGGGGGTGATCAGGGAGTCTATATGGGGTGATCACCACAATCATTGATCATGCCCCTGTAAGGCTTCATTCAGACGTCCGGATGCGTTTTGCGGATCCGATCCATCTATCAGTGCATCCGTAAAAATCATGCGGACATCTGAATGGAGCTTTACAGGGGGGTGATCAGGGAGTCTATATGGGGTGATCACCACAGTCATTGATCATGCCCCTGTAAGGCTTCATTCAGACGTCCGGATGCGTTTTGCGGATCCGATCCATCTATCAGTGGATCCGTAAAAATCATGCGGACGTCTGAATGGAGCTTTACAGGGGGGTGATCAATGACAGGGGGGTAATCAATGACAGGGGGGTGATCAGGGAGTCTATATGGGGTGATCACCACAGTCATTGATCACGCCCCTGTAAGGCTTCATTCAGACGTCCGGATGCGTTTTGCGGATCCGATCCATCTATCAGTGGATCCGTAAAAATCATGCGGACGTCTGAATGGAGCTTTACAGGGGGGTGATCAATGACAGGGGGGTGATCAATGACAGGGGGGTGATCAGGGAGTCTATATGGGGTGATCAGGGGTGATCAGGGGCTAATAAGGGGTTAATAAGTGACGGGGGGGGGGGGGTGTAGTGTAGTGTAGTGGTGCTTGGTGCTACTTTACTGAGCTACCTGTGTCCTCTGGTGGTCGATCCAAACAAAGGGGACCACCAGAGGACCAGGTAGCAGGTATATTAGACGCTGTTATCAAAACAGCGTCTAATATACCTGTTAGGGGTTAAAAAAAACACATCTCCAGCCTGCCAGCGAACGATCGCCGCTGGCAGGCTGGAGATCAACTCTCTTACCTTCCGTTCCTGTGAGCGCGCGCGCCTGTGTGCGCGCGTTCACAGGAAATCTCGGCTCACGCGAGATGACGCCTATTGGCGTTAGCGTAGCCTGGGGGAGCTGCCGCAATGACGCCTTTCGGCGTTACAGTTGCGGGAAGTGGTTAACAATCATTCATATACACAATAATCCCACATATCAACCCCGTCACCCTTTAATTTTAACTACTCCCATCCAAAAAAAAAAAAATTATAAATATTTTCTTTCCCCTTTCCCCCTCCCATCCCCCCCTCTCCACCACACCTCAATACTCCAATTCAGACTGCCCATCTCTCCGAAAAGGTTCCACTATAGTAACAATTTCTGCCATAATCTACCGCAGTGTTTCCCAACCAGTGTGCCTCCAGCTGTTCCAAAACTACAACTCCCAGCATGCCCGGACAGCCTTTGGCTGTGCAGGCATGCTGGGAGTTGTAGTTTTGCAACAGCTGGAGGCACACTGGTTGGGAAACACTGATCTAGCGAATCTGTATTTTTTCTTAATGTTTACCAGATGGAACTCCTCTCTAATAAGTGCGGTTCTGGTAAGCCTTTCCCATTCCCTAACCGTGGGAACAGGGCTTCCACCCCAATGCCCAATAATGCATTTCCTAGCTTGGAAAAGGAGTTTAGATGCTAGTTCTCGTTGTTGGGGGGTATCTATCTTATCCATCACTCCCAATATGCACATTTCAAATTGCCTGGGGATTTTAAACCGATGGTATTGTTCTATTCTATCACTTACCTTACCCCAGAACTCTTGGATCTTTATACATGTCCAGAGTATATGAACATCATCTGCCCCTACCTCCCCACATTTTAAACAGCTAAAAACTTTGGGTTTGTAGCACTTCATTAATATCTTAGGGGAATAATACAGTCGATATAATATGCTAAATTGGGTAATCCTGTAGGAAAAGTTCTTTGAGACCCTATTTTTCCCCTGTATCGCCAACTCCCAAAGCCCTTCACGCTGAGGATTTATAACATTATGCCATTTGTAGCTTAAGCTATTACTTGATCTTTCCTTAGTCTTTTGATGTAAGAAACATCCATATATTTTAGAGACTAATTTCCTCTCTACTGTTAATTTGGAAATATTCACTAACGGCTGCGGAAGGGTATCGATTTGAGTACCTTTTCCTACCAGCGATCGCAGAGCTTGTTTTAATTGCAAGTAAAAATATATCCCCCTGTCTCCATACTTGACCCAGTTTGTAAACCCCATGCCGGCACCAAATTTTCTGTTCAATTGATTTTAATTCTTTAAGGTGGGTATTTCCCCACAGTATGGTGTCAGCATGGAGCTCAACCCGGGTCCACAATGCTCCTGCCTCCCTCCAAGCCTTATCCATCAGCTCAAATATTGGTGTCTTCCTATCTCCCTGTTGTCCCAAGAGACCTGCTTATATTAACTGAAAAATAGTGCAGTTACCTAACCTTTATCCCTGTGGTCATAGATTTATATCTTTGCGTGCTACTCCATACTATCATATTTTTTATATGCCCAGAGATAAAGTAGAGTTCCATATCTGGTACTGAAAGTCCTCCCTCCCTTTCATGAATGCATATTTGTGCCTTTATCCTTGGTTTCTTCCCTCGCCATATTAAGTCTGTTAAAAGACTAGCAATTATTTAAAATATATATTTTTTTTAATTATTACTGGTGAATTCCATATAATATAATTCAAGGAAGGAAGTAAACACATTTTCACCAAGGAAATGCGACCTGCCATCGAAACATATAGTCTTTTCCATATATCGATTTTCTTCCTAATTTCCTGTATTTTAGGGACCACATTCAACTGGACATAGTCCTTGGGGTTTGGGGTTATTTGAATACCCAGATATTTAACAGGTTGGTTAAACTTCTTAATTTCCAGTGCGCCTGGTATAAAATTGTTCAGAGGATCAATCGGGACACAAGCTGATTTAGCCCAGTTTATATTGAGCCCAGCATGCTCACCGTACTGTTCAAATACCTGAAAAATCTTCATAAGTGATCTATGTGAGCCAACAAACAACATAATATCATCCGCAAATAGGGCTATTTTTTCCTCATGATCACCGAACTTGAACCCCACAATTTCTTCATCTTGCCTGATCATTTCGGCTAGCGGTTCCACAACAATAGCAAAAAGCAGAGGGGAAAGAGGACATCCCTGCCTAACCCCCCTGCAAATCTTTATGTTATCAGAGTATTCCCCATTCAACATCACTTTCGCAGAGATTTCGGTATATAGTAAATTTACCCATGATATAAACTTATCACCAAATCCCATCTTCTTCAGCGTTGTAATCAAAAAGGGCCATTCTATTGTATCAAATGCTTTAGCGGCATCTATAGTAACAATCAGTCTTCCCCCACAATTTGTGGATTCAAGCTGGGTGTTCAAAAAGTTGCGCATAATATTATTAGGGCTCTTTCACACCTGCGTTCTTGTCTTCCGGCATTGAGTTCCGTCGTCGGGGCTCTATGCCGGAAGAATCCTGATCAGGATTATCCTAATGCATTCTGAATGGAGTGAAATCCGTTCAGGATGCATCAGGATGTCTTCAGTTCCGGAACGGAACGTTTTTTGGCCGGAGAAAATACCGCAGCATGCTGCGCTTTTTGCTCCGACCAAAAATCCGGAACACTTGCCGCAATGCCGGATCCGGAATTAATGCCCAATATAAAGGCATTGATCCGGATCCGGCCTTAAGCTAAACGTCGTTTCGGCGCATTGCCGGAGCCGACATTTAGCTTTTCCTGAATGGTTACCATGGCTGCCGGGACGCTAAAGTCCTGGCAGCCATGGAAAAGTGGAGCGGGGAGCGGGAGAGCAGCATACTTACCGTCCGTGCGGCTCCCCAGGCGCTCCAGAGTGACGTCAGGACGCCCCAAGCGCATGGATCATGTGATCGCATTGGACACGTCATCCATGCGCATGGGGCGCTCTGACGTCATTCTGGAGCGCCCCGGGAGCCGCACGGACTGTAAGTATACCGCTCCCCCGCTCCCCGCTCCTACTATGGCAACCAGGACTTTAATAGCGTCCTGGGTGCCATAGTAACACTGAAAGCATTTTGAAGACGGTTCCGTCTTCAAATGCTTTCAGTACACTTGCGTTTTTCCAGATCCGGAGTGTAATTCCGGCAAGTGGAGTACATGCCGGATCCGGACAACGCAAGTGTGAAAGAGGCCTTAGTTGTAGTTTTACCTGACATAAATCCCGTCTGGTCCTCATGAACAAGCCCAGAAACCACACCTTTAAGTCTACCTGCCAGAATTCTAGCCAGTATCTTATTATTCGTATTAATTAAAGAGATGGGCCGATATGAATCCGAAAAGGTTGGATTCTTTCCTGGCTTTAAAATAAATGTAATTAGGGCTTCCCTCAGAGAGTCTGGCAGTTTTCCTACCTTCCTCGAGTCTTCCCACATTGTCAATAGTTTTGGGGTTAATACTTCTTTAAATTGGGCATAAACTTCAAAAGGAATACCATATATTCCTGGGGACTTGTTCTTTGTAATCCTGGATAGTACTTTGTCTACTTCCAAGGCATTTAAAGGGGCATCCATGGTTTCCCGTTGTTCTATTGTTAACTTAGAGATAGTAATTTCCTCCAGATAATGTTCTATTTGTATCAAATTCTTATTAGTCTTACTACTGTATACATCTTCAAAATATTGTTTAAGTAGTTCTATTTTGGCCGCTTGATCGTTTATTTTATATCCTTTCTGGAAGGTGTTAATGTCTTCACAGTATGGATACTTGTATATTTTTACATTTTTTTTAACATTATTTTGAATTTTTAGACAAAATACAAATCAAACACATTAAATAAAATTCAATTATTATTAGTTTTTCATTAAATAATCAACTGAGTTTGTATTTGTTCTTGGCACCATTCACTTTTGTCGCTTCTTCAGAAAGGTCCCATTGTGTGGACTAAAACCTAGCTTTTGGTTGAATAAATGCACATTTTCTTAGTGCTGTGCATTGGCATATATATACATTGGATATAAAAGTCTACACACCCCTGTTAAAATGTCAGGTTTCTGTGCTGTAAAAAAATGAGAAAAAGATAAATTATTTCAGAACGTTTTCCACCTTTAATATGACCTATAAACTGTACCACTCAATTGAAAAACAAACTGAAATCTTTTAGGTGGAGGGAAGAAAAATAAATAAAAATAAAACAATGTGGTTGCATAAGCGTGCACACCCTCTTATAACTGGGGATGTAGCTGTGTTCAGAATTAAGCAATCACATTCAAAATCATGTTAAATAGGAGTCAGCATACACATGCCATCATTTAAAGTGCCTCTGATTAACCCCAAATAAAGTTCAGCTGCTCTAGTTGGTCTTTCCTGAACTTTTCTTAGTCGCATCCCACAGCAAAAGCCATGGTCCACAGAGAGCTTCCAAAGCATCAGAGGGATCTCATTGTTAAAAGGTATAGGTCAGGAGAAGGGTACAAAAGAATTTCCAAGGCATTAGATATACCATGGAACACAGTGAAGACAGTCATCATCAAGTGGAGAAAATATGGCACAACAGTGACATTACCAAGAACTGGATGTCCCTCCAAAATTGATGAAAAGACGAGAAGAAAACTGGTCTGGGAGGCTACCAAGAGGCCTACAGCAACATTAAAGGAGCTGCAGGAATATCTGGCAAGTACTGGCTGTGTGGTACATGTGACAACAATCTCCTGTATTCTTCATATGTCCGGGCTATGGGGTAGAGTGGCAAGATGAAAGCCTTTTCTTACGAAGAAAAACATCCAAGCCAGGCTACATTTTGCAAAAACACATCTGAAGTCTTCCAAAAGAATGTGGGAAAAGGTGTTATGGTCTGATGAAACCAAGGTTGAACTTTTTGTCCATAATTCCAAAAGATATGTTTTCCGCAAAAACAACACTGCACATCACCAAAAGAACACTGTACCCACAGTGAAGCATGAGTTGTACAGTTTATAGGTCACATTAAAGGTGGAAAAAGTTCTGAAAGTATTTATCTTTGTATTTTTTTACAGCACAGAAACCTGACATTTTAACAGGGGTGTGTAGACTTTTTATATCCACTGTATATATATATATTTTTTTTTTTTTGTAAAATTTCTTGTGACCTTTACAATATTAAAAATCCTTTAACATTAAAAATGGCAAAGGAATATATTGCAATTTGTATGCATTGGAACACATTCCTGCTGCCAACAAAGAACATGATGCTGTCAGAGGTATATAAGTTCATTTTTGGGGTTGACCCGGTCTAGCGGGTGCCCATTCCTAGGAAAATATTTCTCCTACAAACAAAGAAACGGCTTCTGTATATTCTGACTGTCATTGGTCCAGCTATGTGTAGGCCTTTTACTACACCGTTAACCATGTACCTGCTGCTGCTACTGTCTGTACTGATCATGCTGAGTTTTGTGTTGGCTGTTTACTCCACCATTACCTTTACCTGCTACTGCTGCTGCTGTCTGTCCTGATCCGGATGAGTTTGCACCAGGACTAAAGGGGCCGTACTGCAACCTTATAGGTTAAAATCACTAAAAAACATAACAGTATCCAAAAATAAAATCATACAGATGTAGCAACGTTAGCGATCCCTTTTTTCGCATAACGAAAGCAACGAATCGCGATACTAACCTGCAATTCATAACAAAGCCAGTAGATGGCAGCATTAACCAATCCTAATTAAAACCACAGTAACAGTTTTAACTAAATTATATCTACCGTACCTCTTTTTAACACATTAAGTTATATCTTAATGGATTTTTTAAGCTTAATTTTTAAATAGTTATATATTATTTTTTTATTATTATATACTTTTAAATAGTTTTAATTATTTAAAAACATTATTTATAACACACAACACAGAACAAATAAACACACAGGCTATATGCCAAAAGCCGGGTATAATGCAAGCCAGCACCTATTCATAAAACATGGACTCAATATGCCCCTCAGCGAATACCTTGGGGTGTCTACTTTCCGAAATGGGGTCATTTGTGGGGTGTGTTTACTGTTCTGGCATTTTGGGGGGGGCTAAATTGTGAGCAACCCTGCAAAGCCTAAAGGTACTCGTTGGACTTTCGGCCCCTTTACACACCTAGGCTACAAAAAAGTGTCACACATGTGGTATCGCCGTACTCAAGAGAAGTAGGGCAATGTGTTTTGGGGTGTATTTTTACATATAATTTTTTTTTTAAAGTTGTCATTTACAGAGATATTTCTCACACACAGTGTGGGTATATGTAAAAATACACCCCAAAACACATTGCCCTACTTCTCCTGAGTACGGCGATACCACATGTGTGACACTTTTTTGCAGCCTAGGTGCGCAAAGGGGCCCAAATTCCAATGAGTACTTTTAGGATTTCACAGGGCATTTTTTACGCATTTGGATTCCAAACTACTTCTCACGCTTTAGGGCCCCTAAAATACCAGGGCAGTATAAATACCCCACAAGTGACCCCATTTTGGAAAGAAGACACCCAAAGGTATTCCATGAGGGGCATGGCGAGTTCCTAGAATATATTTTTTTTGGCACAAGTTAGCGGAAAATGATTATTATTATTATTATTTTTTCTCTTACAAAGTCTCATATTCCACTAACTTGTGACAAAAAATAAAATTTTACATGAACTCGCCATGCCCCTCACGAAATACCTTGGGGTGTCTTCTTTACAAAATGGGGTCACATGTGGGGTATTTATACTGCCCTGGCATTTTAGGGGCCCTAAAGCGTGAGAAGAAGTCTGGAATATAAATGCCTAAAAATTTTTACGCATTTGGATTCCGTGAGGTATGGTGAGTTCATGTGAGATTTTTTTTTTGTCACAAGTTAGTGGAATATGAGACTTTGTAAGAAAAAAAAAATATATAAAAATCTATTTCCGCTAACTTGTGAAAAAAAATTAAAATCTTCTATGAACTCGCCATGCCTTTAAAAGTGATCTTTATAGCGCCGCAGCGATTTTACGGTGTTTTCGCAGTGATCATAAAAAAGAAAATTCTGTCACTGCGGTGGTACGGACTGAACGCAATTGTGCGCACAAGATCAGGCCTGATCGGGCGAACACTGCGTTTTTTGTAGAGCCTATAGAACATGTCCTATTCTTGTTCGCAATTGCGGACAAGAAAAGGCATTTTCTATATAGTTCTAGCAATGTGCGGATCCGCGAAATGCGGAAAGCACATTGCCGGTGTCCGTGTTTTGCGGATCCGCGGTGTCCGTGTTTTGCGGATCCGCGGATCCGCAAAACACATACGGACGTCTGAATGGAGCCTTACAGGGGGGTGATCAATGACAGGGGGGTGATAAGGGAGTCTATATGGGGTGATCACCCCCCTGTCATTGATCACCCCCCTGTAAGGCTCCATTCAGATGTCCGTATGTGTTTTGCGGATCCGCGGATCCATGGATCCGCAAAACACATACGGACGTCTGAATGGAGCCTTACAGGGGGGTGATCAATGACAGCGGGGTGATCAGGGAGTCTATATGGGGTGATCACCCCCCTGTCATTGATCACCCCCCTGTAAGGCTCCATTCAGACGTCCGTATGTGTTTTGCGGATCCGCGGATCCGCAAAACACATACGGACGTCTGAATGGAGCCTTACAGGGGGGTGATCAATGACAGGGGGGTGATCAGGTAGTCTATATGGGGTGATCAGGGGTTAATAAGGGGTTAATAAGTGACGGGGGGGGGGGGGGTATTGTAGTGTGGTGATTGATGCTACTTACAGAGCTGCCTGTGTCCTCTGGTGGTCGATCCAAGCAAAATGGACCACCAGAGGACCAGGTAGCAGGTATATCAGACGCTGTTAAGAAAACAGCGTCTGATATACCTTTCAGGGGTTAAAAAAATCGCATCTACAGCCTGCCAGCGAATGATCGCCGCTGGCAGGCTGTAGATCGACTCGTTTACCTCCCGATCCTGTGAACGCGCGCTCCTGTGTGCGCGCGTTCACAGGAAATCTCGTGTCTCGTGAGATGACGCGCCGATGAGTCAAGGAGGAACAAACCGGCCGCCAGCAGGACACATTCCTGCGTTAGGCGGTCGGGAAGCGGTTAAAGGGGCGGGCACTATGGATGTTACTGTTAACTAGTGTTGATCACGAATATAGGCACTTCGAGAATTTGTGAATGTTTAGAATATCACGTATATTCATTATCGCAAATATTCATTTTTTTAAATACCAGTTTATGCGAATTTTGTTATGCAAATTTTCGCAATCAAGAAAATAATGACTGGAGATCACGAATTCTCGAATATATGGCGAATATTTGCCCAAATATTCGAGAAATATTGCGAATTCGAATATTTCCCCTGCCGCTCAACACTACTGTTAACGGGTAACGGGTAGGCTGTTGTGGAGGTCACTATTAAAAAGGCAGGCACTGTGGATGTTACTGATAAGGGGTTAGGCTGCTATGGAGGATGCATCCACAGTGCCTGCCCCTTTAACCCTTTAAGTGGGTGGACACTTTGAAACATGCCATCTACTTAAAAACTGATCTGCTAAACCAGGGATCAGCAACCTTCGGCACTCCAGCTGTTGAGAAACTACAATTCCCAGCATGCTCCATTATTTTTTGTGAGATTTCTGAGAAGAGTAGAGGAAGTATGCATGCTGGGAGTTGTAGTTTCACAACAGCTTGAGTGTCAGAGGTTGCCTACGAACGGATCTGCTTTACCTTATTTGGCTCCATTCGCCTCCGTTTTGTCATTTGCGTATGTTGGAACGTAACGAGATATTTATTAACAATTTAGAGTAAAAAAAAAGGCCTCTAAGACAATTTTTTTAATACTATATGGATGTCCAGCAACTCCTGGTTTCACTTCTTGTGCTGCTCCTCCAGCTTAAGCACATTTTTTTCCAGCTACCGCTGATGCTGGTGTGACCTCCATAGCTGCACCCTTACTTTCTGTTGCTGGTCTTTTATGACCAGCATTGCTTTTGCGTCAGCATGCTGCTGCTGTTTTTTATTTTTCGATAAACTGTTAGGATTAAAAAACAATTTAAAATTACTTTCAATTAAGATTCAATTAGTGCATTGTGTGTATTTGTTAAAGCACTGACGATCTACATAACAATTTGTTGGTTTATTACATTTAGGATGATTATATAGTTGGTTAGTTAGAGATAGTTCAGTAAAGTATAATGTTATTTAGTCAATTAGTTAATGTTAATTCAGTAGAGTGTAATAGTATTTAGTTGGTTAGTTTGTGATAAAAGAAGATACACTTTCCTGTGGCTAAGCATTTCTGTAGCCCAGGACACAATGAAGAACACATGAAAGTTCATATATTAAAAGGTAACTTTAAATCCCAAAAAGCTAGAAGTTTTTGTAATACAAATTTATAACACTGCTTGACACTTTGAATACTGGATTTATGGAAAACACTACAAGATCCAAATAGTCTTCTATAGACATAGTTGGGGCACTAGGTCTCTGAGATAACATTAATTCATAGACCATAAAACTTTCACACCTCTTATCTATAAGATAATTAAGGAGTCATTCTCAATATCTTTGATATGTTGTTCTGTTATCTTTCAAATGCCCATTCATTCACCCACGTCTCTGTTCTTATTGTATATAGTGCTATTTCTTCATATGTTATTGTAGTATGCCTGATGAAGGGACTGGTGATGTCTCAAATGCTCGCTGTATAACATCATTACTTCTATTTTTGCACGCCATTAAAAGGTATCAAACCGGCAATACTCTTATTTTGTTTCTATAAATGAGAGCACTGAATTAGTTTGTGATAGTTATGTACACTGCGTGCAGAATTATTAGGCAAATGAGTATTTTGACCACATCATCCTCTTTATGCATGTTGTCTTACTCCAAGCTGTATAGGCTCGAAAGCCTACTACCAATTAAGCATATTAGGTGATGTGCATCTCTGTAATGAGAAGGGGTGTGGTCTAATGACATCAACACCCTATATTAGGTGTGCATAATTATTAGGCAACTTCCTTTCCTTTGGCAAAATGGGTCAAAAGAAGGACTTGACAGGCTCAGAAAAGTCAAAAATAGTGAGATATCTTGCAGAGGGATGCAGCACTCTTAAAATTGCAAAGCTTCTGAAGCGTGATCATCGAACAATCAAGCGTTTCATTCAAAATAGTCAACAGGGTCACAAGAAGCGTGTGGAAAAACCAAGGCGCAAAATAACTGCCCATGAACTGAGAAAAGTCAAGCGTGCAGCTGCCAAGATGCCACTTGCCACCAGTTTGGCCATATTTCAGAGCTGCAACATCACTGGAGTGCCCAAAAGCACAAGGTGTGCAATACTCAGAGACATGGCCAAGGTAAGAAAGGCTGAAAGACGACCACCACTGAACAAGACACACAAGCTGAAACGTCAAGACTGGGCCAAGAAATATCTCAAGACTGATTTTTCTAAGGTTTTATGGACTGATGAAATGAGATTGAGTCTTGATGGGCCAGATGGATGGGCCCGTGGCTGGATTGGTAAAGGGCAGAGAGCTCCAGTCCGACTCAGACGCCAGCAAGGTGGAGGTGGAGTACTGGTTTGGGCTGGTATCATCAAAGATGAGCTTGTGGGGCCTTTTCGGGTTGAGGATGGAGTCAAGCTCAACTCCCAGTCCTACTGCCAGTTTCTGGAAGACACCTTCTTCAAGCAGTGGTACAGGAAGAAGTCTGCATCCTTCAAGAAAAACATGATTTTCATGCAGGACAATGCTCCATCACACGCATCCAAGTACTCCACAGCGTGGCTGGCAAGAAAGGGTATAAAAGAAGAAAATCTAATGACATGGCCTCCTTGTTCACCTGATCTGAACCCCATTGAGAACCTGTGGTCCATCATCAAATGTGAGATTTACAAGGAGGGAAAACAGTACACCTCTCTGAACAGTGTCTGGGAGGCTGTGGTTGCTGCTGCACGCAATGTTATGGTGAACAGATCAAAACACTGACAGAATCCATGGATGGCAGGCTTTTGAGTGTCCTTGCAAAGAAAGGTGGCTATATTGGTCACTGATTTGTTTTTGTTTTGTTTTTGAATGTCAGAAATGTATATTTGTGAATGTTGAGATGTTATATTGGTTTCACTGGTAAAAATAAATAATTGAAATGGGTATATATTTGTTTTTTGTTAAGTTGCCTAATAATTATGCACAGTAATAGTCACCTGCACACACAGATATCCCCCTAAAATAGCTAAAACTAAAAACAAACTAAAAACTACTTCCAAAAATATTCAGCTTTGATATTAATGAGTTTTTTGGGTTCATTGAGAACATGGTTGTTGTTCAATAATAAAATTAATCCTCAAAAATACAACTTGCCTAATAATTCTGCACTTCCTGTAGAGTACAGATGTAGCAGGGGTAACACATAAAATCTTAACTCAAATTGCTTAACTCATCGTGCTATCTTGAAACAAAAGCTATTGAAAAGCAATTGCTTAACGCATTTAGTTTAGATAACACGTCTCATAAAGCATTTGTGTTAACTCTACTACATCCATATAATGTGATTTATTTGGTTTGCTAATGGTTTTTATTTAGATTACAGTCGAGTTAGTGTGTGTCTAGTGTTCTTGTTTTCTATTACTATAGTGTGAGTTTTTCACTTCATTGTGGGCCCTTTGTTTATGTACATGTTATGGATACAGAATTATATTAGTGTGTGCACAAATTTACCCTCCTGACGGGGGGTGATGACAAGCTCCTTCTCCTCTTCTTCCTCATCAGTAGCTGGGGGGGGGGGGGGGAATGCGACTGGTGACAGGGACCAGCCACTTCAGCCTCCAACTCCACATTTTCACCCACATCCGGTGGTGGTGTAGCATCTACATTCTGGGAGGGTCCAGCCTGCTGTCCTTCGTCATACTCCTTCTCCTCCTCTGCAGAGACCACCACAATGTCCATGTCTTTGGTTGAGGGCCGGCGGCCCACAGAGGGAACTGGAACGCCTGTCATCACACAATCACACAATGTTCATAATTTCGACAAAAAACCAAGAACTCATAACAAATGCAAATTCATCCCTTAATGACCGGGCCAGTTTTCACCTTTCTGCCCAGACCATTTTTAGCAGATCTGACATGTGTCACTTAATGTGGTAGTAACTTTAAACCGCTTATTATTATTATTATCCAGCCCATTCTGAGATTGTTTTCTCGTGAAATATTGTATTTCATAACAGTGCTAACATTCTGTCACACAATGTAATTTTAATTTTTTATAAAATAACAAATTTAAAGAAAAATTAGATCACTTAGTATTACGCTTTTTGTGGTGTAAGGTGACAAAAAATGGCTATTTGGAAACAGTTTTTTTTTTTTACGGAGCTAACCTGAGGGGTTAGGTCATGTGATATTTTGATACAGCTGGTTTTTACGGATGTGGCGATACCTAATATGTATACTTTTTTTATTTATTTTACTATTACACAGTTATAGCATTTTTTTATCGAAAAAATTCATGTGTTAGAGTCTCCATATTCTGAGAGCCATATTTTTGGGCGATTCTCTTACGTATGGTCTCAATTTTTTGCGGGATGAGGTGATGGTTAGATTGGCACTATTTTGGAGGTCATATGCCTTTTTGATCGCTTGGTGTTGCACTTTGTGTGATGTAATGTGGCAAAAAAAAAATGGTTTATTTAGCATAGTTTTTAATAAAAAAATTTTATCGGTGTTCAACGGAGGGGTTAGGTCATGTAATATTTTTATAGAGCTCGTCGATATGCACGCGGCGATACATTATACGTCTACTTTTTTGGCTATTTTATTCAAAATTTTAATTAACTTTATTTTGTAAAAAGTACAATTTTTTTTACTTGCAAATTCCTTTTTTTTGGGAAAAATTTATGTTTTTAAAAAATTGTATCACTTTTTTTACAACGCTGGGACTTCAACTTTTGACGGTATGATCCCCTTTACAATGCATTTAAATACTTCTGTATTATAATGCATTGGTGAAGCGACAGCGAAACGCGCGTCGGGGTCAGGACTACTGGTCTGTATTTATTGAGCAGTTATCTCTCCCATGTCTATCCCCTTCCTATGCACTATGCACTTTATTATTATCCATTGTACTGGTATCTATTTGACATTTGTTAGGGGTAGATGGGATTTACTGCATTTACTACATTGATACACTACTAGTAGTCCAGTGTTTTTCCTGTGTCTACATTGCCACATATATGTTTTTTATCATTATGTTGTGTATGTAACAATAAAGATTTGGTATTTTTTACATTTCATACGGCTGTGTTGTAAATTTATAGGTGTTATTGGCTGTAAGTGTATTACCAGTGTAATGCTGGGGGCTGCATATTACAGGCCCTCCCAGAAGGCAACCACAATGCCTAAGGAACGCATCGGGCTACCATCCCTGCCATTGGGTCCTCATCACAGCAGCGCGGGTACCCCGCACATGTCTGAAACTCGCACGTGCTATCAGTGACTGCCGGACCCCTGCCCCCGATCGGGCGGGTGCAGCTTCTGAACCCGCCCGATCACCATGCACTACATTTAGGTCACTGGACTTTAAGTCAAGTCCAGATCTGACGTACATGTACGTCATCGGACATTAAGGAGTTAAGTGGGGGATGTATGTAATGTAATGATGTACTTTTACTGGAATATAGAATGATGATTGCAGTTTATGTTTATACACACACATATATATTTCTGTAGGTGTAAAATGCACAAAATCAGCCGGTTACATCATACATCTCTACCTCGCTGTGTGTATAAATATACATATGTACTCATGGCGAGGTAGAGATGTATTATGTAACCGGCTGATTTGCTACATATCACATCAGTTAATAAGTAATCATTTGTAAAGGGATGAAATACTTATTTTCATAACTGTATATATACATTACGGAGTGTTGGCGAGAGACATACAAAAGTAATGTAAGCATTGTACCTGGGCATACACGGATGTCTCTCAAGTTGCGTCTCTTTAGATCTGACCATTTTTTCAGAATGGCCATCCTGGGATGATTTGTCTTAAATTTTTATTCCAGCTCGGACTGGACCTTCTCCATGATTCGCTGTTTCTCTGCCTGGACCCGGGTGCGGTCGTAGCCCCGCTCCAACATCCGCTGCAGGATAAAGACAAAACATATAATCCCAATTTTTTTAAATACAAGTATGGAAAATGATGTTCTCAACAAAACATCAGAAAGTATTTAAGTCTTTGAAGGGGAAATATTAGATTTAATTTTACCGTTATAAGATCGGATTGTATTGCAATTGTATGTGTGTGGGGTCTGAGCAATCGGATATTGGCCAGCTGAGCAGAGATGTACCTGTCTAGTGAAGTGACGGTATGGTATGGGGTGTAAAGCTGGTTCGCCTCCCCGTGGTGCACCCTGGGTAACTCTAAATGGACAAGCAAATACTGGAAGTAAAAAAAAAGATTCTCCAGAGTCCCGACCAACAGAAATCAAACTCTAATATATAGACTGTGTGTGTGTGTGTGTGTGTGTGGGGGGGGGGGGGGGGGGGGGGGTAAGGGGGTATATAGTGTGTTGCAGAAAAATGGATGTGCAATGTGCATATGAGAGATATTTCTCTACTGTCCATACATACAGTACAGACCAAAAGTTTGGACACACCTTCTCATTCAAAGAGTTTTCTTTATTTTCATGACTATGAAGGCATCAAAACTATGCATTAACACATGTGGAATTATATACATAACAAACAAGTGTGAAACAACTGAAAATATGTCATATTCTAGGTTCTTCAAAGTAGCCACCTTTTGCTTTGATTACTGCTTTGCACACTCTTGGCATTCTCTTGATGAGCTCAAGAGGTAGTCCCCTGAAATGGTCTTCCAACAGTCTTGAAGGAGTTCCCAGAGATGCTTAGCACTTGTTGGCCCTTTTGCCTTTACTCTGCGGTCCAGCTCACCCCAAACCATCTCGATTGGGTTCAGGTCCGGTGACTGTGGAGGCCAGGTCATCTGGCGCAGCACCCCATCACTCTCCTTCATGGTCAAATAGCCCTTACTTTAAAAGTTTTCCCAATTTTTCGGCTGACTGACTGACCTTAATTTCTTAAAGTAATGATGGCCACTCGTTTTTCTTTACTTAGCTGCTTTTTTCTTGCCATAATACAAATTCTAACAGTCTATTCAGTAGGACTATCAGCTGTGTATCCACCTGACTTCTCCTCAACGCAACTGATGGTCCCAACCCCATTTATAAGGCAAGAAATCCCACTTATTAAACCTGACAGGGCACACCTGTGAAGTGAAAACCATTTCAGGGGACTACCTTTTGAAGCTCATCAAGAGAATGCCAAGAGTGTGCAAAGCAGTAATCAAAGCAAAAGGTGGCTACTTTGAAGAACCTAGAATATGACATATTTTCAGTTGTTTCACACGTGTTTGTCATGTATATAATTCCACATGTGTTAATTCATAGTTTTGATGCCTTCAGTGTGAATCTACAATTTTCATAGTCATGAAAATACAGGGAGTGCAGAATTATTAGGCAAATGAGTATTTTGACCACATCATCCTCTTTATGCATGTTGTCTTACTCCAAGCTGTATAGGCTCGAAAACCTACTACCAATTAAGCATATTAGGTGATGTGCATCTCTGTAATGAGAAGGGGTGTGGTCTAATGACATCAACACCCTATATTAGGTGTGCATAATTATTAGGCAACTTCCTTTCCTTTGGCAAAATGGGTCAAAAGAAGGACTTGACAGGCTCAGAAAAGTCAAAAATAGTGAGATATCTTGCAGAGGGATGCAGCACTCTTAAAATTGCAAAGCTTCTGAAGCGTGATCATCGAACAATCAAGCGTTTCATTCAAAATAGTCAACAGGGTCGCAAGAAGCGTGTGGAAAAACCAAGGCGCAAAATAACTGCCCATGAACTGAGAAAAGTCAAGCGTGCAGCTGCCCAGATGCCACTTGCCACCAGTTTGGCCATATTTCAGAGCTGCAACATCACTGGAGTGCCCAAAAGCACAAGGTGTGCAATACTCAGAGACATGGCCAAGGTAAGAAAGGCTGAAAGACGACCACCACTGAACAAGACACACAAGCTGAAACGTCAAGACTGGGCCAAGAAATATCTCAAGACTGATTTTTCTAAGGTTTTATGGACTGATGAAATGAGAGTGAGTCTTGATGGGCCAGATGGATGGGCCCGTGGCTGGATTGGTAAAGGGCAGAGAGCTCCAGTCCGACTCAGACGCCAGCAAGGTGGAGGTGGAGTACTGGTTTGGGCTGGTATCATCAAAGATGAGCTTGTGGGGCCTTTTCGGGTTGAGGATGGAGTCAAGCTCAACTCCCAGTCCTACTGCCAGTTTCTGGAAGACACCTTCTTCAAGCAGTGGTACAGGAAGAAGTCTGCATCCTTCAAGAAAAACATGATTTTCATGCAGGACAATGCTCCATCACACGCGTCCAAGTACTCCACAGCGTAGCTGGCAAGAAAGGGTATAAAAGAAGAAAATCTAATGACATGGCCTCCTTGTTCACCTGATCTGAACCCCATTGAGAACCTGTGGTCCATCATCAAATGTGAGATTTACAAGGAGGGAAAACAGTACACCTCTCTGAACAGTGTCTGGGAGGCTGTGGTTGCTGCTGCACGCAATGTTGATGGTGAACAGATCAAAACACTGACAGAATCCATGGATGGCAGGCTTTTGAGTGTCCTTGCAAAGAAAGGTGGCTATATTGGTCACTGATTTGTTTTTGTTTTGTTTTTGAATGTCAGAAATGTATATTTGTGAATGTTGAGATGTTATATTGGTTTCACTGGTAAAAATAAATAATTGAAATGGGTATATATTTGTTTTTTGTTAAGTTGCCTAATAATTATGCACAGTAATAGTCACCTGCACACACAGATATCCCCCTAAAATAGCTAAAACTAAAAACAAACTAAAAACTACTTCCAAAAATATTCAGCTTTGATATTAATGAGTTTTTTGGGTTCATTGAGAACATGGTTGTTGTTCAATAATAAAATTAATCCTCAAAAATACAACTTGCCTAATAATTCTGCACTCCCTGTAAAGAAAACTCTTTGAATGAGAAGGTGTGTCCAAACTTTTGGTCTGTACTGTACATGCTACTGACATAGTGCTGTGATGTCACAACAATACTTACTTCAACAATCAGTAATATACACTTAGACTTGATAAAATATGAACTTTTATGTGTTGTGAAAAGAAATTTGCATCATCATTAGCGATTTTAGCAATCACAAATATTTTATAACACTCTATCTGCATATAAAGCGATTGTTCTGACATGCATGTGACGTAATCGAATACAGTGCTGTCAAATTACTTACAGCGATCAGTAGTTCTTCCTCATCGTCGGGAAAATTGCTTCCCACTATCTTTTCAAATCTTCTCAAACTTCGAGTAGTTAGATTAAGCCCACGCCCCTTTTGCGCATGCGCTTTAAGCGAATTATACATTGCGATTTTCATTATGAAAACAAAAAATTACGAATATAGCAAATATTCGCCCATATATTCATGAAATATCGTGAAATCTAATATTGCCCATGCCGCTCAACACTAGTGGTGATCAGTCCAGACTATAGACTGATAGTAATTCATACAGGGCTTTTGCAATCCTGGAATAGTTTTGGCCATAAGGACTATAGTAGGAAATTAATCCTAATAACTTCCTGAATTCTCCAACAGTCTTTGGCTGGCTGTTCTTCAAGGCCAGCACAGGCGCAGTGTCTGCTGGATCCATGGAATGGCCATCTTTGGACACGATCTTGCCCAAGAATCTGACTTTGTTTCGGAAGAGTTCACACTTCCTTGATGTTAACTTGACTCTATGTTTCTAATACTGTTGCAGTACCAACCGGACATGTTCCACATGTTCTTAGAATGATCTGCTGTGAACCAGGTTGTCATCTAGGCACAGCAGAGAGACCTCATCCCTCAGTCCCATTAGACAAGTTTCCATGCTACGTTGAAATTCAGCTAAAGAAGAGCTAAGGCCAAAGGGTATTCTGATCCACTCATACAGACCCCAAGGTGTGATGAAGGCAGTCAGTAGTCGACTGGATTCTTCCACAAATCCTTGATGGTAGGCTTTCCCTTGGTCTAGCACCGAAAACCATGAACTTCCTCCTATGCTGTCCAGCATGTCTTGAATCCTAGGGATTGGATGGCGGTCAGGGATGGACTTCTGGTTCAACTCCTTGTAGTCGCAACACAGTCTTAAACTACCGTCCTTCTTTCTCACGCACACAATGGGTGAAGAGTATGATGATTTTGACTCTGCAATCCATCCACGGTTCAGCAGATCCTGCAGATATTCTTTCACTTTCTGGTGTAGTGGCTTTGGCACGGACATGTAAGTTCTTCTAACCGGTGTATTGTCTTTGAGGCGCAGTGGAAATTGTAGGGAAGGGATGCATCTGACGTCAGAATCATCTTTAGCGAAGGCGTGGCATTCCTTCCTTAGCATTGTCTTGACTATCTGTTGATATTCCTCCAGTAGGTGTTCTTTAGGTATTGGTGGATCCCAGTGTTCTCGATGAGTATAGCTTACCGGCGACTGACTCGTGTTTAAATTATCCATCGACCATCTGGCTCTGCTCTGGATGACTGTAGATTATAAGTCACAGAGTGAGTGGCCACACTCACTGATTCTTTTGGTTTCACCTGAGCTGGGTATGTTGTCTTGATGGGCTCGAGGCACCCAATCCTAGTCTGACTTGGTAAGATAACGTCTCGCTTGGTGGTGTTACAAACAGGGATGAATAGTTTGGAAAACTGTCCTTTTTGGAGTAACACTAACGTCTCCCTAATATACAGTCCTTCTGGCACATCATGAGTCTCATTAGGTGTAAACAAGACTGTCTGATCTTGCAAGCCTGGTTTGGCATAAGTCCTACATCTGAGATATGTCACAGTGTTGGCAGAAATTATTTGGCTCTTGGTACCAGTCTTTAGTGCAGTACCACCAGTTTCTCTCAGGCTGGCTTGTAGTTGACTCACCAGGACTTCTGCTTTGGGGGTTGGCAATTCCAAGGCGGCTCCTAGTAGGTCCACGAACCCTGTAATGGTTCTCCTTCTCTTGACAGCTGTCTGCTTGAAGAGTTCTTCTATGACATTATACCCGATGATTGGCGTCTCTGCGACTTTCTCATCTGCCGATACCACAAGTGGTACTACTAGCTGTTTGGTGTTGTTACTTCCCGCTGTTAGTTGAAAAACTACCTCAATCCGCCGAGATAAAGAAATTTCTGTCTCGTTGGCTGCCTTCCCAAGGAGGATTCCTGGCCCCAGCAATTCTTCAAAGGATTGGAGCACTGCATGTGGCATAACCCGCTGTCTCCAGCTCTCATTGATGATGCTCACTTGAGAGCCTGTATAGCATAGGGCTTGGACAGGAGTATTGTCTATTTCACAGTTCACAAGGCACCAAACGAGACACAGTAACTTGCTGTTTTGTCTAATGGTAACACCGTCCACGTGAGTTGGTACTTGCTCAGCCATCTGGAAGGATCTTTGGTTATAATGGTTGAGCATTCTTTGAAAGGAATTTGGGTTCACCCTACCAGCCGTGGCACTGATGGTGGTTTTAGAGCTCGCTGGTTTCTACCGAAAAGAGTTGCACTTTGGGACACAGGGTTAGTTCCAGGACAGGTTACTGTCGGTCCCTTGACAGCAACCCTCTCCCGTTTAACTGGTTTGGTCTGGGCATTTGGCAATATCTTGCTCTATGTCCAGATCGTCCACAGTTATAGCAATGACTGCAGGCACTTCTCTAACCAGTCCTCTTACAGGATTGACAACATCCATTGCTCGAACCCACTGTTACCTGAGGCCCTCGGAATTCACGGCCTCGTTGGGTTCAAGAATCTCGGAGAAGTGTCTTCATCTCTATCATCTCTTTTTGCATCTGTAGCATCAGCTTTTCCAGTTCAGAGTTACTCTTAGACAGCGGTTGAATCGTTGGGATACTTGTCTGTGGTGGGGACCAAGGTGTTGTGTCAGCAGGACACTTGGCTCTTGAGGACACTGTAAGGCGTTAAACTGACATTCTTTCCCTTTTGTTGAACTGCTGTGCTGAGATTTCTTTTGCTTCTGTTCCCTTTCCATCTCCATATTAGCGGCTTCATTCATTTTCTCTATGAGCACCTCATCTGGAATGGAAGGGTCGTCTAAATACTGTTTTAATTGGAATTTGATGTGGTCATTTCTCAGTCCAGTACCCACTGATCTTAGAAATTTCTTCTGTATCAGCTCAGTCCCGAAATGTTAATCCGAGTCTTCCCCTTGGGAGACAAATAGCAACTGATCTTTCAATTAAATCGCTCTAAACGGGAAATTCTGTGGAGTTTCATTACTCTTCTGAGAGATGTTGAGGAGTTGCTGGTACAGTTCGGAGGCGTTCTCCTCCTTGTAATGACTTTTCAAGATTCGTCTAAGTTGCACTAGAGTCAGTCCATTTTTTATCTCCAGCATACCTCTGAGGCTTAGGCCAGGGCTAATGGCTTTCACCACAGCTTTGATGATCTCAGTCTCAGGATACCCTTTCTGTAGTCCCAGGTCGATTTGGTGCATCAGATTGGTGGTGTAAGACAGCTTATCCTTCTGCTCTTTTTCTCCAATCTGGCCTGTGATCTTGAAGTCTTTTCTGATTGTCGCCTCTGGCAAGCCACATGGTGTATTCTCTGAGTAAGCGGAGCTGGCTCTGGTTTTGGTTGACTGTCCCTCGTCTTTACTTTTGGTACTCAGCTCTTTAATCTGTTCCTCAATTATTCTGGACGTTTCCTGGAACTTCTCCTGCATAGTGTGATACTGTTGTTTCAAGTCGGCTTATTGCTGTTCTGGTTAGTGGTCTTGCTCACTGAAGCTTAGGACTTCCGCATTGTCCCTCTTCTTTCCTAGCTCGCGAATGAATCATTTTGTTGCTTGCAGAAATTGTGTCACCATCTCCTCACTGAAGCTTTGACCATTTCATTTATTACCCCATTAACGATCTGCATATAATGGCGCCATGCTGGCTTTGGAGTCTTTGATGAATTAGCAAGTCTCGATAATATCACCCACTGACAAGTGGATCAGGTGTCCACTGATTTCATCCTGCAGCCTCTCTAGATCCATCTGTGTTCGCTTGCCATGCTGCAAGGGTTAATATCCCAATCTCATCTAAACTTCCATGACCCCTTTGCATCTTCTTCACCCTGCCCCACATTGGGCGCCAATTTTGTTGCACATATGCTGAAAGTATGGTAATTTGGTAAATAATTCCAATGTGCAAAGGGAGCGGGCTGGGTGAAGTGCTTTGATTGAAACATTTTCTGCAATGACAAGCATGACCTTCAGTCGGGTAGTCAGTAGAGCAACTGCATATTCTGTCTATACATATTAATGCACATCTATCTATTTAACAATAACATTCTCATATACAGGTATAATGTCCTTATCTAATCTATAAAGCTGAGTGTATGTGTGTGTGTGTGTGTATATCCGCTAAAGGAATCCGCATCGTTGCATTTATAATCATTAAATTTGGCACACAGGTACATCAGGTGTCTGGGAAGGTTTTAGACCAGGTCTCAGCTCTCTAGGACATACCGTTCATGAGATATTCCCAAAAATTGCATTAGCCAATTGAAGCTTGGTCACATGACCCTTATCAGCCAATAGAAGCTCGCAGGTCCTCCAGCCTTCACATACAGTTTTACTCCAGGTTTCCATAACAACCCAGCCATTTATTTTCACTGCTGTAGATCAGCTTTAAAGGAAATATGTCACCAGGATAATTGCTATTGAAGTAAAGCCAGGGCTAATAGCACTTAGTACCTTATTTCAATATGTGCCTTTGTTCCAGCAATAGATGTTTTTATCCTCTGAAACTCCAGTTTATCTGGTATGCAAATGAGCCAGTAAGAAGGAGCCCATAAACGCCCCCTACCACAATGTGTCCACCCTCAAAAGATGAACTTAAAACCCTGCCCCCAGGTCCCGCTAAGCCACACCCCTGATCTGGTTAGACCAAGCCCCCTCCCACTCCTTAGGCGAGAGGGATTGAAAAAATGAAGTAAAAAATCAACTTCTAGGCCACGCCCCTGATTCAGTTAGGCCACGCCCCCACTTATTAGCCGACAGGGATTGAAAAAATGAAGTTAAAAATCAACTTCTGTAAGCTGCAGAGGTGGGAGGGAGGGTGACATTCTCCCTGCAGCCCACACTCAGACAGCACAGTGCTGCTGTCTTAGACTGAGCTGTTCAAAAGGACACGCTCCCGATCCAGTTAGGCCACGCCCCCTCCCACTCCTCAGCCGACAGGGATTGAAAAAATGAAGTTAAAAATCAACTTTTAGGTCCCGCTAAGCCACGCCCCAATCTGGTTAGACCATGCCCCTCCCACTCCTCAGCCGACAGGGATTGAGAAAATGAGGTTAAAAATCAACTTCTGTCAGCTGCAGGAGTAGGAGGGAGGGTGACTTTCTTCCTGCAGCTCACACTCAGACAGCACAGTACACAGTACTGCTTTATGAGAGTGAGCTGTTCAAAAGGACATCCTTGTATCCATCCAGGCCCTATGCCAGATGGAGGACAGGGAGTCTGAAAGTCGGACTGTCCGGCCTAAAACTGGACCTATGGCCACCCTAGGGGCAGACTGCTGTGGAGGTCAGAGTTAAGGGGATGGTCCGCTATGGAGGTCAGTGTTAAGGGGCAGATTGCTGTAAAGGCCACTGTTAAGGGGGCTGGGCCCTGTGGAGGTCACTGTCAAGGGGGTGGTATGCTGTAAAAGTCACTGTTAAAGGGGAAGACTGCTGTAAAGGTCAAAGTTAAGGGGGTGGGCTGCTATGGAGGTCCAATTTTAAGGGAAGGGCACTGTGAGGGGTCAGTGTTATGGGGTGGGGGGCTGTGGAGGTCACTGTTAAGGGGGCAGGGTGCTGTAGATGTCACTGTTATAGTGGATAGTGTTGATATCTTTTAACGACACACACAAACATTAAATGAAATAGATTAAATATACCCGAGCGAAGCCGGGTCCTTCAGCTAGTATAAAATAATAAACGATTAACCATGTGCACATCTATTATAACTCAATCTGCATCACAGTAGGCAAATAGTGCAGTATAATATAATATATTAATATAAGATCCTATAACAATCACATTCACAATACACTGGCACCATGTAACACGTCAGTGTAATCCACTAACATTTGTGCAGTGTGTTATTTACTCGCACAGCATCACCAGCAGCCTTTTCTAATTACAGGGATGTGAATGAAATCACTTTTGCTGTTTATTGTCCTAAATATGTGTTCTCTTACCTGCAATGACAAGCATGACCTTCAGTCTGGTAGTCAGAAGAGCCACTGCATATTCTATCCGCCCAGGAACAAAAGGTCCGTCTTTTAGTTCCCCCTGCTATAAGCAGTGTTATATGAAAATGTGCTCGTCATTCAGGCTTTAAATACTCTGCTGCCATCTATTGGTGATTTAATAGAAATGCCATGAGTTTAACTTTTCTATTACCACAGCTATACTCCTGGATTGCTGAAGCTGGAAATGTAATACGTATTAGTTTATTTTTATGGGGTACCTGGTTTTGACATACCTTACACAATGTTAGACTGGAATGATTCAGTTCTGTATCCTCTATTTTCAAATCGGAATGATTTATAGCCTTTCCTAACCATTAAGTCCTTAGGGTTCAGAGGATAACTGGATCATGTTGCAACATACTGTAAATGTAAATGTAGTCCTGTTCCGAAGCGGATGTGGACCCTTTGTGCCCCTTGAATAGATTTGGCTTGAAGCTACTTCTAAGGGAGTTATCCAAGGGGCCCCCTGGTATTCACCCTTTAAACCCTATACAGGGATCTGGACTTTGCCACCAAGGAGCCACCAGACCACTACTCCTTGGAGTAGTCTCTGGTCAAGTGATCATCGTGGTATTGGGCAAAACTATATTCAGGGAAAAGGCTGAGGTCAGGGCAGGCAAAGTCCATATGATCTGATAAACAGTCAAAGATCAGAGTGGATAGCACAGAGTCAGTACAGAGATCAGGCAGAGGTCAGATCAGGCAGTGAAAGGACCTTAGGTGGCCTGTCATTGGTTGGGGAAGATTAGGGTGCATGGACTCTGGTCTTATAATAAAAGGGGGGGGGGGGGGGTGAAGTGTGCATCCTAAAGGCAAAGTAAGAGATGTCAGCCAGCAACTAGGCAACAGCTAAAAGAGAGCAGGAGGAGAGTCTGGGTTGCCGGGTACCATCACGCAGGAGCAGATGACAGTAGCAGCCACGTACCAGCAATGTAACAAGTCCAGGAAAAAAAAAAGTGTTTTGATCTTATACAAGTCTTAGTCATAGCATAGTGGTTATCTATCAACCCAGGATCAAAAATATTAATTTAATGACCCAATGCCGACGACAATAGGCCAAAATGGAGGGGGGAAATCTTGTGGTATGTATTTTTGGAAAGGAGTGAAAAATAGTGATGAAAGATGCTGTAAGAAATTTGCCTTTTTTAGAGCTTATCACGGCAAGTTCCACTCCCTCATGAACAATAAGCTTTAAAGAGCATCCATCAGCAAATTTGTACATATGAGACTTGCTAGCCTGTTGCATGTGTGTTGGCAGTTGAAGGCATCTGTGTTGGTCCCATGTTTATATCTGCCCACATTGCTGATAAAAATTATGATTTAATATATGTAAATAAGCCTCTAGGAGCAACAAGGGTTTTGCCATTACACCTATAGGCTCAGCTCTCTCTTCAACTGTCTTGTCCTCTTCACTTTGATTGACAGGACCAGGCATGATGACGTCTACACTGCAATGGTAATGACCTATCTAAAACATTTACATATTATACAACAAAATTAGAATATAATACTCCAGTGGCTGGGTTTGGGGAGGCCCCAACATTACGCTGGTATTCTCGAACACTTTGGTCTAACCATGTGTTGCTGCTCTCTGGAGGAGGTGGTAAGACTGCGTGCATCTCAATGTGAAATAGGAAAATAAACTCAAGTGAAAAACAGTACAGGCAAGGCACTAAACTGGCTTTTCCATTGTCCTCCATGGCAGGAGAAGGTTTTATGCTGAGGAAATGCCTGAGCTAGCTGTCGCACTGTCTCTCAGAAGGCTGGCCAAAGGGCTAGTGACTCAGAATCTGTAGCTCAGTCGTCCAGCTGATCCTGGGTCTGTAGCAGAGTATCCCTGTTTTACCGTTTTCTTCTGGTCACTCGTGCACTCTGGCAGAGTCTCTTTTACTAAACACTGGTCCCTATCTGCAGGCCGGCAGAGTCTTTCCTACTAAACAGTGATCGCTATCAGTTAACTAGGGCCTCTAACTGTTCTCCTTGTATACAGTTTTTAACTAAACTAGAACCTTCTAGTGGGAGAGGTCTGTTTTTTTTCCCTCCAAAACTTTGCATAGTCTCTTATAGTAACTGTGAACGATCTCAAACTTCTTAGTGCATAGATAGAAAGTCCCAAAGTCTCTCAGTATTAGATGGCTGTGCATTTCTTTTTCCACAGTACAGTGCAGATATAGTGCAATAATAGTACAAATAAAAAGGATATATTACAATAGACAACAATATAAAACAGTATAAGTGCAAAACTACTGCATAAATCATAGTGTAAGTTAATCCTTCCAAGTGCACTAAAGTGGTGAGTTGATGTCTTTGTGTAGTAGCAATAAGGGCTAATGTCCAAAATGACTGTAGTCTTTCCAAATGCAACATCTTTTAAGTCCAACTCTTTAAGTGCACATACTGAATTATACCAGAATGTAATATTATGGATATGGAATCCACTTTGTCATCACTGCCTGCTGACCATCACACAATTCTCTCCAGGTATGCCTGCATTGAACCTAAATGCTGCACCCAGCTTTTCCATAGTCTGATATTGTCCACACCCCTCATCTTTCCTTCTCATTCCCTGGTATGTCTGCATTGAACCTAACTGCTGCACCCAGCTTTTCCAGAGTCTGATATTGTCCACACCCCTCATCTTTCCTTCTCATGCCCTGGTATGTCTGCATTGAACTTTAATGTTTCTTTCCCTGCTGGATTTATTGAGTATTTGTTTACATTGACTATTTCACCCTGTATCTGGTCCTCCCTTGATTAGGCCAAATGTACCCCCCTCCCCTCTTGGTCACACCTGATTGAACACTGAGTGGTATAAGGGTACTTTCACACTAGCGTTATTCCTTTCTGGCATTGAGTTCCGTCCTAGGGGCTCAATAGCGGAAAATAACTGATCAGTTTTATCCTAATGCATTCTGAATGGAGAGAAATCCGTTCAGGATGCATCAAGATGTCTTCAGTTCAGTCTTGCCTTTTCAGGATGGAGATGATACTGCAGCATGCTGCGGTTTTATCTCCGTCCAAAATTCTGGAACACTTGCTGGCATGCCGGATCCAGAATTTTTTCCCATTGAAATGCATTAATGCCGGATCCGGCCTCGAGTGTTCTGGAAAACTGATCTGTTTTTGCGGTCTGTGCATGCTCAGACCGCAAAAAATGTGAAAAAAATAATTGCTGGAACCGTTTTTCCGGACGACACCGGAGAGACGGATCCGGCATTTCAATGCATTTATCAGACGGATCAGGATCCTGATCCATCTGACAAATGCCATCAGTTTGCATACGTTTTGACGGATCCGCCAGGTAGTTCTGGCGATGGAACTGCCTGCCGGAATCCTCTGCCACAAGTGTGAAAGTACCCTAAATCTAAGTTCCTAGGTCTTCCAGATCTTGGTCTTTCCAAATGCAACATCTTTTAAGTGCAAGTCTTTAAGTGCACATACTGAATTATACCAGAATGTAACCAAAAGGGGACCAAAGGTAATCACAGACATAGTTAAAGCAAAAAATGTTTCAATCTTTCATCTTACTCTTCCCACTTTTCCAAAACCTCCTAAAATACCCTCACATCCATTCACCCAGCAAGGAACTATTCATCTCTCCCTCCATCTTACCTTCTCATCTGACCGCTTTCACAAACCTGTTTGGCAACGTAAAACACTTCCTTCCCAAACACACATAGATACTTCCTGCCCTCTCTTATTCTCACATACTAACACTTTCTCTGCTTCTCCTTATTGCTGGTGATATCTCTCCAAATCCAGGCCCCCCTCAGCAAATCCCCACTATCACCTCTACGTCCCACTACAAATCTCCTTCTACAAATTTCTGAAACCCCTTAAACCTAATAACCATTCCTCTTACCCCTTCTCCTTTGGTTACTCTTGCAGGAGCATTATGGAATGCACGCTCTGTCTGTAACCAACTGTCCTACATTTATAATCTTTTCTTCCTGGGTCTCACAGAAACATGGCTGACACCCTCTGACACCTCCCTCCCACTGCACTCTCATATAGTGGATTTCATTTCACTCACACCCCCCACCCTGGCTGCAAACATGGTGGAGGAATTGGTCTTCTCCTATTAGACACCTGCTCCTATAGCCCAACTCCACTGCCACCCTCCATTACGCTCACCTCATTTGAAGTACACTCTGTTCGCATCTACTCTCCCTCCAACCTCCAAGTAGCTGTCATTTACCGCCCCCTAGGCCCAGCTACCATCTTTCTTGACCACTTTAACACCTGGCGCCTACACTTTCTTTCTGCCGACATCCCCTTATTATCATGGATGACTTCAACATCCCTATTGACACCTGCCACTCAGCCGCCTCTAAACTCCTATCACTCTCTTCCTCCTTTGGCCTCTGACAGTGGTCTTCCGCTCCCACCCACAGAGATGGTCACAATCTGGATACTATCTTTACCCACCTCTGCTCCCTATCTAACCTTTCTAATTCGCCTCTACCCCTATTCGACCACAACCTACTCACCTTCTCTTCACTGGTCTCTTCTGCTGCTTCCCTGGTCCACACACTAGCACACCCCCGCAGGAACCTTAAACATCTCGACTTTCTGACTCTCTTCTGCCACTCTATACTATTTGTTCCCTTCAAGACCCAGATGCTGCCACCACCCAGTATAACACCACAATAAGTACAGCTCTGGACTCAGTTGCCCCCCTGACACACAACAAAACCCTAAAAATCAACAGACAACCTCTACACACCAACCTGACCAAAAAACTCTGACAAGCTTCCAGGGCCGCTGAGCAGCCATGGAAGAAATATCATTCTAAAGATCAATTCACCGCAAACAAGCAATCCCTCCTCATATTCAAATCCCTACTCGCTGTTGAAAAACAGTCCTACTTCTCATCTCTCATATCTCCCCTGGCCCACAGCCCTAAACAACGTTTTAACACTTTTAACTCCTTTCTCTGTCCCCCAGCGCCCCCACACTCTCCTCTCATCTCAGCTGAGGACTTTGCTGCATACTTCAAACAAAAGATAGTCAGAGAAAATCAGAGAAAGCTTCAGTACACAGTCTCCACAGACCCTCTACACAACTGCTCGGTCCTCTTCTCCCAAAACCCGCTTCTCCACCATTACAGAAGAAAAACTATCCACTCTACTCTCCAGATCACATCTCACCACCTGTTCACTTGACCCAATCCCATTCCACCTCATCCCTAACCTCACCACTGAAGGGTTAAATAGAATAAGCTATATGATCTGTACGAAGGACAGGATGCTGGGTGACATCATACTAGAGGGTGAATATATTTACATTGACCTTCTGTCCATATAAGGTACTGTTCCTAGTCAGCACTATTGTAATGTGAGCCGCAGCTGTTTCCTGTATGTATGGATGTATGTATAAGAGGCCATATAGTCAAGATTAAAACAGAGCTGTTTCTGACATCATACTGTGTGTGGAACAAATGGGCGGCACTGTGCTTCCTTCAGGGTCCAGGTGCACGGTCAATAGGTTGAATCCCCAGATACTTATGATAAGAAGACCAGCACTCCGTAATTCCAATAATGAAAAAGGATTTCTTTATTCGTCACCCATATGGGTGACGAATAAAGAAATCCTTTTTCATTATTGGAATTACGGAGTGCTGGTCTTCTTATCCTACTGTGTGTGTCATTGATAGTTCTCCAGGCCTGTCTTTGGAGACGGAGGAAGAATCAGGGTGCATTCAGAAGCAGATTACTTTCAGCTGGGGGCTCTGTCCGGGATAGAACATACAGGAACTCGGTAAGTACAGAACATTCCTGTCTTTAAAGAGGATCTTTCACTATAATAAAAAATCTAAACTAAGCATAGAGACATGGAGAGCGGCGCCCCCAGGGATCTCCCTGCACTTACTATTATCCCTGGGCGCTGCTCTGTTCTCCCGGTATAGGCTCCGGTATCTTCAGATTTTCGGCTCAACTGGGTGGAGCCTGCCGGCGTCTCCTTCTCCCAGACTGTAGTGCTGGCCAATCGCAGCGCTCAGCTCATAGCCTGAGAGAAAAAAAAACCTCTCAGGCTATGAGCTGAGCGCTGCGATTGGCCAGCGCTACAGCCTGGGAGAAGGAGATACCGGCAGGCTCCACCCAATTGAGCCGAACATATGAAGCCTATACCGGGAGAACGGAGCGGGGCCCAGGGATAATAGTAAGTGCAGGGAGATCCCTGGGCGCCGCTCTCCATGTCTGTATGCTTAGTTTAGATTTTTTATTGCAGTGAAAGGTCCTTTTTAAGGACTGTGGACATTCTGATGCTTTCCGAAAACTCACTGTTGTTTCTATCTTGAATCCACTTTAGACACACTGAAAGGAATAGTATCTATCTTTAGGCAAGATAGACTATAAATAGACTACTGGCCAAGTCTAACAGATAAATTCTTTAGGGAAGGATTTAAAAGAGGAATTATTTTGGGAAGAATTCAAATAGTGTCTGCACCCTGATCTCTCTTGTCACCCAATTTCTATCGCTTCTTATCTGTCGCTTTCTTCTGCTTTCTTTTATGTTATGATGTTATGAAGCATTAAGTAATTTTATTTTATGCTGAAGGTAAGCAGCAAATGATACTGTGAAAACAGTACTAACTTTATTGTGTGTGTCCTGGAAGACCATAAGACGCCCCACCACTTTGGCGAGGGGAGACCCGCTAACCCAGAAACTGGTGAACGCAAGTGACGGTTTTAAGGGATAATACTAACAGACAGTTCAGAAGAAAGTTGAGCATAAACATAAGTCCTCTGACCCAGTTGACAGGAATTGTCGGAGCCTTTACGGTTCAGTGGTTCAGTACAGCCAGTCCTGGGGAGAGCTTTGCTCTGCCTCCGTCTCAATTAAGTTATAAGAAATGGGTGCAAAGCGAGGAAAGGTCTCTCCACCCCCCCCCATCCCATATGTAGGAGAAACATGTAAGGATTATGTAGCCCGGGTCTGTGGGACTAATTATGATTTAGTTACTCCCTGGGTGGATAATATGGCAGAATGGACAGAGGGGATAAAGAGTATAAATTCGTTCCCTCAGGAAGGGGCTAATGACACCTTCTATATGGATATGGTAAAAGGGTTATGTTTGGGTGACACTGAAGCTTACCCATATTATGGTCCAGACCCCCAGTGGGACATGCAGTATATGAAGTCGGGAGGGGAAAATTGGCTTACTTATGCACCATATTGGTATGATAGACCAAATAAAAAGGTTAACAAACCGAAGGCAGAGAACCAGGAGGGATATAAAAAGAAACATGAGTTAGAAAAAGAATTGACAAGGGGTTCACTTCAGAAGCCCCCTCCTCCCTATTTAGGAAATATCCCACAGATATATCCATCCCTTTCAAAAGATGACTTAGATTTACTAGCTGGATATACTGCTACCAACACCCAACCACCTACAGCTCCTGCAGCCACCTCCGCAGTTGCCCCAACCTATGCCTGATCAGAGTGGTCAGGATCCAGCGGCTGGTGCTGTTGGTGATGGGGATGCCATATCTCCCATGCGCCTTAGATCATAAAAGTATTTTCCCAAACCTGAACATATACCTCATCATGATGAGGACAGTGACCTTGAGGAACAGTTCCCTTTTATGACTGTAGGGGACACCTTGTTAAAGAAACCTATTGAAGTAGATTATATTAATAAGATTGTTATCATACCCATAGCCCCTGTGGTTCCAGACGTACCATCTCTGCTATCAGCTATTCCTGCCCATGCAGAGTTTTTCCTCTGTTATTGATTTAAAGAATGCATTTTTTTCTGTAGCAGTTGACAAGGAGACACGGCCACTTTTTGCCTTCACATTTAAATTTTGCCAGTATACTTGGTGTAGAATGCCTCAGGGTTATGTAGACTCCCCAGTAGTCTACTCCATTGTCCTCCAAGTTACACTGCGCCCTTGGACTGCCCCTCATGGTTCTGTCCTTTTACAATATGTGGACAATCTCCTCATATGTAGTTCTACTCGGGAGGCCTGCCAAGCAGACTGTGTTAGTTTATTACTGTGGTTATGTGAAAGTGGTCACAAAGTTTCTAGGAAGAAATTACAATGGTGTATGAAAAGTGTTGAGTATTTGGGCTTTGTTCTCAGTAAAGGTGAGAGGAAAATCAGCCATGCCAGAATTACCGCCGTACTGGGTCTGCCCCGCCCACAAACAAAAAAAGACATGTTAACCTTTCTTGGCATGATTGGTTACTGCCGCCAATGGATTGCTGATTGTTCCTACTATGATAATATTCTGAGACAGGCCACTAATACTGAGATGCCTGACTTCATTAAATGATCTGATGCAATGTTACAAGCTTTTAGTCATTTGAAATGTGCAATGGTTTCAAGTCCTGGTTTGGGCCTACCCGACTATGGCGTGATGTTTCACTTATTTGCCAGGGCCAATTGTAAAACCATGGCGGGAGTCCTGGCGCAAGATCATGGAGGCAAATTCCGCTCTGTTGCTTTTTTCTCAAAAGTGGTTCCCGTACAGGTTCAGGGCATGCCTACGTGTCTCAGGAGTTTGGCAGCCTGTGCTATGGTCGCTGAGATGGCCACGCCTATCACCCTAGGTCATCCCACCACTCTGCATACCTCACACAATGTTTGAAGAGGTATTGAAGAACATACATACACAACATATGTCAGCACAAAGACTGAGTGGATATGAAGTTTTGTTGCTATCTAATCCTCAACTTCATATCAAATACTCAGCACTTACATTCGGTCCAATGGCTATACTGAATGCCCTACTTGGCTACAAGGGAGAGCAGGATGATTTGCCTCCTCCCCATGCATGTACTGAACTTATACATGAACATACCTCACCTAGGCCTGACTTACAGTCCACACCCATTGAAGGAGCACCTGATATTCTTGTGGATGGATCCTGTTCCCACCCTAATGACAACACTTATCATGCAGGATACTCTGTGGTTCAACTCCCTGATGTTATACTGGAATCGAATCCTATACCTTTTCAGTCAGCCCAAGCAGCTGAACTGATTGCTCTTACTAGAGCTTGATGTCTTTTTGAGGGGAGAGATGTAAATGTATACACCGATTCCAAGTATGCCTTTGGGGTTGTACATGATCATGGGGTAATCTGGCAGAGGAGAGGCTTCATAGCTGCAGATGGGAGACAAATCTCACATTCCACCCTAGTACATGATCTCCTGGCCGCCATCCAATTACCAAGCAAAGTTGCTATTATCCATTGTAAGGCACATACTGGTCTCCAAACGCACAAAGCTAAAGGGAATGCCCTAGCTGATCAGGTAGCAAAATAGGCTGCTGTTAGAACGGCAGCAACAATTCAAATGCCCTCCCTAGTTCCAGACATTACCCTTACTGACAATCTATTGCTAAGCCTCCAGGATTTGGCTACCATTAGTGACAAAATATAACGGCAGTCGGTAGGTGCAGTACAAGACCCTAATACGGGTCTTATCTGCAAAGAGGGGAAACCATGTATCCCAGTTGCAAGCGCCCCGATTTTAATTGCACAATATCATGGCCTTGGCCATAGGGGAGCACAGGCAACCACTGACCTCATTCGGAGAGATTTTTTTATACCAGGTCTTAGATCAAATTGAACAAGATGTTGCTCGTGCCCCTCCTTTCTCTCCACAGGAACCTACGCATCCTTTCCAACCAGGAGACGTGGTGATAGTCCAGCGCCTTGCAAAAGGACGAAAACAGACTGAGTTCCCCACCCACCCGAGTGGTAGCAGTCACCAGAACAGTGATTCTCACAGAAGAGGCTCCAATCTGGATTCACGCTAGCAGAGTGAAAAGGGTCCCTGAGGCTTCTTCTCCGGTAACGGACAAAGACAAAGAGGGTGAAGCAGGTGTAAAATCCCTGAACAAAGAGGGGAGCTCAGAAGAAGCCCTGAAAAGTACCTTGCCACAGGCTGAAGATGATGACCCCACAATATTCTGGGAGATTTGTTTGTCTGCTGATAATTATTAATCTTTGTGTTTTCTTGCCAGTCTGGCTTATTACTACATGTATTTATCACCCAGAGGAGATGAGTTTCTTCTGCGGTGCACCAAATAATCAGTCAGTATATAAAAGAGCTCAGGAGCAAGATCCCTTTGCTCCCATCCCCTTTTATTCTGAATAGAATAGTATATACAGATGTAGCAGGGTTAGCACTCCAGCTCAAATTTCTTAACTCATCGCGTTATCTTGAGACAAAAGCCATTGAAAAGCAATTGAAGGTGTTTGCTTAGATTAGATAACACAACTCAGAAATCTCAGAAAACAGGAGTGTTAACTCTACTCCATCCGTAGGATGGCAAATGCCCTAAATGTTAGTTCATTGTGCCTTAAAGACTTACAGAGCCCACAGGACCTTATACAAACATGTGTTATTGCTGTGCCTACACCCGATGAATCCCTCCTTGAAGTCTGGTCGAAGGCTAACAATACACAATCTTTTATTACCTTGTATGACTTCTGTGGGGAGTGTCAGAAATTAGGAAATAGCAGGGATAATATTAGAATAATTACTATTAATGTGACTGCAGCAGAGACTTGTTTTACCTTTTCCTAGGATATGACTTTATATTGTGATAGTAGAGACATAAAAAGTGGATTACCTAAGAATAGTGTATATGATTATATTGACGACACTTGTAAAAAAAATAGTAGGCTTGCTAGCTCCTTGGATAATTCCATGAGTTGTAATAAGACCATTGTGACTCCCAGTTTTATCTATAATATAATGCTCCCTAAGGGATGGTTTTTGTCTTGTGGTAACAGCACTTACAATTACATTCCGTCCACAATCTGGCTTCCGACCCCACCACTTGACTGAAAGTGCCCTTACCAAAGTCACCAATGACCTACTAACAGCCAAAACCAAAAAACCTTACTCTGTCCTCCTTCTCCTTGACCTGTCCTCTGCCTTTGACACTGTCGACTACTCCCTTCTGTTGCAAACTCTCTCATCTCTTGGCATCACTGACCTGGCCCTCTCCTGGATCACATCATACCTCACAGACCAGACGTTTAGCATCTCCCACTCTCATACCACTTCCTCATCTCATTCCCTCCCTGTTGGTGTCCCGCAAGGCTCTGTCCTAGGACCCCTGATCTTTTCTATCTACACTTTTGGCCTGGGACATCTCATAGGGTCCCATGGCTTTCAGTATCACTTTTATGCTGACGACACACAAATCTACCTTTCTGTTCCAGACATCACCACCTTATTATCCAGAATCCCACAATGCCTATCTTCCATATTATCCTTCTTATCTCACTTTCTAAAACTTAACATGGATAAAACAGAATTCATCATCTTTCCCTCATCTTGCTCAGCCCTCCCAATAGACCTATCTATCACAATCAATGGCTGCACACTCTCCCCGGTCAACCAAGTCTGCTGCCTTCGAGTGACCTTCAATTCCGCCCTCTCCTTCCGACCGCAAATCCAAGCCCTTTCCACCATCTGCCGCCTCCAACTCAAAAGCATCTCCCACATCCGCGATTTCGTCAACTTTGAATCTGCGAAAATGCTTGTACATGCCCTCATCATCTTCCGGCTAGACTACTGCAGCATTCTCCTCTGTGGCCTTCCATCTAGCATTCTCACACGCCTCCAATCTATCCTCTACTCTGCTGCCCGACTAATCCACCTCTCACCCTGTTACTCCTCTGCCTCTCCTCTCTGCCAATCCCTTCACTGGCTCCCCATTGCCCAGATAATTCAGTTCAAAATACTAACAAATACATATAAGGCCGTCCACAACCTGTCCCCTCCCTACATCTCTGAGCTACTTTCCCGATACATCACCACACGCAATCTCCGATCCTCACAAGACCTTCTTTTCTCCTCTCCTCTTATCACCTCTTCCCACAATCGCCTCCAAGATTTCTCCCGTGCATCCCCCACACTCTGGAACTCGCTACCCCAACATATCAGACTCTCACCTACAGTGGAATCCTTCAAAAGAAACCTAAAAACCCACCTCTTCAGACAAGCCTACAACCAGTGACCCTGCTGCCTCTATACCCCCATGACCAGCTTTTCCCTCACCTACTGTGTCCTTCTCCTATACCATGTAGATTGTAAGCCCTCATGGGCAGGGCCCTCTTTTCTTCTGTGCCAGTTTGTAACTCATCTTGTTTATGCTTAGTGCAATTGTCTGTATTATGTATGTATACCCCTTTTCATATATACAGCGCTATGGAATTAATGGCGCTTTAATAATAAATAATAATAATAATAATAATAATAATAATAGCCCAAAGTACTTTAGTTCCAGGGCACTACACATCGGGAGGATCATGAACAGGTTGGACTCTGCCAGGGCAGGACATGGTCACAAACACTGTCCAGAGACTCCACCTTCTATTATTCCAGGCACTCATCTTTAACTTGATGTGGTGACAACCTGTGCTCTGCTTGCTATTTACTGGATCTAATCTGATAGTCTGGTCAATTGCACCCTGCTATGGACCTCCTACCTCACTGTACCACTCCCTTGCCCTTTTGGACGTTAGCTGACGGTGTAAATTATAAAGTTAAACACTCTCACTTTGGGTTTGTTCAGATACAAATCGAAACAGTTATTGAAACATAGAAACATAGAATGTGTCAGAAGATAAGAACCATTTGGCCCATCTAGTCTGCCCAATATACTGAATACTATGAATAGCCCCTGGCCCTATCTTATATGAAAGATGGCCTTATGCCTATCCCATGCATGCTTAAACTCCTTCACTGTATTTGCAGCTACCACTTCTGCAGGAAGGCTATTCCATGCATCCACTACTCTTTCAGTAAAGTAATACTTCATGATATTACTTTTAAACCTTTGCCCCTCTAATTTCAAACTATGTCCTCTTGTAGCAGTTTTTCTTCTTTTAAATATTCTCTCCTCTTGTTGATTCCCTTTATGTATTTAAAAGTTTCTATCATATCCCCTCTGTCTCATCTTTCTTCCAAGCTATACATGTTAAGGTCCTTTAATCTTTCCTGGTAAGTTTTATCCTGCAATCCATGTACTAGTTTAGTAGATCTTCTCTGAACTCTTTCCAAAGTATCAATATCCTTCTGGAGATATGGTCTCCAGTACTGAGCACAATACTCCAAATGAGGTCTCACTAGTGCTCTGTAGAGCGGCATGAGCACCTCCCTCTTTCTACTGGTAATGCCTCTCCCTATACACCCAAGCATTCTGGTAGCATTTCCTGCTGCTCTATGGCATTGTCTGCCTACCTTTAAGTCTTCTGAAATAATGACCCCTAAATCCCTCTCCTCAGATACTGAGGTTAGGACTGTATCACTGATTTTATATTCTGCTCTTTGGTTTTTACGCCCCATGCTGTTTTTCATCTTTCAATCCATGGGATTTTAGATGTTCCACAATCATCTCCTTAAGTATGGTTTCCATTAATTTCCCAACTATTGATGTCAGGCTTACTGGCCTATAGTTGCCCGATTCCTCCCTACTAACTTTCTTGTGAATGGGCACAACATTTGCTAATTACCAATCTTTTGGGACGACTCCTGTGATTGGTTAAATAAATCTGTTAATGGTTTTGCTAGTTCACCGCTAATCTCTTTTAATAGCTTTGGGTGTATCCCATCATGCCCATGTGACTTATTTGTATTAATTTTAGAAAGCTGACTTAGAACCTCTTCCTCTGTAAAGACATATGCATCAAAAGATTCATTAGTCTTCCTTCCTAACTGAGGTCCCTTTCCTTCATTTTCCTTTGTAAAAACTGAACAGAAGTATTCATTGAGGCAGTCAGCTAGTTGTTTATCTTCTTCCATATTCCATATACCTTCCTTCTTTTGTTTTTAATTTGGTAATTCCTTATTTTAGTTTCCTTTTTTCATTTATGTATCTGAAGAATGTCTTATCGCCTTTTTTCACTGACTGAGCTAATTTCTCTTCTGCCTGTGCTTTAAAAGCTCCTATAACTTGTTTGGCCTCTCTCTGCCTAATCTTATAAACTTGCCTGTCATCCTCGTTGTTTTTTTTTTTTTTTCTAATTACTAAATGCTATCTTTTTGTTTTTAATGATTTTGGCCACTTCTGCTGAGCACCACAGTGGTCTCTTCTAGAGTTGAGCGGACACCTGGATGTTCGGGTTCGACGAGTTCCGCCGAACTTGAAAAGAAAGTTCGGGTTCGTGACCCGAACTTGACCCCGAACCCTATAGAAGTCAATGGGGACCCAAACTTTTGGGCACTAAAATGGCTCTAAAATAGTCCTGGAAAGGGCTAGAGGGCTGCAAAAGGCATCAAAATGTGCTTAAGAGCATGGCAACTGTTCTGCAAACAAATGTGGATAGGGAAATTACTTAAAATAACATAAAATACAGAAACATTAAAAATAACAATCTGGATTTAGGAGTAGGAAGTTGAGGAGACGGTGGATGGGTGGATGTGGTGGTGTAGGTTGATTTGTGTTATTTTTTATTTTTAAATTGGGGTATCCCCCAAAATATTGGGACATATAACAAATAAAACAAAGAATAAGTGCACTTGAGTACAAGAATGGATGATTGAGGCTGGTATAAATGTCTATTCTGCACAAGGTACGGACAAGTCCTGTGGGATCCATGCCTGGTTCATTTTAATAAACGTAAGCTTGTCCACATTGGCTGCGGCCTATGATAATGCTCTCTGCCGTGCTAAACACACGTTTACACTATACACTGGCTGCAGGGCAGGTGAGCACCTCCAAGGCTGACAAAGCTTTTCTACATTTTGGCCATGCTAACCCTGCCTTCTCAGGTGCTGACGGTGCCGCAGCTGCGTTGGCGACCTCTTCCTCCTCCTCTGCCTTCGCCTTGTGCTTCCACTGTGCCCCCACTGTCAGGTGGGAATGCTATAATCAGCAGCATGCACTTGTAGTCGCGCATCTTCCGATCAGTAACAGATGTTTTCACTAAATTTAGTTCCCTGTCAGCAATGCAGAGCAGGGGTTCATTCACGGCAAAAGGGGGTTCATGTCACCCAGCAATACAACAGAGGATTTTGAGAGATTTAGGCCCCTGTCAACCAGGCACAGCAGGGGTTCATTCACGGAAAAATGGGGTTCATGTCACCCAGCAATAGAACAGAGGATTTTGAGAGATTTAGGCTCATGTCACCCAGGCAAAGCAGGGGTTCATTCACGGCAAAAGGGGGTTCATGTCACCCAGCAATAGAGCAGAGGATTTTGGGAGATTTAGGCCCATGTCACCCAGGCACAGCAGGGGTTCATTCACGGCAAAAGGGGGATCTTGTCACCCAGCAATAGAACAGAGGATTTTGAGAGATTTAGGCCCGTCACCCAGGCACAGCAGGGGTTCATTCACGGCAAAAGTGGGTTCTTGTCATCCAGCATTAGAACAGACGATTTTGAGAGATTTAGGCCCCTGTCACCCAGGCACAGTAGTGGTTCATTCACGGCAAAAGGTGGTTCATGTCACCCAGCAATAGATCAGACGATTTTGAGAGATTTAGGCCCCTGTCACCCAGGCACAGCAGGGGTTCATTCACGGCAAAAGTGGGTTCTTGTCACCCAGCAATAGAACAGAGGATTTTGAGAGATTTAGGCCCCTGTCACCAAGGCACAGCAGGGGTTCATTCACGGCAAAAGGGGGTTCATGTCACCCAGCAATAGAATAGAGGATTTTGAGAGATTTAGGCCCCTGTCAGCCAGGCACAGCAGGGGTTCATTCACGGCAAAAGGGGGTTCATGTCACCCAGCAATAGAACAGACGATTTTGAGAGATTTAGGCCTATGTCACCCAGGCACAGCAGGGGTTCATTCACTGCAAAAGGGGGTTCATGTCACCCAGCAAAAGAACAGAGGATTTTGAGAGATTTAGGCCCATGTCACCCAGGCACAGCAGGGGTTCATTCACGGCAAAAGTGGGTTCTTGTCACCCAGCAATAGAACAGACGATTTTGAGAGATTTAGGCCCATGTCACCCAGGCACAGTAGGGGTTCCTTCACGGCAAAAGGTGGTTCATGTCACCCAGCAATAGAACAGAGGATTTTGAGAGATTTAGGCCCATGTCACCCAGGCACAGCAGGGGTTCATTCACGGCAAAAGTGGGTTCTTGTCACCCAGCAATAGAACAGAGGATTTTGAGAGATTTAGGCCCCTGTTACCCAGGCACAGCAGGGGTTCATTCACGACAAAAGGGGGTTCATGTCACCCAGCAATAGAACAGAGGATTTTGAGAGATTTAGGCCCCTGTTACCCAGGCACAGCAGGGGTTCATTCACAGCAAAAGGAGGAGGAGGAGCTGTGTTTCTGCCTCTGTACTGCACTGTGAGAGGATCGAGTGCCTGACATCGTGTGCTGGGGGATACGCTGCCCTTTCCCCAGGGGGTGGCGTGTTCTCCAGGTATGGATCCTCGAGCCCCTGACTGCCGCCGTTTATCTACACGTGCCGGCAGCCATAGTGGAACCCCGCGTGCGGCAGGAAGACCCCCTGAAACTGGAGACTTACCTCCTGATTCTCCAGCATCAAGAAACAGCGGCAATGTGACATTGGCGGCCAGTGGAAAGCCTCAGAGAACCCCGCAGCGTGCGGCTGCAAAGCCGCAGGGAACAGGTGATAGCCCCACTCAGACTGCGGGCAGGAGAGGAGCAGCAACCAGGAGCAGCAGAGATCCACTGCAGGAATCCCTGTGTGACTCCAGCAATGCACCGGGCGGGGTCAGGAGAGGTCCTGGGAGGAAAACAAGCCTAGGATCCTCTCTGAGCTCCTCTTCAGAGCAGATAACTCTGCACCCAGGAAAGCTGGATGAAAAAGAAAGGCCCGCTGCTGAGCAGGCAGCGGGTGAGCAGAGAGCAGAGCCGGCGGGTCAGGTTGCTGAACAAGCAGCCTGCAAAGTCTCTGGACCAGGAAAAGCTGCAGGAATGGAGCCTGGAACCCCAAAGGGTGAGGTATGTGAAGCTGGGAGTAGTGTTTCTGTGCCTCAGCCCAGAAGGGGTGCTTCAGGTGTAACTAGCAGTGACTTAGCTCCTGGTGTGGTTGCTGGTGTTTCTGGCTCTTCTCCTGGTATCTCCTCTGGTGTACAAGCTGGAGAGGCCAGGAGACTGTTTAATTGGGGTGTCATGAGTCCCACTGAAACACCCTCATTATACTCATCAAGGGTGGCGTATTTTTTAAACCAGTATGAGGAGGTAAAGAAGCAATTAAAACGACATAAATTGCAGTATAAGAATGTGAAAGTTCAGGACAACATGTTACCAAGAAGTAAAAAAGCGGTCCTCTCCTCCAGGCTGGAGAAGCTGGAGGAGGAGATTGCGACTTTGGAGGAAAAGAGGGCCTCTATAGTGAAAAATGGAGGGCCGTTTATGGAAAAATTTAAAAATGACTGTCGGTTTGAAAGCATGTCTGGCTCCAGTCCGTTAGGGCTGCGGTCTGGAAGCCAGAGGACGGTGAAGGAGTCGGCGGTGGAATCAGAGGTGGACTCATTACCGGGTGGCCAAGGGGACCCCTCTGAACCAGTTATGTCATCCTCTGGGGATGAAGGCAGGTCTGGGGGGAGACTAATGGTGGAGATAAGGCAGCTGGAATCCCCAGTGGGCAAATTGTATTTCGGTGACGAGGAGGTCCCAGAGGATGAGGTGGTAAAAGAAAAGAAAAAGAAGATCATAAAAGAAGAAGTATTACGTTTTGTGCCTTCTGAACCCATTGCTGAGCCCAGCCCGGTTCCTGTAGTGGAATCAGGCCAAACAGCACGGGAGAATGAATCTGAGATGGTGGCAGAAGGTGTCCCCCTTTCCTGCAGTGGAAAGGAGAACACAGGAGCAGACAGGGTTAAAACCCCTGACAGTGTTGCGGACAAGGTGAAGGATGGAATGGCTGCGGACAAGGCTCAGAAAAAGGCATTAGAAAGGGCCAGGGCAAAATCTGGAAGGTTTATAAAGACACCAGTAAAGAAACCAGTAAAGAAACCATTAAAGTCTGTGGAGGTTGCAGAATCTTCAGGGACTGTGCGGGCTGCAGAGAGGGTGAGGGGTGTGGAGGATAAGAGGTCCTCTGCAGTTCCTGAAATGGGGGGCCCTTCAAACCCTGCCTTTAATGACGCCAGTACTTCTCTAGGGAACCCGACCAGTCTGAGGGGAGTGAAGAGCGATGGGATTGTAAGCAAGGTAAAAGATGTTGCGAGTGGTAACTTAGGAAGAGACGCAAATGAGAGTATGAATGAGAGTATGAATGAGAGTATGAATGAGGACATTGTTACAAATAAGGATGGAAATAGTGAAATGAATGGCGAGGCAAATGAAGATATAACTGGTGAGAGTATGAACGAGGAATTGGTAGCTGCTTATGCAGCAGATACGGAAGTCGAGGAGGAAGAGGCTGAGGAAGAGGCTGACGGGAGGAGGCAGGTTGCAAGGGAAGCAGGGGATTGTGTAAGTCCAAATAGGAGATCATATGCTAGTGTGGCTGCAGGTGACTCTTTGCCCAGGGAATCAGGTAATGGTAACTTGCAACGGCGCCTCTTGGAGGCTTTGAGGAAGGGGAAAGAGACTTCCATGCAGGTGGAGGGTGAACCGGTTAACCTGTCTTTTTGGACAGAGAGACATGGTCTGAGAACCTTCCGAGAGGAAAGAGCGGGAGAGACCGTTTGGTCTCTCCCTACATCCGGGGGGAGCCGTAGGAATGTGGCCCGTCTCTCTTGGAGGAGTGAAGAAGCAACGCCTTCTAGGAAAGACGTTGTAGAGCTTCTCCTGGGGATGGGCTTTGTGGCAAATGACATCTTTGCCCTAATCCATCCCTACGGCACCAAGAGTTTTAATGTTAGTTTTGTTAGACCAGAGGGGCTTGAGCTCTTCTGGTCTAAATATGAACTGGCAAAGAACACCCCGGCCTGGCGGGGATTTTCTGTCCAGGCTATAACCCGCCAGACGATGGTCAAGAAAGTGACGGTATTAACCTTTAACGAATCACTTTCTAGCGTGGACATTATGACATGGCTCAGTCGTTATGGCGAGGTTGGACAATTCCCCGCCAAAGTTTTGGATGATCACGGCATCTGGTCAGGTGCCTGGACCTTCAGCGTAAAGCTGAGGGCACAGGGCAACTCAGTTGCTCATATCCCCTCCTCTGCTTTCTTGGGTAGAGATAGAATTATGGTTTTCTATCAGGGACAGCCGAAGGTCTGCTATAGGTGTGGTAGTCCCACCCACTTTAGCGCACAATGCGACGTTCGCAAGTGTGCAAAGTGTGGGGACATTGGCCATCTTGCCGCATCCTGTAGACGGATTCGGTGTAACCTGTGCGGGGACCTGGGTCATCCCTTCAGTCGTTGTCCGCTTGCCTTTTCCAACAAGGCTCAGGGACGGGCCCGGACTCAAGAGGATGCTAGCCATGAAGCTGGGTCTGTTGTTGAAGAAGGGCCTGCTGCCGGGACTGGGCCGGTTGGTGAAGGGACGAGTGCCGGTGATACCAGCACTGGAAGAAGCAGACAGGGTACAGTTAAGAACTTAAGGCCTTCCAAGATTAAACGGCAAGAAAAACGACGTAGAGATAGGGAGCAGGCGGCAGCTGGTCCCTTGGTTGATCCTCTGGCAGGCCTTTTGGCTGGGGATCCAGGTTGTAGCGACCCAGGGTACAGCGATGAGGAGGGAGGACCTGGGGTTCAGCCTGAGGAAGCCAACCCCTCTGCTACATCCGTATCCTCGTACGGCGAAAGCATGGATGAGGATTACAGGATGTGGTTGAGGGATAGGAGGAACAAACGGAGCAAGAGGAAAAAGAAAGGAGAGGGTCGCAAGCCCTCTCTGGAGTGGGATTCATCTGTCCCACTCACCCTTGACCAGATGCCAGAGGAAGAATTAGTCGGGGCCCCTCCTGTGGATCTCTCCAACCGGTATCAGGTCCTTGACGAGGATCCCCCAACTCCAGTTGGGGAGGAGGAGGATGTGGTACCGGAGGGCGCAAAGGCTTCCTCGCAGGTTGCCGGGCCCTGCCCTCCTTCTTCTGGAGGGGGGGCTAAGCCTGATTCCGTGGGCAAACAGAACGGTATGGATGTATCAGTGTGTCTGAAAAGGCAAAAGGAAAATGAAGGATCAGGAGATAATGATGAGGAGAGTGGTGGTGGAGGGGGGAAAAAGAAAGCTATCCAACTCGATCATGTATGATGGCGGAACTCACCCTGTGGACGCTAGCAAGTATTAATGTTGCTAGCATTAAGTCAGACGTGGCCCGTTTTATGGCCTTTGATTTTTTCAGCCGTATTGATGCTGATATTTTATTTTTGCAAGAGACCTGGTTAACAAGTGTTGAGTTGCTGGCGAAAGCCAAGCAGGAATGGCGGCTCGGTCCGTCATTCTGGTCTCTTGCGGCCGAGCCACGTAGCGGGGTGGCGGTCCTTTTTAAAACCGCCGAAAGAGTAGAATGCAGGAGGATTATCGAGTTGGAAATGGGAAGGTGCCTGATTCTAGATGTCCTCATGGGAAGACAAGAATTAAGATTAATCAACATCTATGGACCACAAAGTAGGTGGGACCGTAAATGTCTTCTTATGAGGATTAAGCCTTTTCTTTTTACCAGCCGACAAGTGATCTTTGGAGGAGACTTTAACAATGTGACTAGAGTCTGTGATAGGGGGGTCCCCAGAGGTGGGCTGGATGCTGATGGCGTCGTCTTGAGTAGAATAGTTGAGGAAGCTCGTCTGGTGGATGCTCATTTACGGCACAAACCGGATCACGTGGATTTCACCTTTAATCAGGGAAATCGTAGGTCTAGAATAGATAGGTTTTATTTGAAGGAGGAGGCTGTTTTTTCGGCTTTACAAGCTGAGGAAGTGGAATTCTCCGATCACTGTTTAATTAGTTTCTCTCTGAATGTTACAGAGACTCCCCGCATGGGAAAAGGAATATGGAAGTTGAATTCGTCTCTCCTGGAAGAAGCGATGGTAAGACAATCCTTTGAGGATTTCCTTCAGAGCCAGGTACCTTTGGTGGACATGTGCAACAGTAAGTCGGAGTGGTGGGAGATGTTTAAAAAAAGGACGGCAAGGTTTTTCCGAAAGCTCTCTAACCTCAGGAGCTGGGACAGATACCGTCTGTACCAGGAACTGAGGAAGAAACTTGAAAGACTTGTGTCGACGGGAGATAGCCGCGAGGATATCTCTCGTGTCAGTATGATAGGTACGCCTCTTTGGTTACCGAGAGGGATTTCGGGAAATACCGCTCGCCCGACCCTTACGGGAACTGTAAGATGGCAGTAAGAAGTAAACTAGTGTTGGGCCTGGTTGACAGTACGGGCTCCCTGAATAGGTCCAAATCAGGGATCCTGGAGGTCGTCAGGTCCTTCTACTCTCACCTCTTGGGTAGGAAAGAACTAAATCGGGACAGTCTTTCAGCTTTCTTGGCTGGGGCGATTCCCGGGGCGGGAATGGACCCCTCTCTTGATATTTTGACAGAACCTATCAGGGAAGAGGAAGTGAGACTGGCCATTGATGGGCTTAGGCCCAAAAAATCGCCAGGTCCGGATGGCTTAACATCCGAGTGGTATAAGACTTTTAAGGAACAATTAGTTCCTCTCTTGACCGAGGTGTATAATGAATGTCTTTCCTCGGGCACTCTGCCAAGGTCAATGGGTAAGTCCGCCCTGATTCTTCTGTCAAAGGGTAAGGATCCGTCCCGCATTGAGAATTGGAGACCCATATCGCTTCTCAATGTGGACAGAAAGATTTTGGCAAAGATACTCTTCTGCAGATTGGCGAAATTTGCGCCGAAGCTTCTTTCGGGGTCCCAGCATTGTTCAGTTCCCGGGCGGAGCGCTTTTAGCGCCGTTCTCAGTGTCCGAGAGGCCGTGGAACGGGGCAGGGCGGGTCTTTGGAAGGGGCTTTTGTTATCCCTGGATCAGGCTAAGGCTTTTGACCGAGTGAATCACGAATACCTGTGGTCTGTCCTCTTGTGGTATGGTCTACCCAGGAGGTTTGTAGATTGGCTAAAAACCTTGTACAAAGGGGCCGAGAGTTTCCCGTTGGTTAATGGTTGGCTGGGTCGTCCTTTTGAGGTGGCTTCCGGTGTCCGCCAGGGATGTCCTTTAAGCCCTCTGCTGTACGTGTTTGCAATCGATCCTTTCATCAGAAGGGTAGATCGTGGACCGTTGGCGGGGGTGAGGATGGAACTGGCGGTGGGGGGGCCATCTCTGAAGGTGGTAGCGTATGCCGATGATGTCTCCATTTTTACCTCTTCGGAAGAGGAGGTGGGATGGGTGATGTCGGAGGTGAATCGCTATTCGGAAGTTTCCGGGTCCCAGATTAACCGGGACAAATGTGAGACTCTCTGGCTGGGGGAAGGGGATCCTGTCTTCGATCTCCAGGGCACTCTTCCAGAACCCCAGAAATCAGTAAAGATCTTAGGCATCAACTTTGGCCAAGATGAGGATTATCATCAACAAAATTGGGAGGGTAGACTGAAAGATGTCGCCCAAAAGGTGGACCGCTGAAAGGGGTGGTCTTTATCCCTCAGGGAAAGGGTTCACTTGTGCAAAGCTTACCTGATTCCTGTGCTTTTATATCTGAGCAGTGTCTGTGTCTTGCCAGGCTCTCTCTGGGCAACGGTCTACAGCCTCTTTTTCCAGATGTTATGGGGAAATAGGCTGAACCTAATCAGGAGAGAGGTGACTTACCGCACAAGGAGACTAGGCGGGTTGGATATGGTCAACCCAGTGGTATTTTTAACAAATACCTTCTTGAAAATAAACATTGCAAATCTCTGGAAAGAGAGGGCTCCTTTGTGGGTAATTTCCTGTAGGGAATGGTTCCGGCCCTTCTTCCAGGAATGGGAGACAGGAGGGCGTGTGAAAGACCTGCGTGCGTCACATGGACATCTCCCGGCTTACGTTGCCCCGGTTCTGAAGATCATAAGGCGGTGGGGCCTGAGAAGGACTGAGATAGAGACCATGTCGAGGGGTTCCCTTGACAGGGGGGTCCTGTCTTCTTTCTTCCAGGCGCCGCTGGCCTTGAAAGATTGCCCAAGTCAGGATCTGGAGGGTGGGCTACTTTTGCTTAATTCAGAAAGGATCCCTAAGAAGGTTTGGGATGTGACTTGGCGCTGCTTTCATGGAAAGCTATATGTAAGGGATAATATGAAGTGCAGGAACCCCGAGGAAAGGGGTTGTCCCCGGGAGGGGTGTGGGGGCGTGCTGGAAAGCATGGACCACTTCCTGCTTCACTGTCCCTTTAATATAGATGTGTACAAAAGGGTGGGGGCTTCCATCGGTTGGCCCAGGCTGGCCACCTTGTCTTATGCGGAATGGGCCTATGGCGCATTCAAAGACCTTGGTGGGAGGGACCGTCGCACTTTATTTTTAGTCAGTGCAGTGGTTAGGCATCACATCTGGTGTGCACGGTGTCTAGTGTCGACGAGTCGCAAAATCCTCCCAGTGGAAACGGTACATAGGAACATTAGGGGTGACTTGGTGAAGGTGCGCTCTCTGGAGTATGAAAAGTGGGGGGACCCCAAGGCCTCTCGCCTGTGGAGGGGCTTTTGTTTCGGGGTTCCCTGACTGAGTAATACTCCTTGTCCTGGTGGTGGGCTGATCTAGAAGACACAGTTAGAGTTTTGTTTTGTTTTAAGAATAGGATGAAAAGGCTTACAGGCTACTGAACCATAGCCGACAAGTTGTGGGAAGTGTTCGGTGTTGTAGATTTTGGAAAGTAGTTAATTTGTACTGTATTATATTATATTAAGTTATGTTGTAATAATATGTTGTATTATATTAGTAGAGGTGTAGTGGGGCTTAGTTAGGTTGGGAGCGGGTGTGGGGGGAGGAGGTGGGGTATATGTATATATGTGTATATAAGGGGGGGATATATATATAAAAAAAATAAAAATTTAATAAAAGGAAAATATATAAAAAAATAAATAAAATGTGTATGTATATATATGTATGTATGTATGTATGTATATATATATGTATATATATAAAAAATAAATAAAAAATAATAATAATAATAATTGTGTGTGATACAAACTGGTCGACCCCAGTCCAACTGGGGATGAACTTACGGACTGACAGAGCTCAGGGTTTTCTTTTCCCTTTGAACTTTGAGGGTGGTCAGTTTGTCCGTTTGCAGTGGGGTTGGTGAAGGGTTTAATAGTTAGTATTTAAGTTAAGGTTTCTGCTTGTGTTTTGTATATTTGTTTTTTATATACGGCTGGCATATAATTATTACATTTTGTATATATGTCTGTATATATGTTTTGTATAAATGGATTTTAGATGAGCATGAAAGCATTTTAATATGTAAATATGTAAAATAGGGGGTTTTGGGGTGGGAGACTGGTCGGGTAAGGGAATAGTATTTTTGCTAGACTCTGTGTTATGTCACTTGTTTGGTTTATTGCTATGTTTGGATAAGTTTTCCATTATGTAAGTTATTTATTTATATTTTAATAAAAAAGTCCAGCAATAGAACAGAGGATTTTGAGAGATTTAGGCCCCTGTTACCCAGGCACAGCAGGGGTTCATTCATGACAAAAGGGGGTTCATGTCACCCAGCAATAGAACAGAGGATTTTGAGAGATTTAGGCCCCTGTTACCCAGGCACAGCAGAGGTTAATTCACGGCAAAAGGTGGTTCATGTCACCCCGCAATAGAACAGAAGATTTTGTGAGATTTAGGCCCATGTCACCCAGGCACAGCAGGGGTTCATTCACTGCAAAAGGGGGTTCATGTCACCCAGCAATAGAACAGAGGATTTTGAGAGATTTAGGCCCATGTCACCCAGGCACAGCAGGGGTTCATTCACGGCAAAAGTGGGTTCTTGTCACCCAGCAATAGAACAGAGGATTTTGAGAGATTTAGGCCCATGTCACCAAGGCACAGCAGGGGTTCATTCACGGCAAAAGGGGGTTCATGTCACCCAGCAATAGAATAGAGGATTTTGAGAGATTTAGGCCCCTGTCACCCAGGCACAGCAGGGGTTCATTCACGGCAAAAGGGGGTTCATGTCACCCAGCAATAGAACAGACGATTTTGAGAGATTTAGGCCTATGTCACCCAGGCACAGCAGGGGTTCATTCACTGCAAAAGGGGGTTCATGTCACCCAGCAAAAGAACAGAGGATTTTGAGAGATTTAGGCCCATGTCACCCAGGCACAGCAGGGGTTCATTCACGGCAAAAGTGGGTTCTTGTCACCCAGCAATAGAACAGACGATTTTGAGAGATTTAGGCCCATGTCACCCAGGCACAGTAGGGGTTCCTTCACGGCAAAAGGTGGTTCATGTCACCCAGCAATAGAACAGAGGATTTTGAGAGATTTAGGCCCATGTCACCCAGGCACAGCAGGGGTTCATTCACGGCAAAAGTGGGTTCTTGTCACCCAGCAATAGAACAGAGGATTTTGAGAGATTTAGGCCCCTGTTACCCAGGCACAGCAGGGGTTCATTCACGACAAAAAGGGGTTCATGTCACCCAGCAATAGAACAGAGGATTTTGAGAGATTTAGGCCCCTGTTACCCAGGCACAGCAGGGGTTAATTCACGGCAAAAGGGGGTTCATGTCACCCAGCAATAGAACAGAAGATTTTGTGAGATTTAGGCCCATGTCACCCAGGCACAGCAGGGGTTCATTCACTGCAAAAGGGGGTTCATGTCACCCAGCAATAGAACAGAGGATTTTGAGAGATTTAGGCCCATGTCACCCAGGCACAGCAGGGGTTCATTCACGGCAAAAGTGGGTTCTTGTCACCCAGCAATAGAACAGAGGATTTTGAGAGATTTAGGCCCATGTCACCCAGGCACAGTAGGGGTTCATTCACGGCAAAAGGTGGTTCATGTCACCCAGCAATAGAACAGAGGATTTTGAGAGATTTAGGCCCATGTTACCCAGGCACAGCAGGGGTTTATTCACGGCAAAAGTGGGTTCTTGTCTCCCAGCAATACAACAGAGGATTTTGAGAGATTTAGGCCCCTGTCACCCAGGCACAGCAGGGGTTCATTCACGGCAAAAGGGGGTTCATGTCATCCAGCAATAGAACAGAGGATTTTGAGAGATTTAGGCCCCTGTCACCCAGGCACAGCAGGGGTTCATTCACGGCAAAAGGGGGTTCATGTCACCCAGCAATAGAACAGAGGATTTTGAGAGATTTAGGCCCATGTCACCCAGGCACAGCAGGGGTTCATTCACGGCAAAAGTGGGTTCTTGTCACCCAGCAATAGAACAGAGGATTTTGAGAGATTTAGGCCCATGTCACCCAGGCACAGCAGGGGTTCATTCACGGCAAAAGGAGGAGGAGGAGCTGTGTTTCTGCCTCTGTGCTGCACTCTGTGAGAGGATCGAGTGCCTGACATCGTGTGCTGGGGGATACGCTGCCCTTTCCCCAGGGGGTGGCGTGTTCTCCAGGTATGGATCCTCGAGCCCCTGACTGCCGCCGTTTATCTACACGTGCCGGCAGCCATAATGGAACCCCGCGTGCGGCAGGAAGACCCCCTGAAACTGGAGACTTACCTCCTGATTCTCCAGCATCAAGAATCAGCGGCAATGTGACATCGGCGGCCAGTGGAAAGCCTCAGAGAACCCCGCAGCGTGCGGCTGCAAAGCCGCAGGGAACAGGTGACAGCCCCGCTCAGACTGCGGGCAGGAGAGGAGCAGCAACCAGGAGCAGCAGAGATCCACTGCAGGAATCCCTGTGTGACTCCAGCAGTGCACCGGGCGGGGTCAGGAGAGGTCCTGGGAGGAAAACAAGCCTAGGATCCTCTCTGAGCTCCTCTTCAGAGCAGATAACTCTGCACCCAGGAAAGCTGGATGGAAAAGAAAGGCCCGCTGCTGAGCAGGCAGCGGGTGAGCAGAGAGCAGAGCCGGCGGGTCAGGTTGCTGCACAAGCAGCCTGCGAAGTCTCTGGACCAGGAAAAGCTGCAGGAATGGAGCCTGGAACCCCAAAGGGTGAGGTATGTGAAGCTGGGAGTAGTATTTCTGTGCCTCAGCCCAGAAGGGGTGCTTCAGGTGTAACTAGCAGTGACTTAGCTCCTGGTGTGGTTGCTGGTGTTTCTGGCTCTTCTCCTGGTTTCTCCTCTGGTGTACAAGCTGGAGAGGCCAGGAGACTGTTTAATTGGGGTGTCATGAGCCCCACTGAAACCCCCTCATTATACTCATCAAGGGTGGCGTATTTTTTAAACCAGTATGAGGAGGTAAAGAAGCAATTAAAACGACTTAAATTGCAGTATAAGAATGTGAAAGTTCAGGACAACATGTTACCAAGAAGTAAAAAAGCGGTCCTCTCCTCCAGGCTGGAGAAGCTGGAGGAGGAGATTGCGACTTTGGAGGAAAAGAGGGCCTCTATAGTGAAAAATGGAGGGCCGTTTATGGAAAAATTTAAAAATGACTGTCGGTTTGAAAGCATGTCTGGCTCCAGTCCGTTAGGGCTGCGGTCTGGAAGCCAGAGGACGGTGAAGGAGTCGGCGGTGGAATCAGAGGTGGACTCATTACCGGGTGGCCAAGGGGACCCCTCTGAACCAGTTATGTCATCCTCTGGGGATGAAGGCAGGTCTGGGGGGAGACTAATGGTGGAGATCAGGCAGCTGGAATCCCCAGTGGGCAAATTGTATTTCGGTGACGAGGAGGTCCCAGAGGATGAGGTGGTAAAAGAAAAGAAAAAGAAGATCATAAAAGAAGAAGTATTACGTTTTGTGCCTTCTGAACCCATTGCTGAGCCCAGCCCGGTTCCTGTAGTGGAATCAGGCCAAACAGCACGGGAGAATGAATCTGAGATGGTGGCAGAAGGTGTCCCCCTTTCCTGCAGTGGAAAGGAGAACACAGGAGCAGACAGGGTTAAAACCCCTGACAGTGTTGCGGACAAGGTGAAGGATGGAATGGCTGCGGACAAGGCTCAGAAAAAGGCATTAGAAAGGGCCAGGGCAAAATCTGGAAGGTTTATAAAGACACCAGTAAAGAAACCAGTAAAGAAACCATTAAAGTCTGTGGAGGTTGCAGAATCTTCAGGGACTGTGCGGGCTGCAGAGAGGGTGAGGGGTGTGGAGGATAAGAGGTCCTCTGCAGTTCCTGAAATGGGGGGCCCTTCAAACCCTGCCTTTAATGACGCCAGTACTTCTCTAGGGAACCCGACCAGTCTGAGGGGAGTGAAGAGCGATGGGATTGTAAGCAAGGTAAAAGATGTTGCGAGTGGTAACTTAGGAAGAGACGCAAATGAGAGTATGAATGAGAGTATGAATGAGAGTATGAATGAGAGTATGAATGAGGACATTGTTACAAATAAGGATGGAAATAGTGAAATGAATGGCGAGGCAAATGAAGATATAACTGGTGAGAGTATGAACGAGGAATTGGTAGCTGCTTATGCAGCAGATACGGAAGTCGAGGAGGAAGAGGCTGAGGAAGAGGCTGACGGGAGGAGGCAGGTTGCAAGGGAAGCAGGGGATTGTGTAAGTCCAAATAGGAGATCATATGCTAGTGTGGCTGCAGGTGACTCTTTGCCCAGGGAATCAGGTAATGGTAACTTGCAACGGCGCCTCTTGGAGGCTTTGAGGAAGGGGAAAGAGACTTCCATGCAGGTGGAGGGTGAACCGGTTAACCTGTCTTTTTGGACAGAGAGACATGGTCTGAGAACCTTCCGAGAGGAAAGAGCGGGAGAGACCGTTTGGTCTCTCCCTACATCCGGGGGGAGCCGTAGGAATGTGGCCCGTCTCTCTTGGAGGAGTGAAGAAGCAACGCCTTCTAGGAAAGACGTTGTAGAGCTTCTCCTGGGGATGGGCTTTGTGGCAAATGACATCTTTGCCCTAATCCATCCCTACGGCACCAAGAGTTTTGATGTTAGTTTTGTTAGACCAGAGGGGCTTGAGCTCTTCTGGTCTAAATATGAACTGGCAAAGAACACCCCGGCCTGGCGGGGATTTTCTGTCCAGGCTATAACCCGCCAGACGATGGTCAAGAAAGTGACGGTATTAACCTGTAACGAATCACTTTCTAGCGTGGACATTATGACATGGCTCAGTCGTTATGGCGAGGTTGGACAATTCCCCGCCAAAGTTTTGGATGATCACGGCATCTGGTCAGGTGCCTGGACCTTCAGCGTAAAGCTGAGGGCACAGGGCAACTCAGTTGCTCATATCCCCTCCTCTGCTTTCTTGGGTAGAGATAGAATTATGGTTTTCTATCAGGGACAGCCGAAGGTCTGCTATAGGTGTGGTAGTCCCACCCACTTTAGCGCACAATGCGACGTTCGCAAGTGTGCAAAGTGTGGGGACATTGGCCATCTTGCCGCATCCTGTAGACGGATTCGGTGTAACCTATGCGGGGACCTGGGTCATCCCTTCAGTCGTTGTCCGCTTGCCTTTTCCAACAAGGCTCAGGGACGGGCCCGGACTCAAGCGGATGCTAGCCATGAAGCTGGGTCTGTTGTTGAAGAAGGGCCTGCTGCCGGGACTGGGCCGGTTGGTGAAGGGACGAGTGCCGGTGATACCAGCACTGGAAGAAGCAGACAGGGTACAGTTAAGAACTTAAGGCCTTCCAAGATTAAACGGCAAGAAAAACGACGTAGAGATAGGGAGCAGGCGGCAGCTGGTCCCTTGGTTGATCCTCTGGCAGGCCTTTTGGCTGGGGATCCAGGTTGTAGCGACCCAGGGTACAGCGATGAGGAGGGAGGACCTGGGGTTCAGCCTGAGGAAGCCAACCCCTCTGCTACATCCGTATCCTCGTACGGCGAAAGCATGGATGAGGATTACAGGATGTGGTTGAGGGATAGGAGGAACAAACGGAGCAAGAGGAAAAAGAAAGGAGAGGGTCGCAAGCCCTCTCTGGAGTGGGATTCATCTGTCCCACTCACCCTTGACCAGATGCCAGAGGAAGAATTAGTCGGGGCCCCTCCTGTGGATCTCTCCAACCGGTATCAGGTCCTTGACGAGGATCCCCCAACTCCAGTTGGGGAGGAGGAGGATGTGGTACCGGAGGGCGCAAAGGCCTCCTCGCAGGTTGCCGGGCCCTGCCCTCCTTCTTCTGGAGGGGGGGCTAAGCCTGATTCCGTGGGCAAACAGAACGGTATGGATGTATCAGTGTGTCTGAAAAGGCAAAAGGAAAATGAAGGATCAGGAGATAATGATGAGGAGAGTGGTGGTGGAGGGGGGAAAAAGAAAGCTATCCAACTCGATCATGTATGATGGCGGAACTCACCCTGTGGACGCTAGCAAGTATTAATGTTGCTAGCATTAAGTCAGACGTGGCCCGTTTTATGGCCTTTGATTTTTTCAGCCGTATTGATGCTGATATTTTATTTTTGCAAGAGACCTGGTTAACAAGTGTTGAGTTGCTGGCGAAAGCCAAGCAGGAATGGCGGCTCGGTCCGTCATTCTGGTCTCTTGCGGCCGAGCCACGTAGCGGGGTGGCGGTCCTTTTTAAAACCGCCGAAAGAGTAGAATGCAGGAGGATTATCGAGTTGGAAATGGGAAGGTGCCTGATTCTAGATGTCCTCATGGGAAGACAAGAATTAAGATTAATCAACATCTATGGACCACAAAGTAGGTGGGACCGTAAATGTCTTCTTATGAGGATTAAGCCTTTTCTTTTTACCAGCCGACAAGTGATCTTTGGAGGAGACTTTAACAATGTGACTAGAGTCTGTGATAGGGGGGTCCCCAGAGGTGGGCTGGATGCTGATGGCGTCGTCTTGAGTAGAATAGTTGAGGAAGCTCGTCTGGTGGATGCTCATTTACGGCACAAACCGGATCACGTGGATTTCACCTTTAATCAGGGAAATCGTAGGTCTAGAATAGATAGGTTTTATTTGAAGGAGGAGGCTGTTTTTTCGGCTTTACAAGCTGAGGAAGTGGAATTCTCCGATCACTGTTTAATTAGTTTCTCTCTGAATGTTACAGAGACTCCCCGCATGGGAAAAGGAATATGGAAGTTGAATTCGTCTCTCCTGGAAGAAGCGATGGTAAGACAATCCTTTGAGGATTTCCTTCAGAGCCAGGTACCTTTGGTGGACATGTGCAACAGTAAGTCGGAGTGGTGGGAGATGTTTAAAAAAAGGACGGCAAGGTTTTTCCGAAAGCTCTCTAACCTCAGGAGCTGGGACAGATACCGTCTGTACCAGGAACTGAGGAAGAAACTTGAAAGACTTGTGTCGACGGGAGATAGCCGCGAGGATATCTCTCGTGTGAAATCCTTGCTCAAGAGGTGTCAGTATGATAGGTACGCCTCTTTGGTTACCGAGAGGGATTTCGGGAAATACCGCTCGCCCGACCCTTACGGGAACTGTAAGATGGCAGTAAGAAGTAAACTAGTGTTGGGCCTGGTTGACAGTACGGGCTCCCTGAATAGGTCCAAATCAGGGATCCTGGAGGTCGTCAGGTCCTTCTACTCTCACCTCTTGGGTAGGAAAGAACTAAATCGGGACAGTCTTTCAGCTTTCTTGGCTGGGGCGATTCCCGGGGCGGGAATGGACCCCTCTCTTGATATTTTGACAGAACCTATCAGGGAAGAGGAAGTGAGACTGACCATTTATGGGCTTAGGCCCAAAAAATCGCCAGGTCCGGATGGCTTAACATCCGAGTGGTATAAGACTTTTAAGGAACAATAAGTTCCTCTCTTGACCGAGGTGTATAATGAATGTCTTTCCTCGGGCACTCTGCCAAGGTCAATGGGTAAGTCCGCCCTGATTCTTCTGTCAAAGGGTAAGGATCCGTCCCGCATTGAGAATTGGAGACCCATATCGCTTCTCAATGTGGACAGAAAGATTTTGGCAAAGATACTCTTCTGCAGATTGGCGAAATTTGCGCCGAAGCTTCTTTCGGGGTCCCAGCATTGTTCAGTTCCCGGGCGGAGCGCTTTTAGCGCCGTTCTCAGTGTCCGAGAGGCCGTGGAACGGGGCAGGGCGGGTCTTTGGAAGGGGCTTTTGTTATCCCTGGATCAGGCTAAGGCTTTTGACCGAGTGAATCACGAATACCTGTGGTCTGTCCTCTTGTGGTATGGTCTACCCGGGAGGTTTGTAGATTGGCTAAAAACCTTGTACAAAGGGGCCGAGAGTTTCCCGTTGGTTAATGGTTGGCTGGGTCGTCCTTTTGAGGTGGCTTCCGGTGTCCGCCAGGGATGTCCTTTAAGCCCTCTGCTGTACGTGTTTGCAATCGATCCTTTCATCAGAAGGGTAGATCGTG